>NC_134576.1:77757510-80157510 GCF_050947875.1 Dermacentor variabilis | reverse complement strand
CAAACACAAAGTTTTATGACAGATATCAACGTGCGCTTATACAGTTTCTAGATATGTTTGAACAGGAATATAGGAAGACGGAATATCTCGCGAGATAGCCAACATAACACCGGCTCCTACACGTGATTCACGGTCACAGCAATAAATGCTGAAGCTAGATGCGTCATGAAATATTTTGGTGTCAGCAATGTTTGGGTGAAGTCAGGTTTCAGTGAGCGCAATGATAGCTGAATTGCACGTGTCAACAACTGATTCAAGTGACTCACGCTTATCAAGTACGCTTCTGACATTTGCCAAAAGTACAGACACACTGGGTGCCGGCAACAAACCACCACGTCCCATCGCGCTTACCTATGGTGATGTTTCGCCGGTCAAGTTTGGCGCTGAAGGTCGCGATACACTGTTAGTTGAATCACCAGGAATGGGCAAATTTAGCTCTTTAATGCTGCTGACGGCTGTGTCGTACACGTAGCGTTTATTGCGAACAATGAGCTTGTTCTGCCGCAGCTGGAAGTTCGGTGATCCGGGTAAACCTTTGGCGAATTCAACCAGGTTTCTTCTAGCAAGGCGAGTGGCGGCGGAAAAGTCTTCGGCAACTGACATTCAATCCTCTTTGAATTTTGACCGTAACGCCAGCACTTTTTTTTCTAGTTTTAAAAGAACGAAACTTTATACTAACAGGCCGACACCCTGATGCCGTGCAAGTGCCTAAACGGTGTGCGCGTTCGATCTTGGAATCCGAGATGCTACTGCCCATCGTGGTGGACAACACGGCAGGCGCTTTCTGCTCGCTTTGTTGCAATGTTTTACGTGCGTCAGGAATACCATGTATAATCAAGTTTTCGTGTCTGGACCGATCTTCTAGATCATCTATGCGATTCTGGATTGAAGCTTGCTGTGACGTCAGGCGCATGGCAGTATCCTGCATGGCAGCTATGTGATGACTCATCGAGCTAGCGTCGTTGCTTTTACGCTCAAAAGTTTCAGTGCGGTTAAGCATGTCAATGAGCCTAGCTTCTAATGTTTCTTGGTTAGACTTGATTGTCTTAATATCGGCTATTGCAGTCACTTGACCCAATGAAACATCTTTTGATAGTTTTTGATGCTGTCATTTGTCTTTTTCAGCATCTGCATCATGACGCCTACCTGTGCTTGCTCGGAATCGCTTTTGGTTTGAGTAGATCGAGTGCGGGCAGGACCAGGGTTAGTCTCAATGTCACCACAGCAGAGCAGCAACAGAGAAGAATTAAAGCAATTGCACAAAGTTTCACAAAGCACCCGTGGGCATGGGATCACTACTAAGCAGCGGTAGTCCGACCTTCTAGCGAAGATAGAAAAGCGGTTACACACCTGAGGAGCGTAGAAAACGAAGAGATTAGCCATGCCTCCACAACAGCTGCTCTCATACCCCCTGAGAGCACAAGGTGGCGACGAAGCATATAAATACTGGGCGGGACTTGATTCTAGCGTCGATCTTGTCAACTTGATACCAGAAAATTTGTGATCCGAGGTATGAATTCGTTGAGTGCGCGCGCACCTTCCAGGCGGTAATGCTGCGCGGGGCTTTCGGTGAGCGACACTGTCAAAGGCGGGATGGCGGACGGCATAGAGATCACGTAGTAAACCACCAGGGTAACAAAGGCCTGCGGAGCGTAGAAAACGAAGGGATTAGCCATGCTTCCGCGACGGCTGCTCCCATGCCCAGTGATTATGCCCACTGATTATGGGGCACAACGTAGCTGGAGGACTCCAGAAACTACGACCAACTGGGGTTATTTAACTTGCACCTAAATCTAAGTGCCCGTATGTTTTATCATTTCGCCCCCATTGAAATGCAGCCGCCGTGCCCGGGATGCGATCCCGCGAACTCGTGCTCAGCAGCCCAACACCATTGACAATGAGCAACTACGGCGGGTACACCAAAATTATAGTCGCAACAGAGCACATATAAAAAGCAGGAGTTCTGCAAATTATGCGAGGGCGAGTCAAATGAAAGTGAGCCAATGCGAATTATTGACAAACGGGGTGCTTTATTTAAAGGTAGTCTCCATGATCATTGAGAAATTTCTCGCGCTGACCAACGAGTCGCGTGATTCCTGTCCTACAAAGCTCCTTGGGTTGCTGCTTGAAAAAGTCTGTAACTGACTGTTTCACGTCATCGTCCGACACGGATCTGGTTCTCTTGAGCTGTTTCTTGAATTGGCCCAATATGAGGAAGTCGCAAGGCGACAGGTTTGGGCTGTAAGCGGATGTTGCTGCGTTTCCCACTTGGACTTTGCCTGTTTTGTATTAACCACATCCGCGACGCGGGCACGGGCGTTGTCGTGGAGCAAGATGACCCCATTCGTCAATTTTGCGCGTCGTTCTTCATTGCGACACGCAGCCTATCCGGCATTTCACAATATCGCAAAGGATTGTTAGACGCTCCAGGTTTAGCATATTCTATCAGTAATGGCCCCTGACCATAGAAAAAAAAAGTCAACAACACCTTTCTGGCGGGAATGACGGCCTTTGCTGAATTTCGGAGTGGTGATTTGGAATGTTTCCACTGTAAGCGTTGTCTTCGTGTCTCAGGCACGTAGTAGTCGCACCAGGATTCATTCCGGGTCACAATCACAGGCAAGAAGTCAGCACACTCATTGTGATACCGGATCAAATGAGTCAAAGCAGCGCCGAACTTCATCTTCTGGCAGTGTCTCAATAAGTTGGGCATCCATTGCGCACACAAATGCCGATAACCGGGATGATAATCAATTATGATGTGAACTGAAGCGTGACTAATGTTCACATGCTTTTCCAGTTCGTCGGTGCTAATCCTCCGTTATTGTCTAATCAGCTGATCAATCTTTGCAATTGTGTTGGGGGTGATTGCACGGCGGCTTTACCCCGGTCTTGGATCGTCCTTACAACTTTCTTGTCCTTCTTTGAACCGTTTGCTCCAGCGCTTCGCAGCGGCCAATGAAATTCCCTGTTCAACGTACACGGCAGCCATACTGTGACTAATTTCTTTTTAGGAAACACCTTCAGCTCAGAGAGCCCTCATGACACCACTCTGTTCAACTTTTGGAGTGTCCATTATGTCACGCAAACATGATCAACCCAGTGTATGAGAGCATTAAAGAACCTTTATCCTCACACCTGCGTGTCACTTCTGTAAATGAGAGATGCCTATGATGATCATTGAAGTTTATTGGCGCAAGGGCACCTAAGACCAAAGAGCGCCGGGACCTGTGTTCTGGTTTAGTAAAATTGTGAGCTTTAGGACAATGACTTAAAATAAAGGCTGTATAGAGGCCTACACGTAAGATAAATCTATGAATACTAGTGCATCAATTATAAATAATTACTAAGATAAATTTAAGGCCTCAAATGCGTTGGCTACAGGAACACATGTTAAATTATTCTTGATTGTCCGAGTCCCTTGCTGTACAATTCCTGCCGACGCAAGAAGTGCAAGAGCTGAGACATACTTTGTACATCAGAGTGTACTTCACCTGCGAGGCACAATCTGATGGTTAGGATGGAATGAGATGATTTCTAGAAAGTTACCGTTTGCAAGATAATTAAGCACTCTTTTAAACTTAAAAAGCACATACTCTGATAAGAACATTGTGGGATGGGGGTATATGATGCGAATAGAGTTCCCTAAAATGAGCCACTCGGTCTCGGTGAAGTTCAGGGCACTGAATGAGGACATGTAGGATGGTTAGGTTCTCACCGCAGCGTGTGCACGTCGGTGGGGCAGTTGCAGTCAAGAGGTATTTGTGTGTGCCAAAAGTGTGTCCTATTCTGAGTCGGGACAGGGTGACTTCGATGCGTCTATCAAATTTCAGAGGGGAAATATTCGGTTAACTGCGGTTTAAACAGGTGCAGCTTATTTTCAACTTTCTTGTCCCATTCAGCTTGCCAATGGTTACGGAGCGCCTTTTATACCACAGGCTGCATGTCCACACCAGTTGTCCAGCTTACATCAATGGTATCCCGATGAGCCGCTTGTCCAGCAATTTTGGCCGCCATTACATTGCCTGCGATCCAAGAGTGACCTGACACCCAGCATACAACAAGAGCAAGGTTTTGTTTATGCACTATGTGGATGTGTTTAAGGAGCTGGTTAATTACTGGGTTTCAGCTAGCTTTGCCACAGGACATGGCTGTGACAACGCTTAAGAGGAAGCTTTAGCTCGGGCCCAACTCCGACGCGGCCTATTCAAATACATGTAAAAACGCAAAAACGTTTTTCTGATGTAACCCCTGGACCGATTTTAATAAAATTTGTTGCATTTGAGAGGGCAAATGAAATTCTAGTGACTGTTGGTCATGGAATTTCTATTTAGGTCCTGAATTTTGTTAAAAAGATTTTCAAAAATTCGAAAGTTTGAAAAAAATAGAAGCACGAAGTTTACAAATTCATAACTCTGCATTAAGAGCAGATATTGCGGTTCTGCAAACGGCATTCATTAGATCATTCAAAGCGGACAATTTCAGTATGTCATTTTACATCTTACGTGAATGTGTTACGTTGCTAACAACGGTTTTGCAAAAGTTGTATTTCCCTATGATTAAATTTTTTTATATTTATGTGTAACATATCAATTTTGTGCGCTTTAGATGTACTATTAGATGCAATTCACAGAATTGTATTATCGTTTTTAGTGGTTGAGTTACGCAGTTGTAAACTTGATAGTTTCGTTTTTTGAAAATTTTCGATTTTTGCCAATTTTTAATAAAACATTGACAATCTAACTCAAAAATCCGAAACCAGCAGTCACTAGATTTTAAGTTTTTCTTTTAAATGCAACAAATTTCGTCAAATTTGGTGCAGTGGTTGCAGAGAAAAACGAATTCTGCTTTTACATGTATTTAAATAGGAGCACCCGAGCTAAAGCATCCTCTTAAGGAATCTGCGTACATTATAGACTTCTGCATCTTCTGTTGAACTATGTACTCAACAGCGATCAGAATACTGTACGCTTCCGCTGTAAGGATGCTCCTATGATTCTGCAACGTTTTAGAGTTGGAGAAGTTTGGGCCATGGGGTGCACATGATACCGGAGTTGCAGACTTTGAAGCATCAGTGAAAAATGCTACAGACTTTAATTGTCTTCAAGGGCCAAAAAGTGTTGCTGGATGAGGACACTTGGACAACTCTTTTTGTTAAGTTCTGTAAAGGACAAATCACAGGTAGCTGTACCTTGCTCCCAAGGTGGGGTAGATTCAGCATTCTCACTTTCCTGCAGATCTCTGGAAAGTACTCCGAGTTTTTCCGCAACAGATTTTACTGCTAGTGGGAACGGCGGGGCGTCTGAAGGCTTGTTT
Source organism: Dermacentor variabilis (assembly GCF_050947875.1). Lineage (NCBI taxonomy): Eukaryota > Metazoa > Arthropoda > Arachnida > Ixodida > Ixodidae > Dermacentor > Dermacentor variabilis. The sequence continues at coordinate 80,152,194 of NC_134576.1, read as the reverse complement.
AAGTACAACTGATTTGTGGACTGATCACTTATGAGTGCTTTGCATGGATGTTGTTTTAGCGACATGGTTCTTATTGCATATGTGACTCCCAGATATGTACGTTAATAATCCAGCGGCCACTGATCCGATTCTGCATATAGATTTTGGACGGGGCTTGTACGCAAAGCACAAGTGATAGGAGGATATCTATGGGATAGATAGGATCGAGTAGCTTAAGTGTTGTCTTTGAAGCTGACTGATAAACAATACATCCGTAGTCTATGCGTGACAACACAAGGCTGTTAAAGAGAGATAGAAGAAGGCAGTACCTATCCGTTCCCCACGACTGGTAAGATAAAATTTTTAAAAGGTTAATAGTTTTAAGACATTCCAGCTTCAACTGTTTGATATGCTTCATGAAGGTTCGCTTTGTATCGAAGATTACACCCAGAAATTTTTGCTCTTTTTTATTTACCAGGTTTTTCCCATTCATAGTAATGAAAGGGTCAGGACATACCCCTCTACGTCTGGAAAACAGCACACAGGTAGTCTTTTCTGCACTGAATCTAAACCCTTTTTCGTCTGCCCATTTCCTGAGCCGATTAACACTTAACTGTATCTGGCGTTCACATATGGAGAGGTTCCAAGATTTAGAGCTGATTTGGATGTCGTCCACACAGACAGTATTAGACACCATGGATGGTGTAACAGAGCGAAGAGAGTTCATTTTAAGTAAAAAATTGTGCAACTTAGCACTCCTCCCTGTGGTACACCATTTTCTTTAACAAAACTGCGCGACAACACATTACCATTTCTTACGCGGAACTTCCTTTCAGATAGGTAATCTTGTAAAAGGTTCAGGATACTACCACAAATTCCACAGGATGACAGGTCTTGCAGAATACCGTATCGCCAGGCAGTATCATATGCCTTTTCAATATCAAATACAGATAGACAGTATTAGCTGTGTACAAATGCATCACGTATATATGACACAAGCAGAACAAGATTATCGGTTGACGACCTTGCTCTTCGGAAGCCAGCTTGGTGAGGGACCAATATATCATTATATTCCAAAAAGAACACAAGGCGACGGTTAATAATTTTTTCAAACATTTCGTTGCCGCGCCGAACGCTGCGGTGCTCGACGCTCACCGCGTCCAATGCGGGGCGCGTAGTCGCTGCGCCGTAGCCCATTGTCTTACACCCCTTGGCGGGTCGACGGGAACGCTGTCGCGTTCCACTCTTGAAGGCGAAGCAGAGTAACACGTGAGTTGTTTCTTCGTCTAGCCGAACCAAATATAGCCAAGCAACAGCAGTTCACCAGGCTAAACAGTAGTTCAACAACTAAAATAAAGGCTAGTATGCTTCGCATCCTGCGCTTAACCTTAGCTAAGCCACAGCCATTTTTTTCAAATACCTTAAGTAAACAGCTAGTGAGTGCAATTGGTCTGTAGCTATTAACAAAGGAAGGCTCTTTGCCGTGTTTGAGTATTGACTGGGCTATTGCCTCCTTCCAAGATGAAAGTATATGTCCAGTTGCGAAGATATTGTTGTAAAGACCTAAGATGCAGCTTAGGGTCTCAGAACGCAGATTATTATTTCATACGATATTCTGTCAGTACCTGGAGCCGAGCTTCCACAAGAGCCTAGGGCAAGCTTAAGTTCATGAAATGTTAGTGGTTTGTTGTATCCTTCTGATCACTTGCTCGGACGCAGAGGAATGTTTTCAGCTATTCTTTTATGGCGTAAGAACTTTTCGGAATACTTTTCTGAGCTTGATACCCTCTCAAAGTGCTCGCCAAGAGTGCTCGCTCGATCCTCTATATTTGCTTTGCTACGCTTAAAATTGATTAGATTTTTTATTCTTGGGTAGCGTGAAAATCTGCTCCATGCTTTGTTCTTTCGTATCTTTGCAATTTCAATCTTTGTTCCACCACGGTTTTGGATTGAATTTATCTGTGCAGGACTGAGGTGTACACTTTCGAGTAGAACAGAGGATGTGTTCAGTGATGTAGCTGGCCAGTTACTCTACACCTAGGTGGTCCACTTCTTCCAGGCACTGTTTACTTATGTTTCTAAATTTTGACCAGTCTGCACTATGAAGTCTCCATTTTTGGGGATATACAAGCTGGTCCATCGTGCCGTTTTGTTGTTTCAAGGAGTGTTGGGAAGTGATCGCTCCCTTATGGATTACCAATAACTCTCCATTCCCGGTATGGAAGAAGTAATGCTGACCCTATGGCTGAGTCTATACACGAATACGTGTTGTGCGTAGGACTGTAAAAAGTTGGCTCTGTCTTGTTAAATAGACAGGGTCCAGATGAAAAAAGGAACTTCTCTATTGCCCGTCCTCTCGCATCACATCTTGAGTCACCGCAGAATGTGCTGTGAGCATTGAAGTCTCCGATTACTATATAGGGCTCGGGAAGGTGGTCAATCAGCTTTTCAAGTTCTGCACTCTCAAACCGTTCATCTGGTGGTATATATACGGAGCAAATAAGTTGGTTGAAGAATATAGCCCGAACAGCCACTGCTTCAAATGAACTCTGCAGCGGTATATGCTGGCGTGCTACCGACTTTTGGGCTATGATTGCCGCACCACCTGAAGAAGAATTACCATTATTTCTATGTTTACGGAAAACTATGTATTGTTTTCAGAAGTTCTCGTGTGTCGACTTTAAATGTGTTTCTTGAACACACAACAGTCGTGGCTGATATTCCTCTAGTAGATCTTTGAGGTCATCTATATTGCGAAATAGGCCTCTAGCATTCCACTGAATTATTTGTGTAGCCATATCGAGGAAGATTTTTGTTTTTTCTGTGTTCAAGAGCACGTGGTAAAGATAGATATGCATACAAGGGCGATAACCGTTCTGGTTACCGGTCCCGTTTTGAGAACAGTTACAGGTATTTTATCCCTCCTAGCGCGCTGCTCACAACGCTGATCTTTCGGCGTCGATGACGGCGGGGTTCTTTGATCAATCTCCGTTACCTTTTCTGAGGTGCTGGAGAATGGTGAAGTAGGCGCTGAAACTTGCGTCCCAGGCCGGGGAGTTCAGTCTAGCTTTGGGACCTGCGGAACCGAAGTCTGCAGGCCCACCTTCGATGTTGATGGAGCAGCACTTTCTCCTGCGACCAGGGGGGCAGGCGGAGTGATTACCGGACTACTATCAGTGACCGCGGTAGACTCCCGAGTGATCTGGGACGCTGCCCCCCCTCGCGCCACTTCGGAAAAGCTTGTGTGATCTAAGTATGAAAGCCGTTTCCTTTCTTCGTGAAATGTTATATTTTCTTTGGCCTTTAGTGCAATGATTTCTTTATCTTTCTTCCATTTAGGGCACGTCCTGGAGTAGGCTAGATGGCTTCCATCACAGTTCACACAATGTGGCGATAAGTCGCAAGTGTCTGATGGATGTTCATTCGAGCTGCATTTCGCGCAAGTCTGCCTTCCTCGGCATGTGCGGGATCCATGCCCATACCTCTGGCACTTAAAGCAGCGTCGAGGATTTCGAATGTGCGGCCTAACACGTACTTTGATATAGCCTGCATCCAATGTACCTGACATTACACTGGTACGAAAGGTTAGTACAATGTGCTTTGTTCGAAGTTGTTCGTTATTCCTGCGGATTAGTATTCTTTCTACCTTGTTGACATTTTGATCCTGCAAACCTTCAAGCAGCTCTTCGTTACTAAGGTCCATGAAGTCGTCTTCAGAGATTACTCCACGGCTCGTGTTCATGGTTCGATCTGCCGACACAGTGACAGCTACATCGCCAATGCATTTCAAGTCGTTCATTTTTCAAAATTGGGTTTTTTCCTTCGATTGAAAAAGCATGTCTCCATTGGACATCTTTGTGGTCTTGTAGCCAGGTCCTATCGTGTTTGCTAGGCATATCGCCACCAAGAAGGGGGAAAATTTGCGCACGCTCTAGTTACCTTCACTGTGTATGACATGGTACTTAGGGAAGTGTGCCTCATTGTTTTTCAAAAAGAATTGGAAGCTTGCATCGGTGCCCCCTCTTTTTAGAGGGCGATCAAGGGAAAGTGGCTTACTTGAAGCCATATAGGGGTCTTGAGTTCGGCAGCAGCGCCAACCGCCCACCACGAAGCCCAACATGGGGACGGAGCAAGTTTTACGAGTAAAGCAAGCCCTCGCCAGTGGTACGGTACTACTGTAACCCAATCTGGACTACCCCAGGTTGGCCACCCACACAAGATTAACCATCGTTGCCAGGAAAGTAGGAAGTAAATAGAAGAGAGGAGAAGACAGGAAAGATTGAAAGGAAGGGAGAAAGACGCACAATGGAGAGGGGGAGAGGAAAAGGCAACTACCGATTTCCCCCGGGTGGGTCAGTCTGGGGGTGCCGTCTACGTGAAGCCGAAGCCAAAGAGGTGCGTTGCTTCCGCCAAGGGGCCGTAAAGGTCCAGACACTCGGAATCGACTGAAACCTCAGGATCCCCTTTTCCCCGGATGCGGCAAAGCCGCGCATGATGGAGGGTCGAACCCCCATGTGCTCGGGTACATGGTGTCGCAACATACCAAACGCCTGCTGACGCAGACGCCCCTGCGGGGAGAGAGAGATGTCTATGTTCTACGCGCATGCTTCGCAGATAATGAACAGAACCATTATTCCGCAGGGTTGGTTGGCTCACTTTTGTTTGACTCACCATCGTGCATTAGAAATTCGAAGAAACAATGGAATATACAAATGCGAATATACAGCTTGATAAAGGGCAAGAACGTGTCAATGGAAAGAAAGTTCACCGCACATGTACACAAAACCTCGCAATATGATATTTAAATATACGTACAAGTCTCCAATAAATCTACGTATCTAAGAAAAAGTCACGGTATATATTGCGCCAAACAAGGCAATCACAGATTCACAGATCAAAGAATCCTAAGGCCCGCCCCTCTCGCCAATCCCCCCGATGTATCGCGCGCGATGAAAGTCGGCGCACTTCCTCTCCATGTTTCTCCCTTGCGCACACAAAACTGAGCCACCATTGTCGGCTCGCCCATGCCAGCCCCCTCACCCCCTTTCACTCGCACATACAGCATGCGGCGCATGGTCACGATGTTATCCGCCTTGGACTTTATACATACCATGACGGCGACGGCAGGAATGCGCCTGGAGTGTCTATGTAATTGCTGCCGCAATAATATAAGAATAAGCGGCAACTGAAGCGTCCCGTGGCCCATTACTTTCAACAAAAGAAGTTAGAAAATGGAACTCTCACCATGTGACTTTTCGCTGTGCGGCAACAATTTCTTTTTTCTGGAGCGGGGGCAGCGATATGAAAAAAAAAACGCGATGGCAAGAACGTTGGCCAAAATCGAATGCCTAGTTTGGGTACCTAATTTGGCTACTAAAGGAATATCGAAGGAAACTTGAGGCGCTTGGTTCGCAGAGCACCATACGCACACAGCTCGGTATCCTACACAGGCGAGACAACACTTTCCGGAGAGGCCGCGCACAAGCGAACGTGTTCAATACGTCGAGTAGCCACAGTGATGGCGACGAGCGACCATTGTTTCTTTTTGTCGTCTGCTAGCCAGAATGCTTCCGAAACTCTGCCAGGCAAAAATCCAGTCGGCCAGTGAAAAACGAACGTGCGCTGAACGTGCGCCGAGCGATGGTCGGGGCAACACAAGAAAAACGCATGTGCTCTCGCTGGCTCTGGCAGCCCTCGGATAGCTATAACAAGAAAATGAAGAGGCTGAATGTGTCCTCGCGAATAAAAGTCAAAGTGGAAAAGTGAATATGAATGCAGTTACCTTTGCTGGCTTTAGTGTCTTGACATGGATACTTTGGCGCAAGGGTAAAAATGTTGATAGGTTTTTCTGGGACATGACGGCACGAATGAACCACCCTAATGCTTCGCCTCATCGGACCTTACTCCATGCTTTGCCAACGTGTCATATAGTGCGTTGATTTCGCTTGTCTCGTTATATGTTCTGATGTACAACTTTAGAAAAGTCAGTGCACCTTTGGCGTCAAACGTTTATAACAATAATAAACCAACAAATTTCCGGAATGGAAGATCTAAAGCACGATTTTAGAAATGTCAATGGACCTTTCGCTATAAATGTTGATGATACCTTTATACCAATAAAGTTTCGGTATTAAAATCTATCCGCTCCGTAGATTCCGCGGCCTCCTCTAAATGCTGCGACAAGCCCGCTTGCCAACAAAATGCCCTTCAAATATTGTGCTCGGATGGGGTTCTTTGCGTTATGCGGCTCCCGGTGCATGGGCTTTGCCGCGAAATGCCGCCCGAGTTTGCAGCGTAAGCGCTCAGATGACTTTTCGAGCGTGTAAAAGACATTCTAGACAAAATTCACAATGGTTTCCGGCGCCGCGAGTTGTTTTGGTCAGCGGTGCATGGACAGCACGAAAAATTTTCGGGGAAAGGGGCTGAAGCCCCTGTTCAGCTGGCCTAGCACGGTAGACTCTCAGACTCCCGGAATTCGATATCACCGCGGTTTATACTACCAGAATGAAGCATTCTCATGTCTACTGCCTGTTGCGCGGCCCAACTGACCCGCCGCCGCAAGGCGAAGTGGACGGCGATGACGTCCTGGAAACAACCGCAGACTACTTCTCTGAAGACCAATGAGAATGGTCAGAGTTACAAAGCCTCGTCGAATATGCAGAAAGCAAGAACGGCGTTCTGCATAGAATTTTTGGGTGGGGACTATCTTGGTTTTCCTTCCACAACCACGTCCTCGAGACGAACTTTTCGCTAGTCCATGCCAGCTAACTTCTCGTCGCGCCCTTAACACAGCGACCCGAGGTCTACACGCTCTTCATGACCATCTGACAACTAGACACCCTAGATTCTCTCGTGCGCTTCTGTCGATTAGAGAGAAGTATTACTAGGTGCGCCTTGCCACCGACGTCGCGCACTACATGAACACATGCCGAGATTGTCAGCGACGCCAGACACCGCCAACACGGCCAGCAGGATTGCTATTATCAACCGAGCCTCCTTACCGACTGTTCCAGCCAATGGGAATTAATTTACTCGGACATTTTCCAACGCCAACATCTGGAAATGCGTAGATACTGTTGCCGATGGACTGCCTTGCCTGCTTCGTCGAACAATTTAGCGACTTCGGCTGTACTACTTCTTGAGTGAAGCCTTGCCCAGAGGTACTGCAGGCGAAGTGGCGAACTTTTTCGTCGAGAATATCTTGCTGCGACATGGCGCCCCGGAAGTCTTCATCACTGACAGAGGAACGACTTGTCTAGCAGAGCTCACCTAAGCCATTCTGCAATACAACCATAGAGGCCAAAGGAGGACAACTGCCTACCACCCGCAGACAAACTGTCTTACGGAGCGACTGAACAAGACCCTATGGTTGACATGTTAGCATGTACGCCGGCGATAAGCATAAGACGTGGGATGCCGTCCTCTCATACGTGAGATCTGCTTGCAATAGGGCAGTGCAAGAAACTACACACATCAGGCTTTTCAAGCTGGTTTACCGAAGAAACCCAACAAGGACTCTCGGCGCCATGCTCAGGCAGGTAAACGGAGGAGTCTCGACGTCGTTGTCTATCCGCTGCGCGACGAAAAAGCACGACCTTTAACCCATCAGCAAATTACATACCAGGAATGGACGGACAGACCACTTTATAATCTAGGACGACGCTAGGTAGAATACCAGCCTGGAGATTGTGTTTGTGCTTGTTCCCTGGTACACCAATGAGAACTTACTGAGAAACCCTTCTGACTTCATTTCTGACCATACCACATGCTCCGACGTCTTGGCGCACTAAAGTTCATGCAAGGCGGCATTACGCAATCACAGCGGCCCCGCTCGCGGCCTGAAGCAGTCGATGTCATTGGCCTTAAGGCCTTCTACCAACGCAAACCAACTTCGCACTTTGTTTTACAGCGTAATCTGGTATGGGATGGTTCTTCTGGCCGCTGCAGTTGGCGATGGCGTCTGCCGCCGGTGTCCGTAGCAGCTATCGCCGGGAATGAGAAAAGACTTCCCATTTCATAGCGGGGCTGAACCTACGCCCGCTGCGCGGGAATCAGCTACTCTACCAATTTGCGATGCCAGCGCTTGCTATCTTGCAGCTGAAAAATACCTTATACACGCGCCCTTGACGCGCGAGGCAGATTCGCAATGTCAGATGCGCGGCGCGTCGCGTCAATATGTGCACACTGCGTTGCATTAGCATTATATTACACCAGGTGACACACTACGTAGTAGTTGCACAGGTATCAGTACAAGGTTAGTAGGCGTAGATGTAGATCCATAGACGTTAGCGGCACATACCCAGTCTTGAGGATTCGCGAAGCACTGGGTTGGCCCATATAATAACAAAAAAAACGAATTATAATGTAACTAAACAAAATTGGTAAATAAGTATATGGGAAGTAATGGATAGATTTTAGCGTATAATATCAATAGATTGCAGGAATAAATGAAAACGAAAATGCCGCTAATATAATAGATTTTCAAGAATATAGCGAAACCTTCAGTTCTGATTTTATAGTCGAAATCTTTATGACCCTGCAATAAAATCATGGATGGAATCGCTAATCCCTATCGCAGTGCCCAAGGGTCTAGGCCCCTCAGAATGGTAACATTTAAACATTTAAATCAAATTTAAGAAGGTGTAACGGCGTTTCTAGTGGTCTTCGTCTAATTGAGAATGTGTTTGATAATCAATAAAGCTCTGTGTAGGTAAAAATTTAGAACTTAGTGACTGCGACTTGAAGTGCTCGCGTGTGAAAGAGTTTGCTATACCAATAATGTGACAAGGCCTGAAAATCTGTAGATTTTTTTTAAAGGGGCGTAATGTTCACGCAGCCCATCTTGCCTCTTGAATCTCGCCCCTATGATGAAAGCTGATGCCGGTGGGATTTCAATGACTGTGCCATTCAAGGACGCGTTTGCCAACAAATCTCCCATTTCGTTTGGAAATAGTGCCTTAGGTCCTGGTACCCAAACCAATCTAATCAAAGATATAGGAGGGGCTACTAATGATTTGAAAACTCGCAAAACCTGGGCGCCATCAAAAGCAGTCAGGGAGGAGCACAGAGATAGGGAATGCGCCACGACCAGTGAAAGGTGTTGGTTTATTTGGTTTACGAAGGGATAGAATTACAGCTAAAAATTCCCACAGAAAAATACACATGAAATCTGGGAGGCGAAGAGAAAATGAACAATCAAGAATAGGAGAAAATATTCCGATTCCATAGTTTTCTTCATTTTGAGAAGCGTCAGTAGCAATATGTCTCTTGATCGGTGTGTGCAGAAAATAATAATTTAAGATAGAATTTGCATGCGGTAAGATAGTGCCTTTGCATTTTTAAGGAAAATATCAGAGAAATTAACTTGAATGGAATTGGTGTTGCTACAAACAGGAGTAACCTTACGAATTCGGAGGTTTAACTGACCGGGAGAGGTTGCATAAGAATAATTTGAGGGGGAGAAGCCTTGAGGAAGCAAAAAAAAAAAAGATGAAGGAAATGTATTAGAAATTCTAGAATGAAAAACCCGGATGGCATACCTGAATAATTCAAACAGGCTAGGTAACTACTTGTCACCACCCCTTTTCGATGGGAAAGTCAATCAAATATTATCATCATTATCAGCATTTGCATCGCATTGTGCCACTTGTGACGTGTTGTGAGATGCGCACCGCGTGGCGCCGATACATGCAAACTTCGCATTGCAGTTGGAAAATACTACACCAGGTGGCACACTATGTATCAGTTTATAGATAACGGCACTAGGCAGATATTGAAGGTTTGAGGAAGACAAAGAATATGAATACAAATATGCTAGAGCAAACAACATGTACACTATACCTTAATTAATCAAGCTGGCTAGGCGATCATTTGTCACTGCCCCGTTTCAAAGGGGGTGCAAATAAATTGTCATCATCTTCATTAACACCAGATCATGTCACTCGTCACTCAACGCCAGATGCGCGTTGCGTAGCGTCGACGCATGATTACTTCGCATTGCTGCCGCATAATATTGTACCAGGTGGCACGCCATGCAGAAGTTGCATAGGTATCGGTAGAACTGGGACAGAAAAGTCTTTAGGGAAAAACAGAAGATTACGGAGTTGTATAAAAAATCTTAGAATCATAAACATACACGGCATGCCTGTATAAATTAAGCAGGTCAGCACCTGTTTGTTACCACGTTACCATCTATTTCAAAGGGGATGCAAGTAAATCATCATCATCATTATCATCTTATCGAGCCACTTGTCTCGCGACGTGGGATGCGCGCTGCGTAGCGTCGACAGGTGCGCACTTTGAATTCCAAATGGGTATTTTTGCATTAGATGGCACGCCACGTTCCAGCTCATAGTTGGAGTTACAAACTAGATGGCGAAGGCTTGAGGAAGAAAAGAACATGGAGGAAATGTTTATAACAGTTCTAGAATGACAAACATGTATAGCATACCTGAAAAAACCAAGCAAGCAAGTTGATTGTTTCTTACTGCCCCGCTTCAAACGGGATGCCAATACATCATGATTACAAGCATTATCACTAGCATCATATCGTGCCAGTTGTCACAATTTGACACGCCCGTAGCGTCGATACATGAAAATTTTGCATTGCGATTGCGCTATACACCACCACGTGTCCCGACATGTAGCAGTTGTATGTTGCATGCAGCTGAACCTGGTCAACTCAGGCCGCCTAGGTGACTATTTGTCACCGCCTAGTTTCAAGGAGGAGGAAAATAAACAATGATGATCATCAACCGCATCGTATCGTATCAGGGGTTAGTGAATGTGACATGTGCGCCGCGTAGGCTTGATATACCTGTGTTTCCTCTTCAGTTCACGTTATGGCGCCCCGCGCAAGGTACGAACCCTCTAGTGCGTGCTGCCGAAAGTGGAGCTCCTATGGAGGCGCTCCTCCAGCTTACGCTGTTACAGTGCTGCGTGCGCCGCGTAGGCCTGTGAATTTCTTTTACAGCGAAGCTGTGTATGGCTAGGGCTCCATGTATTTTGCGTGTCGGTGCATCAGCAATAAAAAAGAGTTCGAGGACGCTTGAGCTTCGCCTTTAGGAGTGGAACGCCATAGATTTCAAAGATACCTGACTGCTTGTCACGCTTCCCGGCAACCGCAGCTGTTTTGCGGGTACGCGGAGCCGAGCCGGCCGTGCCGCTAGGAAAAAGGATTTGTGTTTGAATTTGCACGTAACGCATTTGCAATAAGCCACACGTATAAAATATATCGAGCAAGCGTCATGTCGAATTTTCAAACTTCTTTATTCCTCTTCTCTCATCTCTCTCGGCACGCTTCACTCCATTCACCTTTTTCCTTCAACATTGCTGGGATGATATTTAAACACATTTGCCATGGAAGCCGCTTATTCATTTTCGTACGCGCCGATGTAACAGACACTCTTTAAGTTGCTCTGCTGACGGGCGGTTTTCCCGACACAATATGGTCTTTTACAGACAGAGTTTGTGTTTGATCCTCCTTTTCTCACGAGAACTAAGTTTCCTACCTCCAGCTCTGGGAACGTTGCGTTTTGCTTCTTATCAAAGTTTCGTTTCATTCTTTTATGGTAGTTCGCTTGGCTGTCTTCAGTGCTTGTTTCTGTAATATTCACCAGCTTGTGGACTCCCTAGGATACAGCAGGGCGAAGAAAAGTTGGTATTCCAGTTGCAAGAAAGAGGGGTACACATCTTAAACCAGTGGCGTGTGATCAGTTGTGATGAGATACCGCGGCCTCAAGGCAGCACTTCCATCTTCTTGGTAAGCTTGGGTACATGCTGATGTATTGCGTTAGGTCTCGAATAATTCCTTCCGCCAATCAGTTCGCTGCTGGATGGTACGAGGCAGTGAATAGTGTTACCCTAGGTCGTTGTGCCCATTCCTGCAATATATGGCTTCGAAAGGCTGGAGCATTACCGGATAACAAAACTTTCACGTTGTGAAACATTTTGCAGTTTATCAATGAAATCACGCTGTTGGTATTTTCTCTTCCCCGCTTCGATGCCACCATCCCTGTGTACTCGGGCATGCACACAATTAACGCTCGCGTTTTTTTTTTCACACCTTAATTCGTACGGACCTCGGCGATGTCTAAGTGTGCAACTTCGAATGGTGTCCCTCAATGTTTCGGCAATGTGATTTGGTGGGTTCATTGTGTGAATCTCACTTTATTCAGCTGACATTCGTGACATGATGACATATGCATCTTCGGGTCCAATTTCATGTGAGGCCATGTGAGTCGAGTCATGAGCTTCATGTAGGTTTTCGGGAACCGCTCATGTCCACCTGAATGAGGGCTATTATTATAGACGTCCAAGATTTTCGACGCAAGGGTGGAAGGCACGGCAACATTCCCTGTCGCTGTGGGCTGGAGTGCTTCAGTATATTTGCCAAAGTTTCACGGCGTTTATTGTTGGTGAACTGAAACAGGCGTGACCGCCAACCTCAACATAGCATCAGCATTTTTCATCGAAGCTCCCGGGCGATGACTGACTTCAAACTCCTGAAGCTCGTTCATCGAGCGTGCGATTTTTCCTTTAGGTTCCGCCAGCTTCAATAGGTGTGTCAGTGCTTCGTGATCAGTATACAGCTTGAATCTTGTTCCTTCTGAGTAGGAGCGGAAGCACCGAATAGCCATTAGGACAGCGAGAGCTTCTTTCTTAGTTGTTGTGTAGTTTACTTCCGTCTTGGTGAAAGTGTCACTGTAGTAATCTACTACGCGAAGCTGTTGAATATTTTCGTCCGGTGGAGTCTCGTTGAGACAGAACCACAGCCATTTCATAATGAGCCGCATCTGTGTTTAGTTCAAATGGAAGGGAAAACTCAGGAAGGCAAAGCACAGCGTAGGAAGAAATTACCTGTACCAGTTCTTCATACGCGCAATTGCGTTCTTCTGTCCATCGAAACGGTACGTCTTTTTGCGTCAACCTTGTTAAGCACTGTGTCTTCTTAGCATAGCCTAAACGAAATGCCCTGAAATCACCAGCTAGTTCCAAAAAGACTCGCAGCGGATGGAGGTCAGAGGGCTTCACAAGCTTATCGAGGCGCGTCGTGGACTATTTCGCATTCTTAGTGGTACCTTCCACTACTCGACTGCAAAAATTGACTTTCTTTTTGAAGAACTCGCTTTTCTTCAAGGTTACATTTAGCCTGGATTCAGACAAGGCAGGGGGAACATGTGCAAAGGGTTCTTCATATTTTGGCTCGCTCGTAGTGTATACAATGATGTCCGCATGTACATTGCAGAAGCGACCGATAAAAGGGTTCGGAACTGTATTGATCATCTCCTGAAACCAGCTGGACGAGTTTTCTCTGCCAAACTGCAGACAATTATGCTCATAAATCTCAAAAGCAGTCACAAAGGAAGTGTATTTCTTAGTCTCTTTGTAGCGTTCCTAGATTAAGGATACAATAGACGGAAGGTATTGCTATGGAACTGGCGTCCATCTTGTCTACCCTTTTATTCTCACTTCCTTCTTCTGTTCTCCTGTGCTTCTTCATTTTCTATTCCAAGGCTCATACCGCTTCACCCTTCCAGGTTTCTTTTACTAACCCCTCCTGGGGTAATACTTGAAAACGTTTCCAATCGAAGCACATTCAACTTAGCCGCGTTCGCCAATGTACCACAAAGTCTTCAATACTCCTTTCTGAGTGGCTGTCTTTGTCACAGAGTAAGGACCATAAAATTTGGCACTGGATTCTCTTACTCCTTTCCTAACTAGAATGAGGTCGGTGACTTGAATGTCTGGGATATCTGAGCAATGTCTCTTGTCAAATTTTTTTTCATTCGTTTAGTGTTCCTCTCCTCCTGCGATTTCTGTTTCCTCTGCTCGACGATCTTCTGATTTTCTAACAGCCCCAGTTCACGGTCCGCCTGAAGAATACGGGTTTCTCCTGAAGAAGCGAACTGCGGGCTGCATCCCAAGCCACTGGTGTAGGAGCGATTGTGATGTCTTACAGCTGCTTCTAAAGAGCATTTCCAACCACCAGGGAAACTATCGTACATCCTGATGTATTGTTTCACATCTCGTATAGCACGCTGTACAAGCCCATTCGCTCCGGGATGGTATGGCGAACAGAATTGGACTGATATATTCTGGTCTCGAGCCCATCTTGCTAGCTTTTCACTCTTGAACGCTGGACCGTTGTCACATACAATCTTCTTGGTTGTCCTAAACAGATCCCGTTCGAGAAGGGCGATGACACTATTCGCATCTTCTCTTGCTGCCCGTGCTGCGACCATCCTGGTGCATTCATCTATGGCCAGAAGAAAAACTTGCGTTTTTCGGACTCCTTCTCCTTTCTTATTTTGCTCGGCGAAATCCAGGTGTATAACTTCAAAAGGCACGTTCGAGTGGCAAGATATTATCATTGCGTCCGTAGGCTGCTTATATTTCACTTTGTTTACTTGACAATTGTGGCATGAACGAACGTATCGATTGACGTCTTCTTTCATGTGAGGCCACGTAAATCTGTTGACTAGCTTGTTGTAGGTGCGCCAAAATCCGTCGTGTCCTCCAGATTCTGGGCTATCATGGTACAAATAAAGCACCCTGGAAACCAGCGTTGGCGGGACTTGATAGCGATCTTCCACAAAAATCAATTGTTCAGTGCCTTCCCACAATTTAATTTCATTGATTTCTTCCGATTGCTCGTTGTTGGCCTGTATCATTAGTCTAGACAATGCATCTGCCTCAGTCAAGAGGGGTCCATGTCTGTGGGAGATGGTGAAATCGAACTGCTTCAAATAGTTCACCCATCGCGCGATACGTCCCTTAGGTTGGGTCATATTCAAGAGATGAGTGAGGGCCTGGTGATCGGTGAACAAAGTAAACTTCGCACCTTCTAGGTTCGTACGGAAGTACTGAATTGCTTTAAGGACTGCAAGAGCTTCGTTTTCAGTAGTGGTGTTGTTAACGTGAGGTGGCTTGAGGGTGTAGCTGTAGTAACCTACTACGTGTCGCTTTTCTCGGCCGGATGCTTCTGTGCATTTCTGGTACAAGAGGACTGCACCTGTCCCATAGTGTGAGGCGTCGGTATTCAGTTCAAAGCGTAAAGTGAAATCTGGTATGCGTAGAATAGGGTCAGCAGAGATTCTGTGCACCAGATCACGGTAGACTCTCTCACATTCCTCATCTTCTCATTCTTTCTAATTCTCACATTCCTCATTTCTCACCTTATTTCTGCGTTAGGCGCGTGAGGCATCTTGTTTTGATGGCAAAGTCTTTTATGAAGGGTCTGAAATGTCCTGCTAATCCCAAAAACACACGCAATGAGTGTACTGAATGAATGTTTGATGTTTTATGGCGCAAGGGCCAAGTATGGCCAAAGAGCGCCATGTCCGTGTTGATGAGTTTGCAGTGAAATCATGAGTTCGTTGAAGTTGGTGTGACGTGGCTGTAGAGGGGCCTTAAAAATGGTCGCGCTAAAGTGCGCAAAATCTATATAATAAGATTATGGCGCTGACTTATGACGTGTACTATGAACAGTGAGATGCATTTAAATAGAATGATACGATGCGTAAAACTATATAAGGTTATAAGATATGCTAGAGCACTGCTGCCTCTTTAGAGCCCTTGAAGAACAAGGGCCTGGAGGCATGTGCTATGCAAAACTGTTATCGCAGTGGCATCCTCTGGAGCGAGGATGCTCTATGAATTTAATGGGCATATAACGTGTAGTACATCATCATCATCATCATCATCAGCCTGGTTACGCCCACTGCAGGGCAAAGGCCTCTCCCATACTTCTCCAACAACCCCGGTCATGTACTAATTGTGGCCATGCCGTCCCTGCAAACTTCTTAATCTCATCCGCCCACCTAACTTTCTGCCGCCCCCTGCTACGCTTCCCTTCCCTTGGGATCCAGTCCGTAACCCTTAATGACCATCGGTTATCTTCCCTCCTCATTACATGTCCTGCCCATGCCCATTTCTTTTTCTTGATTTCAACTAAGATGTCATTAACTCGCGTTTGTTCCCTCACCCAATCTGCTCTTTTCTTATCCCTTAACGTTACACCTATCATTCTTCTTTCCATAGCTCGTTGTGTCGTCCTCAATTTGAGTAGAACCCTTTTTGTAAGCCTCCAGGTTTCTGCCCCGTAGGTGAGTACTGGTAAGACACAGCTATTATATACTTTTCTCTTGAGGGATAACGGCAACCTGCTGTTCATGATTTGGGAATGCCTGCCAAATGCACTCCAGCCCATTCTTATTCTTCTGATTATTTCCGTCTCATGATCCGGATCCGCCGTCACTACCTGCCCTAAGTAGATGTATTCCCTTACGACTTCCAGTGCCTCGCTGCCTATTGTAAATTGCTGTTCTCTCCCGAGACTGTTAAGCATTACTTTAGTTTTCTGCATATTAATTTTTAGACCCATTCTTCTGCTTTGCCTCTCCAGGTCAGTGAGCATGCATTGCAATTGGTCCCCTGAGTTACTAAGCAAGGCAATATCATCAGCGAATCGCAAGTTACTAAGGTATTCTCCATTAACTTTTATCCCCAATTCTTCCCAATCCAGGTCTCTGAATACCTCCTGTAAACACGCTGTGAATAGCATTGGAGATATCGTATCTCCCTGCCTGACGCCTTTCTTTATTGAGATTTTGTTGCTTGCTTTATGGAGGACAACGGTGGCTGTAGAGCCGCTATAGATATCTTCCAGTATTTTTACATATGGCTCATCTACACCCTGATTCCGTAATGCCTCCATGACTGCTGAGGTTTCGACTGAATCAAACGCTTTCTCGTAATCAATGAAAGCTATATATAAGGGTTGGTTGTATTCTGCACATTTCTCTATCACTTGATTGATAGTGTGAATATGGTCTATTGTTGAGTAGCCTTTACGGAATCCTGCCTGGTCCTTTGGTTGACAGAAGTCTAAGGTGTTCTTGATTCTATTTGAAATTACCTTAGTAAACACTTTGTAGGCAACGGACAGTAAGCTGATCGGTCTATAATTTTTCAAGTCTTTGGCGTCCCCTTTCTTATGGATTAGGATTATGTTAGCGTTCTTCCAAGATTCCGGTACGCTCGAGGTCATGAGGCATTGCGTATACAGGGTGGCCAGTTTCTCTAGAACAATCTGTCCACCATCCTTCAACAAATCTGCTGTTACCTGATCCTCCCCAGCTGCCTTCCCCCTTTGCATATCTCCTAAGGCTTTCTTTACTTCTTCCGGCGTTACCTTCGGGATTTCGAATTCCTCTAGACTATCTTCTCTTCCATTATCGTCGTTGGTGCCACTGGTACTGTATAAATCTCTATAGAACTCCTCAGCCACTTGAACTATCTCATCCATATTAGTAATGATATTGCCGGCTTTGTCTCTTAACGCATACATCTGATTCTTGCCAATTCCTAGTTTCTTCTTCACTGTTTTTAGGCTTCCTCCGCTCCTGAGAGCATGTTCAATTCTATCCATATTATACTTCCTTATGGCAGCTGTCTTACGCTTGTTGATTAACTTCGAAAGTTCTGCCAGTTCTATTCTAGCTGTAGGGTTACAGGCTTTCATACATTGGCGTTTCTTGATCAGATCTTTCGTCTCCTGCGATAGTTTGCTGGTATCCTGCCTAACGGAGTTACCACCGACTTCCATTGCACACTCCTTAATGATGCCCACAAGATTGTCGTTCATTGCTTCAACACTAAGGTCCTCTTCCTGAGTTAAAGCTGAATACCTGTTCTGTAGCTTGATCTGGAATTCCTCTATTTTCCCTCTTACCGCTAACTCATTGATCGGCTTCTTATGTACCAGTTTCTTCCGTTCCCTCCTCAGGTCTAGGCTAATTCGAGTTCTTACCATCCTGTGGTCACTGCAGCGCACCTTGCCGAGCACGTCCACATCTTGTATGATGCCAGGGTTAGCGCAGAGTATGAAGTCTATTTCATTTCTAGTCTCGCCGTTCGGGCTCCTCCACGTCCACTTTCGGCTATCCCGCTTGCGGAAGAAGGTATTCATTATCCTCATATTATTCTGTTCCGCAAACTCTACTAATAACTCTCCCCTGCTATTCCTAGTGCCTATGCCATATTCCCCCACTGCCTTGTCTCCAGCCTGCTTCTTGCCTACCTTGGCATTAAAGTCGCCCATTAGTATGGTGTATTTAGTTTTCACTCTCCCCACCGCCGATTCGACGTCTTCATAGAAGCTTTCGACTTCCTGGTCATCATGACTGGATGTAGGGGCGTAGACCTGTACAATCTTCATTTTGTACCTCTTATTAAGTTTCACAACAAGACCTGCCACCCTCTCGTTAATGCTATAGAATTCCTGTATGTTACCAGCTATATTCTTATTAATCAGGAATCCGACTCCTAGTTCGCTTCTATCCGCTAAGCCCCGGTAGCACAGGACGTGCCCGCTATTTAGCACTGTATATGCTTCTTTCGGCCTCCTAACTTCACTGAGCCCTATTATATCCCATTTACTGCCCTCTAATTCCTCCAATCGCACTGCTAGACTCGCCTCACTAGATAACGTTCTAGCGTTAAACGTTGCCAGGTTCATATTCCAATGGCGGCCTGTGCGGAGCCAGTGATTCTTAGCACCCTCTGCTGCGTCGCAGGTCTGACCGCCGCCGTGGTCAGTTGCTTCGCAGCTGCTGGGGACTGAGGGCCGGGGTTTGATTGTTGTGTTCATAGGAGGTTGTGGCCAAGTACTGCACCAGGGTGGCCAATCCTGCTCTGGTGAGGGAGTGCGTTGCCGGTTCTGGTCACCGGGATCAGGCCACACTCCAGGCCTGTTTGTGCAATTTTATCAACACGCGGATTTTTTTTTTTTTAAATCCGGTGGAAAATTGCCGGCACCGGGATTCGAACCACGGACCTCTTGCACGCGAGGCGGGTGTTCTACCTCTACGCCACGCTGCAACAAACGTGTAGTACGACATCATTTAAATAGTTGAGGATTGCCTTGGTGTCAAAAAGCGGTTCCTTGCCGAGAAACATAGCCGGGTGTAGAGGGATGTTATAATGGTAAGCAAGTGGAAAATGTTTCTTTCTCTCCGTTTCGGCTTCCCGACACTCCAGGAGCACGTGGAGGACGGTAAGCCTCTCACCGCATCTACCACAGATTGGAGGTTCACTTCCAGTAAGCAGATAATTGTGGGTGCCAAATGTGTGTCCTATTCTGAGGCGACAGAATAGGACATTTGTTCGCCGAGATTTTGTTGGGGAGGGCCAAAAACCTAACTGTGGCTTTATAACGTGCAGTTTATTATCTATCTCTGCGTCCCACATGCGTTGCCAGTGTTTTCGCAGTTTCTTTCGCATGTAAGGTTTCAGATCTGTGAGAGGCACCAAAGCAGTATTATTAACGGCAGGGAGTGCAATTGACGTAGCCATCTGGTCTGCCAAAGCGGTACCTTCGATTCCCCTGTGGCCGGGTACCCAGCATATGATGATTTGGTGGTAAGATAGATAAGCTTTGCACATGTCGCAGTAGACCTCAGTAAGTACAGGATTTTTATGTTTGTAGGGTGACATTAAGGCCTTCACCACACTTAGGGAGTCTGTATATATAACGGCTTTTTGGAGTTTTGCTTTCTTTATATGCTTTACAGCCGACCATACAACGTAGGCCTCTGCCGTAAAGATACTTGTTTCTGGATGTAGTACATCGGATTCCGAAAAAGAAGGACCAACAGCTGCATATGATACTCCGCCATGTGACTTGGAAGCGTCTGTGTAGAACTCTGTGCATGAGTGTTTGTACTGAAGTTCTAGGAAATGCATTCGAATTTCTACCTCTGGAGCATACTTTGAAACTTTTACAAAGGATATGTCACATTCTATGACCTGCCAGTCCCAAGGAGGTAATAGCTTGGTTGAGCGCATTAAGCGGTGCTCCAGGAGTGGGACATGCATTTCATCGCTAAGCTCCTTCACACGCAGCGAGAAAGGCTGTCTTATGGACGGACGGTTGCGGAAAAGTGTAGCATACGTCATATCGGTAATGGTATTAAAACATGGGTGTTCAGGAATGGAATGCACTTTAAGGAAATAAGTAAAGCTGACGTATGATCTCTGTAAGTGGAGCGGCCACTCATTCGATTCGCCATATATGCTTTCGATCGGGCTTGTTCTGAAAGCACCAGTGGCTGGGCGGATACCTAGATGATGGACAGGATCCAGCATCCTTAGCGCGCTCGGGGCGGCAGAGTTATACACTACGGCCCCATAATCCAATCGTGACCGTATTAGGCTCTTGTAGAGATTCATTAGAGACTTTCTGTCACTACCCCACTTAGTCTTGGATAGAAGTTTCATTAAGTTCATTGTTTTTAGACATTTTTCTTTGAGATATTTGATGTGTGGAATGAAAGTGAGTCTATCGTCAAGTATAATACCTAGGAATTTGTGCTCTTTGTTGATAGGAATTTGTTGTCCACACAGTTCTAAGCAAGGATCCGGGACCAGGCCTCCCTTTCGTTTAAGAAGAACACAAGAACTTTTGTGAGGATTGATTTTAAATCCGTTTTTCTCTGCCCATTTTGATACTTTGTTCAAACCATGCTGTACCTGCCTCTCGCACACTGCGAGGTTACAGGATTTAAAACCTATTTGAATGTCGTCCACATAGATAGAGTAAAAAATGGCCGGAGGTAATGAAGCACGAAGCGTGTTCATCTTCACTATAAAGAGCGTGCAGCTAAGCACGCCTCCCTGGGGTACACCAGTTTCTTGTGTAAAAGGACGTGACAGTACATTGCCTACTTTTACACGGAATGTGCGATTGGACAAATAGCTTTCTATGAGGCTTAGCATATTACCGTGAATGCCCATTTCTACCAAGTCTCTTAAGATCCCGTATCGCCACGTTGTGTCGTATGCCTTCTCCATATCGAGGAATATGGATAGGAAAAACTGTTTGTGTACAAATGCGTCACGGATGTTTGCTTCAATACGTACAAGGTGATCAGTTGTGGAGCGCCCTTCCCTGAAGCCACACTGATAGGGATCAAGTATTTTGTTCTGTTCAAGGAAATGGATGAGGCGTCGATTTATCATTTTTTCAAATACCTTACACATGCAACTTGTGAGGGCTATCGGGCGGTAGCTTGCCACTGAGGAAGGATCTTTGGCTTGTTTTAAAACAGGGACCACAATGGCTTCTTTCCATGCGGTCGGAAGGTACCGTGCGTCCCAGATAGTGTTGAAAAGTGTAAGTAGTGTAACTTGCGTGTCATTGTGTAAGTTTTTCAGCATTTCATACATGATTCTGTCAGATCCCGGTGCGGAGCTCTTGCATGCGCTCAAGGCAGCTCTAAACTCTGCAATACTAAAAGGACGGTTGTATGGTTGATTTTGACGACATTTTCTGTTGAAAGGCTTACGTTCTTCTATTTCTTTGTATTTGAGGAAGGATTGTGAATAATTTGCTGAACTTGACACGTTCTCAAAATACTCCCCAAGTGAGTCTGCCTGGTCTTGCAGTGTATCGCCCTGTGTGTTTACCAGAGGGAGTGAATATGTTTGGCGCCCTCTAATCTTATTCACCCTGTTCCAGGCTTTGGCCTCGTCTCTAAACGAGTTAATACTGGATAAAAACTTGTGCCAACTTTCTCTTTTGGCCTGTCGGCGGGTTCGCCTGCCTTGGGACTTTACTTTTTTAAAGTTCATAAGATTCTCTGCTGTGGGAGAAGCGCGTAGCAATCCCCACGCCTTGTTCTGATTCTTACGGGCGATCCTACATTCGCTATTCCACCACGGTACATGTCGTTTGCATGCTAGCCCACTTACTTCGGATATGCATTTTGCTGCGGCATCTATTATGAATGATGTAAGATAATCCACGGCAGCATCAATTTCTAAAGATGGAATGTCGGCCCATGAGATGCTGGTGAGAGTTCGAAATTTCTCCCAGTCGGCTGTGTCTATCCTCCACCTAGGAGTTTGTGGAGGATATTCGTTTTCTTTACATGTTCTTATCAGTATAGGGAAGTGGTCACTCCCGTAAGGATTGTTTGTAACTTTCCATTCGAGTTCGGGCAGTATGGATGGAGAAACTATGCTGAGATCAATTGAAGAGAAGGTTTTGTTTGCAAGACAGTAATATGTGGCTTCCTTCTTATTTAGAAGGCACGCACCAGAAGAAAAAAGGAACTGTTCAACAAGACGACCTCGCGCATCTATACGAGAGTCGCCTCACAGGGAGCTGTGCGCATTGAAATCACCAAGAACAAGATAAGGTTCTGGCAATTGATCTATAGAGGATTGGAATTCATGTTTCGTTAATTTGTAGTGTGGGGGTATGTAAAGCGAGCAAATGGTGACGAGTTTATTTAAAAGAACAGCTCGAGCCGCCACTGCTTCAAGGGGCGTTTGTAGCTGTAAGCGCTGACAGGAAATGCTTTTATGAACCAAAATGGCAACGCCGCCTGATGATACGACTGCATCATCGCGATCTTTGCGAAACTTGACATAGGGTCGGAGAAAGTTTGTGTGTTGTGGTTTTAGGTGTGTTTCCTGTAGACACAGCACTTTTGGATTGTGTTTTTGGATAAGTTCTTGTACGTCATCAAGGTTCCTAAGAAGACCTCTGACGTTCCATTGGATTATTTGTGTGTCCATATTGGAAGTAAATAAGTGCTGTGTGTACGGAAACGGTGGTGATGTCTTAGGTTACAGAGCTCTTTCGAGGCCCTGTAACGGGAGTTTTGCCCTTTTTGAAGCGTTCGAGGGAGCCTCGCCGCTCCTTAGGCGCTTGGTGCGCCTTGAGGATAGGTGTTGTGTCCATTGCCTCTAGTGAGGCTCCGGACACATGCTCTTGCGAGCGAGAAGTTTTCAGGGTGAGTCCCGCCTTGGAGGACAAGACCCTTGCGCCCACCAGCCCGGAGGTCGATGGGGCTCCCTGAGGGATTTGGCTGCGCCGGCTGTTGCCAGCGTTGGAAGGGACCTGGGAAGTTGAGGCAGCCTCTGCTGCGGCCACCTTCGGGGTCGATGGTCCCCTCTCCTCGGTTGACGGAGCAGCGCTAGCTGCAACCGCCGTGGGGGCAGACGGCGTAACTGCCGACTAACTGACTGTGGGCCGGACAGCCGCCGGAGGCCGTTGTGACGCTGCCCCCTGACGCGTCACATCGGCAAAGCTTTTCGTGGGCAGGTATGAAACCTGCCTGCATGCCTCTTTGAAACTTATATTTTCCTTTACTTTAACTGTTACAATTTCCTTTTCTTTTTTCCAGGATGGGCACGACCGCGAGTACGCGGCATGCTCCCCATCACAGTTTACACAGTGGAGAGCATTGTCACAAGTTTCAGAGGTGTGTTCGTGGGCACTGCACTTCGCACATGTTTGGCGGCCTCGGCAGCTCTGCGAACTGTGGCCGAAGCGCTGGCATTTGAAACATCGCAGTGGATTGGGCACGTATGGCCTGACACGAAGCTTGATGTACCCGGCCTCGATTGACTCGGGCAGGACACTTGAACCAAAGGTGATTATTAGGTGCTTGGTTTGGATCTCTTTACCATCTCGCCTCATCTTTATTCTTTTGACATTGATAACATTTTGCTTGCTGAAGCCCTCCAAGAGTTCAGCCTCAGTGAGCTCCAGCAAGTCATCGTCTGACACAACGCCGCGGGTGGTGTTCATTGTATGGTGCGGGGTTACTGTTATGGGGGTCTCTCCAAATGACACTAGTTGCTGTAGTTTTCCATATTGTTTTACATCGCGGAGCTCCAAGAGGAGGTCGCCGCTTGCCATCCTCGACACCTTGTATCCTGGACCAAAAACATCAGTCAGGGACTTTGAAACAAGGAATGGTGAAATGTTTCGCACTGCTTTGTTTGGCTTTTCAGAATGAATAACGTGGAAGCGGGGAAAATTCTGGGTTTGGCGTCCAAAAAACTTGAAACCATCTTCGGTGCGCCCTCGTTATTGAGGGCGATCAGCAAGGGAGGGGAAAGAAGTTTCCATGAAAAATGTATACATTCGGCAACAGCGCCGACCGCCCACCACGGAGCCCAACGAGGGGACGCGGCAGAGCTTGCATGCAAGTCTGCACGACGCCAGTCGTACGCCGCCACTATAACCAAATATGGTGTACCCAAGGTTGGATAGCCACACAGGGTTATCCCTTGCCGCCAAGAAGAAGGAAGTGAATAGAAGAGAGAAGGAGACAGGAAAGGTGGAAAGTAAGGGAAAGACGAAGGTTGTAGGAAGAGAGAGACAGGAAAAGGCGACTGCCGATTTCCTCCAGGTGGGTCAGTCTGGAGGTGCCGTCTATGTGAAGCTGAGGCCGAAGAAATGTGTTGCCTCCGCCGGGGGGCCTTAAAGGTCCAAACACCCAGCATCGACTCAACCCCCAGGATCCCCTTTTCCCCAGACACGGCTAAGCCGCGCACGGCTACACGCGGGAGGGTCCAACCCTCGTGTGCTCGGGTACGTGGTGTCGCACGCAATGAGTGTACGTCATATGGTTTTACCAGTTGGGATATCCTCTCGACGGACTCTTGTTTCGTGCTTTTGGTAGTCCCATCAAAGACTCTTCCAAGAAACACAACTTTTCTTTGAAAGAACGCACTTTTCTTCAAATTAACCTTGAGGTGTGCCAAGCTCAAGGCATTTCATACCTGGGACAGGTGTTCGTGATGCTCCGCCTCTGTTTTGGAGAAGACGATAATATCGTCTATGTACACATTACACATGACACCTAGGAAAGGCTTCAGGACTTCGTTCATAATCTTCTGGAACCATGCTGTTGAGTTTTTCCAGCCGAAAGGAAGCCGGTTATACTCGTACAGGTTTAAGGGCGTGATAAAAACAGTGTACATTTTTGTTTCTTCGGTTAGCGGGATCTGCCAAAAACCTTTGCACAAGTCAATACGTGAAAAACATCGGCAACCACCTGTCTCATCTATAATCGTGTCTATCTTCGACATGGGAAATGGTATAAGTTCTGTCTGTCGGTTGAGAACCCTGTAATCTGTCCACAGTCTGAAAGTTCCATCTTCTTTCGGTGCAATAGTTATGGGAGAGGCGAAGGGTGACACCGAAGGCCGGATTATATTGGCGTCTAGCATCTCTTGCAATTCCTTCTTCAACCATATCTTGCGCTCTCTTGACATGTTATAAGGTGATTTTCGGATGACGGTCTTGTAGGTTAGTTCGAAAGGCACCTTGTGTGACGTCATCGCTGGTGGATAGTTTCTATGCATACCACTTCAGGATAGGTCGTTGCAATATCCTCCGCGCACTTGACAACTCGCAGGTAATCTTTTCTATCCGCATCGTCCCAGTATACGTTGATCGTTAGTTTCTTTATATCTGGTCTGGATAGCACAAAGTCATACGTCACTCCCTCAATCACCAGTACTTCACTCTCTATTTCATGACCTAGGAACTCAATGTTTACTGCGGCCCATTGATTATGCATTGTCATTTTTCCATCGTAGCCTTGCACCCGTAGTACTCTTCCACTATGCAGGTGATTTGCATCTACCAGCTTGGCATTTATTATAGACACAGAAGCACCGCTGTCAATCAAAGCCATCATATTTCTGTTTCCCACTTTGACAGGGATGGGAAGTAGGCTAGAGCAAGTTAAATAAACAGTCTCAGTTGTGGTTATCGGGTCGGACTGACCCGATAACTGACCCTTGTTTATCAGTTTTTTGTCGTTGGAGCCTCTTCAGCGTCCAAAAGTAGGGCGACAGGGTCGCTGTCGACGTTATTTACCTGACGTCTGGGAGCGCGCCCACCCAAGTTCTCTGTGCCGCCTGCAAGGCGGCGCGGTTCTCGCTGATTACGGCTTGACCAATCCGCGCCGGACCGTGTGAAGTGACTGCTTGAGCTAGCGCTTATATTTTCTTCTGAAGTGAATGGTATGTCGTAAAGGGACTCCAGGAGCCCGACCATAGTTTTAGGTGACCATATTTGCGCTTGCTTCAGGACTTGCGCGTGCAGTCCATGCATTATTAGTGCTACTACGGCAGGAGGAGGAAGCATAGGTTCGGCCAGCTTTAAAAGGCGGCGTTTGTCAAAGAAAAACTCGACGAGGGAGCCTTGCTTGAATTTGAAATTAAGCGGGGCGTCCCACTTTGCACTGGGTTGCTTCGGAATGTCAAGAATTTTCTTTCCACTGATTCCAAGAGTTGCCAGCCTCTTCAATACCACTTCCGTGTAAAACCACTTAAGTAACTACGCATGTTAGTAGTCTTGTCCTCATTAGAGTGCCAGTTGTTCTTCCCAGCGGCATATTCATAGAATTCAAGCCAACCTTCTGGACTTGAAGACATGCCGTCGAACGCATCGGGTTCTACAAATTTAGTCACCGGCTTTTCAGCGTTTAAAGAGCTTATAAGGGATGTCACCAGCTGGTTTTGTTGCGAAATCTGTTCTTGTTGTAGCCGAAGAGCTTTCAAAACGAGGCTCACCTCTTCCGTCGACGACTGTGATCCAGACTTCTTTCGACGCATTGGTTGAGGAACTAATTCGTCGAAGATCGCCAGACGCAAGTTCACTTTCACAGCACCCTTCCAACGTAGATCATCAGTGTCCATGGAACCCTTCTCTAAAACCAGGTTCACGAGTTCTGCCGAGTTGAGCTCGTGAGGTAGTTCCACCGCTGCTTCACCGTTAGCTTGGTATCTCGAAAAGATGATCTTCTCTGTGGAGGTCTCCTCAAGGAAAAATGACACCTACATGTTGGACTCCTGTGCCGGCTGTGCCAAAATAATGTAGCGTTCCTAGTTAAAGGACACAATAGACGGAAAGTATTGCTATGGAACTGGCGTCCATCTTGTCTACCCTTTTATTCTCACTTCCTTCTTTTCTCCTGAACCCAGACTCCTGCGCTTCTTCATCTTCTATTCCAAGGTTCATACCGCTTTACTCTTCTTGAAGTGGCATTTGTTAGGAGGCTTTGTACAGATGTATCCTGTAAAACCAGGTACAAACGCATGTTTCGTCAATGATGCTGCCTATTTAAGGCACTGGAAATAGAATCAGATATTTGTGGTTGTTTATCGCTCTGCAGTCAGTGAACAGCCTGAGCCTATCGTTCTTTTTTTTTGAGGGATGGCGATTGGCGATGCAAACAGCGATACACATGGACGGATGATATCAGTATCTAACTTCTTTTAATGCTCCTATTTTAGCCATTTCTTCTTTTCTTTCGATAGGATGTATGCTTTTTTTGGACTACAGTAGTGCCATGTAATTTAAAGGGGCTTCAAACTTGGTGGTTCCAGGAGGATATCCTCCGAAGCAGAACAATTCCGAGCAGATTTTCAGAAGGTTATCTCCATTTTTCAGCCTACGAACATGGTTTGCACCAATCATAGGTTTACAATTATCTTTATCGGTGCTTACAGACACAGTGTCGTCCCAATCAATGTTTAGCCTCAGTTATATCATGTCCGGGCGAGAGAGAAAAAAGTCGTATTCCACAGCTTTCAACACCAAAGCCAGAACTTCCACTTACTGCGACTGATATTTTAGCCTAAAGCTTATCCATTCGTGGTTCTCCTTTTTCACGACCGTCATAACCTCATACATCAACTGATCTGCCTGTGAAGATGTCTTCTGCATTTCCTGTGATTCCCTTGAGTATCGAAATCGGAGTTCCATTGTCGACAAGAGTTCGCAAGGTCCGTGCGATCACTTCAAGTTGTATGTGAAGTAAACTTAAACAAACCACTAAGACAACCTCGTTTCGTTTCGGTTGAACACACTGAAGTTTTGGTGTGAATTGTTTCTGCTTGAAGATCTCGATGTCTTAAGGCGTCACCGGATATTGAGTCGGTCGCTGGAAATCTAAAATTTTCACTGTCTTTGTGTTGTGGCGACTTTACATCTGAGTTGCTGGACTGAGAACTTGACTGTCCACGTATACCTGGCCGCGTCTTGCAGCTCCACTCAGATTAGCTGTGAGGGAATACTTGTAGCAGCTCTAGTAGTGCCTAGAAGTGGCGGCATTTTATTTGTGCATTCCGTTGCAAATATCTAGGGAGACCATGAATTAGAACCGCTTAAGACTGATCTTGATGGCAAATTTAGTTCGGAAAGTCGAAACACTCTCTACTTGTCAAGAAAGCAGTCAAGCGGGGAACCAGACCTAAAACGGTAAAAGAGTGCCTGGTCCCATCGCTGTACGTTATTTCTTCGAAATGTTTGTTTCCACATGTGCCAAAGCTCATGCTCTATCAAACGCAGCTCACGTGACTTTCTCGCTACACCACTGAGAAATTATCGCATGTTTAAGACCCTGCATTGATCAGACAGCCACCCGTTGTATTTTGCTGCGGCCTCATAAAACGTCATTCATCTTTTGGGTTATCAGAAGACCTGTGAAAAGTCTGGCCATAAAATTTTAACAGAATGGTGGCCTAAAGCAGGCAGGAGAGCTTCTGCCACGGCATTCTGTTTGCGAAAATTGCTGATGTTACATCGCTATGGCCTGAACAATTGTTGATATCTTTTCATGTGATGCTGCATGACCGAATGGTCGCACGAGTACCACGTGATTAAACACGGCTACTGGGATATTCATCTTCACCGAACCTCGTTTAAGAAGCTCTTCGGGCGAAAGAGAAGCTCCATCCAGAACAAGATCCAGGAGGTCAACCGTAGTGTCCGCAGGGAGGTGGAACGGAGAATAATCCTTGATTTGGTAGCCTTTGAATACCACTTGGTCGTAGTTGACCACGAAAAAAGTCACCCACATGTTTGTTCACTTATCGGCTGCGACAAAATATGTAATAGGACCGCACATAACAAATATATCAAACAGGTATCCTGTCACCATTTCTAACTTCTTTATACTTCTATATATTATCTGGCTCCCTGCACCACTTTATCTTGCTTCATTTGCGGCACGCTTGAAGAAATATGTTTTCTGGCATATTCAAATTAAACACCGACGCTATCATGTCTGTAGGTTGTGTTTGGGTCGTAGTTTACGATTTTTCTGATGTATTTTACTTTGTGTAATTCAATTTGTTCGGTAACGCATCTGCGCCACGTAGAGGGCCTGCGAAGTTATGGTTCGGAATGATTTTTCTCGAAGCGGCATCCGACCCCGACAACGGATTTTTTGCGATGGGGGCCCTTAACGCTATCGCGTTAAATTGGTGAGCGTGGGATGAGTGCTCGTAACGGAGATAGTGCAATAGGGGGCCGACCCAGGTAGGAGGTGAAGTGGGCTTCAAGCACTCTGGCCATAATAATAATATTATTAAGTAATAATAAACGAAATAAATAAATGTCGAGTTCAATTTTTTTTTGTATTTCTGAGTTAACAGTAAAAACGGTGAATTATAATGGTCCCACCCACGGCGTAGGTGAAGCAGCTTTCAATACTCTGTTGTTAATAATATTAATAATGTTAATAATAATAATAATAATAATAATAATAATATTATTAATAATAATAATAGCACTTATCAGTGAATGAAATAACAATAATGAACATTGTTTGAAGTCGGTAATACTAGAATCGTTTGTCAACAGCACATGGGCTCACAAGGAGGAGGCGTTGGCATGTATGCAAAAGGCAAAATGTACGTACAATCATACACCCTTCACTCGGAAGAGGACAATGCCGCCGACTGTGGCATGTCTCTGCCGTGCAAACGAAAGACCGAATTGTGATTTGCACTGCGTAAATATATCCATGTACACTCACCCATTTGTGATGCAGAGACGTTCAAGACCACGCAATTTGCAAGGGCTAGCTGTTATGACACTACCCCTGAGATTATCGATGGACACATCAGTGTGGTTATTTCAAAGCTAGACGAGAAATGGTTTACTCAGTTGCTGCTAGAAGAATTTGGCTTGAAGTGCCACACCAATCGAGGTCATTCAACTACTCAACTATCGTATATAGATTTCCACGCAGGGGCGTTTGTGTAGGCAGGCGTTTAGCGTGTTGCGACACCGCGTACCTGAGCACGTGAGGCTGGAACCTTCCCACATGTAGTCGTGCACGGCTTAGTCGTGTCTGCGGAAAAGAAAATTGGTTAGGCTGATTCCAGGTGTTCGGAACTTTAAGACCCCCCCCCTTCCCTAGCGGAGGCAACGCAGCAATTTGGTTTCTACTTCACATAGACCCAGGCTAACCCTCCTGGAGTAAATCAGTCGTCGTCTTTTGCTGTCCTCCTCATCAATCTTCGTCCTTCTCTCTCATTATCAATCTCTTGTGTCTTCCACTCATTATGCTTTACTTCTGATGTTCTGTGTGGCAATGGTTTACCTTGTGGCAATGTTTACCGTGGCGGTTGCAGGACCTGTTTTAAACTTTCTACAACATCCCTTTTTTGGGCTCCATGGTTGGTGGTTGGTGTTGCTACGGAAAACTGGATATTCTTTATGGTTAATTATTTTCCGAGACTCCCTGATTGCCCTCACAAACGAGGCCACACCGAAGTATTTCAATGTTTTGGCCACCAATGGAAAAACTTTCCCTCCCAAGTATCATGTGGTACACTCTGAAAAAGCAAAAGAGGGAGTGAAAGATATCTCACCTTTGCTTATTGCGAAATGTCTAGCTGATTATATAGGCCCGAGTTACAAATTTGCCAAAATAGCTCGCGGCGACCTTCTTCTGGAACGGCAGGACAAAAAAGAGTATGAAAAGCTGCAGAACCTTGTCTCTTTTCGGAACATTCCAGTTATCATGACATTACACGGAACTATTAGGTAGGACCACTATCCGCGGCGTTATTTTGGATGACGATTTGATAGAGTTGACTGAGGCTGAACGTTAGGAAGGCTGGAAGGAGGAATATGTCACCAATATGAAACAAATTAGGATGAAGCGTGAGGGGAAAGAAATCGAGACAAAGCATCTTATTTTTACATTCCGTTCAAGTGCGCTACTCGAGACACTCGAGGCCGGGTGTGTCAAGCTCCGGGTCAGACCGTATGTCCCGAATCCTCTGCGATGTTTCAACTGCCGTCGATCCGGCCACAGTTTTACAAACTGTCGAGGCCGCCAAATTTGTACAATATGCCGTGCTTTCGAATACTCCTAAAAATCTTTGAAAAATGTCCTCTGTGATAACTGCAATGTGGAGCGTGCCGCATAGTCGCGGTTCTGCCCATCACATAACAAAGAAAAAGAAATCGTAATTATCAAAATGATAGATATTTCATTTAAAGAGACACGAAGGCGGGTGTCATACCTGCCGAAGAACTGCTTTGTCACCGTGGTGCATCAGAAGGCAGAGCCTCAACGGCTCGCGGTTTTCCGGCCCACACACAATGGGCTGGCGGTGACGTCATTCGACCCTTTGGCAGCTGCAGCCAGCGCTACTCCGCCATCGCAGAAGACTGAGCCATCGACTTCCGGGTTTGTGGCTTCCAGGGTCTCGTCTGCCGAGGCGAAGCCTCCAACGCGAACAAAGTGTCAGGAAAACCGGCTGTCCAGCACCCTTGAAGAGGCGAAAGAACCTCTTCTATCCAGATGGTGCAGGAAGCACTTAAAGAGTGGCGGAAATCTCTAGACCGCTCGAGAAAAAAACATAAATCTAGGGTGTCTACATTAGGTCACCTTTGATACATTAGACACATAGCACGATTTTCTCCTGCAGAACGGACACACAAATATTGCAGTGAGATGTCAGGAGACTACTATGCAATCTAGACGATGTTAAAGTTCTTCATAAACTAAGCCCGAAAATGTTGTGTGTCCAGGAATCATACTTAAGAACTCCACAAAGAAACGTTCTTATACAAGATGTGCATTTTCGGAAGGCAGCGATGAGGGTAACATTTCATCCCGTGGTGTAACCAGAATCGCCAGAGTGTTGCTAGGCAGAACTTGCCTCTTGACGTCCATTGTGGCAGTGTCCGTGCGGACAGTTATTTTAATAATTTGGTAACACCCTCCTATTCCTAAAGACGTCTTCACTCAACGCGTTTCCTCGATCCCCTCAAATCGAGGCGAATGGTTGTCCTTCACTCAAAGTGCCGTTGGGTTTCATGAACACTACTACACGTTTCCTCCGCTGAGGAAAGCCTTGAAAGTGCGCCCTCGACTCGAGTGAAGTGCACCGACCGAGAAAAGGGTCCGATAGCGAGACTATCCTTAAATGTGCTTAGCAAAAACCCTATCCTTTAAGATAAACATGTTTCCGTTAATTTGTTTTATCAAACAAGATGAGGAAACGTACTTCAGCTGGCCAAATCGGCTACATTGAGCGTTCGACTGATAGCTCAAGCGGAAGCTGTGTTTGAGGTCTGGCAACAGTCGCAGCCCAAGAGCTGAGAGCATGGCGCATGACTCATTGTAATGTGCATCTAAATGTCGTACGAAAATCTCTCACGTCACCTGATCCTAGGTACCTCGAGACAGGATCGTTTAGGGACTTTTGAGAAGGCGCGATGATGGCGCCTAGTGATGCCGTGGTGCCATGTGGCGCGTTGAATCGTTGAATCTCCGGCTGACGCCGACCGTTGGTCGTATGTCTCCGCAGTAGGTTCTGTATTTGTTGGCGAAACGTCATGCAGTAGTAGTGGTGTGGAATGTCGGCTTTTGGTCTCCGTGAGCTCTGGTAGTGCGAAACCCGTATTTCGGAAGAATTCAGTGGTGCTGACGATCGAAATATTCAAGTGGCGTAGCGCATCGGCAATGCGATTCGCGAACCGGCGCTGTGAAGCAGAGTCATCACAGCGCGCATGCACCTTTACTTGACGAGCGTCGTAGGCGGAGGTATTGTACGTGTTCTTCGCCACGACTTAAGTTACGTAACATAATACTTAAGGTGGTGTTTGCTTACAACTGTTCACGCGTCCTTGAAATGGGGCAGCACATGTTTTCAATCGTGTTCAGCGCTAGTGTGCCATTCATGAATTCACATGATTTACTTTTATTGTGGGCTTTACGACAATTTTCGCGTAGTGCTGTGAACTTAACGGAGCTTTAGGATATCACATGGTCTGCCAGAATTCCACGAAATAAAATGCGGAGTAGATGTTTAATATTATTCGTACTAATGATGATATGTGGTTTTTAATGGCGCAAGGGCCAGTTATGGCCAAAGAGCGCCATGCCCATGTTATTGAGTTTGCAATGAAATCATGAGTTCGATGAAGTTGGTGTGACGTGGCTGTAGAGGGGCCTTAAAAATGTTCGCGCTAAAGTGCGCAAAATCTGTACAATAAGATTATGGCGATGTCTTATGACGTGTACTATGAACATTTAAGGTGCATTTAAAAAGAATGATACGATGTGTAAAAATATATATGGTTATAAGATATGCGAGAGCACTGTTGCCTCCTTAGAGCCCTTGAAGAACAAGGGCCTGGAGGCATGTGCTATGCAAAACTGTTATCGCAGTGGCATCCTCTGGAGCGAGGATGCTCTACGAATTTAATGGGCATATAACGTGTAGTACGACTTCATTTAAATAGTTGAGGATTGCCTTGGGGTCAAAAAGCGGTTCCTTGCCGAGAAACATAGCCGGGTGTAGAGGGATGTTATAATGGTAAGCAAGCGGAAAATGTTTCTTTCTCTCCGTTTCGGCTTCCCGGCACTCCAGGAGCACGTGGAGGACAGTAAGCCTCTCACCGCATCTGCCACAGGTTGGAGGTTCATTTTCAGTAAGCAGGTAACTATGGGTGCCAAATGTGTGTCCTATTCTGAGGCGACAGAATAGGACATCTGTTCGCCGAGATTTTGTTGGGGAGGGCCAAAAACCTAACTGGGGCTTTATAACGTGCAGTTTGTTATTTGTTTGCGCGTCCCACGTGCGCTGCCAGTGATGACGCAGTTTATTTCGTAAGAAAGGCCTCAGATCTGTCACAGGCACATCAGCGGTAGGGTTAAGAGCTTGCGATGTGATTGACGTGGCCATCTCGTCCGCGAGAACGTTACCTTCGATTCCCCTATGGCCAGGGACCCAGCATATTATGATGTTCTGGTTAGATGAGTACACATTACACAATACCGAATACAGTTCATTGAATACCGGATTTTTATGTTTGTAGAGTGACATTAAGGCCTTCACGACGCTCAGAGAGTCTGTATAGATCGCTGCTTTTGGAAGTTTCGATTTTCTTATGTGCTTTACAGCAGAGAGTAGTGCGTAGGCCTCGGCCGTAAAGATACTTGTTTCCGGATGCAGCACATCGGATTCCGAAAACGATGGGCCGACGGCTGCATAGGATACCCCGGCATTTGACTTGGAAGCGTCTGTGTAGAACTCTGCGCAGGAGTACTTGTGCTGGAGTTCTAGGAAATGAATTCTAATTTCGGCCTCAGGAGCGTGCTTTGTAATATTTATAAAGGATATGTCACATTGCATCACCTGCCACTCCCAAGGAGGTAAGAGCTTGGTTAGGTGCATTAAGCGATGCTCGAGGAGTGGGACACGCATTTCATCGCTAATCTCCTTCACACGCAGCGAGAAAGGCTGTCTTATGGAGGGGCGATTGCTGAAAAGTGTAGCGCACGCCATATCGGTAACGGTATGAAAACATGGATGTTCAGGATTGGAGCGTACTTTAAGGAAATATGTAAAGCTAATGTATGATCTCTGTAGGTGGAGAGACCATTCATTCGATTCGGCATATAAGCTTTGAATCGGGCTTGTTCTGAAAGCGCCAGTAGCTAAGCGGATGCCCAAATGGTGGACAGGATCCAGCATCCTTAGCGCGCTCGGGGCGGCAGAGTTGTACACTACGGCACCATAATCCAATCGTGACCGAATTAGGCTCTTGTAGATATTCATTAGACACTTTCTGTCACTACCCCACGTAGTCTTAGATAGAAGTTTCATTAGGTTCATTGTTTTTAGACATTTTTCTTTCAGATATTTAATGTGTGGAATGAAAGTGAGTCTGTAATCAAGTATAATACCCAGAAATTTGTGCTCTTTGTTGACAGGTATTTGGTGTCCACACAGTTCTAAGGAAGGATCCGGAAATAGGCCTCTATTTCTTGTAAAAAGAACGCAAGTGCTTTTGTGGGGGTTGATTTTAAATCCGTTTCTGTCTGCCCACTTGGAAATCTTGTTCAAGCCCTGTTGCACCTGTCTCTCGCATACTGAGAGGTTACAGGATTTGAAGCCGATTTGAATGTCGTCAACGTAGACAGAATAAAGAATGGCAGGTGGTAGCAAAGCACGAAGCGAGTTCATCTTCACGATGAAGAGCGTACAACTCAGCACGCCTCCCTGGGGTACACCTGTTTCTTGTGTGAAAGGTCGCGACAATACGTTGCCGATTTTCACTCGGAAGATTCGATTCAACAAATAGCTTTCAATTATTTTCAGCATATTGCCACAGATGCCCATTTCCGACAGGTCTCGCAAGATGCCGTAGCGCCATGTTGTGTCATATGCCTTCTCCATGTCAAGGAATATTGACATGAAAAACTGCTTATGTACAAATGCGTCCCGAATATATCCTTCAATGCGTACAAGGTGATCTGTTGTCGACCGGCCTTCTCTGAAGCCACACTGATAGGGATCCAGTATATTATTGAGTTCAAGGAAGTGTATGAGTCTGCGATTAATAATTTTTTCAAAAACCTTACACAGGCAGCTTGTAAGGGCTATTGGGCGATAGCTTGCCGCCATGGATGGGTCTTTCCCCTGCTTCAAAACAGGGACCACAATTGCTTCTTTCCATGCAGTTGGAAAGTATCCCGCAGCCCAAATAATGTTGAAAATTGTGAGTAGTGTAACTTCGGTGTCATTGTGTAGGTTTTTGATCATTTCATACATAATTCTGTCAGAACCCGGTGCGGAGCTCTTGCATGATCTCAAGGCAGCTCTGAACTCGGCAATACTAAATCGACAGTTGTATGGTTCATTCTTTCGACATTTTCCTATGAGTGGCTTACATTCTTCTATTTGTTTGTATTTTAGAAAAGATTGCGAATAATTTGTTAGACTTGACACGCTCTCAAAATACTCCCCAAGTGAGTCCGCCTGGTCTTTCAGTGTATCACCTTGTGTGTTTACCAGAGGGAGTGAATATGTTTGGCGCCCTCTAATCCTATTCACCCTGTTCCAGGCTTTGGCCTCTTCTCTAAACGAGTTAATACTCGATAAATACTTCTGCCAGCTTTCTCTTCTCGCCTGCCTACGGGTTCTCCTGCCTTGAGATTTTACTTTCTTAAAGTTAATAAGATTTTCTGCAGTGGGGGAAGCGCGTAGCAATCCCCACGCTTTGTTCTGATTCTTACGGGCGGTCCGACATTCGCTGTTCCACCACGGTACACGTGGTTTGCATTCCAAACCACTTACTTCGGATATGCATTTAGATGCGGCATCTATTATGAACGCTGTAAAATACTCCACAGCGGCATCAATTTCTAGAGAAGACATATCAGCCCATGAGATGCTAGATAGATTTCGAAATTTCTCCCAGTCGGCTCTATCTATCTTCCACCTAGGAGCTTGTGGAGGAGATTCATTTCCTTTGGATGTTCTTAGCAGTACGGGGAAGTGATCGCTCCCGTAAGGATTGCTCGTAACTTCCCATTCGAGTTCGGGCAGTATAGACGCGGAAACTATACTAAGATCTATTGACGAAAAGGTTCTGTTTGCAAGAGAGTAATATGTGGGTTCTTTCTTATTTAGAAGACACGCACTTGAAGAAAAAAGGAACTGTTCAACGAGACGACCTCGCGCGTCTGTACGAGAGTCGCCCCACAGGGAGCTGTGCGCATTGAAATCGCCAAGAACAACATAAGGTTCTGGCAATTCATCTATGAAGTACTGAAATTCAGGTTTGTTTAGTTTGTAATGTGGGGGTATGTAAAGTGAACAAATAGTGATGAGTTTGTTTAGCAGGACAACCCGAACCGCCACTGCTTCGAGGGCCGTTCGTAGCTGCAAACGTTGACACGCTATGCTTTTTTGAATTACAATGGCAACGCCACCCGATGATGCGAGAGCATCATCGCGATCTTTACGAAAAGTTATGTACTGTCGGAGAAAGTTTGTGTGTTTGGATTTTAAGTGTGTTTCCTGTAAACACAGCACTTTTGGATTGTGTTGGTAGATGAGTTCTTGTAGATCATCGAGATTCCTAAGAAGACCTCTGACGTTCCATTGGATTATTTGTGTGTCCATATTGGAAGTAAATAAGTGCTGTGTGTACGGAAACGGTGGTTATGTCTTAGGTTACAGAGCTCTTTCGAGGCCCTGTAACGGGAGTTCTGCCCTTTTTGGAGCGTTCGAGGGAGCCTCGCCGCTCCTTAGGCGCTTGGTGCGCCTTGAGGATAGGTGTTGTGTCCATTGCCTCTAGTGAGGCTCCGGACACGTGCTCTTGCGAGCGAGAAGTTACAAGAGAGAGTCCTGCCTTGGAGGGCAAGACCCCTGCGCCCACCAGCCCAGAGGTCGATGGGGCACCCTGCGGGATTTGGCTGCGCCGGCTGTTGCCAGCGCTGGAAGGGGCCCGGGAGGTTGAGACAGCCTTGGCGGCGGCCACCTTCGGGGTCGATGGTCCCTCATTCTGGGTCGACGGAGCAGCGCTAGCTGTACCGCCGTGGGGGCAGATGGCGTAACTGCCGACTCACTGCATGTGGGTCGGACAGCCGCCGGAGGCCGTTGTGACGCTGCCCCCTGACGCGCCACATCGGCAAAGGTTTTCTTGGGCAGGTACGATACCCGCCTGCGTGCCTCCTTGAAACTTATATTTTCCTTTACTTTAACTGTTACAATTTCCTTTTCTTTTTTCCAGGATGGGCACGCCCGCGAGTACGCGGCGTGCTCCCCATCACAGTTGACACAATGTGGAGTCTTCTGGCATGTTTCGGAGGAATGTTCAGTGTCACTACACTTGGCACATGTCAGCCGGCCTCGACAGTTCTGTGAACTGTGGCCGAACCTTTGGCACTTAAAGCATCTGAGAGGATTGGTAACGTATGGCCTAACACGAAGTTTGATGTAACCGGCCTCGATGGACTCGGGGAGGACACTTGAGCTGAAAGTGAGTATCAGGTGTTTTGTTTGGATTTCTTTTCCATCTCGCCTAATCTTGATTCTTTTGACATTTATGACATTTTGTTCACTGAAGCCCTCCAAGAGTTCAGCCTCAGTGAGCTCCAGCAAATCATCGTCCGAGACAACGCCTCGGGTGGTATTCATCGTGCGGTGCGGGGTTACTACTACTTGGGTCTCTCCAAATGATATTAGTTTAGGCAGTTTCTCAAATTGTTTCTGATCGCGGAGCTCCAAGAGGAGGTCACCGCTGGCCATCCTCGACGCCTTATAACCTGGGCCAAAAACTTCGGTAAGGGTCTTAGATACAAGGAAGGGGGAGATTGTTCGGACTTGTTTAGCTGGTTTTTCTGTGTGGATCACATGAAAACGAGGAAAATTGTGGACTTGGCGTCCGAAAAACTGAAATACTTCTTCGGTGCGCCCTCGTTTCTGAGGGCGATCAGGTAGTTTAGGAAACGCGTTTTCCATAGGTACAGTTAGGTTTTCGGCCGCGATGCCGACCACCCACCATGGAGCCCTACAGGGGGACGTGACAGAAGTTCCTGGAAGGGAAACCCTGCCAACGCCAGCCGTACATCGCTGCTATAACCAAATACAGCATAACCAAGGCTGGCTAGCTACACAAGGTTAACCCTTGCCGCCGGGAAATTAGGAAGTGAGGAGAAGTGATGAGAAGACAGGAAAGATGAAAAAGGCGAGAGAGAAAGACGAAGATTGGAGAGGAGGACAGGAAAAGGCGACTGCCGATTTCCCCCGGGTGGGTCAGTCCGGGGGTGCCGTCTACGTGAAGCCGAGGCCAAAGGGGTGTGTTGCCGCCGCCGAGGGGCCGTAAAGGTCCAAACACCCGGCATTGGCTCAACCCCCAGGATCCCCTTTTCCCCGGACACGGCTAAGCCGCGCACGGCTACACGCGGGAGGGTCCAACCCTCGTGTGCTCGGGTACGTGGTGTCGCAACACACCAAACGCCTGCTTGCGCAGACGCCCCTGCGGGGTTATTCGTACTAATGGCGCGATAAACATGGTGAGGTAAATGTTAATACTGTGCCCTGTTATGTTCAGCTGCATCTCTGTCCGTGTTTTGTGCTCGTAGTTTAAGTAAAGGGACGCAGGGTTCGGTTCAAAGTTGCGACAAATGAATGTGTATATGTGCGCCTGCAATAACTTCACCGCAACATATTTGTGTAATGCGATGAAGCAAGCAGTGTATTGCGGTGACGGGATGTATGGCAGCCCTAGTTACTGCTTTGATGTCGCCGTTACCCTGAAGATACTGTCCCACCCGCTCTTGAACTCTCTATTTGCAGGTATTTTTATTTTCACATATTGACTGGTCCCACCGCAATACATATATGTAGGGAGGTTGAAGCTTATTAAAGTTTCCAAATGCTTTTACAGTGTCAGACCTAACAGTGTTAGAGTGGCATGGCCAATACAACAGCCAAGAACTTCGCTTTAAACATTTTATTAGGGCTGTAAAAATAATCTCACAGCACAGAAAAACAATGTAAACACCTCAAGAGTTGATTACCAAGTAATACCGGAAAGCACAAGTCTAGTGGCCAAGGGTGTTGTGAAGCGCTTTAAACACTAAACCGTCACACCTTATGTGCTTAAAAAGTTCTAGCATATTTATGCAGCTTGATCAGACTTACTGCGATATTGGTTGAATTACAATGAAAACAACAGTATTGGATAAGAGGATGCAAGCGACTCGTGAGCTGCTTGGCTATGCAACTCACATGGGTCCCAGAATTAACCAAACAGGGTTCTTGTTTACGCATGCTGCTTGTGTCCGCTAATCTAAAGCTCTCTAATGTCAGGATATAAAGAGAGGCTGTAAAAATAGGGCTTTGAACTACACAACTCCAATTTTGTTTCTTCTAAACTCATACAACCTGAACACTACGCTGTCGTGACAGCATCTGCCTAACTCATTGCCACATTTTGTGACAAAAGCAGTGATCACTCAGTTGGCTGTCCTAATTTTACTCCAAGAATTCTTTAAACAGTTCGTTTTTAAGCACGAAACATGTCACGCCCAACTAGAAAATTAACCGCGCAATAAGCTACTAGAAGTAGCTAAAAAGTCAGCTTGATTTGCAGCTCCTAAAATTGGCTATTATTGAATTAGGGGAAGGAAAGAACAGCTTGATTAAACATATGTCTTATCAGAAAGTTGTGGTGGTGTGCTGCAGGCTAAGGCAGTGAAGGGAAGCCGTTTTGGCATTGGTCTACCTCCGTCCGAAAACCAGGCACCGC
Organism: Dermacentor variabilis; assembly: GCF_050947875.1. Lineage (NCBI taxonomy): Eukaryota > Metazoa > Arthropoda > Arachnida > Ixodida > Ixodidae > Dermacentor > Dermacentor variabilis. The sequence continues at coordinate 80,112,044 of NC_134576.1, read as the reverse complement.
AGCCGAGGAAACTTCACTTGGCTTTGATATCTTCAAGTGCGCTTTCCCGAGCACAGAATACTCAGTCGATCTGAGCTCAATGCACATGACCCACATTGGGGATGCAAAGACGTACGACCAAGAGGATGCCACCTTCACGAAGCAGACACCAGAGCAACTATCCCAACTGCCACACCCTCCATTAAAACCAGGAGGGCAGTACACTTACCTAGCATGGGCAACTGGGGCCTTCATCCAGAGTGTCAGTGCTCTCCCTAAGAGGCAGCGACCATTATGCGTATAACATTTGATGTAGGGGTCAAAATGTGGCACATTCACAAAATCAGGGTTTCAGGCTGGGACCATTTCCGTGATGCACTTGGGTCTGGAGAATGTGAAGGTGTTGAAGAATCGCTAGCAACATGCATCTCTTACACACCGCAAAGAGCGACATGCGAACTAGAGCTTACTGGGCAACATCCAGCCCTGACAAGCACCTGCTGCAACTTTGGAGTGAGCAAGCCAAGCTGCATACTTCATACTTAAATTGTGGCAGCACGCAGCAAGCCCTGATCAATGTTCTGCACAAGACTGAGCAGGCAAGATGTCATGCTAAGAAACTTTGCCACAGACTAGTGGATGGACCACTATGCGTCATTTGAACGTATAGGTTTCATTAAGATGCGACACAATCTCGGCTATAACAGGATGAACCAAATACTGTAATACTATTGAAAACAAGGGCCGCTCGATCTTCAGTGCACATCTGAGTAATTTGAGGAACAAGCTGCAGATGCTTTCTCCGACCACTTCACAGTCACTAGAGTTGTACGCACCTTACTGACCACTTGCCAAGGAAGGAATGGAAAGCCTCTTTACGGTGGCAGAACCTGTTGTTGCTCTCGAACATATCAACACTTAAACCGCACGTGGAAGCAACAACGACAACAACGAGGAAGCAAGCAATATTGCTTGTAATAAATGAAATCTGGAATATTGTAATTCCCCACAGAGTGGAAACAGTTGGTCATGATGCCACTACCGAAACTAGGCAAGAAACCTCACGCCATAGCCAACCTTTGATAAGTCTCACTCACATTGACAGTGTGCAAATTGACTGAAGGAATGTGCCTCGCGAGGCTGAACTACCATATGGGAAAGACAAGGCTACTTCCACCTGTGCCAGACTGGTTTCTGGCCTAAGGTTCACACGTGCGACAATAGCCTCTTTCTGCATCAAAGCGTCACCAATACCAGCCGCTTAGGAGGAAATATATATGGGTTGTTAGTTGTAGTCTAACCAAGAAGAATGTTGAGCACATCCTGCAACGAGGAGGTGCTGGTAGCATTTCGTGAGCTTGCCCAGGTATTAGGGTTGCCAGTGTTGCGAAAGCCTGTTACACAACCAAATGTTTGAAATATGAAGTTACAGTAAATAGCCAAAGAACTTTTACCAATTGCACAGGTGGAAATGCAGGTAAAGCACGGAACAGCACACTTGGTTGCAGGAGTGATTCGCTGATGAGGTAAGAAGGAGACTTAAGAGTTGGTGATAAGGTATACGGAATATAAGTATGTGAGGTATACCGAATGCAAGTATGTGCAGAGTGTACGAGGTCTTTTAGAAAAGTATCCGACCGTATTTTTTTGCGAACACCTGATGGATATGAAACAAGCGCGCTTGCATCAGCCGACCTTAAGAATTCGTGCGCATGCGCGAATTTTTTCCCACCTGCTGATAGCATCAGTCGCTGGGACACAGCGTTTGAGCGAGGTAGTACACAGTGCTCTCGTCGGTTTTTTTCTTGCAAGGAAAATGGCGGAGCGAGTGGAGAAGCGCTACAGCATCAAATTTTGCCAGAAACTGGGCGACAACCAAGTGCACACTATTCGGAAAATTCAGACGCCTTTCGGTGACGATGCTATGAGCAGCAGACAGATAAAGCAGTGGTACAACCGGTGTAAAGACGGCCGCACATCGGTGGAGAGCGAGCCACGCTCTGGTCGGCCATGAACATGCCGAAATGACCACCGTATTGCCGAAGTAAACACTGTGGTGACGCGGGACTGTCGAGTGACTATCCGAGAAATTGCGGAAGAGGTGGGCATCAGCATTTTTTCTGCATATTCCATTATGACCAATGATTTGGCCATGAAGAGAGTTGCGCCGAAATTCATCCCGAAGCTGCTCACAGTGGAAGAAAAGCAACTTCGTGTTGAAGTCTCACAGGAGATGCTGGATTCCATAAACAGTGACCCCAACTTCGTGAACAGCGTAACTGGTGACGAGTCTTGGGTCTACGGGTACGACCCGGAAGCCAAATCCCAGTTGCCACAGTGGAGGCTCTCCACGTCACCAAGACCAAAGAATGCCCGCCAAGTGCGCAGCGATGTCAAAGTGATGCTGACTACTTTCTTTGACTCCCGCGGTGTGGTAGACCACGAGCACACACCGCTGATTCAAGCAATCACCAAAGACTACTACAGGATGTCCTCTGTCGCCTACGGGATGCCGCGCGGCGCAAGCGACCGGAGCTGTGGTCAACAGAAAATTGGCGCATCCATTACGACAAGGCTCCTGCACATTCCTCGCCACTTGATTCAGACTTTTCTGGCAAAAACCAGACTACTGTACTTCAGCAAGGTCCTTATTCTCCTGATATGGCCCCCTGTGACTTCTGTCTGTTTCACAAAATCAAGAGGCCATTGAAAGAGCGCGATTTCAGACAATAGAGAACATTATGGCTGCAATGACAGCTGATCTGAACTCCATTCCAAAAGGGGCCTTCTTGGTATGCTTCCAACAATGGCAGAACTGCTGGGAGAAGTGTGTGGGGTCCCAAGGAGACTACTTTGAGTGGATTAGGTTTCCAATACTCCATTTACGCCAGTTTTTTTTCGGCCAAAGGTCGGATACTTTTCTAACACACCTCGTATATGTACTGTTAGTCCAAAACAGACGAATTTTCACCAAAGCAATATCAAAAGCTCTTTTTTTTTTCAGGATGCCACTGATGTGCTTTAGGCAAGTGTGGACAGCGTTATATAAAGCTGCATAGGCTGAATGATACAACTAGATACAGCTGTTAAGCATAACATTTTTTCTGGGCTAAATTCTTGCTCCTTGAACTCATTCGAGATCATTACCTCTAGCATCACAGTAGTGCACCACTGCCAGAACAAAGGCATTAGTGTGCCCATCTCAATTGTTGTGCTTATGCCAGTCTTCTTTTTTACAATATTAGGTGCTATGGGCTAACTCCCCTGGCTGTTCTGATATGTGCTGGTGTTGTGAGTGGAATTCCCAAATTTCTTCCTAGAATATTTCAAATAATGTTCTAATTGTGCTGCGAGAATTCGAACATACGATCGAAAGATTGGCAGTCTACAATTCTATTTTTCAGCCACTCTGCTGAAGGTATAGTCGTGGTGAATACAGCTCCTGAAGAGCGCAATCAAGTCAACAGGTGCCACGATTGGCTAACGCCTGCTCAATGTCTGCATACTGTATATAGAGCTGGCGTCCACGCCTTTAAGTTCTGACACATCACGCTCATGGAGTTCTGACAATCGCTCTCATGGTGTTTAGCCCTAAGACTGAACTGTTTTTGCTCATGTATTGAAATGATGTGATTATATGTCTGACTAATGTCTCCTGTTGCGGTTTTCGTGCACGGTGTGAATCTGAACGGGTGCTTATGTCTATGAACTCGGTCAATTGTCAAGCAGAGGAATCAGAGCAGAGAAGTTATGCATAGGAAACGAATATAACGGCTGGTGTGTGTAATTACAATTGCAGGGGCGCTTTGCATAGGCCTATTGTTTTGGACATGCCTGTGTATTTACTAATATGAGTTGGCGTTTCGGAGTTACGTCATATGAATAGCTAAATCACCCTTCCTCTGGGAGTTGTGCATCTTGACACTGCAAGCCAGATCAAAATGTGTTTATTGCTTTAATATCTTTAGCAGAGAAATAAAGTACCAAAATAAAATGTTGCTTTAATTCCATGTTACCTGTCGTCCTTCTTACACAAAACAAAGGGTTGGTCTTATAAATAATAACTGCAGTCTAACTGCCACTTTTACACGCCTTCAACAATGTAAAATCCCAGATTTCAAACTGCAGCAGTAGTCAAGTCTGTCAAAATGAAATCCATTGCGCACCTCATAAATGAGAATAAGTTCATGCCTTTTAGTAAGCTTAGATGCAGGGCGCAGTGAACTTTCTTGTTATACTGAAATGTGGGTAAGCTTGCCATAACAAGCCTTGTTGCCCTTTCTAATAGGCATATCCAGTGATATCTATTGAGCTTGAGGACCATATTTTCATCCCTACTAAGCATCATGTTTGCAGATATGATCCTCAAATTATGGCTTGAGCAGTGCTACAACCAGAGATGGTGCGGGGGTGCACACTAAGCACGTGCTTAGGATGTGTCACAAGTGGTGTTTGCGACACACCAGACCCAGGACACACCTATGACATCTTACAATGGCCAATATAAAATTTATTAGCAGTAGTACTTTAACACTGGTGCCGAACGAGGATGAACTGTTAGTTACTTCTTTCTTGTTTAAATCTAAAAATTGAAGTTAGTATAGCGGTTGACTTTCGCACTCATTCATATGTTTCGCATGCATTTCAGTAGGAACACTAAGAGCTAAGATTTTCTTTTAGCGCCATGATCTTCACTGTCTTGATGTTGTTTTACACCGTGTCCTCATGTTTTACACCATGTTAACTTTTGCACACGATATTTTTCAAGCACTCGCTTTATATAACGCAAGAAGGCAGAGGCATGGACACAAGGACGTCAAAGAGCCATCCCAGCGGGACTTCACGTATTGCAGAGGAGCGCACGCCAAAGAATCAAAATACAATGCCATGCAATTTGGACAAGAAAACTAGAATGTTGGAATATCGGGTGTACCATTTGACAAAATGTCAACAAAATCAAAATAGAGAATGTACTTCACACCAAGATAAAAATTCTCACGTGCTCTAGGCAGTCATCTTAACATAGTATATTTATGTAATGTCTTTGATGGGAAAGTCAAAATCAAGTTTGCTCTCTGGAGAAAAACACGTAGGAGCAAGTGTAATTGCAAAGTTAGAAATGTGTTTAAGAAAGCTGCTTAGTTGTGAGAAGTGACTGCTTTTTGTCTCGCCTCTCAACAGAAATATCCATGTGATCAAAAAATAGTGGTACAATGAAATTGCATATTTGCTTAGTGACATAATACATATTTGCCATGAGCACGGTGCCTTTGTTCACCATAAAAAGCAACAGCTCATGCTTGGTTAGGTGCTTACATACATTTAACAGCTTTAATAGCTTACATTTAACAGCATGTGAATGTAAAGGTGCAAATACAAACCGCTGTGATTCTGTATTGTAAATGCTGACATGAAGCAGGCAGATTTTTATGTCTTCTTATTATTCTATTTTTACACTTAATTTTAGACTTATGGCTTCCTTTTCGGTTCCAGAAAGGGGAAGCTTTGGGGGAAGAGAATCCCACGTTTAAAAAGTCATTACCGTTTATGTGCGTGCTCTCGAAACCTGTTCATTAGAACCACTCGTGCCTGTCGAAGTGAAAGCAAGGAGCAATGAAGGCCTTTAGCTGTGTACGCCGTGGTGCACACCTTACGTCGTAGAAGACGAAAAGTCAGTTGGAATTAAAAATTATTTAAAAAATGCTAAATTGTGGTTTCTCCAATCTACTTGCTAACGAAGTATGCTAGTGGAGGTAGTGATGCGCCCAATGCAAGGAACTGAGTATCTGAGTAAAACACTTGTTCGTCAATTAGCGGATGTGAACATATAGTGTTATGCAAAAGCCCCTTAGTTTCATGGATTCGGTAGACATAATTCTTCTGGACTTAAAATAGAGTGCACTTGTGAAGGCAGTCCTGTTTTAATTTTGCTTCTTACATGTAATGACAGTGATAGGGTGCATCTGTTTCATTAATCTTCTAGTGTATTTGTTGTTCTCAAGCACAGCGCGAGACCTAGCAATGAGTAGCCCAAATATAGATTTGAGAAAACCAAAATAAATTCAGCAGTAAGACGCAAAAGGGTTGTTTTGGGGGACACCAGTGGCCTCGTCCGGATATGAAAGAGGAGGAACAAAAGTCGAGTCTTTCCACTTCAACACGGGTAGGCACAACTCCCACAAATAAATGCGACTCCGTACTTATTTTACTTCTCTAAAGGTGATTACTCACTTCCACTGGCAAGTGTTCACTTCAACAAACACGGCATGAAGCAACCTTCCTGCGCATATTTCAGCAGCTACTGCATCATTGTTTTGCGTTATGAATGAAACTGCAATTTTCTTTATGCCACAACATGCCCAGTTTTGTGCTTTGCAGTAGGATGTTAGCTGTGCTATTAAGTCACTTAAATACTCGTGCATAGTAGTACACAATATAAAAGTAAGAATGCAGCGGCTTTTTGTGCGTAGACTATGCATACACCGCTCTAATGGCCATTTCTTCCCTATTTGCTAAACCATTCTAAACAAGAAGAGCTTATACACAATTATTATGCAAAGTCAGACCACATATAAACCGGAGGTATCCTTGGTAAAAAAATTATATTAATTTGGTGACATTTTCTGCAGCCTTCGTATTGGGCTTTCTTTCCTGTTCAGCTGTGCAGGTTTATTAAGAAGTCATGAGGCAGATTGACAATTTTATTCATTGAAAGACTTAGTGAAACCTTTCTTGGGTTGTTTCCTCTGGGTTTCAGACTCTGCACATAGCATTTTCAGGAATGTTTTTATTGTTTTTGCTTTTGTTTCAGTCAGTGTATGGGGAGGGAATGTAAACACCTTTTACACCATGTCAAGTATGGGGTGCCATAGTGTTCTTGGATGGAGTGCTACCCTTTCATTCTGTGCACTATAATCTCTGTTTTCTGTCCAAGCCCGTTTCACATTTGAGTTTGAGTGTAGCATTTTGCTAAGTTTTACCTCTGTCACCCAAGCTTGAACGTTTGCTGCCCACTGCTGGTGGCATATCCACAGAACTTTTTTTTCAATAAAAGGAAGTTTGACATCTATCCTGTGCACTGACAGTCTTTGTCTTTTTGAATTACAATTTCTTGCCTATTCTTGCTCTTTTTTTGCATTTCTGATTAGGAATGCCTATCATAGTTGACATAATTTAACCATAATATGGATATGTACTTGCGATACATTGCCACCATTAATATAATAAACAGCAGTTAATTATTCACGAATAGTGCGTCTGCATGGTGGCGCAGTCATGAATTGTGGCTATAAGACACCAGCGCTGCAGGTAGCGCTGCTTGTGCAGAATATTGTTCAGCTCTAAACCCCCAGCTTTCAAACATCATTGTTCGTATCTGCATTTGTATAGCTCTAGTTCTTGTGAACAACACACATCTGGTGGAAGGGCAGCCTGCACCTGCAGTTGGGGCCAATGAATAGCCAATTTTCGGCCCGTTTTCATATTATTAGCATGTTAGTAAAGGCAGTCATTTTTATAGTGACCTGTTGGCCCAGTGTAGAAGCTGTAGAAAGTAGGCACTTCACAGGGGCACTGGAGAAGGAACTGATTATTTATAGTGGGCAAAGACAAGCTCCTCGGACATCCTTAGTGCTTCCTTCTTAGATTTTCCTGGGTGCAAGCGTTCTACTCTCCAAAAGTTGTCATTGAGAGCACTGTTGGTATGGTGGCAATATAGTTCAGAAGCAATTGCAACAGACCTCTTCCTAGTTGGTCTGGAGGCTCACGGTGCTCATGGAGCAACACCATGAGACAAGCAAGGTGAAATGACGCGTCGGAGCCCTTGTTTGTTCATCACATTGTTCTCTTAGTAACAACCATGAGACCTCAAAACCAACAAGCTGAAGTTCGGCACTGACGTGTTTACTGTCGAGGATCCATAACAAAAAGCATAAAACAGAAAAATCAAGAGAAAGGATAAAGCACCATTTTACACTTAGTATTGCTGCAGCCGATCCCTTCTTTTTATTTTGTGTGCTCGTGCTATATTTTATTTTACTATACTTAGGTATGAACTTCTCCTGTGAACAGCTTACTGCAGAGATCATAGGGGGTTCCCGAGCTCAATCAGTCTGTAATTTTTATATATGTACACTATGCGCTGGCTCACAGAGGCTCGAAACATTTTAATGGAAGCTTCTGGTAGAAAAGGTGCCTGAAAGAAAACAGAATGCTGCGCTGCAACTGTCTTGGCAACATCTTGTCCCCTTAATAAAAATTGTGCTTCCATATAATAACGATATCATCGAGCGGTGCTCAAGAAACGAGCCACCGCGAGAACGACGATGAAGTTGGTCGGTGCGCTTGGCGCGAGCGAGTGTCGGCCTGGCTGCCTGGCTCCAGAGTAAATAGCCTGTAAATAGCCTCTTCTGTCTGTGTCTTTTTACACGCCACATTATGGTGGAGGTCAGAGATCCCCGTCCTCACCACGGAACTCAGAAGTGGTCGGCACACCGAGCTTGTCACCATGCCTCCCGGTGATGCGGCCACCTCTGCAACGGCTTCGGCATGTCCCACTGCTCCAATCGTCATGGTCGCCCCACATCGCGACCCAGGTGTGTTCTCTGGCCTGGAGGGCCAGGATGTTGACGACTGGATCAAACTCTATGAACACGCCAGTGCAAATAACGGGTGGGACCCAACGATTATGCTCGCGAATGTCATCTTTTATCTCGGCGGCACCCCACGCGTGTGGCAACAAACGCATGACGACGAGATAACCAGTTGGGACAATTTCAAAGAGAAGCTACGGTGACTGTTCGGCGACCCCATTGGGCGCAAGGCTACGGAGCCGTGCGTTTACTACATCCTCGACGTCTTAGCTCTATGCCGCAAAGGTGACGATGGTATGTCCGAAGCCGATAAAGTGTCACATATTCTAAAAGGCATCGCCGACGACGCTTTCAATTTGCTTGTTTTCGGCAACGTCTCGACTATCGACGCCATCATCAAAGAATGCCGTCGCCTTGAGCAAGCTAAGAGCCGCCGTATTACACACCACATCACGCGGCTACCCAACACTGCTGCTACGTCGACATGTGCGGGTCGACCACGTCAGACCACCACCTGTGACGAGGTCACCAGTATTGTTCGCCGCGAACTCGAGGCCACCTGTTCGCCAGCTTTCTCCACGACGCCTGCCGATCCGCCAGCAACCACCATTGCGATGATCCAGGCCGTCGTCCGACAGGAATTTCAGAACATGGGTCTGAACTTTGTGTTCCACGTCTCAACCCAGCGTTTCCCAGTTCTCTAGCGGTCCTCCTTGTCCTCGGCAGTCCTTTTCCGCCACATCTCGCCGCAACCCGTCCAATTGGTGTACCCCTGATGACCGGCTGATCTGCTTCCACTGCTGTCGCATCGGCCACGTCGCTCGTCACTGCCGCAACCGATGGCCACCAACTCCTCGGACATACACAGCCGTTTATTCCCGCACCTTAGGACCTTCTGTTCCCTATACCACCCGGCATGAATCCACTGCCGCTGATGCTCCTGCTCCGAACCTTCGGTACAGCCGCTCGCCCTCACCTCGACGCCATCAGTCTCGTTCGCCCCAACCCCGTCGCTTCTCTTCGCCGCCTATCACCTCCCGGATCCAGCCGCAAAACTAGGCACGGCAGCTTCTGGAGGTGAAGCTGCGTTATTGACCCTGCCCTCAAATCCTCTGCTCACGTTACCCACGAACCGAAACCTTCTTGACGTTGACGTTGACGGCTATCCTGTCACGGTACTCATCGATACAGGAGCACATCTTTCAATTATGAGTGCAGCCTTCCGACGACGACTCAAAATGCTCCTCCCCCCAGCGTCGCCCCGCATCGTACGCGTTGCGGATGGCGGTACTGTGCCTATCATCGGCATGTGTATGGCACGTGTCAGCATCGCCCGCCGTCACACTCCTGTCCCCTTCACCGTAATTGCTCATTGCCCCCACGACCTCATTCTCGGCCTCGATTTTCTCTCCGCACATTCCGCTCTTATTGACTGCTCTTCCAGTACCCTTCGCCTTCAGTTGCCGATGTTCGCAGAACCTTCTGGCGCACCCCACTGCCGCTTACGTCCCACCGGCTTTCTTCGCCTGCAGCCAAAGTCAATAGGCTACATTGAACTGTTGTCTTTCCCACCAGTTCCTGATGGCGAGTACCTCGTCACTCCTCTGCCCAACATTCCAATAAGGTATGACGTTACAGTGCCTCACAGTATACTAAATATTACTGAGAACCGCACTCGCATGCCTGTCTGTAACTTTGGATTGGCAAAGCAAATTCTACCGCAAGGTATTTGCCTTGCCACCGTCGATTGTCTCGGCGACCAATACGTGGCAGCGTTATCGACCGATGATTCTCGCGAGCTTAGCAGGCCCCTCGCGCCAGCCTCGGGTGCCGATCCCAATATAAAAGAAATGGTTGCGACGGACCTGTCCTCGACGCAGGCTGAAGAGCTTTGCCAGTATTATCGTCCTACCGAGATATTTTCGACATCGACGATCGCCCTTTAGGCCAGACGCTCGCGGTCAAGCATCGTATTCTTACTTGCAATGCTGCGCCTATTCACCGACGATCGAATCGAGTTTCTGCGTCGGAACGCCGTGTATTTCAAAACGAAGTCAACAAAATGCTCGATAAAAACATCATTGAGCCATCGTCAAGCTTCTGGGCGTCACCTGTGGTGTTGGTTAAGAAGAAGGACGGCACGTGGCGCTTCTGTGTGGACTACCGTCATCTGAACAACATTACTGAGAAGGACGTCTACCCGCTCCCACGTATAGAAGACGCCCTTGACTACCTGCACGGTTCCAGCTATTTCTCGCCTATTGATCTTCGTTCAGGATACTGCCAGATTGCTCTTGACGATATGGACCGAGAAAAAACTGCGTTCATCACACCTGACGCCTATACCAATTTAAAGTAATGCCGTTTGGATTATGCAACGCCCTTGCCACCTTCGAGCGTATGATGGACTCCTTGCTCTAAGGTTTCGAATGGTCCACATGCCTCTGCTACCTCGACGACGTCATCGTCTTCTCGCCAACGTTCGACACTCACCTTGAACGTCTCACAACTATACTTGATGTATTTCGAAAGGCGAAGCGGCAATTTAACTCATCCAAATGTCGTTTTGGCCACCGGCAAATTGCTTTTCTGGGCCATCTCATTGATGCTTCCGGAGTACAGCCAGATCCCGACAAAACTCGCGCTGTCAGCGAGTTTCCGGTTCCGAAGACAGCCGCAGACGTTCGAAGTTTTGTAGGGCTATGCTCGTACTTTCGTCGCTTTATTCAAGATTTTGCGGCACTTGTTAGACCCCTCACTAATCTTTTGAAGAAAGGCGTACAATTCTCGTGGGGTACTGCAGAAACCGCCGCCTTCCCTCGTCTCGTTACACTTCTCTCCTCACCGCCCATTGTCGCCCACTTCGACCATCATGTCACAGACCATCATGCTCTCTGCTGACTCTTTTCGCTAAAAGATCCTACAGGCCGGCTTAGTCGATGGGCTTTGAGGCTACAAGATTTTTCATATACCGTGGTGTACAAGAGTGGCCGCCTGCACCAAGACGCTGACAGCTTGTCGAGTTACCCTGTTGACGACTCTAACTCCTCTAATATTGCCAGTGCTTCTTGCGTATTCCCTGTATCACAGCTGCTTCATTTCGCCGACGAGCAACGCCGTGACGCCTACATCAGAGCACTCATCGACCGTTTTGAGTACTCTCCGGCGAATCTATGCATCTTCGTCCTCCGCGACGGTACTCTGTACCGTCGTAACCTTCATCCGGACGGCTCTGACTTCCTACTTGTATTACCTAAACATCTCCGCTCCACCGTTATAGAAGAGCTCCACTACGCACCAACGGCCGGACATCTCGGCGTATCTCTAACCTATGACCGTGTACGTCGCCGTTTTTTCTGGCCTGGTCTTGCTTGTCCCGTACGACGTTGCGTCGCCGCTTGTGAAGTTTGTCAACGACGCAAGAAGCCTTCCCAGCTTCCCACTGGTTACGTGCAGCCGCTCGACATCTCTGCCGAGCCCTTCCATCGTGCCGGCTTAGACATTCTCGACCCAATTCCGGAATCTACACCGGGGAACAAGTGGGTTGCAGTCGCGGTGGACTACGCGACCCGCTACGCCGTAACCCGCGCTCTTCCGGCCAGTTGCGCAACTGATGTTGCGGAGTTCCTTCTACATGATATCATTTTGATGCATGGTGCTCCGCTTTAATTGCTTACAGACCGCGGCCGCACCTTTTTGGCCAAAGTCATTGACGACATCATGTGTGCCTGCTCCTTACGGCATAAATTTACCACCTCCTACCATCCCCAAACGAACAGCCTCACTGAGCGCTTGAACTGCACGCTTAGAGACATGCTATGCAAATACGTTTCCGACGACCAGCGTGACTAGGACCTGGCTCTACCTTACATTACCTTTGCATACAACTCTTCCTGTCTCGAAACTGCTGGCTCTTCCCCGTTTTACCTCTTGTATGGCCGCAAACCAACGCTACCACTGGACACTGTGCTTCCGTCCGCCACAGCTTCAACTAGCGATTATGCCCGTGATGCAATCGCCCATGCTGACCACGCTCGGCAACTTGCGCGCGCTCGTCTACAAGTGTCTCAAGACAAGCAGAAGCAACGCTACGACATCCGTCACCGTGAAGTCCATTTTGTGTCCGGCAGCCTCGTGTTGCTTTGGTCACCTTCGCGTAAAGTTGGCCTATGTGAAAAACTCCTTTCTTGTTACACAAGTCTATATCGCGTGCTGCGCAAAGTGACCGATGTCACCGATGAAATCGTTCTAGCCACGCCCACTACGTCCTCCGCTGCGACAACCAGTGACATTGTCCACGTCGCCCGACTCAAGCCCTACAATTCTCCTGGCGCCTTGGATACTTAACAGCACCGTGTCGGTGCTTTTGCCGCCGGGGGTGGGGGGTGGTATTACGATATCATCGAGCGGTGCTCAAGAAACGAGCCACCGCGAGAACGACGATGAAGTTGGTCGGTGCGCTTGGCGCGGGCGAGTGTGGGCCTGGATGCATGGCTCGAGTGTAAATAGCCTGTAAATAGCCTCTTCTGTCTGTGTCTTACCACACGCAACAATATCAACATCAGCCCTCCAGGTTAGACTAAAGTACCACTACACTTATGAACAACCAATCAATTCCCAAAGAGTATGCGCAGACCAAAAACATGGGCATGAATCTGCATTGTGCTTCTGCGCTGAAGGTGAATAATGCATTCCATAATGGTGAACGTGTTTTAGTAAGGTTCCCTTCAGTATGAATTTGTAATGTACAAGGAATTGTCAATGAAGCTTCCCACAAGCCCAGATGCGCTTGCAAATTATATCACAATTGAAAACATTGAGCACAGTGCAAACGTATGTGCACTTCCACTCTTAGTATGCTTTACTGCACGAAACATTTCCACCCCTGTATTGCAGTGTAGCAAGCCACAAAATAAACGTTGCATAATTGGGCTTTTTAATATTACCTTTCTCGCAATACACCGTTGTTTCGCGGTGAAACTTAAGCAACGTACTGCGGTCAAGCATACTAAAAGTGGAAAGGGGCCACTGTCACTGTACATAAGAGTTATTTAATTATACATTCGCGCACCCGCCACCTCTCAGGTCGCCTAAGTAGACATACTATGCTGGGTGATTGCGGCCCCCTCCCACTTTTCGTATGCTTCACCGCGTAACTACTGTGTACTGCGGTGAAGAAGTATTGAATTAGCAAATGACACAACAGTAAATAAATAAACGCGCATCATGCATGTCTACCACACGGAAGAGTGTTGCAACTAAAGGTAGCTGATTCCCACAGGCTGTGTAGCCCGCTTATCAGCCGTAAAGGGCATTATCGTTCATTCAAAATTTCAGACACACAGAAATATGTTTATATGTATATGTTTACATGTTTACGTTCGTACTCCTTGCGTAATAAGACAGCCAGAAGTTCCACAATAGAAAGTAATTTACAACACACAAATGCAAAGAACACAGAAATATTTCTCGTTTTCAACTCGGTCGTCATGCAAATGATATATAGCACGGAAAAACGTGAACATGCTGATTGTTAGCATCGTAAACCTCATACTAGGCAAGGAGCACACCACAATCCCATTACAGCCGCTAATGAGATCCAAACGGGAGCACATGTCTGTGAACGCGCCATTGAAGCCCCTAAGCCACTATGCTCCTCCACCACCCCGGCTGCACGGCTGCAACACCCGTTTCAAACACAGTACACCAAACACACATTCAGTGCTGAACAGTGGGCGGTCGATGCAGTCGCATTTACATGACTTGTAGCGGGCAGAACATCCCTCGATGTCCGTTATGCACAGTCGGACGCGGCGACGCCACATCGGGGTTCGCCGAACTTCGCTGCGGAGGCGCTAGGTCACTTCGACATTTCAATTGTCACCACTGAGGGGTTGTCAAGGAAGCACGGGTCACACAACGCAAATTCTGTACTGCCAGAGCTGACCGAGGCCAAAGCTGCACTGCCGAATCACCACTGATCACGGCTTTCCGCCAAATAACAAAGAAGCTACAGACAACTCACAAGCAGCGCAAGCACAATCACATGAGCAATGTTGAACAACGCGCGGTCCAGAGAACGATCATGCCGAGGACGAGCACGCCACGGCGTCGCTCGGGGCCACTCGCGCCTACTCAAAAATCCCTAAACGATCCTGTCCCTAGGCACCTAGGATCAGGTCACGTGAGGGATTTTTGTACGACGTTTAGACGCACGCCTCATTGTCGCGTCGCGCCCGAAGCGAGCTGACGAAGGGGCCTACCGTATACGAGAATACGACATAGTGACGTTGGCGGAGAAGCGTCTTCCGGGTGAGAGGGTCTGGCCAACGTGGCGTTTATTCGACTTATATAGCATTTCAAAGAAAGGTTGTATCATGCCAATGACTGTTACACAAGTAGCGTGATCATAATTGATTGCTGGTACACAGGTTGCATGATCGCACCTGATGAGCCTAATGAATTCTACAAATACACACACATGGAGGTCGTGGCTCCGTCACACAGACATCGTAGGTAACAGTGGTAGCAAGTTTCATACCCCTGTCACACGGGAAGATTTAATGTCATTTGGATGGAATGGCATTCGATGCATCGAATGCTATTCGGTCTCTTGCCATGCTACACAGTGAAGTATAATGGCATTCGCAAAATGATAGCAATGACAATCTGGAACAAAATTTGGGAAGTTGAAAGAAATTTTCTGCATATTAAACGCGTTTAAGAACTTTTGCGAGTACTTTCAAAGCGGACTAAAACATTTTGACGCCAATTATCCACAGCTAAAAGCACTTCCATCAACACATCCAATATGGCCGACTGGCACGACAGACTCCTGAAGCAAAGAGTAATAGAGCTTGAGCACAGCCCGTGTTGAAAATATTATCGTGGCAAAAATAAATATTCCTTCTTATAAGTCTAAAAATTACTTTCTGACTTTGCTGATGCACGCATTATTTTTTGGCGTTGCATGTCGATGTTGTCTATCTGTGGTCAAGGATATACATTCGGTTCGAAATCGAATGCGAATAAGTTCCTCTAACTCATTCGATGGCAAATGTCATTCCATTCGAATGACATTAAATTTTCCCGTGTAAATTTCGATCAGTGGCATTATATGCGAATGCCATTCGATTCAAATGGCATTAAATCTTCCCGCGTGACAGGGGTATTACTTATGACACCAGAGGCCGGCGCCACATAACAAATACAAACAAAAGTTGCGCCCTCATTTGTGTTGGGCCCTTTCTTTCCATGTGCTCAATTTGTGCTTCACGTTGCGTTTGTTAATCGCCGTTATTATGGATCATAGTGTCCGTGTGTGTATTGTGACCGAACTGAATTTACTTCGAATGAGACAACATATGGAACGGCAGATTGGAAGCTTTGTTTACCTTAAGGGCCGTGTGCGGCAGAAAGCTTTCTTAAAGCTTCCTGAAATCTTTGTGAACGCAACACGACCGAATATTTAGGTGAGTTGGCCATTTTTGGATGGAAGCAGATAACGTTGAATTTGTTTTTCGTCATGTTGCAGCGGCGCTATGGATAAAGCGTATCCGATGTGTTCAAGCATGAATGGCTCCAGGTTAATTGCTCATGTTACGGGCATTATCACCTGACGCGTGTTATTTGAGGCTGCATAAGCCTACTTGAAGCGACGTTTCGCGAATAGGAGTAGTACATTCGGCACAAAAATCTGTTATTGATTCCGTTTTTTTTAAGCAGAAATGCAGAAAATTCCGCTCAGTGCCTGTGTGTAATGATTATTCTAGTATCGAGTAGAAATTCTTTCAGTACAGAGTGCATGCGGTTGAGTGCTTTGTCCCAGCAGGACAAAGAAAACAATTATTGTTGTTTTCTGGTCTTTCTAATCGAAGCACTGGCTGTTGGTTGGTTTGTTCAAATGGTAGCACATATGATAAATGAACCAGCTCCCATACCTGCATTTTCAGTGCTTCCTCAAGTCACATTGTGGAACCACCAAACACAGTTAAGAGCACAGGGGTGTCATTTGTACGTGCCTTCACTTGATCTTCTCCATCATTTCTCACTCCTCTTCGTTAGCTCTTAAGCCGTAGCCAACTACTCGTTAATGTCTAAAACCAACGACACGCCAGAGGAAAAAGAAAAGTTTCCCACAGATGCCCCCTCCCCCCGCTTGTGGACAACTGGTTGTCGTCACTTCACGAGGTGGTCAGACGGAGGGGTTGATAATGGGAGCCACTTCTAACCTTGCGATAGCAACTGTGTCAGAGCACCCATTGCCCAGTATTCTGAAATGATGTTCACTACGTTTCATGACGGGGAAAGGACCGTAAAAGAAAACGGCGAGCGTGTCAACATGGACCAAAAACGTGTGGGGATATTTGCAGGGACAAGGTTAGGAGAATGTCGTGCTCGTTCGTGTGAGTAGAGGATGACAATGGACGCAAGTTCTGCATGAAAATACGTAGCCCCTGAACGAAAGAAGATGGATCGGAAACAGTCCGCGTAGATACCGGGTTGGCGACGTCCCCGGGCAAACGGAGAGTGCAGCCGTAACCTTCTCAGCAACAGAACAGGCAAGTTCTAGCCGGAGTGCTGGCCGGAGACCGAGCAGCAGGATGGAAATGGTGCTATCCCCAATCTTTGGGGCGAGGCTGAGCGGCTAGTGTAGCTTTCAAGCGTCGATGTAGCCTCTCTACGATGCCGTTGGATGCAGGATAGTAAGCAGTTGTGCTGATGCGCGCAAAACTCAAAAGGGATGCTACAGACAAGAAAATTACCCACTCCAGCTGTCTGCCTCGATCAGTGATCACCGTTGATGCCACACGACAACCGCTAATCCAGGAGAACAGAAAAGTATAAGGAACGGCCTCCACCGTTATGTCAGGCATTGGAGCTGCTTCAGGGCACTGTTTTTACCTATCAATAAACATCAGCAAATTGGTATAAGAATGGCATGGCGACAAATTGCCAACAATGTACAAATGAGTGGTGTCGAAACTTGCGTCGGAAAGCGGGAATTCGCCCAATGAATGCTTGGTGTGTGGTTGTAACTTCATACGTTGACTTGCTGTACAAGTGCGGACCCAGTCGTGCGGATCCTCAGCGCGTATACGCGGTTAAGCGTAACGTTCTGAGATACTGTGTTACGTGTCACGAACGCGTGGATGGCAGATTGAGTGTATTATATAAAAAAACAGCACAACGAGAAAGAGCAGTAGCTTAAATGAGGGTACAGTAAGTTGAAGGGTCTCAAAGGGTGTGACGTGGTGGTCTAGAAAGTTGGCTTTCTCTAAACGGAGGGATGTAGAAGATCCAAGTCATGAAAGTTCAACGTCGGATGCTTGAACTACCGCGACTGAAGGCCAAGCAAGGTGGAGAGAACTTGTCGTGGCACTGATGGTAATAGAACTGAGAGCGTTAACTGTGCTGTTCAGGATGCCTGTGGCGTAGCGTAAATCTGTTGGGAAAACGGCAATCAAAGCAAGATGTCGGAGCTATATCGAAGTACGGTTAGTACTTCAGGAACGTAAAGCCGAAACAAGTGGTTTACCGTCGTTAAAATTAATAAATGGTCGTCCTTCTAGAAAATACATGAAAAGCTTCACTGCGAGGATCTCCCATTTGAAAGTACTGTATCGCCGTCCAGTGTCGAGTAACTTGCGCGAACAGAAGGAGATGGGGGCCCATACACTAATTATCCACTGATGAAGAGCGGCTCGCACGGCTTCCGGAGAAGCCTCCACCATAAGGGTAGTGGGAGTGGTCTGTGAAGGATGATGCAAAAGGGCGGCTTGTGCAAGTGTGGTCTTAACGGCGGCGAAAGCTTGATCGGTGACCATGTCCCAGGGAAGTGTGGTAGACTCAGCTTTCGGAATGAAAAGGAGCGCTTCATGAGGCTGCACGAACCTAGAGAATGCAGGAAGGAAACGGCGATAAATATTGAGTCCGTGAAAATGCCGCAAGGTACGTGTGGATTTTGTTGTTGGGTAGTCGATGATGGCCTGAACCATGTCAGGCAGCAAAGTGATGCCATCATTGGTGATGTGATATCCGAGAAAATTGATCTCCAAAACGCAAAACTGGCACATGTCAACATTGGTGACGAAATCGTAACCACGAAGTGGAGTGAAAAATTGAGGTAGGTGTGATTTGTGTTTCAGCATCGCTCTTGGCGACGCCACCTTCTGTGTAGGCAAAACAAAACAGTAAGCCCCTGGTGAGTTTGTGTATAAAACGCTGAAAGGTTTGACCAGCGTTGCACAAGTTGAAAGGCACAGGTAAAAACAGAAAAATGTTCAAATGGTGTAATTATACCTGTCTTTGGTATGTCGGCTGGCTCAACGAGGATCTGGTGATAAGCTCTCACAAGATAAATTTTCGAGCATATGGTGCTGGTTAAAAGGGCATTACAATCCTGAATATTTGGTAGCGGGTATCGGGCGGGAACAATCACCACATTCAGTGCGGGATAATCGCCACAGGCCCGCCACTTATTTTTCTTCTTAGGTAGCATGTGTATTCCTGACGACCAGGAGCTTGATGACGGACGAACGATTTTTAGTTGCAACATATGCTCGAAATTATTGCGGCCTAATCGAACTTGATGAGGACCGAGTCGGCGGGGGCGGCAGTCAAAAGGCGGGCCTGTAGGGACAATGCAGTGGGATACAGTCTCATTAGGGTTTTATTCATCTCCGGAAACTTGTTGGGTAGAGCTGCATATAGTGAGTGAGGCAATTTGATGAAGGCAAGGTTGGGAACAGTATCCTATGACAAAAAATATTTGACTGACAGACACATGATGTTATTGACCAGGCGACAGCGGCTGATGTCTACGATCAGGTGAAAATGGCTCAAGATGTCAGCCCCTAAGATGACACAGTGTACGTCTGCTATCCAAAATAACCATGACAACCTTCTCTTAAGACAGTGATTGGGAGTAACAGACTCGTGTCCTTAAGTTGCGATGACGGAAGAGTTGATAGCTTGTTGGGGGGGAGCGCAGGAAGTATGCTGACCTGCGCACCAGTGTGTACCAGCATACGCAGTTTTGTGGTTCGGTCGGTTATATGAAAAATGAAGCTTGACGAATGACAATGATCGCCCGCTGCTGTTATTGACGACCAGCCTGAGCTTTTCCCGCGTGCCAGGAACAGGGTGACAGAAAAGAACGAGCCGCGGCACGAAAATGAAGGTGGTAGTAGCATAGGCTCTGCGGTGAAAAACTGCGATCAGGATGTTGAAACGGTTGTTTCATAGAAGGCGGCGGGAGAGGCTGATGAGTGGGATAGGGTTGGTCATTGAAGTTCCGAGCGTTGTGCGATTCTTGACGGTAGTCGGCGATTTGAGATGCGAGCTCTTTTACTCTTTCCCGAAGGGAATCCACTTAGAGAAGTGGACGGATACCATTTAAGACTACCGGAGCAACGTCCATCATATCGTCGGCCAGTTCGACGAGTTCCGACAAGGGCTTATGTTCAGTTGTGACCAGAGCTATGCGTACGCTGGCTGGAAGACGTAGAAACAACCCACGTTATAGGGCTGTCTCTAAGGAGTCTAGTTGGTTATCAGTTGCAGGTGACGTAGAAAATGAGTTGGACGTCGGTGAAAAAGGTCTTCGTTGTTAAGGAGCTGCTCAACACACAGATGCGCAGGCAAGACAAAACGGCGAAGAAGAACTTCTTTTATTGTCAAATATGGCGTTTCCTGATGTGGCTGGACGAAGATGTCGCGTATCTCAGCCATCACGTGCAGCGGCAAAGCTTCAAGCAGGAGTTCATACTTGCGAAGTTCCAAAAGGACGTGATGACTGCGGAATGTGTTTGTTCTCAGCTTGTATGAACCATAACGTGGGATGGACGAGCCATAGCCACGGTAGGGTAGCGGTAGTTGTAGCTCCTATTACACCCATAGAAGTTACCTCCTGGTCGCTGTAGCCGTAGGGGCGGAGTGGAGGATTTATGGAGTCAGGGTTCGATACACTGAAGGCCGTGTTCGTACTCCGGGTCACCAGTAACTGTGAAAACACCGAACACAGTTAAGAGCACCGCGGTTTTATTTGTACGTCCCTTCAGTTGATCTAGTACATCGTTTCTCACTCCTCTTCCCCATCTCTTAAGCCGTACCCTACTACTGGCTAAAGCTAGCGACCCGCCAGAAGAAAAAGAAAAGTTTCCCCCCTTTTCCCGACTTACATGTAATTCCTGTGCTTGGCATGAGGCAGGCTTGGAAGGGAAATGGGGGAACGATGGTAGCAAAGCGCGAAGAGTACGGGCACTTGCGAGCTTAGTGCAGGCCGTTTAAGCAGTCAATTTCTGCCTTGTGGCCAAGATGAAACAAGGCGCACTGTGGGCTGCGTTGTTGCAAGATGCGAGCAAGTTCAACGCTGTCAGTGTTTATATAGTTTACTAGGTTTTGTCCGCGCAGTGACCACTCCCGTTCAGCATTCGTTCGAACCCTCTCGTGTTTTGCTTGGGCGCTCGAGTCCTCGTGCGAATCCAGTGGTGGCTGCTGTTCAGCGTGGGTTGACGTCATAGTACTGCTCATTAGCTGAGCATTCTGCTAAACTGCGCTTGTGGCGTTGCCTATGAGTAGTGGTACTATTTTTGCCTCTGTAGAGCGACCGGTCATCTCAAATGTCCAGAATACACTCGCAGTAGCATATAGTGCTCATATTAGAGTAGCGTTTTGTTTGTATGTGTCTGGGACATCAACAGAAAAAAAATGTCATCGTCTTGAAGTCACAACTGGCCGTTGTCAACACTTGAGAGAATTCTGCAGCGACAGTTCTCCGAGCTGCATTTGTGAGAAACACAGATTTTTTTAATCACAACTGGTCTTACAATTAATAATTACCAGCTTCAGAAACAGCCACGAGGTGATCGTGGAACGATCCGGCTCAACAACCTGAAGGCAGTGTAAGCGGAACTTCAGGCAGCCAAGCCTCGCTAGCTAGACATCACTGATATACGACAGTTTGGCAGAGGTTGGATTGTTTGTCGTTCGCCAGACCTGGCGTACGACCTAAGTAAGTGCGTATCATTTGGATCGATGCAAGTGAGTGCCTTCATCCCCCGCATCTTGCCTGTACTAAAGGAATATTTCGCGGTGTGTATTCCAATTTGAGTCTGGCAGAGACTCTAGAAAAGCTCTCCGCGGCTGGGGTAACTGCTCTTCACCGGTGCAACACAATGGTGCACAAGACACGTCTCCCTACCAAGTCAGTAATTGCCACGTTCGCAGGTACATCTTGCCCTACTGAGATAAAAGTCTGGCCTCTAATCTTCACAGTGGACCCGCTTGCATCGCGGTAGTTACAATGTAGAAAATTTTGCCACTACGTTCATAGCATGGGTGGTTGTAAACCCAGCGTTCGTTGTCACGCCTGCAGCGGGAGCCATTCTACTAGTGACTTCTCGGCTTAATCGGACTGGTGCTGCCTCTTGGATGGAGCGCACAAGGCCGATTGCTCAAACTGCCCTGCTAGAACTCAAGAAGTCCAAATACTGGAAGTTATGGCCGAGAGGCCATTACGGCGGTAAAAGAAAGAGCCCATGGTTATGTGAGTGTGACAGCACGACACCTGGCTGTCGTTGATGGAAGCCTCTCATAGGTCATCGTACAAACTATAGAAAAGTCCGTGGCTAAAATTATGGAGCATATTGTAGAAAGCCCCATGGCAGGCTTTAACGGACTGGTATCTTCACAGTTACCAGAATCATTGAGGACTGATATTGCTCAGCCAATAAACTATCACAGGAATGCTGGTTCATACCACTCTCAGGAAGATGGGGAAATTGCCTCCGCAACTCACATAAAGCGGCCTGTTCGAGGTTCCTCAGGCAAAGTCACTGCTACCCCAGACAACCCTGATTATCAGGATACCAGAAACATGAATATTGACGTGAGAGCACAAAAAAGGAAGGCGTTCTCACCTGGAGGCTACCACTTTACACTAAGTAATAAATCTCAGAAAATCCTCTCTGAAGTCAACCCGAAATGTAATATTCTGAAGGAGGCTATTGCTTCTGCTGCGCTCTCATCCCTTCAAGGAAGATGAGGGTGCTGCAGTGGAACTGCAGACCGATATTCGCTGCTTCTACTGATTTAAACGTTCTATCTTCTTAAATTTCGCCAGATGTAATTTTACTGGAAGAAACTTTGTTATCTCCATAAAAACTTTTGTTCGTGCAATTTTAGGTTTCCTCGCACAGACGGGCTGTCTGGAGGTGGGGACTTGTCAATTAAGGTCTAAAGCAACTCTTGCCACAGGGGAAATATATCATTACAGCTGATATCTCCAGAATGTGAAATTATAGCAGTAGAAACTATTCTCCCTGGCAGTAGCCCTTCCTCGTTGGTCAATATATACTTTCCTTCGGGTGTACATGATACACGCCCACTAGACTCAGTTCTGGAAATATGCGGAAAAGAGATAGTATTGGCTGGCGACATCAACTCACATCATGTATCATACGGATCCAGATCAGACCAGTGTGGAAAGCGTCTATAGGAATGGGCAACAACTAATAATTTTTCATGTCAAAATTCAGGTTCAGTTACATTTCTTCGCGGATAGTTTTAATCTGTGCTGGATATTACATGTTTGGGTCCAGGTCTTTCCGTATGCGCATGGGAAAAGGTGGATGTTGCGACAAAGCGGGATCGTTTTCCAGTTGTCTTTGAAGTGGTAGGTCCGCAGTTCACTTTGGAGGCTCGAATCCCGTCTTTTGTGGATTGCCATACATTTAAAAAATGCTTGCAAATCAGTTTAATATCAATTGAAAATAATTCATTGAATGCTGGTAACATTTGCTCAATCTTAGATACTTTGCACAAAAGGTCAAATATCGAGTTAAAGGCGCGCAAAGACACTGATTCTACAAATTGGTGGAATGATGATTGCTCGCAGGACTACAAGTGACGTAAAGATGCGTGGAAATAACTCATGCATAACCAGTCTCCGAAAAGCTGGAGCAAGTATAAAGTTGTTGGAACATGTGAAAGAACGCTGTATCTAAGACACAAGAGAATTTAAATATCCGCCAGTTCAAATTTCTTTCAAAATACAATAATATACGTGCATTATTTTGCGTTTTAAGACCCCAAAAATGATTCCGCGCCCCTTGAACCTGCAGTCATAGTTTTAACCACCAGTGAAAAAGCTGACACGCGGGATTTAATTGCGAGAGGGCTAGAGACCCCATTCGATACCTCTCTTCCTTCACCTTAAAGACAGGGTACATCAGAAGATTTCGAAGAGGTTTCTGTCAGAATTGTCCAAGGCTATTTCATGTTTACCAGATGCAGCCTCAAGCCTCGATGAGCTCACTACTATGACTAAACTTCTCTTTCACGTCGCTCCTAACGGCTTGTTAGATGCTGTAAATTGCTGTATACAATATGCATGGATCCCTCCTGCGTGGAGAACCGCGAAGGTGATTGCACTGCTAAAAGACCGAACCAAAGGACGTGTTTTACAGAATGTTCGGCCTTTTTCTGTAACAACAAATTTTGGAAAATTATAAGAAAGATTATTATACGCACGTATGATTAGGTTGTCACAACAAGATAAATATTGAGCCCCTGCCAAATGGGATTTAGACCAGGGATGTGAATTGATACGCACACATCGACATAGAGAGCATAATTTAGTTCGCTCGTTACAAAAAACAATGTGCCGCTCTAGTTACACTAGACATTTCTAAACCATACGATAATGCGGAATACCTCGTAATTATAATAAGGATGCAGGATATTAGATTACCTGAATACGTCGTAACGTGGACTGCTGAGTTCTTGCTCGGCAGGGAGTTTAACTCTACACAAAGTGGAATTTCATCGGGAAAATTCAGACAAACGGGCGGGGTTCCCCAAGGCGCACTTTTATCCCTGCTGTTGTTTAACATCTTACTCAGCTCTATTCTTTAAAATCAGAATGTAAGCACGTACGTTTACGCTGATATAGCGTTTTTGTTTCGGCAATTGACGTTCAATCACTGTACGAGTGCTTACAAGAATACTTATACGAGGTAGATGCACGGCTGGACCGTATCTACTTGTCCCTTCATGTCAATAAGAGTGCCGTTCTTGTCCTTCTTCTACAAGACCCTGTCATTATATCCCTTCCATACCGCCATTATACTATTCCACAAGTAGCAAAAGTCAAGTACCTTAAAATAATTTATGATGGAAATCTTGACTGGCGTCGGGATATTAACTGGGATATTGAACATATAACTTCGAAAGGTTACCGTGTAATGAGATTATTAAGAAGGAGAAGCAATTATCGATGGAACATGTGCGGAGACACACTCATAATGATGATTTACCGCATGTCTATCCGACCTATACAAGAGTTCAGTTGTGTGTTATTATCCATCGCCTCTGCTTATCAGCTACGTGCACTACTTTCGTTGGAACGGCAAGGGCTTCGCCTATGTCTGGGGCTACCAAAGTTTGTAGCAAAGGCTGTACTCTGCAAGGAATCATGAATATCTTCCCTTGAAATGAGATTTAAAATACTCACCGTTCAAACATTCATAAGGCTCTATGAATCCCCACTAAGAAGGTCCCAGTGAATTTTTATCGATCAACCAGGCCACATTGTTGAAGTCTCATGGCCTCAGTTTCACACGCAACAAGTGATTGTAGCCCAATTGTTATTGATTCTGTTAGGTGTAAACCCGTGAGCAAAAGTATGCGGACCACAGGGTCTGCGGGAAAAACAGAATTTCTTTGTACTTAAGACGCATAAAGGGTAACTAACGACTGCACTAGAAAATTCATAATGCCAAGTTTGGACCTCAATCTTTATTTTCAAGTTGAATGCAGAGACAAAGAAGAAAATTAGCTTTATCTCACGATCTATGGTCTATACACTTTTGCTCACGGGTCTACATATAAATGATATAATCACTGTAAACAGTACCTCAAATTCATTGGTTATTATGATGACATATACCCAAACAATGCAAAGCAGCTTCCCTCGAATATTTTTTACGACTTACTCCAAGGCCACTTGTATCGGCTCCATATAAACGTAATAAAGCAACAGATGCTTGGCAGAGTGAGAAAAAGGCCGGAGTTGGAATTGTTTCATTATCATTTGACTAAACTTTTTCTGTTCGGCTGCCCGCCTTCTCTCCAATATTTCTAGCGGAATTCCTAGTTGTTTCCTAGCTTTGCGTAAGCTACAAGCTTCCGCTATAACGGCAGTAATAATCACAGACATTTTTTTGCTGTGCACCTCGCTTACTGCTCCAGGCTAGTCACACACACTAAAAACTCTGTACTCACTGGCCCCAAATCATTTGAGGGGTTTGCGATTAATTTCGGTACTGGGCACAAAAGCATATTTATGAATGAAGCGACAGACAGCTTGGCCAATGCTTCTATCAGCGGCCCTGTGCTTACCCTTCCTCTAACGACGGGTTTTATCACGTCTGTAAGGTTTGGAAGATACATTCTTTCAACACCGAAATCAAATATCATCCTCAGAACTACGCCCCTAACAATTCCCTTGGAGCAGGAAATTCAGCAAAACGAGCGACGGAAGTGACATTGACGGGACTGCGTTGTCGAGTCCCACCCCTAAATTTCTATATGCACTTATCTGGTCTGGCAATTTCTCCTTTCTGCCATTTTCGCTACTTATTAAAAACAATTGAACACTCTTTATTGGAATGCCGGCGTTTGACGTCCCTAAAAAAAGCACATTGGAAATTACAGTGCAACTGCTCGGCCTGTCATTGAAGACTCCGGTACTGGTGTCTTTCGGAGCAACCGTTCTTTGGCACTCACACAGGAATATGTGCATCGCCATAGAAAAATTTATTATTAAATCACACTGATTTCATGGTTGACTGTAATATTCTTTTCATTGCTCCTTTATTGCCTCATTTACAATATGTACACTTTCTATAATGACTGTTCACTGAATCGTTCTGAACTTCCCTCGCTTTAATTTATTCATAAGAATTATAGAATAAAAATATATTACCTTGCCACATATGTAAAATCTGTCTGACTCTTAGCTAATACCTGTAAGTGGGTATCCACCAAACGCATCTAGATCATCATCATCACCATATGCTACACTATGTCTTCATTTTTCGAAAATTCACTTGTCAGTTGTTCATTACCAGCATCAGTATTTTTCACCTTAATTTTTTATTGTACTGTGCCATCGCGTGTGATGCATGTTTCAAAAAGTTTGCTTTGAAGTTCGTGCCACACTTTCTTGAGCTATCCTTTTCATTTCGGTTGCTTAGTTAGCGCGTGAACGCCTCGTGTGTATAAATAATTTGGCATTCTGCTGTAGCATGTGGACATTGAAAAAAAAACAGCTGACAAGAAAGGAGCAACGTCTATGCTGCACAGTGAGGTTTGTGGCAGCCCTGAAATTTTCTATGGATACGGTGCTTGCCTGTTGGAATTGCACCATCTAGCTTCACTGAAAGAACCTAGGCGCTGCAGCAGTACCTGACATATTTTCGGTTATTATTCTGTGGTTATTCTCATAAAATGTGTAGTGATATTGGTGTTGCGTCTCAATACATTCACAAAGTGTCAAAGTGGACACCTCATTGTTGAGAACCACAAACATAGAACGGCTTTGCAAATGAAAATAAATTCATATTTTATTCCTCATTAATGGGCATATATTTTCAAAGCTTAATCATGATTATGATGTCTGAAGCCATCAGTTGCCCATACTGTGTTAAGGTTGAGACGAGAGCTTTTTTACTGCCTAAAACTTGTAATGCAGCCATTTGGTAGCATTTGTAATCAGCATATTATTATTTAGTGGCATACTGAAGCTACTTCAGCACGAGCAAGTGTGCGTTAAGAAATGTACCAAAATTTTCATTGTTGATTCCACCTTTTCGGAAATAACGCTCTATACTATACTTTCTGCAACAATCGTACGAGTCACACAGCTAATTCGGCGAGTTCGTAAGTTAACAATCTTGAAGCATATGTGCAGCACTACACAGACGTGTCGTTAATTTTGTTTCCCGCGTCTGTGTTGCGCTGCACATGTTCACCAAAACTTGCACAAAGGAACAACCTCTCATACCAGGCGTACGCCTTTCAGCGTGTACAAGAGTGTCACTCGAGATAAATGCTGCTTTAGTGTAAACAAGGTGAACTCACCTCTGTAAACAAGTTTAACGCACCTCGCCTATCCTGGTCCCTTTAGGAGCCGGCCAGTCTCGTCCATCCACACGTCACTGCATAAATACATTTGCCACCCTTCCGTGCCGTTTGTGTAGTTTGGCGCACCGCACCCCTTCGTACTGGACTACAAGTGTCGAGATGATGTGTTTCCTACCACTTTGCCAAAGTAATTAACTTAATATCGTCGAATACCTTACATGCAATCCAGAGCCGATCGGCGCAACGCACGCTGGGTTGTCCGCTGATTCCTATTTCGATGGCACTGATGCAAACGAGTCGGCGCCGCGCCTGTAAAGTTAGCTTTGCTGCGGCGCAGTCGACCATTCGATATCATTTTACACCACGTGATAGCTCTCGGCCAATAGCGGTGCGAGCGGCGCCGGAAAAGTTATGCGCAAGTCTGCTCCCAGCGGGAGCATACACAGGAAGACTAGTCCTGCAGTGCTTTTGGTTGCTCGGAACAGACGCTGAATCAACGCAGCTTCCACGTGCGACTGTTTGGCTTTTGATTAGAATCGGAAGAGAACAGCCTCATAATAAGTAAACCTTTAAATTAAGTGGCGTGTTTAACCTTAACTGTTGCTAACAAGGTGTTTGTTTTCTCTTCCATGGATGAAAACATGGGACCTTTTTCAGAAGTGCTTTCACTTGTGCGCGCTTTGCATCCGTAGATTTCCCTTCGTTGCTACAGAAAGTTATCCGCGAGTATACGTTCCTGCGTTATGGATAAGATGTATTGGTATAGTCTTCTTGGTTGTCCACAGTATATTACCAGCGCGAGACACAGGACAACAACAAAGTGGACGAGAAGCGTGCCTTTTAGTATAATAGGATACCACGTACAGGTTTCTACAAAAGCGACAGTAACTGCTAAAAAATGTGACCTGCCGGCTTTTTTGCCTTAAAAAATATCCAGAGAGGACTCCTATATATATTCACAGCCCATGCGCCGCGATGAACGAACCAGACTAGCGGTAAAGTTGAATATTGCAACACAATTTCCATTCCACGTTCAGTAATCACACAGATCATTAGCGGCTTCATTTGCGGCAGAAGCGTGCTTGCGGGTTGGTCCTTGTTGCGTTGCGTTTGGTGCAAGAACGGTTTGGGCACGTAAAACCCCATAATGTTTTGGCGCAAGAATATGGCTACAAACAGGCACCCCATAATACGCAATCACGAGCAATATACACACATGATTTCTCTACAAGCTGACGCTGAGCACGGGTAGCAGGAGGATCTCGTCGGGCTTACACGATGACTTCGTGGCAGCTGAATTCAGAATGCTGCATTTGTGGTCAGGGTAGCTATATGAACTTGTTGATACGTCATATTCTAGATTGCTGTAGCGCAGGCAGAACAACACGGTCATAGAAGACACACGAGACAAGACACAGCGCTGAATAACCAGCTGTAAGCAGCTGTCCACGTATTGTATGAAACTGTATGGTTCACCTGCGCCATCGCTCATCGTATTAAACTTAAGTAACCATCGTTCAGCACTCCCAAAAAATCTTAACACGTTTCGAAATTAGAAAACACGCATATTATTTACTCCTAATAAAGAAAAGTCAAGAATATAATCGGGTAAAGGTTTTAGTCATTACCTTAAAAGGATCATGCAGCGTGTGCCACGAAACCTCGCAGTAAGCAACCCTGGGCGTCGCACTAGTAGCATTGTTTAAATTGGAATCACGTGTAATGCGCCCTCTAAAATTGCATTGCGACGCGCGCGACTGCACCGATTTTTGTCGTTCCAGTCACAGCATGCGGAACAGTGTGATGTCCGCTCATGAAGTGCCAGCCTGGTTGTGCATATTCCTGTTGGCGTGAGTAGGTGACTTCCAGCTGCCCATATTCGAGGGCCGTCCAACGAAGTCTTAATGTTCTTCATTTTGGCGGCGAAGGATACATTGAATATGGATTGGTGGCCTCCTGTGTGCATTAGAACAGACATTGTGATTATTGAGAAGCACATATAGGTCGGTGGTTGGTGGTTTTGCTTTAGAGTTAAGGCGTGGCATCGGGTCCCACTACGCCGCGTCGTCAAATGTTTATTAGGCAGCATTTTCTTGGGGTCAAGACTTCGTTAAGGGTGCGTTGTGTCGCCGCTACGTCGTGGCTACGTCATCGAAATGGCCGTTGAAGCGTCCGGGTAAGAGCTAAATGACCGGCTACAGGTAGGGCCAGTGTGAGATTGGCGTTGTCTTCACAGATAATGGAGAATGAGAAGGTAGTCAACGTCTGCATTGAGTGGCAGCGACGTAGCCTGCGGTCTCACGAGCTCATTTCATAGGCTGTAGACATCGCACGTTGATGGCGAAGCCTCTTGGTCCCATTTCGCGGCCTGGTCAGCAGCGGTAGATGTGGTCCGCTTCTCCTTAGTGGTTGCAGACTAGGTGGTGGCCGGGGGCTCGCCGAACATCCGTTCTCTTTACAACGTTGGGGCGGGGGCTGGCGATGGAATTGCGGTAATACTGGCCACTGGGCCAGGCGCGAAAAGGGAAGGGGAACTTGACGGCGTGCCACGGCGCTGTAGGACATCGCTGTAGACTGGGATTGCGAGAACGTAGGAATATTTAGAACTTTTAGGGACTGCTGGAGTTCTACCTTGACTATACTGCGATAGAGGTCACTTGGGACTGCGACCTTTGGAACAACTTCTGCACGTCTTTCCGTACAATAACTCTTGTGCGGCACGGATTGTTGGTGCCTAGAACTTGAGCTTGGGCGTAGTTCAGCATCAGCGCGCGGTTGTCGTATTGCCTTCTGCACATTTAAAACGTCTTCTCGATTGTTGTGGCCTACAAATTTGGTGACGGTGTTAGCTGTGTTGTGTATCAATCCGGTGCACAGCTGTTCTGTCGCACCCCGCTTAAAAACAGAACTCTCTTCTCTTCAGATATGTCAGGGTGGGCGTGGCGGAGCAGCGACTCATCTCATCCGTGAAGATAACGATCTTCTCACGCGGTGTTTGTGCTCATGTTTCCAAAAGAGCTTTAGCCCTTTCCTTGCCAGAACACTCGTGAAGGTTTTCAAAAATTTGTCACCGAATAGGTACCACATCTTTAAAGTAGTCTTTGTTCTCGAACGAGGTTCGAGTAGCGTCATACAAAGTAAAGTAGACATGGCGCAACTTGTTCTCGTCTCTCCAGTAGTCGAATGCTGCACTTCTTTATTGTGTTTAGAGCCAGCTTTCGGGGTATTCAAACGATGACGTAGGGAAAGTCGGTGGGTCACTGGGCACTTTGAGAACGGTGGCTGCAGGTGTAGCCTTGTTCGTAATAGGAGTAGCTGTCTTGGTCCCGACATTCTTGGTTGTCATAGGTTTTGTAGCCTGTGGCTAGGACGGGGCAACGTTGGTGTTGTTCTCAGGGTTGTTATCGGCCGTTCACCACGCGTCAAGGTGCAAGCATTCGGGGACGGTGAACGGATACAAACCTTTCTTGCCTTTTTCGAGAGCGTTTGTGCCAGGCGTTGGGCTTGAGTTTTGGTCTGTTGGGCTGCTGGGGGTACTTCCATGTAACGTGTCCTGTTGCTTAGCTCGCCTTTCCGATAAAGATTTCAGCAATGGCGATAAAGCTAAGAGTTGGTTACTCCGGCATTTGTGAATTTATGTTGAGCGCGAGAGTGAAAGTTTGTCCTTTCGAAGAGACAGAGTACGTCGAGAGCGAGGAGGTTGCCGGTCTACAGAGAGGGACCATTCCGGAGGGCGTTCCTTGCGAGGACGAGGCTTGTTTCAGTAGCCATGAGAAGGTTAAAGAGGAGCTGGAGACCCTCCTCGTTTCCGAGCACATGAGCGAGTTTCCGGAATCGTCTGCGATAGAGCTAGACACAGTAGCGGACGAGCCGAGAAAAGACCCGGTGCAGCAGAACGGAGTGGAGATCACTGAGGGCTCCAGCATCGGTGACTGCAGAATACAGGCGTACACAGAAACGGAGTCACCGGCCATTCTAGAAAGCACTCCTTGCGCGGACGAGGCTTGTTCCAGCAACCCTATTAGGGTCAGTCTAGAGCTGGATACCTTCCTTGTGCCCCAGCACTTGAGGGACTCTCTGGCATTGCCGAGAATAGAGAGCGAAGAAGATTCCACATTGGCGATCCAGAAAGGTGTTCCTTGTGGGAACGAGGCTTGTTTCAGTAGTCCTAACAGTGTAAACCTTCCTCGTACCACCGAATTTTAGCGACGTTCGGGAATCGCCAAATGAGGAGAATGCCATGGTGGCCAAGCAGGGCAAGAACCCGACGCTCAGGGTTTTTAGCGGCCCATTCGATGACCACCTGGCAACGCAAATTTTTTTCAGACGGCGCAAGGTCAAAGGAGCTAAGTGTTCGGCGCAGAGAAAACTGGCGAAATTCGCCAAATCGCGACCCGTGAGAGAGAGGAAAAGGACATAACGCAGAACCAAAAAGGTTTCAGTGTGGCCATTCAGGAATCGGAGGCGTCGGGAAAGCCTGATTACGACAGGAGAGAGCACGTCTCTGCGAGTAAGGGTGGGGCCGAAATGTTGAACCGGGCTCAGACATGCGTGCAGGAACCGGACCAGTCGCACAGTCCCCGAAGTGGAATGTGCCACGAGAGCGAGGACAAAGGGAGAATGGATATTCTTCCTACGTGTACGGCTTCCCCTTCAGGATGGTGACAGCAAGCCGCGAGCACACGGAGTGGCAGGTGAAGGCAGGGAGCAATGTTGGTCTTCCACCTCTAGTGCTCAGCGTTGGCCAAAGGCTGTCAGTGGGCGACCTATCGAGCCCGTATTAATGAAGAGTCATGACGGAATTGGGCGCATCCATAAGTTCTTTTTTGTTTCTTTTGTAACTAGAGCACTATATTTTTTATTTATTGAGGGCGTATTACTTTTCATTTCAATATTTTCGAGTTAGCCCAGAATTTCATTGTATTGTGTTGTTGTAAGAGCTCGTTACGCGGATCGAAGTGCGAAGCAGGTTTGGTGACAATGGTGACTCATTGTGGCACCGATTTTAGCGAGCATTGAAATTGGAGGTTTTACAACGACAAAACCATTGTTGGTAACTCAATGCTTATAGAGTAGGTGCGCCATCGGTTACCACTGAATAATTTAGATTTGCTGAAGCGCGTTAGGAAAACAAATTTTTCAGAAGTATTTGCGCACAGATAGAGTGTAGTTTTTGTTTCTTTAGGTTTTAAAAGTCACTCTATGAATTAATTTAGTTTAGAGTAAAGCTGTCAGTAGAGCCTAGTTCGTTTCGCATCAGGGACGCTGGTACTTGCACGTGGCACTGACCGAACGAGTAGCTCAGCACGCAAGAGTGATCCCTTTGACCATTTCGTTTGTTGTAACGGGTCCTCTAATTCAAAGGGGGCGCCTGTGTTTTCATTTTCTTCGGCGGCTTGAGAGTCACTCGCCACTTATGATACATGCTGGTTTAGAAAGGCGGAGTTTGAAGACGCGGGGCACGTAACAGGGAGGTGATACCAGTTCTTCAAGTGCACACTTCCACACTCTTAAAAAAACTTACACCCTTAGCGGCGTGTCTTGTCCCGCAACTATAATCGTCATATGTCTTGGCCGCATTTCCTTTCTTTAACGTGCGAGCCGCATACTTCCAGGTCACGAACGCCATGCGCGGTATCAGCCTGACAGTATTCTCGACAGGAAAGTAGTGAGTGCAGCGTTTTCAAAAAAGGAAACAGAAACAAGGCAGGTGAGGATTATTGTTGTGGGATATATATACACCCCAAAGGCTGAAACTGCTTTAAGAGCGAATCTTGTTGATGGCGTCATTCTCCACCATCTCCGTCGTTACATCGACGTCAATCTTTCTTCGTCACTGTATCCCATGGCAAGCGACTGTCATATCAAAGTGGGACAACATCAGAGCATGTGGCACATAAAGCAAGAAAATGATATTGTCACTCGTCATTCAATCTTGACTATGCCGGCGTTGTCATGCCGTCATCGTCAGACAGTCGCTATCATGCCTCCATTGTCATACCGCCGTCGTGATGCCATCGTGGTCATGCCATGATCGTCATTCCACCTTTGACATCTGGCTCTCGTCATGCCACCGTAGTTACGTCTTTTTCATCTTACTGCATTCGTGATAGGGACATCATCCCGCCAAAATCTTCCCACGCTCGTCATCATCCCATTGTCCTCACGTCCTTGTCACACAATCATCGCCAGTGCGTCGTCGTCATGTATTCATCCTCATGCCGTCCTAGGGATGCCGTCGTGGTCGTTCGGTCATCGTCACTGTAACTATGAGATCGGCATCGCGTCGTGACGGCGTAGTCGTCGACACGCAGTTATCGTCATGCCATTGTTGTCATGCTGTTGTATAACCGTCATCATCATTTCAGTGTGGTCATGCTGTTGTAATCATGCCGCGGTCGAAATGCATCTTTCGTGAACGGATCGATGTGATATTTTTATAATTATACCGATCAGGCTGCCGTCCTTCAGACGTGATTACACCACCACCATCGTGACATTGTGATCACTGAGTCTTTTTCACAGAGGCGCCACCACGCATATTTAAGATACTGCCGTCGACATGTTGCCTTGGTCATACCATCATCGTCATTGCCGCTTCCTCATCCACTTGTCGTTATACCGCGGTCGTGACGCCATCCTCGACCTCGTTATACAGCCGTCGTGCTCTCCTTGTTTTAATGTCGTCGTCGTCATATAGTAGGCGTTATACGCCTTTGTCCTTCGATCGGTTTCGGACACCTGCAGTCAACGCCAAATACTTTCAAGATATTGATGTTGAATTTTGCTTTTGGCAGGCTCGCTGTCGGCATCGCTTGTTCGTACCATTTGGAAGGACAGAATGTACACACCAGCAAGGTTACGGGCATGTGCTGTTGAGGACACGCTCAGCGCACGCACTTTACTGACCTCATGCAATCTGCGAGCTACTTTCATCACATCACTAAACTTAGGCCCTGCTTTTGCTGCTTGTCTCCTATGACGCATAATGCTCGCTCACACTAGGCCGACCCGACGCCGATTTCGGTCGGCTGGCTGTCGGCGACAGCGCTTTTCACCTTCGTGTCGGCGCCTCTGTCACACTGTACCGACCCGACCTCGGCGCCGACCGTCGGCAGATTGTCAGCTTCAGTACAGCATGACAGAGGCGCCGACACGAAGAAAAAAGCGCTGTCGCCCACAGTCGGAAGACCAAAATTGGTATCTGGTGGGCCTAGCGTGAGTGAACCTTTAGAAAGTCTGCTCCCTCTATGAAAACTTGTAGTCAGCGGCAAAAACTTTCAAGATACTGATATTGCATTTTTCTCTAGGCATGCGAGTTTGACTCCCTAGCCAAGGTAGCCAAGGTAGCCAAGGTAAGTATATCTGGTAGCGAAGCTTCCATAGGGGCCCATACGTTCAAAGCATGGCGGTTCATCGATGGTTCATGGGGCTTAGCGCCATCTGTATGTGGAGGGAACACTTCCAGCGAAAGAAACGATAATGTGACGCCATATCCGTTAAAATCTGAAGTGACATCATTTTGTTTTCGAAGGCGTGCAATTGGTTTTCTTGGCCTGCCTGTAGAACTATGTATTCAAATGTCCTGCCATTCAAGTTGATGAGCGTTCTGCGCTTTCATCGCGGAAAGTGATGCAGGAAAAGACCAGCAGTACGGCTGTAGAAATCACACCCCTGCACAGAACCTAATTTCTTCGGAGGCCAACGAAAGCTTTGGGTGTAGAATGCTGATCCCATCTTCGGATGCCAAACCCATCGGCAAGCGCAGTCGCACGATAACAACCTAACAATTGTCTCGCGGTCGTATCTCACTACTTTTGACTGAACAGGTTAAGAAGCGATGAAGCTACCCGCGTCACCAAATTTACACAAACTTCGACTAGCAAAAAAGCACAACGGGTGAGGGGGGTGTATTTCAGCAGGTGAACATTACGAGCGCGCCATTCTGCACATTTCCAGAGCTGCATTGCATTGGGAGTGATAGCGGCGTCAAAGCCCCCTGTAACAATGGGCGCTGAAAAGAAATGCATTAATCATTAATAATAGATGTTTGTAAACTTGTAGTGATGATTAGGATCGTCACGTTGAAAAGCGTGTGACGCGAGGAAGATGGAGGAGACGGTGCATGATTAGAAACACACGACAGTTATATTAGACGGCACGTAAACAGGAATATCTTCAACTAGACCCACACGGTTGTTCGTAAAAAGGGCAAAATGTAGTTTCACGAGGTTGCGGTTGAAGTCCTGAGCGTGGTGAGACGTAGAGTCCTTGAGGTGAAACACTCGCTCGTAGAGTCATGACCAGCATGGAAGAGCAGACGCAGCAGCACGGGGCCGGAAACGGTGGACGCGTGCCGCAGTTCCGTAGATGGGAACAGTCCACTTCGAACGCCGGTCACCCGAACAGTCCATGACGGACGCCCGGTCACCCGAACCTGGCGCGTAGAAGCGGGTTCCAAGATGTCAGCAGGCCGACCTGATACCTCGTGCAAGGCGACGACCTGAAGCGCTCCTCGTCTCGATGACCGACGCTCGCTCTCCCGAACCTCGCGCGTGGATGCGGTTTCGAGGCTGCAGTAGGCTGTTATGAGGTCTCGTGCTGTGCATCGAGCCGAGGCGTTCCCTGTCCCTAGGACGGACGCCCGGTCAAGTGAACCTAACTGGTAGATGTGGGTTCCAGTAGGCCCGGCGGCCCTCATCGTGCCGGTGTTCCAACAATCTCCGTTGCGCGAGCCTCTTCTCATTCGCTGCACGAGCCTCCCTTGTCTTTCTTTTCTTCTTGTTGAGGACGGCCACAATGTCGTCTGCTCTTGCACTCAGTACTTTGCGCGTACTTCTTCACAATCTCCCCCTACTTTAGAAAGTTTCTTCTTCAAAGAACTTGAGGGTACTTAATATCCGTTGGTTTACCGTAGCACACACGCACCACAATAGCATTAAGAGGAAGCTTTAGCTCGGGCCCAACTCCGACGCGGCCTATTCAAATAGATGTAAAACGCAAAAACGTTTTTATGAGATAACCCCTGGACCGACTTTGATGAAATTTGCTGCATTTGAAAGAGAAAGTTAAATTCTGGTGACTGTTGGAAGCGGAATTTCGATTTAGGGCTTGAATTTTCCTAAAACGACTTTCAAATATTTGACCGTTTGAAAAAAATAGAAGCACGAAGTTTACAAATTGATAGCTATGCATCAAGAACTGATATCGCGGTTCTGTAAACGGCATCCATTAGATCATTCAAAGCGGACAAATTCAATATGTCATTTTACATCTTACATGAATTTGTTACGTTGGTTACAACGGTTTTACAAAAGTTGTATTTCCCTATGATTAAATTTTTTTATATTCATGTGTAACATATCAATTTTGTCCGCTATGGATGCACTTTTATATGCAATTCACAGAATTGTATGATAATCTTTAGTGGTTGAGTTACAGCGTCGTAAACTTGATAGTTTCGTTTTTTGAAAATTTTTGATTTTCGCCAATTTTTAATAAAAGATTGACGACCTAACTCAAAAATTCGAAACCAACAGTCACTAGATTTTAAGTTTTTGTTTTAAATGCAACAAACCTCGTCAAATTTGGTGCAGTGGTTGCCGAGAAAAACGAATTCTCCTTTTACATGTATTTAGATAGGAGCACTCGAGCTAAAGATTCCTCTTAACACTGCACCACAGTTCCGAACACAGCACACTCGATACGTGAGAGTACACATAAATATTACCGCAGTGCAACAGTTCCGAGCACCGCACACTCGGTATGTATGAGTGCAGATCAAAATAACTAGAGCACTGCAGTTCCGAGCACCGCACACTCAGCATACCTACATTTACAAGACCCAACACCATGCTAGAGGGCGAAAAAAAATCCACAAAACTAACATGCCGGCAAATGTTGCTCGACATTAAAGTTACACCGGTTTGAAGTACATGCTTTTGAAACACCATCTTTCCGCAGACACACTCTATGTGCTTGGCAACCGGCTCATATAGTCTCCGTCCACATTCTCGCTGCCTTTAAAATACTCAACCGAGAAGTCATACTCCATAAGTATGAGGCTCCAACGTAAACCATGGCTGTTGATGTGCTTGACTGACTTGATGTAAACAGGGGGCTGATGGTCGCTCTGTAATATGAACGTGCGCCCTAACAAGTAGGGTTGGAACTTTTGGACGGCCCACGTAAAAGCTTGGTCTTCTCGCTAAACTGTTGAACATGCAACTTGTGGTTGTAGTCGGCGGCTCGCATATGACATTGGGTGCAGAATTCCTTCCTGGCGCTGCATAAGTATGGCACGTATACTTGTTGATGATGCGTCGATGCGGAGTACGAAAGGTTTGAAAAAATCGTGTGCTCTCAATATAGGTGGTGCAGACAGGAGGATCTTGAGTCCATCAAGTGCTTTCAGTTCACGTTCTCCCCAAGTTACCTTATTAGGGCCTCTTTTCTTGGTCAGTTCAGTGAGCGGGTAAGTCACTTCGGAATAATTGTGGACGAAGTCTCGGTAATACCCCGTAAATCCGAAAAACGAGCGTATTTCTCTTTTCGTCTTTGGACGCTTCGCAGCCCGTATTTTGTCTAGTGTTTCGACCTTTGGTTGCATGACACCGTTTCCAACAAGGTGGCCGAGGAGTTTCACTAATGTTTCACCAATTTCACTTTTTCTTGGACTAATTGTCAACCCAGATTCTCTCACTCGTTGTAGAAATGACTCAAGTTCACCCACGTGTTCGTCTCACGTTTCAGTGGCAATGAGCACGTTGTCCAAGTAGTAGTAAATATGTGGTATGTCTGCTACCAGTGTTCTTATGAGGCGTTGTGAAAACAACTGGTGCGGTCTTAATGCCAAGCGGCATGAAGCGGAACTGGTATAGGCCCGATGCCGTAGCAAAAGCTGTCATTGGTTTCGACTCTTCATCCATGGGCACTTGCCAGTAACCCTTAGCAAATTCAAACTTTGAAAAATACTGTGCGTTCCCCAGGAGGAGGAGTAGATTTTAATGGAGAGAAAGGAGGAGAGGTCGGCCTGGAGAGCGTGTCTCTAGCCTGCTACACCTCACTGGGGAATGGGGAAGTGGGAAATACAGGGAAAGGTAGGTGGCGGATGATTATGATATGGTACAATGAGATACTATATACACGTTGGCCAATATGCGGATGCGCACTGGAGACGCAATACACTAAGAGTAATCTTGTCCATACAAAAAGTAATGTTGCCACAAAAAGTTTTTGCGCAAACACATTTCGCACTGACTACACGTCTCACAGCTTCTAGAGGCGATCGTCTAAACCAGTCTCACTTAAAAAGTTCAAAAGTGCTTGTATGGCACGTCGGGCACAGTCAACACTCCTCCACGCGCCCAAAACCTTTTCTTCTGAAAAGGGGCGGGAGTCCAAGCTGTCAACTGTAGATTTGAGTTTTCTTCGTTCGGCCGCATATTGAGGGCACACGCAAAGTACGTGAGCTATTGTCTCGAGAGTGGGACAGACGCTACATTCAGGGTCCCGTGTTTGTCCAATCTTGTGAAGGTATCGATTGGTGTATGCCACACCCAGCCGTAATCGATGAATGAGCGTTTCCTGGCTTCTCCGCAACCGAAGTGGATGCCGGAATTGTAATCCAGCGTCAAGTCTATGGAGGCGCTCTTGTCGATGTTCGGGGTTGTCCCAATGTTGCGCCGTAGAAGTTTTAAGGGAGGTATGGAGCAAGGCGTTAATGTCATACCGGGAAAAATGAATTTGTATAATAGTTCCGTCTGTGTGTGCCTGTTTTGCTTCTGCGTCAGCCTGTTCGTTTCCAGCTATTCCACAATGGCCAGGAATCCACTGCAGCACGATGGTATGTCCGGAATGAGACGCCTCAGCAAGCAGATACATGATGTCATAAACCAGGGGACTATATGCGGTTCTGTCACTCATATAATTGCTGATGAGTTGCAGTGCTGGTGTTGAGTCGCAGAACACTGTCCACTTCTCGAGACTTTGTTGCAGTATGCAGCGAACTGCTTCTCGAACTCCGGTCAACTCAGCTGCTGTAGACGACGTCCTGTGTCCTATCTTGAACCGTTGTGCGATCCCCATTCCTGGCACAGTGTAGGCTGCCGCGGAAGAGGTCTGTGTCACAGAACCATCTGTAAAAATATGTTCGTAATATCCATACATGTAAGTAATGTATGATAGCGCGAAATGCTTGAGGCCAGCAAGCGGCATCTTCGACTTCTTCGTTATTCCAGGGATTGAGAGCCTCACCGTTGGCTTTGCCAATGTCCAGAGTGGAACTTCGGGTATGTCATACGGTTCGAAGTCCGACGGCAATAAGTCTTGCTGCGACAACACGGCTTCTGAGTAGGCGGACACAGGCCGTACGCTTGTGACGTTCGTGAGTGGATGGTTTCTGTGTCTAGTCAGTACCCTTAGATGCACTCGCAATGGCTCATGTTGCAGATAAACTCGAGCTGGCCACGCACGTGCCTCTGCAATAGTGCCCCAAGTAGACGCACATCGTGGTAGTCCTAGGCAAATTCTCAGTGCGCGAGCCTGAGCACTTTCAAGTGTGCGTACAGCAGTTGTACTAACCCGAGAAAGTACAGGCGCACTGTAGCGGAAGTAGCCAACAAAAAGTGCCTGGTAGAGCTGCAGAAGAGATGACTTGGATGGCCCCCATGATTTTCCAGACATATGCCGAATGATCTGAGTAAAGCTGTCTAGCTTTTTTCTTAATCCTGAGAGGTGCTTTGACCAAGATAAGTCACGGTCGATGATGACTCCGAGAAACTTGTAGTGGGTTACTGAAGGTATAATCTTCCCATCAATCATAACGGGGTAGCAGGCCATTGACTTTCGTGTAAATGCCATGGTTGCACTTTTTTCCGGTGAGAGCTGCAGTCCGCGACTGTTTAGGTATGTCGACGTTATTGACACCGCGCGCTGCAGCTTCGTTTGCACTTGTAAGCGCGTTAAGCTCGTGGTCCATATACAGATGTCGTCTGCATACACAGAGACCGAGACTGCGCCTGCGTGTTCTTTGACCAGTCCAATGAGAACGATATTAAATAAGGTTGGGCTCAATACACCTCCTTGAGGCACTCCACGATAGACGGGGTGGTGCTTTGTTTCTCCGTCTGGAGTTGTCATGAATATCGTTCTCTCTTGAAGATAACTGGCTATCCATTGATGCATACGTCCCCCGACGCCACATTCTTCTAGGGCATTTAAAATTGCATCATGGAGAACGTTGTCAAAAGCACCCTTGATATCTAGAAAGACAGCAGCCGTTAATCGACGGCGACGTTTCTGATGTTCAACAGTTGTTACTAGGTCAATAACGCTGTCGATTGACGACCTACCCTTTCGGAAACCTGTCATTGCGTCTGGATATATATTGCGCTTCTCCAAAAACCACTCCAGGCGCGTCAAAACCATGCGTTCCATGGTTTTACCTATGCAACTGGCCAGCGCCACAGGTCTGTAGGAAAGCATAGCGTGGGGTGTCTTCCCTGGTTTCAATAATGCCACAATTTTGCTTGTCTTCCAATGCGCAGGCACAGTTCCCGAGGACCACGAGAGACTGTATAAAGCCAGGAGCTCTTCAGTCGCTCGAGGGCCTAGATGTCGCAAGGTAGAATAGGTAATGCCATCAGGACCAGGCGCACTTGAGTGTCTTGAGGAGGAAATCGCTGCACGTAGCTCTTGCAGTGTGAATGGGAGGTCGAGGCGATCGTCCATTGTTGGAGGAGCACACCTGAGCACTGAAGCTATCGATGTTGTAGATCCAGAGAGGTGTATACAGAAATATTCCGCGATTTCCTTCTCACTGCGCGTCTGGATGATAGCCAAAGCTCGGAAGGGACGTAGCTGTTGTGGAGGAGATGGCAGTGCTCGTACAACATGCCATATTGTGGACAACGGTTTTCTTGGGTCCAGGCTGGTGCAAAATGACCTCCAACGTTGTCTGTCGAGCTTGTCTAAGTATCTTTGAATTTTCTTTTGCACACGGCGTGACGTCCTCAAGTCTGATATCAATTTAGTTCGCCTGTATTTCCTCTCGGCGCGACGTCGGACTGCCCGCAGCTCTTCATATATAACGTCAACGGATGTTCTTGAATTTGAAGTTTCGATGATGCGTGTAGTTGCGTGCATTGCTGCTCTAATCCGCGCTTCAATCTCTTTCGGTGAAATTGCACAGTTGCAAGATTCTTCTAACTTGTTCTGAAACGCATCCCAGTCAGTGCGACGCGTATGAGAACTTGGAAGTCTTGTAAACCACCTCAGTTGTACATAAGTAGGTAGGTGATCACTGCCATACGTTTCAGCATCTGTGCACCAGGCAGCAGAAGACGAAAGGCATCGTGAAGCGATAGCTAAATCGAGGCAGCTGCTGTACGTCGTGCCACGAAGAAATGTTGGTGAGCCATCATTCAGGATCTCAAGATCATTGCTGCTTGTGAAGTTAAGAAGTTGTCTTCCTCGAAGGTTTGTGATGCTACTACCCCAAAGATGGTGGTGCGCGTTGAAATCGCCTACAATAATATGAGGTCCTTGGCAAGAGTCAAGAACAAGTTTCAGGTGTCCAGAGTCAAATCTTCCCCTGGGAGGAATATAGCCACCGATGATCGAGATTATCCGGCGCTTTAGCTTCAGTGTTATAGAGATGTACTCGTTGCTGTTATGCACCGGAACTTGGTTTAGAGAATACGTGAGGTCACATCGCACACATAGTAAAACTTTGCTAGTAATTCCACTTGTCCCAGACGCGAATTGTTCATAGCCAGAGAGTCTAAATGGCGATGTCATATTTGGCTCGCATATGACGATAACTGGAAACCGATGCTTGAGCACTCTCTGTTTAAAATCTCCCAGGCGACCCCGTAGACCTCGTGCGTTCCACTGGAATATTACGGAACCGCTTATCCTTTCCTGTAGTGACAACCTTGAAGTTGATGATGCCATGGCGTTTACTAGCCTTTATACAGCAGCAAGCACTGGC
Source organism: Dermacentor variabilis (assembly GCF_050947875.1). Classification (NCBI taxonomy): domain Eukaryota; kingdom Metazoa; phylum Arthropoda; class Arachnida; order Ixodida; family Ixodidae; genus Dermacentor; species Dermacentor variabilis. Next base: position 80,069,333 of record NC_134576.1, on the reverse strand, counting down.
TCTAGTGCGTCGAGAATTTGCACCGCAGCCTTGGCAACGGGCGTCTTAACTCCGATGAGCAGCATTCGCAAGGAACGAATCAACTGTGCAAGCATTGCCTTGATTTGCCTATCCGACGATGAAAGTTCATGGTCACGCTGGCGTTCCGGCTGCACTTCTGTACTCCGAGATGGCAGGGAAGGCCATATTGCAGTGTCCTTGGTGTTTAGAAGAGTAGACGTGGTTATAGGTGCCAGTCTTCCAAAGATGATACCCACCCGAGGTATAGGCTCGTTGTCATTTACCAGTATCTTGTTGAGTTGCCTGAAATCAATGCATAGACGCATTGTCCCGTCTGCTTTCTTCACGATAAATATAGGTGATTGGTAGGCGGACTCAGATAGTTCTGTGATGCCTTGTCATAGCATTTTTCCAATTTCTTTTTGTACCGCTTCTTGGGTAGCAAATGGTATTCGATAGGGCAGCATGTTTACGGGTGCATTCGTGGTAAGTTTCAGCTTACACTGGACGTGGTGTGCCTTGTCGGGAAGCTCGGGGAATACATTTTTGTGTATGCTCAGTAGACCCGTGACTTCAGCGCGCTCGTCAGGAGGGAGCGATTCCGATAGACTCACGTCGGCCGCAGATTCTTTTCCTTGAAATGGCACGCATGGCAGATCGTCATTTTCTGTGTCATCAGTCTGACAAGCAGCTAACGCTTCCAGTAATTGTGGTGATATAGGTGGCCGTTCCTCATACTTATTGAGTAGATTTATATGGAACAGTGTCATCCTTGTCCCGAGGTGAATAAGGTAATCGACGTCATTTCTCCTCTCAAGTACAGTGAGTGGCCCTTTCCACGTAAGAATGAATTGGTTGTTGTCTGAAGGCAGCAGTAGTAGAACCTTGTCTCCAACAGCTAAATGACGTGATCTGGCCTTCCGGCAGTGGTGTTTCTTCTGTACGAGTTTTGCTTTTTCAAGCCCCTCCTTGGCTAAACGACAACTGTCTTCAAGCCGCTTCCGTAGTTCAACTACACACGCGTATGAGGTTCTTGTGTCATCATCAAGATGATCACCTCTCCATTATTCTTTCAATATAGCCATGGGCCCTTTGGCAAAACGGCCATACAACAATTCAAAGGGTACAAAAACCCAGGCTCCAATGAGGAACTTCACGATAAGCAAAAAGCAGTGGTGCCAAGTACCGGTCCCATTTTTTCGGGCTCTCTTGACCCATTCGTATTATCATTTGTTTACGGGTGCCATTGAACCTCTCCACAAGGCCATTTGCCATCGGATGATATGGAGTTGTTGGTAACTGCGTAAAACAGAGAAGACGGCTTAGCTCCTTCGGCAGGCGTGACCAGAATGATGTGTCTTTGTGACTAATTATCTCATGTGGGACTTCTACACGAGAGAACATCACTAGAAGTGTCTAAGCTATTTTTTCCGTTTCAATGCTAGGCGGTGCCACAGCATCAGGATACCGCGTTGCCATATCGGCCATTGTCAGAACGTACTTATTCCCTTTGAAGTAGTAAAGGCAAGGCGCAGAAGACCAGGGCTCAAGAAGAACAACTGGTCTTCTGCGCCTTGCCTTTACTACTTCAAGCATGAACCAACTAGCCGAAGCAAGAGTTTTACTTATTCCCTTTCTCTGACATAGGAGATAATGATCCCACAATGTCAATGGCAACTCTCGTAAATGGGGTATCAATGACGGGAGTGCTTCCCAATGGTACTCGACAAAATAAATGTTTGGGAAAAGTCCTCTGGCACATATCGCACAATTTAACAAACCGCGTGATGTCTCATTGGACTCGAGGACAGTAGAACTCTTCGCACACACGGTCCGTGGTTCGCTTTATTCCCTGATGTCCTGCAAGGATCCCTTCGTGAGCCATTGTCATCACAAAATGACGAAGGCTTCTAGGCACCACAAGCTGTTCCCTTTGTTTCTTTGACCGCAGTATGTATTTTCGGTAAACAATTCCCTCCTTTACAAAGAATTGCACGTCGGAGAACCTAGTCTTCATCTCTTTGTCCACTGCTTTAAAGCATTTACCTAGACTGCTGTCCTCCCCTTGCCTGGTTCTCAAGTCGATTGGGCTGATGCCTAGGGGGTTTATAGCTAGTACTGGTAACGAATGCAAACCTGATCTTGTCTGTCTGGTTGTCGCTGCCACTTCCGACTTGTCTCTGGTTTCTCTAGCAGCCGATGATAAAGTGTCAGCAGAGATGGATTCATTGGTAGAACAGTTTCCACCTTCAGCCCTAAATGATTCATGCGCAGCGTTCAATGTAAACAGATGTCTTTTCCATTCATTGTCAGGATTGGAGGCATTCCGTACACCCTTCATGCTTCCCAGGACAATATCATATAAAGGATTGTGCATGCATAAGACCCGAGTCTTGCCTGTGAAGAACGGTGATGCAATATCCATGTATGCTTCAGGTAGCTTCAACAATCATCTGTCCAGAAGACAGACCGAGGAAATTTTTCCTTTTAAATTACTCTCTGGTACGAGGGACCTTTTGACAATAATAGAGTCACTTCCCGTATCTCGCAAGAAAGTAGCGAAATGTCCTTCAAGCACAACTTCGGCAGTAGGCATAAGCTTTTCGTCTCGTTTATGCGTTTGCGTTCTCCCGCGTTCCGAACCTCCGGGAACTCGACTCAAGGTCTGCGTCTCGACGTTAACTACCTTGGACATATCTACTTGCTGCATCGAGCACGAAGCCTTCTCGACACTGTTGCCTTTTTGGGGGCAGTCACCTGTCTTATGTCTACTGCGGCGGCACTGGGCATACGGTTCGAATCTTGCCGCGGACGCAAGATATGTGATGGTTAGGATCGTTACGTTGCAAGGCCTGTGACGCGAGGAAGATGGAGGAGACGGTGCATGATTACAAACGCACGACAACTATACTAGATGGCACTTAAAGAGGAATATTTTAAACTGGACCCACACCTACAAGGTTTTTCGCAAACAGGAAAAAATGTAGTCACACGAGGTTGCGGTTGAAGTCCGGAGTGTGGTGAGACGTAGAGTCCTTGAGGTGGACCACTCCCTCGTAGAGTGATGACCGGCATTGAAGAGCACACGAGACGCACGGGGCCGGAAAAGGTGGACGCCTCCCACAGCTCCGTAGACGGGAACAGTCCCTTCCAAAGTCTCGAGCAAGAAACTGCGCAAGGCGCTCATTTCTATGACGGACGCCCGGTCACCCGAACCTCGCGCGTAGAAGCGGATTCCAAGATGTCAGCATACCGACCTGAGGCCTCGTGCAAGGCGACGATCCGAAGTGCTCCTCGTCTCGATGACGGACGCTCGCTCTCCCGAACCTCGCGCCTAGATGCGGGTTCGAGGCTACAGTAGGCTGTTCCGAAGTCTCGTGCCGTGAAACGACCCAATGCGTGCCCTGTCCCGAATACGGACGCCTGGTCAAGTGAACCTCACCAGTAGATGTGGGTTCCGTATGCCCGGCGGCCCTTGTCGTGCCGGCGTTCCAACAATCTCCGTTGCGCCAGCCACTTCTCAGTTGCTGCGCGAGCCTCCCTTGTCTCTTTTCCTCTTGTTGAGGACGGCCGCAATGTCGTCTGCTCTTGAGCTCAGTACTTTGTACGTACTCCTTCACACTTGTATTTTCTTAATTTGTCACAAATATATAAAATTGACCCGGAATTAGATTTTGTTGAATGAATCTGTGTCTCGCTTGATTTATGAAAACGCTTTTTTCTTTTCAAATGTTTGTTCCCTCAAAACATCGTCGTGCTTCACTCGCTGCTCGCATAACCGCCGTTGCTGATGTCGGTGACAGTTTGTACTGAAGCGCTTTTCGCACAAGCTTCGCGACCTATTTGGAGCGACCTTGCCCTAGCAGCCTATACTTTGCCTTGCTTTTCCGCTGACTGCAGAACAATATCGGACCTATGTGATTCGTGTACTACCGCTTTACCGGATTATTGAAAATGTTTGTCATCCTGTGCTGGTAATACGAACTTTCACACATGAATGAGTTGCTGTTCTGTAGCTGAATGTACATCTGCGAAGATGTTCACTGCGAAACACAAAACGTGGTACTGTTCCTCATGCAGAAGCGGGACGGGAAGTCAGTCTTCTAGTTTCGTAGGTAAGGCGGAATTGCTATCGCGCAGTGGTTGATAGCGGTGAACAAAAATCTTCACAAGTTGGGCATATCTGTGAGTATGTTTGCTCTGACAGTGTGTGAGTTGTCGACGTTTAGGGAGGCATGCGTTAGAATTTCAGAGGCTGTTGAAGAAACGGAGAGATCAATAGATTTCCTATTCGATAAATATGACTCGGTAGCATCCTTTGTTGAATATACCAAATCAGAAATGACTGAACTTCGTGCCCAGGTTGAGTCCTTATAAACTCCATAAACTTGTATATTCTGTGGAAATAAATTCATTCATTCATTCATTCGTCGACGGTGGCTACCCATGTGGAGAAACTTGATAGAGCAAAGGGAGGGTTGAATGTCTTACAACAATGCAGTCGCCGGTGGCATATTGAAATTCAAGGCCTTCATACTGAATTCAATTAAGATTTCGCTTTTTTAATTCCTGAAGCTGCAGTGAAATTGAAGATAACTTCAACTCAGCGGAAGTTGCCGCCATGCCCCGCTTGCACAGTCGAGGCGTCACACGCCCTGCTAGTCTGGTCCAGTTGCTGCGAAGGAAAAATAACTCGAGGCACCTGGCGCGCTGTCTGTTTCCTACTCAGGGGGGAGTGCGGGGTGAGCTTCCACGCTGTATATGAAGGATAATGCAACATGTGGAAAGCGTTTTCGTATGGAAGGGTGAAATTGTAAAGAAAAAATGTATTAATTTTGCTGCAGAAAGAACGGAAAGATTTTCTGTAAGAAATCGGAAGGGGCGTGGGTGCATTGAATTCATAGTAAGGCTGATTTTGATAAAATTGTCCTAGTATAATCAGTTGTGACTTTCTTCTCACAACAAACTTTTCCGAGGCTAACAAAATTTCATCTGAGCTGCAAGGAAGTGCTCTGCGTATCAGCCACATCGATGTACTTAGAGATGGGGCCATTTCGTCGATTGGACGTCTAGTGTACACACCTTTTCTGACGTTTTTGTTTTTACAGTTTTTATACTCATTGGAATTTGTTACAGAATATACTCTGTCAGGTTACGAAATGTTTTCATACACGCGTCCTGCAGGACAAGGGGGAGGCATCGCTGTTTTAGTTACACATGAGTGGTCAGCATGGGAACTAACTGTGTGTTCCCATCCGCTGAAGCGGTAATGCTTCGCTTGAGCACTCCATAGCTATAACTTACCTTTTGGCTGATTATCGCCCTTCTCACTTCAACACGTGGCTGATTTTCTCTCAGCTAGACACTGCTTTGTCGTCACTTTCTCTAGGCGAACATGTGTGCCTCATAGGCATCGTAAGTATGGACGCTCTATGTCCCCTAAAGGCACCTGTCAATGATTACCTTGACACCATTTCAAAATGTGGCCTAGAAATAACAATCCGTTGTGCCACACGCGAACAATTTCTGACGGATAACCGTAGTGTTTCAGGCACCGACCAAATAAACGTGCGGTCAGGCAATGTACCTAATAACACCCCAGTGGTGCTGAGAAAACTAGCTGATCACTACTTCATTTGCACTAGTCAAATACAGTCACCTGTCGCGTTTACTCTTAGCGTTTCCAAGGAAGAAATTTCATTAACTGATCCAAGGTTGTTTGATGCGCAAGCCCAACTGTATGATTCGCACAGTTTTCTATCAACTGTAAAATGTGCAAAAAATTTGTGGGTGTTTTGCATGACTTCAGGTAAGAATCTACTCGAATTATAACAGTTAAATAGCGCAACGCTTATGATGGTTGGATGTGAGGGGAAATCCTTGCTGCTAGTCAAGAAAAAGATGTGATTTGCAGTCTGTGCCATGAGCACCGAACTGCAACACACTTCGTTTAAAATTTCAACACTGCAAAAACAAAGCTATGGAACTATTCGCTTCGCGAAATGTAATCACTTTCTAAACAAATTTATGGATGCCTGGTTTGATAGCCGTGAGACTTGGACCCAAATAAATAACCTGAGATGTGCTTGGAAAAGAACTGCGCAACGATAGCTACTTTCTTCGTCACTGATCACCTGATGGTCAGAGTATGGCAAATGATTCTAGTTATTTATCTGCCAAAATATCACCTTTCCCAAGGCCACAGCCGGATTTATGTACATTAAAAACGAGCAAGCTGCAATCGGCTTTTTTTGCCAGTTCTGACTGATTGTGACCGAAAAACAAATATTTTTCTCTTCAACTCAAGAAGTGCGTAAGTACCTATGGCATTTCCGTCCTAGCGCTTTGAAGAGAGTATAGATACATTTAGCCCGTTTTCATAGCAATAATTAATAACGACTTGTCATGTGGCGATATTCCAGTCAGAATAAAAACGGTAATCATTATACCATTCTGTAAGAAAGAATCCGGAAGGCAAAGTTTAAAATTATTGGACTTGTGAATTCTGCTTTTCTTGTCACAAATTTTAAAGAAGCACATGCTCCTTAACCTAAATCATTTATTTTATGCTCACAAGATATTATCACCGCAGCAGTACAGCTTTATAAAAGGGAAAGGCAGTCATGCACTTTTGGATGAGTTTTCAAACTTCCTGAATTTCTGTTCAGAAAGTAATCAGGTAGGGTACGCATTGTTTCTTTACGTAAGCAAGGCATTGACAGTGTCTCTCATGACCTATTATTAACGAAGCTTTCGATGATGGGATGACATGGTTTGTTGCTCTCACTTCTTGACATTTTCCTCCTTCACCGGTTTCAGTACGTCTTCGTTCAAAACATTTAGAGCAGCGTTTCGCCAATCAAAGCCGATGTTTAAGAATATTCAATATTAAAGCGCCTCGTACTTAACATCTACGTTAACAATATGTCTAGCGCAGTCCCAATTAAATACTTTAATATCGAGACGATACAATGTAGTTTCGCGTGCCAAGGAATATTTTCGCGCAGCTTCTCACTTACAACAAAAAGTAACGAAGACATTGCAGTGGTTTGCTGCAAATTTTTCGATAATAACGTAATAAGTCGTAACTCGTCTCAATTCGAAGTCCTTTGAAGAAAGTTCAACAGACTATGGGGACAATGTGACACAGGTCGCATTGTAATCCATGTTCTTGGGCTCCTATCGATTACACATAAACCTTAAATTAGTCGCTTTGCGTTTGGACAGCGAACTTTCGCAGGATTGGCACGTTGCATGTGCTTGTCGGAGGCTTCGCTCAGTGTTGTGCTTACTTTACAAATTTGTCACCTCATGCAACTATCAATAAGAAAAATTTCAGCGCATCCCTTATCCTGCGCTACAGTTCGACACGATATAATCGCCTCTGGTTATTGAACTCTTCGTTTGCAAAAATGAATCCATTCTCTAATACGCTCCTTCTAAATTTTATAGACTATGACTTTTCACTTGAAGGCAACGCCAATATTTCTAAAGCATTGTGAATGCCGGACTTCTATTTTACTGCTTCCAAAATCACCGACACATGTCTGAGACAATTGTTTTGAAGTGCCTTATCGCACTACACTTTCCCTTAGACCAAAATGGCGTCTTCAAATGCCAGAATGTACAAACAAACACCGTAAAAGAATGCGTGAATACTATGTTGCGGCGTTGTTTAATAATTTACCTTGTAATGTGCCGCAGTGCGCAACACAATATACGCTCAAAAAAGCATTAAAACGAGCGGATTTGAGTAGCTTTGACAAAAGAAGAAATACATCTTACTCATCTCATTCTATACAGAGCCTGCCGAGTGGCTTTGACTAAAAAAGTGATCCGAAAATGTGTTTCTGCAAAGGCTTGCAATGGAGCATATTCATTTCAACTTAGTTCGTTGTTTGTATTCATGTGTACTGTTTTATTGTACCATTTAAAATAATTGTATGGCCCCGTGAAAAATATGCGTGTCAAATGTGTTTCACAAGGAATGTAGGTATGTATATATGTGCATGTGGTATAACGATGTGCATGTTGTGCGTATCGGTGTATATATGTGCATTTATCCGCTTTTACTTTGCTTTTTATTTTGCTTTCCTTGTTTGGTTGTGATTTTATGGTAACAGATTGTATACAGCCTGTCACGCTCTGCCAGGCAAGCCCGATGTGGCTTTGGGAGGCCTGATGAATGTACTGTGTTTTCGAGAAATAATAGAAAGGATTATCAATAATAATAATATTGCTACGGCATGAGCCGGGCGAGCAGAAGAGGAAGAAGACGTTAGCGTGTGCAGCCTCGGGACGCCATCTTGACTTCACCATCAATCTCGTCCCTTAAATAAAGCCAGTTTCACATTAACCGTAACAGTTTTGTGGTGGAGGTGCGGGGTACTTCGACCAAGACGACGGAGCTGCTGCAGCAAGCACCACGCCGGAGCCGACGCCTCGCTCGACTGCCCCCAACACCACTTGAGATCCCGATGTCCCACAGCGGTGACCAACAGCCTTCTCTGGCAGCTCCAGTTCGAACAACCGGCGCCTGGATGCATCAGATGGAGCCCCGCCCTTTCTCAGGAAAATTCGGCGAGGACGTGGAGGAATGGCTCACCCACTACAAGCGTGTGAGCAAGTACAACGGCTGGAACGCCACGGCTCAGCTCGACAATGTGGTTCTGTTCCTCACGGACACTGCGCTTGTGTGGTTCGAGAACCATGAAGATATCTGCACAACGTGGGACAGCTTCGTTACTCACCTTACTGAGTGCTTCGGCGATTCCACCACGAAAAGGAAGCGGGCAGAGCAGACATTGCTTCAGCGCGCTCAAGTCCCAGGTGAGACCTGTACTACGTACATTGAGGCAATCCTGAAGCTTTGCAGAACGGTCAATCCTCGAATGTCCGAAGAGGACAAGGTTGGACACCTGCTTAAAGGCATAGCCGAGGATGTGTACAATTATTTAATCGGAAAGGAGAGTCTCGCCTCGGTCGCCGACCTCATCAAGCATTGCCGCACATTTGAGGCCTTGAAGCTGCGCCGTATCACGCCTAAGTTCGGCAGGTTAGCAAATGTGACAACGGTGGCAAGCGTTGAAGACAATGAAAACTACAGTTTTCAACTAGACCTTGCGGCAACTATTAGGCAAATTGTTCGCGAAGAACTTGAAAGACACACCAAAGGGGCGGATGTCGACCAGCTTGGGTGGGCTCCCAACCAACCTCAAGAACATGCATCTGCTGTGTCCGCATTGTCTGCCATGCCAGGCGTTGCAGAGTGTCGAGTAGATCAGCTGCGACAGCACCGACGTACCTTTCCCGACGACGTGACGCACGATCAACGAACTCGTCGAGCTACCACCACGAATCGGAATTCCGAAGATCGCATTTATTATTCGCAGCGTCCCAGGATTGACCCCGAGGTTTACAACGTCGGTCGCGCATCGCCTGTGTGTTACAGCTGTGGCGCCTCGGGACACATTGCTCGTTTTTGTCGCCGGCGCCGACAGACAAGATATGGCCCACCACCAACTTGGCCTACTTTTGAACGTGACAGTTATGACGACCGTTGGCTGACAGACCCTGATAGTGCAAACACCACAGGCGCGCCACCCCGGAATACCTTCCGTCAATATAGTAGAAGGAGTGGCTCGCCAGCTTCAGACCGTAGCCTGACGCCCCCAACCAGTCGCCAACGCCGTTCACCGTCACCACGGCGACGTGCTGCGTCACCACCACCTTCGGAAAACTAGCCGGCGCGACCGATGGAGGTAAGGTCGCCGGACAGTCTGCGTCTCTGCGAAATACTCCTCTGCCTATTATGATGGTGAAGAACAAAGTGCGTGTGTTAATTGATAGTATACCTGCAACAGCATTAGTGGATACTGGTGCTACCGTTTCCGTCATGAGTGTGACATTCAAAGAGAAGCTGGGTCGGAAAGTTATGTTCCCGTGGAATGGTGGTGTGACGTTTCGTGGTGTCAGTGGAGAGTGCCTAGTTCCCCTTGGTATTTGTGTTGCAAGTGTTTTGTTCGGAGGAGAAGATCTTATAACAGAATTTCTCGTACTACCGCGGTGCACTCACGACGTGATTCTCGGGATTGACTTTCTTCAGGATTGTGGTGCATCCGTTAACTGTGGCACAGGTGAAATTACTCTGAATAGCGCGCTTCTCGCCACCCTTGCCGACACATCCTTACCAGTGAAAAACTATTGTGTTGTTTCGAAAGATTTGCTGGTACCGCCTTGGTCGCTGTCACGTATCCCTGTCAACTTCGCTGCTGCCGACCTTTCATCGTTTGACGCGCAAGTCCAGCCACTTCCGTCGAGCTGCTCAAAGAAAGATGTACTCGTACCACGCTCTGTCGTGAGAGTAGTGAATGGCGTCTCAAATTTGTGGGCTTTCAATTGTTCTTGCGTCCCTGCTGTTCTTCCACGTGATATGAAGCTCGCTGAATTTGACGAGATTACTTACAGCTCCATTACAGTTCTAAGCGAGGAGGAGCAGTCTCGTACTAGCGATCCTCACCAAAGCACTTCTGAAGAGCAGATCCTATGGATGATCAACAAGGCGCTGCCCTCACATGAGCGCCACGTTCTCGCAGAAGTTTTGTGGGCACATCTTTCTGTATTCGATTTCGCACAAGGCGACAAGCAGGCTTCACTCCCTCGTTCTCGTGCTCGCCACAGAATTGACACCGGATCTGCGCATCCCATTCGGCAAAAGCCTTACCGCGTTTCTGCAACAGAGAGGACAGTTATTGCTGAACAGGTGAAAGACATGCTGCGGAAAAGTGTTGTTCAAGAGTCCTCTAGTCCGTGGGCAGCACCAGTAATCTTTGTAAAGAAGAAGGATGGATCGTGGCGGTTTTGCGTTGATTACAGGAAACTGAATGCAGTCACCAAAAAGGATGTGTATCCACTTCCTAGAATTGATGATGTCATCGATTGTTTACATTCCGCTGCCTACTTTTCATCACTGGATTTGCGATCAGGGTATTGGCAGATACCCATGCACCCAGACGATAAGGAGAAAACGGCCTTCGTGACACCAGATGGTCTTTATGAATTTAACGTTATGCCGTTCGGCCTTTGTAACGCGCCAGCAACATTCGAACGATTCATGGATACTATCCTCCGAGGACTTAAATGGGAAACTTGTTTGTGCTACCTCGATGATGTGGTGATTTTTGGCAGCACATTGAGTGAGCATAACAGCCGTCTCAGTCTTGTTCTGGATTGTGTCAAACAAGCCGGCTTGATCCTAAATTCCAAGAAATGTCGTTTCGGGGAAACGGAGACGTTAGTACTTGGGCATCTGGTCGACAAAAACGGTGTGAGGCCAGATCCACGGAAGATTGAGGCAGTCAGCTCCTTCGAAGCACCGAAGTCAGTGCGGGAGTTGAGGAGTTTCTTGGGCCTGTGCTCGTATTTTCGGCGCTTCATCCCAGGGTTCGCTGACGTGGTGTACCCCCTAACATGTCTTCTTCAAAAAGCCGTCCCCTTCAACTGGACATCGGCTTGCGACGACGCGTTCCGCCAGCTAAAATTTCTACTAACGTCAGGACCCGTATTGCGTCACTTCGATGCATCCGCACCTACGGAAGTGCACGCTGATGCCAGTGGCATCGGCATCGGTGCCGTACTAGTGCAACGTCATGACGGAGCTGAACACGTTGTGGCTTAGGCTAGTCGCTCTTTGACTAAGGCGGAACGCAATTACACTGTGACCGAGCAAGAATGCTTGGCAGCTGTTTTCGCTGTCCACAAATTTCGGCCCTATATCTACGGACGCCCGTTCACTATCGTTACTGACCACCACGCGTTATGCTGGTTGGTGAATCTCCGTGACCCGAGTGGACGACTGGCACGTTGGGCTCTTCGACTGCAGGAGTACGACTTCGTTATTTTCTACAAGTCCGGGCGTCGCCACGCAGATGCGGACTGTCTCTCCCGCCTTCCTCTGACGACGACGGAGTGTGACGCAGACAATTTTGATAACTGTTTTGCTCCCATTTCTTCTACATTCCCAGACTCGACGACTTTCAAAGCAGAGCAGGAAAATGATATTAGTTTGGAACCTCTATTTGTAGCCGCATCGCGTCCTGGAGCCACTGGCCGATTTTGTGTCCGCGACGGCCTGCTTTACAAGACCAATTATTCAGCTAAAGGCGCACGCTTCCTTCTGGTGGTGCCGCAGAGTCTGCGAACGGACATACTAAGAGCCATGCACGACGACGTGACCTCTGGCCATCTAGGATTCATCAGAACTTTGAACCGGACACAGGAGCGTTTTTACTGGCCCAAAATGCGGGACACAGTCAAGCACTACGTCGCCAGTTGCGACCAATGTCAACGCTACAAACGCCCTACGACCGCTCCGCCAGGTCTTCTCCAACCTCTGCCGCCGCCTCGCCTGCCATTTGAACAAGTGGGTATCGACCTTCTGGGCCCATTTCCCCGATCATCTAACGACAACCGATGGGTGATCGTATGTGTCGACCATCTGACCCGTTACGCGGAAACGGCGGCCGTACCATCTTCAACAGCTGTGTCCGTTGCAACGTTTTTGCTTCGATTCATTATTCTTCGACATGGTCCCCCCCGTGTCATTATTAGCGATCGCGGTCGTCAGTTTGTTGCGGACGCCGTAGAGGAACTGCTTCGTCTCTGCAGTTCACAGTTCCGTCATTCAACGCCTTATCACCCTCAGACAAATGGGCTTGTAGAACGTACGAACAGAACTTTAACTAACATGCTGGCCATGTACGTATCTTCCGATCACAAGGACTGGGATGACGTACTCCCCTTCATCACCTATGCTTATAATACTGCAAAGCATGAGACGACCGATTACAGTCCTTTTTATCTCCTTTACGCACGTTCACCGCTAAGCTGCATTGACACTATACTACCGTTTGACTTTCACAGCGAGTACTCTGTTGCCAAGACGCTTTGTCTTGCCGAAGAAGCCCGGCGTATCGCTCGCCTTCGTACTGTGGCATCGCAACACCGATCGAAAGAGCGCTATGACAGCCGACACCAGTCTGTCTCGTACGCTAAAGGAGACTTTGTGTGGTTGTGGACTCCGGAACGTAAACGTGGCTTATGCGAAAAGTTTTTACCCCAGTACACGGGCCCATTCGTCATTGTAGATCGCTTGAGTGACTTGACGTACGTGGTGGCACGCTTGACGTCCGCTGGTCGTCGGTCTAGCCGGACCCAGTTAGTACATGTTGCCCGTCTTAAGCGGTTTCACCCTGCGCTTTCCGAGTGATTTGGACTTGCCCAGCGGGCTTCGTCTGGCAACCGGGGACTGCTACGGCATGAGCCGGGCGAGCAGAAGAGGAAGAAGACGTTAGCGTGTGCAGCCTCGGGACGCCATCTTGACTTCACCATCAATCTCGTCCCTTAAATAAAGCCAGTTTCACATTAACCGTAACAATATTATAATTATATCTTTCATTCTTTGTCCTTCCATCATCACTGCATCGGCGTCTTGGAGTCGTCAACGTGCCTTTATGCTCGTACGCGACCTTTGCAAACGATTGCCATATGATAGCGGAACGCTATCGGCGTATGTGGCATATAACGAAAGCAAGGCAAGTCTCATAATTACCACTGCCCGTGAGCAATGTTATTTGAGCTATATGTACTCTCGCTGTATTGCAGTAATGACATTCGTATTACCGTCGACAGCCTTCATGAGTTGAGTTCTTTGGTAAGCTTCACCTGCAATGTCTTCTATTTGGGGTCGATCATTACAAAAAAAAATATATCCGAGTCCTTTGCTCAAAGGTCAACTTATGAATTTTTGTTCTATGATAATGCGGCTAAATAGCCGTCATAATATATTCTTTAGATTTATCGCCTAGCGCCGCTCTCTTTCCCGTCCTCTGTTATAACCTTTTGATAAAAGAGCTGCACTTTGCCTCCTATCAAACGTTTTTTTAGACTGCAATACATTTGCAGAAATTCAAAAGTTCCTGCTCTTAAGGCTATGATATCGTTCACGCTGGTATTTCGGTTATTAGCACACACTAATATAAAACTACCATCTCTCACTATTGTTATTAAACTAATAAATTCACTCACCAAGCTGCGGACTCTGTCTTTTTGTGTGTTTTTACTACTCGCTATAAATGCTTACCTCTACTTGCACAATAAAGCACACCAAAGGCAATATTGCATTTATATATAAATGTATTCACTGCTGCTTTATTTCTGCAGACACCTCAGCTAGATAAAAGGCAACGTCCAGTCTACACTTATCAGTAGCTTCGCCTGGCCTTCCTTTGATGTTCAATGCGGTAGAGCAGAAACAATGATGCTCAATATGTCCTGCATTTGCAAGAACGTTTGGAACCCAGCAATGGGCAATTTGAAACTTAAATAATAGGAAAATACACTTGGTTTAGAGGACTTCTCCCTTGTTTCTGCTGTCATGTGCCCCTGAAAAATTCGATATGGCTATGTACCCACCAGTCTTACAAACTGTATTCATTATCTAGAAGTGTCAATTGCTGCAAGCACATTTGATGATTTTGCGCTGACCTCTCAAGTAGCGCATGGTGTATACTGTAGAGATAAAATCACTCACTACGAAGAATGAGTAATCATATGAGGAGAATTGGTGAGGATGCTGAAGAGAACTGTGCGCTGTAAGGACAGAAAGGAAGCACATAGACTAATTCTATGCGCGAACTCCTTCTTGCCCGAGAAAAAATAAAACAAGCTAGTGCACAACATAGCGAATCAGCTAGGTGGTGACCTTGCACCAAGGAACATCCTGCTTGAAACATTCCCCACAGCACGACATTGCCCGACGCCATAAGAAAAAGGTGCGTTTACTGAAAGATCCTCAAAAGCAATTATCTTTGTGGTAATTTTTTAGTTGCGCTGGTATAAAAGGGGGAGGCCGGTTTTGTTTTCCTGGGCAAAATTACTGACCTCTTTTTCTTGTGGAGACTGGTATTGGGCAAGTGGCACCACAGGCGAGGCATAAATGGTGAGTTTCACTGTCGCAGCATATCGGCCTCCTTCACTCGATTGGTTGGGTTAGAGACCCTACACATCCGGTGCTGCACTTATCCTAGACATGGAGGCTGAGTATATTATTACAGTTTGGTTCCGCAATCGGCGCACCTCTTTTGCATTTTGTATGGCGGGCAGTAGACATCTTTTGCGGAGGAGCAGTAGCAACTCAGATTTTTCCGGCGTACTTCTAAGGCCAATGGCTGACCATCCCCTTGAACCCTGTTCATTGCCTGTTGTAGAGATTATTGCATGTATCCTGGCGAACCCTTGTTGCGCGAGATAGTGATGTCAACTGCGTAGGTCGCTTATTTGGTAAGTGGCATGTCTGCTAACGCTCTATGGACAACTTACATGAGAAAGGTAAAAAGTTTGATCCAGATGACTGAACCTTGCGAGGCACCTCTCGGCGGATGGATATACTGTTGTCAGTTGGTGTCGCCTACATGTAGCCTCTAAGTGCGACTCCGTAGGAATTACTGAAAGATCCTCAACATAGCTCTAAAGCCTGGTCCCATAGGCAGTAGCTCCAAATTACAGAATTCCAACATAACAGCATGGTTTACATAGCCAAGTACTTCTTGGCTATGTAAACCAAGGTTGACTTTGGAATACCAAAGATTGACTTTGAGCTGAGCGGTACATGGTTCCTTCTTGATTTCATCGTGCACCCGCAGAAAAACATTTTGAGCAGATAAGTGATGCCTGTATCCAATAAAATTATGGAGTATGTGTTGGGTTTTCTCAAGGTTACTAAGAAGTCTGTTAAGCACTACACATAAGTAAGCGACAACACTATGGTTTGTCACATCCCAGGCTTCGGAATTAAAATGATGTTGTCTGTCTTCCATTCTTCTGGCAACCTGCCCTCGTCCCATACATTGTTCCATTTGATGAACAAAGTATCCATGGTTGGCTTCTGTAAGGTTGCGAAGCTGTGTTGTAATCTGGCCCGTTCCTAACGCTTTATTCGGTATTTCAGCTGTTAAGGCATGATGTCATTCTGCCAATGAGATCGGGCGAGTGAGACCCTCATTTTCTAGCTGTTATTTCGTAGCCGTTGTTGTAGGAGCGCGTTATTTGGTTAGCGGGTGTCAGTATTGCTGGTGATCGGTGTGCGGGCTGATTCGAGCTCGACAGCGCGGGCAGCTCATACCAGGCACGGGAAATCCACCGGTGGACTACTTCCAGACGTCACCGGTCCTGACCTTGCTAAACCGCGCTTCGCCCTTCTCGGATACTGCTGCGGCCGGGCTTCGGCCCTGCTGCTGTAGCTTTCGAGGCAGGCCGCACTTCAGCGTTCACTGCTCTCCTCACCTTTCGAGGCCGGGTTGCACCTGGCCACTGTCGTTGCCGAGACAGCACGTCCTACGTCGTTCATCGCCTTTACTGACCTGCCGTGGCCGAGCTGCGCCCACGCTCCCGTCACTGCTGCAGCCACTTGTGCCTGAGGTATGCCTCAGCCGCCGATACCACATCGCTGTGGCTCGTAATCTGCCTTCCTGTGGTTGGAAGTGTGAGCGCTGCAAAACCTGAACAGACGTTAGAGACATTAGCGTGACAAACCTGTTCTGTTTAGTGTGTGTATTTATTCTTATGTGTCTAGTTCCATTTCTGTTGCCACATGTATAGGTACCGACACATTTTCCAACACATTTGCCTACAATTTTGGCGAGCCTGCCAGGATAAGCTTCATCTTCCTACCAACAGCTTCACGTCCGGGATGACCCCATTGACATTTAAAGGCTACACGTGATCCGCAGGGCCATGAGGCTAGCTGGTGCCGCTCTGCTATAATGAGTTGACACGGAACACGTAATAAAATAAATTCTCCTCCGCTCCACACAGTGAAAGTGGATGTACATCGAAGCAGCTGCCGATTTTACACAAGCAACACTGCTAAAAGGCGGCACACCATCGAGATAAATGTAGAGCCCGAGACCGCGCCCTTTGAATTTCTGTTTGGACGCTGTGGTGAATGCTGTGCATTTTCGCGGCGTCCATACGCTTGCGCGGAACCCGTGATGGCAGAAGGAAGGGTCAATGCAATTTTTTCAGCAGGGTTTCCGCTAACGTCGATTCTGGGCGCAGCATACGCTGTACAACAGGTACAATGGGCACAGCACCTACGTATCAGGGACAGATATATCGTGTGCAGAGGTTCGCTACGCGTGCACGCTTGTGTGAGCGTTAACAGGTCCAAGGAATGAATTGTAGAATGGAAATTGTGAAAAGTCGCTAAAGAGTAGCTAGTTCGTTGGAGCTGCTGAAAAAGCCAAAAATGTCGCCAGGTTACCGCCATGGCCATTTACAAGAAGAAAACATTCATGTAGCCTATTATGAACTGTGCTTTTTGGAGCTATGTGTAGTACCCTTCGGCTTATTTAAATATGACTCTGAGCATCACGCATGAACTAATGACTCCGTATCCCTATTTTCGATTTGTTATCCTAGTATAAATAATGAAACACCACAAAGAATCTCTGGGTCCGGTCAGGCCGCCATTGGAATCTGAACCTGGCAACGTTTAACGCTAGAACGTTATCTAGTGAAGTGAGTCTAGCAGTGCTATAGGAAGAATTAGCGCGCAGTAAATGGGATATAGTAGGGCTCAGTGAGGTTAGCAGGACAAAAGAAGCGTATGCAGTGGAAAAAGCGGGCACATCCTGTGCTACAAAGGCTCAGCGGAGAAATGAGAACTAGGGGTCGGATTCCTGGGGCCCTATAACGTAACACTATTCCAATATGTTTCTATTCCAATCTTCTGACGTCAAATTTGCGTAACCACCAACGCAAGCACCGGGCGGTCACCCGCAGGGTTGTCGAACAGACCTATCAAACGCTCTCTTCGTTCATAGGAGGTCACTTTTGTTTGCTTGAAAAACGAATAACATTGCCTACACTGAGCGGCTTGTCGTATCTAATTGGCTGAAAAGAGGCGAGGAGAACGCTCAAGTGGAGAGGGATTCGATAGGGCCGAGCCACTGCACTGAAAGTCGATAACCGGATGAAGAGGGTGCTGCCGGCGTCTACGATTGGTCGGCTTTCCCTCACTTAGCTTGCGGTGGCTGGTCGAAAATCGCCGCGGCATGCAACGGAACCTCAAGAATGACGCTAAAACGGACCCTCAGCAAAGAAAAGTTGGCAGAATGAGGGGGTAAACGTGCTGAAAGTGCTCGAAAACCTTACACGGCCACGGAAGAAGTTTTATTATTCTTAAATACACCCATGCTTTCCGGCAGGTGCGAGTAGCCAGGGTCTGAGCGATCGGTGGTAGCCATCTTCTATTCCTTTCGGAACGGGGCATCCTGCGGCTATTCCGAAGAAAATTCAGTTTTGTTCGGCATATTAATGCATGTTTATCGCGTACACGTCACTTTGACGCGGTGAGTTCTTGCGGTTTTCTGACGTTGCGTGACAGGCAGGTGAAATGGGTGCAGCCCGAAAACTTTTTACCAATAGCCGAGGGCTAATGGCGAAAATGGGTCGAATCAGGAATACCTGTTTTTTCTTTTTTTTCTGTCAAATCATGCATAATCAGTGTGTACACATCATATCAGATGGGGAGGCATCGCGGTTTTCTTGACGTCGCGTTACAGACAGGTGGAGTGGGGGTGGTCGAAAAAAGTTTTTGACCAATTGCGAAGGGCTGTTTGCAGAATTGGAATAGAAAAGTTTGGAATAGTTTTACGTTATAGCGCCCCTGATTAATTAGGCCATAGCTGGTAACATACAGAAATTCTATAGCATTAAGGACAGGGTGGCATGTCTTGTTGTGAAACTTCATAAGGGGTACAAATTGAAGGTAGTGCACTCTAGGCCCTTACATCCACTCATGATGACCAGGAAGTCGAAATCTTCTATGAAGGCGTGGAATCGGTGATGGGTGAAGTCAAAACAAAATACACTATACTGATGGGCGACATCAATGCCAAGGTAGGCAAGAAGCAGGCTGGAGACAAGGCAGTGGGGGAATATGGGATAGGCTCTAGCAATAGCGGGGGAGAGTCATTAGTAGAGTTTGCAGAACAGAATAATATGCGGATAATGAAAGCTTCTTCCGCAAGCGGGATAGCCGAAAGTGGACGTGGAGGAACCAGAATGGCGGGACTAGAAATGAAACAGACTTCATACTCTGCGCTAACCTTGGCATCTTACAAGATGTGGACGTGCTCGGAGAGGTGCGCTGCAGTGACCATATGATAGTAAGAACTCGAATTAGCCTAGACTTGAGGGAACGGAAGAAACTGGTGCATAAGAAGCCAATCAAAGAGTTAGCGGTAAGAGGGAAACTAGAGGAATTCCGGATCAAGCTACAGAGCAGGTATTCGGCATTAACTCAGGAAGAGGAACTTAGTGTTGATGCAATGAACGACAATATTATGGGCATCATTAAGGAGTGTGCAATAGAAGTCGGTGGTAACTTGGTTAGACAGAATACTGGTAAGCTACCGCAGGAGACGAAAAATCTGATTAAGAAACGCTAATGTATGAAAGCCTCTAACCCTGCAGCTAGACTGAACTGGCAGAACTTTCCAAGTTAATCTACAAGCGTAAGATAGCTAACATAAGGAAGTATATAATGCAAAGAATTAAAGGAAGCCTAAAAGCAGTGAAGAAGAAACTAGGAATAGGCAAGAACCAGATGCATGCGTGAAGAAAACAGCCGGCAATATCATTACCAATATGGATAAGATAGCTTAGGTGGCTGAGGAGTTCTATAGAGATTTATACAGTACCAGTGGCACCTATGAAGTTAATGGATGAGGGAGTAGTCTAGAGAAATTGGACATCCCACAAGTAACGCCGGAAGAACTGAAGAAATCATTGGGGGATATGCAAAGGGTGAAGGCTGCTGGGGAGGATCAGGTTACACCAGCTTTGTTGAAGGATGGTGGAGAGATTGCTATAGAAAAACTGGCCACCCTGTATACGCAATGCCTCGTGACCTCGCGCGTACTGGAATCTTGCAAGAACGGAAACATCATCTGAATCCATAAGAAAGGGGACGCCAAAGTCTCGAAAAATTATACACCGATCAGCTTACTGTCCGCTGTCTACAAAGTATTTGCAAAGGTAATCGCAAATTGCATCGGGAACACCTTACAGTTCTGTCAGCCAGAGGAGAAGGCAGGATTGAGTAAAGGATACTCAACAATACATAAAATGCACACTTTGAATAAGGTGATGGAGAAATGTGCTGAATATAACCAACCCTTATAAATTGTTTTCCTTGACTACGAAAAAGCGTTCGATTCAGTCGAAACCTCAGCAGTCATGAAGGCATTACGGAATCAGGGTGTAGACGAGCCGTATGTAAAAATACTGAAATATATCTAAAGTGGCTCCACAGCCACCGTAGTCCTCCATAAAGAAAACAACTAAATTCCAATAAAGAAGGGCGTCAGGCAGAGAGATACGAATTCTTCGATGCTATTCACAGCGTGTTTATAGGAGGCATTCAGAGACCTCGATTGGGAAGATTTGGGGATAAGAGTTAATGGAGAATACCTTGGTAACTTGCAATTCGGTGATAATATTGCCTTGCTTAGTAACTCAGCGGACCCACTGCAATGCATGCTCACTGATCTGGACGGGTAAAGCAGAAAGGTCGGTCTGAAAACCAATCTGCAGAAAACTAAAGTATACTTTAAGAGTCTCGGAAAAGAACAGCCGTTTACGATAAGTAGCAAGGCACTGGAAGTGGTAAGAGAACACATCTACTTAATGCAGATAGTGACCGCGGATCCGGATCAAGAGACTGAAATAATCAGAAGAATAAGAATGGGCTGGGGTGCGTTTGACAGGAATTCTTAGATCATGAACAGCAGGTTGCCATTGTCCCTCAAGAGAAAATTGTGTAATAGCTGTGTCTTACCATTACTCACCTACGGGTCAGAAACTTTGAGGCTTACGAAGAGGGTTCTACTCAAATTGAAGAAGACGCAACGAACTATGGAAAGAAAAATGATCAGGTGCAACGTTAAGGGGGGAGGGGGTAACGAGAGCAGATTGGGTGAGGGCACAAACGCGAGTTAATGACACCTTAGTTGAAATCAAGAAAAAGAAATGGGCATGGGCAGGGTATGTTATGAGGAGAGAAGATAACCGGTGGTTATTAAGGGTTACGGGCTGAATTCCAAGAGAACGGAAGCGTATGAAGGGGCGGCAGGAAGTCAGGCGGATGGATGAGATTAAGTTTGCAAGGACAACGTGGCCAGGATTATCACATTACCGTAGTATTTGGAGAAGAATGCAGTCTATTAAAATAGAACAATATACAGTTCTACTTTTGGAGACTGAAGTCTATAAGATATCTATAGGCAAATGTCTACAGATTACCTATTAACATTTGTCTACAGACATTCTATAGACTTCAGTCTATAAAATCATAGCTATATAAACCTATACAATTTTTTCTATGACAATCTGAGGACATTTGTCAACAAACATGAATTTTCATTAATCTATAGAGAGTCATTGGCACAGAATTTTATAGACAAGTCTACAAAGAGATTATGAGGCCACATTTCCATAGCTATCTGTTATCTGCAAGTTAGTTTACTTTTTGGCTTACGTGTGGTAGTAAAAGTTTTAAATGTATTTATGCAAGAGTACCTGTTGCTTTTCATCGGCACTTATGCATCAACGTTAGTAGAATAATAATTCTCCTTAACCGGCTGCACTTTTATTTATTTTGCATAAACATAAAGAATGGAATTGCTAAATCATACAGTGCGAAAAAGAAAACAAGCGCACCGGCATTGTATTAACCGTTTTTATTGCACTGTATAATAGGTAAATTTCTTAAAATGCATGTCTTATGCTATTATAGAAAGAGACTAACTATTTACGCAACTTCCCCTTGCCAAGCATGGTCGCCAGGCTGGCCTTGACGTGTCATTAGTCCGACAGGCGCTGCAGGTTTATGCTGCAAATACGTAAATAAAGCAATATGAGGCAAACATAACAAGTGTGTATTCTTTGTATGTTCATTAAGCATTTTATTATATTTTCTCAAACCATCTAAGTCAATACTTAATGCGGTTTATCTGTGACTAATGGCTGCCTGTCAATACAAATCAGTACCATTATACAATGTTTTATTTTATGGTATGGTAAACAATTAAGCAGTCACAACGGCTGCTCGTGCCAGCAACAGTATGTTCCCTTTTATGACAAGTTCATATATGATGCAATAATGTACTTATCCCAAATGATCTCTATATTTATTGCTGAAACGTTACCCAGTTGGACTTTCTGTAGATTTTTTGGGCTGGTAGTTAAGTATGCCTGTGCAGAGGGATGTGCTCGGAAGACGTGACTGGAGTATTCACAGTATCATATGAAAGACTGTAATTTATTTTGCTTAATACACAATTAAATGTCTTTCTCATACTCTTAAATGAATGGGTCATTGGCCATAGCTTCAACAGAAGGCAGATGCATTCATTGTATTGATAGGGTCATTTAGTTTCTTACAGGTAATGAGGCCACTTGGGCATGCCAACAGGTTTCCAAGTTACGTGTACCACATGAGCACCCGAAGTACCTTGCGAGCACTTTGTGTCATAGCACGACAGATATGCACCTCCTAGGAAACGAAACTGATACTATACTTCGAATGAATGCTATCACAGTAAAGTACTTAAGGTACTCTCAAAAATGAAATATTTTTCTTGGTTCTTGAGATTCAGGACTTTTAGTTAAGGCAAAATAATAACAACTCGAGTAAGAAATGTCATGTCAGTATGCTTGACATTCATTTTTTTCAATAAATAGGACCGATTTCCCTCAAATTTTAATGAGATGAAACGTTTTAAAAATATATTTAAGAGAGAGATTCTCTGGAATCTTTGTATGGCATATAACAAGAGAGCATACCTATGTGGTCATTCTCAAATTCCTCTATCTTTTCCGAGCCTCCCACGGCTGTCTTCATAAAAATTTTCTGGCGATCTATTACATCCGCATCCTAAGCCAAAAAAACAATATTGTTGTTTAATGCTTGCCAAGTACTGCCAGTCGATGATATTTAGATAAATCGAATAACACGTCAGTCACTTGACATGCAGTAATAGATTCAATTGAATTGAATGCCTTCTTTAATAAAGCTGACAAGGGCTCGGGAAAGTTCGTAATTGATGGCCATACGAGTACAGCACAGAAGACAAGGACACAGCGACACACACGTAAAACAAATGCAACAGGGAGAGGGAAAACTACTCAGTGAGTTATATAACGGTTCAATAGTAGTTTTCTATATAATTTGCTCTCATCACCTATGCCTCTAGTTAACTTTATTTACCTCTCACTAAAGACTACATGGCAATATGAATTAGTACCAATATGATGTTTCGTTATGTTACAGTATGATTAGCAGGTAGACAACCGTAATGGTCGCCGGTGCCAGCAACGATACGTTTCGTTTCAAGACAGGTTTATGTGACACACAGTGTACTCACAAAAATAAAAGAAATGCGAGCATCTCAAACCATTCCTATAATAAGAATTGCTGAAACAAAGATACCCGGCTGGACAGCGCCCATTTTTTCAGGTGTTAATGCAATATTCCCGTGCCGAACGAACATGCTTAGCATAGCGACTGCAGTTTTAAACAATCACGTTAAGAATTGCAATTTATTTCTCCTTAGTACAGTCTGCAATATCTTTTTCCTCATACTTCGAGATGAATACATTTGCGACACTTTCAATAGAATGCAAACGAATGGGGGTGTATTGATCTGGTTACTTACCAACTAAAACAGCAGTAGTTACGATCTCTTTGGTTTGTTGATAAGGGTAGAACAAGTGCAATGTCCACTAAATCATTTGAATAATCTCTGCGTTATCTACTAAGAAAAGACCGCGAGATGGATAATTTGGCTATATTTTCTTTTGTACTGCGCATGTATTATACAGTCTGTCCAAGACGACAGCCCTAATTGCAACAATAATGAAAGCCAGAACACTTATTACGCACGACAACGGCTTCCTACCATGCACAACTGGCACAATGTCAATCTGCGCCAGCAGTTGCCTAGTGATTGACAGCACGTAAACTGCATAACGCTGAAGCATCGAAAGGCGTTTAACGCTTTTCATATGGCCCGAAAGATCACTTCTGCTGCAAAACTGTTTATAAAAGATACAAAAAAACTAACTATCATCAAACGCAATGCCTTCAGTTTGGAACGCCTAAAGGTGCTTCCCGGAGCGACTAATTTAGTGTTCTCAAATTTTTTCGGCTGAGTTGCGAAGCTGCGAGAGACTGAGCTTATCGCAGGTTTCATGCTACAAAAGCGTTTGTGGTTGCATATATTTAGATTGGGTGAATCTACATATTTCTTCAAGTCTCTTGTTTTGCTGGCGGTAACTTCCCAAAATTATTTGAATTGGTTGCCAGGAACAATAAAAATACTGCTACATTTAAACTATACGAAAACGTACGCGCGCGCTGCTGTTTCATGCCCCGCAAACACGGCCTTTCATCCGAGTACGCTAGCAGTTATTCTCTGTTTGGAAATTCTTCATCCTAACACAATTTCGAGATATATACGTAAACCGTATCACGAGAATTTCACTGCACATGCGACGCAGCATTCATCGCGCCCGGATCGAGCGCCAAGAAAGGAGACCTACTACACCGGCCGCTCAACATACACAATCCGCTTAGTGCCAGCTCAGTATCAAATTAAAACATGGTGTACTTCCTTTGTTGCGCACATCAACTATAACGCTAAAATCAACAGGCGTGAGCGATCGCTTCCCGTAAAACATTGCGTATAGTAGAAGTGAGCACCAGAGCGCGTTATGAAATTATGAAACCGACCAACCGATAATATGCCAGAGTCGCCTGCGCTGCATGCAGCTGGTTCGCGCTACAAAATGCACCCACCTAATCATGAGCTATTGACACAAAACATCTTTGCTAAAGCTTACCGTTCAGTGTAGTTGACGTGTGATGCTGCAATGACACGCATACACAGACACCAACGTTTAGGCGCACACCCCACACCGCTACAAGTGTTTACGTGGCTGGCGCACTCAAGATTTCAAATTGACGCGGACAGATGGCGCACCACCATTGCGCAGGCTAGCGCAGGCGCGGGAGGTCAGCGCACCAGGGCGCGCGCTCCGAGGAGTCCGTGCGCCTTTCTCTTCTTTTTTGTCTCTCTCTCCCTCTCTCTGCGCGCCGAGCGCGCCGGAACCGGTCGCTTTTCTTTTCCATTTTTCATCCTTTTTTTATGAACAAAGGAACTGTGCGGGCAGGTTGTATTATAAATTTTGTGGGCTATCGTATGAGACTGGAACGAACACATGCGTGAATGCACTGTTTATAAAAGCCGTAACAGGGCCTTTCAGGCGCTTGCTTTATCGCCAGCGACGATGAGTAATACATCGCATTTGTAGCATATCTTCCAGCGTACCGCCAAATGTGATGCCCGCACGTATGTTAGTGCAAATTTCCCGTTCCGATGATAGGTCAAAGCAATGAATACAGCAATGAGATACTCATATGCGTGGCCGCGTAGCCATATGCGTAGCACTGGGTGGGCTCAGAAAATTTGGCACATATTTTAGAGAAACTTTGATGAGTTCATAACGCAGGATATCAGTCAACGAAAAACCGCCCGAGGTTAGTGATGCAGCCGAGATATGAAGACAATGTGAAAAGTATCTGAAAATCGGACGACAGACAACGCGCACACCGCATACGCGACATTGGTTCATCGCACACTCACAAAGTTCGCGTTGTCAGCTAGAAAGATTACGAGTCTCGGTGCTGTTAACTGGATGCCTGCTTGGAATCCACTTGTAGCTAAAGTTGGCGTTCATAACATCTATTATCACAATTGGATCGGCGTTTTGCTTTCCTTATTCTACTGCCGCAAAACTCATGCTATGACAACTGTGAAGACTGTCTTGGTATTGCCGAGAGCGACTACGAAGATCATATCATGTGGTCGATAAATGCGGAGGTGTACACTATGTGTATACTAAAGTCTGCAAATAGGCTCTAGAGCAATCTCAGCTGTATACAACTTCAGTGGCTTATATGAAACGGAGCTCCGCATTAAACACCGGTACCTGCGCTTGGTTACAGCGTACAGCCGAGATTAACAATTTTTGTCTATTGCCAAACTATAGACGGCATCTAAACCGGAAGCAATAAGAATTCTAGAGTATCGGCTGTTTTTCATTTCATGTGACGCCTTACCACAATCGGTATACGGGCAGTTCGCACAAGTTAACATGACCTTTGGTGACATCCCACCCTATGGCCTTCACCGGCGGTGATATAGGAAACCTTGGAAAATAATTCGAATTGCAAAGAAGTATACGGGGTGTTTCACTTAACTTGAGCCAGACTTTAAAATATGCAAATGCTATGTAGCTGGAGAGAACCAAGCTAATATTGTTTGAATTCGCTTGGAGATTATGAGATTATTTTCTTGCATTCCCATGATCAGATATGTAGTGTTAATTAATTTCTCAATTATTTTATTTAGAATAATATTCTCAATGATAAAATTGTAGAGCAACATTAGAAACTCCCGATACAGCTTTTTGTTGCTCAACACGTGCTCCATAAGAGTGTTTGTCCGAGCGTGAAGAAGCCCGCGATTACAAGCAATATGACTCGAGCGGCCGGTAGCGCAGCAATATATATATATATATATATTGTAGTGGGTAACATGCATGTGGCGCTGTGCGAACTGCCATCGCTGCGGCGCGAGACCCGAGCTCGGGCTGCTGATACGAACGGCTAGGACTCGCGATCAAGAGCGACTTGCGATCCCTCGTACGAGCTGCAATAAACCCCCTTTCATTTGGTGGAGCTGCGGGGTAGACCTCGGAAACTGGAACTCCGAAGCCGGACGCTACCGACTGCTACGACCATGCCTGACGAAACCACCCAGGAAGATGCACCACAGCCTCCGGCGGTCATCGTTTCCGGTGTGTTGCGCCAGCGTGATCCTGCCATCTTTAGCGGCACCGATGATCATGACGTGGAGGATTGGTTGTCATCTTACGAACGGGTGAGCCAGCATAACAAGTGGGACGACGTCACCAAGTTGCACAACGTGTTGTTTTACTTAACCGGCGTCGCGAACCTCTGGTTCCGAAACCACGAACACGATTTCGGAACATGGAGCACATTCAAAACAAGTTTCGCTGAAGTGTTCGGGCGCCCTGCTGTGCGCAAGCTTCGCGCAGAGCAACGCTTACGGGGGCGTGCGCAACATCACGGTGAAACTTTCACAAGTTACATCGAAGATGTCATTTACCTGTGTAAGAGCGTGAATCCGTCAATGTCAGAACAGGACAAGATCAAACACATCATGAAAGGCATTGATGAGGACGCCTTTCAGATGTTGTTAGCGAAGGATCCGCGTACCGTGGCCGAAGTTATCAATTTGTGCCAAAGTTTTGACGAGCTACGGAAACAACGCATCTTAGCTCGGCGCCCACCGCCTACGGAAGATTCGTTAGCAGCATTAATTATTGGCGACAACCACACAACTTTGCTGACGCAAATAAAAGAATTTGTGCGCGAGGAGGTCGCACGACAGCTCTCGATTTTGCCGACCACGGAGAAGCCTTCTCAATGTTTGGCTCCAGCGCTCCGACAGATAATTCAAGAGCAAGTGACCGAAGCTCTTCCACCTCCGTGTCAGCCGGCTCCCGTGGCCGCGCCTCTGACGTATGCTGAAGCCGTTGCACGGGCGCCTCGTCTACAGAGGTTCTCTCCTCCGCCTTCAGCGCCTCGCCCGCCGGTGTTCTCTCCTCCGCCTTCGCCTCGCCAGCCGGCGGATCCCTTTTTCAGTGCACAGCAGCAGGGTCCAAATCCTTGGCGCACTGCTGACAACCGCCCAATATGCTATGCCTGCGGTACCCCGGGTCATGTAGTGCGCTTCTGCCGCCGGCGCTTGCCGGCCTTCGTGGGCACCCCGCGACGTCCCAGCTCCGACTTCCGACCTTTCCGTATGCCTTCACGACCACCACCGGAAGTCTACGCTGCTGATGACATACCGGCACCGCAGTCACAGCTCTACGGCACTCGTCGCTCGCCTTCCCCTCGTCGGCGCTCACTCTCACCCATGCGTCGTAGACCCAGTGCCAGTACTACTGAGGCGGAAAACTGATTTCCGCAGTTCCTGAGGCACGAACTGCGTCATCGTCGGAACATCAAAGTCCTCGTTTTTCCCCCGCTGACGTCATTGAAGTGTGCGTTGATGGCATCAAATCCCTTGCGTTCGTCGATACAGGTGCTGCTGTGTCCGTGATTAGTGAGAAGCTTTGTCGTGCATTGCGGAAAGTGACCATGAAGCCTTCGGTTCCATTGCTTAGAACAGCCAGTGCGCAACAAGTACAGCCAGTCGCTATGTGCACTGCCAGAGTGCTGATTCGAGACATTTTGTATTCCATTGATTTCTTTGTGTTAACTTGTTGCTCCCACGATGTCATTCTCGGTTGGGATTTTCTGTCGCGCCATCATGCCGTCATCGACTGTGCACGTGCTGAGGTTCAGTTCTCCGTTCTGTGCGATTTGCGATCTCGCGACTTTCAAGTTCACGATCTTAGCAGGATCTGTGTAGCTTCAGATACTGACCTTCCTCCTCACAGTGCTGTATTTGTCCCTCTTTCATGCGCATCGCTTGCCGAAGCGACGGTCATGTTTACACCCGCTGCCGTCTTCATTCGCCGCCAGCCTATATTGTTGCCTTTCGCCCTCCTCACGGTTCACCATGGTGCTGCAGAAATACTGATTTCTAACCCAAATTCGTGCACTTTGGCTTTGCACTGTGGCGAGACTATTGGCACCATCGAGTCTGTGGACGCTGACGCTATTGTGCACTTCCCCATGGCCGACGACGTCGATACTGCCAACGTAACAGCACTGACGCCCCATGTGCCATCTAACCGAGTCCCACCGGATGTTTTTTGTCGCTCCATTGCCGATGAACTCGATCCGACACAACGTGAGCGGCTAATTACTCTTTTAAATGAGTTTCACGCGTCTTTTGACTGGAACCAAGCATCGTTAGGCCGCACAAGTACCGTCTCTCACCACATTGATACGGGACACCACGCACCATTACGCCAGCGTCCGCACCGCGTGTCATCCACCGAGCGTCGTGTCATCACCGAGCAAGTTGAAGACATGCTTGACCGTGGTGTTATCAAGCCATCCTGCAGCCCTTGGTCATCGCCCGTAGTACTCGTTAAGAAAAAAGATGGCTCGATTCGTTTCTGTGTGGACTATCGTCGCCTCAACAAGATTACACGAAAGGATGTCTATCCTCTACCGCGCATAGATGACGCCCTGGATTGTCTACATGGTGCTGAATTCCTTTCTTCTTTGGACTTGCGATCGGGCTATTGGCAAGTGCCAGTGGATGAATCCGACCGCTCGAAAACAGCTTTCATTACTCCTGATGGCCTGCATGAGTTTACGGTAATGCCATTCGGCCTCTGCAATGCGCCAGCGACATTCGAAAGAATGATGGACAATATTCTGCGAGGCCTCAAATGGAAGACGTGCCTGTGTTATTTAGACGACGTGGTAGTTTTCTCCCCTGATTTCACCTCTCACCTCTCTCGTCTACGCGACGTCCTTACTTGTCTTGCCACCGCCGGCCTTCAACTTAACTTGAAAAAGTGCCGCTTCGGCGCCCGCCAGCTGACCAAACTTGGCCATGTCGTTTCCAAAGACGGCGTCCTTCCCGACCCTGACAAACTTCGTGCTGTCGCAGAATTTCCGCGGCCGACTACACTGAAAGAGCTCCGAAGTTTTATCGGCCTTTGCTCGTATTTTCGACGCTTTGTACGCAATTTTGCCTGCATCATCGCTCCTCTGACGAAGCTCCTGGCTGGCCCAGGTGACCTTCGCGATTGGACTCCGGCATGTGACCAAGCCTTCACCACTTTGCGTCGTCTGCTTACCTCACCACCTGTTCTACGCCACTATGACCCGACTGCACCGACCGAAGTTCATACGGACGCCAGTGGCGTTGGTCTTGCAGCCGTCCTTGCACAACGCAAGCCTGGCTTTCCGGAATATGTGGTTGCATATGCGAGTCGGGCCCTCACGAAGGCAGAAACCAATTATTCTGTCACAGAAAAAGAATGTTTGGCTATAGTTTGGGCGTTACACAAATTTCGCCCTTACTTGTATGGCCATCCGTTCGATGTTGTGACAGACCACCACGCGCTGTGCTGGCTTGCGTCACTGAAGGACCCGTCAGGCCGTCTTGGACGTTGGGCTCTTCGGCTCCAAGAATTTGACATTCGCGTCATCTATCGATCCGGGCGCCAACATTCTGATGCCGATGCACTCTCCCGATCGCCCTTGAGATCCGACGAAACGCCACCCTCCCCCGTAGAGTGCCCGGTTGCTACACTTGCTGTTACTGACATGCCGTCTGAACAGAGGAAAGATCCGTGGATTGTGTCTCTCATTGACATTCTTCACAGTTCTTCGACGGCTACATGCCCTCGAGCCCTTCGTCGTCAAGCCACCCATTTCGTGCTACGGGACGCCATCTTGTACCGCCGAAACTATCAGCCGGATGGTCGCAAATGGCTGCTAGTCATCCCTCGCCATTTGCGCTCCGACATATGCACGTATTTCCACGCCGACCCCCAACAAGCTCATGCTGGCGTCCTGAAAACCTACGAGCGGCTCCGTCAGCGCTACTACTGGCGCGGCATGTATTTTTATGTCCGCAAATACATTCGGTCATGTGTAGCCTGTCAGCGACGCAAGACATCTCCTCATACGACTGGCCCTCTGCAACCTTTGCCGTGTCCTGCACGTCCTTTTGATCGGATTGGCATTGACCTCTATGGGCCTCTTCCATCCACTGCTAAAGGAAATCGCTGGATAATTGTTGCAGTAGACCACCTCACCAGATATGCCGAAACTGCTGCACTTGCTTCGGCTGCTGCTCGCGACGTCGCCGCATTCATGTTACGGCATTTCATCTTACGGCATGGCGCACCGCGAGAACTGCTCAGCGACCGAGGCCGTGTCTTCTTATCCGAAGTTATTAATGAGCTACTCGCCGCTTGCCGCACTATTCACCGCACCTCTACGGCGTATCACCCACAGACTAACGGTCTCACGGAACGGTTCAACCGCACTCTGGGTGACATGCTCACCATGTATGTTGCGTCTGATCATTCCAATTGGGACGATGTCCTCCCTTTTGTGACGTACGCGTATAACACCGCCGTTCAGGCTACCACAGGCTTCTCCCCATTTTTCCTTCTTTATGAACGTGAACCATCCACTACCCTCGACACCGTGCTACCATATCATCCGGATGCCTCTGAATTCACCCCTCTTTCCGAAGTTGCTCGCCATGCTGAAGAGTGCTCAAAGCTTGATCCGAAATATCAAGGTCCGTACCGGATCGTCGCGTGTACATCGCCGGTGAATTATGTGGTCGAACCGGTGACGCCATCTTCGGACAAACGCCGCCGTGGCCGCGAGACGGTTCACGTCAGTCGCCTGAAGCCGTACCACGACCCCCTTATCGTGTCATCACCTTAGGTCGCCAGGATGGCTCCTCTTCGCCGTGGGGGCAATTGTAGTGGGTAACATGCATGTGGCGCTGTGCGAACTGCCACCGCTGCGGCGCGAGACCCGAGCTCGGGCTGCTGATACGAACGGCTAGGACTCGCGATCAAGAGCGACTTGCGATCCCTCGTACGAGCTGCAATAAACCCCCTTTCAATATATATATATATATATATATATATATATATATATATATATATATATATATATATGAGTTTGGCAGCAGTGCGTGTGGGTTCTACAACACTCGCCAGTCATTTTTTGTACAGGTGCATTCTTGCTCGGCGCGATCCATCGGCTTTTGCGTGGCTGAAACTGCGCAAGGAAGGCAGTTACCTGACGAGGACAGGCGCCGTTTTCGTCGGCTATCTCTGCACTGCTATCCGCCAGGATCAGCTAGTGTACGCCGACGTCCCCGCGTCTGCGCTGTGACCCACCAAGCTACCGGACGCTGCCTACATATACTGACTGCCCTGCGTATTTCCTCCAGTTTGGCAGCAGTGCGTGTGGGTTCTACAACACTCACCAGTCATTTTTTGTACAGGTAAGATCGTATTACCTTTTCAAGTCCTGCCATTGTTGCTGCATGCACTGCTGCCAAACAGGAGTAACATTGTTTCCCTTGAATATTTTGTCATGGCAAGCGGGAGAGATCTGGGTAAAGCATTCGAGGATTTCAAACGTGAAATCCGTGCTGAACTTCGCTCCATCAAACAAAGTGTGGAACATTGCAGTGAAAGCTGTGATAGTGTGAATGCGCTCACCTTGGAAATAAAGACTTTACGTGAACAACTTGTCGCAATGCGAAACAGCAACGAAAGACTCGCTGGTGAAAATAAACAACTACAGACGAAAATTGAAGAATTGGAGCAATACTCACGGGCGAACAATCTTGAAATTAAAGGCGTGCCTGATGAGGGAGAGCCTTTTGACACTGTCCAACAGATTTGTGTAGCCGTGGGTGAGCCGTGGGTGAGCCGTTGGCACGTGATGAGGTTGATATTTGCCACAGAGTTGGAACAAATAAGACTGGCGTAAAGAACATTGTGGTACGTTTTGTGCGGCGGGACAAGCGAAATGCTGTGCTGGCCAAGGCGAAGAAGGCACGCCTGTCTACGACAGTACTTGGCTTTAGGACAACTGGGCCTATATATGTCAACGAGCACCTAACAAGGCAGGGTAAGCAGTTACTGGGAGCCGCGAATGCAAAAAAAACGAGAAGTAGGATGGAAATTCGTTTGGACGCATGGCGGAAAAATCTTCGCAAGGAAATCGGAATCATCAGACATGCTAAAGATTGCCTGCCGAGAAGATCTGGATAAAATGCAACGTTAAGGTTGGCGTTGATATAACATTTGTTTTTTGGGTATAACCTAACAGTCATGGCTGCCATGGCAGAATGTAGATACTATGATATTGAAAAATTCAACACTGACGTGTCGTCTACTTACTTCAGTGCATTCCATTTAAACGTTCGTAGCATTAAAAATAAAATGAACAACTTACGCATGTTTTTGGATAGCCTATCGATAAAATTTGATGCCATATTGTTCACAGAATCCTGGCTTTCTGCAAACGATAACCCACCAAATATACCAGGATATAATTATCACGGAATTACGCGG
This sequence comes from Dermacentor variabilis, assembly GCF_050947875.1. Classification (NCBI taxonomy): domain Eukaryota; kingdom Metazoa; phylum Arthropoda; class Arachnida; order Ixodida; family Ixodidae; genus Dermacentor; species Dermacentor variabilis. The sequence continues at coordinate 80,036,093 of NC_134576.1, read as the reverse complement.
TCCACTAACCGTGGAGGAGGTATATCTCTGTACATCAAAAATTGTATTGCTTGTGATGTTGTTGATGAACTAACTTGTATTACAGCCAATGTAGAGTGTCTAGTAGTAAGACTTACGAATGTTGTTATTGCAGCAGTTTATAGGCCACCATTAGGACTTAAGTCTGAATTCTTTGAGTTCATGGAAACTTTGCTGCCCAGTCTACACTCAATGCGCATATCCTTTTTAGTAATGGGCGATGTGAACATCAATATGCTCAGTGGTGACACACCCAGTGAACATTTTCAAAACATCCATCGTACTTTTGCCTACGCAAATCTGATTACGTTACCTACGCGTATTACTGGAACTAGCGCCACACTTCTTGATATCAGCATCGCCAGCCTTCCTTGCGACCAGTACTTAACAGGTGTCTTTTCCCTTGATATCAGTGATCATCTCCCTATTTTCACGTTTATACCGGTAGCTCCCAAAAAGTACAAAAATAACAACCCAAGTTATCGCGACATTAACTCCGCTTCGCGCAACAATTTTTATTCTGATACTGAAATGATTGCATGGGACAATGTTTACGCCTAAAGTGATCTCGATCAGGCCTACCGTATCTTTCTCAATAAAATTATTACCTGCTATGAAAAACATTTCCCTTTGATACATAACACAAAACGAAGCAAAAGAATACGCAAGCCTTGGATTACAAACAGCTTGCATAAAAGAATAAAAGCCAAAAACAAAATGTACCATAGATTCGTTCAATCACGTGATGCTGCCTTGCTTACAGAATTCAAATCATATCGTAATAAATTAAACGCTGATTTAAAAAAGGCTAAGATCTCCTTCTATCAGTCCCTGTTTGCTAAAATATACAACAGTCCAAGAAAATTATGGCAGGAAATCCATAATTTGTCTAAAAACTCTAAGGTTCAGTGCTCAATTATTATTGCAGCTTTTGCTCAAGGCAAGACGGATGAAGACGCCCTAACAGAAATGAACGAATTTTTTTCCAACGTTGGCGACTACGTGTCTCCGCATAGACATAGTGATTGTACTAAAACGCCACAGTTTGCACGTACAATACTGGCTAACTCAATTATTCTTTCACCGGTTACTGCACAAGAAGTCACAAATTTCATTTCCAGAATTAAAAACAACGTCGCCACCGGGTTGGATGGCCTGAGTGCTGTCTCTATTAAGCATGTGGCGTCTATTATAGCCTTACCGCTGACATTCATAATTAATCAAATGTTAGAGACTGGTATACTTCCCTCTGACCTTAAACTGGCACGTATAACCCCTGTTCACAAAGGTGGAGCCGTCAGTGATATAGCAAACTACCGACCAATATCTGTTCTGCCCATCTTGTCCAAAGTTTTTGAGAATGTCATTCATACACGGCTCGAAAACTTTCTTACTAAACACCGCGTTGTGAATGATTCACAATATGGCTTCCAGAAAGGAAAATCTACCGAAATGGCGCTATTACTAATCAAGAATGAAATTATTAGCAACATAGAAAACAGACTTTTTACTGTGGGATTGTTCATTGATTTAAAAAAAGCATTTGATTGTGTAAATCATAATATTCTGCTGTCAAAACTGCATGACTACGGCATACGTGGCGTCGCCCATGATCTCGTAAAGAACTATCTTTACAATAGAAAGCAGTGTGTAAAACTCGATGGCTTGTCATCTCCGACTACTGTGGTAAAACATGGAGTGCCTCACGGGTCGATTCTAGGGCCCTTATTGTTTATACTTTATATCAATGACTTAAGGGATGTGCCTAATTCTCCCAAACTGGTCATGTATACTGATGATACTAATATTTTCTTTTCCGCACCAACTTTAGCCCACCTAAACATAACAATAAACAATTACTTAAGCTTGAACAGTGGTTGAACTCTAACAGATTAACCTTAAATATTAAAAAAACTAAATATATTATTTTTAAACCTCTCAACAAACAAAGCGATTTCGAACTCACCCTAAACTTTCAAGGAATGGCCCTGCAACGCGTTGCATCTGAAAAGTTTTTGGGGGTTTGGTTCGAAGAAACAGTCTTAGAACATGCACGTTACTAAGCTCACGATTTAATTAGGCAAAGCAGTTGGTTGTCTCTACAGACTGAGGGAATTAATTCCAATTAGACTAAAGAATGCAATATATTATGCTAATTTTTACTCACGTCTTTCATATTGCACTTTAGTTTGGGGCACTACAACAACCACGAAATATAACAACCTGGAGCGGCTCCAAAAGGAGGTATTAAGAATCTTTGAGAACTTTAATGAACACCCCAGCCTATTACCCACTGGTCCCTTATTCATTAACCATAATATGCTTAAAACGTCTAAGTTATATGACTATAAGCTATCTCTTTATATGTATAAAAAATAAACTCCCACACTATACACAACATTCCCCGTATGACTACAGCATACGTAACAGGCTAATACCAGTGCCGCGTACACGTACAAATTACGGTAGATCTAGGCTGGATTACTGCATAGCAACACTATATAACCTCTTACAAAATCACAGTAATTTCAATGCCCCACTTGGCACGTTTAAATCGGAGGTGCGTGATTACCTGATGAAGCAATGAACTTTTTCTCTTTTCCCCTGGCTGCTACGTTTTCCTGCACCGTTTATGCATTCTGTGATAGTGTCCACCTTGTATGCTGCATCTGTATGAAACAAGTTAATTTATTCTTCATAATGTCTGTATCTGTATGCTGCATCAGTATGCTGCAATGTCATAATCTGTATGCTGCATCTGTATAAAACAAGTTCGCTTCTTCTTCATAATGTCTATATGTATATACAGTTGTTCGAATTTGTGAAATCCACTGCCTGCTGCTCTCTGTAGGCCCCCAGGTCCCGTCAAGCAGTCTGCGACAGCTTTTTGCCTGGGGGCCCCCAACTAGTGTGTTGGAAATAAAGTGGATTCTGATTCTGATACCTATATATATATAAATATATAGTTGAATAAATGAAGGAGCACACTTACGGCAATTCCATTTTTAATGTTGTTACGTTTCGGCCGTGGCATGGCCTTCGTCAGAATACATGTGTATTTTGACGAAGGCCGTGCCACGGCCGAAACGTAACAACATTCAAAATGGAATTTTCGTCAGTGTGCTCCTTCGTTTATTCAACTACCTATGCACCGGACCTACATAACTTTTCTTTGATATATATATATATATATATATATATATATATATATATATATATATATATATATGGGGGTTTACGTGAATGTGTGCATGTGGCTGTTATTCAAGAACTGCATAGAGCAGGAATAGCCAAGAAGAAATATACACCTTATCGACTCTCCTCTATAGACCGTCTAAAGGCGAAGAATGAACAATTAAATAGAGGCTGTATCGCCTTTTTTCTATACACCGTCTATAGACTGCAAATAGACAAAAAGAAATAGAAATCTTATCGACTTTCGTCTATAGAAAGTGTATAGACAAACAATAGATTAAAATAAATAGAAATCTTATCGACTTTCATCTATGGAAAGTCTATAGAGTGTGACGAAGAAGATTGGCAGAGTAAAAAGCCCCGTTGCCATCGCGTGGCTCATACCCAGTTCGTTCACTGGGTGCGCCCTAGTTACTGTTGCTGCGTTGGTCGCTGCTTCTCTAGGACCCGAATAAACCCCCTTTAAAATTGGTGGAGCTGCTGGGTACAACAGGAATTCTGGGACTTCGCAACCGGACACTGCAGCCTGTCTTCATTATGCCGGAAGAAGGACCACCGCAACCACAACCCGCTGCCCCGGTGACTACCGTGGTCTGCCCCGGCCCGTTGCGTCAACGCGACCCACCCTTCTTCAGCGGTACCGAAGACCATGACGTAGAAGACTGGGTCGCTGACTACGACTGGGTGGGCATCCACAACCACTGGGACGACACCAAAAAACTGAATTACGTATCGTTTTATTTGAGCGTTGTCGCGAGTGTGTGGCACCGCAACCATGAACGTGATCTCATGACGGGGACAGCCTTCAAAACTAACGTGACGGAGGTATTCGGGCGCCCCGCCATTCGCAAGCTTCGCGCCGAGCAACGTTTAAGCAGTCGTGCGCAACAGTGCGGGGAGACATTTACTAGTTATATAGAAGATGTTGTCGACCTCTGCAACCGCGTCGACGTCACAATGGCTGATGCCAAGGTGATTCGCCATATCTTAAAAGGCATTGAAGACGACGCCTTCCAGATGCTGTTGGCGAAAAATCCGGCGACAGTCTCTGAACTCGTCAGTCTCTGCCAAAGCTTCGACGAACTCCGCAAACAACGCATATTCACCCGCCAATCTCCTCCGCAGGCGACATCAATGTCGAGCTTGACAGTTTCCTCAGATAACACGTCGCTGCTGCTCCAGATCAAGGAGCTCGTCCGTGAAGAGGTGGCTCGTCAGCTTTCTCTGATTCCCCTTACACACGGCCAGTTAAATTCTCCATTGGCGCCCGCTCTCCAATCTGTCATCAAGGAGCAGGTAGCCGACCACATTCCACCTTCTCTCCAGCACGCTCTGGTTGCCGCTCCCCTTACGTACGCCGAAGTCGCTTCGAGGCCTGCACCACAGACCTACGGTCCCCTTCGCCCGCCTAGGCGCCCGCCCGTATCCGCTCCACTCCGGCCACTGAAGCAGTATGCACGACCACAAGATCATTGGCGCACGGAAGACAATCGTCCGATTTGTTTTTATTGTGGCCGTGCTGGACACGTAGCACGTCACTGTCGCCTGCTTACAGCGAACGTCCCCAACAACGTGCGTCCATATGCGCCACGTTTCCAACAACGCCGCAACTATTCTGACACCTTTGAACCTGCGGCCGTCGAGACCGCATTCTCCGATCGCCGTTCACCTTCTCGCCGCCGCTCCCATTCCCCCATGCACCGTCGGCAGAGCCCTCTGCACCAGGAAAACTAAAAATCGCAGTTCAGGAGACGAGAACTGCGGTGTCTGCGAAATGTATAAGGCCTCACACTTCCCCGAAAACGTTATTGAATTCGCAATAGAAGGAACATTGACGCTAGCATTTGTCGACGCCAGCGCTGCACTTTCAGCGATAGATGCCCGTATTTGCCGCAAGATAGGAAAAGTGACGACGCCGCTTTCTGGACTGTCCCTTCGGACTGCCAACGCGCAGCACGTCGAGCCAACCGCCGCCTGCACCGCTCGCGTCGTCATTCAGGAGGTCCTCTATATCATAGAATTCATCGTGTTGCCATCTTGTTCACATGACCTCATATTAGGTTGGGACTTTCTCTCCACACATCATGCGATCATTAACTGCGCCCGCGCCGAAATCGAGTTGTTTCAGTTTTCGGGCGATATTGTCACTGACCAGAAGGACCCTTGCCACAAAATCGCCGTTTCTGAAGACACCGTTATACCTGCCTCGTCTTCCGCCCTTGTCAGTATCAGAACAGCACTCTTCGCTCCGTCTGAACTTATTGTTCGCCGCCGTTCACTACCACTGCCGTTCGCCGTCCTCGAGTTCAAAACTGGCGCCTCTCTGATGTGCGTGTCAAACTCATCGGCCGAACCAATTACTTTACGCCGCCGTGAAAGCCTTGGCAGAGCAGAACCCCTGGCCTCATCTTCAATATTTGACAAGACGGACGACTCCACTTATCTTGCCGCTCCCGAGGCATCGCCTCCCCAGTCACTGCCGCGTTCTTTTACGCCAGCTATTGCCAGTGACCTCACGTCGACGCAGCACGATGAACTTCACTTGCTCGAAGGCTTCTCTTCTTCCTCTGACTGTCTCGCACACCGTCGACACTGGGAGCCATGCGCCCATTCGGCAGCGTCCCTACCGAGTATCGGCGACCGAAAGACGTGTTATCAATGACCAGGTGAACGATATGCTGAAACGTGGTGTCATCCAGCCTTCTAGTAGTCCCTGCGCATCACCAGTCGTCCTAGTTTTAAAAAACGGCACCGTACAATTTTGCGTGGATAATCGAAGGCTTAATAAAATTACCCGAAAGGATGTATACCCGTTGCCACGTATCGACGACGCCCTTGACTGTTTGCAAGGAGCGGAGTTTTTTTCCTCCTTAGATCTCCGCTCTGGCTACTGGCAGGTGCCCATGGCTGACGCGGACTGTTCTAAAACTGCGTTTGTAACGCTAGACGGCTTGTATGAATTCAGTGTAATGCCGTTCGTTCTGTGAAACGCGCCCGTCACTTTAGAACGCATGATGGACGGCATCCTGCGCGGCCTGAAGTGGCACACGTGTCTCTGGTACCTGGGCGACGTTGTCGTCTTTTCCCCTGATTTTCCGACCCATCTTCGCCGTTTACATCAAGTTTTGACCGGTCTCCAGATTGCTGGGCTCCAGCTTATCTTAAAATGTGCTATTTCCAGCTCGAAAATTGACTATATTAGGCCATGTTGTCTCCAAAGAAGGCATCCTTCCTGATCCTGCTAAACTTCGCGCTGTATCTGAATTCCCGAAGCCCACTAACTTAAAACCACTACGCAGCTTAATTGGCCTATGCTACTATTTTCGACGTTTCGTTCGCAATTTCGCTACTTTGATCGCACCAATAAACCAACTCCTACAAGGCGACAATGAACTTTCTGCTTGGTCGGAAGCCTCCGATGATGCCTTTACGACTCTTCGTCGCCTAGTCACGTCTCCGCCGATCGTGCGCCATTTTGATCCAAGCGCACCTACAAAACTTCACACTGACGCCAGTTGTATCCGCCTTGGCGCCGTGCTCGCACAGCGTCAGAACCCTAATGCCGAATACGTAGTCGCTTATGCCAGTCGTACCCTCACAAAAACTGAGGCCAATTACTCAGTATCAGAAAAAGAGTGCCTGGCTATCGTATGGGCTCTTGAAAATTTTCGCCCATATCTCTATGGTCGACCCTTTGACGTGGTGACGGATCATCACGTTCTTTGCTGGTTGTATAACCTCAAAGACCCGTCGGGCCGCCTCGCTCGGTGGGCCCTCCGAATTCAGGACTATGATATGCGTGTCGTCTATCGCTCTGTACGCAGACACTTTGATGCCGATGTCCTGTCGCACTTTCTAGTAACTTCCGACAGCAGTACTTCTACCTACAGACCTGATATCTCACCACTTGACATCCTGGACATGGCCTCAGAGAAACGTAAAGACCCAAGGATCGTCATGATAGCCGAGTTTTTGTCAAATCCTCCGGGAGCTTCGGCACCTCGGACGTTACGCCGACAGGCGCAGCATTTCACCATCCGCGACGGACTTTTGTACCGCCGCAACTACCACAATTAAAAAATTAGATTAAATTATGGGGTTTTACGTGCCAAAACCACTTTCTGATTATGAGGCACGCCGTTGTGAGGGACGCCGGAAATTTCGACCACCTGGGGTTCTTTAACGTGCACCAAAATCTAAGTACACGGGTGTTTTCGCATTTCGCCCCCATCGAAATGCGGCCGCCATGTCCTGGATTCGATCCCGCGACCTCGTGCTCAGCAGCCTAACACCATAGCCACTGAGCAACCACGGCGGGTACTACCACAATGACGGCCGCACATGGCTCTTCGTAGTTCCCCGCCACCTTCGACAAGATTTATGCTCCGCTTTTCACTCTGATCCGCAGTATGGTCATGGCGGAGTGTCGAAAACCTACAAACGGCTTCGCCTACGGTATTATTGGCGAGGGATGTACAACTTCGTCCACAAATACGTACGCTCCTGCATTGCCTGCCAACGCCGCAAATGTGTCCCGCATTTCTTCACCGCACCTCTCCAGCCGCTTCCCTGCCCAGCTCAGCCATTCGATCGTGTCGGCATTGATTTATACGGACATCTTCCACCTACTGGCGCCGGCAACCGATGGATTGTTGTCGCCGTAGATAATTTGACACGATATGCCGAAACCGCCGCCTTGCCTGCCGCATCAGCAAAAGATGTCGCCTCATTCATTCTGAACAACTTTGTTCTCCGCCATGGCGCACCCCGTGAACTGCTGAGCGATCGGGGTCGCGTATTCCTCTCGGACGTCCTGCAGTCACTTCTATCTGAATGCCAAATTATTCACCGCACTACTACTGCTTATCACCCACAAACCAATGGCTTAACAGAACGATTCAACAGAACTCTTGGTGACATGCTATCAATGTATGTTGCGTCTGACCACTCTAACTGGGATCTTGTACTTCCATTCGTCACGTACGCCTATAACACTGCCTCTCAAGCCACTACCGGATTATCACCATTCTTTCTGCGTTACGGCCGACTTCCCTCCAGCACCATTGATACGGTTTGCCCATACCGGCGGGACCCTGCTGAGTGCTCACCTGTTTCTATGGTCGCTCAGTACGCCGAGAAATGCCTACAACGTGCCCGTTCTTTGACGTCTGCTCAACAGTGCCACCAAAAGAGCGCCATGACCTCAGCCCACCCCCTCACCCTTTCTATATAGACTCACTCGTGTGGCTTTGGGTACCGCCTGTTGCTGCTCCTGGCCTTTCGTCCAAGCTCCTCCCGAAGTACCACGGGCCCTACCGCGTGGTTGCGCAACCATCACCTGTTAATTACGTGGTCGAGCCCATGTCACCATCTGCCGATCAGCGTCGTCGGGGACGAGAGACTGTGCACATTGGCCGGCTGAAGCCATATTACGATCCTCTCACCTCTTCCTAGATCGCTAGGATGGCTACTCTTCAATTCCGGGGGTGATTGTGACGAAGATCGGCCGACTAAAAAGCCCCGTTGCCATCGCGTGACTCACACCCAGTTTGTTCACTGGCTGTGCCCTAGCTGCTGTTGCCGCGTTGGTCGCTACTTCTCTAGGACCCGAATAAACCCCCTTTACAAGACAAATATTAGACAAAAATAAACAGAGACTGTATCAACTTTCGTCTATTGGTAGTCTATAGAGAGGAAGTAGACAAAAAAGAAACAAACTCCTTATCGACTTTTTTTCTGTAGAACGTTTGCAGACTGCGAATAGACAAAAATAAATAGAAATCTTATTGACTTTCGTCTAATGAGTGTCTGTAGAGAAATAATAGAGAAAAATAAATAGAGGCTGTATCGATTTTTGTCTATAAGTAGTCTATAGAGGGGAAGTAGACAAAAAATAAACAAACAGCATATAAACTTTTTTCTATAGACCGTCTATAGCCTGCGAATAGACAAAAAGAAATTGAAACCTTATTGACTTTCCTGTATAGAAAGACTACAGAAAAATAATAGACAAAAACAAATTGACTGCTTCGAATTTCGTCAGTAGGTGGTCGCTAGAGGGGAAGTAGACAAAAAAAGAACACCATATCGACTTCTTTCTACCGACCGTCTATACACTGCGAATATACAAAAAGAAATAGAAGCTCTATATATATACTTTCGTCTATAGACAGTCAATAGATTTTGTATCAACAAAAGTCTAAACGTATAGAAAGGCAACATCGCCTTTAAAAAATCTGTACACTTTCTATAGACAGTCTAAAGTCATGTTTGTATGCGTTGGAGCGATTATCACGAGAAATAGGAGCTAGAGGGAAAGCGACTACACGGCCTAGGAAAGCGCCTTGCAGTTGAAGCAGGAGCTCCAACAGCGGACAACCAGTTATAACAGGGAAGATAATGGTCGTTCAGCAAGCGACGACGCAACTGCAGGGACTGTGTTGGAAGGCTGCGTGTAGTCCACACGTTATTGCTACCCTTTACTGAGACGCGACATAACATGCAGTCATATTTGCAACGATTTGCGCGCATTGCAGCCTTTCAAGAGTGGCCAGGAAACAAATGGGCGCTATCACTCAGTTTGTGCATAAGTGGTGAGGCCTTATCGGTCATCGGGCGGCTTAATTCCACCTTTTCTTGTGACTATGATCAGCTGAAGGTTACTCTGTTGCTGTGATTTTGGTATACCGCTGAAGGTTACCGCGAAAATTTTTCAACAGTGAGACCAGAGGAAAAAGCCCAGTATGCATTTTGCATAGCGGGCAATTTCAACCATTGATGGAACAGGTGAACGTGCAGAACACATACGGCGCTCTTCGCGACATAATCATTGCTGACAGTTTATGAAGGCAGGTTCCCGTGTGCTGCGACTATTTTTTAAAGAAAGTACAAGAAGCTTATTATGCTATTCCATAATACTGATTGCTTCTTGAACGCCCAGGATCTGTCGAATTTGGGCTAGGACAACCTTTGGAATGACAGAATGACAGAGAGTAGTCGCAGTGCAGAATATAAGAAGCGGCCATGTACGGCACACAATCAATGCGTTTCATCTAATAACACAGCCCGTATTGCATTTGAGTATTGATCACTGACCAGAAATAAGGAATCAGGCTTTGGTTGGTCCAGTGGTAAAACCGGTTCGTCTGGTGAAGCATCTAGTAAACAAGAAAAACAAGCGTCCTCTATGTTTTCAGACTAATGAGTCTACCCAGAGGACGGTGTCGGTACGTCGTGCTTCAAGACGAGGAGACCGTGTCTGCCTTAAATATGACATCGACACGTATTCGGACTGTCAATGATGTAGAGATTTTTGTAGGGATTGTGAACAAGGCCCAGGTATGGGAGCCGAAACTTCTTGGTTTCTTTTCTTTCTTTTAGTGTTTGTGGTAGGCGTCCATTTTACCCTTGGCTGTGTATTGATTTTACCAGTGTTTAAAGAATTTTTTTAGGACAAGGCCTTAACTCTCCTCCGGGTTTCCGGCTGCAATACTGTAGTGGTACGACAAGGAGTTATTCCTGAAGAAACGTTGACAGGTACAAAGAGACCAGTATTTCTCTTGAACTACTATAATTTCCATAGGCAACAGTGCACCTAGACATGCCATTCTTCACTGGTATAGTGAGTGCTCAGTGCATGCTAAATCGCCTTTTCGATGTGGTGTTGCGGAAAGTCGGAAATGCTCACCTGCTACTAAAGTAGCCTTACATCAGCCACAACAAGATCGCTGAGTGGGTCAAGAAGATAACACCGCAAAAGATGTAGACAACGTGGTCATTTCGTCGATACGCACTGAGGCGGCGGACCTTCAGCGTTTCCTGGGATCTCATGGGAACTGTCTTCAACTTCCATCCACAGATACCAAAAATTCAAAAGAACTCAAGCTTGACGCCATGCCCAGCAGAAAACCACAGGTACTTTCTGTGTAATAGCACTGCAGGAACATAAAGAACTCCAGCGTGCGCTACTACCAATATGTGGGTACAAAGTACTTCAGCCGCAGTTTAGCAGCTCTCGAGGAGTTGCAAAGGAATGACGAGTCTCTGCGAGAATGCTATGAGAACGTCGGTAAGACAGGACTATTGTGGTAAATCATCAAGAGACACGTCATTCCATGTCTAAAGGAGTCTTACATCGGAGAAACAGGGTATTAAGTATGAAGGAGTTGGAACAGCTTGTTCTACCTAGACAGCTGAAAGAGACTGTTCTGAACTTTGCACATGAGGGAATTCTCGCAGTTCACCAAGGAATATCCCAGAAAATTGACAGCATTCCCGTCAAGTTTTATTGGACACGTTTTACAATTTGAAAGGAACTGGTTCTTGAAATCCTGCGAGGTTTGCGTGACGTGACAGGTATGTTGATAGGTACGCAGTGCGTACCGACGAAATCGCCAGCTTGTCCAAGTATTTCGCAGCGTTATCTTCTTGTCCCACTGAGTGATATTGTTGTGCCTGATATTTAAACGTCTTCTTGCCGCGTGGGCACTGACATAGTCACAGCCATCACAAATCGGCATCATCGAACAAAATCATTTCGGTGAAACAACCTGGTAGCGAATACTTCGAACCTTTTTGGGACTTACCGGATATGTTTCATTTATTTTTTATTCACATACCCTAATGTCATTTACGGTCTTTATGATATATTTTTGTATAAGTACGGCTAGAGTTCATCCCCAACTACGTGGATCTCGCACATTTTCTAATACGAGCTCATAAAAAAGGAATTCCGAACAAACTATACTGGCCCGAAAATTACCATTATGCGTTTCAGCAAATTTTCAGCAACAAAGGAATACTGTCGCGACAGCCTATCCTAAAAGCACCCAAGTTAGAAAAAAAACTGGGTTTTGCAAGCAGACGCATCATCGCGAAATCTGGGAGTTGTTCTTCTGCAAAAATATGAGGAACGGCTGCATCCAGTGTCCTACGCCAGCAGGAAAACTGCTTCCGCGTGAAGGCGCCTATTCAGAAATCGAGAGAAATGCCTCACCATTGTCTGGGGTGTGCAGAAGTTTAATGTATACCCATGAGCTCGGCCTTTCATTTTACAGTCCGACTACGCGCCCTTACGTGCATCTTTTATCTTTTATCTTAAGGCACATATTTATCTTCCAGCCCTCGACTAGGTGCACAGAAATATATATCCTATTTCATTTGGAATTTCGTATTTATTTTCCGTGCGGTAAATTAGAGATCAACTCTTTTTCAAAGAAGCTAAATAAAAATACTGCTACCGGGAATGATGACATTAAAGCTATTCCAATTATTTTCGCCGTTCAACTTTTATGAGCACCTTTCCTACATATTTGTAACCAAGCACTACCTACAGGCATTTTCCAAGTTAATATGAAAACAGCTAGGGTTGAGGCTTTACATAAAGGTGGTCCTATCATTGATCTCAACTATTGTAGCGTTCCTAACTAGAACGGCAACAGAACGGCAACTTCTTCCTTCTCACTTCTTCCCTAGCCCATTTCTTCGTCTTCTTTCATGCGTCCAGCGCAGACCGCTTCACTCTTCCGGATTCCTTTTAATTACACCTCCTGGGGTAATACTTGAATATGTTTCCAATATCGCATTCCTCGGGCGCACTGCGTTTGGCCCGAGGCTCCGGCGTACCAGACATTCTTCAATATTCCATGCTGGCACGCAGTCTTAGTAACTTGAAACGGTCCCCAAAATTTTGAGTTTGAAGTCACAGTGGAAGAAGAAGAAGAGCCGACCAGTGCGGACGACTGAATATGGGCTCCTGCTTTGTTAAATGTTTTTGGCAAGTTGTTTTGGCTGCCACGTTACACAATTGCATTATTCGACGCGGTTGGTCGCAAGGAACCGGAGGACACCGAACGTTCACCGGTGGGTGCTTTTGGGACTTTTCTCCGAGCTGTTTTCTGGTGGACCACGCTGGCACGCCGCTAAACCTAACGCGCTCAGCCTAACGGCAAAGCGGTGGCCGCTCGGCGAGACGCTCGCTCGAGACGCTCGGCGAGTCGCGGCGAGACGCGGTGCTATGGCCTCCAATCCAAGCATGGGGATTGTTGAAGGCATGGATATTAGTCCGGAGGACGCGGAGTGCTCTGGCTGGGTAACAGCGCTGGGCAAAAAGAAGACCGGGCTGGGTGAGCCGAAGATGCCGGGGCCCGAAACGAAGAAAAAAGACGAGAAACGCGGCAGCCGCACTGCCCCACCACGGAGCGCGTTGAAGCGTATCGTGGTCGCCTCGACGCTCCCCAGATTAACGAGGGAGCAATTCAAGATCATCGTCCAACCTCGAGGGGGGCTGGACTTGAAAAAGTCGGATTTGATACAACTTGCCCGGGCGCTGGCCCTGGCGGCGGCCCTGGCGCCGGCGCAAGTGCGGGATCACACGATGGGCCCCAATGACATCCAGAACATCCTAGTTATTTCCACGCCGCATGAAGCAAATGCGCGTGCCTCCGCTAGGATCCAGAGGATCCACACGAAGGGGGGCCCCTTCGACGTGGCAGCATACGTGGCGGCATCGGATGACACCTGCAAGGGAGTGGTGCGGGTCGTGGACCCCGAGATCAGCGACGCCGATTTACAGGCGCTCATTGTCACCCACCGAAACCCCGAGGCATTAGAAGTACGAGGAATCAAGAAGACACCCACGATCGTTGTGCTCTTTGAAGGACAAAGGGTGCCGAACCACGTGGTCTACGGGACGGTCATGTTGCCTTGCGCCCTGTATCGCAGGGATGTAGACGTTTGCTACACGTGTGGAGAGCTCGGCCATAGAGCAGACGTCTGCCGTAACGGCGAAGACAAAAAGAAATGCCGCGGTTGTCGCATGGTTTCCCCACCAGAAGATCATCAGTGCGACCCAAAGTGCGCCATCTGTGGAGGCGCGCAACCGACGGCCGACCGCAGGTGCAGCCAGCGCTTCCAGGTGCCGTACATCGTGCGTAGGAGGCGGCGGCGCCGGCGGCGCGCCCTAGAGGCGCAAGTGGCTGCAGGATCCCGTGATGCCAGCGTGGCAGGCGCGGCCCCTTCCCGGGGCCTGCCGGCAATGAGAATGCGCTCCCGATCCAGGGAGCGCGCCGACAGCAGAGCGCGCTCCCGATCCAGAGGACGCTCGCGCTCCAGTGTTCGCATCCAGGAGGGGCCTACCTGGGTGGACAAGGTCAAGGAGACGGCGACTGGAAAGAAGGTAACGCATGGTACACTGCCAGAGCAGATGGAGGATCTGCGTCTTGCGGCTTTAAAGCAGGAGAACGCGCAGCTCAAGGAGGAAATGCGTAAGTTGAGGGCAGACCTCGAATTGATTCGTAAAGCACATAACGGTCATGGCAGCACGTCGCCCGCACCAGCACTAAAACCAGTGCTGGGTCAGGCAAAGCGTAAGGCACCCCCTCCCGAGTCGACCGAGGCTGCGGTAGAGCTGATGGAGGGGGCGTTCGTGTCACCTTCCATGCCCGCCGCGACCATCGCGAAAGAATCGCTTGCGGAACTCCTCGATCGATTAGCGGAGGCAATTAAGACACAGTCCAGAGCTATTGAGCAGCAATCCGAGACTATAAAGAAGCAGTCTGAGGCCATTGATACCCTCAACCGCAGAATGGGGATAATGGAGGCTAAACTCGTTGACGTAAGCAGACCGAAGGCGGCCGGTAAGGTTAAGAAACCAAATCAGGATTCCGAGGCGTCGGGCAAGTGCACCGCGCTCAAGGGGATGCTTACTAAATAGAGGCACAATGGGGGACAACACAGAAAAATTACTTGTGTGGCAATGGAACTGCGTCAGCTTCAAGAGGCGCAAGGCCTCGCTACAACAGTTTGTGAAAGCACAAGCGGACAAACCGCATGTCCTGCTCCTACGCGAGACCCTTTGTGAGGAGGCGACCTACTCGGGTTACCGCGTTGTCTCGCCGAGAGGAGAACGTATTAGAGCGGTAATCACGATGGTTAAGGCAATTTCCTTCCAGGAGCACAAGATCACAATAGACAGAGCTGATGCTAGCATTAGATTGGAGGCGCAGCTGGTTGAGATAAACCCTAGCGGCAGGATCAAACAGAGCATATCCGTCCTCAATGTGTACAGCCCTCCGACAGATCAGAGGCACAGTTTTCGCGGACTCCTCGACAGGGCACTCGCCAGAGCGGGTGACAGCCCTCTGATAGTGGCAGGCGACTTCAATGCCCCGCACATGGCCTGGGGTTATAATAGACAAACGACGAAGGGAGTGAACTTAGTGAGCACGGCAGAAGA
Organism: Dermacentor variabilis; assembly: GCF_050947875.1. Classification (NCBI taxonomy): domain Eukaryota; kingdom Metazoa; phylum Arthropoda; class Arachnida; order Ixodida; family Ixodidae; genus Dermacentor; species Dermacentor variabilis. The sequence goes on along the minus strand of NC_134576.1, from coordinate 80,020,645 downwards.
CTGCGCGTTGACCGTAGTGGCGGACCCCCGCTTTCCCACGAGGATAGGCACCTCGGTCTCGAGGGACACGATGCCAGATCTGGCTTTTGTTAGAAACACTGACGCAGCCTGGAATAACTTGCAAGAAAATTTAGGGAGCGACCATCACATGTAGCGCTATGAATCGGGATCAGAGCGGCCCCGCTTAGAATATTTAAGTACGCTGATTGAGATCTCTTCCGAAAGATACGGGACGAAGATGAGTCGGAGTACGGTGCACTGGAGGATCTTCTCGCGCAGGCAATAGAGACGTTGAAAGGGCCACCAAAGAAATATCCGCGGACCTTAAGACCCCCAGGATGGACGCGCGCCTGGCGCATCTTCTGGAGACCAAGAGGTCTGTGCTGGAGAGGTGGAAAACGCAAAGGCTAAACCGCAGGCTGAGAAAGAAGATCGCGAAGCTTCATCGTAGCATAGAGGCACACTGTCTGGAGCTCAACAGACAACAGTGGAACGAAGCCTGCTCGGCAGCAGATTGGCGAATGCGCACAGGTGGGAAAATGGAACCTTCTTAAGCACCTTATCGATGATAAACAGACCAAGTGTAATCAAAGACTCGCCGTAGATAGACTAGTACCTAAGCAAAAACAGGGGGGTCATTGCAATGCGTCCCTTCTCCGAGACCGGGCAATGAAGTATCTTCCGATACGGAAGGATGAACTACGGGAATGCCCTCAATACGTAGGGGAGGACGCCCCAAAGCTCGATGATCCGTTTTCTGAGGTATATATCAGGGAGGTGCTCCACAATCTCAATGGCAGGTCGGCCCCTGGGCCGGATGGCATAACCAACCGGGTTTTGAGGATCCTGGACGACCGGTCCATTAGCACCATTGCGAAGGAAATCAACAAGGCATGGGAGAAAGGTAGTGTTCCAGACTCGTGGATGCAGGCGACGGTGGTAATGATTCCTAAGCCTGGGAAGCCCCCAAGCCAGGACAACACCGGGCCCATTTCGCTCACTTCATGTTTATGTAAGGTTGCCGAGCACGTTATACAAAACAGGATCTCAAAACACATAGAGCGCGAGGGGTTGTTCCCGTACAATATGGTAGGGTTTATACCATCTCTTTCTACGCAGGACGTCATGCTACTGCTAAAAAGACAGGTTCTTGACAACAGGACTAGAGACGTCAGGGGCATTTTTACACTAGACTTGCCCAAAGCCTTCGACACCGTGTCGCACGACTTCATCTTAAATGAGATTTCGGCATTGAACTTGGGAGGTAGATTTTTCGCGTTTGTGGAGTCCTTCCTGAGGGGCAGGACGGCGGTCGTCAAGGTGGGGCAGACCAAATCACAAACATTCTCGCTAGGAAGCAGAGGCACGCCACAAGGGGCGGCGATCTCCCCCCTCCTGTTTAACATTGCAATGCACGGACTCTCGAAGCGGCTGGCCGCCGTACCAAACGTGGGACACGCGCTGTACGCCGACGACATTACGATCTGGTGTCCGGTAGGCTCAGAGGCGACTGTGGAACAGGCGCTCCAGGAGGCCTTGGACGTGACCCAGTCCTTCCTGGAGGGCACGGGTCTCCAACTCTCCCCGACCAAGTCAGAGCTCATGTTATACAGACCGGCAAGGCAGGGGGTTCGGGGGCTCGTGCCACTCGAGCAGATTCCCATAGATGTTTACACGCGGGACGGCCAGAAGATCCCCAGGGTGAATTCGATTAGAGTTCCAGGATTGTTGCTCGATGCCAGGGGCTGTAATGCCCAAACCATTGCGCTTCTTACCGCCAAAACCGAGAATATCCTCAGATTAATCTTGAGAGTCTCCAATAAGAAGGGGGGCCTAGGCGAGGGCAACCTACTTAGGGTGCATCACGCTTCTCTTATGAGCCACATCAATTATGTGGTCTCGGTCCTGCAGTGGACTAAGGCTGAAAGGGACAAGATTCACACGTTGATACGGAAAAGCGTCAAGAAGGTACTGGGTATTGCGGTCACGGCAAGCACGGACAGGCTAATGCAACTCGGAGTTCATAACACCACCCTCGAACTCATAGAGGCGCAACGAGCGGCGCACATCACGAGGCTTTCGGGCTCCAGCACCGGTAGGCGCCTCTTGGAGGCGGCGGGCTTGCAGCCGCGTTACAGTCGCAGCGAGGCGGTTCAGCTGGACGAGAATTCCAGAGGGACCTACGTCGTCGCTCCCTTCCCTAGAAACGTTCCCCCACAGCATAATGCGGGCAGGCGAGCAGCTCGTGCCAGGGCCATTTTGAAGAAAACGGTCGGCATGGAAGCTTTCGTGGACGTAGCTCAATATGGGCGCTCCGGTAAGTTCACGGTCACGGCGGTCAGCGAAAAGGGCGAGCTCCTATCTGCGGCCTAGGTAGGCGCTGTGATGGCCGACGTGGCATAACAGGTGGCGGTTGCGCTGGCGATGCAGAATTCAAAGAGGCCGTATATCTACACTGACACACGCGCGGCCGTCAGGGCTTTCGCTTCGGGAATGGTTGCGAGACAGGTGGAGGCGATTCTGAAAAGCAAATGCAGAAATAATTGTGACCCCCTACATTATATTATATGGTTCCCCGCTCACATGGGCGACAACGTGCTGCCGGGCCGCCCGAACCCCAATGAGATTGCTCACCGCCGTGCGCGAGAATTAACGCGCCGCGACGGCGGTGGGGCTACATTGGATCAGGAGGAGCTCGGCCACAGCGACTCCTTATTAACATTTCATGAGATCGTCTCCCACTATAAAGAGGAACGCAGGCGCTTCCCGCCTCAACACCCAAATCTATGCAGATCTCAATCGATCACGCTTAGGATGCTTCAGACGAGGTCATATCCCTCGCGAGGTTTCTTAAGCAGGATTTATCCAGAAATTGACCCACAGTGCCCGGACTGTGAGGAGGTTAGCACTCTACCTCATATGCTCTGGCAGTATCCTGCGTTACGGGATACGTCCCTCACCAGCGAAAGGGACTGGGACGAGGCTATATCTAGTACGCAACTCAAGCTCCAGTCCACGGCCGTTCAGAGGGCCCGTGAAAGAGCGGAGAGGCTTGGCCTCCCGATTCCGACATGGGAGCAGCCAGCGGCGAGCCGGTGGCCCCAACGGGTCTCCGCTGGCTAGTCTATCAGAACCTGAATAAAAGTTCATTGTCTGTCTGTCTGTTGAAGGCGCAGCTCCTTTCCTTACAAGGAAATAGTCTCCAGGCTGTATGTCCGGTATCTCGCTACTGTGCCTTTTATCAAAGCTTCGCTTCGTGCGGCGCTTGTAGACCTCCTGTTCTTTGACGGTTTTCCTTACTTCCGCAAGTTTGAGGTTCTCTAGGAGACCTAGCTCACGATCTGCAGGAAGTATGGGCGCTGTACCCGGAGTTACAAAATGAGGGCTGCAGCCTAAACCCGTGGTGTATGATCTGTTGTGATGTTTCGCAGCGACCTAGAGACAGCACCTCCAGCCACCGACAATGTCTGGATACATCTCCAGATACTGTGTAATGTTTCGTATGGCACGTTCCGCTAGGCCGTTGGCTGCCGGGTGGTATGGAGAAGAATATTTTATCATTATGCCGTGCTGGTGTGCCCACTTTGATAATTTGGCACTCCGGAAAGCCGGCCCGTTGTCGCAGACGAGCGTCTTTGTGTGTTTAAAACATTCAGCTTTGAGGAGATCTATTACGCTGTTTGCGTCTTCTTTGCCTGCTTTAGCCGCAATCGTCCTTGTGCACTCATCTATGGAGAGCAAGAAAGCTTGCGTTCGCTTGACTCCTTCCCCCTCTTTTTGAGCTCCGCGAAGTCCAAATGAATTACTTCGAACGGGACGCTTGAATATTTAGGGTTTGTCATAACGTCTGTCGATTGCTTGAACGTAACTTTCTTCACCTGGCAGAGGTGGCATGTGCGGATGTAATGGCTGATGTCGTTTTTCATGCCCGGCCTCGTGAATCTCATGAGCAATTTCTTATAAGTGCGCCAGAAGCCATCATGTCCACCCGATCCAGGGGTGTCGTGGTATAGATGAAGAATCCTTGGAATCATAGTTGGTGGTACGTGATACCTTCCATTGATAAACTGGAGCTCTTCTGTACCTTCCTACAGCTTATTATGATTGATTGTCTCTGGATTATTGCTTGATTCCTGTACAAGTAATGTTGATAGTGCGTCCGCGTCAGTGAGGAGTGGGCCTGGACGGTGCGAAATTACGAAATGAAAGTGTTGAAGATAGTTCACCCATCTAGCAATGCGAGCTCTTGGCTGGGCCATGCTCAGAAGTTGAATCAGTGCTTGATGGTCCGTGAAAAGTATGAATTTGGCACCTTCCAGGTAAGCACGAAAGTACTGCACAGCTTTTACGACTGCCAGAGCTTCCTTTTCTGTGGTACAGTAATTGATTTCGGCGGGTTTCAGGGTATAGCTGTAGTACCCCACAACGTAGTGTTCGGTTTGATCAGCTTGTTTGGATGGCTTCTGGTATAAAACTTCACCGGTAGCGTAATGTGATGCGTCCGTGTTCAGCACGAAAGCCAAAGAAAAATCCGGTATTCGCAAGATGGGGTCCGACGATATTAGTTTTACAAGCTCACCATACACAGCTTCGCACTTCGCGTCCCAATGAAAAGGCACGTCTTTCTGAGTTAAACGTGTGAGGCACCTTGTTCTCAGTGCATAGTATTTGATAAACGCCCGGAAGTGTCCTGCAAGGCCAAGAAAAACGCGCAGGGAGTGCACATCATAAGGCTTTACCAGCTCGGAGATTATCTCTACCGATTCTTGCTTGGTGTTTTTAGTCTGTCCATCAAACACCCTGCCAAGAAATACTATGGTATCTTGAAAGAACGCACTTTTCCTGAAGTTGACTTTGAGTTGGGCAAGACTGAGGGCATGAAGAACTTTTGAAAGATGACTACGGTGTTCGTTCTTTGTCTTTGAGTAGATAATGATGTCGTCGATGTACAAATTGCAAAATATGCCCAGGCAAGGTTTCAGAATGTCCATCATACTCTTCTGAAACCACGCAGGGGAGTTTTTCCAACCAAATGGTAGGCGGTTGTACTCAAACAAGTCAAATGGGGTTATGAACGCGGTGTACTTCTTTTCTTCACTTAGTGGAATCTGCCAAAAGCCCTTGCAGAGATCTATTCGTGAAAAACAACGGCAACCACCGGTTTCGTCAATGATGTCGTCGATTCTCGGCATTGGATAAGGTATCAAGTCAGTTTGGCGATTCCGAGCCTGGTAGTCTGTGCATACGCGGAATGTCCCGTCTTCTTTAGGTGCAATAGTTGTAGGAGAAGCAAATTGGGATACAGAAGGCCGGATGATACCTGCGTCTAACATTTCTTGCAACTCCTTTTTCAGCCACGCCTTTTTATCTCTGGACATATTATAGGGGGTTCTACGAACCACTGTTTTATCTCCGAGCTCGAAAGGAACGACATGGGATTTCATTGCTGGAGGGTGGCTTCCCATGCATATAAGCTCTGGGTACTTAGTCTTGATGTCTTCCTGGTGAAAAATTAGCATTGATACATTAATTTCTTCACCAGGATCTTCTGTTCTTATCGTGTCTTCGGCCATTACTTTATTATCCCAATACAGGTTTATCTTAAGTTTTTTCATGTCTGGACGGGACAAAAGAAAATCGTAGGTGACATTGGGAATTGCCAATACGTCAGTGGTAATAGCATTTCCTTGAAATTCAATAGCCAGGGTTACCCATTCGCTATGCATGGTCACTGATCCATAGTAGGCTTGGACACGCAATGTTCTACCAGCGTGCAGATGACTGGCATCCACTCGAGTCTTGTTGATAAGAGATAACGAAGCTCCACTGTCAACGAGAGCCTTCACTTCAATACCATCTACCTTAATGGGGGCGTACAATAAGCTTGACGACACCAAATACACTGTCTCACTGAAGCTCTTATTCTGGGGCTTGTGATGCAGGGTAGACAGATTATGTAGAAGTATGTTGCCGTGAACTGCGGTAATTGGTTCTTCACCATCCTCACAGTCATGATTTACGCATCCCAGAGATTTGTTTATGAAGCTGTGTTCACGTTCAGTTGACGGTGACGACTCTAGATGCTCACTCAGCTTACGAGAACCAAGTTGCTCTGTTCTACCATCTGGCTGTCTTCTCGATGTAATTCTTGGCACTGAGGTCTGTAGAAAATTCAGAACGTCATCAAACGTTCTTGGACCTTTGAGCTGGACATTACTACGGATCTCGATACACAACGCTTGCATTATCAAAGCTACAACAGCAGAAGACTGCAGCTTTGGTTCTGCAGAATACAATAGGCGACGCTTCTCAAGACAGTACTCTAGCAGATAGCCACCTGTATAAGTGAATCGTAGTGCCGCATCCCATCTTTCTACTGCGTTGCCTTCGAAAGCCGCTAAAAAGGTGCTTTTCAACAGTTCCCAACATGGTGTTCCATGATCCATGAGTTGCACGTCATATCATTTTCTGGCTATACTGCTCAAATAGCGGCGCATATTCAAAATCTTTGTGTCGTCGCAGTGCCACATATTCTTGTCACAAGCGTACTCAAAAAACCACAGCCAGTAGTGTGCACTTTGCCAGTTTCCTTCAAAAACATCTGGTTCAACAATGCTTCGTGCTGACTTCTCTCGACTAAGCGCTTGATCGAAAGTTCTCATTATTTCGATCTGTTGTATAATGTTCCTTTGCAGTTCCATAACACTAAAGTCTAGGCTCACCTTCCCGGCAGGCGTTTCCTCTTTGAGGGTGCCACGTCACATGGGTTCCAGAACGAGTTCTGGATTGGCAGTTGTAGATTCACTGTCACCGATCCTGTTTGCACGAGGGCTTGGCGGCTGATTGCAGCTTGTTGCAGCACCACGCTGATCAGCGCGGTAGAACTAACTTCAAGAGGAAGGTCCGTCGCTGGCTCACCGTGCAGTTGGTATCGGGTGAACACAACAGACTCCCATGACGCCTGGTCGACGAAAAGCCTCACCTGCATGGCTGGTCTTCGAAAACTGTCGGCTACGCCAAAATGCAGCGTTCCTAACAAGAACGGCAGCAGAAATGACATAATCTAAATGAGACGGGTGTCGTCCTCCATTTTATTCCAACTTCTTCCTTCTCACTTCTCCCCTAGCCCATTTCTTCGTCTTCATTCATGCGTCCAGCGCAGACCGCTTCAACTATTATCGCCCGATTTCGGTGTTAACCTTATTCTCAAAAGGTTTTAGAGCACATAATAAAAACAAGACTAACCAAGTTTCTTGATGAACTTGGATTGCTTGTCAAGGAATAATTCGGCTTTCACGAAAAAATGTTCACAGAAGCAGCTTTACTTAGTATCAAAGGAAAAATAGCTAAGTATATTGATAGCAAGGAGTTCACCCTAGAAATTTGTTAGTATTCCGAAAAGCGTTCGACTCTGTTAAGCATGATATACTGTTTTAAAATTTACCACATTATGGCATTCTAAGGGTAGCTCTACAATTAATGCGCAGTTATCTAACAGACAGGCTGCAGTATGCGTCTCTTCACGGGTATAAATCTTAGCCATTGAAATTCGGTGTACCACAAGACTCTATACTCGATCCACTATTCTTTATTATCAACACAAATGACATTGTGCCCGTACCAGAAACTTCCTCAGTAGTTTTGTATGATGACGATACCAGCTTGCTATTCTCTGGCAGCCGTCTAAGACATCTATAAAAGGCGACGAACGAGTGGTTGATCTCACTTTCATACTGGCTTCACTCTAATAAGCGACAGATAAATATTAGTAAAACCATATATATTTTATTCAAAGGCAGAAATAAGGGCGAAGATTACACCATTTCTGTTCAATTTAAATATAATGTCATCAAGCATGTCCCGTTGTTTAAATTCTTGGGTGTACATTTTCATAAAAACCTCAGTTGGGTTCCTCAAATCAACAAAGTACATGCCAGTACGTCTAGATAAATATCTGTCTTATATAAACTTAGGTTTCTGGTAGCAAACTCGCTAAAGCTCCAGTTACACTGGTAGTTAGTTCACTCTGATCTCCATTACTGTCTCTTAATCTGGGGTACGACTTCAGGAACGAACCTTGAAAGGTTCATAATTCTACAAAAGAGAGCTGTTCGCTGCATGTAAAACCTGGGACCAACTGAACACACTACGCCATTTTTAACAAGCTTAAATTACTTACTGTTGACCAACTTTATAATCTTAAGCTCGCCTTGGAAATTGGAAATGACGTGAGTAGTTATATGACTCAGTGGTACCCTAATAATGTTTTCTGCTATCTCCGACGGGAGCGATTTAGAATACCGCTATTAAGAACCACTTACTGAAATCAAACATTGCTCTACCTAATACCTAACATTCTCCGCAACAGTTCTCCACGAAGTTATTGAAAAATATAGCTCTATACATAGTCTTAAGAAAAAGGTTACAATGGCTTACTCTCTGGCACTGCCTCCTAAATAAGTTACTGTGTACTTTGCTTTGTACCTTTGTATTCTGCTACACTCTCTAAAACTTATACATGGCTAGGAATGGTTATGTTGCAATTTGTATAGCCCCTGCACAATCTTGTACTTTTTAATATACATAAGTTATGTATGCGTTTGTTCTTGTTATGTGTTATTGCTCTCTCATTATTGTGATTCTGTTATACAATTTAAGTGGCCTGTTCGCGATGTTACTTCTGATATTTGAACAATTTTTTGGCATGTTCTAGTGTATAAAGCCATTCTTTCTATTTTTCTTTTTATTCGCACTGCTTTTGAACAAAAGTGTGACTAGAGTTCATCTGCCTTTAGTCCTTTCAACCCAGATAATGTATGTCTGAATAAACTGAAACTGAGCTGAACTAAACATCATCTCCGTACATCAAGTCGAGACGCGAACACTTAGCTGGAGTTTACTTCTAATGGGCTATGAATGTTGCGCTGAACACACTCGCGGGCTAGATTGTGTCGGTGCAGACTGAGTCGGGTGTCTGACATTGAGTAGACATACAACGCATGCAGTCACGTTGCCATTTGTATTGTTTGCACCCTGTAAACTCTTACTTGTCACGGTGATATCAGGATTGCTATACACAGCATGATCAACTAATAATCCTGAATCACGTGCCACGTGTCCCTATTCGCCGGTTCTACGTCACCGCTATGCCACTCTCGAACTTGGAGGAAGTGGCAGGACGGTATTTGCAGGGTGCACGCTTCAGAATCAGTGCTAATCGGTCTGCGGAGCCGACGAGCTGATCGGAGAGGAACAGCACGGGGAGCCCTTGTCGGGTACTGAGGATCGAGTGGCGGGCTACGTCCCAAGGTTACCGTTCCCTACCGTGCTGGAGGGCTTCGCCACGGCTTACAACGCTCTCCTATAAGGCTGTGCTACCTGTCAAATTCTGCTATTGCCACGCTTCGCCCCGGCTACGGTCGCTTCCGAGGCCGTCGGTGCTGCGGCGTTTATTGCCGTTCCTCACCGGTCGAGGCGGGGCTGCGCCAAGGCTCCCGTCGCTGCTGCAACCACTTCTTCTTGAGCTACGCCCCAGTTGGCGCTGCCACAACACTGCGGCTCGTAATCACCTGCCCCGGTTGTAAATGTGACTGCTGCAAATCCTGCAGACGGAGGTTAGCGACGCAGAGCGACAAACCTGTCCACTGTACAGTTTGTATTTATTCTTACGTGTCTATTCCTATGTTTACTGCACTCATGTATAGATTCCCACACATTTGCCCACAACGTTAGTGAGCCTCCCAGGATCAGCTTCACCATCCTGCCGACAGCTTGACGTACGGGACGAGCCCATTGACACTGAAAGGCTGCACGCGATTCGCAAGGCCATGGGTCTAGCCGGTGGCGCTCTACACGGGTGGCTTGACGTGGAACACGTAATATATAAAAAATTATCCTCCATTCCAGCCTGTGAAAATGGATGCCAGTGACGCTGTAGCCGACGTTACAAAAGCATCACGGCCAAAAGGATTTACATCATCGAGGTCAATGTAGAGCACGCGATCGCGCCCTTTCAGTTTCTGCTTCGACGGTGTCGTGAATGTTCTGCATTTTTGCGACGGCGATACGCTTGCGCGTAACCCGCGCCGACAAAGTGAAACATCAATGTAATTTTTAAACAGTGTTTCCGCTAACGTCCATTACAGGCGCATGATACGCTTGCGATAGATACAACGGGCGGAACAGCCGCGTATGAAGGGTAGAAGCATCGTGTGCAGAAGGCCACTACGCGTGCACGTATGTGTCAGGATTGACAGGTCCAAAAAGTGAAATGTAGTCGGGAAATCATGAAAAGTATATAAAAATAGCCAGTTCATTGCACGCGCTGAAGAAGTAGCCAAAAATTTCACCAGGTGGGTGCCATGGCCAATTACAAGAAGAAAACATTGCTGTAGCCTATTATGAACTGTTCGTTTTGGAGCCATTTGTAGTGCCCTTCGGCTAATTCAAATATGACTTGTTATCTTCCCGTAAAAAAGAAGAAGACTGAAGAGACAAGAACATGAAAGGAAAGAAGTGGTGAAGATGGATCCCAGTAAATAAATTTGTGTATTTAGCTTGTATTTTATATTAGGCACAGCCGATCATGTGGCTTGAAGTAACGAAGGTAAGAAGAACAGATGGGCAGGCGGCTGTAAAGCCCTACCAGCTTGATGGCGAAGACCCAGTGCTTCTTCAGGAATTAGCGACTTCATCAGAACTGTTTCGCATCATCACTGAGAGGAGTCAACTGAACTAAGCAGCCCTCGTTGAGAAAGGTACGGTGTGGATCGACGCTTCTGTGTCTGAATTTGAGAGTATGATTCCGGGAGATTCAAGGTTAGATTCAAGAACGAGACTGAGCACACGAATAACGCTTTGTTGGAAGCGCTGTTGCAGCAGCACGCCACGCAGTATGAGCAACATCGGCTGATTCTCGAAGCGATTTGCGACTCACTAAGAGCACAGAAACCACACCAAGAAGAAATTAAGCCGGATAGTTTCGATGGGGCGTCGAATGCCGCCAACTTGTGGCTCAGATTTTATGAATAGGTATGTGCGCTATACCACTGGACGTCATGGGACGACAAAGTGTGTAATATGGGCCGCTTTTTATCTGACAATGCCGAAAAATGGTGCGACATGCGAATCGCAAGTCAATGCCGTGATTCATGGCACAAATGGAAAGATTTCATTTGTACCAGGTGACTTGAGTGTCATTCTCTATCCTTGCAAGCAGTTTATAAATATACATGCGCTTGCAGTTCTTTGTAGGAGTTCAATGAGACACGCGTGTTTCTGATCGTCCAGGGTGTTCTTGCTGTCCTTCGTTAGCTTGATGTTATTCGGCGTCTTTCGGTTCAATTTTTTTTTCAATTGTTTGATTTGTTGTTAACTATGTTTTCCATGTTAGCTAAGTTTTGGCTCCTGTTTTGCCTACATGTTGTTTCTCTTACCCCCCTCACGCAATATTCCAGTTGGAGCCTGGAGGTATGTGTATAAATAAATAAATAAATAAATAAATAAATAAATAAATAAATAGTTTTCTTTCCGCTTTTCAGTGAAATCTGTTTCGCAGATTGGACGACACAATAGTTTTCAGACACAGAGAAGGGACAGCCATGGATTATTTATTTCGAGAAAGGACGTTTGCTATATATTGCCGACCCTAGTCTGCCGGACTGTGCAATCCTTCCGCTGATAATTCAAGGCATGACTAACGAATCCCAAAGAGAGGTTCATCCTCCATGGATGACTTACTTGCTTGCCTTAAGTATGTAGAACATTCAATATCAAGTTCGGCCATAGTGAAACGATGCAAAATGAATGCCTTTTGAAATAAGATCTCTTATTTCTTAAAATGATGGTACATGGAAAATGATACTGGAGCATCCGTAAGCTAGGTAAATCAGAAAGTTGCCCGCCCGAGCAAGGCGTATGAAGGAAGAGTAGTTAGTGTTCAAAGCTATGATGGAAAAACTAGAAGGTTGCAACACTGGACAGAAGTATAATTTGAATTTGGTGGACATCCCCTGAAAGTAGATGCCCTTGTCATGCACGGTTTTGACTTTCTGTTTATTTTATCTAGACCTGATATGAAGCGATTGAAGATGAATATTTATTGGAGATATGAAGTGACCATTGACTCATCATTTAAGGCTAGTTTGTGTGGAATTGAAATTTCACATAAAAGAGTTAGAAATGCTGATGAGGTACTGAAAAATTTTCCCGAACCTAATTGTGTTGAGACGTACCCGCCAGCAGTATATGTCCTTGACGTACCTTTTAAGCTTCGTGTCGTCACAGTGAAAAGCCATACAGTCTCTCCCACGACAAAAAGAGCTCGCTAAAGGCCGAACACCAGCAAATGCTAAATGCCGGTATTATAAGGCCTTCCACATCCACTTTCTCGTCACCAACCACCACAGTACCGAAACATGATGGCTCATTTTGCCTTTGCACAGATTACTGGTAGAAAAACGGCCAGACTGACTTGTTTCCTTTTCGCATGCCCCGAATAGACGAGATCATCAATGAAACAGGTGGATCAAATTTTTCTCACGGATCGACCTCTGTAAAGGATACTTGCAGGTGTCACTACAAGAACATTACAAGCAGTATACTGCTTTTGTAATACTTTCGATGTGTACGAGTACTGCCGCTTACCATTTGGTTGGAAGAATTCTGGAGCTTGGTTTCAGAAAATGATGAATGACGTTATTGATGAATTCCTGGGAAAGTTTTGTAATGTATAGATTGAAGACATCATCATATAATCACGTACAACCGAAGAACACGAAAAACACCTTTTGTGCGTTTTAGAAGCCCTCAGCAAGTCGAGTTAGAGATTAACAAAAAGAAGAGTTTTTTTTTCGAACGAATGTTCTCTTTGTAGGAAGAGTTTTTGACGGCAAAACTAAAACTACATGATAGGAGTCTGTACAAAGGATGCGGAAGCTCGTCAAGCCATTTGACCTACACTCACTACGTGCTTTCCGTGGACTCGCCGGTCATTTCCGCGCGTTCATTAAGGATTACGCTGCAAAGGGACGATGCCTCACCAACGTGACGCAATAGGATGCGCCCTTTTTGTGCTGTGAAGACTCTGAGAAAGTGTAGAAGTCCGTTGCTGACGCTATATTGTTGGAACATGTGCTTGTGCTACCTGACTTCAACAAGCATTTCGAGCTGTGCACGGACGCTTCACAATACGATATAGGGGCCGCTCTATATCAACAAGACACAAAGGAACAGCAAGGACGGTAACTCAAAGTCATTGGATATCATTCTAAGTTCTCCAAAAGCCCAAGAACATTATTATACGACTACAGAAAAAGAGGCTCTGGCTGTTGTGATGGCACTCCGGCATTTCAGAAGCTACATAGAGGGTCGTCATTTCCGGCTTTTCACTGACAACTGAGCACTAACCTACTTCTTCGGGTTAACCAAGCCTAAGGGTAGGATGGTGCGCTGGATCCATGAAATAGAACAGTTCACTGTCGACGCAAGCAATCAAACTGGTGATAAGTTCCCTGGCGCAGATGCTCCTTCCAGGCTTCACATCACAGAAATGAGAACATCTCATCATACACACGTTTACAGCTTGTGGAATGGCACCGAAGAATTGGCGTGCGATAATTATTCGTGTTCTTCAGCGATAATTCTGCGTTCGAGGAACTCTGGCGAAAAATGCTTTGAAGCTGTACAACGACATCGCAGAATCAGGAGGGCATGACGGATTCTGTAAAGCTGATTGGAAGATAAAAAGTCGATTCACATGGAAAAAATATGAAGGAAGATGTCAAGAACTACGTGAAAACCTGTCACCAGTGCCAGAATAACAAGGCCAAGTATCGTCCAAGAGGGAATCAAATGGTCATCGCTTATAATTCCCAAGTACCATTTGAAGTAATTAATCAAGATTTTGCCGAAATAAAAAGGCATGGCGAGGGGTCAGTAAGACTCAAGCGTTACTCGTCGCAATAGATGGAAGCAGTCGCATGACAACTGCAAAGCCAAGAAAGGAAGACGCGAATTCTATTTTGACGTTACTGGTGCGAAATATGTTCAATAACACCAAGCTGGTAGTGTCTGACAACGGACCAGCCTTCCGCAGTAAGAGGCTTCAAGAATTGGCCCTTGATAGAGGAATTTCCTTGAGATTCGTCGCACCCTACCATACAGAAGGAAACGGCCTAGCTGAGAGGCTCATTCGGGACTTGAAAACATTCATCACAATTTATTTTGATTTCCATGCCGGATGGAAGTGCCCCTTGGAAGCGGCAGTCAGGCACGACCACTATTCTCATGCCATGATATTAGGATGCACGCCTAACTTTGCTGCATCAGGCGAAACAACTTGGCTACAGGCAGACTACGACCTTGGAATCGTTGGAAAAGTAGATCTACAGGAAAGCGCAAGACAAAAGAGGAGCTTACACGCTACAGGTCAATAATGAAGAGCCTACGATCTGCGACATAGCTCGAAGATGCCCGTATTAGAGCCTGGAGATACAGTTTTAGTCGGAAAGAGTCCAGATGGACTGAAGTCAAGATCTTCTGGACCCTACGCAGCGATAAAGACCATCAAGCAACAACGAATTTTGAAACTGCTACACTATTTGGGACCGGAAGAAAAAAGTGAAATAGCCACAGTGGGAAGTGTCGTACCCTATCATCCCAGGAGCGATGAAAACCGAAGTCAGGGAGGATTTGATGTTCCGGCGAAGAAGAAGACGATGAAGAGACAAGAACAGGAAAGGGAAGAAGAGAAAGGGGTGGTCAAGATGGATCCCTGTAAATAAGTGAGTGTATTTTAACTTGTATTTTATTTGACTCTGAGGGTCAAGCACGAACTGGTGATTCTGTATCCGGATTCGGCATTTCTTATCCCAGTATAAATAACTAAGTAAACACAAGTAGTTGCCACTGAACTCTAGTACCAGCGAATGTGTCATTTGCACAATTCGCGCTCTATACCCATCCGTGAGTGTATCCCGGCGCCATATCTCATGTTAGCAATGGAATATCATGCATTAGTTAGGATTTTTCATCGTTTATGAAAAGTTTTTCTAGTGGTTTTTATAGCAACATATCAATGTGCCCTCACATGATGTGTTTAAATTCGTTCCTCTCTGTCGTTGGTGATTTTCAGTACGTCTGGATGACCAGAGCCGGCACATTTGCCCGCATCCCTATATTCTAGTTTCGCTAGATCCATAATGTCTATTGCTTTAAGTTCGTTGAATAGTTGGTCGGTCTTCTCAACTGTTTCTAGGAGCATGCGAAGCTTGTGCGACGTTTTGGTCTTTGTCCGTGTTGGCTGAAAATGTGTTCAGATGAGCTCCCGCGGGCAGCTGTTTTGCAGGGTGTCAATGAGCTTGTTGCACGGATCACACCACTGCTCACGAGTGACATGTTCAGTATAGTGGACGATGTCTTCATTGAGCTTATTGACGCGAGAGCTTAGATTCCGATTGAGCCCGTTTCACTTGCATCTCTTGATGACGGCATGTCGTGCTTGCCGAAACGAAGAAAATGCTTATCAGTGCTGGGTTGCTCCCACTTCTCTATTATCTCCTTCGTGTGTGTCTGGATTTGTTGCCTGACGAGTTCTACCCAATATTTGAGGTTCTTTTTTGGGAAGTCTCCATATTTTTTGCAGAACTCATCCCAGCTCGTGAGGCGATGATTGCGCTGGCGCTTTGGGAATCCGCTTTGCAGATATATCTGTGTGATATTTCTGCGACTCCACTATCTCTACGACAGCGCGGTTCCGTGTAAAGCTACCATGCATGTTAGGCCAATGCACTGACTTGACATTTGACCAATGCGAGATTGAGCATTGGTCATTTCTACGAAGTTTTGTTGTGTGTTTAGCAATTGGTCTCGTTATGTGAGCTTGTTTCATATAGTGCAGTAGTGCGGATCCTTTGGACGAGTTTTTTGCATATCTCCATAATGTATGTGCTGCTTTGACGTCGCCTGCTAATAAAGGATCTAAATATTTAATCGGCAGCCGATTCGCAACCTCCTTAAATTTCTCTACTTTCTGTTTAGGTGGGCTGTATACATCCGCGATTAAAACGGGTGGTGTGCATTGCTCTCGTCTATTGTAGTTGAGAGGATGCGTAGACTGACGCTCTCTTCCGTTCTGTTGACATTTGTCGCTATACCTTTGCGAATAAGAATGGCCAGCACTGAATTACAGCTGTATGCTGATAGTCTGCAACATAATGTGCTTAGGTAGCTTGTTGGAGTAGGAAACGACCTCGTGGACAATTTTGACGGAAATGTAGTGCGCGATCTATCCCCCCACAATACGATGGCGACACGACCAGATTAGTCGCCATTGTTGTACTGATGACTTCACGGAGTGCCTGTTGTAGGCAATGAGTGAGTGGCGTTACGTTGACAGATCAACGTGCTTTATGTCTATCGCACTCTTCATGACGCGCTAACGTGACCATCGCAGCCTGCACTTGCGTAGACCATTGGCTCTCCTTGGTCGCTAAGTAGCTGGCTGAAGAGGAACTGCATTTGGCTCATTATTTCTTTAGTATATGTTTCTATGCCCCACTTGTTCTTGGGTAGCATCACGTTTGACTCTGCTGACCTCTACATCAGTTCGCATTAGTTTCTTTTTGTCTTACTGCTGTAGAAATTTTGCTGTGAGGTTTTGGAAGTCTCTTTTAAGATATCGGGCCTTTTTCATCGCCGGTAGTAAGGACGCTATTTCTAGCTCTTGTGTAAGAGGTTGCGCTGTGTCACCTAATACTGTGCCTTCAGATGGGTACGCCTGTGCTTGTATGTCCATGTCCTCGGTAAACTCAGTGACTGTAAAGGTAGTGTTGACGTTCAAATGGGTCTGCGAGTTCAAAGCAGGAAGTTCTCATGGGCCTGACGGGCTGCCCAGGCGGCGCTCCGGATACGCCGGTCAACAGAGCCCTCTATAGGTTTCGGGTAGTACAATACACGATGCCCTCTTGGTGAAAGCATGGCTTCACGGTATACGTAGTCGGCTCGGCTGCGCTGGGGCAGGAAGTTTGGATAATTACGTGCGTGGGAGGCATTGTAGAATGCGCTCCGTCACGAAGGAAGCAATTCGCTTTGCCGAATGCCTGCACGGCACATGAGCTGTCCCAGACGACGTCTTGGAGCGCTGCCCCTTTCAGTGCGCGTGCTGCTCAAGTCGCACAATGCTAAACTGCAACGACAGACTGCTGCTTTATGTGTCCATTCGCTTAAGCACGTGCACCAACTCAAAACCGTGGCGCAAAGGTAATGATTTAGTTAAATAATGAAAGTAATATAACAATCTGCTGACGTTAGCTGACTCAGCTTGAGCGGCTCTGGTATGTGTTGACGCTGAGACTGCCAGCCACAGCGTGGTTATACCGCAAAAGCGCATTTCAAGGCATGGGCGCTTAGTAAATACTGTGATTGAGTGTCTCTAGCCTAACCGTTGAAGCGCAGTAGCTCTTTTTTTTTTCGGAGGAAGAAAGATGCCGCAGCAGAAGTTTGATATGTTGTCGCTCATTTGTTTGTAATAGCGTAAAATCTGAAAAAGGCGCTTTAAACACTACTTATTATGCACAGTTCCCTATATTACTGCCGCAACTGACTGTGCTACGTTATATGATAAATTTTCTTTTGCTTCTTCTCTCAGCGCCGCCGCGTTATAAAACAGTTTCAATCACTCTATATGAACTTTCACTTAATTAGGTGGACCGCTTCACCATAAGAAATGGCTTTAGGTCCTTTCAATTCTTGTGCGTGGTACTATTCTAATAAAAAGAAATCGTCCGCATGCGCCTTTAGAGAAGACTGCATTTTTTAATGGTTAGGGTAAAATTACAATAAATTTATCATGGTTAAGCGCTCTGTACGCTATGATCCACAGGCTACTCTCAGCGAATGAAGGTGCTTTTTCCGATAGCTTAACAACGAAATAAACTACCAAATGAACCTTGAACCCACACGAAGCAAGCAACACCGTCTGTATAAGGCACACTGACTGCGTAACTTAATGCGCGGAGCAGCGATTTGTATACTAGACAGCCAATTTTGTCGCTCGCGACCTATTCATTGCACAGTGTGTTGAAAGTTTCTGCTTGCCACGCTCACGACTCTCATGAGAATTCACTCATTCAAATAACGGCGGTAACGATGCTTGTGGACAACGCGCTGCTCGGCGTAGTCAGGCATAAACTCGCTGGGTCCGCCCGCGCCTCCAGCATGGTTTGTCGGACAAAAAATGCCCGCAGTCCATGACCTGTGCTGCATTCTGTAACGCTCAACGCCCTACGCACGTGTCGAACGCTTTTCGAGTGCGAGAACTACGCACAAAACTCATAACAAATCACAAAACGAGCAAAAGCCGTGTTACTTTACGGGACGGCGTATTTTTCATAGTACCCATCCAACTTCGTTGACCACCGCCAGGTCGCGCAACGGTGCTTTCAAAACTCCTGCGTGTCAGCCCCATAATCCCTGACTACTTTCTGAGCTCGTGATTCAAATTTAGATGCATAGGTAAGGAGGTGGGGAGGAAAGGTGCCTGGTGAATTAACGACGTTTTACTGGTTTATGGGCTGCTCCTGTTGACCTTGCCACTGGCAGTCATCCGTTGACTGGCTGCGACCTCTGGCCCAGCTGCAGTCCCCGGACTGACCGCAGCTCTTGGACAAGGTGTGGCCCCCGAATTGCCTGCGGTCCCTGGATTGGCTGCTTCCCCTGGAATAGCTGTGGCCCCTGGATTGGCGACGTCCCCTTCACCGGCTGTGGCCTCTGTATGGGCTGCATTACTTGGATTACTGGCGGCTTCTGGAGCAGTTTCGCTCCTTGGATATGTTGGCGGAGTTGTGTTTATACTTAGGCTTTGACTTGCGATAAAGAGCGAGTTTGTGTCTCATCATCTCGTTGTAAGCGCTGCAGGCAGGCTGCTTCTCTGACTGCTTTGTCAGCTGCCTGTCCCACTTCATGAGCCATGTCGTCGGCATTGTGGTCTTTGCCACAGAGCAGCCTGGTTTGCAGGAATGATCCTCTGCAAGAAGCGGGCACTGTTTCCACGGGTTCTGCACCTTCGTTCACAGATGTCACGGAACACGTGGGATCTATGTCGTATAACAAAGCATGCTGATCAAAATTGTGTCTTGGGTCAGTGGGGGATACAGAGGTCACACCTCCGCTGAAGATGACATGGCGGGGTACGTGTGACCGTTAAAAAGTTATGATTGCAGTAGCTGTTTTATCAATCATAAGACCCGCAGCACTCTCATAATTTGAGGTTCACAGTTGTCACATCAGTTCTTTGGTTGTGATGTTCAATTCGACGTTGTGAATCAACCGTTGAATTAGTCGTGGGGTGATGCGATATAGATGTGGTATGGGTAAGTTTTACCTTTAGGGCGGTTTCGCTAATGCGATGGAGCATACATGTTGCAGAGGGGTAACTACTGGTTATAAGTCAATTTCTTTTCTTTTAAAGCATCTACTGTAGCGGCCTGAGTCTCTGCAGCGGTCAAGGCCACTGACTACACTTAGCACATCTTGAAGCGTTCGCGGACACCATTGAGGTAGGCAAAGGCCCGTTGGCAGACGCAAAATAAGGGCTGAAACGCGCTGCGTATTTCTGGGACGTTTTTAGGCTCGGGTGGTCCATCCATCAGGGTCGGTGATGAATTCAGGGGTCACTACTGTCTTGCAGGAGCCCGAACCTTTGGTGTACTTGACAGCAGGACTACTCGCCCAGCCCTCCGGGTTAGCTGGGCGCCCGGCAAGGTCTCTGACAGAAGCACTGAAACTCACAGTACGGCAATCCGATCGCAAGAGTAACTGAACAGTAGGTACGGATAATGTCGTAGTCGAGCTGAGCTTTCTCTGAGAGCTGGTCCTTGTTTAAAAATTCCCAGATGTCCGTAGCAATTTTCTATGAGACGCGATGGCGAAAACCAGCGGTTAAGGAAGACGACGGCGAACATGCGACAGACGACAGCACTAACCTGTCTCTGTGACCAAAAATAATCCTTGTAGCTAAGCACTGAGGAATAGTTCTGCGCCATCTGTACAACTGGTAAGGTAATGCTCATCAGGCGGTGGTGGGAAAATGTTTTTTCAATACAAACAAAATATTCCGAAGAAGCCTGGACACGAAGTACAATGTCGAGAATGGAACTGCAAGTACCCTGTCCGCATGTCGGCTCGCGTACCACCTGCTTCGGGTTATAACTTAGCGTGCTATTGAAGAGAATGTTGATGTGCTTGCTGAACGCATTTCCAGTATTATCTGGAACGCGTTTCCAGATCTTCGGTAAAGTCACCCACCAATATATTCTTATTCTTTCGGTGCCTGTTCATTTCATCCTCTAATTTTTGCAAGTATACGGGAGTAGTATCCAGTAGAGCGCTACAAATGTTCATTTCTAGCGCACTACTACAATTCGATCGCAATCTTTCTTTCGTTTCTCCATTCTTATTCAGCCACTGTATCATCGCCTGCTTAAAGGGGTATGAGCGATCCCTGATTATGATATTTTTTTGTCTCACTGGTCAACTCTTTACGGGTATGAGCCATTGCAACGAGCCTATTAGGCTTTCGCGTTAAATCACCTAGTGTGCATGCTAGTTTCAAAAAGTATGCTGCACAGTATCAGGACTGATACATTGTAGCGACTCCTTTCCCTTTATTCCATATTGCATTCTTATCATCCACTGCGCAGGAATAGCCAATCGTGATAACATAGGCAGAACGCTATGCTTAATATGTACCAGAAAGGCAAGAATCGCAATCGGGTCACTGCATTATTCCAGCCCTAGATGCTTTCATCGAGCATTCATTTAGCGCATGGGCACTATACTTTAGCTAAATATGCAAATACGGATTTATCAGCGCAAATATGCACGTATTTGACCACAAAATTTCGGAAATGCTGAAGCCACCAGGAAGCTTCAACCTACACTGAAAAGTCTTCAAAGCTGAAGCCATGATAATGTTCAATTTTGTTACATAGAATGGTAAATTTGACCAAATGTTATTAGCAAATTCACAATGAAGCACATTTCCATGATACATTCAAGATCCATACCAAGCACGTACACAGGGGGGGGCGGCCCCCCCCCCCTGAAATTAAGCCCCATACCCCCTTCCCCCCGCCTACACTACCCCTCCACACACACATTCTTAAAATGCTGACCAATCAATCTATTCGACAGTCAATATTTTGCTGCATTTTACAGCGAGAGCTATATATAACTAACGTTACATAGTTTTTTCGCCATTTGTCAACAGAAAAAATCAACATACGGGCCGATCCTGGTGATAGTGCGAGAAGGGACCAAGCTCAATAGCACATATCCCTGTGGGCTCGGGTAACTGTAATGCACCCTTCGACATCTTCGGGATGGGCCCACATATGGGGAGTGCCTAACGCCTGCTTCTCCACCGTCGTGGCCCGGCCTGGAATTGCACTACCTTTCGCAGCACCCACGTATGCGGAACGCTCAACGCTTGCTCCACATCCGTCGCGGGTGGGCCCGATATTGCACTATCTTCGGGATCGGCCCTTGAAGGGGAGTGTTTTTTTGCTTGCTTCACCTCCGCGGCGGGTCGGCCCGGCATTGCGCTGTATACCGTCGGGCCGACGCGCGGCGGAGGTTAAGCACTTTGCTTTTGGTTTGAGAGCTTTGACTGTCGTCAGCTCCCGGTGCCATTCCATCTTCACAAAGCGGAATAATTGTGAGCTTTCACTCCTTTTGTGTTGCGGTAGTTATCGGCATCTCCTGGGGTGTGAAGGCTAGTTTACTCATCGATTCGGTGCCCATGCAATTAAGTCGAGATGAGTTCAGCTGTCACCATCTATTCAACGATCACGCGCATCGCTGTGGCTTTGTTATTTCAACCTCTGTTTAGACTGATCCAGGGACCAGGAAAGGGATTAGGTTCGTAGTCAGCTGGTCTGTATGCTCGTGGAACAAGATATGGCCGCAGAAAACGCCAGTTACCTTAAGCTTTTCCTTTTGCTTCATTATTTCCTCGAGTGACACCTCACCACAACGCTGGCAGATATTCGGTAGCATATACCCGCGATATGGTTTAGATAAAGTGGAAAATAATTCGAAACAGCGTCCATCATCAGGCCCTGCAATAACCGTTTTATGAAAGCATAAGCAATATGATTGTCACCCGTTACCTCGTCTGGCTTCTCCCTAATTGTACAGCACTTTCGTGGAAAATTGGCAACTGGAAAGAAGTGCCGCAAAGAGCTGAAAAATTAAGCGATCTACTAATGGACAAAGCCAAGGCAACAGCCAAACATGAAGGGAAAGCGAAAATTAACACATTTAACCATTGTTTGTGAAAATATTTAAGAATCAACATCTCTTTATTTAAAAAGGAAGTAGAGAAAATGCCGCAGCGAGTGGAAAATAATTCCGCATGTTTTGAATCACGCTTCTACAGTTATCAGTCCAGCCGCCTGACGTAGGCACTTCTCTGCTGTGCTAATGTGAGTGTTTTTCTAACCTTCCGCGGTGGGCGCAGTACGTCTAGAACCGCCGCGTCCTGCGCTCTACACTCTTGTACGGGACTGGTGACCAGGCATCGTTACGGAACTTCACAAATAACAGCACGAGTCGGTTTTGGCACTTAAATTGGAAGAGCAGTCAAC
This sequence comes from Dermacentor variabilis, assembly GCF_050947875.1. Taxonomy (NCBI): domain Eukaryota; kingdom Metazoa; phylum Arthropoda; class Arachnida; order Ixodida; family Ixodidae; genus Dermacentor; species Dermacentor variabilis. The sequence continues at coordinate 79,997,999 of NC_134576.1, read as the reverse complement.
GAGGGATCTAAAAGAACTGTGATTGTTCCGCAAGCATATATATTTCTCTATAATTCTTCCAGGGCTAATTCAAAAAACGCTACTACAAATGTTTATTTTATACTCTCGCTTGTGTACTTGTTCTTGGCAGCGTTCTTCCTGCGCTTCTTTCATGCGCGAGTCCATTTGATGTGCTTCCTTTTTTGCCAAGTAAAGAAGAGGTGTGTCTCACAGGCGTACCTGTGAGGTACACCCTTATTTCAATTCTCTTTTGCGCGTTTCTGCGTCTTTATGGCGAACGGTGGGCATTATTCACATTTGTACTAGTAAAGCTACCCCCCCTCATTTGCATAGAACGAGTTACCTTGGGTTGCCGCCGCCCCCCAAAAAACTTCCTGGGTACGTGCTTGATTCATACAATTGAAATGTTCAGCGACGACGACCTGACACCGCTTTAGCATCGAAGAGCACCAAAAGTTGGGCAAGCTCGCAGATGTGTGCATGGTTGTAATGTTCAGAGGTTGAAAACAACATGCAAAAACGCAGACAAAGGAGCGCTTGCATAATCATGTTCATTTTTCTGCCCCTCCACACTGCATTTGTTTTTGCACAGCTTCAAACATTCTAGCCTCTTTAGCTTTAGCCATGAGAGAATTGCTTTGACTGTTGACCTATTGCAGCACCTTGCATTGCTTATATAGCACAGCATGATTAGCATGGGAGTACCTAGTTGCTATAAGTAATTCTCTTTTTACAATACATCATGACTCAACAATTTATCCTCACGGAAGGGAAGAAGACGAATGGAATGTCTGCAGGTGGAACAGCATCCCATATTATTATTATTAGTCCCTTGTGTTCAAGAAGCTTCTTGGGCTAATAATAGGATAGGAACCTTTCCTTGGGCCAAATTGAGGACTTTACCAAATTCATTAGGTGATAGTTTGAATTTGTTTGACGCCACAGCATGAAGTAGTTCACAAGAAAGTTTCTCCCTCTTAAGCGACAATGGGAAAGCAGCATTGCTGCTTATATCCTGTAACGGTGACGCAAGCTGCTTCTTTCCGCACACATAAGGATACAGTTCCTTTTCTATTTGTGTTTTAGTATCGTACGCTTGAGTTCGACGATAGGATACTGATGACTACAAGATTAAGAGACAACAGAGCATACTCGGAGTCAGTTACCTTAGCGAGCCCTGCTCAGATTCTGATGGAGACGTATAAAGCTGTGTATGTGCTAAATGTACTATCGCATACTTTATACTAGTAGCACTCAACTATGTACAATGCTAAAAAAACAAAAAACATACTGAAGAGCTGTTCCGTGCCACCCAGCAATGAACACCGTCCTTGTGCGTGTATCACTTATGCAGACTGTAAAAACTTCAATTGAGTTTTTGCCTCAAAGCTAAGAAACTTCTTTGTGACCTACCCAATCATGCGTCCCCAAGAGAGGCAGGAAAAAGCCAACCTCCAGGCACAGCTGCTAGTAAGGCTGCATCTAAGTCTTTTACGCACACAATGAAAAGCATGCAACTTATTAATTAGATAGTTTGCTTCTTTAAGGCAAGGGCATGCAACCTGCAATACAGGGTGCCCTGAATCAAGGACAGCAGCTGTACCCTCTGTCGCGATAGGTGCTACAGTTGCTACAAATCACATGGCAAACACTTAGAACACTGACACTGCCAGCCAAGCCTCGCTGTGCCGTGTAAGTGGCTGAAGATGCTCTTGCAAACACTCGGTATTCAGAACAATGCCATCATTGTGGAAGATAAATAGGCGTGAGATCTCTTTTGACCAAACATATTAAAGGGGTGAAGATGTTCCCAAAACAAGCACTGTAATTGCAGTTTCGGGACAAACACTTGAATGCACACAGCTTGAGAAGCAGCAGCGCGTTTGCAGAACTCTTGACTGGTGTACTTGCTTCAGGATATCGGGGTAAGAATTTACCAACGAAAAATTATCATTCAGTCAAGCCAGGCAGATGGATTTGTTTTGTCCCTTTGTGAACGGGGGAGCCAGCAGCACAAAAGTGCACAAAATTCTTGACCGATTTCCTTGCATCCGACGTGGCTGGACGCAGTGCCAAATAAAGACCTGAAGTACCTTGAGAAAACCAACATAGTACTTCGTAGGCTGCTAAAAAACGAACCTAATTGGCTTTGATTTCTTGTTTTTTATGTAATCCTTTCCGATGCCGGCTTGTGTAGAACAGTATAAGACAGTTTACGTGAATCTTCATATAAGATTCCTGTTGCTGACTGCAAGTCTCTTTGCGGAGTAACCCAAGCCGGCATGCAGGTTACATGTGATATATGAAGTTCAAGTGCACTATGCGGCGTACTAAGTTAGGCGTTGTTGTCTAGAAGTCTTTGTGATCAGTTTGCATGATTCCGTATGCATTGAAATACACTGTAAACAACAGAGCACTCCCAGTCTTTCCACAAGCTCATCCTATTACTGCAGCTGCGTGATGGCAGAAGGCTGTATGCACTGGTTCAAATACTTGCATAAAACTAGATGCACGTCACAGTTGATTACATCAAGCAGTGGAAACATGTTACTTGGTGGCTGCTCACATGAGAAGTCCTCGGAACAGTTAAGCTGCGTTTGTGTGTCGATAAGTGCTGCTGCAAGGCACTACTCACTGCTGGTTCTTCCTAATTCTTACGTAACACTCATTACTTCAAAGAACAACGTCAATCAGTCCTGACCTGTGTCTCATGCAGATAAAAGGTTACATATTGCTGAAGTTGTGCTTGCAGGCTGTGAGACAAACAGTCTAAAATAGGATTTTGCAGCTGGGCCAGTTAATGTGAAAGCCAAATTCAAAGCCACTACAGTTGCGGTATAGTCGTCACACGTCACAGAAAAACTCGAGAAGATCATGAAAACTTCCATTCAACTGAAAGGTTTCCTATATTGTTGTTTTGTACCTGTGTATTAGTAGCACAACAAATGAAGGCTCTAACGTGACAGCTTAAACAACAACATAAATGTTCACGTGCACACATGCTAAAAGTCAGTTTGCCTGTTTCACTACATTTTAGAAACTCTCTTACCGAACTGTTAAATTTATGAGTACAAGGCATGGATCGTTAACAGACTAAACTGCGCAGTCTGTGCTGCCATTCTAACAAATTCGTAACAGAAAAACAAGAAATGTTTATGTTGTCAGCCTTTCTAAATCGCGCCCCGAATAGAGTAATACAGCTTTGTGGTGCGGTCGCGATTTCACCTTTAAGTGGGCTGAAATACTGCATGTGCACTTATACTGGGAGAAAATATTTGATTTCAACAAATGCAAGAGGTGAGTGGAGTCAGCAATATTGTAAAAGTTACCAACTAATATTATGAGCAGAATAGCAGGTCAGAGCACACTGGCTCGGCTGAGCTCTCTAACTTTCCTGTAAATAAATCTCTGCACGCTCAAGCTCATACTGGCACTCCATTTCCTCATTGGCTGCTTAAGTGTGATGAGGCCGTTTTTTTTATGCCAGTGTGATAGTCGCGAATGTAGAACAATTTAAACTAGTTCCATTGAATGCAGTGTAGAGAGGAAAGTAAGGGCAAATTACAGCATTAAAACACAATGACATGACACAACATATCTGCTGTGATCCCAGAAATATGTTGGCTGATATCAAATTGAGCCAATGCACGCCAACATGATTGATAAGAACAATCTATTTGTAAAAGTTTTCACAATTTCTTAGTCCTCACGATAGATTTACATATGAATAAAATGTAGCCTGTAAATATATCAATGCAAGTTGAGAACAGCCTTAAATATCCATAAATCGAGCTTCATAGACATTGCACATTATTCATCATACTAGATACATACGCCGCATAATAGCAAAGCAGCATTCTTGCCATCATCTACATGATATGAGCACTTTTTTTATTTGTACATACTGCAGCCCGATCGGGCTATTGCAGGAGTGGGCGTGAAAGGCAGAGAAATGAAAATAGTACTACAGGCCATACGAACAATACAAACCAACCAACCAATACGCAAACCAATGGCCGCCAAGAATAACTTTAAAGGAAGAGAACGAGTAGCATCAGGCAAAGAATTCCAGTACTCGATTACTCGGGGAAATAAACTGTATTTAAATGTTTCCGTACGGGCAAAATAAAGTGCGATGCTTAGGTGATGGTGACTTCTATTATTAGATGGTTTTGCAGGAGTTAGGTAGTTATCTGAAGATATACGGCAAGAAGGGTTAATAATGCAGTGCAAAAACTTCAGTGATTCCGTACGTCAGCGATCTGAGAGCGGTTGTAAGCCGAGGGATGAAAGTGCTGTATACGGTGAAAAATCCCTATTGTACCTACGGCATATGAAGCGGATCGCTTTCTGTTTGGATGGCCTCAATTTGAATAATGTCGCACTGTTTGTGTGGATTCCAGACGGGAGAAGCATAATCGAGTATAGGCTGGATGAGTGATTTATACATCAGTTGTTTAGTATCCCTTGGAGCTGTGGTCAATGTGCGGCGCAGGTAGCGTAACTTTTTCAGTAATTTTGAGGTTATTAAATCTATGTGTTTCGACCAAGATATACTGGGTGTGAAAACAAGACCAAGGTATTTATATTCACTAACGCTCTGAATTTGAGTATTATTAACTTTGCAAGTAAAAGCAGAAGGGTCGTTTTATTAGTGAAAATCATAACAAAGATTTTACGGATGTTAATTGTCATTTGCCAGGTATCGCACCAAGAGCTAAAATTAGAAAATGATTTTTGGAGCTGTAAATGGTCGTCAAAAGAGGAAATTTTATGATACAATACACAGTCATCAGCATACAAACGTATATTTGAGGTTACGTGACGAGGCAAATCATTTATAAAGATCAAGAAAAGCAACGGACCCAGCACGGAACCTTTTGGTACTCCTGAAGGCACTGCTGTCACCCTGGAATTAGCTCTGTTAAAGGACACAAATTGAGATCGATCGGAAAGAAGACTAGAAATCCAGCTGAGAATGTGGGGATTATTAAGCATCGCGTCAAGTTTATACATCTGTTTCGAATGAATCACTGTATCAAATGCCTTTGAAAAGTCAATGAAGATTGCGTCAATGTGGTCGCCCGTGTCGAGGTTAATACAAATGTCATGTGTAAATTCACTTAGCTGTGTTAATGTGCTGAACCCATGTCTGAAGCCGTGCTGGACATTAGTTAGTAATTTATGTGACTCAAGGTATTCCATATTGTGTTTGTAAATAATATGCTCTAACATATTACACGAATGATAGGTTATAGAAATTGGTCTATAATTAGATAAGACGTGTTTGTCACTGGTCTTGAATAAAGGGAGAACTTGAGCCATTTTCCAGGATGAGGGTACAGTAGAGGATGCTAGGGACTTGCGAAATATGACAGTGAGGTAGCGACAGGTCCATAATGAGTACCGTACCAAAAACAAGATCAGAATGCCATCTGGCCCAGCAGAATTCTTAATATTGAGTTTCAATATTAAGTTCGACACACCTTTTTCGGTAATGTTAATATCATTGATGGGTACGTCACTACGAGCAATGGTGTCTGGTTGGATGACCTTGTTGTCATGAGTGAAAACGGACTTGAAATACTCATTAAATGCGTTGGATATATGAATTGGATCATTGGTAGAATCATTGTTAATAACCATAGAAGTAGCAGTCGTATCACGTGGCAAAACAGATGACCAAAATTTACGCGGGTTGGTTTTTAGTAGGCCCTGCAGCTGCACACCGAAGAAGAAATCCTTAGCGTAGTTAATTTTCAGCCTAAGCTCATCTTTGGCTTTAATGAAAATCGTCATGGCTGCCTGATTGTTATAGCGCCTTTTACACCTTAGTCTATTTACACGACGTGTCAGATGTAATATATCTCGCGTCATCCAGGAAATTTCCACGTTGTTCTTCTTTGTTTTGAAAGGAATAAAACACTGAATACTTTTTTAACCAAGCGTTCGAAATAATTTACCAATGCGTTAACATCAGAAGTAGTACTTAGTGCAGCAAATTCTTCAAAACCATCAGACAGAGCGTCTATTATTGAAACATCATCAGCGCGATTAAAATCAGGAAATGTAGAGAAAACAAAATTTTGCTCAGTGACCGAGAAATTTAGGGAGACAAGAACGGCCTGGTGATCAGAAATGCCCTCAACGACATCACTTCTGTAACCCTTTGCAACAATGTTAGAACTAACGAAAACCAAATCGAGCAGAACACCGCATCGTGTAGGTTTATTGGTAATGTGGACAAGGTCGAATGAAAGAGAAAAGGCAATTAGTTCTCTATTTATGGAAGTCTCTTTTACAAGTGTTAATGTAGGCCAATGAATGCCGGGGGGATTAAAATCACCCATGCAAATGAGGTTACTCATATTTAGCTGCTGGATCGTTAATATAGCGACTAAGAGTTAGAATGTGGTTGACAGAGGAACTTGGTGGACGGTAAGCGATGCCTATCACGACATGTACTTGTACATGTACATGCACTTGTGAGTTAAATAGTAAATCGCGTAATTATATCTACCGTCAATGCATAATTCAAATCGACCTGAAGCATACGTTTTTTTTTTCAGTTAGTTGTCCCGGACTGACCAAGGTGGTGCATTCTAGTGATAAGCACTGGTGAACACGCTGCTCGGGCAGCCTTGGACAGTTCTGGGCGGCAAATCGAAGAGACTCATAGGTGTTGAAAATCAATTTGCGTTCGAGTACGCTGTACAACCAGACAGAACAACATATACATTTGTGTTCACCCATATGACTGCTCCCACTTTCTCTGCAGCGAAATCTGCCAGGAAGGAAGGACAGTTTATTAATGCCAAGTTAGCTTATTCATCACTAAGCAGGACCTTACAAAGGCATACAGTAGCCACGAAGACAACACCCACAGACGCCTATATATGATCGATCAATACGGTAAATTCTGTTTCCCCCTGAAGGTTACGTGCAGCAAAACGTCATTGCTGCACAGGAATCGGCTGGGCGTTTCTTTCACCCCCGCTACGCGCAGCTCATCGGCCTGTCGAACAGCCGTGATTGTGAACACTACGAGACGCCTGAAATGCTGGAGCGCATACTGTGCGACTGCCCAGCTTATATGCTGGAGCGAAGGACGTTGGAAAGTTTCCTAGCCAGCGTTGGCAGGCAGCCACTGTCGGAGGACGGTATCCTCGGCCCATGGCCTGACATTGAAACTTCCATGCGGGCAACTACAGCGCTGTTGAAGTTTCTGCAGAACACCAAGCTATACGAGCTGCTCTAGTTGGGCCACCGCCTAATGTAAATAAGCATTCACTACTTCTCTTATCATCATCACCCATCCCAAAACTTTCACTCCCCTTCCCTCTTCCTAAGTGCAGGACTGCAGATTAGAGCGCACTAGCTGACGTCGACCTCTCTGTTTTCTTGTAAATAAATTCTATATAACTATCTAGCGTACTTATTTAAGAGAAACCCCTACACGTTTCTTGTAGCTTCATGGCTGTGTCCAAGTGGCTAACAACGTTTCTATAAAGGAAACTTCCTTCACTTTGTTGGTTTTCACACATCCTATTCGCTTGTCTTTTGACAAAAAACACTGCATTAGAACTTCTTTCTTTACTTTGAGGCTTTCCCTGGAGCGGTTTCCTGTTGTAGATCTATAGAAACGATATTACATTAAAACAATTACTACTTCATTAGTGACAATATCTCCCATTTTTAGCGTGCTGTAGTAAATTTACAGTTCAATCCAAGCGATGTCATCAAAGTTGCTTCAGTGCTAAGAATGACTGTTGGAAAATTTTACGGATAGGAGTTACATCCCCTAGTGAAGAAAAAACTACTGATGCAAACAGTCACAGCTATGCTGTGTAAAGATTTGTGCAGCCTTTCATATAGTACCGCACGGTTGAGGTCTCGTAAACATACTGACAAGCAATCTGCGCAGCACAGCTCTACTAGCTAGGGCTAGTAGAGATAATGGCATAAGTAACAGCAGCACCAAGAATAATAATGAAAGCCGATAATCAATAATTGCATTTGCTTCTGGAAGGAGCCGCGCACACCACAGTAAAATGCAGATTATATAGCTTCATCTAGTTGCAAAAGAAACACAGGCAATATAATTGCATACTTGTGAAAAGTTCCAAAGTGAGCATCGCGTAAAGTGCACTAAGAGGAGTGCTAGAGCAGTAGATAAGCATCCACAGCTGTCAACATGTACAAGTCATGCGTTGCTCAATCTGCAAAGTGTCGTGGCGCAATTTGAGGGGCGCTATCCTCGATTTGTCAATTGTGTTAGGAGTGCAATAGCCAAAGAAAACTGCATTCGCTTTGCTTATATGTATTGTAAGAGAAGAAATGCTCAGCATTATATTTAAGCTGGCCGTTAATCCCGCTTAAGGAAACAGTTAATTATATATTTGAACTATTAAAATAAAAGGTTCAACACAGCAAACAAGAAGGAACGCAAAAACACAACCAGCAGCGTATGTCTTTGTTCCCTTCAGCAGACGTACGCAGTTACAAGCACGTGACAAGCATAGGCCGTATCGACGGTGTCGACTATCCCGCCGTCGGTTGCTCCGCAGATGTTTGGTCTCGCGTTACCCTGGTGAGCTGGATATTTGAAGCCGCGCAGAAGTCGTGGAAGATCTGCTTACATTTGAGCATTCGACGGCCGGCTGTTTGCACCAACAGCTTTCACAGTTGACCCCTCAGCTGGCCAGAACAGCACATGTAGCTCTCACAAGCTTCGCGAGCTTTCTAAAGTTGCGCGAGTTACTGCTGTCAGGCCTTCTTTGTTTGCTGAATTGTGACATCCTGATCGCAACGCAGTAATTCAAAAGGTACCCAGCAATACCTACTTTGTGCTCAGTGCATAGAAATCGAATGCGATGCTTGTCAAGCATTTCATCGATGGTGAGGTTGTAATCATCAGGCTTTTCAGCATGTTTTCGGAAAAGTGCTTCGACTCTCTCCAGCATTTGAAATATCTGAGCAGCCGGTTGCAGCAGCCGGCCTCGTGTCTTCGGGTTCGCTAGAGCAGCCTCGGATCACGAGTCATGTGGTCTAGCAGACAGCGCGTCTCTGTCGTGCCGGAAATGAAGGTATTCTGACAGTAAGCAGCATGAAACCTTCCACCTGCTTAAAATGAGGCGTCTAAATAACGAAAAACGGCATATCTTTACGAATGGGTGCTTCAGTGCTGAGTGATCAATGTCGTAAATTACCCACGTTTGCGCCATAAGAAATTTTGGAGAGCAAGGCCCCCTGAACACGTGCTGGCCATAGGGGCGGCGCGCACTTCCGGTCAAACGAGGTGGCCGCTCTCTCACCCCAGCGCGGCCGCGCCCTCGGAGCACCTCTCTTCTTCAAGCCTGCCATGGACGACCAGAGGAGTTATCCAGTTGCGTTGTAGACTAAAGCGAGCCAAAAGAAAAAGCTGAAAATCTCCTAGCTAATATCTACCGTGAAAGATGAGCTTGCTTCTAAGTTTTCCTATGCCAAAACAAAGTACTTCGCTGAATCGTTCTCTAACTCATTCATAACAAGCCTTGATAAATTCTGGCCTTATTTACACGACAAAAGTGCCGTACCGCATGAGATTTCTGCTGATGAGTTCCTTGTGAATAATGCATCGAAAGTTCCTAAGCAGTTTAGCATTTACATCTCCACCGTATTTACCACTTTCCAGCATGAACTAACACCTTAGAACTCTTTTTCAGTTGTATGTACCGATTTTATAACGTATTAACGAGTATTTTTTTACGCCTTAAAGTGAAAGCTAAATCATCAGCCGACTGAAATAATATTCCAAACGCATTCCTGCGTAGATATTCTGAACCCACTGCGCATATTTAAGCGCAATCGTTCCATCTGTCTTTCTATAGCTCTGTAATTCCTGATGTCTGCCGCACGACACGTGCAGTGCCAGCGTTTAAAAAAAGGCGACGGTAAGCTACATGTACAGATGTTAGCTACAAGAACATGTAGTCACACATTTTTTTTATATATATATATATATATATATATATATATATATATATATATATATATATATATATATATATATATATATATATAGGGTGCATCAGTGGCATAGAGGTAGAACACCCGCCTCGCGTGCACGAGGTCCATGGTTCGAATCCCGGTGACCCCAACTGGTAACGCACTCCCTCGCCAGAGCAGGATTGGCCACCCTGGTGCAGTACTTGGCCACAACATCCTATACGAATACAACACTCAAACCCAGGCCGTCAGTCCCCAGCATCTGCGAAGCAACCGACCACGGCGGCGGTGAGACCTGCGACGCAGCAGAGAGTGCTAAGAATCCCTGGCTCCGGACAGGCCGCCATTGGAATATGACCCTGGCAACGTTTAACGCTAGAACGCTATCTAGTGAGGCGAGTCTAGCAGTGCTATTGGAGGAATTAAAGGGCAGTAAATGGGATATAATAGGGCTCAGAGAAGTTAGGAGGACAAAAGAAAAGCCTAGCCTTGACCTTTGTGTAATTAGTTCCAAAGGTGCTGCAGGTGTATGCTGCAAATAAGGTGCAGCAATATGAGGCAAAAATAACAAGTGTGTTTGTAGGTTCATTAAGCAGCTTAATATATTTGTTCAAACCATCTAAGTCAATACCTAATGCAGTTTAACTATGACTAAGGGCTGCTTGTCCATCCAAATCAGTACCTTCATACAATGTTTTATCTTATGGTATGGTGAACAATTAAACAGTCACAACGGCTGCTCGTGCCAGCAACAGTATGTTCCCTTTTATGACAAGTTCATGTATGATGCACTAATGTACTTATCCCCAATGATCTCTATATTTATTGCCGAAACGTTGCCCAGTTGGACTTTCTGTACATTTTTCGGGCTGGTAGTTAAGTAGGCCCCTGGAGAGGTATATGCTCAGAAGACGTGACTGGAGTATTCAGAGCATCGTGCAAAAGATTGTAATTTATATTGCTTAATACACATATAAATGTCTTCCTCATACTCTTAAATGAATGCGTCGTTGGCCATATATTCAACAGAAGACAGATGGATTGATTGTATATGTGGTCACTACTTAGTTTCTTAGAGGTAACGAGGCCTCATGGGCATGCTAACAGGTTTCCATGTTAGGTATACCGCATGAGCACCCGAAATACCACACGAACACTTTGTGTCGTGGCACGACAGATATGCACCTCCTAGGAAGCAGAACTTATAATATAGTTCGAGTGAATTCTTTCACAGTAAATTGTTTAAGGTGCTTTCAAAGATGAAAACTTTTTATAGGGTTTCGAGGTTCGGAACTTTTAGTTTAATGCAAAAAAAACAAAATGAGTAAGAAATGCTTTGTCAGTATGCTTGACTTTTTTTTAATAAATGGAACCAATTTCCGTCAACTTTTTATAAGGTGAAATGTCTTGAAAATATATTTAACAGAAAGATTCTCTGGAAATCTTGTATTGCATAGAACAACAGAGCGTACCTATGTGGTCATTTTAATATTTCCCGATCCTATTCCAAGCCTTCCTTCGCTGTTTTCATTAAAATTTTGAAAACGCCCGCAGCTTAAGTGCAATAAAAATATTGTGGTTTAATGCTTGCCAAGTACTGCCAGTGAATAATATTTAGATAAAACGAATAACATGTCAGTCACTTGGCATGCAGTATAAGATTCAACTGAATTGAATCCCGTGTTTATTAAGCTGAGAAGGGCTTGGGCAAGTTCGCAATTGATGGCCACACGAGTACAGCACGGAAGACAAGGACACGGAGACATACACGTAAAGCAAATCCAACAATGTGAGGGAAAACTATTCAATGAGTTATGTTTACGGTTCAATAGTAGTTTTCTATATCATTTGCTCTCATCACCTATTCCTGTAGTTAACTTTGTTTAGCTCTGACAAAAGACTACATGGCAATATGAATCAGTACCATTATGATGTTTCGGTATATTACAGTATGATAAGCAGTTAGACAACCGTAATGGTCACCGGTGCCAGCAACGGTACGTTTCGTTTCAAGACAGGTTCATGTGACGGACAGCGTACTTATAAAAATAAAAGAAATGCGAGAGTCCCAAAATATTCCTATAATAGTAATTGTTGAAACAAAGATATCCGGCTAGACTGTGCACATTTTTCAGGTGTTAATGCAATATGCCCGTGCCGAACGAACAGGTCCAGCATAGTGACTGCAGTTATGAACAATCACGTTAAGAATTCCAATTTGTTTCCGCTTCGAACAGTCTGCAATGTCTCTTTTCTCATACTTCTAGATGAATACATTTGCCACACTTTCAGTAGAATGCACATGAATGGGGGCGTATTGATAAGCTTACTTATCAACTAAAACATGTAACGACCTCTTAGGTCTGTTGATAAGGGTAGCACAAATGCAATGCCCTCTAAATTATTTGAATAATCTGTGCGTTATCTACTAACAAAATACCATCAAATCGATAATCTGTCTCTTTTTTATTTTGTACAGCGCATATAGTATACAGTCTGTCCAAGACGACGGCACTAAATGCAACAGTAATGAAAACCAGAAAACTTATTATGCACGACAAGGGCTTCATAGCATGCACGAGTGGCACAATGTCAATCTGCGCCAGCAGCTGCCTAGTGATTAACAGCACGTAAACTGCATAACGCCGATGCATCGAAAGGCGTTTAACGCTTTTCATATAGCCCGAAAGATAACTTCTGCTGCAAAACTGTTTATAAAAGCTACAAGAAAAATCTAACTACCATCAAACGCAATGCCTTCAGTTTGAAACGTCTAAAGGTGCTTCCCGGAGCGACTAATTTAGTGTTGTCTGATTTTTTCGGCTGAGTTGCGAAGCTGCGAGAGACTGAGCTTATCGCAGGTTTCATGCTACAAAAGTGTTTGTGGTTGCAGATATTTAGATTCGATGAATCTAGATATTTCTTCAAGTCTCGTGTTTTGCTAGCGGTAACTTCCCATAATTACTTAGATTGGTTGCGGCTGCGCACACACGACTGATGCATGCCGCGCAAGCACGGCCTCTCATCCGAGTACGCTAGCAGTTATTCAACTATACGTGTCTGTTTCAAAATTCTTCATGCTAACCCAATTTCCTTATATATACGTAAAGCGTGTCACGAGAATTTCACTACACATGCGGCGCAGCATTCATCACGCCCGAAACGAGCGCCAAGAAATGAGGTCTACCACATTGGCTGCCCAACACACAATCCGCTTAGTGGCAGCTCAGTATCAAGTTAAAACATGGTGTACTTCCTTTGCTACGCACATCAACTATGACGCTAAAATCAAGAAGCGTGAGCAATTGCTTGCCATAAAACATTCCGTATTGTAGAAGTGAGAACAACAGTGCGTTATCAAATCATGAAAACGACAAACCGATAATATTCCCGAGTCGCCTGCGCTGCATGCAGCCGCTTCGCGCTGCGATATGCGCTCACATAATCATGAGCTATTGACGCAAAACATCTTTGCTAAAGCTTACCGTTCAGTGTGGTTGACGTGCGATGCCACAAATACACGCATACACAGACACCAACGTTTAGGCACACACCGCACACCGCTACAAGTGTTTACATGCCTGGCGCACTCGTTGAGAATTCAAATTGACGCGGAAACATGGCGCACCACCGCGCATGCGCAAGAGCTCCTCGCATACGCAGGAGCTCCGCGCGCCGGGCGTGCGTGCTCCGCAGAGTGTGAGCGCCTTTTTCTTTTTTTTGTCTCTTTCTCTCTATCTCTGCGCGCCATGCGCGCCATAACGGGTTGCTTTTCTTTTCCATTTTTCATCTTTTTTCATGGATGAAGGAAATGCGCTGGCAGGTAGTATTACAAACGCTGTGGGGTATCGTGTGGATGGATGAATGCGCTGTTGGTAAAAGTCGTTATAGGGCCCTTCAGACGCTTCAGACGCATTCAGACGTACCGCAAAATGTGATGCCCGCATGTATGTTTGTGCTGATTTTCCGTTCCGATGATAGGTCAAATCAATCAGTACAGCATAGAGGTACTCATGTGGGTGGCTGCGCAGGAATACCGCCGGCGAAATACTAGGTGGGCTCTGAGAAATCGGCAGATATTTGAAGTGAATGAGAAACATTGATGAGTTTATAATGCAGCATATCGGTCAACCAAAAACCGCCCGATGTTAGTGATGCAGCCTAGATACGAAGACAATGTGAAAAGTATCTGAGAATCGAACGACACATAACGCGCACACCACATACGCGACATCGGTTCATCGAACACTCAGAAGGTCCGCGTTGTCAGCTACAAACATTACGAGTCTCTGCGCTGTTAGCTTGATGCCTGTTTGGAATCCATTTGTATCTAAAGTTGGCGTTCATAACATCTATTATCACAAGTGGATGGGCGTTTTCTTTCTTTATTCTGTTGCCGCAAAAGTGAGGCTATGACAACTGTGAAGACGGTCTTGGGATGGCCGAGAGCGACTACGTAGATCATATCATGTAGTGAACAAATGAAGAGGTATACACTATATGTATACTAAAGTCTACGAATAGGCTCTACAGAAATCTCAGCTGTATACAACTTCAGTGGCTCATATCACACGCCGCTCCGTATTATCCACCGGTACCGCCTGCAGATAGACGGGTTGGGCCCAGATTAACGATGTTTGTTTCATGTCAAACAAAAGACCTTGTAAATCTGAAGCAATAAGACTTTACAGTATCGGCTGTTTTATACTTCATCTCACGCCTTACCACAATTGGTATACGGGTTGTTCGCACAAGTAAACATGACCTTTGGTGATGTCCCCCCTTATGGCCTTCACCGGCGGTGATATAGGTAACCGTGGAGAATAATTCGAATTGCAAAGAAGCATACGGGGTGTTTCACTTAATTTGAGCCAGGTTTTTATGATATCCAAATGCTGCGTAGCTGTATAGAACCAAGGTAATGTTGTTTTCCATCGCTTAGAGACAGATTTTTTTGGCATTCCCCTGATTAGGTAATTAGTGTTAATTATTTTCTCAATTATCTTAATTGGATGAAAATAATAAATGGTGAAATTGTAAAGCTACATTAGAAACTCCCGATACAGTTTTCTGTTCAACGCGTGCTCCATGGAAGTGTTTCTCCGGCGTGAAGAAGCCCGCGATTACACGCAATGTGATTCGAGCGGCCGGTAGCGCAGCCATATGTGTGTATTTGTGTGTGTGTGTACGTGAATGAATGCATATGCGTGTTTGAAGAACTACGCAGAGTGGGAATAGACAAGAATACATATACACTTTATCGACTGTCGTCTATAGACAGTCTAAAGACGAAGAATGAACAACAATAAATAGAGACAGTACGACTTTTTTCTATTGGTAGTCTACAGAAGGGCAGTAGACAAAAAAGAAACAAACACCTTATCGACATTTTTCTATAGACCGTTTATAGACTGCAAATAGACAAAAGGAAATAGTAAACTTATTGACTTTCGTCTGTAGAAACTCTGTAGACAAACAATAGACAAAAATAAATAGAGACTATCAACTTTCGTCTATAGATGTCTGTTGTGGAAAAGTAGACAAAAAAGAAACAAACACCATATCTACTTTTCCGTATAGACTGCGAATAGACATAAATAAATATACATCTTATCGACTTTCGCCTATAAGAAGTATATAGACAAATATTAGACAAAAATAAATAGACCGTATAGGTTTTCGTCTATATGCAGTGTATAGAGAGGACGTAGACAAAAAAGAAACAAACACCGTATCAACATTTTCTATAGAATCTCTATACACTGGGAATAGACAAAAAGAAATAGAAATATTATCGACATTTATCTATATAAAGTCTATAGACAAATAATAGAGAAAAATAAATAGAGGCAGTATCGGCTTTTGTCTATGGGTAGTTTATAGAGGGAAGTATACAAAAAAGAAACAAACACCTTATCGGCCTTCTTCTATAGACCGTCTATAGACTGCAAACAGACAAAGAGAAATAAAAATCTTATCGAGTTTCGTCTATAGAAAGCCTACAGACAAACAATAGACAAAAATAGAGACTGTATCGACTATCGTATATAGGTGTCTCTTGTGAGAATATAGGCAAAAAACGAACACCATATCCGCTTTTTTCTATAAACTGTCTATAGACTGCGAATATACAAAAAGAAATAGAAACTTTATCGACTTTCATCTATATTGTATCACAAACTTTGTAGCAACAAAAGTCCAAATCTATAGAAAGGCAAGGTCATGTATAAAAAGTCTATAGAATTTCTATAGACAGTCTAAAGTCATTTTTGTAAGGATCGCTCGCTCGGTCCGACGCTATGTTGCTGCCTGTGTAACAATTCCTATGTAACAGTATAATCACGTATTACTGACGGGAAAAGAAGCAAAACGGTGAATGGCGAAATTATTGTTTTGTGGGGCGAATTTGTGCCTACAAAACCAAGTTACACTGAAAAGACAGCAATGGCGGCGAACACGATCGGCGGTCGTCGAAATCTGATCAGCCGGTCAAGCGCGTCGGCTTTTATACATGAGTCTTCGAATGTTCCAGAGTAATCGCTGCGACCCGCGTGACTTCAACAACGTTCTACACAGTTCGCGTCGCGCATACATGCATTCAGATTACACAAGTTTCGGTGAGAGACAGTGGATGGAACTATCGATAACATTCCAGAAACTTTCGATAGATGCAGGCGCTTCTTGCGCCCTGCGATAACATTTATTCGCGTTACAACATGGTCGTCCGTTTTAAGGATAGGTTTAAGGATACCTGTGATAAATGTTTCAAATACAAAGCAGTTAAACCTTCATGTAAAGGCGAAAAACATAGACAAAAGAAACTGTATCCGTGAAATTCGCGCCAAAAACCACCTCTGCAGAACTTTTTTTGACACCAGGATTGAAAAAGCTTTGCATGAATTTAGGGCACAAAGAAACAAAGCAAATAGCCTTTTGCGTAGAGAGGAGAGACAGTATTTGGATAATTTGTCGAATAATGGGGTAATAAAGAAATCTGATGTCTGAAAGCATATAATGGTTTCCTTGGGCGAGGAGATAGGAACACGACTATAAGAGAAATCGCATTAGGTGATAAAGTTTTATCAAATGAGACGCTTGCAAATACATTTAGTACACTATTTTACAACCTTAGTAAAAAGTACTCATGATCCTAATTCTTTGAATTATCTTGGCTGCAGGACTAAACAATCTTCATTTTTAGCGCCTACTGCTGAAGGTGAGGTATTTACTACTTTTATGTTTATCAAAAGCAGCAGATGTTGTGACGTCGACGGATTCAAGATCATGCTAATTAAGCATGTCCTGGACTTGATTCTACGTGCGTTAATACGCATATCCAACTTGATATTTTCCAGGGGCTCGTTCTCGAATAGGCTTCAGGTTGCGAAGGTAGTTGTTTTGTACAAAGGTGGTGATAAAAACGAGTTAACAAACTACCAAGCAATATCGGTGTGGTCCATTTTTCTAATGGTATAGAAAAACTAGTACATGCTACATGACATCGTATATAATCAAACACCACCTGATAACTAGATGCAGTCTGGCTTTGTGAAAGGGCAGTCGACAGAAACTGCCTTACTTACTCAAAAGGAAATTATATTGCAGTCGTTTGAACAGCAATTATGTACTCTGGTTATCTTTGTTGAATATTTGAAGGCGTTCCTTTGTATAATTCATGCTACACTACTCAACAAACTAGAACAATAGAGTTTTCGGTTCGTATTTCTTGAATTAATGCAGTCGTATCTTCAACGCCGTAGGCAACAAGTGACCATAGAACGATATGCGTCTAATTTAAAGTTAGTTAACGCGGGAGTGCCACAAGGAAGGTATTAACAGGTATTAAAATATGTAATAGACAGGTATTACAGACAGGTATTAACATATATAGTAACACGTTAAATACTATCTCGAACTTAAAACGCAGACATGGAGGCATCAATACGCACAGTTGCAAACTCTGGGAGATGCCACGGGAAAGGACTAATTACACAGACCGAATGTCACGCTTTACATTACCCGCTAGCTTAACGAAATCTACGCTGTATAAATTTCATTAATGTGCTTTTCCTTCTTGTCTTTTCGTTGTTTCCGCAAAATGGAAGAAATTGTTTTTTGGTAACAGTGTATTACCCGAATTGTGCATTGCAGTAGGTATTGTGTGAAACATCTGTCGATTAGTAATTGGCGTTAATTATTTTTTCGCTCAGTTTCAAGTGTACGTGAGCGCTATATGAACTATATATGCATTCTGGTTCAACCGAATTCCTTTTACACACACACACACACAATATATATATATATATATATATATATATATATATATATATATATATATATATATATATATATATATATATATATATATGCATTATAACTATTACTGATGGTATTGGGACTTAGGTGATTCTAGCTGAAAATGTAACACCGCAACCTTATGCTCTGTCACTGCCTGTTACAACGGGCTGCGGACCTCGTCAAGCCATATAAAGGCTTTTTGTTCCCGGCCCTCAACATTTTGGTGTTGAAATAAAGAAAATTGAATTGAAAGTACAAGCGTCAAAACCCCTCCTACAAAGCATCAACCCGATGCTGCAAACAAACGAAAGTAATAAACAAAAGCACCCGTAGCAAAGAAATAAAATAGGGAAGTTCGTTAGCGTGCCTAAAAGGCCTTAAGACGCACCACGTGGACCGCTTCACAACGTGCGCGGCGCCGCGCTGAATGCGAAATGCCGTCTGGCACGACCTCCTAGTCACGTTCGCCACTACGTCGGACGATCTTGTAGGGTCCGAAATAGCGTCACAACAGTTCCTCACTGAGTGCTAGTCGGTGTATCGGTGTCCAAACCGAAACTCTTTCACCGGGCTGGTACCCGACGTAGCGTCGTCGGAGGTTGTAGTGTCTGCTGCTGGTCAGCTGCTGATTCATGATCCGTAGGAGGGCGAGAAGTCGGGCTTCTTCGCCGCGCTGGAGAAAGGTGGTGACGTCAAGACTCTCCTCATCGGTGACATGCGGCAGCATGGCGTCAAGAGTCGTCGTCGGGTTCGTGCTGTAAACGAGCGTGAATGCCATCATCTGTTGTTTCTTTACCCGCCGCGCTGTAAGCGGAGGTTACACACGGCAGGACGGTATCCCAGGTCTTGTGTTTGACGTCGACGTACAATGCTAGCATGTCAGCGAGGGTCTTATTCAGGCGCTCTGTAAGTCTATTCGTCTGTGGGTAGTAGGCAGTTGTCCTCCTGTGCCTTGTCTGACTGTACTGCAGAATGGCTTGGGTGAGCTCCGCTGCACAAGCGTTCCTGTGTCGGTGTTCAGGACTTCTGTAGCACTATGTCGCCGCAGGTTGTTCTCGACGAAGAATTTCGCCACTTCGGCTGCGTTTCCTTTCGGCAGAGCTTCCCTTACAAAAATTATTGAAAGGTTATTGAAATGACATTGTTCAACGTCAACAAATAACCTTGAAAGATCATTGGGGAATTGTTGAAACATTGTTGAGGAAGTTGTTGACAAGAGTTGATAATTGGGCCCGCGACAGTTTGTCGAAGCTCCTTTGGGGCTTTTCAATTTGAAAGATCATTGGTGTATTGTTCAAAATATGACGCATTTCAATGTTAAAAGCCCATTGAAGCGTTGTTGCAGATGTGTTGAGTCTCAAAATTGTAAGCCCATTGAGGTATTATTGAAATGTTTGTGAAATTGAAAGCCCATTGAAGCATTGTTGCATACTTGTTGAGTCTCAACATTCAAAGTTCTTTGAAATATTGTTGCAGCTGTGTTGAACGTCAACACTCCGATTATGTTGAAAGCCCATTATGCCGCAGTGTGCGTTTACCAGTGTTTAAAACTGCACTTTTCCTAAAATACTGCTCAGCTATGTTGTGTTGCATAGACTTATTTTTGATGCAACGTTGATAAGTTTGCTGTGAGAGGATAGGGGCAAATTTTATATACAGGCTCTTTTGTATTGCAGGCCTCAGTCACCCTGGGCTCAAAAGTATGCTCCTAGATTGCCTATAATAAACCATATTGTAAAGTTGCTAGCAGTACTGCGATGCCACTTACTCAATTGTCACAGTGTATGGTCCTTCACAACATCAAGAGTGCTGAACTGATGCAGACAAAAACCATTTTTCTAGGTGAAGTGTTTATTTGTAACCAAACATCTGTGTACATGTACAACCATTTGTAGTTTGAGAACATCAGGAACTTCTTAAAAACTATTGCAAAGTTCAAACTTCTTGCACCTTGACACCATAATAAAATTTAATACTGACCGATGTTGTCTGCATGGCCCTCAAGTAAACGCATTTTCCAAAAGAAATAAATCTTATGATATAAATACCCAAAAATACAAATGTACAAGCAGACTGACGTGATTAAACAAGAACACTCAAGAAAGGTACTTGCTTTCTCCATTAGGTAGCTAGTGGTACTATAACCATGGCACGATTCGCTTGAGCCCAGTGCACTCACTGAGACACTAATATGTAGGGTGGTTATCTTTAAGTTTCATAGAATTCATTAAAGAATGGCTGTCACAGTTAACATATATCTAGATAAAGAGTGCAAACATTACTTGTATGAGAAATCAAGACGCATATTCAGCTAACGAAAACTGACTTCCTAATAATCTTTACGAATTGTAGCGGTAATCTTACAAGGCATATGCGCTTAGAATTAGTTTCCAGAATGACACCAGTAACGAGACAGATGCCATCAAAGTGACTGTAGAAATGCACTGTTCTGGCACTTACTATTTTTAACAAAACGCACTGTTATGCGTTGAATCACGAAAGTAACTGGAATGCCCATGTATCTTGTCTCACATTTATGGAAGAATCTCGAAACTGGTGTCACCCTGGAAAATATTTTCAAGTGAATACGCCTTTCAAACTCACTGGCTACAACTTGTAAACTGCAATATGTGCCGGAATGCTGTAAGTGAATTACTAAAGTTCTGAGAAACAGTTCAATGTGTTTCTATTTCTTGTGCTAGTAGTGTCCACCTTTGGGTAATCTAGCTCACGAACAAGAAGTATGCTACGTGGCACAGGCAACTAAAAAAAATCTGTAAAACTGAAAAAGGATAACTCTGTACAATCCTTATTTGTTGGTTGAATGGCGTATGCCAATTTCAGTAAACCTTATCTACTTCTGAAACATGGCAATTGCAGTAAGTGATGCTGTGGGAAGAGTTTATTGAGCTGCATTGCTGTTGCATGATCCAGTTCTGTTACCTGCCATGATAACGTTCCTGCGCAAGACATTCCACATCGAGGGACTTATTCGTATTGACTGCTTCAGATTTTTATATGAAAAAACAGGTATTAGTGATGTGCTGGAATAAAATTGTTCGTTGTGCGAGTTCATTTCAATTTTGTTCACTGCCATAAAAAATAGGTAAAGAATTAACAAAAAAAATCTGCTTTCATGCAGACATGAAAGGCACATCATTGCCTTTAACTGGAGAGCTTTTGTTGCAATTTAAATTTGAGCCAACTTATACCTATTAATTCTTACTCATGTATATTAGATAGCAATATGAACCATTTTTATGAAGATATGTAAAATGCAGTTTTTACTGAATTATGACAATGGCACAGATGCACTTGCAGGTGTCATTCCATGCCGAATGGACCAGCATTCTTTCCATACCACAGATAAAGCTGAAAACATCGCCTCATGTTAACTGGAGTTGAAAACTTCTTCCCCACTTTTATTTATTTTTGTCAGAAATTTTGTAGCATTTGGGTGACATTATAGTTTCCTGCTCAGCTGAGCTAGAGGACATCAATCAACATTCTTTTTTCAAAAGCACATTGTATTTGTCGACGCGTTCAAATGATGTGTATGGAAATACGGTGAAGTAATGCGACTGCTAAATAGCAAATTTTAAAAATATTTCAATACTTTGAGTGCTTTTGACACCGGCAAAATTGAATAAAATTTAAATGCGTAAATTTTTCTTGCAACAAAATTCAGAAGACAGAAATTAATTGCAGAATGGTAGCTCAGGTTACATAGTATAACAGAAAATATTTGAAGCTCTGAAAGCTTAGGTGATCGCCTGTAATGAAACTACCCGCCGTGGTTGCTCAGTGGCTATGGTGTTGGGCTGCTGAGCACGAGGTCGCGGGATCGAATCCCGGCCACGGCGGCCGCATTTCGATGGGGGCGAAATGCGAAAACACCCGTGTGCTTAGATTTAGGCCCACGTTAAAGAACCCCAGGTGGTCAAAATTTCCGGAGTCCTTCACTACGGCGTGCCTCATAATCAGAAAGTGGTGTTGGCACATAAAACCCCAAATATTATTATTATGCAATGAAACTGTAAAAGTCTAATCTTTTGCAAGAAGCTTCTTGTTCAAAGCAAAAACAGCTTTGGTAGTTGGCCAAAAAAATATGTGATACATAATTAGATAGCTCCACATGTCTGCTATGCATGTGCGAACTTAAAAAAAGAGGGCATTTTTTTTAAATGCGAAAAATTATTTTTTGAATTTTTGTCAGCACTGCCTTTTCTCGGATGTGCGCACGAGCTTGCCGGCTGGGAATGCAGACGATGTTGGGGTCTGCATCTTATTGCCAAGAGACGCATGCTCTAACTCAAGGAGTCTTTTGCTTGGTGTGGGCTGGGTAAACCACACAGTCATTGCACGTAAAATATTCATACGTGTTATATTCATGAGGGAGTCCCGCAGTGCTAGAAGATGTTTCATGCAGTTTACAAAAATAAATATCTGTTATTAAGTACACAGTAAATCCAGAAAGAGTGCTGATATTGTTCATGCAAAACATTTTAAAGGATATGTAGCTTTAAAATTAAACATACAGGAAGCAGGACACTTGGTGCCTTGCTCCCTGGAACCCAATGACGATGTAAGTAGAAAACTGCTTCATAATTAAAACTGAAAACCTACACGAGTATGAACAAATTGTTGTGGTGTTGCATGTTACCACTGTTTGAGAGCCGGAACATGCTCATCTATAAAAGTCACATGTGCCGTGTTCAGTCAGATGTGGTCAGTTGTCATTGGCGACCACTTTCCGCGTTCATGTTCAAAAAAATACGAGTCGAGACTGCGGCGCTTGATGTCACCCGCCTTTGTAATGATAAAAAAGACAGTCGCAGTTTGTTGGCTAGTTTTTGTAGCTAATTATATTAACCCTGTAAGGGTCGATGACGTCAATATACGGAGCCGCGAACGAAGTCCGAAATAGTCGATGCCGTATATTTACGGTGCCCTCTGTATGTTTAAAAATCGCGCCAATTTTCAAACTTTTTTTTTTGCGCCATGTGCTGCCACTATGTGGGAATACAGGAAATTTCTTTTCGCGCCTCCCTCTTTCGGTTCTCGTTGCATGGTTTGTTTTAGCGCTAGTTCGCTCCCGCACGTCTATGTAGTACCGCTCGCGCATTGCCGCACGCGCGGTTGGATGGCGGTTTGGGCTTTGTTCTGCTGGCTATTTCGGCTTCTCGCGCTTGCAAAACTGATGGCTATCTCGTTACTAATCGTTCAAGGTGCGGCCACCTGTTTCTCGCTCGTATAGGGCTCACGGGGGTGCGCATAGAAACGATGCCGCCGTGCGTGTGTTTCCGCGGCTTTTTTTTTAGACTCGCGCAAACTAATTGCCTCTGCTTGGCGATAAGAAGGTTAGCGGAAGTTTGTCACACGTTTTGCTTTTTTTGAAGGGCCCACAACCACACAGTTTTTTGAGTGCGCGCACCTATGCACTTGGATTACACTAAAGATGTACATATTAGTGTAAGAGCAGGAACATTTGAGTCTTGCAAAACATTCTCGTGCGCTCATTTTCAAAGCGTTCAATTATAGCAATGCATCAAATATTCAAGTCTTATAGGTTTATTTCATTTTTCAATGTTGTTATTCATGAATGAAGTGTAGATACATACCAACGCAAAATATTTTTTTTCAGATTACGGTCACCCTAGAAAAATTACGGTAAATGTTTTTCGAAATATCTTCCTAAGAATTGGAATCTGCAATAAAGAAAATAGACCCTGGGCGGTCGCATATGGCGAAAAAAATTGACCCTAGAAGAGTTAACAATCTTTCCTTGCTCGATGGCATGGCTTCATATAGTTATGCTGTATGTGTGATCCACAAATGAACTCTATAAAAATAATTTAACGCACTTCAAGAATAATACCTTTTCATAACTTGTCGCACGCATAGCAGACATGTAGGGCTATGAAATGATGGGTGACGTACTTTTGCGCCGGCCGCCAAAGCTGATTTGTTCACCTTCAATATGAAGCCTTTTGCAAAACATTTGGACTTTAGTTTTTTCGCGTGATCAACTGAACCTCCAAGGCTTCAAGTACTTTGTGTCTATCCCAAGTCAACCAGGCTGCGATTCTATAATTATTTTGTGCCTTTTGAATTTCACTGCGTAAAAAGAAACAAATTCATACTTTGCAATTTTGGCAGTCACACCACTTCAGTCTCTTGACATGAATACCATCTCAATATCTGGATCATATAATTTCCCTTTGAAAAGAAACATGGATCAGTGCCTTCTAGCTTAGCTGGGCAAGAAAAATTTTTGCCAGAATTCTAGAAAATTTTTAGGAAGGAAAATAAATCGGTAGAAAGAGTTCGGAGCTTCAACAAACGCATCAAAATTTTTTCGACAATATCGGCGATGGTAAAGGAACGCTCGTTGGTTTCCCTGGAATGACTCAGGTGTATGTATGAAAGAAAATCTTTTTCAAAAATTTTCTCATTGTACCTACTTTTTGAACATCAAGCAAACTTGAAATGGTTTGCCATAATGGAACAGCTCATGAGACAATTGGGTGGTTTGGCATGAAATGACTGAAGATACTTAAAAATTTAATAATAAGAGAACACTATCCTTGCTGGAATTTATCAAAAACATAAAATGTAGTGAAACATAACAAAGCACCACACTTGTGTTCTGGATTAAGCAATCCAATGTGGGCTTCTGAGGAGACTAGCATAATAACCATAAATAAAATTAACATAAAAATGTCAAGCCATAGGAAGGCACAACATTTGTACGTTCATAAGATAAATATTGATTGGGCTCCTCAGGAGACTAACATAAACATAAACGAACATAAAAATGCACAGTTACAAATGCACAACACTTGTGTTTTGATTTGAGCTGTCTAACTTCGGCTCTTCAGAGCCTTTTGGTCCCATGCGAGAAGCGAGGCAAAAGTTCTTTACATAGGGCATGTTGGTACCAGGAAATTTGCGACACGCGAAGCCTGCAAAAACAACAAAAAGCCAGAACAAGTTTTAAAAAGCAACTTCCACATGCAAGAGCGTGGCATATAGTATGCCTTCGTTATAATAAAATCGACTTATGCACTTGTCTTGCTTTATTCCAACTTTCCGCAGGTACAGCTTTATAGCATGACGTTTTAATTCATTCAATGTGGCACAGGACCCCACTAAGTGTCAAATGCAGAAAAGTGCAAAGACGACCAACATACTGTAAGAAATTGCTTTATGAATATCCTCAATGTCGAAGATATGAAGATTTCTTGTTTGAAACAAAATGGTGAAAAAAATGTCCTAAAGAAATGTTCCTCAAAAAACCTAAACTACTGACAATTAAAATTATTTATTGTCTCATTCATAATTAAAATATGCAGCACCTTACTGTGCTTTTTCAAGCTCCAAATGCAATCCTGACACGTGTACTTGTTTGTCTTTATCGGGCGATACGTTTCTCCGCCTAACAAATGTTTTCGCACAGCACAGGACGCGCCTGCTTTTATTGGAAGTTCTGGAATGGTATGGATGCTTCCATCCGCTGCCTGTGACCGAACCATGTGTAATGTTATTGCATGTTGCGTGACGCGAATAATGTAGAACTTTGTGGAAGGCACACGGGTCCCAACTATTACTCTCGAACATTCGACGACTGATGTATAAAAGCCGACGCGCTTGACCCGCTGATCAAATTTTCGACGATCACCGACTGTGTTCGCCGCTATCTCCATTCTTAGAGTGTAGCTTGTTTTTGAGGACACAATTTCGCCCAATAAAACGCTAGTTTCATCCTTCTCAGTTTGGCTACTTTCTTCACCGTCACTACCACGTGACAATACTGTCATATCATTGAATTGAGTGTGGCTTCATTTGAAGTTAGGTTTCACGAGTTCACATGCAATTGGACTCCATTTCTCGCCTTACAATGGCTTAGGACTCTCTACCTAAAAGAAAATGCCGCTTACAGCGAAGTCCTTTCTGCCTCAATGACTGAACAACTCTTATAAAGAGTATTCCCTGTAGTTGTGTACCAAGCTGGTTGCCATGGCACATGCAGAATATGACAGATACGAAGAAATGCTCAGTCTTCTAAGAGCCATACGGCAGAGGACTGACTTCTTTAATCCTTTAGGTTCACTGCGTACATCTGTGACTGTGATGGGAGATTTAGAAAAAATGTTCCTTTTGAGAACACAGTGTTGCATAGCATCACCCTGGAGGTGCTGCAACCTTCTGGGACTTCTAGAAAATATTCTTGTTGTGCTGTCGCCCGTTGGGTTTCTCCAAAACTGATTTTTCACTTAGGTCCTTGGTTTCTGTCATGCAGTAGTTGGGGAGTGTTGCTACTTCACCTAGTTTACAATAAATCAAGCTTTTGTGTTTCATTACACAAAATAGTTACGCGGCTTTATCCAGCATATAAAAATAGAACATGTAAAACTGCGAATACTAAAATGATTTTGGCGCTTTATTGTTACTTAAAGCAATAATTTATCAGTTTATTTTCTGAAAAGTCTCTCTGAAGAACTCAAATCTGCAATAAAGATATTAGGAATGCAAGAATAGTGATTTTTGAGACCAAACCAATTAATGCCAGAAGAAAATGGAATATTGCGTAGCTTCTGAACAATGAACAACTGGTATCACAATTAATGTAAAAGGATGTTCCCATCCTAGTATTTTTAAAGTTAGCAAGTTTCTGTCATTGCATACTATGTTATGAAGAGCCGTTTATGAAAAGCACAAATGGAGCAACAGAAAGTTTCACACGCACAGGACTCTTCAGTAAGCATAAATGATTGCTGTACAGCCTCTAAATTACAGCCACCTAAGTAACGTAGCCTGGTCCGCTAATCGTACAAGTTCTCACGTTTGATGTCAATACTATGTTATTGCAGGTGAAATTTCACCATACGTTGGCTCAAAGTTTATGTTTTGTTGGTGTTTTGAAATATTCGAATAATATTCGCATTTACAAATAGTGACCACTCAAAGACGAAATTGAATATGGTTCTGTTCAATTCTAAAGTTTCGAGTATTTGAACACCCTTAAAAAATATATAACTCCTAAATTGGAGGGGCATATTTTTCCCCCAAATGTCCTCCTCAACGGGCTAAACCAGAGCGACGCGAAAGCCCATTCATCTGTTGGATAAATTTAAGCCCATAACATATTTCGCAAGGGTTCATAATAACCCTGTAAACAGGCAAGCGAAGTAAGGATGCAGGAAACAATTCCAGCAATTTGAGAATGGGAGTATTGGACATGTGCGATGGTCTGTAGGAAGCTTTATACAGTAGTCGCCAAGGGCCTATCCTCAATTTATGGGAGTATACGGGGAAAAGTCACATAAATATTTTTTTATATCTTAGAATAGAAAGTGGTAAAGCGCGTGTTAATAAATACGAGTTGTAGGTTAGGTGCTTACAATGATTAAGCGCCCACTAAACGTAATACTGTTGACAGTGATGCGTGCAACTCTGTCCCTGTTGTTTCTTTGAGTGAAAGAACCAAAAGAACATTGCACCACAACTCATGTTCCCTCTGCTGAAAGGCTGCTATCAGGCATCACATAAACCTCCTTCAAGATAGGAACAACTTTAATTCAATGTGGTGTGTTGAAATGGGTGAAACTACTGTTTCACATCCCAGAACCTGGAGAGCTGTTTTGATTGCTGTAATATGGTGAACGTGCTGCTCCTCTAGCTGAGCAGTAACTAAACTTGAGCATACTTCACCGCAAATCGTGTATTAGAATAACAATTTCATGCTACTAAAAGATTTCCTCCAGGCCACTAGATTTCGAGCATGCTTCACAGACAACTATTCATTGCAATGACAGCCAAGTAGCACTGCCAATGCGCAAATGCAGCTCATTTCAACTGGTGGAGCCGCCAAAAACTTCTGGCAATGAAGGCAACGTTTAAATTTTTGAAGCATTCGAGTTTAGCGGCATTAGGCTACTTAAGATCATAGAAACAGTCATTCCAAATGGCAGGGAATTGTAGCACACAACTGCACACATGGGGTACTTGAGAGCCGCTTGTTATGCCAATGGCAAGTTCCTAACTTTAGTGAAAAATTTTAATGTAAAAATGCAACCGGAAATAATATCTGACACTTGCTTTTAACAGCGTGGACCTTGGCTGGGTCAAGAGCCTATTTTGCCCCCTTGGTCGTATTTCCAAAGCGCGAATGGCCCATGAGCTCCTCCTCTGTGAACATATGGTGAAGCAAGGCCCTTGCAAACTTTCCTGGTCAACCATGGCAGGCCATGGTGAGCTGTGCCAGGTAGCCTTTTTAATGTGAACTCCTCCAACCTATGTGTACCTGCATATTTAAGTGAATGTTAGCAAAGCCGTTTTAAGCCTTTCAAGCACATTTACACGACAGCCCTACTGCAAATTACAAAAGGACCTGTTGCAAATCTCAAATGCTAAACTTGGCTTCTTACTAGCTTCTTATGCTGTCTGGATGTCATGTGTTTTAGAAAAGCAATCCAGCACAAACAAAAACAATAATAAACAAAAGTATGCAAAACATCTAGTATTATTTAACGTGATTACTATTCTTAGGATTCTTCATATTTTCTAGTTAATGTGATTGCCATTCTTAGGATTCTTCATATATTCTATTTAATGTGATTAGCATTCTTAGGATACTTCAAATTTTCTAGTGTTTGTCTCTATTTTCCCATCTATTTGTGTTAATGGGTAGCCCATGGTCTAATGGGGAGATTGGGCTGCTATGTTGAGGGAAGTGGGTTGCTAATCAACTGTCAGAACAGCTTGGGTGACTGGGTGTGCGACCTTGGGCATATGCCACTTTTCAATGAATCTCTTTCACGCTATCTTGGGCAACTGCTGCTGCTTGTGTCGGCAAGCAGCATTAGGAGCTCGAAGAGGGACATGACTGTCGATCATTACTAAGATTACCACTACACATCAGGTGCGCTCGCTGTGCTCCTGAAGTAATATGCGAGGTTCCACTCCACTGTGTGAAATATACATAAGCCGCAAAGACCACCAACCACCACCTCATGAATTAAATTATTCGACTCGCAAAGCACAGCCTGTACACGATCACGGAGTGAACTCATAAGTTTGAGGACAGTAAGTTGATGTCCATGTCAGGGACCTCTAGGGAGACTCGGTGATTTCCTCGATGTGCGTGATCGTTCCCTCACACATTGTATTACAATTCTGTCTCTCTCCTTGTGCCACGGTTCGAATAGTCATCACATATCACCACTCCACAATAGACACAATATCACCGCAATAGACACTTATACCTACTGTTTATTTAATCTTTATGGATAATACTTTGAGCATGTGTTTTTGCACGGACAATGAATGCTGCAGCTTAAAGGAACACTAAAATATAGTAAAATTAAATTATTCAAATTCTGGCGTTTTAAGTGCCAGAACGACAATCTGAGCTTGAGACACGCCATAGCGGGGAACTCCGAAATAATTTTTACGAAATCAGGCTGCAAGGTACACGGGTAGTTTTGCATTTAACCTCCATCAAAATGCGGTTGTTTGATTCTGTGACCTCGTGCTTAGCGGCGTTGTACCAACGCCCCGCAGCAACTACAGCATGGAAACACTACAAAGAAAAATTATTTTAGATGGATCTGTAAACGACCTTCCTGCAATTCAAGAGATTCGCTCGTACCGTGACAACAGGCTAAGTAAACTGTAAAAGCGGCAAGAGGAAAGATTGGTGGCAGTGCTGCCTTGAGTCACCAAACCAGCTTGCTGTGACGTCATGGATTTGGACGACGTCCGTTCTGGTGTAGCATTTTTTTTACAGATAGATGTTCATCGTATTCCAAAAAGCCAAAACCACAATATAAGAAGCATCAGGAACTTTTATAGAACCAATACAGCCCAAGTTTGAAAAAATACTTGGAATCCACGATGTGACAATGAGGTGTCAGGACGAAGATATTGGAGCAATACTCAGAAAATTGAACTTTGAGTTTTGTTTTCTCAAATAATCAGCCAACTACCAATGAGTTGAATTAGCAGAATTTCACAGAATTAATAGAATTAGATCTTTAAAACGACGCTTTATTTTGAATTGATTTAGGGTGTCATTAGTGTCCCCTTAACGCAAAACAAGGAATGCACTTGGCTGCATAATAGGATAACATGCCTCACTGGTTCTCATTAGGGTAGGATTGTCAGTACAGCAGAGGACATGCACTGGCTGCTCCAGAGGGGAGCCCTGTCACCTCCGCTCAACCTCCCAATTTCCCATTGTTTTATGAGCCGTGATGCAATTTCTGTATCTTAAAGACTCAGAATGCCAAGGAGATTCATGCCCTGCAAGCTGCAGTAAGTGGTGACCCGCATTGCACACCGTCCAGCTCGGCATCAATCGTTTTTGAATTTCGCGCTTGAAATTCAGAAAGTCCCGTATCATTGCTCGTTCTTCAGCTAACTTTTTCAACGGCTGCTGCTGTTTGGTTTGACACCCCTAGCAGTGCATTGTTGTATGATATACGCCATGATACATTTATTCTGGCAAAACTGTAAAGACATACAGTCATGCTGACCTGAACTCATGTTGTTTCTGAACGCCCCTCTTATATTAGGCATATACTAGCAAAAAGGCACATTCTACGTTTAATATTGTCACGCGCTTAGGCAAGAGTAAGTAAAAGTACGAGCAGCCAGACACGAAAAATGCCAGACACTAAGCGACGGTTCTCCAGCTGGCGCGGGTTCTTTGACTTTGTCGTCTTCACCGTTTGCTGGGCGCGTAATGCTGACTGTTCGCTGGCTCAAACCACCAGGTGGCATTATATCCCCTCCCAATGAACCATCGACTCGATGCTCAAACACAAGACGTACACGGAAAGTACGCAAATTAGGTAAGACAAAAAAAAGGAAAACGCGCTAGCACACATAAGGGCGTGCACACGAGGCAAAATATGGGTTCTGTGGTTGGAAACAACAAAAAAAAAACGATTCGCAGTTTCAGATTCAACTTCAGATGCCGTCCCACGTAGTAGTGCCTTCGTCTCAGCGTAACGCGTCAAGTAATCAGTTGCGACAATGATATACTTATTGCCGGAGGAAGACAGGGGAAATGGTCCAAGAAGGTCCATTCCAACTTGATCAAATGGCGTACGCGGGGAGTCGATGGGTTGGAGAAGGCCTGCAGGCTTGAAGGATGGTGACCCGCAGCGCTGGCATTCACGGCATCCTTTCACGTAGAGTTTGACGCAGTCAATCTAGGCCCGTAGTGCAGTTGCCGTACCTGTCCAGAGTCCTTGAGTAGCCCAAGTGACCAGATGTGGGCTCGTCGTGGCAGACTAATAAAAAGTCGTCGCGAAGGGCTACAGGTACTACTAGAAGATGCGGTTTGTCGCCGGCACCTGTGTTTGTTTTGTATAAGATCCCCTCTCGTAGGCAAAATGACGACAACCGTCGCGAAAGTGGACGAGGAATGGACGCCATGCCGCCTTCTAAGTGATCGATGATGGGCTTTAAGTCAGCGTCCGATCGTTCTTTAGCGAGCACGTCCGGCTTGCTGAGGGCTCCCAGGAAGGCGCTGTCGTGTTCCTCGTCAGGATTCTGAGACTCAACAGGTGCTCTTGATAGCGTGTCAGCATCTTCATGTTTCCTGCCTGATTTGTATACGATGGTGATGTTAAATTCCTGGAGTCGCCGACTGCAACGTGCCAATCGTCCAGAAGGGTCTCGGAGGTTCGTCAACCAGCACAGAGCGTGATAGTCGGTCACAATTTTATATGGCCGCCCGTATAGATCCGGCATAAATTTTGTGGTAGCCCAAATAACAGCGAGGCACTCCTTCTCTGTGGTGGAATAATTGGACTCTGCGCATGACAGAGTGCGGCTTGCGTAGGCGATAACTTGTTCAGTCCCGTCTTGCCTTTGCACCAGGATAACTTCGAGACCGATATCGATGGCGTCAGTGCGTACTTCTGTGTCAGCATCCTCATCAAAATGACCGAGCACGGGAGGAGAAGGCAATCGACGTTGTAGCTCCGCAAAGGCAGTCTGTTCATCAGTCCAGAGGAATGGCACGTCGTCACATGTAAGGTGAAATAGCGACTCTGCAATCTTCGAAAATTTTTCTATGAAGCTTCGATAATATGCACACAAGCCCAAAACCCGTCGGACACTTTTATTGTCGGTTAGAGTGGGAAAAGCAGCTACGGCTGAAGTCTTCTTGGGATCGGGCTGATACCTGCCGCGCTCACGACGTGACCAAGGAACTTCAGTTTCTCGTTACCGGAATGGCATTTCTCTGGCTTGCGTGTAAGGTCAGCCGATCGAATGGCTTCGAGTACATTCCGAAGGCGTCGAAGGTGCTCGTCAAAAGTTTCCGAAAAGATAACGACATCATCGAGATAGACGAGGCAGCTTTTCCACTTGAGGTCAGCGAGAACTGTATCCATCATTCGCTGGAATGTGGCTGGCGCGGAACAGAGGCCAAGAGGGAGTACTGTAAATTTGTAAAGGCCGTTCGCAGTAACAAACACAGTTTTCTCGCGGTCCAGCTCATCTACTTCAATTTGCCAGTAGCCACTTTTCAGATCGATAGGGGAGAAATACTTCGCGCGACTCAGCCTATCCAGAGAATCGTCGACACGAGGCGACGGGTACACGCCTTTCTTGGTGACGTTGCTTACCTTCCGGTAGTCAACACAAAACCGAAGTGTGCCATCTTTCTTTTTAACAACAACGACTGGCGATGACCAGGGACTGCATGAAGGCTGTATTATGCCGCCTTGAAGCATTTCTTTCACCTGCGTTTGAATCGCAAGTCGTTCGGTCGGGGAAACCCGATAAGGCTGTTGCCACCGTACGGGGGGCACGTTGTCATAGGTGATGAGACGGCGTTTTGCAATCGACGTTTGACGTATCTTCGATGAGCGTGCAATGCAAGAGTGGAACTCGAGGAACAGCCCGCGTAGGGGTTGTTTGTTCTCTTCAGGAAGCGTTGGACTTATGTCGACGTTGCGTATAAGTGCTTCAGCAGGGCCTATTGCCTCGGAAACAAAACACTCAGTGACATCGGCGATCGGGTCGGCGTAGGCGATGATAGTACCGGGGTAAAGCTGCCGGTGTTCGTAGCTGAAGTTCGTGACAAGAACCTCACAGTGGCCATCATGGAGATCAATGAGGGTTCTGGCTGCGCAAACACCTTGAGAAATCAGGAGAGAGCGGTTGTTTTCCGCGACCGCTTCACCATGTAAGTGTCTGTCACATGCCCCCTGAACAACGACACTTGCGCGTGGTGGTAACGTGACAGCGTCGACGATGACACGAAGAGATGCTCGAGGGCGGATGGTGTTGGTCGCGCTGCGGCGTTCTTTGTCGAGAAAGTGGCGAGGCGTTGTCGAATGTCGATGATAGCTCCGTGATCCCTGAGAAAGTCCATGCCGATGATTAGGTCTCGAGAACAGTGAGGGAGAATGCTCAAGCTGGCAACAAACGTAGAGCCGCGAATCGGTATTCGTGCCATGCACATGACGAGTGGTGTGACGATGTGCCCGCCAGCTGTACGAACTGGTGTTTGATTCCTAGGCATCGTCACTTTCTTCAGAAGGGTGGCCAGTTTTTCGCTGGTTATACAATAATCCGCTTTAGTGTCCACTGAAGCAGTCAATTCACGACCATCGAGCAGTACAGGAATGTCCAAGGAAATTCTTCTGTAATCAGCAGGTACTGTCGTCGTCGATGTATTGTCAGTCCGTGTACGCGTCAGTAGGGGTCCTTGAGCACGTCCAGACTGAGCGGCCTCGCCGCCGAAGGCCACTGTGGTTAGTTTTCCCGGCACGGGCTGGGCGACCGACCCCGCACAACGTTCGAATACGTACGGCGAGTGGGAGAAAACCGCCGCGGCGAAGGGGAGCGTGACTGGTGTCGAGCTAATTGGGATCCACACTGCTGGGCAACGTATTGTTCAATTTCAGGAGGACGCTGGCCGAACCTAGGTCTCGGCGAGTTTGCTGATAATCCGCGTAGTCCGATCTCTCGATAGGAGCACTGTCGGTAGACGTGCCCAGGTTCGCTACAGTGAAAGCAAAGGGGACGGCGATTAGAGGTACCCGCCACACGTCTGATTTCCTTGGCGCCTGTCGGTGGTCCTGGGAATACGAGGCCGCTTAGACGGGCTGTAGCATGGCCGGGCACGCAGTGAGAAGCGGGGAGGGAGGTGGGGAGGTTGCCTCAAAGCTTGCGAATACGACATACGGGAGCTGTAAATTCTTAGCGGTCGACCTTCTGTGTTGAAGGGTGGTTCTCTTAGCGCTTTCTGGACTTCGTCACGGAGAACGCTGGACAAGCAGTTGAGCGTCGGCTGTGAGGGTACCGACAGTTTCTGGAGTTCTTCGCGGATTACGGAACGAATGAGCTCTCGAAAGAAATCGACGTGGCCACCGAGAGTTCCGAAGTCCGTAGGTGAGGCAGCGTTCACTTGGTGTTCACATGATGGAGCCCGCTGCCGAAGCGTCTGTTCCATGGTGAGGGCCTCTGAAGGAAATTCTGACACAGTCTTGGGAGGACTGCGCACGAGACGCCGAACAGCGGCTCTTTTACTCCGCGCATGAGGTACCGCACCTTCTTTTCTATCCGACATGCTGGGGTCGGCTCCTCGAAAGAGACGCGTCATGTCCTCGACATAGATTGCGACACCTCCGTTCGGCATTTGTATACGGGACTGCAGATCACGCTCAGCTCGCTCTCGGCGATCAGGGCTTACGTACGTCTCAAAAATCTGGCGTTGGAATTCTGCCCGTGAAGTTAGGGCATCTGCACGGTTCTCATACCAAACACGTGCACCCTCTTTAAGGCTGAAATATACGTTTTTCAGTTTCTCTGCGTCATCCCACTTCAATACGTTCATAGTGCACCAGCCAATCTTCAACATCCTCATGTATGGCCCCGTGGAAGGGATTGGGCGTTAGCAGATGGAGTAGCGTACATTGAATAAGCATGGTGCCTTTCATACCAGTTGGAGTGGCCGGAGCTGCCATTTTCTCTGGGAGGAGTCCAAACTCTGGGGCTTGTCCACGGATCCTTCTGCTGGCGCGGTGTACAGGCGTAACCACCGGTACGGGGCTGGACCTCCAGCTTCTCGGAGGGGTTTGGTGCGTAGATTAGAGAACCCCGCAACTCCACCAGGTTGTAACGCACTTATGCAAGAAAGAGTAACAGTACGAGCAGCCAGGCACAAAAAATGCCAGACACTAAGCGACAGTTCTCACGCTGGCGCGGGATCTTGGACTTCATCGTCTTCTTCGCCGTTTTGGTGTGCGCGCAATGCTGACTGTTCGCTGGCTAAAAACACCAGGTGACAATATGTTCACAATTGCCACTTAAATTCACTCCTAGTGCAATTGCAAAGTCTCATCTGAGTGCTTAAAGGCACCATGTCTGCTACTGAAGGCACTCTGCACCAATTGATCACTGGAATTGCCTTGCACTTGCATCAGCAATGTTTTTTTCCGCTTCCTGCAATAAATTTTCACGGCATCACTGTATTCGATCACGGGCACGGAGCATCACTGTATTTGATCCTGCCCACTCGGTAGATACGCCTATGGTTCAAGTAATATGAAACAACCTGCTGTATGTAGCAATGGTGATCAAGTGATCAGTAAAACAATATATATGTGCAAAAGACGCGCACATACACATGTGCGTGTTTTTCACATATACTTCGAACCTCAATATTGCTCAAGAAGACTCAATGTTATTAAACAATAAGTTAACAGCATTCAGCAAACGACATTATTGTAGTGAATACTCAGCAATAGCTCAATAATTCTCAATATAATTCAATAATATATCAACAGAATTCAGTGAGCGACTTTATTGTTGGAAACTACTCAACAATGGCACAATAATGCTCAATACTATTCAACAATTTATGAACACAACTTTGTCAACGACTTTATTGTTTGAAACTACTCAACAATGGCTCAAAAATACTCAATTCTACAATATATCAACACATTTTAGTCAATGACTTTTTTGTTGTGAACTTCCAAACAACATTGTGTTTTAATTACTTCTCTGTGGTTCAATAATTATTGAGGGACTGTTGAAAGGCTATTGAGTCCACAATTCATTAACAATATGCCAACAACATTTCAACAGTCATTTTCATAAGGGTTTTGTCTTAGGGAAGTGGGTGAAATAGTCCATCGCCAGACGACCCACTTATTTCCAGTTGTCGTTGGAAAGGGTCCATCCCAATCTGCTGAAATTGGTGGCATGGAGGCTCGATCGGCTGTAGTACATCGGCAGGCCTTGTCGGTGGTGTCTTGCGTCGCTGACGGTCTCGGCATGTCTTGATGTAACGGGCAATGCCAGCGATCAGGCGCGGCCAGTAATACCTTTCCTGTATCCTCAATAGCGCTCGGGAGAATCCGAGGTGCGCAGCGGTGGGATGGTCATGCAGGGCGTGCAGTATCTCTGGACGCAGCGGTGAGGGAACAACAAGAAGGTAGTTGGCGCGGACTTGTGAGAAATTATTTACGTGCAGGTTGTTTTGAAGCGAGAATGAAGACTATCCTCGTCTAAATGGCCTAGGGACAACATCGGTGTGCCCTCCAACCTACTAGATCAGGCGTTTTAGCGCCGAGTCTGCTCGTTGCTGTTCAGGGAAGTCTTCCGCCCCTTATTCCAAGGAAGCCGTCGTCATCGTCGTCATCTTGCGGCGGCGGGTAAATGAGGGTGCGTGATAGGGAAACGGCATCAGAGTGTTTTCGTCCGGACTGGCAGGTTACAGCGATATATTCTTGTAGTCTGAGGCTCTACCGCGCGATTCGTCCTGAAGGCTATTTTAAGTTTGCTAGCCAACACAACTCGTGATAGTCGCTTACCACTTTGACTGGCCTGCCATATAGATAAGGGCGAAATTTTGCTGTAGCCCATATGATAGCGAGGCACTTCATATCGGTATCTTGATTTCACTTCATTTCATTTTGACACCGACTGGCTAGCGGAAGCTCTCCCCTGTTCAAGTCCGTTTTTCCGCCGTACTAGAATTGCACAGAGGCCTAGGCTACTGGCGTCAGTATGGATTCCTGTATCGGCGCACTCGTCAATGTGCTCAAGTATTGGTGGTGACTGCATACGTCGTTTGAGTTCTTCAAATGCGTTAGCTTGCGGCGTTTCCCACTTGAACTCGACTTCACGTTTAGTTAGATGTGTCAACCGCTCAGCGATGCGTGAAAAGCCCTTGACAAAGCGCCTTTAGTAGGCACACTTGGCAAGGAATCTACGCACTGGCTTCTTGTCGATGGGCTGCTGGAAATTTGCGATGGCGGCTGTCTTTTGTGGGTCGGGACGGACTCCAGCTTTGTTGATGACGTGGCCTAGCAACAGAAGCTCATCGTAAGCGAAGCGGCACTTTCCCGATACAGAATTAGCCCTGATGATTTGATGGCCTCTAGTCCTGTCGCATGCCGCCTAAGGTGATCGTTGAAATTTCCGGTGCAGACGACGACGTCATCCAAATAAACAAGACTGGTCTGCCACTTAAATCCTGCTAACACCATGGCCATGAGGCGTTCGAACGTTGCAGGCGCCGAGCACAGTCCGAATGGCATGCCTTCAACTCGTAGAGGTTGTCTGGCGGGATGAAGTCGGTCTTTTCGCAATCTCTCTTTTCTACTTCTATTTGCCAGTAGCCATACTCAAGTTTCATAGACGAGAAGTACTTATCCAATGTGCCGTCGAACCGTGGGAAGGGGCGTAGTTTTTCTTAGTGATCTTGTTCAGTCTACGATAATCGACGTAGAAACGTAGGCTTCCGCCCTTTTTCTTCAGCGAGAAAACAGGAGATGCCCCCGGGCTTTTCAACGGCTGGATGATGTTGTTGCACATGATTTCGTCGACTTGTTGTCTTATACGTTCTCGTTCTCGCGTCGAAACTCGGTGAGGGATCTTCCGGAGTGGTAGAGTGCACTCTTCGCTTGTTATGCGGTGCTTTGCGACTGGTCTTTTTCGTATCCTCGATGACGTCCAAAGCAGTCTTTATATTTTCGAAGCAGACTTCTGAGCTGTTGCTGCTTAATAATGGGGAGAGTTGGATTTATGTCGAAGTCTGATTCGGAAAATGCGGTCGTCGCGGTAGGTGCGGCAGAATCCGAGAGGACGAACGCATCCACAATTTCCTCGATGTATGCGATCGTCATGCCGTTGTTGATGTGCTTGAACTCCTGGCTTAAGTTTGTCAGCAACACTTTCGTTTTTCCTCCGTGCAGACGAGCGATCCCTCTTGCAACGCAAATTTCATGGTCGAGTAGCAGATGTTGGTCACCCTTGATGACGCCTTCTAAATCTGCAGGTGTTTTTGTGCCGACGGAAATGACAAGCCCGTAAAGAAAACATATTGAGAAAGCATTGAATTATTATTGGTCAATGTTGAGTTTTTCATTGAGGAAATGTGGAAATTTTGTTGGAGAATTGTTGGGCTGATTGTTGAGTGGTCTTGAATATTGGCCACTGAAATTTAATTGGAACACCATTGGGTGTCTCAATGCTGAATAATTGTTAAGGTACCATTGAAATTCCATTGCGCTTAGACGGCTCGTTGTGTTCATTTTGTTGAATGGTTGTTGGGCTACCATTGATAATGCATTGAACTGACGTGGTAGTTCTGTTGACCTGTTGTTGAGGTATTGTTGTCACAACACTGAAAAGTACGTTGTGGCGCAGTTGAGATGGCATTGAGATTTCAGAAGTGGACATTGAAATATGATTGACATTTCGTTGGGCTAGTGGATTTTTATTCATATATTGAAATTGCTTTGCTGTTCACACTTTCATGCCGCGGTGCCTGCTCCTAACTTTGACAAACAAAAGCAAAGAAGAGACTGATCAATTTGAAGTACCTTTATTTACACTAAAGATGCGTGCCCATGAAACATTATTACAGTACATAAGGCACCACTACATCGAACCTGGAGACATAGGCTAGTACATACAGCACCTTTAACAGTGTAAATACATCGGAAAAAACCTATACATATGAATTAAATCAAAACGATCATCGTGGTCTTCCCTTGCGACTTAAGTTTACGACTAGAAGGCAAAGCGACTCAAAAGGCAGGGCTTAAGCATACCCTTTTAACAACCAACTTTGAACACATGAACACTTGAAGCTGCTTGCGTGTTAACACACACACGACATCTGAATACGTTACATTAATGTTTCGCACACTATCCCATCACAGGAATAGTTACGGCTGATTGTGAGAAGGCAAAATAACAGACTTGAAACAGACTTATTTACACTAAAGATGCGTGCCCATGAAACATTATTACAGTACATAAGGCACCACTACATCGAACCTGGAGACATAGGCTAGTACATACAGCACCTTTAACAGTGTAAATACATCTGAAAAAACCTATACATATGAATTAAATCAAAACGATCATCGTGGTCTTCCCTTGCGACTTAAGTTTACGACTAGAAGGCAAAGCGACTCAAAAGGCAGGGCTTAAGCATACCCTTTTTAACAACCAACTTTGAACACATGAACACTTGAAGCTGCTTGCGTGTTAACACACACACGACATCTGAATACGTTACATTAATGTTTCGCACACTATCCCATCACAAGAACAGTTACGGCTGATTGTGAGAAGGCAAAATAACAGACTTGAAACAAATGACTTCACGTAAATATATAAAAGCTTTAGCACACGTCTTTCACCAGGATTAAAATTTAATGAAGTACCAATGTAGACTTGTCTGAGCTTTTTGTCTTCGAGATGTATATATTTTCAGGTTGCCCAATTATTTTATAAAATAACAGCACTCAACTTAGCTATTAGTTGATCAGACATCATTTAGAAGGTTGTCTGGCATGGTGAACACCTGAATCATGTTTCTGACGAGCCACGTTTGCAAGAACAGTACACCATTTGTATATTTTAAATTCAAGTACAGAAGAGTTTGTTGGTGGCATTTCCTCAATTTAGTGAGCTCATATTCAGTTAATTTTTCTGGACTTGCACAAAGCTAATTAGAGCACTTTTTGGGGCCTTTTTCACTATACCCAGCAACTAAGTGGTACCTCAGTCAATAAAGAGATAATGCAAGGCTAATACCTTGAACGATAAGAGAAAACATAATTATTTAGCACAGAAAATTGGTAGTAACACACGGCTAACACAATTCCAAATAGCCAAATAGATGGTCACTTGCACTTGCAATATCAAGTACTCCAGAAATCGTCATAAAGGATGGGAAAAGGTTTCGATGACTGGACAGCCAGATTGGTGAGACAGTGAAAAACGCAAATAAATGCGCGCATACGAAAAACTAATGACCTCAATTGTGCAGGTAAAATGGTATTAAAATGCTACCAGAATTTTATTGCACAAAATACATAAAAGTTGCAAAAAATTGGAACAAGGCAGTAACAAAGACGCAGGGAGATACAGCACCCGTGTTGAAAAAAAATTTCAAGTGATATACATGCATATTTAAGATCAAGACAATTTTTTCTCCAGTATTTACAAGAAGAACCCATGCACTGACGGCATAAAAGGTTCCGGTGCCTGGAGAAGGCAGCACAGTACAAAGCAGCGTCATGAGAACTGAAAACAAGAGCTTAGTGTGTTTAAAACGTACGAATACTTGCATACCTACAGGCTTGTGATATGTCATGCCTTGAATGGATGAAATTCATAAATCTCACACAAATGAATTTACCATCACTCGTATTGGCTTCCTCAGGGGACTCCTTGAAGTTGAACTAGAAAAATGTCCATCAGTGTTAAAAACAGAGAAGACCCTATAGCGTTCTTCCTTAAATAAACAGCGCAAATATTTTATGTATCAATTCTATGGACACTTCGCCAATTCGGTGTACATTTATATTTGACAACCACCCAAACAGAGACGAGAAGGATGAATTAAGGTAGGAACACACATGAACGCTGACTCAACTAGAAGTCTATTCGTGAAGACAAAGATTTTAAACACATTGGGCAACTTCACAAAGATAAAGCCATGGATGCGCAGCAGGAACAGCCCGGCAGAACAAAAAAGGACCGAAAGACATGTCCTGTACAACAAACATGTGCGTCAAAAAAACACACACATGAGAACTGAAAGGTTTGTCCTGTAAGTGATATTAACGTGAAATACTGCAGCAACTCTTTCCCACTAAGGGTCACAGAAATCTTGCTTATGAATTTTTCTTCGTGATCAATAAATAATTCTTCCATAAGTCCTCTTGTGTTCTGGTCTTTGTGATGAAACAACCGTTCTTCCTGCTCTATACCTCAACACCAGAGGAGTTCCAGAAGCAATATTTATTGATCACAAACGAAACAAATGCATAACCAAGTTATCTGTCGCCCTTAGTGGGAAAGACTTGCAGTTCTCAAGAGTATTTCTCGTTGGGTAGTATCACTCATCGGACAAATATTTCGCTTTTTCGAAAGATTTGTCCGATAGTTCTCGTTTTTCACGCACGTTTATTCTACATGACATGGCTTTTTCAGATTCTTTTTCTTGTCGCTCGTGGCTGTTTCTGCCACGCATGCACGGCTCTTTACCTTTGTCAAGTAGACCAGCGTCTTTAATACCCCTGTCTTCAAAAATAAACTTAGCTGAACTTGCGCTCGTGTGTGCTCCTACCTATTTTGTCATCCACCTCTGTTCGCGTTGCTGTTTCCAGTACGCACGTATCACTTGGTTAGGCTGGTAAACATTCTCGCAAGCAAAAGGAAATACCTCCTTCAAAAGGTACCCCTTCCTTCACTACTAAAAGCTAGAGTAAATCGAAAGTAAGCCTTCACAGCGTCCATGCGGCAGCTAGTACACCATAGCAGCACAAAAAATAGTTTAAAATCCCACTTGGTGGAGAATGGCCACAGAGATGCGAGTTTGCTAGTGAATCAGCCATATATCAACGGGTGTCTCTTGCACGACGCCAAGCTGCTCTTGAGGTAGAACAATTTAGCATCTGGGCATTTGCTGCATGTGTAACCTGCGAGAAGGGAATGCCGACAGAAAATGAGATTGCGCGGATTCAAAATCTGCCACACACTGCACATAACTACGCACAAAATACAAGTACACACTATGCTGGCAAGTAAAAATTTGCGACTCTTTACGAGTACTGTCTAGAAAAGGAAGAAATGGGTTACTACGGTAAATGTTAGCTAAGACAAGCACAGCGATGTTTCACAGCGGGGAGAAATATTCCCGGCTCTCTCGCAGAACCAAAGACCACGCGACAGTGGATAGCCAACACCAAGCAGATATCGAATCTTTGGGTAGAAGTCCAGCAGCAGGAATAACCTAAAGATACGAGTGAGAACATGCACTGCTTCTTTGAAGTTAGCCGTTCTGGCGTGTCTTCGATCATTCCACGCGATTTGTGTGCAGAACGTCGAGTACACGCTTTTGCGCATTTTGCGAGGTAGGGTCTGCACAGTGAGCTAGCTTCATGCACGCGTCATTGTTCACCGCGCAAACGGTGCTCGAGGCGACAACATGCCGAGTGGCGCTCCCTTCGCTTCTGCAAGCAACGCACATTCGGATCGGCCCAGTTCAAAGAGGCAGCAGAGAACGGTGGCATGTTTCGGTTATCGCCAATTAAAATTGTACAGTACGCCTTCAACAGAAACGCGCCGCGCTAGATAAAGATGCTTACTGCGGTAGTTTTTGCAGTGACAGGCGATAAGGCGAGCCCGTCGGCGGCTGTCTTCTTTGCCGACGTCGTCACCACACCGACCACACCTCTGTTCATTTGCGCTGTGTATCCGTGAACAGTCACCGCGCGGAAGCTGCGACTTATTGGTTGGCCGTTCTCCGCAAATCCCAAAGAGGCAAAACATATTTTGCGGTGCGCCGCACCATTATGCGCAACCTTAATCGAGGCACGCTTAACCGCTACGGCACAAAAGGTGATCACACTAACCGTATGGTATACGATGAGCCACTACGAATTAAAAAAAATCATTATGATGTCTTACGTGCGAAACCAACGCTCTGATTATGAGGCAGGTCGTAGTTGGGGACTCCGTAATAATTTTGACTTCCTGGAAATTTTTACGTGCATGCAATGCACAATGGACGAGCGTTTTTGCATTCCGCTCCTTTGGAATGCGGCCGCTGCAGGGATCGTATCCACGACCTCGAGCCCCAAATTGCCACGGCGCCCGCCATAGTTACGAAATGCGCAATCGTGACGTGCAACACCGCCTTCCGGTACGAGTGTGGTACAAACGTAGCACAGCTGCACACCTTCTGCACAATTATTTGTCGTGGTTCTCCTAAGCTCGTAGTGTCTGCCTAAATATCTTGAAAGGCAGCGCGCCTCTCACGTATCGGAACGCGATAACAAGCGCTTAGACGGCCCACGTGAGCCCCTATGAAAGATGTCGTGGCCACTGTACAAAATTATCACTGCTCAGAGAAGCTGATCCTTATGTTCCAATTCTGTTCTCTCATACAAATTAAGGAAAGGTCATTAGGCAGGAACAAATGAAGCAATGCAATTTTACGCACGTGGGGCGCCGCCGCCTCTTTGCCTATTGTTTCATACGAAGTGATGGGGGCAGCGAGCGTTAGTATCACGCGCTTTCGCTCCGAGGCATACGGTTTCCTTGAAGAGAGTGAACGGTGTGCTTAAAGTCTCACGCTTGTCAATGTCAAAATAGAAAAAAGGCTACGTGCCCAAGAAAACGAGATTACTTACCTATCTGCAGAAGCTCGGCTGCGACTCTTTCGGGGTGCCTTCTCTCCAACAGGCATCATGACCTCTGCCGCGCATCTCATCAAAACAGCCAGGCTCGCACATCAGTCGAAGACTAGTAGCTGAGTCAGCCAACGACTTCAACGGATAAACGTCCCACTTCTTGTCATTAAAGCATTTCACTAAAATGTGCGTCATGATGTCCGA
Source organism: Dermacentor variabilis (assembly GCF_050947875.1). Taxonomy (NCBI): domain Eukaryota; kingdom Metazoa; phylum Arthropoda; class Arachnida; order Ixodida; family Ixodidae; genus Dermacentor; species Dermacentor variabilis. The sequence goes on along the minus strand of NC_134576.1, from coordinate 79,953,813 downwards.
AAAGAAAAAATACTTTCATCCAAACGCACGAAACGTGAACCACCACACAAAGCAACCAACTAACCGAGTCCGAAAGCCGTTCACAGCTTCACTATCGTATGGAGTTATAAAAGCATTTCAAACACAAAATAACCGCACGGAAAAACAACTAATTAATTAGCAATAATTTTTCATCCACTAACCTTCATAAATTTTCAAGAACAACCTAATTTGTAGCCTAAACAGCAAATACTACGACCAAAATATCCGGCTACGAAACTAGTGGTAACGATGTGTACTGTTGCAAAAGTGTGCTCAAAACGAAGCTACAACGGTTGCAACGGCGTGCGCGCACGCAAACACCCGAACGCTGCCTTGACGTTGGTCGCGCCACCTAGAAATAAAAATTACTACTAATTTTATTATTTTTACAAAAGTAACGCTACTGGAATAGTTTATAGCACCTTTGCAGATGACAAGGTGACAAGTAAGGTGTGATAAGAGTCCGTTACCTGTATTTCTTTCATTTCCCTTTGGTGTTGTTCTATTTAACTTAACAGATGGGACCTGTCCTGCAGGCTTGGGAGAGGACGACAGTTCGGCAAGGCTCAAATAAATCGCATGCTTCTTGTAAGGCGAGGGTCGGGAGCAGCCGCAGATACAGCGATTCGCTGCGATACTGTTGCGGCTGTTTCTGAATCAGAGGCCCTTTCAAGTAAATGGCTACAGCGGCTGCGCGCTGCGATCTCAAAGCGTGTTCGTTGTTTTATCCCTAGTACCACGGCCGTTGGATAAGAATAGCTATATTTACTTTCCGGACAGAGGGTGCGTCGCAGGACATTCGAACATCTCTCACGTGTATGTTTGCAGCATGTGCTCCGCTTGCATCCTACAGTTCCCACAGCGCGTCGGATGCTCGAAGGCAGCGTCGTCGCGTATCGGCGCCTGTCTTATCTCTTTTCACCTGTCTACTCTTGGGGAACTCCACATGCGCGTAGTCACTGTGTTTGCGAGTGAACTTCGCATTCTTATGCTCCCCGAAACGTGCTCATTTTGGATCGTACCAATTGCTATGTCATCTAGTGTATGTTAATGCGACGATGGCATTTGTACACCGGCGAAGAAATAAATCGTTATGAATTTGGGCGGTCATGAAGCTAGTCTAACGCTGCAGTTTTTAGAGAGATAAAACGGCTACGAAAGTGGGGCGGTCCCGGAGATAGGCGCTTGAAAGTGCCAGCTTTAGCGACAGCACGAGGAAGTGGCACGCTGCGCATGCGCCAAGCACTTCAAAACTTACTGGCTGTTGAACGAGAGGAGCATTCGCGCGTTCGTGGCCTAATGGTTAGAGCACCGGGCTCAACGCCCGACGTTCAATGCCACCCCATCGGTCACACATTATTTTCTTTTTATTAAAACGAGGCGAAAGAAGAACCTACCTGCCACAAAGCGACAGCAATGAGGTTGGGACGCTTCGCATTAAATTTTTGGAATGTCTTCATATGCGAGTCCTAATTATTGATACTGGACTCAACTGCTACACAACAAAAAAAACAACTACAACAATCAACACAAATTACCCAGTAAATTGTTTATTGAGAACACTCAATGGTAATATTGTTGTGCAAGTGTTGAGCGAACTGAATTGCTTTTGAAAATTTGTTGAAGTCCCTTGTTTCAACAATTCCCCAACAATATATCAATGGTTAATCAACAGTCATTTTTGTACGGGAGGCTGGAGCGGGGCGCGATGCTGACATGATCTTCGAGCACACTCAAGGCGTGGTGACTATTAGAGCTCTCCGGCGGTATCGCTTGATTTTTCGACGGCGTGATCGACTTTGACTTCAGGTCGATGACTGCGCCGTGTTGGTTCACGAAGTCCACGCCGAGAATGACATCTCGTGAACACTGTTGGAGCATAACCAAGGTGGCAGGAAAGGTGCGGTCTTGAAATGAAATTCTTGCGGTGCAGATTCAAGTCGGCCTTATCAGGTGTCGTCCAGCGGTCCGAAATTGAGGGCCTTCCCATGCAGTTTTAACTTTCTTAAAGTGGGCGGCGATGCGTCCACTTATGACGGAGTAGTCGGCTCCTGTATCCAATAAAGCGGTTACTACGTGGCCGTCGAGAAGCAGTTGACGTCGGCGGCTCTTTGTCTGGCGTTGCAGTAAGGTCTTGGCGTCGGATCACGGCTGCGTCGTGTTGAACTGAAGCTGGAACGTCGTGTCGTCAAGTCGTGTTTCGTCGGTGTATGCTTGACTTTAAGGCTTCGTCGAGATGGTGGCGTCTCGTTGATATATTGTCGAGATCTTCTTTTCGGCGTCTTCTTCGGCGGCGGAGGATCTTGGTCAGTTCGACGAACAGCAGCCACACCTCCATCGGTTGCTGTCTTTAGTTTTCCGGTTATGGGCTGACGGACCGGCCCCGGGCTGGACCAGTGTATGGACGGCGCTGCGGCGACAGGTAGCGGCCTGGTGACGGCGAATGGGACGGTCGTCGAGGGCTCCACTCGGTGGCGGGTAGATAGTCGGCAATGTCACGTGGGCGTTAGCCTTGCTGTGGGCGTGGTTCGTTGACAGCGAACCATCCCACTTCCAACTCGCGGTAAGGGCATCGGCGGTAGATTTGCCCGGCTTCTCCGCAGTTATAGCAAAGTGGATGGTGGTCGGGGGTGCGGCAAACGTCAGTCTTCCTTGGAACGCTGAGTGACGCGACGGGTTGGCGTGCTGGCGGCGACTGTGGTGGTGGACGACTGAACTGTGTCGTCACAGGGCCGTGCAGTGAGAGTGGAGGGGGAACATGATGGCGGGCTACAGTGGCATATTTCATCGCTTGCGGCTGAGGCTGCGGCGATTCAGGGGCTACTCGGAGTTGTTGGAGCACCTCACGCACGACGTCGGCGATCGAAGCTACTTGTGGCTGTGATGAAGGGAACAGCTTCTGTAGCTCGTCCGGCACGATCGCTAGAATAGTCTAGCGCTGGTCGTCGGTGGCCAGTGACTGAACTCCGGCGTAGTTTGTCGAGTACGTGCTACGGTTGAATTTCCGGTACCGCATTTCCAGAGTCTTCTCGATGCTGGTGGCCTCGCGACGAAACTTGTCGATGGTCTTCAGTGGGCTTCGTAGCATTCCCGCGAAAAGTTCCTCATTCACTGTTTTAGACTTGTAGCGCAGCTCAGAAAGAACAAAAAAGAAGGAAGTAGGGGTAGTCAAAGGGAACGCAAAACAGAGTGAGCGCGAACTTGCAACTGATGGTTTATTTCGTGACACACAAGGCTACTTCTACACATGGCAAACCATGTGACATCAAGATATTAAAAAGAAACCAAGCAACAAAACCGATATTACCGAAGTGACAACATATTCAGGCAGCCTGTGGCTGCAGTCGGAGATACGCTAATTTATTGCTTGATAATGATAATGAAGGCGAGCTTACACATGCATGCATGGCCCAGACAAATGATAGCCTTTTATTCGATGATTTCTCTTGTGAGCTGATTGCGACTACAGCCTAGAATGACGCATTCCTCTAAGACAGGTTCGCAACCACACGTTTTACAATGCTGCGCAAGAAACCCCCCAGCTGTAATACAATTCTTAGCATTGTAACCATTCGCGCAGACAGTTATTCAGACATCGGCCAGTTTGACCAACGTAGCAGTTTCCACACTTGAGTGGAAAACAATAAACAACACAATGTGTGCAATTAACGAACTCATTTTTGTGATTCCTATCACAGCTAAGAGGTGCTTCCTTATTCGGATTAATGAGCTTGTAAATCCTCGTAAGCTTGTTAGGGGCAGAAAACACTACACGAACATTTGCTCGCTTGGCGATTTTCTTAAAGTTACGTGAGAAGGTGTGAATATAAGGAATGAAACGTGGCAGAAGTCTGTCGCACTGTTTCTGCTAGCCAAGCTAGCCATTTTAGCCGTGAATGACCCGTTTTTAATACGCAACTCCGATGAAGTAATTGAACTTTTAAAGGACAACTCTGATCGAGGCTTTCAAGTCTTTTCCGTCGATGTGAAGGACCTCTACTATTCTATTGCTCACAATGACCTGCTGTCAGGTATTTCGCAGACAATTGATGAATTTGGCGTCACCCGTTTTCAAAATAATGCTGGGCTGTCTAGTAATCACTTTTTAGAATCTTTGAGCTTTTATTTGTCATCAACGTTCATTACTTGGAATGACACCACCTATATGCAGAAAAACGGAGTATGCATCGTTTCGTGCATTGCCCCACTCCTCAGTGATTTATTTTTACCTCGGCTACACGTCGCCATATTAGTGAACCTTAATCAGACTAATGTTTTCAAAACATTTCGTTATGTGGACGATATTTTGTTTTGTATTCAGTGTTCTCCGGCCGATCTTGAGACTGAGGTTGCCACGGTAGTGCCAATAGTCATAGAATGCCTTGCGCCCCTTGACGTTACCTACAAGCTCCCACAGGATCATACGATCTGTTTTTTTTGGATCTGCGCTTCGCTTGTTCGGATATTCATACGTGTTGGTACTATGAACCTCGTGCTAACAAACCACTTCTTCCGTTTCATTCTGCTCATTCTAAGTTGGTCAAGAGAGGCAGTGCTAACCTTTGCCTTAATAATGCTTTGAAAAAGTCGTGCCACCATAGTGTTTCGTCTAGCTTTGCCCCTCAGTGCGAACGGCTTTCGCAGGCTGGTTATCCAGTGTACCTACAAGTGTCAGTAGCAGAACGAATTCTAAGAGCTTAGAAAAGACAACCATCACTGAGATAATCCTGCAACTACTCGGGGTAGGACAAGCATCATTCTTTATATTCACATCCTCTCACATATTCTTAAGAAAATCGCCAAGCGAGCGAATGTTCGTGTAGTGTTTTCTGCCCCTAACCAGCTTATGAGGATTTGTAAGCTCACTAATCGGAATAAGGAATCTCCTCTTAGCTGTAATAAGACTCACAAAAATAAATTTGTTAATTTCACAGCTTGTGTTGTTTATTGTTTTCCACTCAAGTGTAGAAAACGCTACGTTGGTCAAACTGGCCGATGTCTGAATGACAGGCTGCGCGAACCTCCTTCACACCACGCATGAGTAGGGGGACTTTCTTCACCTCGGACATTTCCAAGCCGATATGGCGGAATAGGCGGCTCATTTCTTCTGTAAAGATGGCAATATTCTCGTTTGGTAGCTACATTCGGGCTTCCAATAGAACCTTGGCCCTTTGTTTCCGGAGGATGCGGATGCTCGTAAAGGCCTGTAAGAAGTTACTTCGGAACAGCTCCCACATTGTAAGGGTCGACTCCCGGTTCTCGAACCACGCCCTCCCACTATCTACCAAGGAGCAGTACACGTGACGCAGTTATTCCTGAGAGGTGCAGTTATTGAAGAACGAGATCCTTTCGAAAGTGTCCAGCCAGGTTTCTGGATCCTGCGATGAAGCTCCACGGAAGGAGGGTCGCTCCTAGGTTGTTTAAGCACGATTGGAGACGCTGGTGCTAGCATCGTGGTCGTTGACTTGGCAACGAACTTCCTGGTCGTCTCAGAGAAATTTCCGTGCTGCGGCAGCAGTCCGTGCAGACAGCGGCTAGCTCTCCTGGTCCTTGGCGACAGTGGTGTTGTCTTCAGGCTTCGGGCTTGGATCGCGGCTTCGCGGGGGCGTCCGGTACCTCAATGCACAAGCTCCACCATATGGCACGTGGTAGTTACGGTGAAGAACACAAACTGTGAATGGCGAAACTGCGTTTTCCTGGGGGAACTTGTGCCCACAAAAGCAAGTTACACTGAAAGGACCGCAATAGCGGCGAACACGATCGGCGGTTGACGAAATCTGTTCAGCGGGTCAAGCGCGTCGGCTTTTATAGATCAGTCGTCGAATGTTCCATAGTAATTGCTGGGCCCCGCGTGTCTTCCACAAAGTTCTACACTGTTAGTTTGGGTCGCGCATACATGCAATCAGATTACACAAGGTTCGGTGACAAACAACCGATGGAACCATCGATAACATTCCAGAATCTTCCGATACATGCTGCGTTGTGCGAGAACATTGTTAGGCGGTGAAACGTGCTCGCTCGATAAAGATAAACAAGTGCACGTGTCACTATATATATATATATATATATATATATATATATATATATATATATATATATATATATATCCTCCCACATGTTTCTTCAAGAAAGGAGCTTTTTGTCTCCATTCCAACACATTTATGGAAAACATATCAAACAATGAAGATATTACTAAACTTTTTCCGCTCACTTTACTTCCGTGAATAAAACATCGGTCCTGAAACCTGCTTAAGATGCCGATATGTAGAAAAACTAGACATGGTGGTGGGCTGCTGAGCATGAGGTCGCGGGATTGAATCCCGGCCACGGCGGCCACACTTCGATGGGGGCGAAATGCGAAAACACCCGTGTACTTAGATTTAGGCGCACGTTAAAGTACCCCAGGAGGTCGAAGTTTCCGGAGTCCTCCACTACGGCGTGCCTCATCATCAGAAAGTGGTTTTGGCACGTAAAACCCAATAATTTAACTTTAAAAAAGAACTAGACATACGCATGCTCACACCCCTCACGATCAATGAATAGAGCGCTTTATCATCTGAAGCCCTCAATTCGAAGCCTTAATTCCAAAATAATAATACTCTTAATTCAAAAACTACGTATCTTTTCCTTGATGATCAGAGACTTCAAACTGATGTCTGACAAAAAAATGTCTTTAGCTAGTGATTTTCTGTATTGCATGATGTTTACCTGTATATTGTTTCTATAGTGCACTGTAATAAGATCAATGTTTTAACTATTTCTGTGTTCTTATATTGCTCGAATTTGTTAGTTTTTGGATCATACCCACCCTACTTGGTCTACCAACTGCAGTATGTTCTAAGTAAAAAATGGTTAGTATTTTAATTATTATTGTTTTAGTTACAGTAATGCCTGCTTGGGTGGCCACTATACTTAAACAAAATACTAATTCATGCTTTTTCATTTTAAGCTTGCTACACTATTCTGTTGTCTCCTTACAGCCTTTCGAGTGTGGCAGGCAACTAGTATAACACGCAAATTCACGCAGCAGTTCTACATTTTTTTTGTTATTTCGCAAAAAAATAAAATAACAATTCACGCCGAAACTCCTGTGGGATTTGTCTAAATATGCGTAAGCACTACGCCACTTGCTCATCTCCACGCTACGTGGTACCATTATCAATGAAATGAAAGAATGAAAAAAATCTATGAAATTATATTACGAAACTTGATCACGGCAGTACAAACGACTGAGCTGTGGCGACACGCACGAGTGCGACCTATGGTGCCTGGTGCGCTGATAACGTTCCGATCACGAAAATCCGTTATCGATCCATCCGCGTCGAACAGTTGACCAAACCTACTTGGGCGTCGGCTTCGGGCCGCACCTCAAAAGCGGTCTGCGACGCCGACAAGCAGTGCCGACTGCTGACAGCTTCTCGCGCTGTGTTCTGACCTCTTAGTTTTCAAGAGAGAAGCGCAAGCCCGTATCTTGAAGCGAGTTGCGAAAGTAGCATAGTGAGGCGCGTGCTGAGAGCTTTGTGAGCGTTGTGTTCTTGCTTCTTCATTGGTGTTGAAGCGAGAGGCCGCACGAAAGTGGATTTTCTCGCTGCTCAAGGTGGCATATCGGAAGCGGTTGTCATAGTGGACGGACGGAGGGACCGTTTTCCCGTTGGTTAAGCATAGAAATCGTTAACATAAATGTCCTTAAAGGGCCCTCAGCAGGCCCCATAGCAAATTTTGGTTATACGCTGGAAGTTGCTACGTGTCCTCTAGAGAGCTTTCCGCCGCAAAAATGTTTCAAATCGGCTCATTATTAGCCGAGATAGAAATATTTCAGTGCCACGAATCCATGATTTCAGCAGGCGGGCTCCGCTGTCAAGCAAGTCTCTCTCTCCATTCGCCCCGTCTAGCCTACGCAAGTGAAATTCCTTCCCTACGTTCTCCCATACCGAACCTCGTGGACCGCGTGACGCGTACGTCACAGGCCCCGCCTTCATTTTTTTTTATTGCGAAGGCAATACTGCTCGCACTTTCGGCCCATCGGTAGTCGTGGTGCCTCTTACACAGCTGCGCGTCACGTGACCGTGTGACGTCACGCCAAACGGAGAGACGGGGCCCCAGCTCTCGGCATCGATGGTGGAGGCTATAGTGTACTAGAATAATGTCCTAGTGACCCGACCGGAAAGGGGCGTGCGTGCCTCTTTCCGTTGACGCCACCAGGTCTGGCCACTGCGATCTTTTATAGCAGACGGGCTGCTCTCATAATCGCTGCTTTTGAGGCGGTCCGTATTTCTAAGCGTTTTTTACGGACATGGTTGTTTCATTACAACAGAAAAGGATGGTATTTAACAAAGTATTCTGTAAAGGAAGATTTTGAAGGCCACATCGAGACTCTAGTATCGACAATGTCGTCTGCTAGCGTATTCTGGCACAGTACGGCGCATTCATTGCGCTCTTGGTATCGCCTGTGCCTGCTGGCAATTCACCGAGCTCCTTGTTGCTCATATAGTGCTCGAAAGCCAATATATCTGGGCCTGCCTTGCTTCTAAGGAGCTATATTTACCACTCCATATAAATCGCGTGCTTATCGCGAATGACAGGAATGTGCGTACCGACTTCGGCGTTGCGCTGCTAACCCCGAGCGCGTAGGATTAAATAATGGCCTCGTTGGCTGCACTTCCATGGTGGAAAAATGCAAAAATGTCCGTGTTGCCGGTTATAAAACTCCACTTGGACAAAATTATTCATGTGTCCCTCCCCCCCCCCCTCATTTACTGCGTGCCTAATAATTAGATAATAGTGTTTTTTCCGCATTAAACCCGAGAATGAATTCATTTTTGACTATGCAATTGCGCACATACAAACTCACATTTTCTCCCGAAATTTTAGCTCCTTAGAAATCCGCGGCATCTTCAGCACATACTGTCAGAGTGACGCTAGAAAAAAATCCAGGTTAGTGTTCCTTCTTATTTATTCACAGTGAAAATAGCACAGCTATAAAGGAACCCTAATTTGTAGCTACCCTGGGCACCGAGCATCTAATCACATTATAAGTAACCATTGTTGTTAAAACACATAAACAAAAACACCTTGTAGCATGGGGTTCTAAGAACATCAACTGAGCTTAATATATTTTGATACTTGGAGCCTTCTTTCATTACACTTATTCACGCTTTTTGTGAGGAAATGTAGCCTGGTTGTGATGTAGAAAGCAGTGAGTTCTGCTGTCATGCATTCGCAGTGATCAGGGCAGGCAAGTTGATGCTGCAGCCTGCATTTAACAGAATCTAAAACGCTGTTTGCATGCAACTCAAGAAGACTAAAACAAACTGTGAAGTATTTCTCCAAGTTGATCATAAAGTGGTACAGAGGGGAGGCAGGATATGACAAACCTCCGTTGTCTTTCATATGGTTAACTCTGCAAGCCTCAAGTATCCTGCTGCCCATTTTGTGATCAGTAGTAAGTTCAGGCAGCCTTCACAGCCTGTCTTTAAGATGCATTTTGTCGCCACAACCAGCGATATAGAAAATTAGGCGGCTGTCACTGGATGCTGGAGCCCCAAATACCACAGCAGAAAGCTGCAACCTTGGGGTTAAAACATGTGAAAGGCCATGAAAGTCGCTTTCAGGCATTACTCCTTGGCAGATCATGCGGCTATCAGAGTCTTGTAGCAAATGGTTCGCAGCGGCAAGGAAGCGTACAACTATGTCCTGGCACAGCGCACCTCTAAAGTACAGTTGGCGAGACACTTCGTCTTCATGCCCACTGAAATGCAGAACTGTTTCACGCGATATCTCGGGTCTTTACTTTTGTACCAACCAATGTTGTCACGAAACGTACGCTTGAGCCATTGCCACAGTTAAAGTGGCACCAGAGCTTTGAGGGAACATACACTACTTGGTGCGAGCTCATTGCGAACGGTTCATTCTCTGTGCAATGTCCGTTTTCCTCTTACGCACTCTCGACCAGGATCTCGCGAAGTGGTTGGCGGAGCTGACAATCTTCCGCTCTTTCTTCATTTTGTGTAGTCCGTGCGTTCTTACGTGACTTCGTGCTTACCATCGGTGCACTTGCTGCGGCAGGCCTCTTCCTTTCCGGCCTTTCTTTGACAGGTGCGACAGAAAGGAAGGACGTACAGTCGGGCAGAAGGGTAGGCACTGCGCCAAGCGTCAGCTTCCCACGTGGAAGTCACACTTCGGTGATGTTGATGATGTGGACGTAATACCTCCAAATGTATCAAGGCTCAAAGTGGCGCTCACATACCGCTGAAGATTCAGTGAGATGCTTGTGGAAAATGAAATGAGGAAAATGTGCGAAATGAAATGGAAAATGAGGAACTACAGTAGTTATAATGCTCAATTACATGTGCAGTCAAAGCCCGTATAACAGGGTGGGCATGACAGATGCAGGTGTTGTACAGCTGCTAAAAAACCATGACAGGGCACATAAAATAACCATCCCTACTTAAAGCTACATCATCAAGGACCCCTTTGTATACTGCAACAACCGCACCTGCATTAAATGAGCCCCACCAACTGCAGCTACCTGGTATCGGACCTGTTTCGCCTGTGCGAGGCCATATCGGATTGTTGGCGCTCCCGTAGAAAAGAAAACAGTAAAAAAAAACTGGCGAGAACGAGCAAAATTTTGTTACAAAATGCAACAATAACTAACCACCTTATTTTCCTCGCTATATGAACGGAAAAATCTTGCGCTTTACCCCGCATAACAGCCCGCACGCAGTTTAGAGCTCGGGAAGCTCAAATGAATTCGTTACGAATGACACCTGCAACACCGGCTCGTAAAGACAGGCGCGCTGCACGAACACCTTCGGCGACAAGCAGTCGTCGTTTACGTTTTTGTGGACGCATGCTACGTGACGAGCAGACTTCGGTTTACTTTCATAGCAATAACGCTCACCAGCAGGGCAACATTCTATTGCCTACAACTTGTCGTTCACGCTTAATGGTCATGCCGTGCACCAGCTGCAAATATCGCTAACCGCAAACTCAACTGTTCCGCTTAACCGTCGGGCGCTCTGCATGTCTGAAAACACGAAAAGGCTTGTCTTTTTGTTATAGCCAAGGCGAAGCACCGGCACGCGATTCTGCTCTGTAGGCTTGTTGTCCAGAAAGTGCTCGGAGCAAACCTGCGTGTTACACATATTACGTTCGTAGGGCGCAAAGTTGAACGTGGCACCAAAATATACAGAGATCGAATACTCACTCGTGCATTTTCACTGGGTTGGTAGTTCTTCCTATTCACTGCAGCTATCCACCGGTGGCGCAGCTTGGCATTCTTCGTTGCGGATGGAAATCGGTGCAGGCTGAAAACACCGCACCGGCACGATTCCCTACTTGTGTTGTGCTCTTCGCAAACAGCGCTAAGCAACCTGCTCCTTTTGCGCTGGTTGTTTTGGCATGCAAACACGACGCAATGATGCCCAGATGACTTCTTGTACTTTGGATACGCGTGAACGGGCACATTTCCGCACTTTCGAGTCCTAGAGCTGACGCTTGTCATGTGCGCCGGTCGCCGGCGAACACACTTTGGCAGCCCAGTACAAAATGGCGCCGGTCGACCGGGCAACCCGGGTGCGAGAGTATGCGTTCGGTTAGTCTGGGTGCGAGGCTATCGTGTTCTGGTCTATAGCCATAAGTTTAACAAAGGGCAACCATGTCCACACCATCAGCCGAACCAAGGCGCAGCCGAGGGTATTGCTTTCGCAATCTTCCAGGTTTAACCAAGCTAAGCCTTCGGCCAATTTTGTTTTCTGCTCCTCGCTTTTTTTAGGCGCTGCGCATTTCCGTCGACGGCGTCGCGCGCCAGCTGTTGTCTCGTTTGCGCAGCGCACGATTTTGCGCGCTTTGCACAAGGAAACATGACTAGCGGTATAATTCAGAGCTAAACTAATAGTGAGGCAGAACAAGTGGATCGCAGCGCGTGATCACCCGCTGTAACACGGCAGAAAATGGCACAGTTTTAGTACCTGTGCAGGTGACCGCACGACCGTGGGAATGAGCAGACGAAGTGGAAGTATATCTCTCTTGCTTTGGTGGGAATTAAAACAAAAAACACGCAGACATTCCACCTGTGTGTTTTATTATTTCTCTAATCTTCAATTCGTCTATTTAAGCAACAGATCACACAGATAACCACATGTTGTCTTAAATAATTCTCGAAGTCATTTGTCACCAGGAGCGACGTCACACTGCGGACACGATTACGTAGGCGCAGGAGCCCGACTACTTCACCGTCCCTCTCCGGCCGGATTCGCCGCGAGTGAAGAGGGAAACGGCGTGCGGATTTAAATTTCAGGCCTTTACGTGGAGCGTAGCGATGTAATAGATTGCAGGCACGATTGTTATCGCGCAATGTATGCTCTGCGCTTGTCAGCTAGACATGGCGAGACCTGGTGAGGGGCCCTTTAAAGCTTGCTGCTCCTTGGCTGAAGCATATGTGCGTTTGCAGATTTCTTGACTTTTCACTTCGAATATATGCATTTGACAAAGTGAATAAAGAAAATAATTATGAAATTTTTCGGAGAGGAAATACGTGAAAGAGATTCTGAGGCATACGTGCCAGGAACCTAAATAATTATAAGACACGCCGTGGTTGGAGGCTCTGGATTGATTTTAACCACCTCGGTTTCATTATCCTGCGCCTAAATCAAGTATACGAGCGATTGCAGCATGTTCGTGTGCTCGGATCATGCCATGTCTGCTTTCACGCCCTATCACGACGGTTTGAAATCCGCTATCAAAATGATAAGCTGGTCTATAACCCACAAATTGTGAAGTATAGTGGATTTCCAGCACTTTACAAATTATTGCAAAGCATGTTACCATTCTACTTGCCAATATGAATGCAGTGGGAGTATGTGTGTGAAAGAAAAAGATCGCACGGCTGCACGCAACCGCAGCACAGTGACTGTGCTGCGGTTGGTCACCACGCACTGAAACGTTTTTGCGGCGAAGTCTATTGGGGTCGTTTTCACGAGAACGGGAGGGGGGGATCTGAACCGCGCGCTCGGCTTGGATGGCGAGCTGCGGCTCGCTTTGCTCTCTGCAGAGCAGTCTGTTGAGCCCGACGTTGCTTGGCTGTAGCCACGCGCGTAGCTGCGCTGCGGTTCGCTTCTTCAGTAGCAGTTCGTACCTTGGGACGGGGCTCCATAATGTGTACCGGTGAGTAAACAGAGGTATCCAGGCGTACATGTCACATCCCTTGACTCGTGTCATGATACGATGCTCTTGATGATGATTATAGTTCATTGGCATTCCCTTCAAAATGTGGTAGTGACCAAGAGTCAGCGAGCCTGCTTGTGTTAATCACGTCCAGCTACACGCGTACAACATGCTACTGCTATATGGGACTGCAACATGTCGGGACGCCTTGAGAAATATAAGGCAACTGCAATTCAGAGATTGCACGTATTGACGCTACGCAGATATACCATGCTAATGATGACGGTGATGATTTGTTGGCATTCTCTTTGGAACGGGACGGTGAGAAGCAGTCACCTAGTCTGCTTGGCTTAATCAGGTATGCTGTACATGCTTATCATTCTAGCATTATTTTATGCGTCACCTTAATCATCTTTTTCTTCCTCAAACCGTCTCTACCTTCTACAACTACATATACAGCTGCTGCATGCCGTGCCGCTTAGTGTAATAACATGGCGAGGCAATGCAAAATGAGCGCAAAGACGCTGCGTGACGTGCATATCACATCGCGTGCGAAGTCGCAGGATACTATGCCAATGAAGATGATGATGGTGAGGAGGATTTACTGGTATCCGCTTTCAAAAAAAGCGATAGCAAGCAAACACCTAGCCTGCTTGATTTATTCAGGTATGCCACACATATTCATCAGTACAGTAAGATCTGTACATCTCCATAAGGTTCTCTTTGTTCCTCCATATTTGCTTGTCTACCTTTTACCGCTACCTACGTAACTGCTACATGACGTGATACCTGGTGTTACAATATGCAACTGCAATGCAAAAGGTGCTCGTATACACGTTGCGCGGCACGCATCTCGCATTGCAAGATAAGTGGCACGTCACGATGCTAGTGTTGACGATGATGTTGATGACGATGATTTATTGGCATCCGCATTGAAACACGGCGGAGACGTAGTCACCTAGCCAGCTTGATTTACACAGGCACACCATGCATATTTTTCTGTAGTGATTTGTATACATGTATTTAGACTTCTCTTTCTTCTTCAAATCTTCTCTAACTGCCTTGTAACGCGACTTGTGGATCTGCTACAAGGGGCGCCACCTGGTTACAAATATGCAACTGCAATTCAAAATGGATGCAAAAGGCGTCGTGCATCAGAAACAAGACAAAAGAAGATCATGGACGACATAGGTTTGCGTCATGCGTGTTGTCTGAGTTGTTCCTGTGTTCTATTTCTGATACTCTAACCATTTTGCCTCTATCTTTATATGCAAACAAATCCAACGTGCAGCCTTAGCCAATTGCAATGCAAAGTGTGCACGTATCATCGACATGTCACACGCACATCATATCAGCAACTGCAAGATCGCGCTGACTGGAAAAACAGTTGCTATATTATTGTTACAATTCGCCATTTTCTAAACGCTCATGAGGTGTGCCGAATGACTGACGTCTTGCATATTTGTATGTCATGCATGATTCATGTCTGGCAGACTAAGGGAGGGAAAGGATGGCGTCGCTGAAGCGCCATTGCCTTAGTCTGCTCCGGATGATCGTCCTTGCAGTGCGTTCCTCCAAGAGGCAGGACGTGTGCCGTGTGAGCTAAAAGTATGTGCGAAGCTCAAGAAGTGCAATGCAAAGCTAACGCATTTCTCTGTCTTTTGCCGCTACAATTTCACAGGCTTTTTTCACTGAAAAGCTTGCCTCAAAAAGAAAAGTGCGCTACACTTCATGTTGCACCACCGCCATAAAGCGAAGGATGAAGAATGATAATAAATAATTCCAATCTCCAAGCTGATCAAGGAAACGCAAGAGTACTCTGAACACTTTGAAAGAGAGAACTGGCGTGAACCATGTAACAAGCTTCAGGGGACCTTAAGCAGCAAGCGCACTTGAGTGGTACTCAAGATTCTCCTATCAAAGAAGGAGAACAAGAACGCCGCAAAACAGAAAGTGCAGAGACTCATACACAACCACCAGGGAAAGAGGAAGACGTCATCAAAGAAGTGTAGAAGTAGTTCCTGTGTACAGAGCGGTACATAACTGTAGATTCGCACTTTGACGAGTATCGAGGCAACCCAAATATAGAACTGGATCGGCCCTTCACAGAAGCAGAAATCGAGAGGTCCTTGAGCAAGCTCACCGGCAACACGGCGACAGAGTACGACAAAATAAACAACAAGACACTCCGGAACCTTGACGGCCCCTCTGTAGACGCACTTTTAAAATACATCAACGAGTGCTGGGAACACGGTAAAGTACCACCGGAATGGAAACATGCCGAGGTAACCATGATACCTAAACCCAACAAGCCCATCGGCGTGCAGAACCTTCGGCCTATATCCCTCACGTCGTGTGCTGGAAAACTCTACGAGCACATGGTGCACAACCGCATGATCGAACATCTCGAAGGCAACGGACACGTTCCAAACACCATGTCCGGATTTACAGCTCACCTGTCCACGCAAGACGTGTTACTGCAGATGAAAGAAAAAGTCATCGACAAACTGGACACGCAGAGCGAAAGAGCCATCCTCGCATTTGACGTCAAAGGGGCTTTCGACAACGTGTCACCCAAAGCCATACTGTAACACCTCAATGTATATAACTGCGGTAAAAGTATATGTAATTACATCAAAGCTTTTCTGAAAGAACGGACAGCCACAGCGTGGATAGGAAACTTACGCTTTCAAAATTCGGCATACCGCGAAACAGAACGCCACAAGGCTCCGTAATTTCGCCGATATTATTCAATCTGGAGATGAGCTGGCTACCCAAACAACTGAAGCAAAGAGAAGGGATTAGTCACCCAATATATGCTGACGACCTCACTATCTGGACTACGGGAGGGTCGACAGGTGAACAGCAAGACGCTCTGCAAGAAGCGGTTGGCACAACGGAGGAGTACCTGGAAGCCTGTGGACTTACGTGCCCACTAGAAAAGCCAGAGCTCTTGGTACTAAGAAAGTGCAAAAGAGGCCGACAACCGCAGCAGATACCAGACCCGGAAGTAAACGTGGGAGGCATCATGATTCCGCAGGTAACGACGCTCCGCATCCTCGGACTCCTGATTCAAAGGGATGTGGCCCAGGGAGCAGAGTTGGAAAATTTCAGAGAACAGTGCAACAAATAACCCACCTTATCAAAAGAGTGACGAGCAAAAGGCGCGGACTCAAAGAGGAAGACTGCACGAGAATGATAGAAGCGCTGCTCACGAGCATCGTCACCTACGGGAACACCATACGTTGACAGGAAGAAGAGTCAACGAGACTAAGTAAACACCCTCATCAGAAAATCGTAGAAAATTGCGTTGGGCCTGTCCTCCTCCACATCCACAGTGAAACTACTCCAAGTGGGAGTTCAAAACACGCGGGAAGAGTTTGTGGAAGCGCAAATCAACCAACTCGAGAGACTAAAGCTAACAAAAATAGGAAGAGCCCAGATCCAAGATCTGGGCTACCATATCGAGGATGCGAGGCACCTATCTCAGCGTATCCCACACGAGATAAGAGAAAAGCTACACATAAGTACCATTCCCAGAAACAGGCATCCCGAGTACGACAAGGAAAGGAGACAGGCGAGAATACAGACGCTCAAGCACATACTGGAACACACCAACAGCAAAGAAGAAAATGTGAGAGGCACGGACACAGTTGCGTACAGAACAAACGACCCATTTGCAATCGCCATGGTCGACGAGAAGGGCGAACAAATTACAGCCACATCCATACGTGCCAAGGACGCGATCCCCGCGGAAGAGCTGGGCATAGCCCTGGCCGTCGCAACGTGCAAGAAGACCCTTGTTACCATGGTGACGGACTCGCAAGAATCATGTAGAAGGTATGAGAGAGGAAGGATTGGAAAGACCGCACTTCAGGTCTTCACCTACAGCGAGATAGAAACAGCACAAATCCTCTGGGCGCCGGGACACGAGTCTCTCGCGGGGAACGAGGCGGCGCACGCCACGGCTCGAGCTCATGCACGCCATCTCCGACACGCAGAGAACACGCACCAACGACTGTCACTAGGATGATGAACGGATATCCAAGATGTATTCCCATACCCTGGTGCGCTACAGGAAGTAGAGGCGTCGCTAGCCGCCCGCGCATAAGCCGATGAGTAGTGAACAAGCGGTAACCTGGAGAAGACTCCAGGCTGGTACCTACACGCATGGAACACTGCTGCACGCCATGTATTCGGGCACCTACGGGCGAGACTGGAAGTTCTGCCCGCCGGACACGCCCAACACCTTGCGCCATATGGTGCTGGAGTGCAGGAATAACCGCGAAGTACCACCGTCATCATCACCACCAGGCGATAACTTGCAGGAAGAAGCGGATTCAGAGGAAGAATCGCAAGACTAGTGGGAGCTGGGCTCTGCTGGTGACGCCAGGCCCTGACAGCCAGCTACGGTTGGTGATGAGGGCTCGGGACGAGGCAGCGAGCCATGGCTCCCTGGACTGAGGAATCCACCCACCTTTGGGCTCAGGAAGCCTGGCCTAGCAGTAAAGTTTATTTCTCTCTCTCTCTTTAGCCTCCGAATTCATCGCTGACCAACCGTGTACCTGAAGCTGAAGCGCAGGAATGTGGCCTAAGAGTCACGATAATCCCTTATGTAAATTGTAGGAAGAAGACATGGTTGGCTTCAGGTGGATTTAGACTTGCAAGACAGTCCGGCGAATGCTCTGCCCAAGCGCCTCCTTTCAAGAAACTTTGTCACTCTTCAGAAGCAAAGCGCTAGACGGGTGAAGAACAAAACTGCAAGCACACCAACATGGAACAGGACACAAACCTAGCACCTGTGGACCCTCCCAAGCTTGGTTCCTTGCTTCGCCACCCACGAACTGAGAAAACGCCCTGAAATGAATGTGCCAAGTGATACAAATGGCTAAAGCCTCCAAGAGGAGACGGTACACCTCCCTCCTTAATGTCCGGTGCGCATGAAGAAACATTTGACCACGCGCTCTAGATTTAGAGCCTAGTCGCTGAAGTGGTGGCGGTGTGGTAAGAACTTTATTGAAAATGTGGCAAATTCGTGGCCTGGGCCTAGGTGGCCTCCGAGGAGGTCCGGAGATCCTGTCTCCTCGCCGCCTCTTGTGGATGGCTTGCTGGCTGGCTTGCTGGTTGGCCCATAGTTGATCTTCAAAGATTGAGCTGCGCAGCCCAGCCGTACGCCATGCCGGAGGTTCATCTGGGGAGACTGCCTTTTCTTTGCCTATTCCCTTACGTTCTTAGGCATAAAAACGTTTTGAGCTTGGTGGTGCGTGGTCAGGATGGCACTGTCTCATGTCTTTGGCACACCGCCGGACTATGTGCTGCGATTCATAACCGGTAGTGCCATTCGTCGATGAAGATGCTCAATTGAAGAGGCATAATGTCACACTGGTAACCTAAGTACTATTATTAACACTACTTCTGCTAATCACTGTTTTGTTTTGTGCTCATAGGTAACAAAGGTGAGAATCAGGGCAATAGGCTGCTTTGCGCTGGCATAGGCGGTGAGCTGAGCAAACGAATTCCTTTCGTTGGCGAAAGGTCACTGAGAATAAAATCAATTCGAATGTTCCATAAGCTTTCATATTGCAGGCACACTTTTCTTGCTTGATACTTTCTCCCGCGGTTACATTCTGCCTCTTCCGCAAACACTCTAACAGAACCGCCGTTGAGAAAACCAAAACCTAACCGCAATATTTATTACCGTTAGTTTTGTCAAAACTCACACAACACTTGGCAACACTGGATGCATGCTTAGTCTTAAGAATGTCAATTTGTAAATTTACGGATAAATTGAAATAATGTTGACTTTAACGTAATAGTTCTGCGGAAACCCGCAATGCAGAGAGAAGTAATTATTGAAGGAAACTGAGACATCAATTCGATTGCGCTACTTGCTACAAAAGAAATCCTTACGGTTTCTTCAAAAGCAAAGCCTAACAGTTGAATAAAAGTTCGTCCTGGTACAGACCCAAAGCCGGGACCACCGCCTTACCGGGGCAGCCGCTATACCATCTGAGGAAACCAGGCCGCTGGCAAATGGCAGCACGAAGTCGAATTTATAAACTTGAAGCGAAGGCAGGTCTGGGTGACTGGATCCGGTTAAACTGGGCTTATACGTTTATTGATAATAAACTGATGCCCAATTAGGTTTGTGAAAAAAGTTCACGGTGAATTTTTTATCCCTACGTGGATGAATGCGAACAAATTGCGAATACCACGCGATGCTTAGACGTTGTGCCACTACGCAAGGTCGTGCCTTTGACTCCTTCCAAAGGAGAATGGCCCGACTCGCAACAGAGGTCGTGACTTTGGTTGCGGTAATTATCTCCACCTTAATCAACTGTGCTTCAATTCACTTCACTCTCTTTAACACCAAGACTCGTGGGATCAACTCCTACAAGAAGTCGGAGGATTTACTTACACCAACGGTTGCTGGTTCGTAGCGCCCGCGCCGCATTGTCCTTCTGTCGCCAAAGAGGAACTTGAACACAAGCTTTACCTTCGCTTCATTTCTCCCTCCTCCAGTCTCTGGGCCTCGCCACTCCATATGGTGCACAAGAATACCGGTGACTGGCGCCCCTGCGGCGGCTACCGTGCTCTCAACAAAGTCACTGGCCTGGACCGGTAACCAATACCTCACATTCAGGACTCTGAATTGGCATTGCACGGCTTTACCATTTTTAACAAGGTCGACCTGGTGAAAGCGTACAACCATATTTCTGTGGAACCCTCAGATATGCTGAAGGCCACCATTATAACACCCTTCGGCCTGTTCGAATATCTGCGCTTGCCTTTCGGTCTTCGTAATGCGGCCCAAACCTATCAGCGTTTTGCTGACCAGATAATACACGGCGTGACGTGCCGCTTTGTCTATCTTGATGACATCCTCGTCTGCAGCACCACCGCCGAAGCTCGCAAGCTCCATCTACGTCAATGCTCGCAAGCCTCATCGAGTTTGATCCTGTCAATAACAGTCTGAAGATTGAGTTCGGCGTTACCGGGTTGGATTTCCCCGGCCATCGCGTGAGCGCACGCGTCAATCGTCCACTCCCGACCCATGTCACATCCATCCGTGAGTTTCCTCAGCCATCCACCTCCAGGCACCTGTGCGAATTTCCTGGACTCGCCAACTATTGCCGTCGCTTCATTGCTCGCTGCACCAATGCACTAAATACTATCCATGACCTTATCTTGGGCCTCAAGACACCGAATACTGCCGTGGCATAGAACGACACCGCTGAACGCGCGTTGAGAGGCGTGAAAGAAGACATATTCGGCGCGAAGCTCCTCGTCTACCCCAAATGAGGTGCCCCAAGATTTTTTATGGTTGGCACATCGGACACAGCTCTTGGGGCAGTCTTGTAGCCGTTCGTTGCTAGAGCTTGCCAGGTCATCGCTTTGTTTTCCAAGAAGCTTGCGCCCCCCGAGCCCCGCTATATCATGTTTGGCCGAGAGCTGCTCACCAGCTGTTTCGCTTTGAAGAACTTTCTACATATGCTCGAGGGACACTCCTTCACAGTCCTTACCGACGGTAGACTACTGATTTCCGCCGTAGAGTCTAACAGCTCCTCCTACGCGCCTCACAAAAGCAGACAGCCCACCTGCATTTCTGATTACACCGGTGACATGCGCCACATCAGCAGAAAGTCCAACGCCGTTGCCGACGCGCTTTCTCGCGCCGCCATCCATGCAAAAGACCACGTCCGACAGCTCGTCGACTTCACGGCCATTGCTACCGCCCCCAATGTCGAGCTGCTCCAGCTGCTTTGTACGAGCGGTACCTCTCTGGTGTTTGAAGATATTCTGCTTCCTCACTACGACGTTACTCTCGTTTGTGATATGTCGACAGGATGTCTTGGTCCTTACGTGCCTCGCCCATACCTCCGGGCTGTCTTTGATGCCCTCCATTTTTTGGCTTATCCTGGCATTCACTCAATACAGCGACTCGTCACGTCTCGTTATGTGTGGCTCCGTATCAACGTCGAGGTTCGTCACTGGTCACGCGAGTGCCTCAACTGATTAACTAGGGTTGAGGATTGGGCGAGTTGGTATAGCATTCTGGAACTGGTACATCGCTACATAAAAGGAAGAAACAAGCCAAGCCGGCCAGATAAAGGAACAGAGCGCCCCAACTGCCAACAGTCTAAAGTGCATTGCCATACTGTGACTCCTTTTGGCACATTCCCGCCTCGGTACACCCACGTCCACTATCTCCATGTCGATAATGTTGCCCCCTTCTTTCCCTGCAGGAACCATCGCCCCCTGTTGACTTGCATTAACAAGTTCACTAGATGGCCAGAATCGATGCCCCTCCTGGATCTAAGAGCGGAATCGATAGTTAGAGCACTCATCACACTGTCTATTAGCTGCTACGGTGGTCCTTCTTTCTTAACAAATGAGCGCGGTCTCCGCTTCGACTCAACATTTTTTGCCACGCTATTTCGGCTACTCGGTGTTAATCACATCAAGACTACCTCTAATCACCCGATATCCAATGGGGTCATCAAATGTTTTCACCGCCAACCAAAGGATTCCCTCATAGCTTCGACTTTTCGTTTATCATACATCTGGCGCCTTTTTTTTCCTTATGCTTGGAAACCGCACTGCTCTTCGTTGTGACTCTTCCACCAGCGCCGCCGAACTTACGTTTCGCACAACTCTACGAGTACCTGGCGAATTATTTGACGACTCGTCGATCGTACGTGCTGACGTTTCCGACTGCGTCTACCGTTTATGCAGCGCTATGCGTAGCCTTTCTGGTTTTTCTTTACCCACAATCATTTTCCCTATATTATTCACTTCTCTCCACATTAACGGTTTGCGCAGAACTATTAGGTCAAACTTTTGCCTTTGCTTCGAGTTGTCGATAAATTCGACTTCGCTCTGCCATTTGCTAGTCTCCTGGTTAGCTTAGATCGTAGAGCGGCTGCCCCAGAAAGGCGGTGGTCCCGGATTCGCCTCCCGGAGCAGCATGAATTTTTCTTTACCTGTGAGGCTTTTCTTTCGCGGAACCCGTAAGGCTTTCCTTTGTAGCAATGGTCGGGATTGAGTGGATGTCCTATTCTACATTTATAGTGGTTAAATTTAGTAGCAGCCTTTAATAACGAATTTGTTATCAGGTTCAATTGCTAGAAGCTCAATTTATTCATGATTCCGAAAAAGAATACTTACGGGTCACTAATAGGCGCGTACAACTGAAGCGATAAATTACAACCAGCCACAAAGTAATCACTCTGATCTAATAGAGCGAGTCCCTAAAAGCAAAAATAATAAATAGCCAAGAATGTAAGTAACAAACAATAAAACAGAAACTACCAACAAGTTGTGTGCAAAGTGCTTTGTTCCAAGTGAACAATTATTATTGTATCTTAAACAATAATTTGTGGCAATATTGCTTAGGTTTCCACCATCTTTAGTGTACATATTAATGCTCCTATAACATTTCAACTAGTTTCTATTGTTCGCGTAAATATTACCACGGTGTTGTGAAGTGACACCTGATTAAGAAGGTGAAGGACACTCGATTTCTTTGCACACGCTGGAAACTCGCAGATATTTGCTGGCCTTGCTTCGCCGGTAGAATAAATATCGTCACCTTGCGGTAGCGTTTTATTAATTAAGGGCCATGTTGAAATCGCAGAACTAAAGTTCCTGCTAATATTATAATAGCTATTCAGGTAAGTTCCAAAGGCTTGCATATATGCAGGTGCACTCAATGAATATTGACGCTCGTACTTGTTTGTCTTTATCGGGCGACACGTTTTACCGCCTAACAAATGTTATCGCGCAGCGCAGGACGCGCCTGCTTGTATCGGAAGCTTCTGGAATGTTATCGATGGTTCCATCCACTGCCTGTGGCCGAACCTTGTGTAATCTGATTGCATGTGTGCGCGACGCGAATTATGTAGAACTTTGTGGAAGGCCCGCAGGTCCAAGAGATTATTCTGGAACGTTCGGCGACTGATGTATAAAAGCCAACGCGCTTGACCCACTCATCAGATTTTCGACGATCGCCGACCGTGTTCGCCGCTATCGTTGTGCTATAAGTGTAGCCTGTTTTTGTGGGCACAGGTTCGCCCAATAAAAGTTAGTTTTGTCTTTCACAGTATTGCTACTGTGTTATTCAACGCACTGTTTTCTTCAACGTTCACGTACCGGACGCCCCGACAAGCTGTGATCCAAGCCCGGACCGCGAAGAGAACACCAACGCAGTCCCGGACCATCGAGCAAGCCGCCGTCTTCAGCAGCTGCCCCTCGACCACTTCTACCTCGGAAGATCAAGAAGATTATGGCCAAGGCGACCCAAGTGGCAGCTCCTGCGTCCCCCATCGTGTTGAAGCAGCCCAGGGAGCCTCTCAAGTTCCGTGGTTTAACATTAGAGGACCCCTAAACCTGGCTTGAGACGTATGAGAGGGTCGTTGCATTTAACAACTGGAACAGCGACGACAAACTACGACACGTCTTCTTCGCATTGGAAAACGCTGCCAGGACTTGGTTCGAGAAGCTAGAAGCCACCTTAACGACCTGGAACCTTTTCCGAAGCAGCTTCCTGCAGACATTCATAAGCGTCGTACGCCGAGAACGAGCCCAAGCACTACTAGAAACCCGAGTGCAGCTGCCTAATGAGACCACCGCGATTTTTACAGAAGAAATGAGCCGCGTATTCCGCCACGCCAATCCTGAAATGTCCGAGAAAAAGAAAGTCCGCTTACTGATGCGTGGTGTAAAGGAGGAACTTTTCACCGGAATCGTACGGAGCCCACCGAAGACCATCTACGAGTTTCTTCGCGAGGCCACCAGCATCGAGAAGACACTGGAAATGCGGAACCGGCAATTAAACCACCGCACCAACTCGACAAACAACGCCAGAGTTCTGTCACTGGCCGTCGACGACCTGCGCGACACTATCCGAGCAGTCGTGCTGGAGGAGCTACAAATGCTGTTCCCTTCATCATCACCTCAAGTGGCTTCAATTGCCGGCGCCGTCCATGAGGAGCACAAACAACAATTCGGAGTAGCCCGTTCGCCGCCTCAGCCACAAGTGATGACATACGCCGCTGTAGCCCGCTGTCACGTACCTCCTCCGCGCCCACGGCAGGGCCCAGTGACGACACAGTTCCGTCGTCCACCACCAACCCCGCCGCCTGCACCCCAACCCATCGCCACACACAGCATTCCAAGGAAGACTGATGTTTGGCGCACCCCCGACCACCGTCCGTTTTGCTATCACTGCGGAGAAGCCCGGCACATCTACCGCCGATGCCCTTACCGCGAGATGGGAGTGCGATGGTTCGCCATCAACGAACCACGCCCACAGCAAGGCGGACGTCCACGTGACATTGCCCACTATGTACCTGCCACCGAGTTGAGCCCTCCACGACCATCCCATTCGCCGTCACCAGGTCGCTACCTGTCGCCGCAGCGCCGTCCATACACTGGCCCAGCCCGGGGCCGATCCGTCAGCCCATATCCGGAAAACAAAAGACAGGAACAGATGGAGGTGTGGCTGCTGTTCGTTGAACTGACCAAGATCCTCCGCCACCGACGAACACGACGAAGAGACCATCTCGACGACATAATAACGACACGCCGCCGTCCCGACGATTTCAGGAAGCCAAGACTACACCGACGAAAGACTACTTGACGACGCGACGTTCCAGCTTCACTTCAGCACGACGCAGCCGTGATCCAACGCCAAGACCTAACTGCAACGTCAGACAAAGAACCACCGACGTCGACGTGCTTCTAGACGGCCACGCAGTTGCCGCCTTAGTGGACACAGGCGCCGATTACTCCGTAATGACTGAACACATCGCCGCCCAGTTGAAGAAAGTTAAAACTGCTTGAGAAGGCCCTCAAATTCCAACCACTGGAGGACACCTCATTAGGCCGACAGGAATCTGTACGGCAGAATTACCGTTCATGACTGGACGTACCCTGCAACTTTCGTTATCCTCCAACAGTGTTCACGAGACATCATTCTCGGCATGGACTTCCTGAACGAACATGGCGCAATCGTAGACCTGAAGTCAAAATCAAAAACGCTGTCGGAAGATCAAGCGATGCCACCGGAAAGTTCTCCTAGTGACCACGCCTTGAGTGTGTTCGAATATCACGTGAGCATCCCGCCGTGCTCCAGTGTTATTATTTCCGAAGGCACCGAAACACCCGCTGACGTAGAAGGCGTCATCGAGGGCGACCAACATCTATTGGTCGACCGTGAAATTTGCGTCGCCAGAAGGATCGCTCGACTCCACGGGGGGAAAGCGGAAGTTATGCTAACCAACTTCAGCCAAGAGTTCAAGCACATCAACAAGGGCATGGCACTCGCGTACATCGAGGAAATTGTGGAAACCAGCAATGCTTTTATCCTTTCGGATTGTGCCGCATCTACCCCGATGAGCATAGTCCCCGAACCAGACTTCGACGTAAATCCAAGTCTGCCTATGAGTAAGCAACAACAGATCAGAAGTCTTCTCCGACAATACAAAGACTGCTTTTCGACGTCATGGAGGATTCGACAAACACAAGTTGCAAAGCATCGCATAATAACCGAAGAGTGCGCTCAACCACTCCGCCAGAGTCCTTACCGAGTTTCGGCGTGAGAACGTGAAGCTATTAGGCAATAAGTCGACGAAATGCTGCGTGACGACATCATCCAGCCGTCGAAAAGCCCGTGGTCATCTCCTGTAGTGCTCGTGAAGAAAAAGGACGGAACCCTACGCTTCTGTGTCGATTATCGTCAACTGAACTAGATCACGAAGAAGGACGTGTACCCCCTTCCACGGATAGAAGGCGCATTGGATCAGCTCTGCAACGCTAAATACTTCTCCTCGATGGACCTCAAGTCTGGCTACTGGGAAATAAAAGGCGACGCGAGAGATTGCGAAAAGACCGCCTTCATCACGCCAGACGGCCTCTACGAGTTCAAGGTCATGTCATTCGGACTGTGCGCGGCGCCTGCAACGTTTCAGCGCGTCGTCGACACGGTGTTAGCAGGATTGAAGTGGCAGACGTGCCTTGTTTATTTGGATGACGTCGTTGTCGTCGCCGGAAATTTCGACGATCACCTTAGGCGGCTTGCGACCGTATTAGAGGCCATCAAGACATCAGGGCAAACTCTGAAGCCGGAAAAGTGCCGCTTAGCTTACGATGAGCTTCTATTCCTAAGCCACGTCATCAGCAAATCTGGAGTCCGCCCCGATCCGCAGAATACAGCTGCCATCGCAAAGTTCCCCCAGCCAATTGACAAGAAGGCAGTGAGCAGATTCCTTCGCATGTGTGCCTACTATAGGCGCATTGTCAGGGACTTCCCACGCATCGCGGAGCTGCTAACACATCTAACCAAATGTGATGTCGAGTTCAAGTGGGACGCGCCGCAGGCCGACGCATGTCAAGAACTCAAACGACGCATGCAGTCGCCGCCGGTACTTGCTCACTTCGATAAGGACGCCGATACCGAAATCCACACTGACGCCAGTAGCTTAGGCCACGGTGCTGTCCTAGTCCAGAGGAAAGACGGACTTGAACGGGTGATATTTTATGCGAGCCGGTCGCTGTAAAAAGCGGAAGGCAATCACTCTACGACTGAATAGGAATGCGTCGCCATCATTGGGACTACAGCCAAATTCTGCCCTTACCTCTATGGCAGGCCATTCAAAGTCGTCAGCGACCATCATGCGTTGTGTTGGCTAGCTAACATAAAAGGACCCTTAAGGACGGCTGGCCCGGTGGAGCCTCAGACTGCAAGAATATGACGTCACCGTAATATACAAGTCCGGAAGAAAACACTGACACCGACTGCTTACGACGTGCCCTCATTGATACCCCGCCGCAAGGCGACGAGGGCGATCACGCCTTCCTTGGAATAATAAGCGTGGAGGACTTCACTAAACAGCAACGAGCAGACTCGCAGCTAAAATGCCTCGTCCAGTGGTTGGAAGGGAACACCGGCGTTGTTCCTAGGGCATTTAAGTGCGGGTTGTCTTCGTTCACGCTAAAGAACAACCTGCTCGAGAAGAACTTCTCACAAATCCGCGCCAGCTACCTTCTTGTACCGTCAGCGCTGCGCCCAGAAGTACTGCACGCCCGACACGACGATCCAACCGCTGCGCACCTCGGATTCTCCCGGACGCTGTCGAGGATACAGGAAAGGTATTACTGGCTGCGTCTGACCGCCGACGTCGTCCGTTACGTCAAGACATGCCGAGACTGTCAGCGACGCAAGACCCCACCGACAAGGCCAGCCGGATTACTACAGCCGATCGAACCTCCTCGCCGACAATTCCAGCAGATTGGGATGGATTCGTTGGGGCCGTTTACGACGTCAACATCCGGGAATAAGTTGATCGTCGTGGCGACGGACTATCTCACCCGCTTCGCTGAAACTAAAGCTCTACCAAAAGTCAGCGCAGCCGAAGTGGCGAACTTTTTCGTCGAAAACATCCTGCTGCGACATAGGGCCCCAGAAGTCCTCATCACCGACAAAGGAACGGCTTTTACATCAGAGCTCACCCAAGCAATTCCGCAATACAGCCAGACAAGCCACAGGAGGACAACTGCCTACCATCCGCAAACGAAGCGTCTCACGGAGCGCCTGAACAAGTCCCTCACCGACATGCTAGCAATGTACGTCGACGTCGAGCAGAAGACGTTGGACGCGGTCCTGCCGTATGTAACCTTCGCTTACAACACGGCGGTGCAAGAAACAACACAGATCACGCCGTTCAGGTTGGTTTACGGCAGGAACCCGACGACGACCCTCGATGCCATGCTGCCGCACGTCACTGACGAGGAGAATCTTGACGTCGTTACCTATCTCCAGCGAGACGAAGGAGCCCGACAGCTCGCCCGCCTACGGATTAAGAACCAGCAGCGTACCGACAGCCGACACAACAACCTCCAACGACGCCCCGCAGGAGCGTCTGCGTCAGCATGCGTTTGGTGCGTTACGACACCACGTACCCGAGCACACGAGGGTTGGACCCACCCGCGTGTAGCCGTGCACGGCTTAGCCGTGTCTGGGGAAAAGGGGATCCTGGGGGTTGAGCCGATGCTGGGTGTTTGGACCTTTAAGGCCCCCCGGCAGAGGCAACACACTTCTTCGGCCTCGGCTTCACATAGACGGCACCTTCAGACTGACCCACCTGGAGGAAATCGGCAGTCACCTTTTCCTGTCTCTCTCTACCCTCATCTTTGTCTTTCTCTTCCCTTTTTGATCTTTCCTGTCTTCTCATCTTTTCCATTCACTTCTACATTTCCTGGCGGCAAGGGTTAACCTGTTGTGGCTGTCCTACCTTAGGTATACCATATTGGGTTATAGTAACGGCATACTGCTGGCGCTGTGCAGACTTGTTTACATGTTCTGCCACGTCCCCTTGTTGGGCTCCGTGGTGGGTGGCAGACGCCGTTGTCGAACAACTCACTTTTTTCCTTGGGGTACTCGAACCCGTTTTCACCGGATCGCGCCTTGAAAAGGGTACGCACCGATGCAACCTCGCTACTCATTCCCAAAAGCAAAGAAACTTTCCCAAAATTCCACGTACTTCACTGTGATTAGTTATCTACTAAAGCTAGAGTAATCTCACCATTTCTTGTCGCCAAGTGCCTAAACGAGACCATTGGAGCTGGTTACAAAGTAACAAAGATGGCAAGTGGGGATTTGCTCCTCGAACTAAAGGACAAGGAAGAATACAACAGACTTGCACACCTCGTAGCCTTTGGTGACATCCCTGTTTCTGTCAGCGCACATCGAACTATGAACACAGTCAGAGGCGTAGCATCAGATGAAGACCTAATGACACTGAATGAAGAAGAACTCGTGGATGGATGGAAGGACCAAGGCGTAATCCATGTGCAGCGCATCAAAATCAGACGGAATGACAATGAAATCCCAACAAAGCATTTATTACTCACTTTCAGCTCAACTACTTTACCCGAGACTCTTGAAACCGGCTATGTAAAACTACATGTTTGACATTACATTCCTAACCCGCGACGTTGCTTCAAATGTCAAAGATTTGGTCACGCATCCCAGAGCTGCCGAGGGCAGCTTATGTGCGCATAGTGCGGCACAACCGCTCACTCTGCTGACGACTGCAATAATGATGAGATACGTTGTGCGAACTGCGACGGCAGCCACCCTGCATACTCCAGAGCTTGTGCAGCCTGGAAGAAAGAAAAGGAAATAATTACTGTAAGATTTAAGGAGAATATAACGTTCCGTGAAGCGCGACAGCGGATCTCTTCGCTATTCACCATGAAAATATCTTTGGCTGAAGTGGTGCAACGGGGGGCGGCACCACAACGGCCTCTGGCGGCAGCCCGGACCACGCCTAGCCTGCCGAGGCTAACGCCACCCGCCCCTACGGCGGGGGCAGCCAACGCTGCCGTGCCATCTCTCAAAGTGTCCACACCAGTGGCCTCTTGAAGCTCCGGCAGCAGCCAGGGCACCGCAGAGGCCACAGGGGCCCTGTCGACCTCCGGCCCCGTGAGGACGAAGACTCCGTCGCTTGAGACGAAGTCTACGCGACGAGCACATCGCTCTCTGGAGCGGGTGTCCAGTGCCTCGCAAGAGGCTATGGACGCCAGTCCAAGCCAAACGGCGCAAGTAGCGTCGAAGGAGCGGCGAGGTTCTCTAGACCGCTCCAAAAAAAGACAAAACACCAAATAAAGGGCCTAACAAAGGCCCTGTAAAGTAATGTCATTCTCCGCTCTCTTGAGACACAAAGCACATTTTCTTTTCCAACATGGATGACATCATACAATGGAATATTTTAGGATTATTAAGAAACCTACAAGACGTCCAAGAAATTCTCTGTAAGTTTAAACCTAAAGTGCTGTGTGTGCAAGAAACCCACCTAACTTCCAAGCACACTAACTTCCGACAATACGTGACTTACCGGAAAGACCGCGAGGATGCTGTCGCATCATCTGGCGGTGTAGCCATCATTGCTGATAGAAGCGTAGTGTGTCAGCATTTGAGGCTCCAAACGGCCCTTGAGGCCGTGGCCGTTCGAGCCGTGCTGTTAATAAAGTCATTACCATCTGCTCTTTGTACACACCACCGCATTATCAGCTTCACAGACGCGACTTAGGATCATTAATAGATGAGCTCCCGGAGCCCTATTTGATTCTTGGTGATTGTAATGCACACAGCAGTTTGTGGGGCGATTCACGCTGTGATACGCGAGGTCGCGTCATTGAACAGGTGCTTTATTCCTCTGGAACATGTCTCTTGAATACGAAGGAGCCCACATATTTTAACCTAGCCAACAAGTCATACTCTGCCATAGATCTTAGCATTATATCGCCGACGCTTTTACTCTATTTTAAATGGAATGTGCTTACCAACCCTTATGGGAGTGACCACTTCCCAATAATCCTAACTACGCCGAAACAAGATCAGCTTCCCCCGCAGGTCCCTCGCTGGAAGATTGACTCAGCCGATTGGGAACGGTATCGAACTCTTACTCACATGACGTGGACTGAGATGTCTGGTATAACCATAGATGATGCTGTTGCATATTTTACAGCTTTCATACTGGATGCCGCCTGTAAATGTATTACACAAACGAGCGGCATGGGTTCCAAGCAGCGTGTTCCCTGGTGAAACGATGCATGCAGGCAAGCTCGGAGGAACCAGAACAAAGCGTGGGTGATATTTCGCGATTCTCCAACAGCTGAAAACCTGGAAAACATTAAACATGTCAAATCCCAGGCAAGGAGAACGCGCCGACAATGAAGACGAGAGAGTTGGGCAAACTTTGTATCAAGCATCAGCTCCTATACAGATGAGAGAAAAGTCTGGAATAGAGTGAAGAAAGTTAATGGGCAACAAACGTATTCCTTACCTCTAGTAAATAGCCACGGAGAAAGCCTTGAAGATCAAGCCAACATTCTTGGTGCACATTTTGAATACATATCGAGCTCCTCACACTACTCCGAAACCTTCCTAAAGTACAAAACGCAAACAGAACGGCAAAAGTTAGAAAGAAAATCTGCTAAAAGTGCGGCGTACAATGAACCATTCTGCATAGCAGAACTGCAGGCAGCACTGAGCTGTTGGAATACATCTGCCCCAGGTTCAGACCGCGTAATATATGAGATGTTAAAAGCAACTACCATCCGAAACACAGAAAACCCTCCTTTCCCTTTACAACGTAATATGGTTTTCCGGCGAGATCCCCTCTGTTTGGAACGAGGCTATTGTATTTCCAATTGTGAAGCATGGGAAGGATCCTTCCTATGTATCAAGTTACAGACCTATAGCGCTAACAAGTTGCCTCTGCAAAGTATTTGAAAAAATGATTAACTGTCGCCTACTACATATTCTCGAATCAAACAAATTCCGCGACCCATACCAGTGCGGATTTCGGGAGGGTCGATACACCAGTGACCATCTCATACGTATCGAGGCACGTATCCGTGAAGCTTTTGTTCATAAGCAGTTTTTTTATCAGTATTCTTAGATATGGAGAAAGCCTATGATACTACATGGCGGTTTGGGATATTGAGAGACCTCTCACAGTTACACGGTAATGTGTTTAATGTTATTGAAAGTTATCTGTCTAATCGCGCTTTCCGTGTCCGAGTGGGCAATGTTCTGTCACGGAAATTTGTACAGGAAACTGGAGTGCCGCAGGGTGGGGTGCTTAGCTGCACGCTCTTTATAGTAAAAATGAATTATCTTCGCCTACACGTACCACGTAACATCCTCTACTCAACATATGTTGACGTAGTGCAGATAGGATTTCAATCAAGTTCTCTTGCAATCTGTGAGCGACAGGTCCAGCTTGGCCTTAACAAGGTCTCCAAATGGGCTGATGAGAACGGGTTCAGATTGAACCCAAAAAAAAGCCCATGTGTCGTTTTCTCTAGAAAAAGAGGCCTGCACGCTGATCCTGAAATTCTGTTGCATGGTGAGAATCTGCCAGTAAACAAGGACCATAAATTTTTAGGCATAATTTTAGACGCGAAGTTAACCTTTGTACCGCACATAAAGTATCTTAAAAACAAATGTATGAAAACAATGAATATCTTAAAGGTGCTCTCACGCACAACCTGGGGCAGTGATAGAAAATGTCTCATGAACTTGTATAAAAGCCTCATATGCACATGACTAGACTATGGAGCCATAGTCTACCAGTCGGCTACTCCAACTGCTCTAAAGATGCTAGACCCTGTCCACCACTCAGGAATTTGCCTGTCCACAGGTGCCTTTAGAACAAGCCCGGTGGAAAGTTTGTACGTTGAATCGGATGAATGGTCACTTCAACTGCAGAGAACATACACGTCTTTCATGTATTTTCCTAGAGTAAACGGAAACAGTCAGCACCCCGCGTATTACACGGTAAACGATTTGTCCAGCTGTCAACTTTTTCACAGCCGGCCCACAGTGGCAAAGCCTTTCTCACAGCGTGTTACAGAAATAGCTGAAGAAACAAGGTTTCCCCTGCGTGAATACCACCTTATGTACCCTGCTATACGGCCCCCACCGTGGCAGTGGCAACCAATAGTGTGTGATACATCCTTCGTAGCTGTTACAAAGCGCGCGCCTCTCGCGCACATACGAATGCACTTCTTTGAATTACAGCGCAAATACTCCTGTCCTGAATTCTTTACAGACGCATCAAAGTGTAACTCTGGCGTATGTTACGCAGCAGTCGGTCCATCCTTTTCGGATACCGGTGTTCTGCACACGAGCACAAGTATCTTTACAGCAGAGGCCTACGCCATATTGGCTGCCGTTAAACACATTAAGGAATTGAATATCCCAAAGGCAGTTATATATACAGACTCTTTGAGCGTCGTAAACGCATTGAAAATTGTGAAGAAATATCAAAATACTATAATTGTATCTCTCTATTCAGCATTATGCACGACCTATGCGTCCAGGCAGCATATCGCAGTATGCTGGGTGCCGGGGCACTGCGAGATTGAAGGAAACGTGTTGGCTGACCAGCTAGCCACATCCGTCAACGCGAGCGCTGCAGACACTTCAGGGCTATCCCTGTAATGGACCTTAAGCCCTCCATAAGGAAAACGCTCAGGGCTTACTGGCAGCGGTTGTGCGATAAAGAAACAGAAAATAAACTGCATGTTAGCAAGCCATATCTTGGCAACTGGCCGCCGGTATCAAAGAGCCGCCGCACGGAAGTAATACTTTGCAGACTTAGAATAGGACACACATACAGTACACACGCATACCTCTTGTCAGGTGGTGATCCACCCACGTGTGATAAATGTGGTGAGCCACTTACCGCGCTTCACATCCTAATGCAATGCAGATAATTAGACGCAAATATTAAAAAGCATTTTCCATTACTTCACCGGCAACAAATTCCACTTCATCCCCAAATGATTATAGGTATATAACCTCTCTTCAAACATCAATCACTGTTTCAATTTTTAAAAGCTGTACATAGTTTTCATATTATAGCCCCAGGAAATCCGTAGCACAACCTCTTAACAGAGGTTTCTGCTGCGGTAGCTGCATTAAAAGAAAGCACCTGCCTCCCAGCCTTTGGGCTCAAAAGCTTTAAGGAGAAATATGTGCTATTTCCATATTCATGCATTTTAGCCCCATGATCACTTGTCACTCGTACCATACCCAGAGACCACTCCACGTACCACTGTCATAATTTTATACCTATATATCGTTTTGTGCTTCTACGATAGCGATTAATTTTAGGCCACTTTACAGCCATGTTACACCCCATCATCTTAACTCATCAATCAGCGCTTAACACATCATTATTAGTCATGGCGCTCTTTGGCCACCCCTGGCCCTTGCGCCACTAAACAACACACATCCATCCAACCTCCGACGACGCTTCGTCGAATACCAGCACGGTGAGTGTGTTTGGGTATGGACCCCGGTACCCTGACGAGGACTGAGTGGGAAACTATTGCGACGCTATTTCGACCCTACTAGGTCATCCGACGTATTGGCGCACTGGACTATGAGGTCGTGCCAGACAGCATTTCGCATTCACAGCGGCACCGTGCACGATCTTAAACCCTTCTACGGACGCTGACGAACTTTCCTCTTTTTTGTTTTCTTTGCTACGGGTGTTTTCATTTATTACTTTCGTTTGCAGCATCGGGTCGACGCTCTTTAAGAGGGGGGTATTGACACAAGTACTTGTTTCTCTTTATAGGAGGACATGTTTCACCGCCTAACAAACGTTATCGCGCAGCGCAGGACGCGCCTGCATTTATCGGAAGCTTCTGGAATGTTATCGGTGGTTCCATCCCCTGTATGTGTGCGCTACGTGAATAATGTAGAGCTTTGTGGAAGGCACGCGGGTCCCAGCGATTACTCTGGAACATTCGACGACGGATGTAGAAAAGCCGACGCGCTTGACCCGCTTATCCGATTTTCGCCGATCGCCGACCGTGTTCGCCACTATTTTAACGCGATAGCGTTAAGGAGCTCGTGTCGCAGAAAAGCCGGTGTCGTCGGCGTCGGGTGTCGGCGTCGGCGTCCGCGGCGTTGGCCGTGAGCGATAAATCATGGCAGGCACTTCATAAATAAAAGGCAACTTCCAAGATGGGCTGGGTGGGAATCGAACCAGGGTCTCCGGAGTGTGAGACGGAGACGCTACCACTCAGCCACGAGTTCGATGCTTGAAAGCGGTACAAAAGCGCGTCTAGTGAATGCGGTGTTGCCTTAGAAACGAGCCGTAGAAAGTTATACTGCGGTGTATATCGGTAATTATGAGCATGTAACTTACAGAAGTCGCATTTACACGAATAGCGAAGTACGTTTCCGCTACATTTCTTCTGCGCTTACCACACACGCAGAGCCATCTTGCGGCAAACAATAGACCCCCTCCTCTCAATGTACGGCGCTGCCCCGACAGGTGGCGCGCCGCGCGCGCATTGGGGCTGTGCGCGGACCGGTGCCAGGCGCCTCGCGTCCCCGACTCCCTCTCCCCTGACGACGCTTCGCCGTGCTCCCACACGGGTTGCAGAATCAAGCGCCGTTCCTTTCTTTAGATTACTATCTATCTATCTCTCTGCCCGTGCCGATCACGACGTTTGGCTGGCGTAGATCGTTTCCCCCTCCGAGACACCGAGTTCTTTGCTTCGTTCCGTTTGTTCAGGCGCGCGTTTCGTTGCCGCGCCGAACGCTGCGTTGCTCGACGCTCACCGCGTGATAGGTGGGCGCAGAGTCCGATGCGGGGCGCCTCGTAAGTGATCACTGTCTGAGCGCATTGTCTTACACCCCTTGGCGGGTCGACGGCAACGCTGTCGCGTTCCACTCTTGAAGGCGAAGCTAAAGCGTCCTCCAATTTTTTGTACTATAAGTGTAGCCTGTTCTTGTGGGCACAGGTTCGCCCAATAAAAGTTAGTTTTGTCTTTCACAGTATTGCTACTGTGTTCTTCAACGTCCCCTATTGCAAAAACCAGCATCTTCCAGTGTGAAACCAGCGCGATTTTCGGCGCTGGGTCGCATTTGGTAGGCTGGCACTCGCTGGGACTCACTGGGACACCAGTGATAACGCTGGATAAAAGCTGGGTCACAGTGGAAGAGACGCTGGTTCCATTGCCATGACGCTGGGGCGCACTGGTTTGTGCTGTACAGGCGCTGGTTCTCGCTGCAGTTCGTTGGTTCGCACAGGAAACTGCGCTGGTTGTGTTTGTGCCGCGCTGGTTCCAGTACGCAAGGAGGAGCGCTGCTGAATATTAAATGCTTTATACAATTTCATCGCTTGATACTAGTCTCTTGTCCTAAATAACGCTATATCTTGGGGTTATAAAACCCTATTTCGTGTCGCACCTTGGAATAAAGGTGCGGGAGCTGCCCTGTTTCATGGACATCTGAAACTGAACATCCCTTTCATTTTTTTTTTCATTTTCCATTTTGACTGGGCGGATAGCTAAATTCTTGAACGAAACCACGTAAACGGAGATGACGCCGCGTTTTTCAGTAGTTCGTACGTAACATATGACTGGGAGTTGTCGCCGTTGTCGCAGTGTTGTGGAGTGGACATGAAATGCAGAAGTCGTTCAGACGCGCGCGAACGGACCCCGAGTTTGAAGCCTATCGCTGACTGATATTATCACACCGGTAACAAATCTGAGGTGATTCGTGCGCTTCCTTTTTCCCTGTTGTATTAAAAACAGTTCTGAGGCTCAAAAACACACATGCTAGCTTTCGCCAGCTACCCGCGCCGAGATCGGACCCCACCGAAGCTTATGCCTAGCGTATCCGCCGAGTCCATCCTCACGCTATCGGCGTGTCTAGGCTCAGGAATCAAGAAATGTAACAAGGATAAATAACTCTATATTTCAGCTTTCGCATCGGTGTTCTTAAATAAACAATTTTATCATGTCTACAGTGCCAGCACAAGATGCGATGACCGCAAATGTGAGGCGTCATAAACACTGGTATATGTGCTATCGCCGAAGGTTCCGAGCACGAGCCTGCGCTTCTCTGACGAAGATATATAACTAGACAGGCGCGTTGACTGAAAGGCGCCACTGAACTAAGAAAACATATCTGCATATCTTTGCGTGAAGAACAAGAAACGGCTATCGAAATCGGCATTAACAGCCCATACACCGTCCTAGGTCGGCGGTTTATTTAGGACTTTTTTTCGAAGTTAAAATAGCAATCGCAAGGGAAAATCAATGTTGTGGCACTTCCAAGCATACTGCTGAATACGGCCAGCAACTTTTTCTTTCTTGTACAGGCGTGACTTTTAGTTGCTGGGCGATAGTGCATCAACCATGTCTGTACGAGAGGTAGCGAAACAAACTGCTTCTCGGCTTGGACATGGCAAATTATCCGTCTATTTCCGTCTGATGGCGTGGCGTAGCGGTAAAGTGCCGGGCTAGGGATCTGTGGCTCGGGCGTTCTAATCGTGATCGGAGCAGCTTTGATTTTACGTTTCTTTTTCGTTTTTTTATTGCACTAAAACGCTCTTTGTTGCTTTCTGTATTTAAAAAATATATACGGTGTCCAGGAACCTCATATTTAACGTGCTAGAGCTGTTTTTCGCACGAGTAGCCAGTGCCTCCCAGTACGCCGCGCCTTCCCAGCGCCCCAGCATCCAGCGCGCTGCACTGGGCCCATAATCCGGCGCACTGTGTCCCAGCGGCACTGGGTTTTGCATTAGGGTCAACACCACGTGACAATATGATACATCGTTTACGCACTGCAACACGCACAATATAAACAAAGTATATCAGTCATTGTCATCCCCCTGGGCCGCCTTTTACATATGACGTGGTCCGACGCGCGTATCGTGCCTCGTGCTATGAAGTCAGAAGAACAAAAAAGCGTTCCTTCGGCTTCTGCCATCGGTCCGAACGGTTCTAAGGCCTTTCGCAGTCTGACTCGCACATTGTTCTGGTGGACCTACCTCGCTTCTGATATACAATGCAACGATCAAAAAACAGATTCTGCGCACTGTGCGAAGCTATATTATCCAAAAAATTCCGCAGGTCTCTGGCAAAAAAACTGCTACTATTTGAGGCGCAACACTGCGCAGGCGTAGCTGGCCTGAAGGCCCTAGTCAACGGTTGGGACGACGCAAGGAACTGATGGCGCAGGCCATACTCGGACCTTGGAGCTTCGGGCTCAGGCCAGGCACAGACATCAGTCGCTCCAGTAATAGCTACAGGGATGCTATTAGAAACTCTGCGTAACTGAAGACAATAACATCTGCAATCGAGGGAATACTTTACGTCAGTAGTGCTGCCGTCGTAGCGCCATCGTCATCCATGGAGTAGTCTTCATCACACTGTCGTCATCTTGTTGTGGTAGGAGCATCAGCATTTCGAAATCTCATTCATTTTTACCATGCCATCGTTGTCATAGCGCGTTCATTTTTCCATCCACGTCATTTCTGCTTCGTCATGCGCTGTGATCGTTGTCTTCAATAAATTGTGTATATGGCACCTTTGTCTTGGCGTTCACCTCATTGTGACATCATCGTACAGTCGTTGCGACGCATTTGTTTTCATCCCATCACCTTGATGCCACCACGGTCATTCCGTCATCGTCATTTCATATTGTTCACGCGATTTTCTTCATACTATTATCGCCATGTCAACGTCACCAACCGTTTTTGTCGCGCCATCGTCGTCATACGCACGTCGTCATCCCATTGTGGTGATGCCATGGTGCTCGCGTTATTGCCGCGTTATTGTTATAACTTCAAAGACGTCATTGAATTGTGATGCTATCGCCCTCATGCCGAGTTAATCGTGCCACCGAAGTCATTCGTTTGCTGTTATTCCGTTCGATTTGTGTGGTGAGATTCAGTCGTATGTCGCCGAGGTCAACGAGTGTCTCTATTGCACCGTCGTCATACAATCGTCGTTATCCATTTCCTGTATGACTGTCGTCGTGATGACGTCATTCTTGCTCTGCTGTTGTCATTCTGGCTTCGTCCCGCGATTATCGTCGCACAGCTATAGTTTCACAGTCGTCGTCACGTCATGACCCTCATTAGTCCTCGTTGGTGCATTCCCGATATGCAGTTGTCATATAACGCTTTCGGTGTTACATCGATGTCATTTTTGCTTCGTGATTCAGTCTATGTTACTGCGTCGTCGTCATGCCATCATGGCTATGGCCGATCCCAGCGACTGATTGTCATAGAAAAGTGGGCCGATCTTGGATACTGCGTGTGTTGCATACAGCCGAAGGAATCAAAATCTTAGAATGACTACTACAGATTCTACGCAAAAATGTCTTCAGCATTACGGTGCGTCGACACGTTGCTTGAATGCTAATCAGACTAAACTCTGCAGTCCACAATGAAGAGGAATTTTCCTTTGTTGACAACAGTTAAAAACTGGTCAAAGTTCTTTGCAGGGTGCCACGGCCTCGGATTCAAAAAGTGATCGCGCTTAGGCGATCAGGATCAGACGAGAGGCGGATGACCTGACATTTGAATGGAGGTGGCACGAGGTTTGTAATGCGGTCCGGCCTTCAACAAAGGTAACCGCATTAGCAAAGTTGACAGGATTGGCGAACGATCAATTTTAAGAATGAGAAGATGTCACAGTTGGATCAGAATCACGATATGTTAGGCAGATATCGGCATTACAATTGTGTGGGAGTCAGTACACAAAAAAAATCTTTAGATGGCCTTCAGTTGTTAAAAGTATTCTTTGTATGGCATCCACAAACTAAATCAATGACATAAAGCTACAGTACCACGAATGACATTTTTCAAGGGTACACGCCGTTAGTTGTTATCAATAAGTTCTTGCTGCTCAAAAATAAGTACATTTTCGGAAGGAGTCATCGAAGTTCTTCCATGTATTGCCTTATGAGTTATCAATTTATAAAAAAACATGAATAAAGAATTTAACCTGTGTGCAAAGTAATTAAATAATGTGGCAGCAAATTATTCTGCAATATACATTCACAAATTATTTATAGTGTTAGTGCATTTCTTTTATTTACCGCATACTGCACACCCTAGATGGGTCCTAGCAGGAGGGGCAAAACAAAAAGAGAATGACAATAACAACTGCAAAAAAGCACAGCAAAATATCTTTGCAGTAAGGACAATAAAAACAAAGACACATAGCAGGAACACAAAACAGTAACTCTGCAACTATCAACAAGTAAGCTTGTCAAAGGCATCAATACTGGTTAGTAGATCAGTCGGGAGTGAATTCCATTGAGTTAGTGTGCGCGGAAAGAAAGAGTATTTAAAAACAATGAGTCTAGCGTTGTACGGTGTTAGGGATTCTGCATGATGATTTCTTGTTAGGCGTGTCAGGCGACTCCCTATCGTTTTCCATTTAGTCCCTTGTGTGTTCAAGTTACGGCGACCGTCTATCACTTCGCTGTGCCCGCCGCTCAGAAATTCAGTATGCGTCACCGTGGGAGTCATTGCCCCACGTCCGCCCGACTGGGGCAGAACCATAGCCACTCGGAAAATGTGCTTTCGCTTTGGAATAAAACTAGTCGACTCTCCGTTCTCAAGCTGTCAAAACGTGTATTCCTTGCCTCCGTTAAACCGAGCTCCAACAAGTGGTGACCCAAGACATGTGCGTTTTTTCGAACACTAGCCAGGAACTACGCTGCTCCTTCTCCTGTTCAGAGAGATGACGTAACGATTACCTTTCCTGTCATCGCCGCAGAGCTTCAGCTTCGCATCTTTCGGCCTAAGAATCCCCGAGTCCTGTTTATGCACGAAGAAGCCCGTTTTCAACTGTGGCGCATCCCTTCACGGACAGTAAAGCACCTGCACATGATCGTCGTTCTACCCTTGGACATCGCCGATGTCCATTAAGCTGCTGGGGCATTACAAAGTCAGAAAGGCATAAACTTAAAATGGTAAAGACCATCTGGTATAAAAAACTGTCTTCTCGCGATCGAGTTCATCAACGGAATTCGGCCAATAACCGAATCGGAGGTCGTTTGAAGACAAGTATTTCGATCCCTGAAGGCTGTCGAATGTGTCATCAATCCAAGGGAAAGGGTACCTTTTTCGTGACCTGGTTCAGGTGACGGTAGTCGATGCGATGTCACCAGCTGCCATCCTTCCGTTTGACCAAGACTACCGGCGATGCCCAATGACTCGAAGAGGGCTCATTTGCACTTTTGGTTAGTATCTTGTGCGCTTCAATTTCGATAACGCGGCGTTCTGCGTGAGACATGCGATAAGGTCGTCGGCACATAAAACTAGCATCGCCGGTGCAAATCTTATGGGTCACAAAGGAAGTCTGTTCCAGCGGGCGATCCTCATTGTCAAACTCGTTGTGATACGACACCAGGGGCGCTATAACGTAAAACTATTCCAAACGTTTCTATTCCAATTCCGCAATCAGCCAACCGCGATTGGTCGAACACTTTTCTGGGCCACCCCCACTTCCCCTGTCTGTCACGTGACATCATTAAAACCGCGAAAGCTCCCTATCTGATATGACGTGTACACACTGATTATGCATAACTTTACCGAACAAAACAAAAATAGGTATTTCTGATTCGACGCCTTTTTGTCAATCCTCGGCTATTGGTCACAAGATTTCAGCCTACACCTGACTTTACCTGCGCCTCGCGCGACGTCACAAACTCGCAACAACCTACCACATCGAAGTGACGCATACACGTTAAAGATGCATTAATATGCCGAACAAAACTGAATTTTCGTCTGAATAGGCGCAGGCTGCCCCATTCCGAAAGGAATAAAAAATGGCTACCGCCGACGGCTCCGGCCTGGCTACTGGCCCCTGCCCGAGAACGTGGCTTTATTTGCCTGTAACAAAACATTTTGCGTGGCCGTGGAACATTTTCAAGAAGTTTCCTCACGTTTACGACCTCTTTCTGCCAACTCTTCTTTGCTGAGGATCCGTTTTAGCGTCATTCTTAAGGTTCCGTTGCATG
Organism: Dermacentor variabilis; assembly: GCF_050947875.1. Lineage (NCBI taxonomy): Eukaryota > Metazoa > Arthropoda > Arachnida > Ixodida > Ixodidae > Dermacentor > Dermacentor variabilis. The sequence continues at coordinate 79,912,265 of NC_134576.1, read as the reverse complement.
CCGCCGCGATCGTCGACGAGCCACCTCAAGCCAAGAGAAAGCGGACCAATCGCAGGCGCCAGCACCACCCTCTTCATCTGGTTATCGATATTCAGTGCAGTGGCTCTTCCCCATTGAATCCCTCTCCACTTGAGCATGCTCCTCCCTTCTTGTGAGCCAATTAGATAAGACAAGCGGTTCAGTGCAGGCAATGTTATTCGTTCTTCAAGCAAACAAAAGTGACCTCCTATGAACGAGGGAAGCATTTGATTGGTTCGGTCAGACAACCCTGAGGGTGACCGTGTGATTCTTGCGTCGGTGTTTACGCAAATTTCACGTCAGGAGATTCGAATAAAAGCATATTGGAACAGTTCTACCTTATACGGCCCCAGTACACGACAAAGATCCGCAGCCTATTCGGGAAGCAGATCTTGAGCGAACATCTTCAAAAATATGACGGGATCGGACGTTGTGCAACTGATCGGACAGAAAGTGGCTTCAGATGGGCACGGAACGTCTAGTACAGAGATGGCGGAATCGCCGATCGGAGAAGCGTTGCCGTGCGACATACCTTTCGGGATAACTTGCGCACTGAAACAAACATAAAAAACAGAAAGAAATACGCAGTCATTGGCGATAGTCACGATGGTATGAGGAACGGCAGCTGTGCGTAGCAGGAGAACAATGACATTACGAGTCAGCAGATAGTCACTATCAGGAATAGATGGGAAGCACGTCAAAGGCGTATACATAGAGGCTTGAGGCGACCACCGTACGAAGTCTACAGAACATAAACGAGGCTCAGCTGATTTTGGAGCACAGCAATGAGTAGAGGCAGCTCTAGTTGGAGGAGGCCAGAAGCGCAGTCAATCAGTGCTGAATGGTCCGATAAAAAGTCGAGGCTGAAAATCAACTCATGGGAACGCCGCTCCTTAAGAGCAAATAAAACGGAAGTGTTGAAACCAGCAACTCTTATTCAGGCAGTGCACGTGCCAAGGATAATGGGCGTTGCTCCATCAGCCACTCGGATAGCACGATACGCGGCTGGTGTAAGGACATTCATCAAGCAGCAACGAAGGAGGTTGCTCATCACCGAGATACGGGCTCCAGTGTCATTAAGCGCTGGGAGAAATACACCAACTTCTACACCGACTATATTGCGTCTGGTCGGCAGGGCGTTAGCGGGGACGTTGACAATGCAGCGTCGCCTGCCGGACTTGCATCTTTTAATTTTCCGAAGGTATGCGCCCAGGTAGGAATGACGGCGACCGGCGACTGGACTGGGGTGACCTGGACGACGAGCGGCGACTTTGCGGCGAATGAGATTGGTGACTGCTCGGCGATGGTCATCGACGGCGCCATGCGTTCGTACCGTCAGTGGCGCGCAGGTTCGGCTGTGCTTGCGGCTGGATGTAGCGAAACCCACCGTCTGGACGAGGGCTGTTCGAGAACGGCATGAAGGACCAGCGGTTGCGACAGTATCGGGTGACGTGACTAACGATGCGACCACTGAAGCAAATAGGTTGGTCTTCCAGTGTTCACCATTCTGCCATCATCCGAGAACCTCGAAGGATCCATTAATTTTGAGTATGCACGAGTGAAGGACGTTCGGTTGGTTCGGATGGTGCAACTGACTGCAAGCCGAAATTGGCGATTTCTTGGCGCACAATAGTTTGAACAACGGGAACCATAAGAGCACATGTATCGTTGACAGGTGTGCACAGAACCGCGGGATACCTGACTTCTAGCTCACCGCGCACGATCTTCTTCAGCAGCTCTGAAGGCTGCTGCTGCCGTGAAGAAGAGTCCTGTCGGTCTTCACAAGACGACATTGCAACCATATTGGGAAGTCGTGGAAATGACCGATAACAACGATGGCTTTTCATCTGCTTGAAACGCTTCCAATCCGTGATAATGTCGTTAAGAGAAGTACAGTTGTCACAAATGAGTAAATTGAAGGCGTCATCGGCGATACCTTTTAAGACATGCCCGACTTTTTCAGACTCCGGAATTTCAGCGTCGGCCTTCACTTCACTTTTATTTTCTTAAAGACCCCTCACTGGGTGTATTATATAAGGGGTGCGGTTTACTAACGTTGTTTATTGTAATTAGTGGCCGCATGAGTTCAATGAACAAAATTTTATTAATCTTATTAGCAAACGTCGATGAACAGGTGATTTCGGCTATGTAACGGTGCGGGCCGTTCCAGTCGGTTGATAATCGGCAAAAGAAAGATGCAGAGAAGGTTGTATAGTATGGCTGCGTAGATGAGTTACTTGCAAAGAATACCCTGTTTGCTGCGGATGGCGAGGAGGCGGTGCCAACACATATGGTGCATCCTTAAGCGGGCTTTAATAAAGCTTATGAAAGAGAACTAACGAATCAATGTGGCGCTGGGATGACGGCGTGTTTAAGGCGGACTGTGCTTTTAGTTGTGCTACGCTAGCGCTATAAGAATACGAAGAATGACAGAATCTTGCCCCTGGATTCTGAATTCTTTCGAGTGCATTGATAAGGTAAGTTAAATGCGATGACCAGATGGGGGATGTGCATTCAAGTTTCAGACGTATGAGCGTCTTGGATGCTATTAGTTTAATGTGATGCGTGAGCCGCCTTGCAGTGCCATGACTTCTTGTATATTGGCCACGTCGCCTTCGGTGGACGTTTGAACTAGTGATGCCAACTCTTTCTTGGTGACGACCTTCCAACCCAGTGGTTTTCCGAAGAAAGCTCGCAGCTTCTGCTTGCAGGTATCCTAGTCACTGTGTTCTTCGTGGTTTTGAAACCACATTCGCACAGTTCCGGCCAAATAAAAAACAATATTCGTTAGCATCACTGTGGCACCTCACTTGTGGCTGCTCACCCGCTCACACATCTCCAACCAGTCACCGACGTCGGTGCAATCAGTGCCGCAGAAGGTTCATGCGTGAGTACAACAGTCGATGCAGCCGTTGCCAAACTAGGCCCTGTCTCCTGCGACATCGGTGAAGAAGCCCCAGGAGGCAGTCTACCACTTCCACTTCAACTTCCTCTTGCGAGCATGGTCGTGTCCAAATGCACCATAAGGATAATATTAGCCAATCTACGAGATATTAGAATTTAGAGTTGCGCCTTTTTGGACTTGAGTTGTATCATTGTACGTTGGAAGGATTATTTGAGTTTTGAAAGTGAGAGGAAACGGCTAGGAGTGTAGGCGGGAGTGTTCACCTGTACAGTGGCCATATAGTGGCGTGGAAAATTCGGAAAGTGTAATGCGGGGCTTACATCTCATACGTTACCACAAGCGCATGCTAAGCAGTGAATCTATTTTTGTTTTTCTTTTTTCCTGTCCTTTTTTACAAATGCGACCCCAGCGGAGAGTAACGCCCCAGTGAAACCGCCCTCTTGCATTTATTCTGTGTGTGTTCGCATAGTATGTTCACAAAAACCGAGGACTCAACGGTACTTTCTATAGGCGCAATGGCTAACTGGTCGACTCGTATCGGGCCTGATATCGCCGAGGTTTTAAATAATTTGGCCGGGCTCTGGCGGGCCAATGCGTCGCACGTTAGGCCTAGGGATGGCCCGGGCCAGGGAAACATGGCCCATGCAGCGCTCTTGTATGGGATTCCTCAAAAGGTTACCTGGTGCACCAAGGAGTTTGTGTAGATCCAGTAGTTGTATTTTTGGGAGAGAGCTTATGTGTGTGACTACAGCAGCAAAACTACGACACTGGTGATGGATGTCGCATGACTGCAAGGGCATGATTTATATGTACTTGTAGGGTTCTTCATAGGCACTGAACGGGCGTAAGCCACAGATATGCTGACATATCCAGCTTTTCTAAATCGGTACCAACTAGCGTCCCGAGCGGCTGCCATGCGAAGCTTGTGCGCTTTCAATGTAACGAGCGGGTTGTTGGCGAACATGAAACGTGCAAGTCGATTATTAAAAAAGGCAGGTGACAAACACATTCTACAAGACAAACGACGCGAGAAAAATGCAGTGATTATGCCGTGGAAAGGTATAATTTGTTAACCAGAGGGGTCAAAGTATCAGCATTAGAAGGCTATTGAAACGACAAAAATTTGTGCTAAATTTTCGGGACAGGAGTAGTCGCTGTGAGAAAACTACGGCAGCTGCCATAGTACCCGCTACATCATACGTATTTCGGAGACTCAGCTTTCGATTCATACATATCTCGATTCTCTACCCATGGCGTAACTTGGTTCTCAAAAACATAATAATAATAATAATAATAATGTCTTTATTTGTGTCCCGTAAAAGTACACGACACGGGAGACCTGCAGTAAAAGCTGTCATTCATGACAGCTTGACAGAGCCGTAGGCCCCCCATACACGGGGCAGTTACATAACGACAAAAAGACATATAATACATGGTAACATTTGAAATTATACATTCCGAGCGCAGAATGTAACGTACACAAAAAATAAGGCAAAATAGAAATACAAATTGCAAGCTCACTCATACAATAAAACATCACAGTCAACGACGGAGAGGTCACAAAAGAAATAACATAAGTGCACTTTCACTTATCCGCAAGAAATAACAGTAAGACATACACAATGGCGGTAAAAAGAAACGAAACAGACGAAGCACACATTGTTAATTGAAAGAGGGAAAACGAAACCAATCCCTCACCATGTACACTGTTAGGGATAACGGGGCAAAGAAAAACTTGGTTTGCAGAAACGAAAAGTTAAGAAAAAAAAGAAAGTAACTGCCTAGAATTTGTTAAAATGCTGTCGAAGTTCTTTGAATGTTATATTTTCAAGTTTAACGTGTTCATTATTTAATCTATTAAGCAACCTGGGTAATTTGTTCTGTAGTGTCTTTAGACCATACGTTGTTTTATAAGTTCTCACTTTCCAGGGCATAGTGTTACGTGTCAGGCGGGCAGAAGTGTTTTCCTGTAGGTTAGCTAAACGTTGTAAATAGGAGCTATTATTTATTTTTTTCGTTTTTAAATGATTTGCCTAAGATGTAGTCGAACAATTTGGGAACTGGGATTACGTTGTACTTGTCAAAAAGATGCTGTGTGTGCGAGTGATAGGGCAAGTCCTCAACAATTCTAAGGAACTTTTTCTGCAACCTATGAAGCCTGTTTAAGTTTCCCTCTGTTGTGTCAGACCATATTAGATGGCAGTAGTTTATTGTGCTTGAAAACAATGAATTATAGATTAACATCATAGTTTCCGGTGGAAGCATATGGCGAATTCTGTATGTTAAACCTATTACTTGCGCAAGTTTGTTTGCTACGCTATCCACATGAGCATCCCATGACATATGTTCATGAAAAGTGACACCTAATGTTTTAATACTGGAAGTAATCTCAATAGGTGTTGCATTTATTGATATAAGTTTGCTGATTGATGTATGTTCGTTTTTAGCTCAAAATATTACAGCTTTCGTTTTATTCTCATTTATCAGGAGGCTATTCTTACGTGTCCATTCATCTAATTTTGCTAACGTGAAATTAGCGTCGTCGACAAGGTCGTCAATATCGTTATCGCCTATCAATATGCTGGTGTCGTCAGCGTACATAATAAATTTCACACTTTCATTAATTTTAACAATGTCATTCACATACACATTAAATAAAAAAGGCCCTAGAATGCTACCCTGTGGGAAGCCTGAGGAGATAGGTAGTGGATCTGAGTGATTGCCATTTATGACAACTATTTGTTGACGGTATTCTAGATAACAACGTATAAGAGAAGCGACATTGCCACGAAAGCCATAGCGTTCAATTTTTTGAATTAGAAGATTGTGGTTAATGCAATCAAATGCCTTTGATAGGTCAATGAAGATGCCCAGAACAAGTTTGCCTTCCTCCAAATGCTGTAGTAGGTGTTCTTTTTGTGCTAACAAAGCGAGTTCAGTGCCCATCCCCTTACGGAAACCATACTGACTGTCAGTTAGCAGATTATGTTTTTGCTCAAATTCAGTTAGCCGCCGTAATACAAGTTTTTCGAAAACCTTTGAAAACACAGCAAGTATTGATAATGGCCGGTAATTTCCCAAATTGTTTTTATCACCTTTCATAAATAGTGCAATGACGCGCGCTATCTGCATCCTATGAGGAAAGGTACCTTCGTTTAAACAGAGGTTAAAGACATAAGTAATGCACGGAGATATAAGATCAGCAACGTATTTTATAGGTTTAATTTGAAGGCCGTCAATATCCCTGGCGTTACTGTTTTTTAGGCTGACAATTGTAGTAGTTATTTCCCCCTCGTGCACTGGATAGAGAAATATCGAACTAGAATTTTGAGAAATGTATTCAAGATCATTGATCGGTGCGCAGTGTGCTCCAATGTTAACAAAATGTTTGTTAAAATCATCTGCAATGCTTTCCGTTGTACCTCGGTACCATTTATTTTCAAACTATGCATCAGTTCAGCAGGAACCTTGTAATTTAGCAGAGATTGCAGGTTTTTCCACGTAACATCCGAAGATGAATTCGAAGAACTAAAGGCATTGAAATAATGCTCGCGCCTCGCCTTTTTTATGTCTTTATTTAGACGATTCCGAATTTTCTTAAAACGGCAGAAAAGTTCTAGATCTTTGGTCTTTATGAATTCAGCATATAAAGCATTCTTCTTGCGTATTCGAACAGATAGCTCAGGGGTAATCCATGGCTTACGTATTTTATTTTTCTGTTTTACGCACTTCAACGGAAAACAAACGTCGTATATTGATTTGAAGAGGCTAAAAAAGATTCATAAGTATCATTTGCATATTTAGATTCAAATACAGTATTCCGGGTTGTTTGCAGGATATTGGCACGAAACATAAAAAGATTTTGTTGAGTTAGTGGTTGAATAAGGTGAGTCGACTGTGAGTCCTTATTCTGTAGATGACTCTTGTAACATAGAAATATTGGCATATGGTCGCTCAAATCCGACACGAATACGCCAGCTTTAACTGAATCTGGATTTATATTTGTAATAAATACGTCGAGTAGAGAGGACGTATTCGTGGTCACTCTGGTAGGCAATGTTATAGTATTCCAGCATGCATTGCATTTTAATAGTGTTTTAAGCCTGAGTTCTAGTGGATCATTTTTCATCATGTTAATGTTGATGTCCCCACCAAAAATTATGCCTAATTTCATGTCATTAATGAACGCAAGAAAAGTATCTAAGTATTCAAGAAAATGTGTAACAGAACCACTTGGAGGGCGATAACAAACATATAACACTGTTTTATGAAGTTTTACAGTCAATAACTCATAATGCTGAGTTACCATGGAAAACTCATTCAATATTTTACACTCTAATGGTTTTCTAGTTAAAATGCACACCACACCCCCACGACCGGTTGGTCGATTAAGATAGAAAGTATTATATAATGGAACCCGGAAAATGTTCACGTCATCAGTACACCATGTTTCCGTCAGCATTATAACGTCAAATGATTCTTTCGTTTGTTCAATGAAAAGTTTTAGGTCATTTTCCTTGTTAGCAAAAAATCGGATGTTTAGGTGAAAACATTTGAAAGACTTGCGAAATGTTGGCTCTAAATGACTAGTAAAAGTATGCGGTAATACATAAGGCGTACTGGGTACATTTGCCATAGCAGTGTTTCAGTTCAGCTGCTTGTCTTACTAAGTTTTTCGCGGTCGCTAGAATTAGAAATGACTACCGCGTTTGCCCCGTCTGTTTTCCGCACGAGAACTTTGTTGTTGTTGTGCCACACATACTTGTAGTTGTTAGTTTTGGCCCAGAGCTTAGTTTCGAACAACAAGGCGCGTGTCCTTTTAGTTAGGTTCTCCGACAAAAAAACACTGTTATTTTCACGTGACAGTTTTTTCCTACTTTGCCACCATTTATCCCTGATAGCCTGATTGGCAAAACGTTTCTTTTAGTAAAGTCGTGAAAACTTACGTGGTACCTTTCAAAACCTAGGCACATCACTGCGGAGGCGTTGGAAGCCGTGGCCTAGTGGTTATATCGACCGCATCTGTCACTCGTGCGTCGTGCTTACAGCGGTTCAAAGCCTCTCTGCGTGATTTTTTTAACGGTACGTAGGACTTATTTTTACAGTCTCCCACCAGGTGACTGAAACACAAAACTGTGAATATTTGGATTAGGTTGTGGCTTTTTCAATGGTTCTTTTCAATTATTATATTTTCTAGTTTTACTTTCTAAAGCCCAACATTGTTTTGCTCATTTCTTAAGTCATCGCTTTTGTAATCAGATTTTATTCCTTGGGCGACATATTTACAAGCATGTGCATGTCTGTCTTACGCACACAAAAGCTTCCGTGCCTTGAAGCATTGACATATCCAGGAATTCTGAGCATCACCCCTTCGCCATTTTCTGGAACCTCTGGAACCTCACGGCAATGCACAAGCTTAACTGAGTGGGCAGAATTTATAGAAAATCTTATGTCAATATGGCGGCCGAGTATCAACAGGTTTGAAGAAGCGCCAAATTTAAAGCCTCAAGTCATTTATTACAGCTAGTGTTTCAACGGTAATTGCACCGCGAGTATGATTTTTGAGAGGTCCTTGAGAGGCAGCCAGGGGAGAGAGAATGCATATGAGTGTGCACGTCTTGAGCGTGCGCGCGTGTGCACTTTCAATTGCGTGTGTGCGCGTGTTTGTGCCTCCACAGTTGAATTTGCGAGAGCACGAGTGCGTGTATGCGTGTTTGTGTGCTTCTACGTGTATGTGCATGCGTACATTTTAAAGTGAAAACCTTATATGCCCCATGAAGCGGAAAATCCGGCGAGCGTCCGTCGTTAACATATGATGGTAAGGAAACCACGCGAACAAGTGGTGACACCAGGTTCCCGGCGTTGGACCTGATGCGCCTCCTACTGCGAAATTCCACGGTGAACAGCCACGGCGTCGTAGTTGTTCGGACGGACGGACGGCGTCGGTCGGACACCGTGGCCCACTCCCAAAATTGACTGTGTCCAATTGGAAAATTCTGTAGACCCACGTTGAACACTGACTCCGCTCACTCCGAAAATTTACATGCCGCACCTCGAAAATTTGGGTTGGCTAACCCCAATGTAGATTTTGTTAAATTCGAGCATATTAAGAAGTAATCACATGGTCCCATGGCCAACTAAGTACCCTAAGTTGTAAGTTCACATGAGCAAATGATGACAGCCTGTGACAATGGCACGTGACATGGACCTCGACATAGTTCTTTTAAAAATGTTTGCACCCTTTGGGACGCATACTGTCGCACAACAGTAACAGTCATCTGCCTTACTGGCTCTTCCTATTTTTAAACCTTGCGCTCGTTACTTTCCTATTGAGAATGCTATGTGACACTGATAACGCCTATGCAGTTGGTGACCTGGAAATACCGCACTCGCAGCGTTAAAGAAAGGAAATGCAGACAAGAGTACTGACGATTATCGTTGTGCGACAAGGTATGCCCCCACGGGTGCAAAGTTTTCAAGAGTGCATGGATATCAATATAGTGAACACGCCCAGAAGGTTTTCGCATTCAATGCGCGTAAGGAGACCTAAGCGCCTCAGTAAGATTTTTGTGCGTAGGTGCACGCGTGGGTGCTTGAATATGTGTATGTGGGCGAATGTGAGTTGTACCTCTCTCTCTCTCTCTATCTATCTCTCTCTGGTTCTCTGTGTTTGTGTGTGTGTGTGTTTGTGCGTGCGTGAGCGAACGAGCGCGTATTTCCCTTACACTCTACTCTCGGGGACTAATGGCATATAGAGTTTATTGAAACCAACATTTAAATACACGAGACAACAATTAAAGCCACTGCATTTAAGGTGTTATCGCTTTCAGAGCGCGAAACCGTAAAAAAAAATTACCGACGATTACGTTACTTCCTAATGCGAAATTTGAGCGCAGCAAATAAGCTGTTTCACCTTTTCGATAGATTGAGGCAAAGAAATCGAGCAACACATGTATGCGCTATCACAGAATTTTTTTTTTATTTTTCACACGTATTCCTTTAACAAAGACTCCACTAGGTAAGCTTCTGCTTCGGCGGCACGCACCTCTGGATTCTGACGGCGACGGCGCTGGGCCTCTGCTCTGGCAGCTCGTTTAGCAGCAGCAGCAGCAGCAGCAGCAGCAGCAGACGGAGGACTTCCATCGGTCGTCTCGCTCATGGCTCAGAAAGAACTGGCAGATAATTTCGCAGTGGCGAACGGCAGCGGCAATTTCGGCTCGGGCGGTGCACATATACAGATCCGCCGCCACCGATCTGGCTCTTTGATTGCCACCGCACAGGTCGAACGGCAGCGGCAATTTCGGCTCGGGCGGTGCACATATACAGATCCGCCGCCACCGATCTGGCTCTCTGATTGCCACCGCACAGGGGTTGCATTGGAGGAGGAGCGAAGAAAGGAATTAAGTTCGAGCCGGCGCTTTGACAACCGGAGACTCGCAGGAAGAGGGGGGAGGGGGGCGGCGTGTACACCCAGCGGCAAACGATGGGGGCAGAAGCGCGCGCAGCAAGCGGACAACACGATAAAGGGAGGAGGGAAGAGATAGCAGCGACTGACTGATGCCGCTGACGCCGATAGTGAGTCAACCCCAGCGGCAGAGTTGGTTTCAGGGACAACGCCGCCGATGCCGACACAAACAATATGATACCCTCGCTTCCGCAGCGCTAAGAACCAGGTCTAGCCGTGGGAAGGTGGTCACGTATTCGTCGACGTGCCGGGGCCTACGTGAAATAACCGGCGCGTCGGCAACTGAAGAGCACCCTATCCGCCACACAAGAACCGGGGGAGGGGACCCTTTCCTCCTCTTTCTGCATGCCGGCGACGGTGTTCTATGCAGTCACGTTATCTTGACTCTCTAGCGGCGTCAGCGGCATCCAGCGGTATCAGTCGGTCGCTGCTAGCGCCGGGGGGATGAAAGGGGGGCGGAGCTGGTTACGAGGCTGACGACAACGCCGACGACGACGCGAAACCCAGGAAGGGACGCCAAAGAGCTGCGCTCTAAAAAAGCGCCTGACACGTCAAGATCGACGACCAAGAATTCGTCACGAAGGCACCATCACCGTCTAGACAGCTCCGCGAATAGAAGCCTAGCTGTTCAGGTTCGGTATCTTCGTTCCCTAGGTGTCAGCCCATTGTCTTGATGCTAGCGACGCGCTACATCTGCACCATCATTGCGTCCTGCGTCGCTTCTGCGACCAAGCAAGCTTTCGGTGGCACACGTTCGCTGATATATTTACATTCAAGCTTTAAAGTGCTTCCCTTCCGAAAAAATAGCGTTAATTAAACTCTAAAGCAGACCGGTCACAATGAAGATGCTCACGGAGTCGTACTTTTGATGACAAAAGCAGAGAAAGTGACGTGCGGTCAGGTTACCTTGCAGTTCTTTTTCCACGTCTGTTGCGCTTTCCAAGTGCGTTTAATTAAAAAAAATCTTTGTTCGCATAGCTCCTACAAAAGCATATGCAATCAAAATTTCTTCGGTCAGACAGAGAATCTCGAGGACGGGCTCCAAATTATTCATTTTCTTTATCCACCTAATACCCCTTTCACACGGGCACTCGTAAGTCTTTGGACAAAAAGACTTCTCCCTAAAAGGAGTTGCGCCTGCAGACACACGACAGGAAACTATCTAGTTTTCATAAGCAGTCTTTCGTGGGTAGAGAGTACGTCGATCTCTTTCACGGCAGAAAAGGAGTACGCCCGGAACCAGTGGGCGCCTGCAATTAAGCAAATGCCTATTTTTCTGTTACCCAGGATCATCGTATGGCGGTAATGCTGCAGCCAACGCAATTAAAGAAGCCCATTGTCGGCAGACAAACTCTCACACTAGTCCTGCAAACGCTTTTTTAAAGTACGATAATAAATCTTTGTTATAACGTTTCTTAATCTGGCGTAGTTAAACTCATTTGACAAATGTGTATTAGAATAAGTTTTCACATAGATATTTCGAGATAGATCACATTAATTTGCCCAATTTAGCTTCAAACGCCAGCGTCATGCTTTCCGTAGCGTCTCCAGAAGGAAACACTAAAAAGAGATCATCGGTACCGTGTGTCTGCCGCGCAACGCCTCTTCAGTAAAATTCTTTCAACTTGGTAAAAAGCCGTTTACGTAAAATAGTTTCTGTGTGCTCAAGTGACAGAGCTATAAGATAAATGATTGAAAATGTAATTAATGTAGCCACCTTATTGACGCACACAACGTCTCAACTTACTCCATATCTAGAGGTTATGAATATGAACACTCGAATGATAAAATGATGCCACCAAGACATTTGTTGGTATTTTCGCCCGCATTGAAATGCGGCTGCCGTGCCCGGGATTCGTTCCCCCGTCCTCGTGCTTAGCAACCAAACACCATAGCCACTGAGCGGGTTATTTTTATTTGGAGCAGTTAAAAACAGCTGCCCCATTGATGGTGCAGTAGGCTTCTTATGAAGTAAGTGTGAAAGCTTGGTCAGGTTTCCTTGGCGCATGTCAAGTTCATCAGCGTAAACGCGCGTGTCCAGCCGTGTACTTTTGCCTTTACAATGAATTCTCCTACATTATACAAGAAACACCTCAGCGCTACGGGACATCACAGAAGGTGTGCGCTCCAGATTACATTTCTGAGCGTTGGTAGCATCAGGCTCAATTTCCGGGCATCATTAGGAATAAAAAAAATGAAAGACGCTTAATCTTCGCCTTTAGGAGTGGAACGCGATAGCATTTAAACATAACTTACTGTTTCTCACGCTTCCACACAACTGCACCTTATGTAACCGTAATGTTTACAGGGAAACGCTAGCGGCGAACGCTATGCAGGAAGGCAAGCATTATGGTAGAAACACGGTCTTTGGCTGGGGACGATCCCGGAGGTAGCCATAGCCGCGCCAAAAAAATGACATAATTTTTGGGTTTCTCTTATTGTTTCGCACTTTTAATATTACAGTTAGCAGATTTAACATAATAGGCATCCGCTGTCGCTGTTTTGTATAATTACGTTTCTTTTTAGGCTGTCATTCTCAAAATTTCAGGGAATAATTTTGTGAAGAATCTAAGACAAGGTATGAGCATCTTTATCGATGGAATGATGTGGAAACATGATCCGCATATACCGCATGTCATCTAGCAATGCATGACATATACGTAGACCTAAATATACTCGGAAATTTTCGCTCACAGACAACGCCGTGGACATGGGATTTTCTGAGACTCTGTGCCCTTGACGCTTTGGGGTTAGAAAAGCTGCCTGGAGGAAAGCACTGGATATATTCTTCAGTTCAATGTAAGAGATAAATAAATAAATAAAAGAGATGGGCCATCGCGCACACGTGCGTTAGAATGAAAAGTACTGAAGAAGTAGGATGAATGTTCGCGGCATTTATTTTTGCTGTCTGATGTTAGATCTAAAGAGGAAAAATACCGTGATTTTGTGGCAACAAATGCTGATATATGTAAAGTCACGTGAAATATGAGTTACGACACAGTGCCTTTGGTGGAACGGGCCCGTGGTCAACAGGGCTACATTGCCACATGAAATGCTGGTCTAATAAACATCTGCATGTGTTTAGTTCTTGAACTTTTCGTATGCCTGCGCCATTGTGCAGTCTTGGAAGCCCCTTTTACCACGTGCATTATACTTCAGCCAATATTTAAAGCAACAGTACATTATTTTTTTTTGGGGGGGTGAGCTTTCTTTAGCGTGTCACCACGGTCTCAAGTTATCGGTTAGCTCAAGACAAGTCTGCATGTATTTCAAATATCCGGAATGTTGTCACGGGTTCAATAGCGAAAGAAAGTTGTCTAATCAGATTGCGCGTGTGTAGCGAATACTTGCGCATACATTTTCTATCACATTTGAGCACTTGCGATTGCGGTGCAATGTACGGCCATTCAAATATGATGAACCGATGCCTTGATCCGTAGATTAGGTTCCAACGAAGGACGACCTTGCGCGTAGTCATCGTTGAGCTTTAAATGTTTTTTTTTCAACGAAAGCTCGCTTAACGCTGAGCGTAATACTTAATGCTTAATAATTCGTGACTCACTCTTTCAGTACTGCCTTGTTCTTCACGTCTCTGCAAGGTGACACTATGCACGAACTACATTTTTGTTGAGTAAATACTAAAACATGAACTACGATTTTTGTTCCGTGTGCGTTTACACATTTAACGAAATTATTCATTATTAACAGTGAACTCTTTCATCTAAGGAGTTCTAATTGACAGCGAATAGGACAATAACAGAAAGCCTCAAGAATAAGCAAAATTTAAGCGCTTATCAGTCGGCTTTCACCTGATGGTGAGGAAAGAAATTTCAACAAAATAGGCGTTACGATAATTGGAAGCCTATCGTTCTGAAAGCGTTTCACATGAGTTCCTCATTTACAAGCTGATAGAGACTTGAAGGTAGTTGTATCACGGGTCATTGCCATATGTCCACCCATCGAACGAAGGGCTATTTCGGATGTTTTATTTCGCGAAGGTGTGTTACCCCTCTGCCTTTCACTCCGGTTCACAAGCACGCAAAAGATGGAAGTCCTGCGTGAGCAGCGTCATTAGTCCTACCCGCGAGCTACCATAACTCATCTCGCCTGTATCCTTGTCATTAGGGCTTGGAGACGAAATATAGCTTTTAAATCGACACATCCCAAATCCCAAAAGAGCGGCCCGCGACCAGCGCAGCTGGGTTTCTTTCATTTTAGACAGTTTTAGAATAGCTTTTGTCGCCTTACGTATGTTAAACACAAGCACCTTTGCAATACGTTACGGTGCGTGTTCTTTCAAGTCCTTCAGCTTACATTACGGGAACACAAATGTAAAGAAAACTTTATAAAACAGGGTGCCGTCTGGTGCCTCGTGCCAAAGGTATCCAAGCCAAGATGGTCCATTAGCAACCATCCTGCTGTTACTATGTGGAAGCGTATCTTTAGGCGAACGGGTGCCAGAATCGCCGAACGATCTCAGAAAATGGACGTGCTATACGCTCATGACTAACCTTTGAGGTGAGTTTAGAGAGAGCGAAAGCTCATTACAATAGTTACTTGCGATAAACGCGAATTGAGACCGCGCAGCCATCACGAGAAATCACGCTGAAGCGGGAGCCATTGGTGCCGCCATGTTTGACAACGCTATTTCTTAGCGTCCATAAACATTACGGACGTTAAACTCGCCAAATACCGTACGTTATCATAGCGCGCGTAAACCGCGGAAACATAATAACGTTCCCAGCATGCGCAGTGAGGACGACGCAATATTTTAACCTACGTAATGCTTTTACGTTCGGTTGCAAACGCTAAACTAGAACTGTCTATTAGGAAGTTTTAGCAAGGTAAATATACCTGGTAGCGAAGCTTCCATAGGAGCCCATACGTTCAAAACATGGCGGTCCATCGGCGGTTCATGGGGCTTAGCGCCATGTGTATGTGGTGGGAACACTTCCGGTGGAAGAAAAAATAATGTGACGCCATGTCCGTTAAATGCACAAGTGACGTCATTTTGCTTTCGAAGGCGCGAATTTTGTTTCGTTGGCCTGCTTTGGGGGTTATATATTCAAATTTCCCGCCATTCGACTTAATGGGCGTTTCGAGCTTTCAGCGCGGAAAGCGATCGATGCAGGAAAAGCCAGCCGTACGGTTGTCGAAATCGCACCCCTGCACAGAACATACTCTCTTTGGAGGCCGACGAAAGCTTTAGGTGTAGAGTGCTGATCCTATCGTCGGATGCCGAGCATGTGGGCCGGCGCAGTCGTACGAAAACAACTACACAATTATCTGGCGGTCGTAACTCACAACTTTTGACTGAACAGATTAAGAAGCGATGAAGCTACCCGCGTCACCAAATTCATACAAACTTCGACAAGCAAGAAAGCACAAACTGTGAGGGGGGCGTATTTCAACAGGCGACCTTTACGAGTGCGCCTTTCTGCCCATTTCAAGACGTGCATCGCATTGCGAGTGATACATTGGCGTGAACGCCTCCTCTAACGATGGGCGCTGAAAATGATGCATTTATTATTAATAATAAAATGGAATAAACTTGTATTTTCTTAAATCGTCACGAATATACAATATTGACCAGGAATTCTATTTTCGTTGAATGAATCTAACTGCATCCCGCTTGAATTAAAAGAACGCTTTTTTCTTTCACAATGCTTGTTCCCTCCAAACATAGTCACGCTTTAATCGCTGCTCCCATAAACCATTGCTGATGTCGATGACAATCTGTACTGAACCGCTTTTCGCCCGAAGTTTCGCGACCTATTTGGATCGACCTTGGTTTTAGTATAGCGTAAAACGCTTGTGTTAGCGTTAGCGTGCGACGCAACGCTAACGCAAAGAAAGGCTGCGCTGCGTGGCACAAGGCAGTTTTTTAGCATATCGGAAGGAAAAAAAGTGCTAATGTTAACGCAAACATGTACAGCGCCATCTAGATGTAAAAACACGAAGTACTGGAAAGCCAAATCCACAGGAAATGTCGAGCTGATTCAACGCCGAATCCGCAAGTGTGTCCCTAAGTCATACTTATCCAAAGCCACGGTTGCTGCGTTAATTGCGCATGTAGATGTTTGGTTTCAGTGTTGTTTTGTCGAGAGTCGCGAAACCGATTGTTCTTAGCATGCCGCGATCGAGTGTTCTGTGGGACCCATATTACCAGTCCTTTTTTAAGTTGGGATAGTGTTGTTTTGTCGAGAGTCGCGAAACCGATTGTTCTTAGCATGCCGCGATCGAGTGTTCTGTGGGACCCATATTACCAGTCCTTCTTTAGGTTGGGATGACATAGACGCCCTCATGCTTCGGGCACGAGAGTGACCGCGCAGGTTGTACGTGTCCTCAAGAAGCGGCCTGCTCAAAATCGAGGCTATTGCGGAGGGGACGTTTCGCCGGCGATTTCGATTCCAGAAAGCGGATTTCCCACTTCTTTCCATTCTGTTACAACGGACGTACATCTTGACGTCTGTCCGAATGGGTTCAAGGCGAAAACCTCCTTCAGGAGGTTCATGTCGTCGTCGGTAGTAAAGCGCACACGCATTGTGACCACAGCACCGACCACACTACTTTGTTTTTCCGCGAAAAACGTGACATACATCGGCTTGACATGCGGCTTTACACCACCAAGAGAATGAGCGAAATACACTTGGGCGCCATCTCGAGGCGGATACAGCAAGCATGAGCAAACATAAGCAAACCTTCTCGTTAAGCCTACTGCGCCGCTAATCGAGAACCTATATCGTAAACGACGCCCATTTGTCACTTGTGCGCCACTGTCGATGCAGGATCACACAAATCTAAAGCAAACACGAGCATTAGTGGGGAACGAATGAGGCGAACAGTGCAGGCCGACGGCTCGATAAATCCGAAGCGGGCAGCTCTCACTTCGACTGGCGCCGCCATGTTGCCGTACGTAAGGCTCCCCTTGCGTGCGTTAGCGTTCACCGCTAAATCTCGAAAATAGCGTACGTGCGTAAGAGCTCCAGCGCCGTTTACGTACAGCGCATGCGCAGTGTGGTGCACGCAACGTTAACGCTAGCGCTAACTCTTTGCGTTTGCTGCTTTACGCTATACTAAAACTGTATTATGTCACGTAGTGGTAACGGTAAAGAACACTGTTTCAAAACGGTGAATGACGAAACTAAGGTTTATCGGGTGGACCTGTGCCCACAAAAACAGGCTCCAATCAAAACACGATAGCGGCGACCACAGCTGGCAATCGCCGAAACCTGGCGGGTCCAGCGCGTTGGCTTTTATACATGAGTCAATGAATCTTCCAAAGTAATATCGCTGGTTCCCGCGTGTTCGAGAAGGTACTCCACGATTCGCGTCGCTCATAATATCGGATTTCGCAAGGTTGGGTGACAACAGAGAGCGGATAGAACTATCGATAACATTCGAGAAACCTCCGATACACGCAGGCGCGTCCTGCGTAGAGCAATAATATTTGTTAGACGGTGAAATGCGGTCACCCAATAAACAAGTAAATATGTCAATACCTTCTCTAAAAAATATCGTCGCGATGCTACAACCCGAAAGCCGAAACGAAACTATGCATCATAACGTAAAAATCAACAATAACAAAATAACAAAGAAACTAAGTTCCTAACTTCACCACAGGGAGTAGAAATGCTTAAGACGGACCACTTGGGTGAGTTTAGGTCGTGCGCTGCGCCGCTGTCACTGCGAAATGCCGTCTGGCACGACCTCATAGTCCAGTGTCCCAATGCACTGGATGAACATGCAGGGTCCGATATAGCGACGTACAAGTTTCTCGCGATGTCTTCTTAGGCGTATCGGAGTCTAGAAATAAACACGGTCGCCGGGCTGGTACTCGACGCAGCACCGTTAATGTCAGCTGTCGGTGCTCTGCTGGTTCTTGATGCACAGGCGGGCGAGATGTCGGATTTTTTTCGGAGTGCTAGAGATAGGCGGCTACGTCGAGATTCTCTTCGTCGGTGACGTGCGGCAGCTTGGCCTCTAGAGCCGTCGCAGGGTTCCTGCCGTAGACTAGCTTGAACGGCGCGATCAGCGCTGTTTTTGCACCCTCGTGTTGGATGCCAAGGTCACCTACGGCAGGATCTCATCCCAAGTATTGTGCCCGACGTAGACGTACATTGCAAGCATGTGAGCGAAGGTCTTCTTCAGCCACTCCGTAAGACCATTAGTGTGTGGGTGGTAGGTAGTTTTGCTCCTGTGGCTTGCTTGGCTTTATTGTAAAATTGTCTCTATCAGCTTTGCAGTGAATACCGTTTTTCTGTCGGTGATGAGGACGTCTGGGGCACCGTATCGCAGCAGGATATTCTCGACGAAGAATTTAGTGACTTCTGCTACACCACCTTTAGGCAGAGCATTAGTTTTGTCGTAGTGGGTAAGGTAGTCGGTAGCCGCGACGATCCACATGTTTCCATATGTTGACCTCAAAAAGGACCCCAACACGTCCATCCCTATCGGCTGAAATTGTCTGCAGGAAGGTTCGTGTTGCTTTTATAGTCATGCTAGCCTTGTCAGCGGTGCCTTGCATTGCTGGCATTCTAGACATGTCTTGACGGTACGGGCGACGTCGGTGGTGAGACTTGGCCAATAGTACTTTTGTTGTATTTTTGCGAGCGCCCGGTAAAACATGAGGTACTCGGCTGTGTTATCATTACCGAGCGTGCGCTGCACTACCTAATGGAGTGCTGCGAGCATAACGACAAGGTAGTTTGCGCGGGCTGGCTAAAAGGTCATCATGACGTGGTTTCGTAAGAAAACTGAAAAGAATCCCCACCTAAATGCCAGTTTGTATCGTCACAGAAAACTTCTGAGCTGTTGCGCCTTACTCATAGGGAAACTTGGGTTTATGTCGATGTCTGGTGCGGGAACTACGGTCATCGGGGTAAATACCGCCGAATCCGAGAGTACAACAGCATTGCTCATTTTCAAATTTCCAGCATGTATGCGATCGTCATGCCCTTGTTGATGTGCTTGAACTGCTAGCTAAAGTGTGGCAGCATCACTTTCGCTTTCCCTCCTGGGCATTCCAGCCATCTCTCTTGCAACGCAAATTGCACGGTCGATAAGTAGACGTGGGTCGCCCCCAATGAAGCCTTCTACGTCTGCGGGCTTTTCGCTACTGACGGAAGTGGCAATGGTGGACCGAGCCAAGATGCTGACTTCCTCCTCGAATACACTCAAGGCACGTTGAGTGGAAGGCCTCTCCGTCAGTATCGCTTGGTCTGCCGACAGTGCTATTGACTTCACCATGAGGTCGATGATAGTCCCGTGTTGGTTCTGCAAATCCATGCTGAGAATTACGTCTCGCCAGCACTGTTCGAAGACAGCGACAGTCGAAGGGTAGGTCCGTTCATGAACTTTGATTCTTGCCGTGCAGATTCCTGTCGGCCTTATGAGGTGTCCCTCAGATGTCCGAACTTGATTACCGTCCCATGCAGTCTTGATTTTCTTGAATTTGGCGGCGAATAATCCATTGATGAGGGAGTAGTAAGCTCCTGCGTGAACATGCGCGGTGACTTCGTCGCCGTCAAGAAGCACGTCGAAATCCGTGGTTCTTTGTCTTCCATTGCAGTTAGGCCTTGGCGACGGGTCAGGGCTGCGTCGCGTTCACCTGTCGCTAGTACGTGGCATCGTGAGGTCATCTTTCGAAGGCGTATGCTTGACTTACAGGCTTCGTCAGGATGGCAGCTTGTCATTGCTGGCGCGTCGAAATAAATCTTGAAGCGTCATTGACGACAGCAGAAGATTTTCGTCATGTGAGCGTACAGCAGCGACTCCTCCATCGGTTGCTGATTTTAGTTTTCAGGATTGCAACGGCGCTGTCGCGACAACTTACGACCATACCGTGACCCTTACGGTTATGGTTGCCGTACTCGTGACTCCTGTGACTGCGGGAACATTGATACATGCATATTGCGTGTTTCTTGTGGACGACGCACGCGGGTGCCACGACGAAGACGACGAACGCTTCCAGGCTCTCGAGCTGTCGGCTGAACTGGCCAGTGCTGCATTATTCTTTGTAAATATAATTTGTGAATAGTCTCCTGTTCTTAGTCATTCGTTCACATAACATTTTGGTGGAGGGTGCATTTACCCGTCCTCGCCACGGAGCTCCGCAGCTGCCGCACCCTCCTGCTTTCCGCCATGCCTCCCGGTGACGACACGTCCTCTGCTTCTACTCCTGCGACCCCGCCAACAGCGCACGTTACTGTACCCAACCCCCGCGATCCTGGCATATTCTCTGGCCAAAATAATGTCAACGTTGAGGACTGGCTCAACCTGTATGAGCGTGTTATCCAAAACAACCCCTGGGGACCCCAGCATTATGCTAGCGAATGTTCTATTCTAAGTGGGCAGAACTCCTCGTGTCTGGTTCCGGACACACGAGGACGAGATCTCTAGCTGGGATGCTTTCAAGGAGTAGCTCAGCGATTTTTTGGCAGTCCTACCGGTCGGCAGCTGGCTGCTAGAAAAGATCTCGCTACCTAAGTTCAGTCTTCTACTGAATCGTATGTCTCGTACGTACAAGACATGCTCGCTCTTTCCCCGAAAGTCGACTACCAAATGGCAGAGGTTGACAAAGTCGGCCACGCACTCAAAGGGAGCGCGGACGACGCGTTCAACTTGTTGGTATTCAATAATTTGTCCACCCATGACGTCATTGTCAAGGTATACCGCCGCTTTGAGCTCGCCAAAAGCCGCCACGCCATTCCACAGTTATCCCGGCTCCCTAAGACGCCTGCGACATCGTCTTACGTCGACCTGACAGCTTCACCACCCCTAAATGGGCATGTCACACGTATTGTTCGCCGCGAGCTTGAGGCTACAAGTCCGGCGCATCTCCATCCAGGCCTAGTTTACCCCAGCTTTGACCAACCGTCCCCAGCAATCTCTCTCATTCAGGCAGTGGTGCAGCAAGGATTTGCCAACCTCGGTTTTCTTACTGCCTGCTCCGTCTCCCGACATGACGCGCGAGCGGTGCCGACAGCTCCACCTCACAGCGATCTGTATTGCCCTCCCAGATACCGCAACCATACTGAGTGGAGAACTCCGGACGACAAGCCCATTTGCTTCCGTTGCCTTTTTTGCTCCGATTGGCCACGTCGCTCACCACTGTGGCACCTCCTGGATGTCGCCATATTCGAGCTCCTTTTCCCCATCTCCTCGCCCATAAGCCGACCCGCGCCGTTACTCGCCTCGCCGTATGCCTTCTACCTCAGGCGTATCCGTCCATGACAGTCGTCCTACTCGCTCGCCGCCACCTTAGTGCCGTCGGCCACGCCGCTATTCGCCTCCGCCCAATTATGGACTCTCCCGGACGGAAAACTAGACCATGCAGCTCCTGGGGGTAGTGCTGCATTATCTTCATCGTGTCGAAATCCTCCACTGACGCTGCCAACGAGCCAGAACTTTATGTCCAGGTCGACTGTGTCCATTTGACGGCGTTAATAGATACTGGAGCCGAGGGTTACATAATGAGTTGTAACCTCCATCGTCGACTGACGAAGGTTCTCACGCATCCTACCACTCGAGCCGTGCGCGTGGCCGATGGGAGCACTTTTGAAGTCACTGGAATGTGTACTTCCCGTATCAGTATCGCCGATCGCCACGTTCCTGCTCTTACACTGCTGACCAAGTGTCCCCATGACGTAATCCTCGGACTCGACTTTCTTACGGTGCATTCAGCTTTGCCAGGGACTGGCGCCGCCTTCAAACAAACACATACCCGCACCAATGGAGACTGCACGCAATCTTTCCAGAGGTATACACAAACAGGATATGTCCCTGATGTAACGACCACACAGCCACACTGACACACATTACTTACCAATGTACGGAGCGCCCAGCCCAGGCAGTATCCAGGCTGGTCAGCTCATCACAAACACTCACGACGTGGTCTTGGGAGGCACGGCTTTCTGAGCTGGCTCTGGGAAGGCAACTAGCGACCCTGCACCAGGCCATGCGAGCCGCTACGGCCAGTGGGGCTCTACAAGAGGGCTCCACCCGAGATTAACGACAAGGAGTTACTCCGTACAATAAAGTTTATTCTCTCTCTCTCTTCAGATGTGATCGAATGTTCTGCCGGTACCCTTTGTATCCAACTTCCTCTACTCGCGCATATTCGTGCTTACCTGCCAAACAAATTTAGCACAACCGCCTTCGTCCACCTAACGCGTAAAGGCTTGACTTTCGTCGATTTGCTGTTATCTTTTCCTGTGCCCGATGGTGATTATGTCGCCACAACTGTTCCTGATGTGCTTTTGATGCGCAATATCGTTGGGCCCCACTCCGTTGTCGCCGTAGCGATTACCGGACATGCCTCCTCGCCGTCAATTTTGGCCTGACAAAAGAAGTTTTGCTCCAAGGCATATCCTTTGCAAAGCTGCGTGCTATAGGAGATGACCATGCCACGAGGTTTTCAGTGGACGTCTGCTATGATTTTTCACCATGTCCTAAGGGTGCTATTTGCCCTGACGCAACATTTCGTCCTATGATTGCTGCGGACCTTTTGCCTGAGCAAGCAGCAGCTCTGTGTCGCCTTTTGGTTTCCTACCTCGACATCTTCGCCCTCAACAATTCCCAATTGGGCCAGACTTCAATTGTTAAGCATCACATAAATACTGGTGATGCCAGTCCTATTCATGGCCAACCATATCGAGTTTCTGCTTCAGATCGCAAGGTTAGTCACCTAGAAAGAGACAAGATGCCTCATAACCTCGAGCGTAGCGGAATCTTGGAAGAATCTTACACCCCCTCCCCACAGTGGCGTAGCCAGAAGATTTCTTTAGCGAAGGGGGGGAGAGGGGTCCCAATTGACCGTGGAGGGGGAAGGAGTGGGGCCATTGCCATAGTATCAAAAAAATTTACTGTTAGTGAGCGTTACAAGTGCCCGGCGTGGCCCCCTTGGCTACGCCGCTACTCGCCTCCCCCCCCCCCGCAATCGACGCAAATCGAGCTATCAGAACGTGCATGACGCGCATGCATGACATAACGTGAACGACATGCCGCGAAGCTGGCATGGATGTCATGACATCATCATCATCATCATCATCATCATTAGCCTATTTTGATGTCCATCGCAGGACGAAAGCTCCAGTGATCTCCAATACCCCTGTCTTGTGCTGACTGGTTCCACGTGTCTTCAAGTTTCCTAATTCCATCACGTCCACCTTATTCTCTGCCGTCCTTGACTTTGCTTCCCTTCCCTTAGCACCCATTCTGCAACTCCAATAGACCAGCAGTTATCTCCCTTACGCATTGCAATGTCTGCCCAGCACGACTTCTTCCTCTTGATGTCAACCAGAATATCAGCTATCCCCGTTCGCTCTCTAATCCACATCGCTCTCTTACCGTCTATCATGGTCATGCCTAATATTTTTCATACCATCGCTCCTTGCGCGGTCCTCAACGTCTTCCCAAGCTTCTTTGGTAACTTCCAAGTTTTGGCCCCATACGTTAGTAACGGTAGAAAGCAATGATTAGCAGTAAGCTCCATGGTCATGATTTAGTAATGCCTTCCGTAAGCTCTCCAACTAATTTTTTCTATTTTTGTTCATTTGCTTGATCAGAGGCCCCTGCGAGTAATTGACCTCAGTAAACCTATTTCTGCGCAAGTTGTAGAGGCTGACTGCCAACCATGACATTTCGTTCTCTCGCCAGGCTGCGGAACATTACTTTTCTCTTCGGCGTACTAACTTTCAATCAGACTTTTGGACTTTCTGCGCTAGGGTCCTCGAACGTTCGTGGCAAATAGTCTGCAGCGTTGCTGAGTATGCCAATGTCATCTACAAACCGTAAATTGGTGCGCTCTTTACCGTTAGCCCTCACTCCAAACCATTCCCAGTCTAACTGGTTGCACACCTTTAAGTACTCAGTGATAGCATTGTAAATATTTTGCCATTGATCATGCTAAGCCTTTTGCAGATATCTGGCTATGCAAAGTCGGCGCGTTAGTGTCATCCGTTCGATATCAACATTCGTGGGAAACGTCATTTTTGACCGCTGTTCGGAGTCAGTGCGCTGCTGCCTAGATGCCCCGATCTAATCATTCCAGCTACCTGATTCAAGCGCAGGTAGCGCGCGTTTCGTGTATCCAATATCAACGCCTTCACTGCCAATGTTCATTTATCATATACTGTAAGCTTGTTCACTTACTCCCGTATAATTAGGGTGTAAATGAGAAAGACTGGGGTGTTCCATGGGTGTTTTCTTCTTGAAAACCCTTTTCCGTCAAAAAAGGGTGTTTCAAGGGTGTTTACAAGGGTTAAAATATAAGCACACCCGCATTACGCCCATAAGGGTGCGAAAATTTTAAGAGTGATGATTGTCTGCCATCGGATCCGCTATGTCTGGTGGGGCACCTAGGAGGAGATTTCATTTCATTTCATTTTATTTCCTTAAAGACCCCGTAGTAGGCGTGTTATATAAGGGGTGGGAATACAACATACACAAACAAGTGTTTTAATGCTTTCAATTCTCTAGATAAATGGTTGTTACATATTGAACAATTTATGAGGAGCAGGTGATGGTAGCGATTCGATGAGGAAGGCCATTCCAGTCTAGATGGTTGGTAGAAAAATGAGGCTGAAAATGTATTTGTGCGTGAATGTAGTTGTGTTACCTGCTGCGGATGGCCAATGCGTCGTGACCGCCGGCGCGTTGGAGAACAATGTATGGTGGTCGATTAAGCGTCGAATAGTAGAACCTGTGGAAGAGGGAAAGGGTGGCGATGCGGCGACGAAGGGAAAGAAGCGGTAAGGAAGATTCTTTTCTTAAAGATGATATGCTGACGTTGTAAGAGTATGTGGAAATAATGTACCTGGCGGCGCGATATTTAACTGCCTCGAGGGCATTGTCGATATATGCTTGATACGGATCCCAGATGGCATATGCGTATTCGAGTTTCGTTCTTACCAAAGGTCTATAGGATAACAGTTTTACATGCAGTGGAGTGAGGCGAAGGTGACGTCTTGGAAATCCCAGTGTTTTGTTAGCCGATTAAATAACATTAGTAACATGCGCATTCCAGGTTAGATCACTAGTCAAGGCGACACCTAGGTATTTCTAGGATTTCACTGATTCCACGGTGACGCCATCAATCTGATAAGAAAAGTGAAGAGGGTGATGAATACGGGTAAATGAGACAAGTTTGCATTTATTAGAGTTGAGTGTCATCAGCCAAACATCACACCATTCTTGTACGCGGTTAAGGTAAGATTGAAGAGTTATTTGGTCAGCGATGGTATTCACTGCGCGGTAAATAACGCAGTCATCGGCAAAAATAAGGATATGGCGGGACACATGCAAGGGTAAGTCGTTAATGTAAATTAAAAAAAGAAGGGGGCCAAGGACGGACCCCTGTGGTACGCCTGATGTGACGAGTGTAATGCTTGAAGCGTGGTTAATAAACGAGACATACTGTGAGCGGTTAGTTAAAAATTGCTCAAGCCATTTTAGAATATCAGGATGGAAATTCAAACGAGAAAGCTTTAGTAATAAGCGTTCATGAGCAATTTTTCTTCAAACGCTTTTGCGTAATCTAAAAATATGGCGTCTGTTTGTATGTTACGGTGAAGATTAGCATGAACGTCATGAATAAATAGTGCAAGCTGGGTCTCGCAAGAACGCTGCTTGCGGAACCCGTGCTGTGAAGGATGAAAGAAGTTGTTAGCGTCTAGAATGTTCATAATATGAGAGTAGATTACATGCTCCATGATCTTGCAGGGAACACTTGTCAATGAGATGGGGCGGTAACTTAGGGGAGAATTTTTGTTGCCCGATTTGTAGACTGGAGTAACCTTCCCCATCTTCCACTTGTCTGGCATGGTGCCTGTGGGAAGCGATTGTGAAAATAATAAATAGAGAAACTCTGCAGAAATGTGTTTCGTGTTTTTAGTAGTTTAGATATAATGTCATCGATGCCAGATGATGAAGACAACTTAATATTTTCTATCCCAGATAAGAAAGAGCCCACGACTGTGAATGTGATGGTTGACATGTTGCATTATATATTCGTGGTTGGCGGGGGAAGAAGTGTGGCCATTTCATTAGTGAAGACTGAAGAAAATGCGTTGTTGAACATATTAGCCCAGGATAAATCTGTCACCGATTCTCCGAGCTTTTTAGTGAGAAAATTGATACGCGCTTCTTTGGGTTTATCACCTGCCGGAATTTTCTTGGATGAGTAAGTAAAATGTTTGGCAGGTCATAGTGAAAAAAGGCTTGCTTGGCATCTGTCACAAAGTGCGTGCCCGCGCCCCTCTCGAGATGATCGTCATTGCCGCCGCGGCCGCAACGCCGCCTGCACAGCTATGTGGAAGAGAGCTCGCCATTGTTGCCGAGCCCGCCGGACCGATTGGTGACGTGGGTGGCCGGAGCGTGACAAGGGACGAGGCGGCTCGGCGAGCGGACAGGGTGGTTTGGGAGACGGAGCAGCGTGGCCGTTGTTGCAAATGGGTCTCAAGCCCCAAGGGTAGCGTTGGCCTGGCGGTCGGGGGCACAGCTGGAAGCATCCGAAGGTCCTGGAAAAGGATGAGTCGACTGCTAACAGCACAACTTGTTCATTTTAGCATCGGAAAAGAGCGGCTGGTCAGGTCGACCCAAGTGGAGACACGGGAGACCACGTTACTCGACTGAATAAATCGAAGCTTCTCTCTTAGCGTCCGGGGGCAGCTGCTTTTACACTCTCCGAGTCGAGGGCAAGAAGGAACGGCTCGGATGAGGCGTACGGACACGTTGTGACAAGAAGTGACGTATCCGCCGGGGCGGCGCCGATCTGACCTCCTCGCTTCAAAGTTGGGGAGCTCCTCTCCCCGGCTGCCGCGCGTTGACAAGCGTGGGCACCAACATGCACACACACACACACGCACACACGAAGACACGTGGCATTGAAACATGCCTGGACGCGCTTGGCGGGGAGGCGTTGCGGCAGCGCTGAACTGCCCAAAATGTCCGCCGCTTTGAACGAAGCCCCGGCGCGTCCGTTGCATCCGCGCCGGCTATACCGCACGTCGGAGGCGAAACGTAACAGACCGCCCTGCCGGGAGAAGGAGATCCCGATGGTCAGGGGACTGCATCCGCTGTCCGGAGGGATGTCACTCGATGATGCTCATAACCGAAGTCGGTCGTCCCTCGGCGTTTCTTGAGCGCAGCGCAACAAGAAGGCCTCGTTCTCACGTTCAGGTTCACACATGACACTGCAAAGCAACTTCGGGAGAGTTGCCTTTTTTTGTTCTCGTTCCCAGCAAGCGTTAGAACTAAGCCGAAACTCAACCACTCAGTCAGCAAGCACGATACAACCCTCACAAAGCCATGCCAGGCTCTTTCCCCTTTTATACTACTGCCTAGTTCCTTACAGTAGTCAAGC
This sequence comes from Dermacentor variabilis, assembly GCF_050947875.1. Classification (NCBI taxonomy): domain Eukaryota; kingdom Metazoa; phylum Arthropoda; class Arachnida; order Ixodida; family Ixodidae; genus Dermacentor; species Dermacentor variabilis. Next base: position 79,884,512 of record NC_134576.1, on the reverse strand, counting down.
AGCACTCAGAACGCGTCCATAAATTGGAAAATTGCACTAGAAAGCACGTCATCACTTTGAAACACTAAACAAAAGCAATATGTTAAAAATCCTGCCTCAGGAAGAAAAACATCAGTAACAAACAACTCTGAGGCTGATTCCTACGTTAGGGGCTTCGACTTAAGCCATCGGCGGTACCGTTGAGGCTCCCCTTTTTGTAACGCACCTCAAAGGAATATTGTTTCAAAGCGAGGCTCCAGCGCAGGTAGCGGCCATTTTTGGAAGAGATGGTCTGCAGCCATTGGAGAGGGCAGTGATCCGCCTCAATGATAAACCTCGAGCCGGCTAGGTAGCATGACAATTTCTGAACGGCCCACACGAGACACGCACACTCTTTCTCGGTGGCGTTGTACGCCTGCTCACGACTGGTCAGCTTACGACTAGCATACAGGACGGGGTGTTCCACTTCTACATTTTCCCGTTTGCACAGTTCAATGCTCATGCCTCGCTCACTAGCATTGCACTGAACAACGAACCCTTTTGTGTAGTCTGGCGATCGTAGCACAGTCTGGCTTGTTAGGGCGCTAAAAGCTCTTTCCCTTGTCTCGTCCCAGACCACTGTTTGGGGCTCTGTTTTTCTTAGAGCATCCGTCAGGGGAGCCGCGATATCAGAGTACCTGGGGATGTACCTCTGATAGTAGCCGGTGACACCTAAGAACGACCGAATATCGGTCTTCGTGCGCGGTTGCGGGAAGTCTCGCACAGCGGCCGCCTTTATTTCAGAGGGGCGGCGATGACCCAGTCCAATGACGTGACCGAGGTAGACAACCTTGGCCTGTGCTAACTGGCACTTGGGAGCCTTGACTGTCAAGCCCGTTTCGCGCAGGTGGGTTAGCACTGCCCGCAACTGTGCCGTATGCTCAGACCAGGATGCGGAGAATATCGCCACGCCGTCTAAATACGGTAAAGCGAATTCTTCCTGTCCCCGCAACACTTTGTTCATGAGGCTTGAAAAACAGTATGGCACGTTCTTCAAACTAAAACTCAAAACTTTAGGACGGAATGTTCCCATTGGTGAAATGAACGCCACATACCTACTAGCCTCTTCTGTAAGTGGAACCTGCCAATAACCCCTGACAAGATCTAGGGTGGAAATGAACTGAGCGCTACTAACTTTCTCATGGCGCTCCTCGATGTTAGGGATCCGATAAATTTGATCCTTAGTGATGGAATTAGGCCTGAGGTAGTCGACGTAAGGACGAGGTTCCTTGCCCGGTACCTCAACTAAAATCAAAGGGGAGGTATAATCACTCTCACCCGCCTCAATAACACCGAGTTGTAGCATTTTCTTTACCTCAGCCTCCATAATATCGCGCTGGCGAGGTGGCACCCGGTACGCCTTGGATCGTACTGGCTCAGGGGACGTAAGTTCTATTTCATCAGTAAGGGCAGAAGTCCTACCAGGCATCTCAGAGAACTGACCTTGAAACTCTTGTAAGAGCTGGTGTAGTTCGGTTTTTTGCTCAGGCGACAGCGGTGCTTTACTGATTAAGTCACTAATGACTTGATCGGTGTATTCCCTGTTCGTCACTGAGCCTAGTCCCGAAAGCTCTACCGGAAGCTCTTCGGGAACGTTTACCATCATACACACCCCTGCTTCCCCTTGTCTATAGGGTTTGAGCAGATTACAGTGGTAAACTCGCTGTTCTTTCCGTTTTCCTGGCAGACTAACCACGTAGTTAACGTCCGACAGTTTTGAACAACCCGTGCTGGGCCCTCCCACTGCACGTCGAGTTTGTTTTTTAGCGATGTGCGCAATATCATTACCTCATCACCCACCTTAAAACGATGGGCCCTGGCTGTCCGATCATAATAAACCTTGGCCCTCGGCTGGGCCTTTGCCATTGCTTCACCTGACAACTCCTGTGCCCTTCTTAAGCGTTCCAGGAGCCTAAGCACGTACTCAATCAACCACGACTGGGTCGTCGCCCCTGCCTTCCCACGAGTCTCGAAGCATGCGAAGCGGCGACCGCAGCGAGCGACCGTACACCAGCTCAGCTCGCGGAAACCCCGTAGCCGCATGCGGCGCGGTCCTTAATGCAAACATCACCCCAGGCAGACGCAGCTCCCAGTCAGTTTGTTGTTCAAAACACAATCCTCTCAACACGCGCTTCATGACGGGGTGGAGCTTCTCAACGGAATTAGACTGTGGGTGGTACAGTGAGCTGCGTAACAGCTTTACCCCGCACCATTCAAGAAAGGCTGACTTCAAAGCGCTAGTAAACCCTGTGCCCTGATCTGAATGGATTTCCGCAGGAAAACCAACTCGCGCAAATATAGACAGTAGTGCATTGACTATCTCAACTGAGCTGAGTTCTTTAAGCGGCACTGCTTCAGGGAACCTTGTCGCTGGGCATATCACAGTCAAAATGTGTCTGTACTCCGTGGTTGTTACCGGCAGAGGTCCCGCTGTATCAATAACGAGCCGTCTAAAAGGCTCCGCAATGATAGGTACCAACTTCAACGGCGCCCTCGATTTGTCCCCTGGTTTGCCCACCCGCTGACACGTGTCACATGTCCTCCCAAAGTGTTCTGCGTCGCGAAAACACCCTGGCCAACAGTACTCTTGCAAGAGACGGTCCTTAGTCTGCTTAACTCCTAGGTGTCCGGAACACGAACCCCCATGCGACAAGCGCAACAGATCCTGACCGTAGCACTGAGGCACGATCAGCTCATCGAACTCCACTCCCCTGCGGTCTAGATACTTCCGGTACAGGACCCCACTTCTTTCTACAAACCGAGCATTTTTCTTGTCGATACCTTCCTGGACATTGGAGCCCATGTTTTCTAGGCTGCCATCCTTTTTTTTGCTCGGCTATCAAAGCCAAGCGGCACACTTTTAGCAACCTATTAAGTCCATCTGACGAAGGCGCGATGAGCATATCTGCAGATAGCTCTTCTAACTTGCCCGTGTCGGCCATTTCCACTCCACTATCTGGTGCCTTCAATGCTACAGGCTCAATTTTATTCAGTTCGGACGTGCTCTGAACATCAGCTTGCTGCGCCTCCGACCCTTTCTCATTGCTCGACAACGTCGGCCCGGCAACTACCAGCTTTGTAGCGAGCTCTCGAACTCTCGATCTGGTTAAGGCCTGAATGCTAGCCTCACCAAACAAAAGCCCCTTCTCGTGCAGGAGGTGATCGGACCTGTTCGAAAATAGGTACGGGAACTGGGGGGGGGGGCAGCATAGATGACACCGCGGCATCCGTCTCAAGTGCTCCGAAAGGTCCTTCAATAAGGACTTTTACTACGGGCAGACACACGCTATGAGCTTCCACGTCTTGCTTCATCCATCGCAGTCGCCCGTGAACATATCGGGTTCTACGTAAGAGGGGTGCACTACATCAATTGTAACGAGGTCGCGGGATCGAATCCCGGCCATGGCGGCCGCATTTCGATGGGGGCGAAGTGCGAAAACACCCGTGTACTTAGATTTAAGTGCACGTTAAAGAACGCCAGGTGGCCAAAATTTCCGGATTCCTCCACTACCGCGTGCCTCATAATCTGAAAGTGGTTTTGGCACGTAAAACCCCATATTTATATTTAAATTAATTTTTTACATCCATTGTAGCTGCGGAATAACGAAGCACTCGCCACTCTTTCCCGTTCACGAGGCGGTCTCGCATATAAGGCTCGAGAAGCTTCATGTTCTCGTCAGTGCTGCAAATGACAAAAACATGACTTCTGTTTTTGTTTCTGGACACTGCGCCGAAAAGTGAAACCGAAAAGTACCACATGTTCTCAGGTAACCGACTATAAAACTGTTCCAGCCCGAAACACTGCAGAACATTCTCGTGGTCATCAAACGCTTTCTCTTCTTTGAGCCACTCCTGCATGTTTGACATAAGCCTGTAGGAAAATACTGTATATGACTCACTTCTGCCTTTCTCATTTTCCCGAAAATCCCGACGGAACGCCTCCGCTGACAGCCTGTACTTTTTTAGCAGACTCGATTTCACTTTGTCGAAATCCTCTGCCTCCTCTCTCTTCAAGCGAGTGACTACGTCGGACGCCTCGCCGGGTAACGAAGTGAGCGAGCGCTGTGGCCACGTTTCCCGAGAGAACCCCTGCTTCTCGCACGTTCGCTCAAAGTTAACAAGGAACAAACCAATGTCCTCTCCAAGCTTAAACGGCCGCATCGGGTAAGTCATTTTGAACGATACTCGTTCTCCTGCACCGTTTGCATGACTTCCATTACGAGCACGTTCCATCTCTACCTCGAGACGCTTCATTTCCAAAGTGTGTTGACGGTCGCGCTCCTCTTTCTCCTGTTGCTGTTTCTCTTTCTCTTCTCGCTCTTTACGTTCGCGCTCCTCTTTCTCTTTTTGCTCTTTACGTTCGCGCTCCTGTCTTTTTGCTGTCTCCCTCTCCTCAATTTTCTCAAGGCATTCCGGCAGCTCGTCATCCTCAGCTTCTAACTCAAGAATAGCCCTTAGCAGTTATGGTTTTCTGAGTTTGTCTGAGACATCCAGACCCAACTCTCTTGCAAGCTCCAGCAATTTCGGTTTGCGCAACGACTTCCAATCCGTGGCTGCTCTGAATGCCGCATTCTCTACTGCCTACTATTGTGTTGCCGCAAACTAACCCCGCAGCAACGACAACCACAATTACCAGCTCTGTTTCTGATACTAACAAAAACCTGGCAAAACTCAGAAGAAGAAAGTCCCGCACTCAGCAAACCTCGCAGCAAAGAATTCAGCGCAGTCGTTCCGCTGCAGGCGACCAGTCATCACACAGGGCTCGCTGCACTGCTCCCGGATGGTCGTTGTGCTGCTCAGCATACAGTCGAACGCATATTTTCGCTGCTGGTCTCCGTTGTCGCGATCTCACTGCTGGCAACCAGTTGTTGCAAATGGTTCGCAAGCCGCAAGGGTAGCGTTGTCCTCGCGGCCTGGGGCGCAGCTGGAAGCATCCGAAGGTCCTGGCAAAGGATGAGTCGACTGCTAACAGAACAACTTGTTTATTTTAGCATCGGAAAAGAGCGGCCGGTCAGGTCGACCGAAGTGGAGAAACGGGAGGCCACGTTACTCGACTGAATAAATCGAAGCTTCTCTCTTGGCGTCCGGGGGCAGCTGCTTTTATACTCTCGGAGTCGAGGGCAAGAAGGAAGGGCTCGGATGAGGCGTAGGGACACGTTGTGACAAGAAGTGACGTATCCGCCGGGCCGGCGCCGATCAGGCCTCCTCGCTTCACAGTTGGGGAGCGCCTCTCCCCGGCTGTCGCGCTTTGACAAGCGTGGGCACCAACATGAACACGAACACACACATGCACAAACGAAGACACGTGGCATTGAAACATGCCTGGACGTGCTTGGCAGGAGACGTTGCGGAAGCGCTGAACTGGCCAAAATGTTCGCCGCTTCGAATGAAGCCTAGGCGTCCGTTGCATCCGCGCCGGCTATACCGCACGTCAGAGGCGAAACGTAACACCGTGCACCGGGAGACAACTGAAGATGTGGTGGGCAGGCTTAAATCTCCAGGCCGAAGTCTTCCTTGGTCGATCGACGGACGGTGCAAGTCCGTCAAGGTCTTCGGCAGCGAGGTACCAGCAGCCCGACGCTCCAGATCGGGATCTCGGCGAGCACGCCACAGATAAGCCTAGTGTTCCAGCCCACTCTCAGAACTTTCCACCGGACTGTATTTTTTTAATCGCGTTTAATATTTCATTTATTTATTCATCGCGTGTTTATTCTTGTATGTTCTTTTAGTGTAGTGTTTGCCGCGTTTATTGTCGCGTGTATTTTTCATTTGTGTCGCGTATTTTTGGTTATTTCGCGAGTGTTAGTTGTTCACACCTGGTGGGCTTAGTGTCGCGCGAGTGGCGTCAGGGCGTGTATTGTGTGACCCGCACGCCTTCCGCGAGCTAGCACCCACTGTTTGTGGTTTGTACGTTATTTTTTGCATTATATCTCGGACATGATTTTGCTTTATTAAGTTGAGTGGGTGTTTGTACGTCGCCCTCCGACTCATGCCTCTGGTTCACGGTCGATTAGGCGTGCACCTTATGGCCGGTCAGCAGTCGAGCCCTCATTAAACGCACACGGCGTGGCTTTGTTGTCGCCCCATCCCCTCCGTTTCGGAGAGTGCGAATACGTTACCAGCAATCTTTGACAATATTGCGAATTCCGATTAAGTACGCAGTTTCAGCAGCGTAGTATTTCTCCCACGCATTGGAGCATGCCTTAATTTTAGCGGGCAGTTAAAGGCGCTTTCTTATTTTCTAGTCGTTTTATGGATATCGTAACCCATGGTTTTTGCCGATTGGATCGAATCGTTATCATGGGAATAAATTGGTTCTTTATATCACACAGCTTGTTCTTAAACAACAGCCAGTTATCATAAATCGAATGGTTCTTAAATTCAGCTGCAAAGTAGAAAAGAATGCGTTTAATTCAGTATTTATAGCCTCATAGTTACCTTTGTCATATAAACAAATTGTATTCTCGTGCATGTCGTGGGTTGGGGGAGCGATAGTGAAGGCAGCATGAAGAACTTTGTGATCACTAATCTCGCGAAGATATGTAAGGGATGTTAAGCATTCAGGATGACTGGTTAGTATAAGGTCTAAAATATTGGCAGATTTACCCGACCCACGGGTTGGCTCCAGTACTAGCTGTGTTAAAATGTAATTTCAACACATTTCTATAAAGTCACTCGCTTCAGTTTGATTTGTTAGCAAAGCAGTGCCATTGTGCCTGTTAATGTCGGGAAAATTAAAGTCTCCTAAAAGGAGAATAATAGCATTGGGATGCTTCGAGGTAATTTCATTTAATATGTTATTTAAGAGATAAAAAATGTCCGGTTGATGGTGAGGGGGTGGATAACAAACACCTAGCAGTACTGCTTGTGGGGAACATTGACATTTTAAACATAGTGTTTCCAAGTGCCTGTCAATGTTAATTCGCGTGCACGGCAATTGTTGCACGGCACGACCAGCGGTATGCCTCCCGAGACGATGTGCTCCTTCAATTTCTTTTGTATCTATGTTAACGTTAAGGCGCAGATAGCATAGCTGGGTTACGGCTTCTTCAGACTGGGCGAATGGTTCCGAGAGATTTGTATCAGGAACACCATAAAAGATTAGGTTATTTCTACATGATTGATTTTCAGCGTCATCGACACGCCGTTCCAAGCATGTGGCCAGGTCAGTAACTTTAGCAGTTTCTGCTTTTATGGCTTCAATTTCATTCCGCAACGGGATGATGTTTGGCAAAGTTTTTCGACTACTGTCACTCGGGAATTCAAATCGGACACCATCTTAATCGTTGCCAGTCATCATCATCATCAGCCTTGTTACGCCCACTGCAGGGCAAATTCCTCTCCCATACTTCTCTAACTCTCCCGGTCATGTACCACTTGTGGCCATGTTGTACCTGCAAACGTCTTAATGCCGTGCGCCCACCTAACCCTCTGCCACCCCCTGCTACGCTTCCCTTCCCTTGGAATCCAGTCCGTAACACTTAATGACCGTCGTTTATCTTCCCTCCTCATTACATGTACTCCCCATACCCATTTCTTTTTCTTGATTTCAACTAAGATGTCAATAACTCGCGTTTGTTCCCTCACCCAATGTGCTCTTTTCTTATCCCTTAACGTTACACCCATCATTCTTCTTTCCATAGCTCGTTGCGTCGTCCTCAATTTAGGTAAAACCCTTTTCGTAAGCCTCCAGGTTTCTGCCCTGTAGGTGAGTACTAGTAAGACACAGCTATTATACACTTTTATCTTGAGGGATAATGGCAAGCTGCTGTTTATGGTCTGAGAATGCCTTCCAAATGCACCCCAGCCCATTCTTATTCTTCTGATTATTTCCGTCTCATGATCCGGATCCGCCGTCACTACCTGCCCTAAGTAGATGTATTTCCTTACCACTTCCAGTGCCTCGCTACCTATCGTGAACTTCTGTTCTCTTCCGAGACTGTTAAACATTACTTTTGTTTTCTGCAGATCAATTTGCAGACCCACCCTTCTGCTTAGCCTCTCCAGGTCAGTGAGCATGCATTGCAATTGGTCTCCAGAGTTACTAAGCAAGGCAATATCATCAGCGAATCGCAAGTTGCTAAGGTATTCTCCATCAACCTCTATCCCGAATTCTTCCCACTCCAGGTGTCTAAATACCTCGTGTAAACATGCTGTGAATAGCATTGGAGAGATCGTATCTCCCTGTCTGACGCCTTTCTTTATTGGGATTTTGTGGCTTTCTTTGTGGAGGACTACGGTGGCTGTGGAGCCGCTATAGATATCTTCCAGTATTTTTACATATGGCTCATCTACACCATGATTCCGTAATGTCTTCATGACTGCTGAGATTTCGACTGAATCAAACGCTTTTTCGTAATCAATGAAGGCTATATATAAGGGTTGGTTATATTCCGCACATTTATCTATCACCTGATTGACAGTGTGAATATGGTCTATCGTTGAGTAGCCTCTACGGAATCCTGCTGGTCCTTTCCTTGACAGATGTCTAAGGTATTCCTGATTCTATTTGCGAATACCTTAGTAAATACTTTGTAGGCAAAGAACAGTAAGCTGATCGGTCTATAATTTTTCAAGTCTTTGGCGTCCCCTTTCTTATGGATTAGGATTATGTTAGCCTTCTTCCAAGATTCCGGTACGCTCGTGGTCCTGAGGCATTGCGTATACAGGGTGGCCAGTTTCTCTAGAACAATCTGTCCACCATCCTTCAACAAATCTGTTGTTACCTCATCCTCCCCAGCTGCCTTCCCCCTTTGCATAGCTCCCAAGGCGTTCTTTACCTCTTGCGGCGTTGCTTGTGGGATTTCAAGTTCCTCTAGACTATTGTCTCTCTCCTTATCGTCGTGGGTGTTACTGGTACTATATAAATCTCCATAGAACTCAGCCACTTGAACTACCTCATCCATATTAGTAACAATATTGCCTGCTTTGTCTCTTAACGCATACATCTGATTCTTGCCTATTCCTAATTTCTTCTTCACTGCTTTTAGGCTTCCTCCGTTCCTGAAAGCGTGTTCAATTCTATCCATATTATAGTTCGTTATGGTCAGCTGTCTTAAACTTGTTGATTAACTTAGAAAGTTCTGCCAGTTCTATTCTAGCTGTAGGGTTAGAGGTTTTCATACATTGGCGCTTCTTTATCAGATCCTTCGCCTCCTGCGATAGCTTACTGGCCTCCTGTCTAACGGCGTTACCACCGACTTCTATTGTGCGTTCCTAATGATGCCCATAAGATTGTCGTTCATTGCTTCAACACTAAGGTCCTCTTCCTGAGTTAAAGCCGAATACCTGTTCTGTAGCTTGATCCGGAATTCCTCTAATTTCCCTGTTACCGCTAACTCATTGATTGGCTTCTTATGTACCAGTTTCTTCCGTTCCCTCCTCAAGTCTAGGCTAATTCGAGTTCTTACCATCCTATGGTCACATCAGCGCCCCTTGCCGAGCACGTGTACGTCTTGTATGATGCCAGGGTTCCGCGCAGAATGTGAAGTCGATTTCTTTTCTAGTCTCACCATTCGGGCTCCTCCACGTCCACTTTCGGCTAACCCGCTTGCGGAAGAAGGTATTCATTGTCCGCATATTATTCTGTTCTATAAACTCTACTAATAACGCTCGTCTGCTATTCCTAGAGCCAATGCCATATTCCCCCACTGTCTTGTCTCCAGCCTGCTTCTTGCCTACTCTGGCATTGTTGTCGCCCATCAGTATAGTGTATTTTGTTTTGACTTTACCCATCGCCGATTGCACGTCTTCATAGAAGCTTTCGACTACCTGGCCATCATGAATGGATGTAGGGGCGCAGACTTGTAGTACCTTCAATTTGTTCCTCTTATTAAGTTTTACAACAAGACCTGCCACCCTCTCTTTAATGCTATAGAATTCCTGTATGTTGCCAGCTATATCCTTATTAATCAGGAATCCGACTCCTAGTCCACGTCTCTCCGCTTAGCCCCGGTAGCACAGTACGTGCCCGTTTTTAGCACTGTATATGCTGCTTTTGTGCTCCTAACCTCACTGAGCCCTATTATATCCCATTTACTACCCTCTAATTCCTCCAATAACACTGATAGACTCGCCTCACTAGATAACGTTCTAACGTTAAACGTTGGCAGGTTCAGATTCCAATGGCAGCCTGTCCGGAGCCAGGTATTCTTAGCACCCTCTGCTGCATCACAGATCTGACCGCGGCAGTGGTCAGTTGCTTCGCGGCTGCAGAAGACTGAGGGCCGGGGTTTGATTGTTGTATTCATATAGGAAGTTGTGGCCAAGTACTGCACCAGAGTGGCTAATCCTGCTCTGGTGAGAGAGTGCGTTACCGATTCTGGTCACCGGGATCAGGCCTCACTCCAGACCTATTGGTGTAATTTTCTCAACACATGTTCTTTTTTGTATTTTCCGGTGGAGAATTGCGCGGCACCGGGATTTGAACCACGGTCCTCTTGCACGGGAGGCGGATAGTCTACCGCTCCCTCAGGAGTTGTACGCCTCATATAACCTACAGTGGTGCCTTATTCGATCAGTCAAGGCGGACCAATCTGAGCTCGGTTATACCGTACGGATGGCACTGAGCTCGAGAACCTGGTATTTATGACCTGCACATGTGTGGCCATACATAATAGAGGTATCTATATATATATATATATATATTTAGGAGGGTTCCCGTACAGTGATAAACTAAACGAACAGACATCAAAAATGGGGAAGAAAAAAGAAAAAAAGGAAAGAAAACGAAAAAGAAGGAATAGAACATGTGATTTGAACTCGCGACCCTTGGATGTTGCCCGGAAAGACAGCTCAGTCGGTTGGTTCGTCAGGCCCCAGGTTACCTTGAAGCGGCGTAGCTGTCATTTCCAGTAGTTGGTTCTTAATGTCTTTCATTTCTGTGATTATTTCGTTTTGGCCGGCTGATAGATTTGCAACACTTTTATTACAAGGTCAGCACTATCGATCCCCGGGTTAGACTCAATGTATCCTAACAAGAGAAGCAAGGACCGAATGGCACAAACACTCTAACAGCAATAGCGACACAGCACCAGGGGCTCGGCAGCTGCACCAGAAGATAATTGCTAGACTTCTTTGCAAAAAGAGAATACTTGTTACCAACCTGCGTAGCGAAGAGCAACGGGTTAGTTGCTTGTATTGTGGCACAGTAACCGAGCCCGCAGAGCAGTGTCGACAATCGTGGTTACTTTATACTTGCCGTGAGCCCTAGTGTCAGTGCCGATGGGGCTTTCCACAGGGAATCCAGCATGCAGATGTCGTATGGTGGCGCTGACACAGAAGAGGTTGCACAGTCGATTCCAATGGCGTGGGCGCCAGATGGCGTACAAGGTGACCACTTGCCGGTTTCATTGATAAGGGGCAGCAGCGCACATTCCACTGGCGTCTTGATACCCGGTGGTATCAGTGATGACAGCTGGTCGTGGGTGACGATAGCCACGAACCCCTGTGTAGCGAAGAGCAACGGGTTAGTTGTCTGCATTGTGGTGCAGCAACCGAGCCCACAGAGCGGCGTCGACAATGGCGGCTGCTTTATACTTCGCGGGAACCCTAGTGCCAGTGCTGATGGTGCCTCCCACAGGGAATCCAGCATCCAGAAGTCGCATGGTGGCGCTGACACAGATGAGGTTGCACAGTCGACTCCAATGGCGTAGGCCCCAGATGGTTTACAAGGTGACCACGTGCCGGTTTCATTGATGAGGGGCAGCAGCGCACATTCCCCTGGCGTCTTGATACCCGGAGGTATCCGTGATGACAGCTGTTCGTGGGTGACGATAGCCACGAGCACGTGCGTTGCGAAGATCAACGGGTTAGTTGTCTGCACTCTGGTACAGCAACTGAGCCAAGCCACCGTAGCTTGGGAGTATTGGAGGCTCTAGCCGCGCGTTGTAGAGATGAGCGTGCGTCAGTCTATGAGCCTGCTCGTTTACGGGGATACCGCAGTTAGCGGGGACCCAGTGGATGGTAACATCGTGACCGCATTCGCGAAGAAGGCGTGCCTGGTGCCGGATATTCTGTATTACTGGATCTGAGTAAAGAACATTAGCACATGCCCGATGGGCAGCCTGGGAGTCTGTGTGCACATAATGGTGAACAGGGTCAGTTTCAGACGAAGTTTCGAGGATCCACTCCAAATAATCAAGGACGGCTATTAGCTCTGCGCGAGCGTCGGTTCTCATTTTCGTTTGTCTGGTCGTGCCACGCTGCAGCATAACAAGTGTTACTAGTACCGTCTCCAGGAAGGGCAGCGTCCATGTATACGATGCGTTCAATCAAGGGGAGGGAACTCGTAGCTTTAACATGCCTCTTGGCATATGCAAGGCGCCGCATTCGCTGATTAGGCTCCATACTGAGAAGTGGCTTGTCATCACTGAGAGCCGTGATTTCCCACGGCGGCGTTTCTTTGTGCAAAATGGGCAATGTGTGGACGTCATAGCCGAGAAGCACGAGTGTGTGTTTCCGGGCATTTGTCGCTTGAAGTCTCGTCTCGTGTGTATAGATGTGCATGTCGACGAGCTCTGACAGGTTGTTGAGCTTACTATAGCTCTTGAGCGCTTCGAGGCATATATAGCTTCGAAATCCAGTAACAATGCGTTTGGCTTCGTTAAGTTAAGATGCTCGAGCGCGAGTATCTGCGTGCGGTTGACTGGATGGCACGTCAGTCCATACAGGATACGTTGGACGAGGAAAGCTTGAACGAACTGCCGTATTTTATGTTCGTTTACTTCATGGGTGTGGTGCTAAATTCTGCGTAAATCGTGCAGGATTTGTTTGCTGGTCTTGGTCAGGCGTTGGAACTAAGTGCTCACTGTGCAGTTCTTGTCTATGTGCATACCGAGAATTCCGAAAGTAGATTTCCGTGTGATGGGTCGGTTACCGATGTACAGTTTGAAAGACTGCGTTTCTTGCTGTTCGCCAAAGGTTGATCGGCCACCATGAATGTCGACGAACTCTGTTTTGTATGGGGTAGTGTGTAAACCCGTTTCCGTGGCACAGTCATGAATAATGTCGAGAGGTCTTTGTGTGCTCGGGGGCGCACCGAATTAAACTCGAGGATGTCCTTTTTTAGGCGGAAAAGCACATCTTGTGTTGATAGCCGAGGTCGAAATCCATGCAGGTCGCGATCTTGAGGTGTGCAAGAGTGTGCTGATCATGCTGTCCATTACTTTAGAAGCGCACGATGTTCAAGATGTCTCACGGAGGTTGGATAAGGTATGTGGCGGCTTAGCGGGCTTGACCGCCGAAAACCTCCAAGTGGAGGGCAGTATTCTGGTATCCCAGACTCAATAACATTCTTTGAGAAGAGCGTGCTCGTGCTCAAGAGGCAAACTGCGTAGATGAGCCAGGCACACCTCATCGGTTCCTGGAGCCCTGCGTACGGAAGCACGCTGCAAGACGTGCTCCAGCTCGGTCACGGTGAACGTGCTGTTAAGTGGCTTGCTATCTTCAGAATGTGCATCCCTCTTGTACGTGGTATCTGTGGGGAGAAACGACGGCAGGAAAAACACTTGAGCGCCTGTTCCGCAAGTTCCTCAGCGCTGATGCCTTCCCGGAAGGCCACACGAGCTGTTGGTGTTGCTCTGGCCGAGAGCATTGGTTGGCCCAAACTTTGGACGTATGAGTCTGTCCATTCATGGAATCGCAAATTCCCATCCAGAGGTCTGCCGCGACCATAGTGGTATATTCTACAATTGAACTATGTATTTTGCGCAACCTTGCATTGTGGTGCGCAGGGCGACCAGACCGAATGTACTGGTCGAGAATCAGGCGCCCAATATTCTATAGGGTGAGCAGATGTCTATCAGACCCTGGGCGGTCAGAGGGTAAGTTCTTGATTCCTGTTCGCTTTGCTGCGCATAGCTGTGATCCCAGATGGTCAATGTTCTTGGCTTCAGGCTGCTGCTGCAATAATTCACGGTATTTGTCCCAGTGTGTGATGCGGCTAAGCAGTGTAGTGGTATATGCCTTCATATTCATATTGGCCTTGCCTGTGCGAAAGCGTATGATTATCGGAAAGTGGTCGCTTCCCATGCAATCACAGCACCTCACCTTCCCAAGTGCAGCACCTCACATCGAAATAGCTGCGGAGCAGTACTGCAGGTATGATCTGGTGATGTGTCTGCTTGGTGAACTCTCTTTCCCTGCCTGATGTGTATTTTGTGTGTGTTGAGGATTGTCAGCCCGTACTCCTGCGTATCTTGCATTATGCGCCTGCCATGCGGGCTGAGTTTGTTGCATGCCCAGGCGACGTGCTGAGAGTTAAAGTCCCCGCACAACAATATGGTGTCTTGCGGATAAAGCTTCTTACAGTCAGAGATGAAGCTGAAATCAACGAGTGGCCTATTGGCCTTGTTCCTTGTTTCCTCGGGAAACACGTAACCGCAGTAGATGAGGATTGTACTCTGTGATGAAACTTCTAACCGGCACCTGACAACGCTATGAGTAGCGCTGAATCACGGTTGCGTGCGTAATTGCACGTGTGTAGTTCCCCGTCACACATACAATGCTGTATTGGAGGGTTCGGCGAGGTCTTCACACGGGGCGTAGCCATCGCGTATGCCAAAAGGGAGCGTGCCGGAAAGCATGATACCCTCCATGACAGTTTGGACCCCTGTTTCTTTGGCCCGGTTAATGCCTACTTGTGCCATACGATTTTCAAGACGCCGCTAGAGATTTTGAAGTGTCGTTGTGGCGGGAAGATATGGATTGTCGCTGGGCAGTGCAAGCACCATTGACTGAGCTGCGTCTTTCGCGGATGCTGCGCCCGTCCATCTGAGGCAGGATGCAGCGCGGAGGACGAGAGTGTTGAGGTTGACGGAATCGCTGTACTGTTGCTGGAACAGATTGTTAGGTGCGCGCTCATTTGTCTAACTACATTCGTGAAGATAGTTTTTCCGCGGACTCCTGACTGTGCAGCGGGCGGTACCGGTGACCCGGTGTAGAAATTCTGGCGTGTAGCTTTGATCATGGGTCTAGATGAATTTTGTTCTGTTCCGCTCTGAAGATAGCGGTGCTGATGCCCATGTGTCTGCTGCTTATTACGTTGCCTTTTGGCGGCCGGATGGCGTTTTTGTTCAATTTTCTTGCTGACTAGTTTTTTGGACAGTTTGTGGCTGTGGCCAAGTGAGAACTGCCACAATAGCAGCGCTTCAGTTCTGCGTTCGGGCACGATGAGACCTTTTCCTGTTGCAGCAGACTGCATGTAGAGCACCTCGCTGCCAGTGTATTGGGGAATTGCTGCGTGTAATGTCCGATCTTGTGACATATGTCAGAAACAGCCACTCGTGCACGGTGTGGACAAACACGGATAGTAAATGACCGCAGGGCGACCTTCTTGGGCTTGCTGTTACCTTCAAATGTGAACATGGCAGTACCTTTGTGACTAATGGGCGTTCTTGCAGGATTTTGTACTTGCGGCAACGCAGGGAGTTTATTAGTTCCTCAGGAGTGATGTTCCCAGCGTTTCTAATAATACATCTGATTTGATTGTGACCAACAGCTTCGTGTTCTTGAAAGAGCACATCCTGTCCACGGATTGGCAGGGGCGCCATTTCGAGAAGGGCATTGCGCACCTCGGCTTTGACCGCGTCGACAGCGAGCTGATTTCTGCGGCTTAAGTAACGAATCGAGAACTGCGGCATTGAGTCTCCCTCAGAGAGACTCAGATGAGCCGAAATGTGGCGCATTATGACTCTGTGTAACCGTATGAACTGCTCATGCACAGCGCGGCACGGATGCTTAGGCCATAGGATGATGGTGACATGCTCACCATGTATGTTGCGTCTGATCATTCCAATTGGGACGATGTGCTCCTTTTTTGCCGTGCACATACAATACCGCCGTTCAGGCTACCATAGACTTCTCACCATTTTTCCATCTCTATGAACGTGAGCCATCCACTACCCTGGACCCCGTACGACCATATCACCCGGATGCTTCTGAATTCACCCCTCTTTCCGAAGTTGCTCGCCATGCTAAAGAGTGCCGCCAACTGGCTCGCTTGTTCACGTCGGATACCCAAGTAATCTACAAAGATCGCCACGACAACGATCAGCCCACACAGTCCTTCGCCGTGGACTCTCACGTCTGGCTTCAGCTGCCCTTCCAAGCTCCAGGCCTTAGCCCAAAGCTTGCTCCTAAATATCAGGGTCCGTACCGGATCGTCGCGTGTACATCGCCTCTGAATTATGTGGTCGAACCGGTGACGCCATTATCGGACAAACGTCGCCGTGGCCGCGAGACGGTTCACGTCAGCCGCCCAAAGCCGTACCACGACCCCCTTATCATATGATCACCTTAGGTGGCCAGGATGGCTCCTCTTCGCCACGGGGGCAATTGTAGTGGGTAATATGCATGTGGCACTCGCTGCCGCGCGAGACCCGAGCTCGGCATGCTGATGCGAAGCGCTAGGACTCGTGATCAAGAGCTGCCTGCAATCCCTCGAACCAGCTGCAATAAACCCCATTTCAAACCTTGTAAATGATATAATAATCACTTTTACACAAAACAGGCTAAGCGTGGGTGGCGTGCGAGGTTCCGCCGAGGGTTGAAAAACTCTAGGGGAAGTGCGCCTACCGAGGACCTATGTTGCTGCATAATCCATAGTACGTACTGATATGGCCTTCCTTTCAGAGGTTCGCAGTATGCTAACAGCGCGAGACATTGGACAAGAAATTGGACGACAGGTGTATGATTTAGAATGCTTTGATGCCTCATACAGGTTTCAACACAAGTCACCGTAGCTGCTCAAACCACTTATTCACAGAGGATTTCTACATATATTCACAGCACACGCGCCATGATAGGCTAACCAGGATAGCGCTAAGGTTGAATTTCGCAACACAAATTCCATTGCACGTTCCGCAGTCGCACATAGATCATGTGTCGCTTCCTTTAAGCGCAGACGTGGGCTTTCGGGTTGGTGTTTTATTCTGCGTTTTGTGCAAGAATAGGGCTAGAAGCAGGCACCATTTATGCGAAGTCACGAGAAATATGTACACGCTTGGTATTTTTAGAAGCTGACGCTGTGCACGGATAACACAAGGATCTTATTCCGATGGCGCGACTTCGCTGCAGCCGACTTACGAATACTGCATCTGCGGTGATGGTAGCTATATAGGCTTGTTGAGAGGTCATCTTGTAATTTGTTGTAGCGCATGCAGAACGACACGGACAAAGGCGCCTGAAAAAACATAGTGCGCAGAACAACCGTGCGTCACAGCGCCTGGAAAGAGCCCGTGAGCTAACGCTCGTCTCTTAAACGCACATCATAAAACACATTTCTCACAATGGAGACACAAATACTACAGTGGAATGTCAGACGACTTCTTAATAACCTCGACGACATTACAAAACTAGTAGAGAAACATATAGCGAAGTTGTTGTGTGTTCAAGAGACACATCTGAAACCTACGAACACAAAGTTTTTTCATTATTACACAACCATGCGGAAAGACCGCGACGAGGCTCACGCCTCTGGCAGTGTCGCAACAGCAGCCGACAAGTCTGTAGCTTGCCCACACGTCACCCTTCAGACCACCCTTGAGGTCGTGTCAGTTGGGGTCATAATTTTAATAAATTGGTAACTGTATTTTTCATTTAGATACCACCGAGCCCTCATCTCGAAAAAACAGACTTTTATAACCTCACTGATCAGCTTACCGAGCCTTACATATCCCTGGGAGATTTTAACGCTCACAACACAATGTGGGGTGACTCACGATGCGACGTCAGGGGCCGACTCATTGAAAACTTACATTTAAACTCCGCTGCGTGCATCTTCTATAAGAAGGAACCAACGTATTATAATCCTCATCGCAATTCATAGTTCCCAAATAGACCTGTCGATCGGCTCTTCTTCTATTTTCCCTGGTGTTGAATGGCGTGTAATTAAATATTTGTTTGGAAATGATGACTTCCCAGTAACTCTGATCCTAATAACACATCACTCGCCTGAGCATGTGCTTCGCTGGAAACTAGCCGAGGCTGATTGGAAATGTTTCAAGGAATCCAGCATCATATCACGAGGTTTTATAAGTAAATTTAGTAAATATGATGTCCTGTCATATTTCACCACTTTTCTGACCAAGGCAGAAGAAAAGTGCAACCTCGAACAAAAGGTCCTTCACGTGGAAGACGAGTTCCCTGATGGAAAGATGACAGCCGACAAGCGCGAAAAAAGCAAGGCAGAGCATGAGAAATTCTGCGCTGATACCCAAATGCGGAAAACGTTGTTAAATTCAAGCTGTTTAAATCACAGGAAAGGTGCGCGTGACAACACATTAGGAGAGAAAGCGCATTCGTATACTCCGAAAACAAAAGTGTGGAAAGTGCTCAGAAGGCTAAAGGGGCCGGAACTGCATCCGCTGCCATTTGTAAATAATCAATTAAGCAGGTTGGAAGACCAGAGAGACGCCCTTGGGACACATCTTAAACATGTATCTTGTTCTGCGCACTATGCACGTACATTCCTTAAACGCAAAAAAATAGAAGAACACCAGACACTCTACCAGAAATGCTTAAAACACTATTCATATAACCGTCCTTTCAACAGTGCTGAGCCTAGAGCAACATTGAATGTCTGCGAAAGTTCTGCTCTGGGGGCAGACAGGATCATGTATGACATTTTCCCAGTTTTCAATAACATTTGGGCAGCCGCACACCTTCCAGCGGCATGGAAAGAAGATATCGTTGTCACAGTCTTAACCAGGGTAAAGACCCATCCTTCGTAAGAAGCTACCGGCCGATAGCGCTTACGAGCTGCATGTGTAAGCATTTCCTCGTACCAAACAACATACTTCATCCCTACCAATGTGTTTTAAGAGAACGAAGATCTACAATTGACCACGTTGTGCGCATTGAGGCAACCATTTGCGATGCATTTCACCATAAACAGTCCTTTTCAGTTTTTTTTTATATGGAAGAGGCCTATGGGGGGGACACCATATGGCGCTACGGTATTATCAGAGACCTATAGAGAATGGGAATCCATGGCCCCATGCTCACCATAATTGAAAGCTATCTCTGGCACCGCACCTTCTGGGTGATATTTAGTAAGGCACTTTCTAGGTCGTTTACACCAAAAAGTGGGATACCGCAGGGTGGCGTACATAGCTTTACCCTTTATATTGTAAAAAATGATTTCTATACGCTTGCGGATTCTACAAAGTATGTTTTATTCATGTTATGTGGATTATGTGCAGAGTGGATTTAAACGGTATAACGTCACAGTCTGGGAGCGACACGTTAAGTTTGGGCTCAAGAAAATCTCGACATGGGCAAATCAGAATGGCTTCAAGCTGAATCCCCCAGAAAGCTCCTGCATCCTTTTTACAAGCCAGAGAGGCCTTGTCGCAGACCCCCATATCCGGCTATATGTTAAAAGCTCGCTTTAAAGCACACACCACAAATTTCTTGGTGCCATACTTGACTTTAGAGTGATATTTCTCCCACATATAAAGTATTTGAAAACCAATGTTTTAAAAGAATGAACATTCTTAAAATTCTGGCGCACACGACATGGGGTTGTACAGTGGCTGCTTAAGAGGAAGCTTTAGCTCGGGTCCAACTCTGACTGGGCGTATTCAAATACATGCAAAACGCAAAAAACTTTTTCTGAGGTATCCCCTGGACGAATTTTCGTTAAATTTGTTGCATTTGAGAGAGAGTTAAATTCTAGTGAGTGTTGGAAGCAGAATTTCGATTAAGGACATGAATTTTCTTTAAAAGATATTAAAAAATTCAAAAGTTTGAAAAATGTAGAAGCACGAAGTTTACAAATTCTTAGCTTTGCGTCAAGGACAGATACCGCGGTTCCGTGAATGGCATCCATTGCACCATTGAAAGCGGAAAAAATTCCTTATGTCATTTTATATATTAAGTGAATTTGTTGCGTCGTTTACAAGAGTTCTGCAAAAGCTATGTTTCCATATTATTCAATATTTTGAGATTCATGTGTGACCTATGAGATTTATCCGCGTCAGATGTACTATTAGATGCAGTTCACAGAATTGTATTATCATTTCTTGTTGCCGAGCTACAGAGTTGTAAACTTGATAGTTTCGTTTCTTGAACATTTTCGGATTTTGCCAATTTTTATAATAAATTGAGACCTAAATCGAAAATCCAAAACCAAGATTCACTAGATTTTAAGTTGTTTTGTTTAAATTCATCGACCCTCGTCAAATTTGGTGCAGTGGTTGCCGAGAAAGACGAATTCTCCTTTTCCATGTATTTAGATGGGATCACCCGAGCTAAAGCGTACTCTTAATGAACCTTTACAAGAGCATCGTATGGTACGTCTAAACTATGGTATCGTGGTGCATCAAACTACCGCTCCCAGTGTACTGAATATTTTGGATCCCGCTCACCATCTGGGCATAAGCCTGGCCACAGACGCCATCAGTACATGTCCTATACGTAGTTTATTTGTAGCATCTAATTAGTGGTGACTCCACCTGCAAAGAACATATATAAGCTTCACATACTTCCTCAAAGTGCAATCTAATCCTGAACACCCTTGTTATGAAAGCGTTATTGATTTGACATATGCCACACTGTTTCAAAACTGACCTTCAATGAGACAACCTTTCTCACTACACGTGAGCAAGCTGAGCGAGGAAATGAAAGTCTCACTACATGTCCATCCACTAGTGGCTCCAACAAATATTGCCACCGTGGCTGTGGAAACTGATAGAATGCGACACGTCCTTTATTGCTGAACAAGCTGAATGGAAAAAGTGCTTTCCCATAGCATACCGATCCCACATTCCCCTTCATCCAGTAATGTTTCTTGGAGCAGTAGCAACGTTTTATCATAAATCGGTTTTAAATTTTTATATGATGTCGATTTATTGCGCGGTATGAGCCTACGATTTACGTAGGACATCCTCTGACGAGAGGGGCATGCTGCTATCGTAGTAACCTGTATATCACATGTCTCGGGCTCTTGTGCTTAAAGACGTTGGTGAGGCAGCAGGACTACTTGTAGCGACACGTTTTAGAACATCACTTCTTCATAGTATATCGGCCTTCCCTAGCATGTCATGTATCATTGTTCAGTTTTCTTAACAATATGGGCACTTTTGAAAGAATATTTTTTAGGCCTTTATACAGCCGAGTTTCCACCACTTCTCGATTATCATTATTCGATTAGAAACGGCAGTTTTTGCCATAGCCCTGGTGCTCTTTGGCCATTTCTTTCCCTTGCGCTAATAAACTCAAGCATCATCATCACCATCCTAATCATCCTTGCTGCGGTGCAGAAGCTCCACATCAATGTTTCAGTTAACTCCCAGGCGAAAAGCGACCGTATCGGGTCGGGCCAAATAGTTCTTTCAGCGGTGTTGACGACAAGAAATGGAGCCCCTGAGGTACAACGTTCATGTACACGCATAATACGGCTTCATGAGCACTACATGAACTGCTTCAGCACGAGGACGACAACGGAGCGAACCGGGGTCAGAACTATAGGGGACGGCTTCGAAGGTTACGTCGCTGAGGCGGCGTGTAACTTTGTAGGGACCAATATAGCGGCGCAGCAGCTTTTCCGAAAGTCGGCGGTGACAGATGGGCGTCCAGACCCATACGCAGCCTGCAGGATTGTAATGGACGTCTCGTCGACCCTGGTTGTATCGAAGGGTGTCGGTAGGCTATTGGCTGCGGATACAATGCCGAGCAAGCTGGTGTGCTTCTTCGGCTCTTGTTAGAATTCTTCCACGTGGTCGTTGGTCGGCTTATCATCAGCCACAGGTAGCATGGCGTCAAGTGTTGATATGACGCGACGCCAGTATACAAGCTCGAACGGAGCCAACAGTGTGCTCTCCTGTGCAGCAAGCAGTGTTATATGCGAATGCCACATATGGCAAGATCTCGCCCCACGTGTTGTGCTCTAAGTCGATTTACATGAAAATAATATCAGGCAGTGTTCTGTTGGGACGTGGGCTGATGAATGTTAATCCGATTGTCTGATAATGACACGCAGTTCCCCGGCGGTGAGAGCTATGCGTCAGCTGGAGAACGAGCTGTATCTGTTCGCCTGCGAATGCTGCACTGTGATCGGTAATTAGAACAGAGGGTGCGCCACGTCGTAGGACTATGTGGCGGACAAGGCACTTGGCGACTTTATAAGGGTTTCCTTGCGGAAAGCTTAGGTTTCGGCGTAGCGAGTTAAGCAGGCGGCAGCGACGACTATCTATCTGTTGCGCAAAGGCGTCACTGGGAATGGACCGAGTACATCCACTCCTATTCGTTGGAACGGTGTTTGAGGAGGGTCCACAGCGCTGAGAAAGCCAGCCGGTTTATCGGGCGGTTTCTTGCGGTGCTGACAATCGCGGCAGGACTTTATGTACGGTTGCACAGAAGAAACAAAGCCGGAGCCAGTAATACTTCTGTCGTATCCTCGCTAATCTCTTAGCGAACCCCATGTGTTGAGCGCATGGCTCATCATAGCACGCTTGTTAAATGTCTTGACTCAGCGCCGACGGCACAAAAAGGAGGTAGGTATTTGGACCGCTTCCGCAGTTTTTCCTGTAAAGGATGTTGTTGTGCACACAGTACAATAATAAGCCACGCACGAGCCAACGATGTAAAGAAGTTACAACTCCTTGAAGGTGTTCGATAAGGCGCAGTAACCCAGAGTCAGCGCAGCGGTGCTCAGCCATCTTTGCGGCGTCAATAACGCCGACAAATGGCAAGTCATTGTCAGGTACAGTTGGTGTCGTAGACCGTGGCGCGCGTGGCACTCAGCGTCGCTGTGCCTCATTATTTATTTATTTTTATTTTACGTGTACTCCCAGCCTTGTTAACAGGCCTTAGGCAGGAGTAGGCATTTGAAAAAACAAAAAATATGAAATAACATCACACAGGATAACTAACACCGAACAAGAATCTGCATAAAAACAAAATAAGAGAAACATTTCACAATCATGAATTCACTGGTAAAAACGAGGGATGAACGCTATGGTTTATTCACAAAGTGCAGAACGAAAGGATGAAACCGTCGGACAGTCGACAGTTGTGGCATTTAGTGCGTTCCATTCGGAAATCGTGCACGGGAAAAAAGAATTTTTAAGTACGTTGGTCCTGCAGGAAAAATCTCTAATCTTTTTGTTGTGATAAGATCGCGTGTAGCGGTGACTAGACGGCAGAATATATGCTGTTTTATCTATTCCTAATTGATTGTTATACAGTAAGAAGAAAAATTTCATTCTGTCCCGGTAAAGCCTAATTGCAAGGTTTCGCAGTTATGTAGCTTCTAGAAGAGATGATGGGGATGTGCGCCAGCTGTACGAATTGAAAAAAAAAAAACCTGGCTGATTTTCTTTGGGCTTTCTCAATTTTAGTGATGTCGGTTTGTGTGTGCGGATCCCAGACAATCGCAGCGTAATCTAGAATGGGTCATATGAATGTTTTATATGCTACGAGTTTTATTTCAGGTGAAGCGTTTTCTATTGATTGCCTTCAAAAGCCTAGTTTCTTCATTGCTTAATTATAAATGTGTGTTACATGTTCATTCCACCTAAGATCTGATGTTATTACTACTCCCAAGTATTTGTACGTGGTCACGACTGATAAAGACTGGTTGTTAATGCAATAAGTAGGGGTTAAGGAATTCTTTTCGCGAGTAATGGTCATTGGAACAGTCTTTTTGAGGTTAATACTCATCTGCCATTTCGAGCACCATGTTTGTACTGTATACAGCGCGGTGTTTGAAGCTTCCTGATCATTTGAATTGCGTATTTCGTTGTACAAAATGCAGTCATCTACAAAAAGCTTTATCTTGACGCGTATGTCACTGATGATGTCGTTGATAAAGATAAGAGAGTAGCGGCCCTAACACTGATCCCTGTGGAATGCCCGAGTCTACAGTTGCGCGTGTCGAAGCTGCATCGTTGGCCTGAACACTTTGTTTGCGTAATGAAAGGTATGCTGTAATCCAGTTAACTAAGACGTCGTTCTTTGAAATGGGTTTTAGTTGAAGAAGTAGTTTGGAGTGAGAGACGCGGTCAAATGCTTTTTCAAAATCGAGAATTAATAAGTCTATTTTGCCTTGTCTATCTAAAGCTGTCGCTAAGTCGTGAACTGTTTCTGCGAGCTGAGTTACAGTAGAAAAACCTCGCCGGAAACCATGTTGTCTTGCGTCAATTATTGCGTTGTCGTTAAGAAAGGCGGAAATGTGCTTGAAAATTATGTGTTCGAGGGTTTTTGCCCATGTGCATAGTAAAGATATTGGCCTGTATGATATGAGGAGCGACGAATTTGCTGTTTTTGGTATGGGGTGACTTTCGCGTATTTCCAGTCGGTTGGAATTTCCGTGCATGACAGTGATTTCTCGAATATTAGGGTTATATACTTTGAACACCATTCGGCGTACCGGGAAAGAAACGCATTCGGTATTCCATCAGCTGCAGGCGATTTTTTAGCGTCGAGGTTAAGCATAAGTGCAAACACACCTTCCTTACTAATTGTGGCATCGCCAATCGGCATAATGTGTTCATAGCTAGGGAACTGTGGGTTGATACCATCGTCACACGTAAGCACTGAGCAGAGATATCGGTTGAGCGCATCTGCGGTTTCGGCACTGTCGGTTCAAAAGGTATCACCGATACAGAGTTTGGGTGCAGCTTTATTTTTTGGCGATAAGTGCTGCGAGAACTTTCCTGGGGATGAGACGAGAAAATTATTTAGTTATAGATTTTGATATTATTCTTTTGCTTTTTTTTATTTTATCTGCTAATAGTGTACGCAAGCCAAGAAACCGATCGCTTGCGGCAACAGTCGGGCGCTGCTTGAGTTGTTTTCTGGCCTTTTTCAGTTTCCGCTCTATTCGTACTATTTCTTTTGTTACCCAAAGATTGCGCTTCCACAGCACTTTTCGCTTCACAGGTACAAAATCACGGATACTCTTCAGAACCAGGAACTTGAAGTAGCCCCATATTTTATCAATAGAATGTTCGTTTGATTCACACATCATATGAAATTCCGGAAAAGCGCCATCTAGGGCGTCCAATACAACAATATCAATGGCACGGGAGAAATCTGGAACAATTCTTTCTTGTTTTTCAATCTGTGGAGCAAAATTCGCTTCGAACGTAAGGTATACCATTTTGTGATCCGATATTCCTTCGAAAACCTGAATTTGTGGGTTGCGGCAGACTACGGCAGTATTTGCAAGGAAAAGGTCCAGAATCGATAGTGTATTGTTTTGAATAAGGGTAGGTTCTTTGACAAGCTGCGAAAGGTTGTGAAGCACTACTATATCTACGAAAGGTTCAGAAGCACTTGAGAGGGGCTCAGGGAAATTGTTATTCCAGTTTACAGAAGGAACATTAAAATCACCCGCAAGTAGCATGCTGCAGCGCTTATTCTTATAGGCGCAGAAGAACTCGTTAAGATTTTCAAAGAAGGTGGTGTCGCAATTTGGAGACCGATAGAACCCTCCTATAATATCAGGCATCCTAGCAACACTTAATGTTTCTTGGAAGAGAATTGCAACGCCGCCGCCTCGGGAATCCCTGTCATGTCTGTAGATTCCGTAACCGCGAGGTGTTATTTGAGAATCGGTGATATCACTATGCAACCAGGTTTCTGTTATTATTAGAAGATGGGGTTTGTGGGCAGTTACAATACTCTCTAATTCGGCGGTTTTGTTTGCTATGCTCCGAGCATTTATGTTTAGACACTGAAACATTTTTTTAACACAGGAACAGTTCTATAGGATTTTCTCGACGGAAGGTGACAGGTATGCGTTTCATCTGAGCGCTGTCCCATCGGTACGTTTGATTGTCAACCTTTATCTTGTCATACTGAAGCCTTACTTTGGCACCTGCTTTCCTATCGTCAGCTGTGCTGTCCCAGAGGTGCTTCCTTATCTGCCGCGTCTCTCCTGAGAAATCTTCAGAAATTGATATATTTCGCCCTTAGAGCTTGTGGCAGTTACTCAGCACGGTTGTTTTTTTTTCGGTGGTCTATAAATTTTAGAATGATAGGGCGGTGCTTCTTTGCCTGCTTACGGCCTATCCTGTGCAGTTTTTCAACGGAAGATGCTCGAACACCTAAGTGCTTTAAAAATATTTCTTCATTTATTGTGGTCAATAACGAATCCGGTGTTTCGTTCACATCTTCTTTAAAGCCGAAGACTAATAGATCGTTTCGTCTGCTCATATGTTCTAAATAAATTAGTTTCTTTTCTAGATTCTGTATTGTTCTTTGCATGTTCTCAAATTGTGCTCCGAGTTCCGCAGATTTGGCTGCTATGGTTTCCACGTTCTCAAGTTTAGACTCAATGGTGTTCAATCGCTTCTGCATACTCTTCTGTCCATCAAGAATTTCCCTCAGCAACTGTTCAGTAGTGGGCCCAGGATTGGATTCAATATCCCCACTGAGCAGGAGCAACGAGAGTAAAATTTTTTTAACGAACGTGCATACAGTACTAACGCTGGAAGGGCATGCCAGCTGGACTAGAAAGCGGTGAGACGTTTTGAAGGAGGAGTACGTGTTACTAACCTTTGTAAACAACATGAACGGATTCGTCATGGTTCTGGCGGTTGACCAGCTGGCGTGCCCACTGAAAGTATCCCGGGGCAGGAGGGTGTTTAAGTAGTCGGGTGGAACGGAAGTTGAGTGCGCTGGTTTCCGGTGAAGGCTTGCCCAAGAATCCAGCTGAGGCAGTGGTCCGCCTGCGCAGTCTCCACGGTGTAGGGAAGGTAGTGCAGGGTTGACGCTGCCGGTCGTATATTGAAGGGCGCCGGCCATCGCTGTCGCAGCTGATAGAAGAATCTGCGTAAACAACATGAACGGGTTCGTCATGGCTCTGACGGATGACCAGCTGATCTTTGAGGTCCTTGACCAGGAGATCCTTGAGGTTGGCATGCTGGCACAGGAGATCACTGACCGCCTGAACGGTCTGCCATACAAGTATGTTCGAAATTTACTAAGTGCCAAAAGAATAGTGAAACATTCCCTTTCAGTGGTTGAGCAGTTTTTCTGTC
The DNA here is from genome assembly GCF_050947875.1 of Dermacentor variabilis. Lineage (NCBI taxonomy): Eukaryota > Metazoa > Arthropoda > Arachnida > Ixodida > Ixodidae > Dermacentor > Dermacentor variabilis. Next base: position 79,857,504 of record NC_134576.1, on the reverse strand, counting down.
TTGTTGGTGCTGCCGCTTGCATAAGCAATGACACGTTACGAACCATCTTACCACTGCACAAGAACTGTGCCAAGGTCGCCATTGTTGGCGTCAATATGAATTTCTGTGTCAGCGTCCTCGTCGAAATGAGCAAGTATTCATTGAACGAGTGCTGTTGCTCTTACGCCAAATTGGAATGCGCATATTCACATGTAAGCCATATCAGAGGCTCAAAGATATCCAAGAACCCCTCGATGAGGCACCTATAATATGCGCACAAACAAAGGAAGCCTTGACTGCGTTCTTGTGTGTAGGTGGTGAAAACGCGGCGACGGCCGCTAACTCGGGGTGTGGGCCTTTAGGACCAACTGTATGGCCAAGAAATTTGAGCTCTTGGAACACGAAGTAGCATTTTTCTGGTTTGATTATGAGGTCGGCAGTACGGATGAACAGCGCTGTTGAGCAATGCGAGATGTTCGTCAAACGTGCTCGAGAAGAGGACGACGTTCTCCAAATATGCGTGGCGGGTTCGCCATTGGAGTTCAGCAAGGACGGCACCATACGCTGAAAGTTTGCGGCTTCGGAACAGAGACTGAGGGGCAGAACTTTGAACTCATAACGCCCGTCACGATGTCCTAAACGCTGTTTACTCACTATACAGTTCATCAATTTTTATTTGCATGTATTCAGATTTAAGATCCAACGATGAAAAGAACTTGGCATGTTGTAGACGATCCAATGCGTTGTCGATGCATGTCAATGAAAAAACATCGTGTCTGGTGGCACAGTTCAACTTTCTGTAAGCTACACAAAAGCGTAGTGTGTGTCCTTCTTTCTTGCTAGCACTACAAGGCAGGTCCACGGGCTTGTGGAAGGCTGGATGACGTCGTCTTGGAGCAACTATTTCGCCTGCTGCTTGATTGCTTCCCTTTCCACTTGAGACACCCTGTACTGATGCTGGCGGACCTGACGTCCTGACTCCTCCTTAACAATGCGGTGATTTCTCAAAGGCATGCGTAGTACTTTGGACGACGTTGAAAAAATAGTAAGAAGTTATTCACGAGGTTCAGTAGTCTCCCTTTTTGATGGTTTAGCGGAACAGCGTTAACATGAATGCGTTCTTTGAGGACGGGCAATTGAGATTGCTTAGATGATGCGATTTCTGCTGTGCCAATGCCAGCATATCAATGATTTTGAGGGGAAATCCCATTGTCGTTCCTCACGGTAGATTCTGATAATTGTTGCTAAGTTTGTTAGCAAAACAACTAAATATTTGTTTCGCACCTAAAGACGCCCTCTGGCTATGAAAAAATTGCTTTCGAAGAGCAGGGGTGTTTGCCTCAGCAGTGGCTTCGGCGTCGTCCTTGATGACCCATCGGACAACAGTAAGCACGCTCTTCTTGTGTGGCAACTTGATGAGATTGTGGGCTACGTAAAGCGCGAGGTTGCGGTCGTTGTCACTACTGTTCGCTTTGACTTGCGTAGTAGCGACGCTGACTCTGGACTCTTGGAGGTCGATGATGGCAACATTCGCATCAAGGAAATTCATGTAGACTATAAGGTTCTTTGAGCACTGACGAAGAATGACAAAGTCGCCGACGTACGTGAAGACCCAAATTTTAACTCGTGCCGTGAACCGGCCCATGGTAGTTACGAGGTGCCCTGCTGTTGTACGGATCTGGGTTCCAGCCCATTTGGTCGCAGCATTACTCTGTATCTGCAAGAGATTCTGGCTCACAGCAGACGTGTCCGCACCCGTTTTGATTAAAGCCATGACTTCGTGGTCATCTTGGTAACGGGTACGTCCCAAGATTCTGACACCGAACTACACTGCTTTCTCTGCCTCTGAATTTTCCCATATCGTGGTCGTCGCAGTGGAGAATCTTCTGCGTTCTCAGTGTTAGCGACCTCACCTGAGCAGGTCGCTGGACTGAGTTTTCCCGGATGCCAGGCCTAGATGAGCTACTCCTGGTTGCGTTCAGCGTGAAGAGGGGGCTGGAATGCCTTTTTGGGGCGGAAGTCGGGGACCGCGGTTAACGGAATCATGCAACAAACGAGGTCCTGGCGTCCGTGATGGAGGCTTCGATCTCCAGGAGGCGTTCGGCATTGCACGGGCACGCGCATTAAGCCAAAATCCATGGACCCGTGGTCAGCGGTAAGGACATGCCCTATAGAGGTGATCGGCTTCACCGCAATGAAAACAAGAGGGCCTCCGCTCTTGCGGGGTGGTCGTTCTTCAGCCATGAATGGCGTGTTGCGAGGCATGAAGTCATCAGTCGCTTGTTCAACCGCGCGCACGCGATGAAAGTCCGGGACGATGCTCGCACCGTTAAAAATTGGGGACAAAGAACGTCGCGCAGCTTCCGCATACGACACGCGACGCTTTGGCTGCTGTACCTCATGCTGTGGTGCCTCGCTTCGCTCTGTGACTTGGACACAGCCTGATTTCCTCACGTACGACGTGAGCCAGAGAAAGTTATGGTACCAAAACCGGAGCCACCTGAAACATTTAGAGCTCTTCTCGAAAAACAAGCCTGATGAGCTCCCGCAAGGCGTCGGTATTGTCAAAGGGAACACCGAGAGAGTCACGCGATAGCTTAGACCCGTCGCGGATATACTCCATTGCCCGATGCGGCAGTTCCTTTTACATTGCTGTGGCTTCTGCGAGAAACTCTGCAACAGTCTTTGGTCGGTTGCGTATCAGGCCACCGAATAAATCTTGCTTGACATCACGCATAAGGTTCCTCAATTTCTTTTCTCCGTCATTACAATGGATCCGCGTGTCGGAGTATTCGTCATGTATCTTCCACAAACATTGCGATGCTTTCGTTCGGCAGCTGTAGCCTCGCCTGAATTGCAGATTCACCTCCCTCGTCGCAATCGAGACTTGCATATGAGCTGATTAGCTGCTGTCGCAATTCGTGCCATGCCGATAGGGACGCCTCCGCGCAATGTCCTGGAGGGCAAAGTAGGTGTTGCGTGCCTTGCGCTCCGTAGTCCAGCCGCCGAAATCGGCGACATGCTCAAAGTGATCGAGCAGATATTAAGCATCCTCGAAGGCGTCCTCATGGAAGTATTTGGGGATTCGCAGCTGGTTTAGGACTACCTCGGTCGGTGCGGTTGAGGACGACAAAACTGATGTAGTCATTCTTCTGACATGGTTAGGTAGAAGCTCATGCTCAGGTGGAAGTCCTTGAAGCCGACGGCTTGTCCGTACGTGACTAGGAGTAAGCTCGACCGGACTTCGTACTGGGCTTGTTGATCGGGTTCGATCTTCGGAGTGGTGGAATATACACGCACCTCCACCAGAAAAATTTAACGTTGGTTGAAGAGAGAGGATCGAAAAATGGACACTGTTTTTTTTAACGGTGGGCCAGAAAGAGAGCCAGCAGCCAACGCGCTTCATCATCTTTCATGGCATCGAGCTTTGCGCGCGCCTTCCTACGGTGCGGAGGCCCGACATCATTGTTTCAATATTTTTCGCACCTCTACATCGGACTTATCAAAGTAGACGAACGAAATCCTTTCTGACACAGCGCCAGAAACAAGCAGGAACCGCATGTTGCACTTGTCACGGAGAACGCCACACGGTAGCCATGGTGTTAAACACAAAGATAAAGATGAAGCTTGTTATATATAGGGACGTTAAGCCATGCAGGAATGCAATGCCGCCAGAGCGATATGAGCGAACTTTATCACGGCTGCATTCTGGTCTGTCTGGCCTGGAAACACACCGTAGAGATTTCTGTCATATACTAGAGGGGCCTCTGGCGCTCCAGTCGTCCAACCACAATGAGTATGGAAGTACATGAATTTGTCTGATCTTCGTGCTTGTTGATTCGGACGTTCTTGTGGATTCATTTATTACAGTTAGTCTCCGTGTTTATATGCCTTCATTGTCGTAAATTTTACAGCAATCTATGCTTTTATAAGAGGAGAAGACGCTTGGAACACGCACAAGCGCTACTAATCGCAACGATTCATCTTGTCGAGCTTTTAAATCGAAACGCGCCAAGTGTCTGAAGGCAATAGCTTGCTCGCATTAAATTAATAAGAGCGTCATATGGGGCTTGTAGATACATGCTTCCATGGTTAAGAGCCGTGCGTAGCACGAAGCATGAGCTCCCAAGGACCGGATTTATAGGCCGTTGTATTAGATCAGAAAAAGCAGGCGCGGACTACAAACTGATTGTTTTTTAACTGCTAGCAAGTGCGTCCGTTCTCCACAGTTTTTAGAGCGAAGGCTCCACTACGTCATGTCTCGCAAGGTCATTAATCCCGTCGCAATGACCTTAAGTCGCCGGAGCGCAAGTGTGGTAGGTGTGATGGCATGCCACGTGATCAGCTGTGGAGAGGCTTCTTCGCCGGCGCTTGGTCGCTCAGTCTCGTCAGGGATGGCGCGCCCGCTGGACCGTCTGTGCGATCGCTTCAGCGCTAGTGACAGGCTGAATTCATTCATCCAGTAGATATTGCTATGCTTCTTCAGGGATTGCCTGGTGACGACGTTTGTACTGTTTTGCCGCCTTTTGGAAAGGTGACTGCGAACACCAGAGACAAGTGGCGGGTGCAAAGAAGTGTTGAAAAGGGGTCAGCCACCGGTTCTCTCACATCAAAGCTGAATGTGGGCGTAACCATGGAGGACTTGCCCCACCAGTTGCGAGTAGCAGGAGATGTTGCGCTCACGCGTGTCCCAGCAGAGCTCCTCTCGGCTTCCAAAGCCGCGACATCGGGCAGATATGACGCGAGTGCCGTGTACTACGCTGTGGGCCCAGAAGAAGAATATTTAAGAGTTGAAACTCCCGTCTGCGCGCGCGACCTGATAGCGTCAAAATATGTGTCGATGGAGGCGCAAGCAGTGGCGGTGCCTTGCGTCCTGTATTGCAAGCCACATCGAAAGAAAAATGCAGACGCCCCGGCGGGCACCTCGGGCGCGCTCTCTTCAGCTGCACCGGTGCCTTCCGCTCAAAGCAGATGACGAGCAGACTGCACGGACGTTCGCTACAGTGGGCATGCCGTAACGTTGTATTTGTGTGCCCTTAATTCAAACGGAAGCAGTTCTTGTCGCTGTCTGTCAGAGGGCCTTAACACCAACAGCTCAGCTACGCACAAATGCCTTTCTTGGAAAATTCCTAGCATAAGATGAAACGCAAATGTTTCGTTTAAAGCTACAAAAGGGGTTACAAGTCTTGGAGGGAAACGGTGAGCACCTACAAGGCACCGATTGATCGTGAATGTCTGCAACCATGGGCTGCGGCGAATCGTGGGGACCATTATCAGCCCACGTCGAGAGATTACGTCTGCAATAAGCACTTCACGAGCTACATGAGGACACGGGATAAATACCAGGGCGAGCTTAGAGGCGAAGTACTCCTGGACCACCCGAAAAAAAAGAAAACCTTGACTGCATCTAGAGGCTGTTCCCTGCATCTTGCTTCCGTCTTCAGCACGTCTGATATCAACAAAAAAAGTGGACGTCTTGGGAAACGTCATCGAATATCCGTCATGATCCGTCAAAAGTTCAAGAATGAGTGTATACCCGGCCTCGGAAACTCCACCGCTTCGGTGGCAGTAAAGTCCCTCTATAATGAGGTAGCTACATCTGCCGTGAGCGCCACCTAATTAGTTCCTGTAGCAGATGGCGCCCAAGCTAAACCGCGGCGTCGCGGCATTCCTGAGGGGAAAAATATCTCCACACGCCTGGGAATAAAACCTACTGATGCCTGTCTGTGGTGAAAAACGAAAGAAGGGGTCGAACTGCTTAATCTAGTCCTTTAATTTCATATGAGTGCTGAAATAAAAACGCTCAAGAGAGCGGAATGAGGGCTTGATCGCCTCGATTCCGCATGTTTACATTTCGTTCGTTTGCGCTCAATCACCGCGCGAACCTCGGTGATTGCTTGCGCTTAATCCCGTGTTCTCTGTGAATTCATTTCCTTGTCAGTGTGCTGCGTACGCATAGCGGTTACTTTGAATGAATAATTCGTGTAAAAAAGAAGGCTGACAGTCACTTGGACCGAAAAACTTTAGACATAACGTCGCTGAAACGCGCGACCCTCCCGGCAACTAAACAACATACTGTGTGTGTGTGTGGAAACGAGTGCGCCGACAGTCTTCCTGGCGCTGAGTGTGTCCGTCGTGTAGCGATTACAGGACGACTGTTGTGTTTCACGGTTCCGTGCCACGAGCCAGTGCAACTGTGGTGACATTCTAAAGCGGTGGTATGGATCGTGTCAGCGAGTCTTCTCAATCGTGTTCGGGCTGCCAGGGAGATCTAATTTCGTCGCACACCAACATCGAGCGTAGTGTGCGCACGTGTGTGAAAGTGGTTGACTGTTCTCGTGAACCGTGTGAAGGGGCCACGTAAGCTTGAATCATGACGCTCATTGTTGCATGTATGCGTTTTCGCATTCGTGCACCGCTAAAGCGCCATGAGAATTACAGAGCCCTTACACGAAACGCACGCGGATTGGCGTAGCTATTATTGCACTGTATTTTGCTGGCGATCCGTGTATCGCTTCTGGCGTTTTTCTTATGTTAATTTGCAGTTGTGTGTTTTTCATCAGTAAAATGGCTTCGCCGATTACTGAAACATCTTCGATTCGAAGGGAAACTTGGAAGGAACGAGCTCGCAGGTGTATGTAATGTACTTTGATATATAGTATTATGCCTTATTATTTGATGGCCAGTAGCAGTGGCTGCACAGTATTTGTTTTAAAAAGCAGAGTAATGCAGGTACTTAGGAATATATTTTTTCACATATGGAATGCACAAAATATGATTAGGATATGCAGAGTTGGAAATGACTATCTGGACATATTGTAAAGCGCAGTTAACAACGCGCGCACACACACAGGAAATGTAAAAGTAGAATTCGCTGCTGAAATTTTTGATTTTTTATCCCACGTAACGCAAGGCGGATATTTGTCAGCGAGTTAATGCGCTTCTGCCCCACTATTTACTTGCATGCTAGGTCACACAGCACTTGCTAAGTCAACGGGGTCATAATGCACTAAAATCAATAATCTCCACAAACTTCGGCCATGAACATTCATGCGCGCGAGTGAAATATTATTGCAGCCATGCACACACTCGTGTATACTTTCTCTAACAACTTGGCATCGCTCTACGTTACTTTCGTCGCATAGTCGTGCAGTTACCGACGGTTCAGTCCTTCCGGCCAATTCTGTGCGACCATACTTTTCTTCTGGGTATGTTCTGGCCCCGCGCGGGACGCAAAATAACTTCTTGCCATCCTTCTTCCGGTTTCGGCACCCAACCGCACAGCAACAAGGCATTTCGGCCCTCCCGGAACGAAATTATCGCATCAATGTGCATAGCAAAACAGGCGAAACGCGCGCACTTCGCCCGGCGCGTAGGAACTTTCATGGCGGCAAAGGGTAGGATCAAGGTCACATACCACCGATCGGCCTATCGCTGGCGTCGTCGGCTGGACCAAAGCCCTTCTCTACTTCAAAATTATTAAGGGACTTTAGGTGGGCGACCTAATTGGCGCCATCCATCAGGAAGGCGGGAAAGCAACTCCGCTTCCCTTGCATGATCTCCTAGATTGCCGTGCGCCCACGCACGCCGATTCAGGAGGCCGTTCCCTTTTGCTTCTCCTCTCAACTCTTCTACCCTTGCCCTCCCTCGTAACTCCCTCACTTTCGACTGTCTGCGCGCGCGCCCCGCGTAAGCTTAGCCCACTGCATTAAGTTAAACGTTTCGCTATATGCTGGTTATCGGGAAGCGTGTGCGGCTGTGCCTTGACTGGCATGGGTAGTTTTGTCAGTTTCGTGGTCCTCGACAGCTATGTGTTTGTGCTCCGCGATGTTTCACCCGTTTCACGACTCGCACAGCGTTCATGTATCGTGCAGTTATGCTCGAATACCTCAAGAACAGGCCCTGCGAGGTTCTTCCGGGTGCCTAAAAACAACTGGTGAGCGCGCAGACCCAAGGACATAAAAAGACGGATGAACACGAACATGTACCCTGTGCATGTGTGTGCTCCATGAGTCTCCGGACGTCGTTGCGCCTTGATTGCGCTACACTTCCCTTTTACCGGTAGAGCAAGCTAAAAAACAGGTGTTCCTCCTCATTGTCACCTGGTATAAGACTTTTTTTTCTGCGCCAAGTCTCATTCTGCAACTTCAGTAACTCGCCCAGCTTTCCATTCCACCCTCAGTGCTCTTACTGTGTGTCACTGTTCTACAAACGTACGAAAAGCTGAAAAATTACTGTCCGTGTTTCTACATTATCTCTGCAATTGTCTATGGAAAAACCGCGCAAACAAGCTTCATATGTAGGCACGATACCCTCATTTTGTTTCTGAAAAGGCTGAGCATTGCAAGTGTCCCATATGCAGATTTTTGCAGTTCCTGTTTATTATACAAAGGAGTGCCCAGTAGGTACGACTTAGTGCCTTAAGGGACGTCATTTGGTTGCTAAGCATTGCATTCGGGTCGAAAGAAAAGTCGTGTTGTTGGCTTATTTTACCTGGTCTTTGATTGAGGAATAAGCCTTTCTGCGAATGTTTTCCATGTGCTGCTGCAAAAGCCCACTACCTTCCGTTCCCCTTGCTACCGTTCATTAATTCAACCTTCATTCCACCTTCATTCCCTCCTATGTGTATGCGCAATATTTAGGAGCATAGCCGGTCAGGACACTGGAAGGCTGTAGACTGTATGTCTGCCTGTCTGGCGACAGCTGTCGGATGTCTTTCAGAAGCACTGGGGCCATGACAGTGGCTGTAACTTGTTTGTACACTGGAGAGTCTAATGTGGGAAAAGATAGGACATATACGTATTGTTCCCTTCGTCACAAATATAGATGGACAATGGGCATTGTGCTAACTTTGATTAATTGTGGAAATGGTTCTCAATCTCAACTAATCGACAACGTAACTATACTGCACAGGATGCAGTACCACTTTGACTGACAGATTACTTGTAGTTAACAATTTTGAGCCATGACAATCTGCTGGATCGTCCATGCAGGCCACGGGGATAGAGGTAGCTATGACCATCATGGATGTCATCTATGTGGTTTACGACACTTGTCCATGTCACCACTTGTAAGTCTCTAATTCCTCCGCATGCACATGCGCACTAGTACAGATGGTTCACAATGGAATATATCCAGATCAACAGCTCTCTGCACCCTTTCCTTCCATGAAGCCGCTTTCAATTTTCTTCTGATGCCTGTAAAAAATTTGCACCATAATTTCTTAGTCCATCTAATGTGAACTTACACTGCACGCAGATAAAGAAGACTAGCTGCAAGCATCAGTGCAGAATGGAATTGGAATACCGTTCACTGAAAAATCTTTCTGCACAATATTTGTGGTAATGTAGCCTAAAATAGGCGTGTAGCTTTTCTTATTTCAAAACACTAGTTCCTTCATAACTATGAGGACTGTCTACAATTTTTCAAGGTCCGCCTATTTTTGACGCAACAGAAAGCTTATCCTTTAAAGTTCAAACATGCAGTGGTTTCGCTGGTAAGCGAGTAGCAATTTTTAACACAAAGTGTTTCAATTTGTGTAGTGTTTTAAAACTGTATGAACGCCCGAAGAAAGGACTAGTGGACGCGATGGTGGTAAAAGTGAGAAACCGGAAACACGTAGCTTTTCTGCAGGATTACTTTGTGTAAAGCACAAAAATTATGACTCTAATAGCTGTCCTCAGCACAAAAGTTGCAAGTTTCTTTTTGGCCACCTATAATCGCATGTTTTGTACAGGCACAGTCTGAGTAGTCAATCCAAGCCTTTTGTACAACCGTCAAGGAGGCACATTGTGGAAGGTGTGCCACACTGCAGATGTGTCGACGACGGCATGTCTTCAATGTGCAATGAATTTTCGACAACCTGAAAAATACAGTGACCGTCGCATCATTCACACAATGCTACTAGCAATGCTGCCTGTCCCAATGTCACGGTGGCATACTTGAAGACGCATTGGTGCACCATTCCATTTGTCTGCCTGATGGAGGGCTACTTTCAACAAGCGCTAGTTGAAAAAAAGGAATTGAACTCTCATGCGAAGAAAAGTTAACAGAGGCACTTCAAGTACAATTTTAGACAATACAAAAATGTATGCAAGCAGAATACCTCTCTCTGCACAACTTCTTGGTGGAATAGCGGTGATTACATTGGTTGCACTGTTTCACCATCAAGAAACACGTAAGTTTTCTACCACTTCCAGGTCCAAATAAGAAATAGAATAGCTGTTTATAGGATACAACTTTGCTGTTTCCACCAATGTGACCCACAATCTTCTCATTCCCGCTACAATCCAAAGACATTTTGCTGTGGTAGACAGTCCCTTAACTGCAAATGTTTCAAGTATGATGACGTATGATGCATTCTTCTTTACTAAGCACTAATTGCTGCATTCACAAGTTGCCTTGCTATGTGCGCATTACTCAACATTAGTTATTTTACTAGAATCAGTAAACACCTTAGTTTCATTCATAATCCCCTTTTGCAAGATGCGAGACCTCAAATTGGTGTTTAGTGGGCGGTCAATGCAGCCACACGTATTTCTTTATTGCTGTATGGAAGTCTGATGTCAGGGATCTAATGGAGATGCCTCGGTCATAAATAAATTGCAGACCTCTCATCAGGCATTCTTTCTCCATTCGTGAGCTTGCCTGAATTTGCGCACTCCAGAAGACAAAAAAAAATTGTATCTGCACAGGATACCTTATTGCATTAAGTGAAGCTCTGCAAATAAAGCATCTTACCCCATATTCTGAAAATGCTCCACAACCCCACCGCCCACCTCGACTACCGTAAGTTGAAACCATCACACTAGCACAAGAATTTGACAAACAGTCAAAACGCTGTGGCTTTGTCTTCTTCGAGCATACGCGGCCCATTGTATATAGATGAAATCAGGAGTATGTGACTAGACTGTTAAGGGTGTGGCAAATAGGAAAGGTTTTGTTACAAGAAAAGATGGACTTGCAGTAAAACACATTGCAGGGTTAGTTGGTGCATAGCTTTCAATCGGTGAACGAAAAAAAGAGGAACGCTGACTATGTGAATGCGCACGTGCGAGAACGCTGAAGATATATATGAAGGCAATCACGTTTAATCTAAATCTACAACTTATCTAAAAACATGCTTTCATTCGTGTAAGTATTCAGAGACAGGGTGCTGACACAGTTGTCCCCTCTTTTCTTAATCTCGTTGGCCTCGAACAATTCACGTGCCACAGAATCTTTGCCATTAAACATGATCGTTGTATCATAAAGCCTTGGTTGACATACTTGTTTATTCTCATTCCGACTGGCCTTGCAATTAAACGGCAAGTTTCAACCATATCCATTTTTGATGAGAGCTTATGTTCCCGCAGGTGTTCATTATTACATCGGCCCGTTTGGGATTTATACTCTTTCCCAAACTTAAGCGGTAGGCGGTATACGGCCCCTTCTTCACACTTAACAAAAGGGTTCGTTTGTTGAATAGAACACCCTGCTTTCTTAGAGTCATCCGAACCAATGAGGCGGCATAAAGGAGCAAGTTTTCGGGGCGCGGAAAAAACCACAGGAATTTCGTATTTCATGGCGACGTGTTTAAGATTATGCGCCACATTATGAGAATATGGTATCACCACTGCTTTAGCTTTCTTTTCCACCGTTTGACCTTCATCACTTCTTTTTCTTTCTTTTTTTACCTTTTTCAATAACACCTCCGAAACTGCGCTTCAAACCAAGCAAGGAAAGGCAGCCTTCCTCAACTTCAAAATCTGGTCGTCAAAGCTTCCTTGTGCCTTATGACAGCAGGATTTTATCAGGGCGGATTCGAGGCAAATAGTGGCAATTGCACGTTTAACAGTCTTAGAGTGTGTAGACTTATACGGCAACAATTCCTTGTGGGCACGGGTTGGGTACATCCAGCAGGAGGCTTCATCAGTAAGGGTTTTGTCAAGATCTAAAAACTGCAGGCTGGTACCCTTGGCTAGTTAAAAATTAAAATCTAAGCCTTTGCCTTCCTGTTTAAAATCAGATAAAATGCCCTGCACAGTATACGAGTAAGACATGTCCGATCGTTCCGACAGTAAAATTTAAAAAGTCTTCAACGTACCTAAAAACATTTAGCACTCTGCCTCCGTAAAACACCTTGGATAGTAGTAAAACTTCTTTGGGCCTAGTTGGTACATAATTCTGAACTTAAACTTACGGCGCGAACACCTACGGCGAACCACAAAAGGAAGACGTGACACACTCGTGGGTGTCGTGTCTTCCTTTTGTGGTTTGTCTTAGGTGTTTGCGCGGTAAGTTTAAGTTCATAACCTTGGATGGCGCTCTGTCGATGTCCGCAGTCAAAATGTTGCAAAGTACGGGAGCCACACACGAGCCAATACAAATTCCTTTCTTTTGCATATAAAACTGGCCTTGAAAACACACAGCTGTTAAGCACAAATAAAACTCTAGGAGTGCTATGAAGTTATCCACAGAAATTCTAGCGGTATTCTGAAAGGACACCTGCCCGTTCATCTCAATGCGCCTAAGGACGGCAGCTAACAATTCTTTTTGCGGAATAGAATAAAAAGGTCAACAACATCTGTTTGAAACAAGCATCCTATCAATTTGGTCTCACGTAAAAAAGCTATGATGTCAAGGCTATTCTTTACCATGAATGGGTCATCTATAACCAACGTGTTAAGCTGCTTTAGAAGGCAACAGCTAACGTTGTTTTGCCAGGAACCACTTTCACTCATAATACATCTGAACGGTATATCTTCTTTGTGCATTTTTGCAGTAAAGAATACATTTAAACTGTTTTCAAGCCAGGTTTATGTGCAAAAGAAAGGAATTTGTACTGGCTCGTGCGTGGCTCCCGTAAATCGCAACATTTTCATTGTGAGCATCGACAGAGCGGCATCCAAAGTGTTTGACGGAGGCAAAGTAATTCCAGGTTTTAGGTATGTTGACGATATTTTTTATTTTACAGAGGGAACAATCTGACATGACTTACTCGCATACTGTGCAGGGCATTTTATCTGATCTTAAACAGCAAAGCAAGGCTTAGATTTTACTTTTAAACTAGCCGAAGATAACAGCTTGCAGTTTTTATATCTTGACATAACCCTAACTGACGAAAGCCCCTACTGCATTTACCGACCCCGTGCCCGCAAGGAATTGTTGCCGTATGAGTCTACACACTCCAAGACTGTTAAATGTGTAACTGCCACTATGTGCCTCAAATCCGCCCTGACAAAAACGTGCTATCATAAGGCACAAGCAAGCTTTGACGACCAGATTTTGAAGTTGAGGAAGGCTGCCTTTCCTTGCTTGGTTTGAGGCGCTGTTTCGGAGGTGTTATTGAAAAAGGTAAAAAAAAGAAAGAAAAAGAAGTGATGAAGGTCAAACGGTGGAAAAGAAAGCTAAAGCAGTGGTGATACCATATTCTCATAATGTGGCGCATAATCTTAAACACGTCGCCATGAAATACGAAATTCCTGCGGTTTTTCCGCGCCCCGAAAACTTACTACTTTATGCCGCCTCATTGGTTCGGATGACTCTAAGAAAGCAGGGTGTTCTATTCAACAAACGAACCCTTTTGTTAAGTGTGAAGAAGGGATCATATACCGCATACCGCTTAAGTTTGGGAAAGAGTAGAAAGCCCAAACTGGCCGATGTAATAATGAACAGCTGCGGGAACATAAGCTTTCATTGAAAAATGCATACGGTTCAAACTAGCCGCTTGATTGCCAGGCCAGCCAGAATGAGAATAAACAAGTATGTCAAGCAAGGCTTTATGATACAACGATCACGTTTAAAAGTAAAGATTCTGTGGCACGTTAATTGTTGAAGGCCAACAAGATTAAGAAAAGGAGGGACAACTGTGTCAGCCCCCCGTCTCTGAATATTTACACGAATGAAAGCATGTTTTTGGATAAGTTTTAGATTTAGATTAAACGTGATTTCCTTAATAATATCTTCCGTCTTCTCGCACGTGCGCATTCAGATAGTCAGTGTTCCTCTTTTTTTCGTTCCCCTCTCCTCGTGGCTATATATCCACCCACCTCTGACTTCATTAAACAGTTGCAAGTAGCGCCTTGTCGTAGCAGTATTCCTTCCTGTGTGCCGTCAGTATTGGCGCTTCATCTATTGAAAGGAAGCATGGACCTTCCAAATACAGTGTGTGTACGTTCACCTGTGCATTGATAAGCTAAAAAGGTACTAAGGCATGCATGCGATTGACTCGTATTCCTGGAATGGTTGATCAACATGTAACAATCACTGCACGATGCTTACAAAATAGCAATATGAAATATTATGTGAAATGATGCTCGGTGGTTCTTTTTTCTACTTACTTCTTTCACTTGAATTCGCTCAGTGTGTATTATCTTTCCCATGCCAGGACACAAGAACGAGTATGTCATGAACATGGCACTGTGGCCTGGTGAGTCAAATCGGCCGTTCTAGCAGAGCTCCCAGCTGCTGTCACAGGCTGCTGCCACAAGTCCTTTCTGGTGCTCATCCCAGTCCTACTGGAAGTTCGGCCTCCATCCTGCGTTTTAATCGACACCAGGTGCTGCTTGTACAGTTATGTGCACATGCTTTATGTATGATAACAACCACCATGAAAAAAATATTAGGAATTACAACATATTGTGCACTATTTTAAGGAACACGAAGCTGAAACACCATCCACATGTAAGCTCTGCCTCGACACACAGAACGACGTAACAAACACTGACGTACAGAACATGCCAACACAAGGCCTTTGCTAAAAACTGAAAGTGGCTCTTGTGGATTTTATTCGAATTTTACATTTTATTTAGGATGATATGCAAGAATGAGGCACAGGTTGCAACATCATTCCGATTTCCACGTTAGGTGGCAGATCTTGAAGACATTGAGCCCTAAACCTCTTATCGGTGGACGCAAAAGGAACATATTACGTTAAAAAATGTCGAGTTGGTCTTGGAAAGCTTTGCAGGCATTAACAACATAAAAGAGGTGCAAGTAAACAAAAGTACGTTGAAATTCTCGTAATCGCAATGGAATCTTCGGTACTGCAAATGAGCCACAAAATTCAGAAATTGACCTTCCACTTTCTCCACTACTAAGCAACTTCTTTCTGTAATGCATAAGCCAAGAATTTTAGAAAAATGTCTTCTACGAATACAGCACAATGCAGCGCTTTTTTGCTGTCCTATTATGGGGTTTCTGAAATTAGATGCTACAATTTCGGCAGCTGGATGCATTGTGTGCTAGCGAAGATGTAAGATGAATTTCCAGACTGCTTAGAATAGTGCCATCGTCTATTCTTGGGGAACATTTTCTTCTCATGCCAGTCATATTTTCTGGATTTATGTGCTTTGTTCCCTTTCTTATGTACAATAAAAATTACTGAACATTTCGAAATGCTTACTTCATTCTATTATTTGGTTTGAGTAATGCTAAGACTTTAGAAACTACTCTCGGAATGCCATTTGTATGCTGAGTGCTTGTGCACTGAGCATACCTCAAATATTGAAAATTATGTTTGCGTATAGATTTGTTTCATGAAAAAAAAAGCAGATTAGCAGTTTTGTATGCTAATGATGAGCCATAACAGCTTACAGCTGTATTGCAGCGCTACATTCTGCCATTGAAGTTAATAGTTACACAAAGAACTAATATGGCACTACTTCTAACTGCTCCCGAGATATTTGGCCGTTGTTCAATATGTGGCTGGCTAGATATTCAGGAAAGATGAAAAAGTGCTTACTGCAGTGACAGGTGTAAAAAGATATGCCTTTTGGTAGCTAAAGAATGTTTGGTCACTGATGACTCGAACTCCCATCAACCTCATCATTCTGAGTGTTCCAGCAGCACTTGAACCGGAGAAGGCTATTGTAGCCGACAAGTCCACGTTGCCTTTTAGTTTCGTTCCTACTACTGACTGGCTAGCCCGCATGTGCTCATGTCAACTTGGGCATTCAGCCTTAGCTCTGCCGCGTGTCAAAGAACAGGCGAGGCTCCCTGTGCATGATGTGGAGAAGAAAGTACGGCACATGTTCAGGAGTGTCAGTAGGTTGTCACGGGAGAAAAGAAAGTAGTCTTTGTGCTCCGTACACCCGTCATCCATACCGCACCTGAAGAAACAGCACTCCTTACTGTAAATTTTTATACAGGCACTCTCAAACGAATTCACTACCTCGGACAGTCAAAAGCTTGCGCTGAAAGTTGATTCACTTTTCATTTTTAGCAGCAGCATTTGCCCTTTCATGATTACTTTATCATGAAGTGCACTTAACGCTGCACTTGCGCGTCAAATAAATCCAAACACAGGATTGAAATTGTCTGCAATCTGCATGCACAAATGCAGGATAGTTCCCGCAATCTGCTACCTATTCTCTGTGATAGTGACTTTGCGAATTCTTTCCACAAATCACGTCAGCTTTTTTTCATATTTGTCACTGCAATTAGTTACTGCAGGCCAGGTACAGACGCGGACAGCTGTAGGTCTCCCTTTTGTTACAACCCATCACATGCATCCTTGCATCATCTATAGCTTGTAACACTGTTGCCAATAAACAAGCATCACTTTACTATAAACACGTAAAGAGCACTAATACTTTCTGCACCTTCTTCTTCATCGTCATCATCAGCCTGGTTACACCTACTGCAGGGCAAAGGCCTCTCCCATACTTCTCCAACAACCCCGGTCATGCACTAATTGTGGCCATGTGGTCCCTGCAAACTTTTCAATCTCATCCACCCACCTAACCTTCTGCCACCCCCTGCTACGCTTCCCTTCGCTTGGAATCCAGTCCGTAACCCTTAATGACCATCGGTTATCTATCCTCCTCATTACATGTCCTGCCCATGCCCATTTCTTTTTCTTGATTTCAACTAAGATGTAATTACCTCGCGTTTGTTCCGTCACCCAATCTGCTCTTTTCTTATCCCTTAACGTTACAGCCATCATCCTTCTTTCCACAGCTCGTTGCGTCGTCCTCAATTTAAGTAGAACCCTTTTCGTAAGCCTCCAGGTTTCTGCCCCGTAGGTGATTACTGGTAAGACACAGCTATTATCCCCTTTTCTCTTGAGCGATAAAGGCAACCTTCTGTTCATGATCTGAGAATACCTGCCAAACTTACCCCAGGTCATTCTTATTCTTCTGATTATTTCCGTCTCATGATCCGGATCCGCCGTCACTAGCTGCCTTAAGTAGATGTATTCCCTTACCATTTCCAGTGCCCCGCTATTTATAGTAAATTGCAGTTCTCCTCCGAGACTGTTAAACATTACTTTAGTTTTCTGCAGACTAATTTTTAGACCCATGCTCTGCTTTGCCTCTCCAGGTCAGTGAGCATGCATTGCAATTGGTCCCCTGAGTTACTAAGCAAGGCAATATCATCAGCGAATCGCAACTTACTAAGGTATTCTCCATTAACTTTTACCCCCAATTCTTCCTACTCTAGGTCTCTGAATACCTCCTGTGAACACGCTGTGAATAGCATTGGAGATATTGTATCTCACTGCCTGACGCCTTTCTTTATTGGGATTTTGTTGCTTGCTTTATGGAGGACTACGGTGGCTGTGGAGCCGCTATAGATATCTTCCAGTATTTTTACATATGGCTCATCTACACCCTGATTCCGTAATGCCTCCATGACTGCTGAGGTTTCGACTGAATCAAACGCTTTCTCGTAATCAATGAAAGCTATATATAAGGGTTGGTTACATTCTGCACATTTCTCTATCACTTGATTGATAGTGTGAATATGGTCTATTGTTGAGTAGCCTTTACGGAATCCTGCCTGGTCCTTTGGTTGACAGAAGTCTAAGGTGTTCCTGATTCTATTTGCAATTACCTTAGTAAATACTTTGTAGGCAACGGACAGTAAGCTGATCGGTCTATAATTTTTCAAGTCTTTGGCATCCCCTTTCTTATGAATTATGATTATGTTAGCGTTTTTCCAAGATTCCGGTACGCTCGACGTCATGAGGCATTGCGTATACATGGTGGCCAGTTTCTCTAGAACAATCTGCCCACCATCCTTCAACAAATCTGCTGTTACCTGATCCTCCCCAGCTGCCTTCCCCCTTTGCATAGCTCCCAAGGCTTTCTTTACTTCTTCAGGCGTTACCTGTGGGATTTCGAATTCCTCTAGACTATTTTCTCTTCCATTATCGTCGTGGGTGCCACTGGTACTGTATATATCTCTATAGAACTCCGCAGCCACTTGAACTATCTCATCCATATTAGTAATGATATTGCCGGCTTTGTCTCTTAACGCATACATTTGATTCTTGCCAATTCCTAGTTTCTTCTTCTGGCGTACCGTATGTTTTATTTGTTGTCAAAATTTATCTAATTTACTTTTCACATGTTACGTGTAGAAATAGTTGAATAATTAAAATAGAGGCTCTGACATCACTTTATAAGAGGTACAACAACGCACGACTGGTGGCGCCCCTCCAATTTCTCAGTTCCTTCGTTTTTTCGCTTAGAAATAATCTGTTCTGAATATGGTGAACTTCTTAGTACAAAAGCCTAATCTTTCAATCTAGCTCAACTTAATATTCCCCTTTAGGGTCCCTTCAAAAACAGCCAATGGCAGTCATGCGGAGATTCACCCCTCGGTGTATACGAGAAGGTAGGAATATCAACGGCGGGGAACGAAAGTGATGTACACACCGCTATTCGCACATGGATAGTACGGATTTATTTGCGTATAACAAAACAATTGACGAGGCCCTATAACGTTATCGAGCACTTTTGGCACGTATAGGACATCGCTCTGCCAAGTCTTATTTGCTGAGGATTCGCCTTAGCGGCATTTCTAACTGTCCGTTACACGCCGCCGCGATTTTAGAAAAGCCACCACAAACTAAGCAAGGGAAAGGGGATCACTCGCAGGCGCCGGTACCTCCCTCTTCATCCGGTTATCTCTATTCAGTGGGCTCGCTTGACCCAAGGAACGCTCTTCACTTGAGCGTGCTCCTAACCTCTTGTCTCCGAATTAGAAGAGGAAAACGTTCAATGTAGGCAATGTTATTCGTTTCGAAAGCAAACAAAGATCACCTCCTATAAACGATGAGAGCGTTTGATTGGGCTGTTTAGGCAACGCTGCGGGTCACGGCCCGATGCTCGCGTCGACGGTTACTGAAATTTGACGTTAGGAGGTTGGAATAAAAACATAC
Organism: Dermacentor variabilis; assembly: GCF_050947875.1. Taxonomy (NCBI): domain Eukaryota; kingdom Metazoa; phylum Arthropoda; class Arachnida; order Ixodida; family Ixodidae; genus Dermacentor; species Dermacentor variabilis. The sequence continues at coordinate 79,838,375 of NC_134576.1, read as the reverse complement.
TGGAACACTTGCACGTTAGAGGGCCCTTGTTTTTGAAACAGGTTGTTAGTAGGTTATTTTTCTTAACGGATCAAAGTGATATATTTCTGCGCAGTGCTATTAAAGTGTGATTAAGTTCTTCCTTACCTGAGTGGGTTGTCTCATCAAGAGCTGAACTAACTCCAACACCAGTCGGTTTTCTGAGGTAAGTTATGTCATTTTTTACTGAAAATACATTTATCGAATGAATTTTTGTCTTCTGTGATCCGTAAGATACGCTACCGTGATATTGTGAAATTTTCTTGCCGCTTCCGGTATGTCGTATGATGTATAACTTAGGACCTAAAGGCGATGCGTTGAAACGCGTAAAAAATGCCGGTTAGTGCTCCAGCAAGAACCTTTTTTTTTCAATGCCACTGTGGCATTCTCCATGTGAAGCCATGGCTACAATCAAGGGCTTGTTCCTTCCGTGGTCTCTTAACTGAATCATATGCAAGCAACTTGAATCTATTGAGCACATCTTCTTGGATTACCATGACTCTGTGTTCTTGTGGGTTCTTCTCAAACAAAGCATGAAGAAAGAACTGTGAATAAGCTCTTTCACTATTCGGTTCTTACCATGCGCAGACGCAGGGGGGAGTGCCAGATGACATGATAATGCTTTTGAGTATGAGCAGCGTGTGGAAAACGCACACGGATGTCAAGAATGTCAGCGTAGATGCTGAGTCTGCGAGGAAACACCTTAGTGAAAGTATTAGGTACACGCGTTACATTCTAAAGTACATGACTGAACCACCAGAGTGGTTTGTGGAGCTTGCAGCTTGGTGTCTGTGATATCCTCTTTGAAGGCCCATTAAATCAGCAGTCTATTCAGATGATGTAATGATATTGTTTAGCAACAAGTAACCTGCTTTGTACGTGTTTACGTACTGTTGCGATGAAGGCCATAAAGAAAGGAAAGCGTCCGTGGCGTAATGGTGTAATATCGGGCGTCTGCTCTAGAGGTCCTGTGTTCGAATTCTGCTGCATAGGTCAATTTTGATAATATTCATTTAATAGTTATTACGCAGCACATTGTAGAAAATAACGAGTTTATAGAGTCACGCAGCCTTTTAAAGCCACAAGGATAATGTTTGTGTAAATATAGGTACACCCGGTCACAAAAGCTTACGGACCACGGGATCTCAGAAAGTGTTCAATTCCGGAAAAGCCTGTACCAGTAGCCAATAATACTGTATACGACAATGTTGTTAGTATATTATAGTAGAAGCCCGAAATGCCAATACCAGGCTGCGCTGCGAGGCTTTGGCGATATTGTTTTCTGGGATTTCATGATCCGTAATATCTTGTGCCCGGGTGTACTTTCCATAATTCCCAGGCTAGCTCAGCCACCCCCACTGTAGCTTGCGTAGACTCTAGCGCCATGGTTTCCTCTAGCAATTATTGCATGAAATTATGACGCAGGCTTATCACCAAGCCCCTCTAGCCAGGGCGTGTCAAGCCTTAGCTACTTATCATCCTTTACTACAAATGGCGGTATCTCATCAGTCGACGACTCCGGTGCTTCCAGCCTGCCAGGCAGTGGCTGGTCAAGTCGGACACGTCATGCGAGAGGCGCTAAGATCTCTAAAATACTACGCTGCGCTTTCAACGTGACCCCCAGCAGCGCGGCGATCAATTGCTGCCGCAACGCCAGGGGACAAATACGCATTGAGCGAGCACTTTTTTTTTGTTTTTCGAAGGCACAAACGCAACACGCTGGCTTCAGTGAGCTCGAACGCCGTGCTGCTGTTCAGACAGGCTGTCGCGTGATGCACCCTATTCTAGCTGCTGCAGCGTGCGATAGGACATATTCTATTAACTCGCAAGCCACACTAGACTGTAGAGCGTCAATATTTCTCTGATGCAGCGTAGCTGAGCCACGCATGGATCGTGTTCACGTTCAGCCGGACTAGCTTGGCCACCCCAGTACGATCTTCTTCGAGCTGAGGAAGTACACATCGATGCCCAACTGCTGACAACCAGGCAGAGAAAACTGCCTGAACTCGGAGAATACTTCGCATTAAAGAACATCGCTGGCGCGCAACGGCGAATTGTTCCAGCGCACGAAGCAGCTACGAAAGTGTAATAACGCTGCAGCTCGCTAAAGCGCGATACCGATACCTGTTCACTGATAGACCGGAACGGAATAGACGCAAGGAAAGCAGATAGCCAGGGCCCTGGTATTTCGCATTGTTCACTGTACGTCTCTCCCAGCCGGCGATAATAGCGACATTTATTTGTAAGCTAAGGTGACAAAGACATGTTTTTCGAGCTATTTGTGACGCACTCACCCGTGTTTCGTGCGTAATATTTTGCACAGCGGTTTCTGCATGCCTAAATGATATGAAACTGGGCTCTTTACGAGGTCGGAAATATCGTTGCAGTTGGCCTCTAACTACACTGGCCTGTGAGGCAGCGGAGGCTCGGCGTCACGGGCCACCACTTGCGGGATGCGCACTTCATTTATTTGCTGGAGTTCATAGACGGCGATGATATCGTAGGCATTTGGCTATCAACAGCCGAGCTGGGTTGCACTGGGTTCAACATGGCATGGGTCGTGATGATGATTGTAATTACCTTGACGAGTTTGGCGCATACCCACTCTCGGGGATTGGCCAAGAGTCGGGCAGATTTTACATATGTGTTCAGGGATAGCGAGACAGGTAGACATGACGTTCGCAGGGGCGTTCCTCAGGGTGGTGTCCTTAGCCCAATATTGTTCAATATCATACTGGTGGGCCTTGCAGACGAACTACCTGAAACAACGCATGTCAGTACGTACGCGGATGTTATATGTATCTGGTCATCTGGGGTCACACGTCCACAAGTGCGTGCAAGGCTCCTACGTGCGGCTACCATAACGGCCGAGTGATTGCGCCGCAGAGGCCTGCAACTCTCAGCAAATAAGTGTGCAGTCATGGCATTCACGCGCAAATCAATGTCACATTATCCAATCGTTGTCGACGGAACGGCGCTCCCTTTAGTCACCCACCAGAGATATCTTGGCGTGATAATAGACAAGCAGTCTTTCTTGGACCAAACATGTTACCGCGCTTAGGGCTAAACGGACCAACTTCATACACGTTCTTCGTGTAATATCAGGACTGAGATGGGGCCCCTCAGAGCGAAGTTTGCTCCAAGTGTACCAGGCACTTTTTATGGGCTACATACGCTACAGCATGCCTGTGTTATCTAACATGGGGTCATCTTTTATACGTACGCTGGAGAGCCTTCAGGCACAAGCACTACGGATATGTCTTGGCTTGCCACACTGCACGTCAACTAAGGGCACAATAGCGGAAGCATGGGCTTGTCCTATCGACATATGCCGGTCTTGTGAACCTGTACGAAGCTATCTCCGCCTGCTAACCAGACACTCACACCGTCCACTGTCAACACTTCCAAGCACCAACCTTGACTTTGCTTTTTCTAAAGCTATCGCATGTCACGCAAGCATTATACCTGCAAGATTCCAGGCCACAGACATCCCCGCGACCCCTCCATGGACATTGCCAAGACCACTAGTGAGGCTTCAGATACCCGGAATTATGAAGAAATCTCACGTTTCCTCCATTGGCTTGAAGCAGCTCACCCTGTCCCATATATTTACATTATATAGTGGGACTGTACAAGTATATACCGATGGTTCGGTCACGCGATCTGCCACAACAGCCGCATTTGTCATCCCACAACTTCGAACTACTCAACGATTTCGATTAGTACACAAATCGACATCTACGGCTGCGGAACTTGCGGGAATGCGGGAGGCTGTCCGTTTGATGAGAACGCAGACACCCCATAAATGGACGATATTGTGCGATGCCAAATCAGCGCTACAGGCGCTAAAATACTTTTTAAAGAAAGGACCATACTATCTGCTCGTGCTGGAAATCGTCGAACTTCATCACAGTTCCAAGTTAAGTGGCCACGTGATCACCTTTCAATGGGCGCCTAGCCATTGTGTTGTTTTTGGTAATGAACTCGCTGACATTGATGCAAGATCAGCCTCCTCTTCCTCTGATGAAGTACGGATTGCCTACTCGCGACCTGACACCAACTTCATGATCAAGGCACTCATGCAGGACCTTACACAGGCTTACAGGGCCCACTCTGATAACATTCACAGACGTCTACATATGATTGACCCAGACGGTAAATTCTGTTTGCCCCCGAAGCTTACACGGAGCAAAACATCGTTGCTACACAGGATTCGGCACGACGTTGCTTTCACCCGTCCCTACGCGCACCTCATCGGCCAATCGAACAGCCTTGATTGTGTACACTTCCAGATGCCCGAAACACTAAAGCACGTACTGTGCGACTGCCCAGCATATATGCTGGAGCGAAGGACGTTAGACAGTTTCCTAGCCAGCGTTGGCAGACAACTATTGTCGGAGGAAGCTATCCTCGGTCCATGGCCTGACACTGCAATTTCAATGCGTGCAACAAAAGTATTGTTGAAGTTTCTGCAGGACACCAAGCTCGACGAGCGGCTCTAGCGGGGCAACTGTCTCATGTACATAAGCACTCACCACTTCTCTTATCATCGTCATCCATCCCAATACTTTCACTCCCCTTCCCTCTTCCCCAGTGCAGAGTAGCAGACTAGAGTGCACTAGCTCAGGTCGACCTCTCTGTCTTTCCTATCAATAAATTCTATTCATTCATTCATTCATTCATTCAGGGAATAAATTTATAAATCTATAATTTTGTTGCATAAGTTGAAGCCAGGAAAGTTCAAAACGATTTAGTAGACTTTCATTCAATCAAGAGAAAAGGAAATATAATGTAAATGAGGCAATACAGGGGGACTGAAATGAATAATATGGTCAACAACGAAATCGCTTTGATTAAATAAAGAATTTATCTACGGCGGTGCTTACGTTCCTGTGCGAATGCCCAAGCACAGACGCTCCGAAAAACATCAGTACCGAAGTGTTAGATGGAAGGCCGGGCTGTCGTACTGTAATTTCCTATGTCATTTTTCTCATCTAGGAGAAGCGCTAGCATTCCAGTAAATAATGTTCCATCATTTCTAATGAGTTGTGAAAATGGCACAAAGTGGATACTGCCAGACCAGATCGTTGCATGTATAAATTGAGGGATGGGACTCGACAACGCAGTCTCGCTAATGTCACTTCCCTTTGTCTTACTTTGTAAAATTTCCTGCTCCAAGGCTACTGTAAGTGTAGTTCCGAGGATAATTTAAGATTTCATTTTGATGTTAAAAGGATGTATCTTCCAAACCTGACAGACGTTGTAAAACCTGTTGTTGGAAGAAGCAAGAAAGGAAGCTGCAGACAGCTTGGCCAAGCTGTCTGCAGCTTCATTCATAAAAATGCACTTGTGCGCAGGTACCCATAATAATCGTAAACTCTGCAAATGACTTGGCGCCAGTGAGTACACAGTATTTAATATATGCGACTCGCCGGGAGCATTAAGTGAGGTGCACAGCGATAAAGAGTCAGTCATTATTATGGCGGTTCTTGTTTTGTCTTGAGTCATCAACAGTGGCGCGTACACACTATACAGGATTGGCCAAGAAGCAGGCGGTTTCCGTAAAGGTAGATGTATAGAGAAACTAGATTGGAATAGTGGAGCGTGGGACGGTAGAACTGTAATTTAGACTTGCAATGAAAATATTTTTAACAATTTTGATAAAATAAGTTAACGTAAAGAAATGAAACAATAGAAACTATGAATAATGGTAGAAAATCAGCAAGGTACTCTTTTTGTCTCTCTAATAAAACTGTAAACTGCAAGAAAAGCATGCCTGTGGCTGGATCCCAGTGAAGTCGCCTCACAAGAAAGAATGCTTGGCGAGCATAGCGATAGGCCAAGTTTGAGAAATGAGTGTTCTAATAGTTTTCTTTGTCTTAGAAAGCGGCGGCATGAGAGAAAATTTTCGATTGTTTCAGGTGCACTGCAAAAAGAACAAAGAGAAGACATAGCGAGACCAGACCTGTGAAAGTAAAAATTTAGAGCAGGTATACGACATCTAAATTTTGTAAAAGATACTTCCAATTACCTTGAATGACACCAATTATCTTTCCATGGGAAGCCAAGATGGTGGAATTCAGAACACGGTGTTAGTATGGATATTGCACAATTTTGAGATATAGCGAAATTTCTGTAGCTAGCCGCGGTGACATAAGCTGATGTCGGCAAAACCGATATGATAGGGCCGTTCAGGGATGCTCGTGCAAGTGAATCAGCCATTTCATTCAAGTGAAACCCATGGTGTCCCGGTACCCAAAGCAAACATACTTTTCGTAAGTACGAACAAGATGTTTTTTGAATTGCTGAATTTAAAGATGCAGTTAGTGTTGTGCATACAGATAACGAGTCGGTCAAGTTAACAGCTAATGGGTCTTTTTGGGGGACTTTTCGTAATGCTAATATAATCGCTAATAATTATGCCTGAAATATAGGTGTGAAGTCTGGAAGGCGACGGAAGTAGGACCATTGAAGAGATTCAGAGAAGATACCCACTCCTGCTTTCTCATTGCAAAGAGAAGCGTCAGTAGCTATTACTTTGTCAGTGGTTAGCTGGTGTAGGTGGCCGTGCAAGATAATAATTAAATCTCGCCTTGGTAATGGTTTAGCATGATTAGGAAATATGTCCTCGACCTCAATTTTGAGGTCTGCAAAGGCATGATTTGAATGATGAACTTGGCGTATGGACACATCCAATTTTTGTAACTGTGCTTGTACGAATACTATCTGAGGACTGTAGAATTTCGACCACAATACTTCGAAATCTCAGCAGGTTCAGCGATAAAAGCATATTGCGTACGTCATTTCAAATTGTCATAAATTTTTAAAAATGCCTGAACCCTAAGTACGTGGAGTCTCCAATCTAGGGTGGGTATATGATCTTCCTGATTAGAACAGCCTTGGAAACAAATCTAGATAGCCCAAGGTATGACCGTAGAGCTTCTGTTTGTTGTTGTTGCTGTAGCCTGTGATGCGTTTGGCTCCTACTCACGATGGGGGATTGGCCAAGGAATGGGTGGTATATTCGAAATTATTATGGAGCACAAATTTCCTAATAGCTACTGAAATTACATTCAATAGCGCAGAATTACATGTTAAATAAAATCAGCAAAGTCATATTGAATGAGTAATAATTTAAAAGTAAAAACAAAAAGAAAAGAATTTAGCAGCGCATTCGTTTAGATTCTGTAAGGAATGTTTGGATAGCGAAGCATGCATCCCTGTGGCTGAATCCCAAAGTGGACGCTCTGAACGAAAGAATTGCAGGATCTGTCAAGTCCAGGCCAATTCTTCGAAAAGGTATTTCCAACCATCGCATTCTCACCGCATTAAAGCGGCGACAAGATAGAAAAAAGTGGTGTATCGTCTCTTCCTCATTACAAAAAGAACAGAGGGGGGAGGGAACCAAACCCGACCTCTGTAAATATAAATTCAGCGACGCAATGCGGCAGCGCAATTCGGTGAGGCAGACCTCAAGCATCTTTGTGTCACAGGATTCGCTATACCAGGGAAATGCCAGGTGCTTATACTCTGGAGAAGCAGTCAAATGTGGGTTTGATAAGTCTAACCTGATTAATCGCATCCTAAATCTTGCCGCCGTGATCGGTGCTCTCACTGGTAGAATAGGAAGAACAGGGCCGGATAGTGATATATTTGCCAGTGAATCGGCAGTTTCATTAAAAAACAAACCTTTATGGCCAGGCACCCTAATCAAACGAACACATTGCACATGGGCAGGAACTAGTAAGTGGAAGAGATTTAGCATGGGCGACTCATTAGTAGCGGTAAGGTAAGAGCATAAGAAAGGGAGTCAGTCAGGATAGCAACCGTTGTGATCATTGGGTCTAATTTACGTAAAGCTAGGATTACTGCTAACAACTCGTCCAGAAAAATAGGCACAAAATCAGGCAATCCTAAAGAAAAAGACCAGTCGAGTGCAGGACAAAATATTCCAATGCCAGCTTTCTCATCGCACTGTGAGGCATCTGTTGCAATGATATTTGTTTCTAGGGTGCTTAGGTGGACTTGCAACATGGCGTTTAAGATGCCGTAAGGGAATAGTTTCGCGTGGTTTGGGAAAATGTCATCGAACCTGATCTCTGGGTAATTTCAATGAGTATTATTATGAAGCACTCGCGAATTTGAACATTTAGTGGTTCAAGTAATGTTTGCACAAATATAATCTGTGGTCTATGAAACCTGGGACAATGAATAGGAAAAAATAATTCTGGATCAGAGAGGAAAATAAGTTCAAGACAGTTTAAAGGGGATTCATATAGCCTTAAAAAAGTCTAACAGTCAGAAGGTGAAATCGGCATAATATAATAATAATAATATTTGGGGTTTTACGTGCCAAAACCACTTTCTGATTATAAGGCACGCCTTAGTGGAGGACTCCGGAAATTTTGACCACCTGGGGTTCTTTAACGTGCACCCAAATCTAAGCACACGGGCGTTTTCGCATTTCGCCCCCATCGAAATGTGGCCGCCGTGGCCGGGATTCGATCCCGCGACCTCGTGCTCAGCAGCCCAACACCATAGCCACTGAGCAACCACGGCGGGTTCGGCGTAATATGGTTGCGATTCTTGCCTCCAGGTATAATACGGCATTCGAAACGTATTTTGGGAGGCCTAATCACAGACGTAGCGCCTCTCGTTCCAACAAAACTAGCAGCCGAAGCCTGTATGATGGAACACCTGAGGATAAAACAAATCGAAATTTTAACACCGGATGAACATACATCTTATATACCATCAAGAGGGATTTTCTTCGCATACTTGTTCTTTGATTGCTCAACTTGCGCAAAATGCCCATGGAACGAGCTCCTTTTGTCGCAATATATTCAACATGCGGCAGCCGGTTAAGATTTCCGTTGTAAATAACTGCAAGGTATTTGAGTGAATCTACTTGTGGGATATCTTCGAGATGATAGTTAAGCGATAGGTATGCTGGGTCTTTAACGGGAAAAACAAGGATAGCACAGTTATTAGCATTCAGGTTTAAGTGTAAGCTATCCAGTCAGCCTTCCGGTTCCCTTAGATACGACTGCAGTATTTCGTAAAGCGAATATATGTCACTAGCCATACCAAAAAAGGCAATGTCATCCGCATAAACGGATGTACTGACACCTGGGTGAACGGGATTCTGCTGAGTAAAATATTAAATAATACTGGTGAAAGTACCGATCCCTGAGGCACACCTCTTGTTTGCTTATGTTTACTAGAATAACAGCCGCTTCGAAAACAATAGAACTCTCTGTCTTTTAAAAATGCATGCACCCATGATACAATATAGCCTGGAAAGCAATCGCTCTGTAACCGATTCGTTCAAATTGTATGTTCAATGCTGTCATAAGGTTTACATATATACAAGGTAACTAGCGCCGCGTATTGCTTTTTTCTGTCTGGCGATCTTAATGCGACTTTCAAGGTCTACATGCGGTGGCCATATTGAATAGCCAGATCGAAATCCAATTTGCCACGGACTCAACAATTGATTGTCGTCAATAAACTCTATTATATGTCGGAGAAGCACTATTTCAGTAAGTTTCATTACGTTTGATGTCAACGCAATTGGTCTGATGTTGTCGATAGTATACCCTGCCCCTTGTTTTTTTTTTGTAACGGAATAATTTCGGCAATCTTACATTCTTGTGGAATCCATGCATTACTAACCGAGTAGTTTAGGAACTTCAGAAGCTCACGTGGAGCTTCTTGAAAGAAAATTTTTAACATAGCATTTCTTATGCCGTCCGGGCCAGGCGCTGTAGTTAGCAACTATAACATACCCTTTGCTATTTCCGAATAGGATATCTCCTTGTAGCCCGAGAATGCTGGGGAAAAAACAAAAGTTTGAAGGCGTATTGCGAACCGGCTCTCCAGTCCTTTAGCCAGTTGTTCTAAGGACTCCTGCATTTCCTTTGAGGTATAGACGATTGAGTTTACATTAACGCTCATTGGGAGTTTGTTTCTAAAATGAAGGTAATTAAATAAAGCGCGTTTGTTTTTTGGATTTAGATAGATAATCAAAATGGCTTTCATCGTACTCATCTTTTGCTTGTTTAATAGTACGTTTCAATGTTGCCGAAATAAATTCATACTCTTTCCAATTTTGTGGGCTCTGATTATGTAGAAGCTTTTTCCAAGCAGATTTCTTTCTTCTATAAACTCGTGTGCACTCACTGTTCCACCAGGGACTAGAAGAGGAACGCTTGGCTGTCTAAATTACAAATTCAGGCTTTTGTCAGGACATCTGTAACCCTGAAGAAATATTCAATCCAATTTCTTCGTCATTACAATTAGTTTGTGACGCAATGGTAGACCGCAAGCAGTCCTGAATTTTTTTTTTGCAATTGACAAATATTCTGCCTTGTCGTTCAACTGATGTTAAAGGGCATGCGATTTCAAAGTATGCCGGGAGATGATCACTGTTTGTACAGAAATCAATCGTTGTCCAAGGTGTCGCAGCGACACTTGTGCTAGAAAGCGTCCAATCTAACACTGAGCGAGATTGTCCACGGACAAATGTAGGTCGTCTCAAATGAAGGCATAAAATATTTTTATCTATGGTCCAGTTCCACAGACGTATCCCACACGAATCTCTCTTGTAACCCCATGACTCGTGATGCGGATTGAAGTCACCAGTAAGAAGGACTTCATTTTGCAGCTGGCAAGCGCACTATCCAATTGGTATGTACTGTGCACGCCCGCAGGGAAATAAGCATCTATAATTGAAAACGAACGGTAGCCTGGGATGCTAACGTGCACTGCCAAAATTTCACATGCCGAAGACATTAACTTCAAAGCTATTTTCGCCTTATGACAAAACATAGATGACAACAGAATCATTAAACCACCTCCTAGTGAAAGGCGACCTAATCGAAAAGATCGAAAATCTTTAAAATGAAAATTTTTCTCAGGAGTAAGCCAGGTTTCTCGTAAGATTATGACGTCAGGATTAAGATGAGTTGTTAAGCAATATAAGTATTTTGATGCAGAAAACAATGATTGACAGTTCCACTGTAGCACATTTAATGACGCTGTGATGATGATCTAATTGATATAGTTACTTCAGCGATTGCCGTCGCAATGGACTTTCTTGGGTGCCAGAATGAGAAATTAGATTACCCTTTTTGTTTTTGGTAAATGGACAAGAAGCAGTTACTGGAGACCCACTTCGCTTTTGCTGCAAGAAGCCTCAGCAAGCATGTGGCAAGCAGCAGCAGCAAGCCACCGCAAGCAGCAACAGCAGCAGCAGCAATCAGTATCAGCAAGCAGCCTCAGGAAGCAGAAGCAATATGAAGCAGGAGCAAGCAGCAGCAGCAAACAGAAACAGCAGCAGCAAGCACCACCAGCAAGCAGCAGCAGCCAACATAAGCAGCAAGCAAGCAGCAGCAAGTAGCAGTAGCTAGCAGCAGCAGCAGCAACAGCAACAGCAGCAGCAGCAAGCAACAGGAGCAAACAGCAGCAAGCAAACAGCAACAGCAAGCAAGCAGGAGAGAGCAAGAAGCAGCAGCGGCACAACCAGCAAGCAGCAGCAGGACCAACACCAGCAGCAAGCCACAGCAAGCAGCAACAGCAGCAGTACCAGGAAGCACCAGGAAGATGAAGCAGAAGGAAGCAGCAGCATGCAGCAGCAGCAAACAGACGCTGCAGCAAGCAAGCAGCAAGCAAGGAGCTGCAGCAGCAAGCAGCATCAGCAAGCAGCAGCAGCAAGCAAAGAGCAGCAACAGCAACCAGCAGCAGCAGCAAGCAGGCTCAGCAAGCAGCAGAAGCAAGCAAGGAGCAGCAGCAGCAGCAGCAGCAGCAATGGCACCAGCAGCAGCAGGAAGCAGCAGCAGCAAGCAAGGAGCTCCAGCTGCAAACAGCAGCAACAGCAAGCAAGTACCCGCAACCAGCATCAGCAAGCAGCACCAAGCTTCAGCAGCGAGCCACCACAAGCAGCAACAGCAGCAGCAGCACTCAGTATCAGCAAGCAGCATCAGGAAGCAGCAGGAATATGAAGCAGGAGCAAGCAGCAGCAGCAGCATGCAGCAGCAGCAGTCAACATAAGCAACAGCAAGCAGCAGCAAGCAAGCAGCAGCAAGTAGCAGTAGCTAGCAGCTGCAGCAAACAGCAGCAACAGCAGCAGCAGCAGCAGCAGTGGCGGCGCCAGAAGCAAGTAGCAGCAGGAGCAAGCAGTAGGAAGCAAGCAGCAGAAGCAAGCAGCAGGAGTAACGGCAACATCAGCAGCAGGAAGCAGCAAGCAGCAGCAGCAAGCAGACAGCAGTGAACAAGCAGTACTAGCAGCAGCAGCAGCAGCAGCAGCAAACAGCAGCCTCTAGCAGCAGCAGCAAGCAAAACAGTAGCAGCAAGCATGCAGGAGAGAGCAAGCAGCAGCAGCAGCAGCGGCACAAGCAGAAAGCAGCAGTAGCAGCTGCATTGGCATTAGCAGCAAGAACCAGCAGGAGCAAGGAACAGCAAGCAAGCAGCAGGAGCAAGCAGCAGGAGCAACGGCACCAGCAGCAGCTGGAAGCAGCAGCAGCAAGCAGACAGCAGTAAACAAGCAATACTAGCAGCAAGCAGCAGCAAGCACCAGCAGCAAGCAGTAGCAGGAGCAAGCAGCAGCTGCAGCAAGAAACAGCAGCAGCAGCAAGCAAGGAGTAGTAGAACCAAGCAGCAGCAGCAGCAGCAGCAGAGGGCATCCTCTAGCAGCAGCCGCATGCACCAGCAGCAAGAAGCAGCAAGCAGCAGCAGCAAGCAAGGAGCTGCAGCACCAAGCAGCAGCAACAGCAAGCAAGTACCAGCAAGAAGCCTCAGCAAGCATACGGCAAGCAGTAGCAGCAAGCCACCGCAAGCAGCAAGAGCAGCAGCAGCAATCAGTATCAGCAAGCAGCCTCAGGAAGCAGCAGGAATATGAAGCAGGAGCAAGCAGCAGCAGCAAACAGAAGCTGCAGCAAGCAAGCAGCAGCAATAGCAGTAGCTAGTAGCAGCAACAGCAGCAGCAGCAAGCAACAGGATCAAACAGCAGCAAGCAAACAGCAACAGCAAGCAAGCAGAAGAGAGCAAGAAGCAGCAGCGGCACAACCAGCAAGCAGCAGCAGGACCAACACCAGCAGCAAGCAGCAGCAGGAGCAAGCAGCAGCAGCAAGTAGCAGAAGCAGCAAGCAAGCAGTAGTAGCAGCAAGCAGCAGCAGCAAACCGCAGCCTCTACCAGCACCAGCATGCACCAACAGCAAGAAGCAGCAAGCAGCAGCACCAAGCAAGGAGCTGCAGCAGCAAACAGCAGCAAGCAAGGAGCAGCTGCTGCAAGCAGCCTCAGCAAGAAGCAGCAAGCCGCAGCAGCCGAAAGCATCAGCAGAAAACAGCAGCAAGCAAGCAGCAGCAAGCAAGGAGCTTCAGCAGCAAGCAGCAGCAAGCAGTGGCAAGCCATAGCAAGCCGCAACAGCAGCAGTAGCAAGCAGTATCAGCAAGCAGCATCAGGAAGCAGCAGCAGCAAGAAGCTGCGGCAGGAAGCAGAAGCAGCAGCAACCAAGCAGCATAAAGTAGCTGCAGCTAGCATAGGCAGCAATCAGCAAGCAGCAGGAGCAAGCAGCAGCAAGCAAACAGTAGCAGCAAGCATGCAGGAAAGAGCAAGCAGCAGCAGCAGCGGCGGCACTAGCAGCAAGTAGGAGCCGGAGCAAGCAGCAGCAAGCAAGCAGGAGAGAGCAAGCAGCAGAAGCAAGCAGCAGAAGCAAGCAGCAGGAGCAACGGCACCAGCAGAGCAGGAAGCAGTAAGCAGCAGAAGCAAGCAGACAGCAGTAAACAAGCGGTATCAGAAGCAAGTAGCACCAGCAGCATGCACCAGCAAGTAGCAGCATCAGCAGCAGAGGCAAGCAGTATCAGCAAGCAGCATTAGTAATGAGCTACAAGCAGCAGCCTGCAGCAGCAGCAAGCAAGCAGGAGCAAATAGCAGCAGCTAGCAGCAGCAGCACTCAGTATCAGCAAGCAGCAGCAAACAGCACCACCAGGAAGATGAAGCAGGAGCAAGCAGCAGGAGCAGCATGCAGCAGCAGCAAACAGAAGCTGCAGCAAGCAAGCAGCCAGCAACGTGATCAGCAGCAATCAGCAGCAGCATCAAGCAGTGTCGAGCCGCAGCAAGCAGCAACAGCAGCAGTAGCAAGCAGTACCAGCAAGCAGCATCAGGAAGCCGCAGCAAGGAGCAGCAAACATCAGCGGCAGGAAGCAGAAGCAACAGTAGCACCCGCAAACTGAAGCAGCAGCAAGCAAGCAGCAGCAACCAGGCAGCATTAAGTAGCAGCAGCTACCATCGGCAGCAATCAGCAAGCAGCAGCAGCAGCAAGCAGCTGGAGCAAGCAGCAGCAAGCAAACAGTAACAGCAAGCAAGCAGGAGAGAGCAAGCAGCAGCCAACATAAGCAACAGCAAGCAGCAGCAACCGCAGGATGCAGCAGCAGCCGCAGCGGCGGCACCAGCAGCAAGTACCAGCAGGAGCAAGCAGTAGCAAGCAAGCAGCGGAAGCAAGCAGGAGGATCAACGGCACCATCAGCAGCAGTAAGCAGCAAGCAGACAACAATAAACAAGCAGTACTAGCAGCAGCAGCAGCAAACCACAGCCTCTAGCATTAGCAGCAAGCAGCAGCAGCAGTAGCAACAACAGCAAGCAAGGAGCTGCAGCAGCAGGCAGCGGCAGCTAGCAGCAGCAGCAAGCTACAGCAAGCAGCAACAGCAGCAGAAGCATGCAGTATCAGCAAGCAGCATTAGGAATCAGCAGCAAGCAGCAGCCAGCAGTAGCAGCAAACGGAAGCAGCAGCAGCAAGCAGCAGCGAGCAAGCAGCAGCAAGCAGCAAGAGCTGCAGCAAGCCACAAAAAGCAGAAACACCCGCAGCAGCACTCCGTATTAGCGCACAGCATCAGGAAGCAGCAGCAAGCAGCCGAAAACAGCAGCACCAGGAAGATGAAGCAGGAGGAAGCAGCAGCAGCTTATGCAGCAGCAGCAAACAGAAGCTGCAGCAAGCAAGCAGCAAGCAAGCAGCAAGCAAGGACCTGCAGCAACAAGCAGCAGCAGCAAGCCATAACAAGCAGAAACAGCCGCAGCAGCACTCAGTATTAGCAAGCAGCAGCAAGCAGCAGCAAACAGCAGAATCAGGAAGATGAAGCAGGAGGAAGCAGCAGCAGCCGCATGCAGCAGCAGCAAGCAGAAGCTGCAGCTAGCAAGCAGCAAGCAAGGAGCTGCAGCTGCAAGCAAGGAGCAGAAGCAGCAACCAGCAGCATCAGGAAGCAGCAGCAGCAAGCAAGGAGCAGCAGCAGCAAGCAGTATCAGCAAGCAGCATTAGGGCGCTGCAGCAAGCAGCAGCAGCGGCACAAGCAGCAAGAGCAAGCAGCAGCAGCAACGGCACCAGCAGCAGCAGGAAGCAGCAAGCAGCAAGCAAGAATTAGTAGAACCAAGCAGCAGCAGCAGCAGCAAACAGCACCCTCTAGGAGCAACAGCATGCACCAGCAGCAAGAAGGAGCTCCAGCAGCATTTACCAGTAACAGCAAGCAAGTACCAGCAAGCAGCATCAGCAAGCAGCAACAGCAGCACCAGCACTCAGTGTCAGCAGCAGCATCAGGAAGCAGCAGGAATATGAAGCAGGAGCTTGCAGCAGCAGCAGCAGCAAGTAGCAGTAGCTTGCAGCAGCAGCAAGCAGCAGCAGCCGCACCAAGCAGCAGCAGCAACAGCAGGAAGCAAATTGCAGCAGCAAGCAAGCAGGAGAGAGCAAGCAGCAGCAGCGGCACAACCAGCAAGCAGCAGCAGGGGCAACAGCAGCAGCAGCAGCAACAGCGGCACTAGCAGCAAGCAGCAGCAGGAGCAAGCAGCAGCGGGAGCAAGCAGCTGCAGCAACGGCACCGGCAGCAGCAGGAAGCAGCAAGCAGCAGCTGCAGCAAGAAGCAGCAGCATCAAGCAGCAGCAGCAAACAGCAGCCTCTAGCAGCACCAGCACGTAACAAGAGCAAGAAGCAACACGCAGCAACAACAAGCAAGGTGCTACAGCAGCAAGCAGCAACAAGCAGCCTCAGCACGCAGTGTCAGCAAGCAGCATCAGGAAGCAGCAGTAAGCAGCAGCAAAATGCAGCGCCAGGAAGCAGAAGCAGCAGCAAGCAGCCGCAAACAGAAGCAGCAGCAAGCAAGCAGCAGCAACGAAGCAGCACAAACTAGCAGCAGCTAGCATCGGCAGCAATCAGCAAGCAGCAGCAAGCAACAGTAGCAGCAAACAATCAGGAGAGAGCAAGCAGCAGCAGCAGCAGCGGCACCAGCAGCAAGCAGCAGCTAGCAAGCAGGAGAGAGCAAGTAGCAGCAGCGGCACAAGCAGCAAGCAGCAGCAGGAGCAAGCAGCAGCAACAGCAGCAGCAGCAGCAGCAGCGGCACCAGCAGCAAGTAGCAGCAGGAGCAAGTAGCAGCAAGCAAGCAGCAGCCACAAGTAGCAGAAGCAAGCAGCAGTAGAAACGGCACCAGCAGCAGCAGGAAGCAGCAAGCTGCAGCAGCAAGCAGACAGCACTAAACAAGCAGTACTAGCAGCAAGCAGCAGCAAGCAACAGTAGCAGAAAGCAATCAGGAGAGAGCAAGCAGCAGCAGCAGCAGCAGCGGCACCAGCAGCAAGCAGCAGCTAGCCAGCAGGAGAGAGCAAGCAGCAGCAGTGGCACAAGCAGCAAGCAGCAGCAGGAGCAAGCAGCAACAGCAGCAGCAGCAGCAGCGGCACCAGCAGCAAGTAGCAGCAGGAGCAAGTAGCAGTAAGCAAGCAGCAGCCACAAGCAGCAGAAGCAAGCAGCAGTAGAAACGGCACCAGCAGCAGGAGGAAGCAGCAAGCTGCAGCAGAAAGCAGACAGCACTAAACAAGCAGTACTAGCAGCAAGCAGCAGCAAGCACCAGCAGCAAGCAGCAAGCAGCAGCAGCAAGCAGCAGCAAGAAGCAGCACCAGCAGTAGCAACAGCAGCAAGCAAGGAGCTCCAGCAGCAAGCAGCAGCAAGCCACAGCATGCAGCAACACCAGCAGAAGCAAGAAGTATCAGCAAGCAGCATTAAGAATCAGCAGCAAGCAGCAGCATGCAGCAGCAGTAAACGGAAGCAGCTGCAGCAAGCAAGCAGCAGCAAATAGCAGCAGCTAGCAGCAACAGCTGCAGCAGCAGCAGCACTAAGTATTAGCAAGCAGCATCAGGAAGCATAAGTAAGCAGCCGCAAACAGGTGCACCAGGAAGATGAAGCAGGAGCAAGCAGCAGCAGCAGCATGCAGCAGCAGCAAACAGAAGCTGCAGCAATTAATCAGCAAGCAAGGAGCTGCAGCAGCAAGCAAGTACCAGCAGCAGCAACCAGCAGCAGCAGCAAGCAGCATCAGCAAACAGCAGCAGCAAGCAAGGAGCAGCAGCAGTAGCAACAGCAGCAGCAGCAAGCAGTATCAGCGAGCAGCATAAGGAAGCAGCAGCAAGCAGCAGCAGCGGCACAAGCAGCAAGCAGCAAGAGCAGCAGCAGCAGCGGGACAAGCAGCAAAATCAAGCAGCAGCACGCAAGCAGCAGCAACGGCACCAGCAGCAGCAGGAAGCAGCAAGCAGCACCTGCAGCAAGGAACAGAAGCAGCAGCGAGCAAGCTTTAGTAGAACCAAGCAGCAGCAGCAGTACACAGCACCTTTAGCAGCAACAGCATGCATCAGCAGCAAGAAGCAGCAAGTAGCAGCAGCAAGCCACCGCAAGCAGCAACAGCAACAGCAGCAATCAGTATCAGCAAGCAGCATCAGGAAGCGGCAGCAAGCAGCAGCAGCAGGAATATGAAGCAGGAGCCAGCAGCAGCAGCAGCATGCAGCAGCAAGCAGCAGCCTGCAAGCAGCAAGCAAGGAGCTTAAGCAGCAAGTAGCAGCAGCAAGGCACAGCAACCAGGAGCAAGCAGTATCAGCAAGCTGCATTAGGAAGAAGCAGCAAGCAGCAGCAGCAAACAGAAGCAGCAGCAAGCAGCAGCAAGTAGGAGGAGCTAGCACCAGCAGCAAGCAACAGCAGCATCGAAAAGCAGCAGCAAGCAGCGGCAAGCGGCATCAGCAAACAGCAGCAGCAAGCAGCAGTAGCAAGCATCAGCAGCAGCAAGCCAGCAGCAGCAAGCAAGCAGCAGAAGCAAGGAAGTAGCAGGAGCAAGCAGCAGCAAGCAGCAGCAACGAATAAGCAGCAGCAAGCAGCAGCAAGTCAGCAGTCGAAGCAAGCAAGCAGCCGGAGCAAGCAGCAGAAAGCTTCAGCACCAAGCAGGAGCAAGCAGCAGCAAGTAGCAGCAGCAAGCAAACAGCAGCAGGAACCAAGCAGAGGCAAGCAAATAGCAGGTGCAGGCAATCAGCAAGCAAGCAGCAGCATCCAGCAGCAGCAACTAGCAGCCAGCTGTAGCAGCGAATAGCAGACGCTAGCAGCAGCAAGCAAGCATCAGCAAGCAAACAGCAGCAGCAAGCAAGCAACAGCAAGCAAAGGGCAGCAGCATGCAAGTTCGAGCATGGAAGCGGAAGCAGCGCCACCAGCAGCAAGCAGCAGCAGGAGCAAGCAGGAAGAGCAGCAGCAAGCAAGCGGCACCGAAAGCACCGATCGCAAATGCCGGAACTTCTCGGCGTCGGAGAGGCCGTCGTTTC
Source organism: Dermacentor variabilis (assembly GCF_050947875.1). Lineage (NCBI taxonomy): Eukaryota > Metazoa > Arthropoda > Arachnida > Ixodida > Ixodidae > Dermacentor > Dermacentor variabilis. Next base: position 79,819,750 of record NC_134576.1, on the reverse strand, counting down.
TGTGCACTGCTTGCTCGAACTGCTCCCAGAAGGATCGCCACTCCATAGCGGCGCCTCTAAGTCGTTCTAACTCAAGCTTCGGCAGTTTCACTTTAGACTTTGCCCCCGCCGGAGGTCCGTCGGTCTGTGTAGCGTCGCCGCCATTTCTGCTCGTTTTGTTCAGAGGTCTTTTTCTGCTTCTTGGCGGAGCTTTGCCATGTGTGCGACAATACGGTAATTCTACGGTCCATACATAATTTTGCTCTGCGTCTTGGTCTTGCACTAACAGCTAAATGGCTGCATCCGCCTCGTTTAGCTCTATTTGGAGGGTGCTAAGCCTCGCAGGCAATACATTAAGAGCTCCTTCGTCGGCATCACCACGGCCGCTCGATACAAAAGCACAAGGTGCGGCCTGCTGCGTCGCGCCTGAACTGTGTCTCGGGCCTAGTTCTCCATGCACCCGCTGCGGCGCCACTGCTCGGGGATGGCTGCTGATAGAGATAGCCTACCCCCTCCCTATTCTGCTTGGCATCAAAATCCCCTCAGGACCCCTAAAGAAGTTCTGGCTACATACCTGGATGTCCAGATTTAAGTCATCAATTTAAACAAACAATTCAATGCAGGTGAAGTTGTCGGAAGTTTACAAGTGCAGCTGCAGCCAACAAAAGTGAGAAAACCGTTTCAACCGGCAGCTTGATACTTTTATTGCATTCTCATAAGCACGGCAGAATATATTTACTGATATTCACAAACGAAGAAGCTTCCTTGAGAGAGGTTTATGCGACAACCTCAAAAGTCGCTCCACTGTTGAATTAACATTCCCAGCCCATTTCGCTAAGAGAGGCCGCAGCAACTTCCTCAAGAACATTTTGCAAAGACCATGCTCAGTATGAGCATGGTCCTTTCTCCCACACATTAACTGCCGACACTGTGAAATGTGGAAGTAATGCTGACATCAACAGGTGGCACAGATTGCTGCTTTCTCGAATCTCCCTCTGTCTTCATGACCTGCTGAACACAGATGCAAGTCATCAGGCAAAGTCAAACAACTTCCACTTTATGGTACGTAAAGCCTCCATCGTCCATATTTGCTATCAGCCCGTAGAGTAGCCTGGCTGGTTCTGGTGCTTTTAGCAGGGTCTTGAACAATTCGCACGGCACTTGAAAACCAGTGTCAAGTGTTTCACAAAGCGACAACTTCATTGTGGTAAGGAATGGTTCTGCTCAAAGAGTCGTAACGTTATACATAATGTTATGCAGCGAAAAGCTATGCACAGGCTTCGGAACATCCAGAAGCACTGACATTAAGGTCAATTAAAAGGTGAAAACGTTAAGGTCACAAACATTAGGCTATATTGGAAAAATATTTGTGCCCGCTTAAAAAAAACTGTTCATAGCTTTTCTTCTCAAGCTCGTACAGTGTACCTAGCCAGAAAAGCTAGTGGTGCTAGTTCAAGATCTGCTTCTGCACCAGAACGTAGCGTTAGAAATTAGAGCTCAAGGAAAGCGCCCTGATAGCCAGTTCAGTGGCAGCTGGTACGGTACATGGTTGTACATGTCAAATGGCCAACCTTAGCAGTGCTTTCATTTCAGAAGAAGTGGCCGCATTTCCATTTCTTGCGGCTTCAAGAATGCCAACCCGAAAAAAATGAAGAAGCGTTTTAGATTAATGCAATTGAAAATATTTTTAGACAGTACCTTTAGCAGCTTATCCGCTGTGAAAACTGCAGTTCTGGCACCCACCCTGTCGTTGCCGCCGTTAAACTGCCGAAAGCCGCTAAACAGTGATTCCACAAGGTCGCTGTTTACACCGCGCGTCAAGATCTAGCGGTAATTGCAATTAAAAAGCACCCTGTAAAACCCATTGATGAAAACAGCTGGAAACAGCGGAGAAAGAAATGACCCACTTTACATGATGAAGGAGAAATTCAATCACTGCCACTGTTCATCGTGTTGTGAGCAGTGTCGCTTCGTAGGTTTCTTTGGTCATTCGACTTGACAGGCCGCCTTGCATCTGGAGGCCTTCTAGATAAGAGACGAAATTTAGTTCCAGCCAGGAAAGACGTTCATCGTCTGTTGTGAAAAATGGTTCTTCATGCTGTCCGCCTGCCTTCACTGCTCCGATTTCATGAAGGGCCTACCATTTCGCTATCACCTACATAAAAGCGATTGTTGCCGAGCAATTTTTGAACTGGCATGCATCAGAATGAGATTGTATGTTTTCATGAAGAAACTGAAGTGCTGCTATTGCTGGCGGAGAAAATATTTGAACGGCCCTGTGCACATTCATTTTCTCTAAGTTGTTGGGTTCAATGTCCGCACAGGTAAGAAATCTGACTGGTTTAACAAACAACTATTACTGAATTTCAAAGAGTTTCTTTAATTATAAGCCACCTTGATTCTGTCCTTCGCCGTCCATCATTTCTCGCTCAAGAAAATTACTTCGAAGCTTCTTTACGATGTGATTGGGGTCGAAAGACAGAGAGAGCGGGTGGCTGTTTTGCAGAGGGTGAGGCACAGCATGAACAAGAGTGTCATCTTCTGCGAGAGCCTTGAAAAAAGTGACATTTGTTGGGTGGCTGTCGGTGACAGTTCGCAACACAAAACCCACATCTTCAGCTGCTTTCATGACTTCCAGAGCCATTCCAGAAAGCTCGTCGTTCTTGAGGTACCGTGTGAAGAAATAGCCAACAGGTATGACGTAGGCAGTTGACAGCCCTCGTAAGACGCAGCATAACAAGCGTTTTGCCACTTGAGGTACTGCTCCTGACTGCTTCTTGCGACCCATGTCAACGAGACCAAATATTTTATCCACCTGATGGTCGTACACAACTTTTTCAGCAAAGGCCATCTCATCGAGAATGAGTGAGCAGTAAACTTCCTGCTCCACAGAAAGCCCTTCGCTCTCCACACGCAGCCGCTCCATTATCAATGTTGTCACACCAACTTCGCCAGTCGAGTGTCCTACATGCCTTTGAAGTGTAGCACGTCATGGAAGCTTCAAAAGGCCTCTGCTTCGAACATGCTCATACCCTTTATTTGAGCACGCTTTCCATAAAACACTCCCACAGTATTCTTTCATTGTGGGCAGGTTTTTTTCCCTGAAGTGGCCCTTTGGTTGCTGATAAAAAGAGCATCTTTGTCTCCTTTTTCCACTCTTTGTAATAACTGAGCAAAGGACTGAATTTCGTTGTTGTTTTCATAAACTAAGAGGCGATTTTTCATTTCGTCCCGTTCGGACTGCAATTTTTTCAACTCTTCTCCTTGATGGGAAACTTTTTTTTTCAATCTATTCACTGCTTTCTTTGACTGTTCCAGGACGCCTACAATATCTAATGTCGTTTCGCAGGCCTGGCCAACAGAAAAACTGCGTTCAGAGCATGATTCTAAGGCAGTATGTGGAACTAGAGATTCCGCCTCGTCGCTGAGAAACTGCGAGGAACTTTCGATGTTGGGGTTTCTCCTGAGCTGCCGCAATTATCGCTTGCCTCTACTACTGTGTGATCAGTAAAGTTTCTTCGATGGCGTTTTTTGGGCTGCACATTCTCTTTTTCAGGTACTGTGGATATTTGCAAAACACGGTCGGTACCGCATTCGGAAGCAGGAGCGTAAATTTCATCTTATTTTTATAGTCACTTTCTGTAAAGTTTAGGGAACATACCAGAGACCTGTCGCTCTGTTCCCACTTGCTTCCTTTTCCCGACACTCCTTGGCGAGAGATATATGTAGCCACGCTTCTCAGTGCTCCAAGTCGCAGGGGAATTCGTGGTACTTCACAGTCGGGTCCATTTTTGCATTGGTGTCACAGAGTGGCACACAACAGTTGCGCGGCATCGCGCCACATGGACGAGGCTGGCTACGGCACACACGCACGCCGACGAGCCTTAACAAAGCACAGCAAGCGTAGGTAAACATGCTCACACACACGCACGCGAAATAGCACGAGCTTAATGCATATCGCACGAGGCGAACACGTTCTGACGCGAACCGACTTTCTCACACATGCGCACACGAAAAAGCAAGAGATGAATGCATATCGCACGAGGCAAACACGTTCTGACGCGAGAACCAACGCCCACTTAGCCCCGGCGCGAAGTCGCAAAAGCATCCCCTAGCAGTGGCGCCCTCACGAAGAAAAGTGGTCGCAACTATAAACTCGGCCGAGACGCCCCCGCCTATTGTTCCCGGCGCGACGCCGCTGGCCGCACCTTGCTTTGCATCGAGCGGCTGTGGCATGACTCTCCAAGTATATGTCCTCTTCATAAATTAGTTTACTCACTTGAGTTCTCAGTGCATTTTTCTGTTTGAGCCATTCCATCGTGGCATCAATGTTTACAGTTCGCTTACCGCGATGGGGCTTGAGTCGTGGTGTGTGTGTGATCCATGGTATTTGTTCAAGCTTCTCAGATTCTTTTGAGTTGCAGAATGACATCTTGCAACGAAAATTTTGGTCGAAAGCCGATCATGGTGTGTCGATATATCTCATTGTCGTTCATGTAGCTGCCAAGACGTGTTAGGACTACTTTGTTCACTAGCTTCTTGCTCCAGGACTTCAATGAGATGTGCCTGACATTTTCTATGTGTGGCGTTTTCCCAGGCTTGTGTGTTAGTATGATTTGGGCGATTCGCCATATTACTGTGTGATCCCTTTCATCCAACATATGTTTATGTGCTTTGTGAGAGCGGTGATGGATTCATTGTCTAAGTTGAAAGTGCTTTATTCGTTACACCGTCAGGACCAGGGAAGACCTCGGATTGATTAGTCGGAGTTCGTATCGAATGTCTGCCTGCGCTATGGGGGCGTTGAGGTTGACGTTATCCTTCATTTTGCGCTCCCGCAGTCGTGTATTTGTTGAATATTTTACGTACACCTTGCGTAGATCTCGTCGGAGCTCTGCCTTTGTACCTACGTTGCTGTGTGGAATCCTAGAATCCATTATAGGTTTTTTCGTTGTGCTGTTTCTGTGCCTTATTGGTCGAGGAAACCTCGCAGTGTGTTCCAAGTTTTCGACATTCCAAACTGTCAGTCCATTAGAGTGCACGTGGCTTCCCCCTGCTGATGAGATAGCAGGTTCGTGTGGTCTTCTAATTCTCTGTCGAACGCGACAATTCTCTTTCTTAGGCATCGTTGTGCTTTGGCCTTTCTAGCGCTTTTGCAAGCTGCCTTCGGCCTCTAGCGCCAAAACACGGGGTGCTTTGGTCCGCGTTCGGAAGAAAATAAAGTTGAGTGGCGCGTGCTTGAAGCGCAAGCTGGGCACGCGCAGTGTCATTTTGCAAGCCTGCTGCGCTGGTCGCCGCTGCCGCCGAAACTCTGCCCGCCTTTGCCATTTTGCTGAAATAAGTGTAGGAACGACGGCACGGCTCAATGGCCACCGTCACGTCCTTCTACAGTGGTGACCCGGGAGAACGTGTCTTGCACTAAACGACACGCTGCCATGGTTAACTTGCCGTAGCCACAGTACCGGCCACCAATAGCGCCGTTCCGGTCCAGCTGCATCGGCACATGGTTCGCGTACTTTGAGGTGGCTCTGAAGCTTAACATCTGGATCCAAGAGTTCAAGTTTGAGGTGCTCCTCGACCTCCTGCTGCTTGATTTTCAGCTCCGCCTCATCGTTCTATCGCCTGGCCTACAACCCATCGACGACCTACAGCAGGCTGTGATGCAGTTCTGCGGCGCTAGGTACTGCCCTCTTCCTGACGCTGACGGCCCGGTACGCGACACAGATTCGCCAGCACACTCAACGCCAGCAATTAGCGCGCCTCTCTCTATGTCCGTAAGCCATCATCAGCAGGACGGCCTTCTTTCCTCTACCTGTTACCATGCCATCTCGCCGACCGACAGATGCGCTGCTGCGCTGTCCCCGGCCTCGTCGCTTTTCTCGCCACCTACGATGGCACGCCAGTGGCGACATCGCTGACCCTACGCCGGCTGCCGCACCACACGCCGTCGCGTTGGTCTCCAACAGCATACATCTGCCACTCAAATCCAAACCAATCCTCCACCCGATCCGTCCAGGCCGTCCTCTCAGAGAGCCTCCGAGTGGGCCCGCGAGCTCTGCTCCTTGCCGACTCCGCTTACCTCCAACTGTGCCAACTGTCGCTACACCACGGTACGTACAAATTATTGGGAGCGGCGCAGGGGTTGCAATGATCTCTCTGCCTTCCCTACGCAAAAGGTCCTCTTTTTCAGCCGACTTCCCGTGAAGCCTCTCTGGAGACAGCTCTGACCACCCAGACCTCGGAGGCTATGGGCAATCATCGCTCGACAGACATAAAAATGATTGACTGAAACCCCTCCCCCCCCGCCCGACATAAGACGTTATGGTGCTGGCATCTACCACCTAATCCTGTCCTTTGCGTCGTTCCCACATTGAGCTCACCAAGCAGCATGTACTGGCTACGGCCGCTCCGAATTTCACAGATTTTGCTGAGCAACGCCAGTGTCGTCATTAAGGCTCGCCTGACGACGCACTACTCGTGATTTCGTGCGTCAATCGCGTCCAGGACCACATAGCGTGGTAAGGCGCAATCTCCTGCTGGTGCGTACCAGTACATTTTTTGGTGACACGGATGGTTTTGAGCGCAGAGGACTGCAGCTTGCTACGTAAACCACGGGCTAGAACAGACCGGACAACCGTGTGAACTAGATGAATTCACCAGGGCCCACGCTCCTGCGAGGGTGCGAACGTCAACCCTGCGGTTTACCGTGTCCACTACCAAAAGCGCCTTGTCCTCGTTCGTTACGCATTGCGTAAGCGCACTGCTACAGAAGCATCTATTTTTACACTCTGTGTACAAACGTGCTGTGCACCCTCCGTCCGTGGCGACACTGACAACCTCATACACCGCAGAAAATTATTGGTCCCCTTCGCATTCAACGGACTCCCAATAATCGGACTGCCCTCAGACCCTTTGGACACTTGGTCTCCCTAACTTGCTTTATCACCCTTATCTCTGGGCGGGGGGCCCTGTAGCCGCCACCCACGACGCAACTTCGGCCACTTTGATGCGTGCTTGGAAAAAAATATAGTTGGGCGGCGCGTGCTTGAGGCGCAAGGTCGGCACGTGCAGTTTCGTTCCGGAAGCCTGCAACGCGTGTTGCCGCAGCCGCCGATATTCTGACCGCCTTCACCCTTCTGCCGAAATAAATGTAGGAACTAGAACACGACTCATTGGCCGCCGTTACGTCCTCCTACAGACCTCCCACATGCCTACCTCTTCCGGAACATTTTGGGTTGCTTTCCGCACACAAGGCTGGGGTGTCTCTGTCCACTTCAGCAGTTCTTTACGGCTTCTGTCGCATCGACATTGTGGAATTTACGAAGGGTGTCCCACTCTGTTGGCGTTATTTTACTGCCTTTCATTTTACGCGGGCCGCCTTGTAGGATTATAGACAGCACTAAATATTTTTTAACATAGCCTATTCTCGCCCAATCCCCCAGGGTGAGTCTTAGGTACTCCTGGAGTCAAAGAAACAAATGAACAAAGACACGTCGGTTGAGAATGATAATAATACAATTTGCTGCCGTAGCAACAAGGAAGGTAGGCCAATACTAGAGTGGCACGAGCTATCATAAAAGAAATATTTATTCTACTAAATTCAGAAGCGAAAATTCTTAAGTGAAGACTGAATAAACCAAAGCGGTATGGACTGATAAGTAGGGCTAACTGGCGATGTCTTTGTCCTCGAAGCTTAATAAAGGGCGCGTTTTAATCATCGCTCATGCATGTTGTACAAACCATCCGTAATGCCTGGCCAACAGCGATGACAATGGTTCTTACTGCCTTCAGCGAATCCCTATTGGTCTTTCCTGCTTTTCATTTGGTAGAAGTGGCGTTGCTGGTAAATTGTGAAATACTTATGGATATTTTCTGAAATGTTTCGCATGTTCCTACACATGCTGGTAAAAACTTATTTTGGGCTGTCCGGCAAGCCGAAGACGCCGCACGAGTCCAAGAACTTCGAGCGGCCACCTGAGGCCACCAGAAGAAAAGACTGCAGGACCATTCATAATGAAGTTTCTTGTTCTCGAGTTGGAATGTGTGATTCGCAAATAATTTAACCATACCTTACTTTAATAATAGGTAAATATGACCTATTTTTACCATTTAGAGAATACCTTCAATAGTTTACAATCGCGTTATGTTTCCTACAAAGAACTCGAACAGAGAAATTCAATTTTTGAAGGGAATACTTTAGGACTACGTAGAAGATAATCACAAGATTTCATGGTGACTGTGTGAGGTATTTTAGGATGGCAGGCTGTCATGTCTTATCTTCAACTTGGGAAGATGCCAGAGAGTATTCGCTATACACATACTTGCAATCTATTGTGTTGGATTAGAAAATTATATTGGTGGTAGATTATTGGGTTTATATTTGCTGCCATACTTTCCACCATAACAAAATACGGTACGCCGCTTGTTTTGCGATCATACTTGTGTACTTCTTCACCATCAAAAAAAAACTAAAATGAATAAAATCAGTTTAGTAAAATACATCACAATAAAGCAAAACACTACAAGCGTCGTTGTGAAAATTTCGATAATAAATGAAAGACGAATGTTTCAGCTCCCTCCATCAGCTTTTGCCTAGCGTCGGTCGCCTTAATCTCATGCCTGCCTTATTTGTTGCTTAATCAGAATTTTTCTATGTGAAATGTAAAAACATATATGTAGAAGGATTCAAAAAGAAAGGGTGTTCTTGATGGCGGATTTTGCATTTATTGTCTGAGGGTTTGCAACCTATCACATCGGCTCTTTTTGTTCAGGACTACCTTTAATCAAAAGACAAAGCTTTAATTGAGGTGGACGACACTAAAAGAGAGACCGAGCACTCCGTAGTTTGATGCCCCTTCCCACGTCCACCGGCGCTCACAATGCCAGGCAGCACGATTAAAACCCATATTAACATAAAAGTAGCGGCATCCATTCTCTCCTTGCGCCTGCAATCATTTTCTCCGCTCTTGACCGTGTCTCCCCCTACGCGTTGCAGAACTAACAAACGCTCGCCGGTGCAAGCGCTTTTGCTGCGTGTCGCTCAGACTTTTCAGTTAGTATTTCTGTCACGATATTTTTTTACGTTATGTTGTGACTGGCTCCCAAAGCATCAAGAGTGGGTATGTAACTTTTGTTGCGGTTGCATGGCAACATTCTTAGCTGCCAGACACTGTGCCTCGCCGCACATGACCTCGGATTTGGTTGATGTACCGCAGTGGCTTCGGTGCTTCAGTCCTTAGTCGGCCAGCTACAACGGACAAGGGATCTTCAACATTATGACTAGGCTGCGGAAACGAATGACACACAAGAAGTCCTGATGTAGTTATCTTACAGGTGCTAAAGGCTTGTGAGCTACCGATAAATCTGGGGAATCGGCCCGTCAACGAAGAGGCCACAGCGAAACACTCCACTAGTCAGGCTACGCTCGCTCGTCTGCCACATTTCCGGGCACCTCAAAGTGCACCAGACTTGTACAAGATACTTCGAAAATGTGTTTAAAGTAAGTTACTCATTACTGCACGCAAAGGTATTTCAATGCAGTACAATATACTGAATTCAGAAAATTATGTCAGTAGAGTACTAACTATCCATAGACTTTATTTCGGTACATTGAAGGTAAAAAATTCACTTTCTTCTGAAGTGCGAAAGGAATAAGCGCAGCAAAAAATTGCCAATCCTTCCCCTACCAGAATAAGGAGGTAAGTGAATGTTGTCCTGCGTGCACCTGACTTTCGTCACAGTTAAGTAACTCACAAGTGACGGTGCCAGATTGCTTCGGCCTCCCACTCCCTCAGCTTGGGATCTTCTCGTTGCTGTCGAATTTCCTGGGCTCCCTAGGGTCTAACGGCTGCGTGGCCCTAGGGCACGCTGACGGCGAGCCCTTTTTGGGCCACGCACAACGCATGGCAATCCCATCCGCTTTGGAAGAATGAACTGAACGGAAACGAAGTCGGCATAGCAGGCGCGATACCCTTTCCTGTCCTTTCCTTCCTCGGCAGAAGCGAAATGGTTCTGATTGGTTGCGTGCGTGGTGTGAGCGCGCGCCTCTACAGCTGGAATCCTTGCTAATGACTCGCGCTCTGGCGGCGGCGCAGCTGTCAACTCCTCAAACCGACCTTTCCCGCAGCTTCTCTGCTCTGGGAGACACTGAATTTTTTTGTGTAACCACATCTCCAACAAAACTTGTGAGCTAATACAACCTTCGCTTCGGAATGTCTTACTGCCCGAGAGCTTCATTGGCACTGAAGGCGAGTTCCTTTTCGATGTTTTCGTCAGATTGCTTAGTTTTTTTTCTTCTTATAGACACGAATCTTTATCCGGAAAATGCACTCCATAGATGCGTTCAACGACACGGCAATATTATGTTGCACGAAGAGTTCATGAAGCACAGTTTGCTTCCATGCTATTATGACGTAAACTGAAATATTTTCACACAATTATGCAAACAGCACATGAGCAGCTTAAACTTTATTATGGTCTCCTACAGCTGCCTCGTGTCTTCTATTAGAGCTTGTTCTTAGTATATTCTAGATTGTGCCTCATCTTTGCACTGGACCCGACAAACGCAGGCAGCTTGAGGTTCAAATCTTAGTCGCTCTGCGTTTGGGAATGCTTATTTTGGCGACAATCGTAACTGTTATTGAACCCTGACTACTGCAAAGTATGGAGTCTCAAATTTCTGCCATCTGAGATGGCTAGTGTCCTATACAGCCGGGTTTTACGAATAAAAAGAGAAGCTGTACGAAAAATATTTGGGGGCTAAAGCTTAATGACCTTCACGATAAATTCAGCAAGCTTCAACCTCACTAGGCGAGAACCTAGCAAGCTGCGCCTTTAACATCAAACTGTTCTATTGCGATAGCAAATATATGGGCACTCCAGGCGTGTTCGTGTCAGCGCCGTCGCCGTATGGTCGCGTAAAACTTCCAAGAGCGATAAAAGCTTCGCCAAGCATCATATGCCACATGTGCGAGTGAAAGCGTGCGAAGGTGAGCCGGTGACGGCGAGTCGATCTCGCGCAGGCGAGCAAGCAAAGCGGGAGGAAAGCGTGCCCTTCTTTGTCGCGTGCAACGCTCCCGGGGGAAGGCGGGACGGACGTGCGTTCTACCTCGGGCCGCTGTATTTTGAAAGCCATCTGTGAAGAGGACGCAGTCCACCGTGTGCTGTGTTTTCACGATTTAGTTCGCGTCGACGTCAGACGTAGCACTAACGTCAATTCACTCGCTGCTGCTCCTGCGCTTCCTCTCTCCACCATTCTGACAGCGAGTTTCCGCTGTCATCGAGGGCCATGTGTTTATGTTTGCTTGTGCGGGCGCGACACTAGGCATGATAATTTAGTGTGTATGCTGATGTTTACAAGTTTCTAAGGCCGATGAAACTAATATCCTTAATTCATAGAACTATCCACCGATTTGCTATGGCACTCGATGCTTCGCGTTTTTGCCGAAAGTGTTTCCCTACTCATTCCCCACTTATTATTCCCGTGCTTTCTTGGTTTTCCTACTTTACGGCGCCGCGCACAGAAAGTGCACATGATTACTGCCATTCTGGTTCGACTACTGCAAGTTTCATTTAGAAATGACCATGTCGGTGGAACACAAACAGCGTAAACATTCTTACCACGTGGTGCACATTGGGCGGCAAAATTGTAGCAGTCTTCTCAGAGCTGCCTGCGAGCAATGGTCATTCAGCACTGCCCCACCACTCTTTAGCTCTGTCAGCAAAATTTCTACCATAATCTGTTCTCCCCGAGGGAACCAGAGCTCGTTGCTGAGAACTACTCTAAAACAATGCTTGGTACTACAGCTCATGCTCACCATGAGCACAGGAACTCTGTAGCAAGATGTTTTCATGAGAAAGCGTCAACCCGCCCATTGAACTAAAATCCGGCATCTGTCGTTTGTAGCAGGAAAACGGCACCTAAATTCGTTTTGTCATTGGCTGCGACACCACGTCACGTGCGCACGTCGACGGAGCAGTGCGGGCGAGAGGGCGCAACTGCTGCCTCTATAGCGCGCCAAGTCTTGCGTGAGGAGAGAGGGTGTGGACGTGACGACACGTCAAGGTTGCTCTCGTTCTCCGAAGCCTTCATGCGAACCGCATTTCCCGCTCTGTTCCTCTCACCCTCATTGCCTGTCGGCCTTGGTCGCAGCTGCTGTTTTCTCACTGTCTCGTCGCGCAGGACATCCCTGACTTGAGGCATTGGCACTGCAGGTTGCTGCTGCTTGCTGGCTCGTGCGGCATGTATCGCTATGGTCAGATTACTTCCAGCGCAAAACAAACTCGAACGACCCCTCAGCAGAGTTAAATCTGACATAAAGGCTTTCGTTTTCACAACTCAGCAGAAGTGCTTAGGTGTCCTCGGATGTTTTTGACGCCGGCCTTACTAAGGAGACAATATAAATAGGCACACTTGTCGGGAAGTGGCAACAGGCAAAGTAAAACTAGGCATGAATACTTTGTTTAGCGCAAAAAGACAAGCACAAGAAAGACGACAGGACAAGGCGCTACTCTCAACTGACATCATTTTATTGCGTCACTCCTTTATAGACCGCTCAAACCAGAGGAACATGCGCAGTGAGTTCCATGCGGTGGAGCCACCAACATCCGGTCCCAAGAGCGCACTCATGCGACAGAATCCAAAAAACCAAATTCAGCGCTGTACAAGGTTAAGGAAGGCACACTAATGCACTGTGACCCCAATGACTGAATGAAAAATGCTTCCGATAACTCTCGGGCGGTGGTGTCACGGCTCTTCTTCAAAATCGTGGTATCATGAAACATGGGTTTTCACTTGCATGTTTTGCAATGCTGAGCCAAATGCGAACCTGTGCCTGTTGATATGGATCGCTCATGTTCTCTAAGGCGCACGTTAACACAGCGGCCTGACTGCCCTACATACACTTTGCCACATGACAAGGGAATCTTATAAACCACAACGACGCTGCAATCTACAAACTTCACGTGGTTCTTTTCACAATCAGGTTTTTTACTTGTTTTGGAAATACGGGTGCACAACATTGACAGTTTCTGAGGAGCGGAAAACACTACCGGAATTTGGTATCTAGTAGCGACATTCTTCAGATTGTGAGCCACTCTGTGGGAATACGGCACAACTTCAGGCCTCTTCTTTTGTGTGATGCAGTTACTTTTGTGCCGCTTCCCTTTCAGTTTTTGAAGCAATACCTCCGAGACTGACGTCACCACCACACTTGGGTAACCAGCAGCCTGCAGCCTATTTAACTGTGCAATGAAACTCATGTTCGCAGAGTGATGACAAGATTTCTTTAAGGAAGATTCTAAACACATCAAAGCAATGGTGCGTTTCACAGTCTTTGAGTGCGCAGACGCGTAAGGTAAAAGTTCCTTACGTGCACGTGGCGAGTACATCCAACAGGCGTGGCCTGTTTGTAAGGATAGCTGCAAATCTAAAAACTGGAGTTTACCGTCCCTAGATAGCTCATGTGTGAAAGTTAAACCTTTGTCATTGTCATTGAACAGAGTTAAAATATCAGCTACCGTCACGGAGCATTCGTTGTTAGTCTGTTTTATCACAACAAGAATATCGTCAACATATCTAAACATTTGAACCGAGTCATTCTTTAAGGCACTCTTAAGAGCGCGGTCGACAAACGATAAAAAAAAAGTACAAAGAGCAGACGCCACACATGAACCAATACACACACCATTTTTCTGGATAAAATGGTTATTTTCGAACTGGATAAAAGTTGCACTTGAATAAAATTTAAGAAGGGACATGAAACTTTCCGAAGACAACCCAGTCACATTGCGAAAATCTACCTCGCCACTTTCTTCGATGCACGTCATCACACTGCGAAATAGCTCATCATGCGGTATCGAATAGTAAAGATCTTCGACGTCAAGAGAAAAAATGTCGGCTACTGAATGGTTGTCTTCCAGAAAGGAAACAACATCGAAAGAATCCTTTATGCCATAAGGATCGTCAATAGTTAAAAGCTTCAACTGTTTTTGCAAAACGCGGCTAACCAAAACCTGCCAACAGTTGTTTTCACTGACTATAGTACGGAAAGGCACATCCGGTTTGTGCGTTTTTGCGGTGAAAAAAACCTCTAGAGCAAGTACCTTACATTGTTTTACTTCTTTCACAATCTTGGTGAGGCCTATATTTTCCAACAAAGAAATGGCTTTGCGTTTTACCTTTTGAGCTTTCTCATTTGCCAGAATGAAGTTCTTGTTGACAGCCTCAATGGCTTTTTTGTTGAAGACTGCAGACGGAGCTATCACAATACCGCCCTCTTTGTCACTCAGTAACAGCCGAAGTTCATTCTCTCTAAAAAACGATACTGTCCTTTTGATCACAGCTGTCGAAGGTAGTGCGCTCCCGGTGACGGTCCTACGAAGGCAGTCCACCCCATCGAGGAGGCACCGCTCCTGGTCCTCTAGTTCTGCTTTCCTTGCAATGCGCCTGTTCAAAGCCAGTAGCTCATGTGCAGGAATTCCTGCACATGAGCTACTGGCTTTGAACAGGCGCCGTCACTACAACGTGACATCTGGTGGAGGTGCTTTTGTAGTCAAGGACTGTCAGCCCCCATTAACTGCACAACTCGAAGACAACACCAACGTTAATCTGGACCATTGAACTAGCCGCAGTACAAGAACCTGCCACGGAGCACGCACTTCTACCCATAACGAGCATGAAGATCGTGAGCAAGTTAGCTGCACTGTAGAAAAAATTTTCCTGCTGTTACGGCAAATCTGCTACTAATGTGCGACAGAACGCCTTTCCAGCAATAAACAACGGTCCTTTCCGTAGAGCACAGAGGCTTAAAAGAGAGACCGTAATACAAAATACGAGTGCTTTCGCATCTAGAAAACGGAAGACTGTATGCGTAATCTCTGTTATAACCGTTAAAGTACAGGTGCTTCCCGTGTTCAGAAAATGCAGAAAATATGTATGCTGAACCTGTACTATTTCCGTTAAAGTTAAGGTGCTTCCCGTATTTAGTGTTAGAGAGCATATTCATTGTTTGGAGAATGAACTGTCGGGGACAAAATTGCCGTGGATGTGCGAGGATCGATCGATATTTAGTGGTGCTCTATCGATTTGTATCGCCCCGCAGGGGCGTCTGCGCAAGCAGGCGTTTGGTGTGTTGCGACACCACGTACCCGAGCACACGAGGGTTGGACCCTCCCGCGTGTAGCCGTGCGCGGCTTAGCCGTGTCCGGGGAAAGGGGGATCCTGGGGATTGAGCCGATGCCGGGTGTTCGGAACTTTAAGGCCCCCCGGCGGAGGCAACACACCTCTTTGGCCTCTGCTTCACGTAGACGGCACCCCCGGACTGACCCACCCGGGGGAAATCGGCAGTCGCCCTTTCCTGTCTCTCTCTACCCTCATCTTCGACTCTCTCTTCTACTTTTAATCTTTCCTGTCCTCTCAACTTTTCCATTCACTTCAAATTTTCCTGGCGGCAAGGGTTAACCTGGTGTGGCTGTCCTACCTTCGGTATACCATATTGGGTTATAGTAACGGCATACTGCTGGCGCTGTGCAGACTTGTTTACATGTTCTGCCCCGTCCCCTTGTTGGGCTCCATGGTGGGTGGCAGACGCCGTTGCCGAACAATTCACTTTTTCTATGGGATCCTCGAACCCCTTTTCACCCGATCGTGCCTCGAAAAGGGTACGCAACGACGCAACCTCTCTTTTCATTCCAAAAATGAAAGAAACTTTCCCGCAATTCCGCGTTCTTTACTGCGAAGAATTATCTACAAAAGCTAGAACAAGTTCACCATTTCTTGTGGCCAAGTGCCTAAAAGAGACCATTGGAGCTGGCTATAAGGTAACAAAGATGGCAAGTGGGGATTTACTCCTTGAGTTAAAAGACAAGAAACAGTACAACAAACTCCCACACCTCGTTGCCTTTGGTAACATCCCTGTTTCTGTGAGCACACATCGAACCATGAATACAGTAAAAGGCGTAGTATCAGATGAAGACATAATGACATTGAATGAAGAAGAACTCCTGGATGAATGGAAGGACCAAGGCGTAATCCATGTGCAGCGCATCAAAATCAGACGAAATGACAATGAAATCCCCACAAAGCATTTAATACTCACTTTCAGCTCAACTACTCTACCCGAAACACTTTAAACCAGCTATGTAAAACTTCATGTTCGACCCTACATTCTGAACCCGCGACCTTGCTTCAAATGTCAGAGATTTGGTCACGCATCCCAGAGCTGCTGAGGACAACTTATGTGTGCAAAGTGCGCCACAACCGGTCACTCTGCTGACGACTGCAATAATGCGGTACATTGTGCGAACTGCGACGGCAGTCACCCTGCATACTCCAGAGCTTGTCCAGCCTGGAAGAAAGAAAAGGAAATAATTACTGTAAAATTTAAGGAGAACATAACATTCTGTGAAGCACGACAAAGGGTGTCCTCGTTATTTTCACTAAAAACAACTTTCACTGAAGTGGTGCAACGGGGGGCGGCACCACAACAACCTCTGGCGGCAGCCCGGATCACGCCTAGCGTGCCGAGGCTAGCGCCACCCGCCCCTACGGTGGGAGCAGCCAGCGCTGCCCTTCCATATCTCAAACTGTCAACACCAGTGGCCTCTTCAAGCTCCGGCAGCAGCCAGGGCCCCGCAGAGGCCACAGCGGTCTTGTCGACCTCTGCCCCGGTGGGGACGAAGACTTCATCGCTTGAGATGAAGTCTACGCGACGCACACATCGCTCTCTGGAGCGGGTGTCCAGTGCCTCGCAAGAGGCTATGGACACCGGTCCAAGCCCAACGGCGCAAGTAGCGTCGAAGGAGCGGCGAGGTTCTCTTGACCGCTCCAAAAAAGACAAAACACCAATTACAGGGCCTAACAAAGGCTCTGTAAAGTAATGTCACGTGAGACACACTGCACAATTTCTTTTTAAACATGGATGAAGTCATACAGTGGAATGTCAGGGGACTATTAAGAAACCTAGATGACGTCCAAGAAATCCTCTGTAAGTTTAAACCTAAAGTGCTGTGTGTTCAAGAAACGCACCTCACTCCCAAGCACACTAACTTCCTCCGGCAATACGTGACTTTCAGGAAAGACCGCGAGGATGCTGTCGCATCATCTGGCGGTGTAGCCATCATTGCTGATAGAAGTGTAGCGTGTCAGCATCTGAAGCTCCAAACGGCCCTTGAGGCCGTGGCCGTTCGAGCCGTACTTTTAATAAACTCATTACCATCTGCTCTTTGTACATACCACCGCATTATCAGCTTCCCAGACGCGACTTAGAATCATTAATAGATGAGCTCCCAGAGCCCTATATGATTCTCGGTGATTTTAATGCACACAGTAGTTTGTGGGGTGATTCATGCTGTGATGGGCGAGGTCACGTCATTGAACAGGTGCTTTTTTTCCTCTGGAACATGTCTCTTGAACACGAAGGAGCCCACATATTTTAACCTGGCCAACAAGTCATACTCTGCCATAGATCTTAGCATTATATCGCCGACGCTTTTACTCTATTTTAAATGGAATGTGCTTACCAACCCGTATGGGAGTGACCACTTCCCAATAATTCTAACTACGCCGAAACACGATCAACTTCCTCCGCAGATCCCTCGGTGGAAGATTGACTCAGCCGATTGGGAACAGTACTGAACTCTTACACACATGACCTGGTCTGAGATGGCCGGTATAGCCATAGATGACGCTGTTGCATATTTTACAGCTTTTATACTTGATGTCGCATGTAAATGTATTACTCAAACGTGCGGCATGGGTTCCAAACGGCGTGTTCCCTGGTGGAACGATGCATGTAGGCAAGCACGGAGGCGCCAGAACAAAGCGTGGGCGATGCTTCGCGATTCTCCAACAGCAGAAAACCTGTAAAACTTTAAACATGTCCAATCCCAGGCGAGGAGAACGCGCCGACAAGCAGGACGAGAGAGTTGGGCGAAGTATATATCAAGCATCGACTCGTACACAGATGAGCGGAAAGTATGGAATAGAGTGAAAAAAGTCAATGGGCAACAACCATATTCCCCGCCTTTAGTAAATAGCCACGGAGAAAGCCTGGAAGATCAAGCCAACTTTCTTGGTACACACTTTGAACACATATCCAGCTCCTCACACTACTCTGAAACATTCCTAAATTACAAAACACGAATAGAGAAGCAAAAGTTAGAAAGAAAATGTGCAAAAAGTGCGGCGTACAACGAACCATACTGCATAGCAGAACTGCAGGCAGCACTGAACTGTTGTAATACATCTGCCCCAGGTTCAGACCGCGTAATATATGAGATGTTGAAACAACTACCCTCCGAAACACAAAAGACCCTCCTTTACCTTTACAACGTTATATGGTTTTCCGGTGAGATCGCCTCTGTTTGGAAGGAGGCTATAATAATTCCAATTCTAAAGCACGGGAAGGATCCTTCCTCTCTATCAAGTTACAGACCTATAGCACTAACAAGTTGTCTCTGCAAAGTATTCGAAAAAATGATTAACTATCGCCTACTACACTTCCTCGAATCAAACAAATTGCTCGACCCATACCAGTGCGGGTTTCGGAAGGGTCGATCCACCACTGACCATCTCATACGTATCGAGGCACGTATCCGTGAAGCTTTTGTCCATAGGCAGCTTTTCTTGTCAGTATTCTTAGATATGGAGAAAGCCTATGATACAAGTTGGCGGTTTGGGATATTGAGAGACCTCTCACAGTTACGTATACACGGAAATATGTTCAATGTTATCGAAAGTTATCTGTCGAATCGGACATTCCGTGTTCGAGTGGGCAATGTTCTGTCACGGAAATTTGTACAGGAAACTGGAGTGCCGCAGGGTGGGGTGCTTAGCTGCACGCTCTTTATTGTAAAAATGAATTCTCTTCGTCTACACATACCACATAACATCTTTTATTCAACATATGTTGACGACGTGCTGATAGGATTTCAATCAAGTTCTCTTGCAATCTGTAAGCAACAGGTCCAGCTAGGTCTTAACAAGGTCTCCAAATGGGCTGATGAGAACAGGTTCAGATTGAACCCACAAAAAAGTACTTGTGTGATTTTCTCTAGAAAAAGAGGCCTGAACCCTGATCCTGAAATTGTGTTGCATGGTAAGCGTCTGCCTGGAAACAGGGAACATAAATTTTTAGGCATAAATTACGACGCGAATTAACCTTTATACAGCACATCAAGTATCTTAAAAACAAATGTATGAAAACAATGAATATCCTAAAAGTGCTCTCACGCACAACCTGGGGCAGTGATAGAAAATGTCTCATGAACTTGTATAAAAGCCTAATACGCACACAACTAGACTATGGAGCCATAGTCTACCAGCCGGCTACTCGAACTGCTCTAAAGATGCTAGACCCTGTCCACCACTTAGGAATTCGCCTATCAACAGGCGCCTTTAGAACAAGCCCAATCGAAAGCCTTTACGTTGAATCGGATGAGTGGTCTCTTAATCTGCAGAGAACATACTCGTCTTTCATGTATTTTCTTAGAGTGAACGGAAACAGTCAGCACCCCGCGTATTACACGGTAAACGATTTGTCCAGCTGTCAACTTTTTCGCAACCAGCCCACAGTGGCAAAGCCTTTCTCACAGCGTGTTAGAGAAATAGCTGAAGAAACAAGGCTTCCCCTGCGTGAATACCACCTTATGTCCCCTGCTATACGGCCCCCACCGTGGCAGTGGCAACCAATAGTGTGTGATACATCCTTCGTAGCTGTTACAAAGCGCGCGCCTCTCGCGCACATACGAATGCACTTCCTTGAATTACAGCACAAATACTCCTGTCCTGAATTTTTTACAGACGCATCAAAGTGTAATTCTGGCATATGTTACGCAGCAGTCGGTCCATCCTTTTCGGATACCGGTGTTCTGCACACGAGCACAAGTATCTTTACAGCAGAGGCCTACGCCATATTGGCTTCCGTTAAACACATTAAGGAATTGAATATCCCAAAGGCAGTTATATATACAGACTCTTTGAGCGTCGTAAACGCATTGAAAATTGTGAAGAAATATCAAAATACTATCATTGTATCACTCTATTCAGCATTATGCACCACCTATGCATCCAAGCAGCACATCGTAATGTGCTGGGTGCCGGGGCACCGCGAGATTGAAGGAAACGTGTTGGCTGACCAGCGTGTCTGCAGCGTTGGCTGACGCGAACGCTGCAGACACTTCCACGACTGTCCCTGTAATGAACCTTGAGCCCTCCCTAAGGAAAACGCTTAGGGCATACTGGCAGCTGTTGTGGGATTAAGAAACAGAAAATAAACTGCATGTTATCAAGCCATATCTTGGCAACTGGCCGCCGGTATCAAAGAACCGCCGCACGGAAGTAACACTTTGCAGACTTAGAATAGGACGCACATACAGTACACATGCATACCTCCTGTCAGGTGGTGATCCACCCACGTGTGATAAATGTGGTGAGCCACTTACCGTGCTTCACATCCTGATGCAATGTTGGGAATTAAACGCAAATAGAAAAAAGCATTTTCCATTACCTCACCGGCAACCAATTTCACTTCATCCTCAAATGATTATAGGTATGGAACCTCTCTTAAAACATCAGTCACTGTTTCAATTTTTAAAAGATGTACATAATTTTCATATAATTGCCCCAGGAAATCCGTAGCACAGCCTCTTGACAGAGGTTTCTGCTGCGGTAGCTGCATTAAAAGAAAGTACCTGCCTCCCAGCCTTTGGGCTCAAAGGCTTTAAGGAGACATATGTGCTATTTCCATATTCATGCATTTTAGCCCCATGATCACTTGTCACTAGTGCTATACCCAGAGACCACTCCACCTATTACTGTCATAATTTTATACCTATATATCGTTTTATGCTTCTACGATAGCGCTTAATTTTAGGCCACTTTACAGCCATGTTACACCCCATCATCGTAATTCACCAATCACGCTTAACACATCATTATCAGTCATGGCGCTCTTTGGCCACACCTGGCCCTTGCGCCACTAAACAACACACATCCATCCATCCATCGATTTGGATCAGCCGCGCTAACATGTGCGTTCGGAATGTACATACATGACCCACTGTTTCCGGCAGTCCTGAATGCAGAGATGCAATTTGGTGGAAGCTCACCCTTCTAGGGTATTTTTGTCTACGATAATAAATATCCTTTATTGCAAATGACATGAAGGCAGCTCATAGCCCAAGCAGCAGCTCACCATTAAGAAAATTGTCTTGCCAACACACTGACATAGCTGAAAAGATAAAACACTCTACAATTTGTGACATGAATGCATTGCATAGCATATATAGAAAAAGCTGCAAAATTTCAGCTCAATTTCTTTAGATCACAGAAAGAACTTAATTTTCTTCAATCACTCGTATTGCAATCCTTCCTGGTGAAAGTTGTTCTTCACCGCAAAGCCCTGGAAGGCAAACTTGTTGCTGTTAGGAGAAACAAATAGAATTCGTCAATTTCCATCCTAACGAAAGCGGCATAGAAGGATAAGCAGAGAACACAAAAAAGCAGTCACTTATGTGTTAGAAAAACACGTACGAAGACGAACTTTGTTGGAACAAGGGATGTTGCTGTAGCCGACCTTTATACAAAAAGTGCGTGTCACAAGGGTAACAAGTGTTTTCCTTGGCAGCGTTAATTTTTCGCATAGCTCACTGTCTCCTACCCTCATTGGGGGAGGAGAAGCTTGTTCATAGCTGGTGCAGTGCTGGTCAGGAGAAGCCGAGGTGTTAAAATGAAGGCAGGAAGATTGTGCTTAGCAATGGTGATCGTGATGTGGCAGGGCGGTGCACTGCTGTTAGTTCTTGGAAAGAGTAGGGGTGACCAAAAAAGAAGGTAATGTACACATGTAAGCAATCAGTAATCCAGCAGACCTAGTTTTCGCGGAAGTTAAAATACAAATAGGGAATTAAATAGGGCCATTACGATGAACTGTTTGCACATTAGAAAGAAAGCAACAAAGAATTAAAAACACAAATTTTGTATCAAGATGCATCTAGTTAAGATCACTCGAAATGATAAATGAAGGCACATAACGGGCACGCATGTCCTTGAAAGCCAATTAAAAGCATTATATTGACCAAATATTAAAAATAAGGACATGAAAATTAATCTGAGCATGACCATCAAACACTAAAGAGCCCGTGAAAAAAAGGCGTAGGGCAATTGTCACGATCCGCCCTGGTTCGTGAATGAGGGAAGGCTCGAGGCACCTTACATTACACAGGTGCTCCGTAGCATGGTCGTGATGGACCATGACTGGTTGCTGAGCTGCTGTGCTCATCGGTGTTTATTGGTGTGGGGACCAATGTTTTTCCACTGAGCCTGGCAGGCCGCGGAGCCTGGCGGGGCAATGAAGTTATGCCCGAGGACGCGTCACCATGCTGGTTCCAGTTTCCAAATCCCAGTTGCGTTGTTAACTAAAAAAACAAATATCCAAAATCTGCCGCCGTCCCAGCCAAGTCGACGGTGCCTGACATCCAGGCGAGTAACGGTCCGGCGGGCCTCCGCGGTCGAGTACTCCGCCTGGGCACCGATGTTGACGGGCTCCGTGTGGCAACGCCTGGTGCTGCATGAGCCAGCTTCGTTTCGTCCGGAGCGTCCCCAGCGGTTGGCCTTTCGAGTGGTGCTCGATGTATACAAGAGCCCTATAACGTAAAACTATTCCAATATATTTTTATTCCATTCTCCTGACGTGAAATTTACATAATCGCCGACGCTAGCATCGAGCAATCACCTGCACGGTTGTCTGAACAGACCAATCAAACGCTCTC
This sequence comes from Dermacentor variabilis, assembly GCF_050947875.1. NCBI lineage: Eukaryota > Metazoa > Arthropoda > Arachnida > Ixodida > Ixodidae > Dermacentor > Dermacentor variabilis. Next base: position 79,797,004 of record NC_134576.1, on the reverse strand, counting down.
CTCGTTCATAGGAAGTCACTTTTGTTTGCTTGAAAGACCAATAACATTGCCTACACGGAGCGACTTGTCTCATCTAATTGGATGACAAGGGGCGAGGAGCACGCTCAAGCGGAGAGGGCTTCGATAGGGCCGAGCCACTGCACTGAAAATCGATAACCGGATGAAGAGGGTGGTGCTTAGCTTGCGGTGGCTCGTCGAAAATCGCGGCGGCATGCAACGGAAGTAGCATGCCGCAATACTCGGCAAAGGAAAGTGGGCAGAAGGAGGTCGTAAACGTGCCGAAAGTGCTAGAAAACGTTACACGGCCACGCAAGAAGTTTTATTATACGCTAATAAACCCATGCACTCGGCAGGTTCGAGTAGCAAGTCCGGAGCGATTGGCGACAGTTATCTTTTATTCCTTTAGGAACGGGGCAGCCTCCGGCTATTCAGAAGAAAATTCAGTTTTTTTCGGTATAATAATGCATCTTTAACGCATGCACTTATTATTATCACAACTATATATCATATAATTATGATATTACCTTTATATATATATATATATATATATATATATATATATATATATAACCACACATAACCTGATATTACCATTATCCCTCAAGAGAAAAGTGTATAACAGCTGCGTCTTACCAGTACTCCCGTACGAGGCAGAAACCTGGAGGCTTACGAAATGGTTCTACTTATATTGAGAACTACGCAACGAGCTATGGGAATAAGAATGATAGGTGTAACGTTAAGGGATAAAAAAAGAGCAGATTGGGTGAGGGAACAAACGCGAGTTAATGACATCTTAGTTCAAACCAAGAAAAAGAAATGGGCATGGGCAGGACATGTAATGAGGAGGGAAGACAACCGATGGTCATTAAGGGTTACGGACTTCATTCCAAGGGAAGGGAAGCGTAGCAGGAATGGGAGAAAGTTAGTTGGGCGGATGAGATAAAGAAGTTTGCAGGGACATGGCCACAATTAGTACATGACCGGGGTAGTTGGAAAAGTGTGGGAGAGGCCTTCGCCCTGCAGTGGGCGTAACCAGGTTAATTATGATGATTATGATGATGATGATGATGATGAACGCGTACACGTCACTTTGACGCGGTGAGTTCTCGCGGTTTTATCACGTCGCATGGCAGGCAGGGGAAGTGGCTGCAGCCCTAAAACATTTGACTAATAGCCGAGGCCTAACGGCGAAAAGGCGTCGAATCTGATATAACTATTTTTCTTTTGTTCGGTCCAATCATGCATAATCAGTGTGTACGTGTCATATCAGATGGGCAGCTATTGCGGTTTTCGTGAGATCGCGTGACAGACAGGCGAAGTGGTGGTGTCTCAGAAAACTTTGTGACCAATCGTGGTGGCCTGATTGCAGAATTGGAATTGACACGTTTTTAATAGTTTTACGTTATAGCGCCCCAAGTGTACATCCTTGCTGGGTTGATTGAATAATAATTATGTGTTAGTTTTTTCGCAAACAACCAACACGGTATAATCTTGAACCAGTTCTTCAAATGCCTATGTGTACACTAGAGTTATCTGTTACAGTTTCGTGTATTCCTATTGGCAGCATGCATGTGTGGGGGCTGCAGTGGGAGGAAGCCCAAGGTCTTCTCTCCGATGTGCGCTACCTCACCGGCGTTTCGGGGCTCCCTTCGTGGCGTCCCTTAAACGGTTGGACAGCAACTAAGCCTTTCGCTTTGGGTGCTGATATGACTGTATCGTCTGTACACGGGGGCTGGTGCGCGCCCAAGCCGGGAGGGTCTGTTGTGGCGTTTTCACTTCTGCGCGGTCTGCACCACTGTTTATTGGTTTTTGTTTAGTTATATTTCTTTCTTTCTTCTTTTTCTTTTTCCCACAAGGGTCGTGACTTTTATTCCCAAACAAAAAATGATCGTGCTTGTGTCTGAATAATTTTTCTTCATGTAACTGCATTGATCCACAACTAGCCTGTAGCTAAGGATCGATACACTCTCGAATAACACCCTTGTATATTGATCCAACTAAAATAATTATATTATTATTATTATTATTATTATTATTATTATTATTATTATTATTATTATTATTATTATTATTATTATTATTATTATTATTATTATTATTATTATTATTATTATTGGATTAATACGTTGGAAAACATGTATTTTGTGGTTTTTGATCTATATAAGCGTGAAAATATGTTCACGCTACATTGTAATAACAATTATTTAATTTTTCCTTTTGTTTGCACAATGTTTTTTCGGCACCAAGGTAACACCTCTATGTACATACATTGACTTCAACGCTGTTGCCGGCGCTGCCGGGCCTAATCACACAATCCATTTAGGCTTCGACAGGCCCGCTTACTATGTATTTGTTCTTGTGGTGCATAAATATTATTATTATTATTATTATTATTACTATTATTATTATTATTATTATTATTATTATTATTATTATTATTATTATTATTATTATTATTATTATTATTATTATTATTATTATTATTATTATTGGATTAATACGTTGGAAAACATGTATTTTGTGGTTTTTGATCTATATAAGCGTGAAAATATGTTCACGCTACATTGTAATAACAATTATTTAATTTTTCCTTTTGTTTGCACAATGTTTTTTCGGCACCAAGGTAACACCTCTATGTACATACATTGACTTCAACGCTGTTGCCGGCGCTGCCGGGCCTAATCACACAATCCATTTAGGCTTCGACAGGCCCGCTTACTATGTATTTGTTCTTGTGGTGCATAAATATTATTATTATTATTATTATTATTATTATTATTGTTATTATTATTATTATTATTATTATTATTATTATTATTATTATTATTATTATTATTATTATTATTATTATTATTATTATTATTATTATTGTTGTTGTTGTTGTTGTTGTTGTTGTTGTTGTCGTTGTTGCTGAGATAATTGTAGTCTGCACAAAATCTCGACAAACCACTTTTAGAGCGCAGCTCTATAAGCGCCCGTTCCTGCGGCGAGCGTCAGCGTCCGCGGCGTAACCGAGCAAACTAGCACGAATGTCGATACGAATGTCGTCGGACAGCAAGAAATCCGTCCTAAGAATCATGTATGCAGGGAGGTTCTCGAAAGCAGGAACTGCTGCAATAAATTTTTTCACGGCCGATATGATGTTATCAGCGGGATGTCCCGAGAAGTTATGCCCACTGGCAAACGCTGCCTCCTAGTCCGTAGATGAAGGTTACCCTACATAGGCGGATTTTGTTTCGTGCATGACGTTCGTGTAGCACCATCATCTCAGCGACAATATCCACAAGTGCCAAGAGGTCGCCTGTCCCTACCACAATGACGAGCAACATGGGAGATTTGCAGGCCCGGTCATAGATCCGGGTGTATGCAGGCTCAGACCAACACTTCCCATTGTGACCAATACGTCAACAAGAGAAGCAGGCGCGTGGTCCCCTGAACCTGGAACTGGACGGTGAAAGTCCAGGAAGCTGGTTACTCACTATTCACGTCTAGGTCCGGTAGTCCAACTGTCTTTCGAGCGAAGAAAAAGAATAATTTTTGATCAGCTGCCATTCCGGCTTCACTGTGGCTCTGAAGTTACATTTGTGCGTACCAACGCCTCCGTCGCGGGTACAGTGTTAAAAGCAATGACGGATGTTTCGCTGCCTCTGCTGCCAACATTGGTGGCTGGCTTTCAACCTGCAAGTCGATCTGTGCACCTGACCATCTGAACCTGAATTTGCCGAGGTCCGATGTCCACCAAATGGACTCCGACGCTGAATATACCGGCCACAAACCGCTGATTGAAGAGGAAACTTCGTAGGACTTCAACCGTGAGTCAGCTTAACTGCAATAAGCCGCCGTCACAGCAAGCGCATAGAATCGCCTTTATCCGCGTCGCTGCGACATGCAGCCCAAATTTTCTCAATAGACAAACTCTCGCGGCCTATCTCGATAGGCTGGCTCCAGTGCAAATCAGAGAGATCTGTAATAATTCCACAAGAAACATACATACTGTTCAACTGTCTACACGAACCATCGTCGACACTTTGAAGGCTGCAACTCAGCTAGGAAATACACTTGTCCACTCATTCATCGTACATGCAGGAAGCAAAACGGCCGGTGTGGTCTACGATGTAGACAGAGATATTGGTAATGGCGATATACCAGCGCTAATCTCCTCAACTGTCCATATGATAGACATGCACCGTTATAAACGGTCGACGTGCATAAACATCATTTTTAAGGAAGACAAGTTACTAACCCGTTTAAAAGTGTAATTTGTGAAACATCTTGTCCATCCGCACATCCCTAAGAAATTGCAGTGCCGTGAATTTCAGAAAATGGGACACGTGCCTACAAAACGACATGTCCCCGCTGTGGTGGTGATCTTGAGTCGGCGCATGATGGGTCTCACTTGAAGTGTCCTAACGTCAATGGTCCGCACGAACAACGTCTCAGGATTGTACAAAATTAAAGACTGAAATATCCATGCAAAGGAAAATAGTGTCAGATTGCTCTACAAAGAGTGAAGCGGCTCCCAAGGTACACTGCTACCACAGGCGTTTACGCAATCGCAGGAGATGAGCATAGGCGACAGAACACTGTACTTCCTGGAAAGTCGTGAGGCACTCCCGCTATTCCTCAATCGCAAGGGCCACCTCTAGCCACGTCTACTATTCTGAACACCAAGGACACTACCACATGGCCTTTCATGCCATCTCGGGGTAAACAAGTCTGAAAAAAGAGCGTGAACCTATGCCGTCGGATGGGCAAATCAAGACGACGCTAATACTGTTGGTCCGTTCCTTGTGAATGCTGCCTATAGGGATCAAGACACCCGTTGGCAAGGCTCCTTGCTGCTATATAAAAGCTAGTAAGCACCATGGTACCATCAATTCAATGTTGTCATTGCAAGAAAGCATCAGTGCTCCGTAAGATTTCAGTGGAACGCACAAGGTCTATGGGGTCGCCTCGGAGGTTTCAAACAGAGAATATTCAAGTATCAATTTCCGATTACTGTGATATTCGAGCCGAATATGGCATCTACATTTAGACTCTCTAAATACAAACAATTCATTTCCGAGACAAGTGGGAATCATAGAGAAGTTTTACTATGCATGTGATGCGACCTCACACTTTTCTTAAACGACGTTTTGGTGCACAACAGAGCGATTACGTTTTTATAACAGTGAATGGAAAGCGGCACATAATCTCGATCACCTGTGGCTATATTTCTCCCAGGGGAAGATTTGACAATGACCACCTGAAAGTTGTTCTTGGCTCCTGCCTACGACATCATGTTTTCGTAGGTGACTTCAACGCTCACCACTGTTTTTGGGCTAGCAGGGTCATAAACATTCGAAGAAGACAACTTCTTGACATCACAAGTAGCAGTAGTCTTGGCATCTTGAATGACGACTAACAAATATTTTTAGATGCAGAACGTACAGCAGCTGTCTCGGTTTAGCTACCGCTTCATGATGCTTTTTGTCTTCTGTTCCTGGTGCACAAATGCTAGAACGAGTGACAGTAACCACTTACCTACTTATTTACAATTGAGATGGTTTAGCAGGCTTTCTAGTTCTCATGCACAACTCACTGAGTGTGATGATTTTAAAAACAAGCTGAAACAGTCTTGCGGCTATACATTTTCTCCGAAAGAGACTGAAGAGCGCAATCTAGCAGCAATGCATGCAGCTACGCGCATATTCCCAACATCAAATTTGAGAGCATCCGTTGACGTTTTATATTGTTGCGGTGCATTTGCACAGCACCGTGCACGCAAGAAAGAGATGAAGAAGAAGTGGTAGACTATATCCTGGAGCTCTGACCTTTATACCAGTCTGCGCGATTACCACTAGCGAATACATTTGTCCATCGGGCTTCCTCTTCGTAAGATTTGATGGAGGTGCGGGGTAACGACTCGGAACGGAACTTGCCAGTGGCCGACATTTCACTTCTTCCCAAATATCGCAGGAGACGGGGCTTAGTTCGGCCACGCCTGCGCCGACTGCGTCGACTGACGTGCTCAAGTATCCGCGTGATCCAGCAACCTTTTGCGGCACCGATGGAGCCGATGTCGACGACTCGCTGGTAAGCGGGTCAGCAGTCACGACAAGTGGGATGCTGCAGTGATGCTGACGAACATAATTTTTTTTTATTTGGCGGAAACTGCTCGAGTGTGGTTTCGAAAGCACGAAAAACTCCGTGACTGCGATGCTTAAAGCAGAAGCTGCGAGATCTCTTCGGAAGACCACTCGGCCGGAAGGGCGTCGCCAAGAAAGAGTTTGCATCACGAGTTGAGATGTTTACGAAAGGCGAAGTCGCCTATATACAAGACGTGTTGGAACTCTGGCGCAGTGCTGACGATGAAATACCGGAGTCTGAAAAAGTCTCGCAAGTCCTAAAAGGTTTCGTCGCCTTCAATTTACTCATTTGTAATAACTGTACTTCAATTAATGATCACAGAGTGCAAGCGTTTCGAGCAGGTGGACATCTGTCGTATTTATCAGACATTTTCAAGGTTTTGCAATATGCTGCAACATCCTTCTTAAAAGACTGACAGGGCTCTCCTTCTCGGCAGCGGCACTCTTCAGAGCAGTTTATAAAGATCGTTTGCTTTGAGCTAGAAGCAATTTCTCCTGCTGCTCTGAGCGCACCTGTCAACAATACATGCGCTCCTACGGTTCCCCTTGTTCAGGCTATTGCGCCCCAACAACCCGCAAATCTTGCATTGCAGTCAATTTAATCATGACAAGGTCCCGGCCAAATGAATGTCCTTCGCTCTAGTATACTCAAAATTAATAGATCCCTTGAAGTTCTCGCAACTTGGTGGAGTGGCAAACACCGGATGACCGACCTATTTGCTTCAGTTGTGGCCGCGTTGGTCACATCACCCGATACTGTCGCAACCGCTAGTCCTCGATGCCGTTCTCGAACAGCCCTAGTTGATCGACGAGCAGTCACTAGTCCCATTCACTGGAAAGTCGTCGCCCGTTGTCGAGGTCACCTGAATTCCATCGCCTGTCGCCACCTGGGCGCATACTATCAGAAAACTAAAAGATGCAGCTCCCGGAGGTGACGCTGCATTGTCAACGCTTTCGCCAAAGCGTTTCACTTTGGCAGCCAGACGCCACATTGTGGATGTAGAAGTTGACGGTGTATTTTTCCCAGCACGTGTTGATGATACTGGAGCCCATATTTCGGGGATGAGCGACCGTCTTCGTTGCCGCTTGGAGAAAGTCCTGACACCTGCGTATCTCGTGCTATTCGGGTTGCCGATGGAGCAACGCCTATTATCAGAGGCATGTGCACGGTCTGAATAACTGTGGCTGGTTTCAACACATGTATTTTATTTGCTGTTCTGCAACGGTGTTCCCATGACTTCGGCCTCGACTTCTAATTGGGCCATTCAGCCTTGATTGACTGCGCTGCTGGTCTCCTCCAACTGGAGCTGCCTATTCAATGCTGTGGGCCAAAATTAGCTGAGCCTCGTTTATATTGTGTAGACTTCGTACGGTTGCCAGCTCAAGCCTCCATGTATATTCATTCATGCATTATATCATTGAGACTAGCGCCGATAACTGCGCATTTCTGTCTCTTTTAAATTTTGGCTTAAGTATGCAAGTTATCCCGAAAGGAATGTCGCTCGGTAATGCTTTTCCCATCGACGATACCGCCATCTCTGTATTACGTGTACGGCGGACGTCCGCAGCAACCTGCTGCTCGGTCCATTCCGCAACGTCCAATCTCGGCATATTTTTGAAAATGTTCGCTCTAGACCTGCTTCCCGAACATGCTGCGGATCTTTGTTGGGTCCTGGTGTGTTATCATAATGCGTTTGGTTTTCAGGATAGCGCTCTGGGACAGATTTCCGTGGTATCATGAGACGCCAACAAAAAAAGAAAAACACGAAGAATAACATAAAGGATATTGCTTGTACTTAAGATATGAAATAAAGAAATGATAAATAATTGGCAATTAAACTGCATTAAACGTGGGATCGTTCCGCACCTGCGGAAAGTTGTTTTTTTATCCACTTTAATTTCCATTATTTATCATTTCTTTAATTCAATTAAGTACAAGTAATTTCCCTTATGTTATCCTTGGTGTCCTTGATTGTTGGTTTCTCATGATGTGATTAATGAAAATCGCGCCTCTCAGGTTAACACGTTTTCTTCTCGTTCTTACATAACGAGGGTCTGCAATCCGGCAACATTGATGCCTTTAGGTAGCTTGTGCGGGTTTATTGACCTGTTTGCCTTCACCCAAAAATATCGAGTACTCGTGACGCCTGCGGCAGAAAGAATGGTCCATATACGCTGCCAGGGTTTGTCAGTGACGGCGCTGGTTAACGCTCCCAAGGTTACTTGTAGTAGTAACACATGAATACCAAAGAAAGCGGATGGACAAACCGCGCCGCAGTAGCTCAATTGGTTAGAGTGTCGCACGCGTAATGCAAAGACATGGGATCATTCCCTACCTGCGGCAAATAGCTTTTTCATCCTCTTTCATTTCCAATTATTTATCATTTATTTATTTTAATTATTAAGTATCTGTAATTTCTCTTATCTAATCTTTATTGTCTTTGTTTGTTGGCTTCTCATATAATTAACAAAAATAGCGCCCTTCGGTTAACACCTTTCTTCAGATTTCTGTTGTGACACATAAGATTGACACCGGTGATGCTAGTCCTATCCACCGACGACTTTATCACGTGGCTCACACAGAACACCACGTTATTCAAGCTGAAATAGACAAGGTACTAAACAAAAGAGTATGTGAACTCTCTTCGAGTCCTTGGGCGTCGCCGGTTGTCTTGGTCAAAAAGCAGGATAGCAGCTGGTAATCTTATGTCGACTGCCGTCAACTGAATCCAGTCACAAAAAAGGATTTGTACCCTCTCCCCTTGATTGACGATGCTCTCGAGTGCATTCACGGATGGAACTACTATTGGGTTCAATACTATTTTCCTTATACATAAATGACCTACCCCGAAGGCTTAATAAGGGTGAGGAAATAATGTATGCTGATAATAGCATAGTTTTATTCTCAGGATAGGATATCAATCACTTAGAAAACACTGCTAATGGAGAACTTGAAAAACTAAGAAATTCGTTTATGGACAGGTTAACACTAAATACATCTAAAACAAACTACACTACGTGTTCGTCCAATAAAGATAAAATACCACCAATAACTTTCAAGATTGCTATGATAACAATTACAGAAGCTCAAGAATATAAATACCTCGGTATAACATTAGATTCATGCCTTCATTACAGGACACTCATAGCAAATGTTTGCCACTAGCTCAGTCATGCATACTTCACTTTGTCAGGCACGTCAGCATTTTTCCGCATGTACCCTACGAATGATTTGCTTCAGTATTCTTCATAGTCATTTAACCTACGGTGTGGAGACCTTGGGGCTTACGTATTCATCTTACCGAGATCCAGTAATTAAACTCCAATAAGAGCACTCCGAATTATGTCATTCTCTAGTTATACGGAACACACAGAACCGCTATTCCAAAAAGAACTTACATTATACCATTCCTCATTGTGAGGAAAGTCAAAACCGCGTGCTCAGTTCATGCCATATTTTCGGACAATAAGCTCCTTCCAAGTAACATTTTCATTACACCACACAGACACACGAGGACACAATTCAACATAAATTTTAACATACCACCTGTTAGCAACTTGTACAGCAGGCGCAGGTTAGCCTACATTGGAACGAAAATATGGAATAATCTTCGGAAGAGGTTAAGAGAGAGTGCAAGATTTTCGTACGATCTTAAGCAATTCATAATTATTGATCAATATTTTCTGCATTGTTATAGCAACGAATTTTGCTATTGCTGGCTTTTTATTTATTAATATCATGTTAACAACAATGTTAGCGGAATCTGCACTTTTTCAAACCTCATTACCTGTTAACCTAAGTTGCAATCGCCTTTTGTATAATTTGCATGGGCCCAGAACTAGCAATATTGCTAAGTGCGCAGGTCGTTTACAGCAACGTTTGTGATCATAAACAGAAATAAATTGAACTGAAGAAAATACTTGGCAATCGACCTCGAATCCGGTCGTGAAATCGACCATGCGAAAACAGCTTTTCTTACACCGGGCGGCCTTTACCATAATAATGTTGTACCTTTGGGACATTGTAATGCCCCTGCAACTTTCGAAAGAATGATGAACTCTCTCCTTCGGGGCTATAAGTGGTGCACCTGCTTATGTTATGTGGACGATGCCATAGTATTTTCATCTGCATTCGAGAGCCACCTCAGTCACTTGGCCGCTATTTTTGAAGTCATTAGGAAAGCTGGCCTTCAGGTTAATTCTTGTAAGCGCCATATTGAATACAGTTAAGTCAAAGTTCTTGGCGCCATTGTCAGTGATCCAGGTGTGCATCCTGATCCTGACAAGATTTACGCCCTCAAGAACTTTAATGTACCCTGCTCTTCAAAAGATGCGTACGTCTTAGTGGGCTTGCGCTCCTATCTTCCTTCATTTGTTAAAAATTTTGTTGATGTCACCCTGCCAGTGACCAACCTTCTCAAGAAAGACGCGGCGTTTCGGGGGGGCCGCGAGCAACCTGACGTCGTCTGTTAAAAACGCCTCAGATATTTGGCCACTTGGATCCATCTGCACCAATCAAGCTCGCACGGAGGCTATTGGCCATTGCATAGGTGCTGTACTCGCCCAACAGCAAAACGGAGTCGAGCACGTCATTTGGCTCCACCTACAGAGATCATACATTAGCTTTACATATTTCCTTAAAGTACGCTCCAATCCTGAACATCCATGTTTTCATACCGTTACCGATATGACGTGCGCTACACTTTTCAGCAATCGCCCCTCCATAAGACAGCCTTTCTCGCTGCGTGTGAAGGAGATTAGCGATGAAATGCGTGTCCCACTCGTCGAGCATCGCTTAATGCACCTAACCAAGCTCTTACCTCCTTGGGAGTGGCAGGTGATGCAATGTGACATATCCTTTATAAATATTACAAAGCACGCTCCTGAGGCCGAAATTAGAATGCATTTCCTAGAACTCCAGCACAAGTACTCCTGCGCAGAGTTCTACACAGACGCTTCCAAGTCAAATGCCGGGGTATCCTATGCAGCCGTCGGCCCATCGTTTTCGGAATCCGATGTACTGCATCCGGAAACAAGTATCTTTACGGCCGAGGCCTACGCACTACTCTCTGCTGTAAAGCACATAAGAAAATCGAAACTTCCAAAAGCAGCGATCTATACAGACTCTCTCAGCGTCGTGAAGGCCTTAATGTCACTCTACAAACATAAAAATCCCGTATTCAATGAACTGTATTCGGTATTGTGTAAAGTGTACTCATCTAACCAGAACATCATAATATGCTGGGTCCCTGGCCATAGGGGAATCGAAGGTAACGTTCTCGCGGACGAGATGGCCACGTCAATCACATCGCAAGCTCTTAACCCTACCGCTGATGTGCCTGTGACAGATCTGAGGCCTTTCTTACGAAATAAACTGCGACATCACTGGCAGTGCACGTGGGACGCGCAAACAAATAACAAACTGCACGTTATAAAGCCCCAGTTAGGTTTTTGGCCCTCCCCAACAAAATCTCGGCGAACAGATGTCCTATTCTGTCGCCTCGGAATAGGACACACATTTGGCACCCATAGTTACCTGCTTACTGAAAGTGAACCTCCAACTTGTGGTAGATGCGGTGAGAGGCTTACCGTCCTCCACGTGCTCCTGGAGTGCCAGGAAGCCGAAATGGAGAGAAAGAAACATTTTCCGCTTGCTTACCATTATAACATCCCTCTACACCCGGCTATGTTTCTCGGCAAGGAACCGCTTTTTGACACCAAGGAAATCCTCAACTATTTAAATGAAGTCGTACTACACGTTATATGCCCATTAAATTCGTAGAGCATCCTCGCTCCAGAGGATGCCACTGCGATAACAGTTTTGCATAGCACATGCCTCCAGGCCCTTGATCTTCAAGGGCTCTAAGGAGGCAACAGTGCTCTCGCATATTTTATAACCATATATATTTTTACACATCGTATCATTCTTTTTAAATGCACCTTAAATGTTCATAGTACACGTCATAAGACATCGCCATAATCTTATTGTACAGATTTTGCGTACTTTAGCGCGAACATTTTTAAGGCCCCTCTACAGCCACGTCACACCAACTTCATCGAACTCATGATTTCATTGCAAACTCATTAACATGGGCATGGCGCTCTTTGGCCATAACTGGCCCTTGCGCCATTAAAAACCACATATCATCATCATCGTACTCGCCCAACAGCAAAACGGAGTCGAGCACGTCATTTGGCTACGCCAGTCACCTCTTGTCCCTTTCAGAGCGTAATTCTCCTATCACCGAAAGCGAGTGCGTCATTATGATGTGGGCACTGGATAAATTTCGTCCTCACTTGTTTGATCGCCCATTTTCGGTCAACAGGGACCACCATGCCCTGTGCTGGCCTTGGTCGCTGAGCGAGCTGACTGGGTGGCTTGGTTGCTGGGCACTCAAACTTCAGTAACACTTTTTCGTTGCGATGTACAAGTGCGGCCACTTACATCTGGACGTCGACTGCCTGTCTCGTCATCCTGTCGAACCTTCTGACAATGACGACAGTGTTCGGCGTCGCTTCTTATATTGTCAACCTGCCGAGCACCTTGGTCCAATCGATATTCCCACGGAGTCTTTTATTCGTGCCGGCATAGACCTTCTTCGCCCCTTTCCCACATGCATAAAAGGAAACAAATGCATAGCCGTTCCCACAGACTATGCGACGCGCTATTCCATTAGACGTGCCCTGCCCACCGTCTGTGCTTCAGATGTGGCAGACATTCTACTTCAAGACGTAATTATTCACCGTGGCACTCGCTCTCACACTTTCCTTGTTAAGGCTCTCAATCATTCGTTTTATTTCATCGCAAGTATTGCTGAACAGGACACTGTCATGTGTAAACCGAAGGTTGCTGAGATATTCGCCATTGATCCTGGCTTTTAAGCCTTCCCAGTTAGATAGCTTGAATACTTCTTCGAAGCATGCTGTAAATGGCACTGTAGAGATTGCGTCCCTTTGCCTGACCCCTTTCTTTAGAGGTATCTTTCTAATTTTTTGGTGGAGAACCAAGGTAGCTGTGCAGTCTTTGTAGACATTTCTCAAGATATACCGTAATGTCTCTATCACTTTTGGTATCTCTAATGAATCAAATGATTTTTTTTCTTTGAAAGCCATATAGAGAGCCTGATTGTACTCCGCAGATCTCTCGTTTACTAGAATAATGACACTGATATGATATATTGTAGAGTATTCCTTCCGGAGGCCAGCCTCTTCTCTTGGTTGACTGAAGTCGTGCTGCCTTAATTCTTTTGGAAATTATGTTGGTGAAGACCACCTTTGAATGCTGAAGCACGTAGCGTCGAGACTTTTTCTCATTTTTTTTACTTTTTATTTCCTTCACCCCTTTTCCCAACACAGGGTAGCCAGCCGCTACTTACACTGGCTAACCTCCCTGTCCTTCCTTCCCTTTTCTCTCCCTGTCTTTACGTTGACGAATATTGTATGAATAACTGAACGTAAGCTAATGGGCCTATCATATCTGAATTCTTTAAACTCTCGTTTTTTCGTAATTAGTATAATGTTCGCATTCTGCCAGTTCTATGGAGCCCTTGAAGTCATGAGACATCTGTCATATGGTTACTATATACCATGCAAATTTTAACTGACATCGTCCAAATCTTGTGGGGACGGATTGGCGTGAGGCCTACCCTGGAAGCGCGGTAAGGAAAGGAAGCGATGCTCTTTCACAGCGCGATACAAAGGGCGCTACGGCCGGGTTCTTCAATATGGTGTATAGAAGGCAACAAAGTTTTGTTTCAACGAACATGGTGGCTCTCATCGAAGTGCAGGTTCTCGCGGTGTACCACATTCGACCCTATTTGCTAATACTATCCTTAACTATGCAGAAAAGACCATTCTGATCGCAGCGGCTCATTAGCAAAGACCCGCTATAGCACATAAACATCGAAAAAGTTAAATTTTACCCTAAAATGTGCCATCCTCCTTCAGCAAACTCCGCTGTACCACGCGGGCGGGTTCGATGTACACTGAAAAAAAGCGCCAGCAAGATCGTACAGCGGTACTACAATGTACGTGCGTCAGAGAAAAATGAGCGAACAACAAGCAGGACGAATCCCACGAGCTGATAGAGTTTCTCACTTTATAGAAGGGCCTCTATTCCTTCTATGATGATCATAATGATGATAGCGTGCTGTTGGGTTTAAATTCAATTTTTCTAGCTGCGAAGCAACGACAGGAAAAGGGTTTCGCTCTCATACATGCTTTGGCGCATGCTTGGAGCAATTTTGCTCTAAAATGCCGTTTGCTCAAGGTATGGTGCAAGGAACGACTCTCGGCGCAGTTTCTCGCATTTGGTGAAGCTGTTGCGCCACTGTAAAGGTAAAAGGACAAGGTGCAAAAATTGTGCAAGTAAAACCCTTAGGGACATAAAAAAAGAAAAACCTGGGTTGCAACATTCATATGGGGACTGATTACAAGCGAAGCTGTTCAGGCTGAAACATGGGCTGCATTTATTAGGAAATCATATATTTTTTTTGCACGGCACTACACCACGCCGACACAAGCGCCGTTGCGGTCGCCGCACCTTCCATGTATCTGCCGCAACCGGTGCTCCAGCCGCTCCGGTTCCTCTGACGCGCGTGACGTTATAACGATGCGCTGGTCGCGTGTACTGGCCCCAACGCCGCATTTTTTTGCCCCTCTCAATAATCGTCAAACAAGATTTAAAACAAATAAAGCGCACGAAGGCCAACTTGCTGCACTACTGCACTTTCTTAGGGTGTTTCAGCGAACACTTTCAAAAATCTTTTAGTGTTGCCCCTGGCAGATGTCACAATTCTAGTTCATAAGCTGGTCCACTCGAATCGGCGGACAATACTTTCACAAAAAGTTGAGATGCAAAATCGACTAATTACTAAAAATTCACTAATTAATTTTCTAACTATTATATTATGGCTCATATTGCAATTTACAAATTATAGCCGTGGAGTTCGCAAGGCGGATCCACTAGGTACGAATTTTCAAGATGACACCAATTTCGAGATACAAGTTCCCGAACTCTGCTGAGAATATACTGGCGTTCCAGTTAATTCTTTAACAAAACGTTGTTTCATGCACTGAAGCACACAAGTAAATGGAACGCCAATGCACTTCTCCGCAAGGGAGAGAGAGAATTAAACTTTATTGTTAGACCAGGTTTCTTGAGCCAAAGGTGGGTGGCCTCCTCAGTCCAGGTAACCATGGCTCGCAGGCGCTGCCCGGGCCCTGGGGTGCGATTTTGTAGGAATGCCTTTTTTCATGCCAATGACTTTTCGCGCGACGTCATAGATTTCGGAAATTGTGTATACGTAGGCACGACGTTTCTTGGATCGTCCAATCAGAAGCTCCCTTTATTGGCCGGATGTTTCTTACATATTCTCTTCTCTTTTTCCGGGACTGTATAGCAAATTTGTTATGTAAAACGGCACTTAATAATAGCGGACTTCCATGCTGCGTAAAGCAAATTCATTTTGTTACATTACAACGCAAAAGCTGCCGCAGTCCAAAGAAATGCGAACGCAAGTGCTCTATTTTTGAAGCCGTAGCCACATAGTAGTCGGATTTGCATCCAATCCATGCCGTTGAGCGCCCGCAAAATGGCAGCCTTTGTTTACCTGTGAACAGCTGACAGCCCCTAGCGTGTCTGTCTGAACAGCTGACAGCCACTTGCGGGCCCGTAATTGCGGCCCCGCCCCCGTCAGATACTGATTGAGGTGAGTAACTATTGCTCATGTAGTGCTTGCATTGTCGTGTGGTTTTCGCTGCATGTCTGACATGTGATAATTTCTTCTTTAGGAAGGGCCAACAAGAATTATCCGTAGCCCCCGAGGTCAAACTTTGCAACATAGTGGATCGAGAACTGTCAAGGCATTTTCCATAGGGTACCGCCATGACATAACGATAGCTGCGTCAAAGTTATCGCTCCCTCGGTAATACTCCCTGCACTGATACGCTCCGAGAAAGAAGCTGCTACAACATTAAATGTGAGTAGTGACTTCACCTTTATTTACATTAGTGGTATAAAAAGGCAGAAATGAGGCGTAGCGAGCACTTTATCATCATCAGCCTGGTTACGCACACTGCAGGGCAAAGGCCTCTCCCATATTTCTCCAACAGCCCCGGTCATGTACTAATTGTGGCCATGCCGTCCCTGCAAACTTCTTAATCTCATCCGCCCACCTAACTTTCTGCCGCCCCCTGCTACGCTTCCCTTCCCTTGGAATCCAGTCCGTAACTCTTAATGACCATCGGTTATCTTCCCTCCTCATTACATGTCCTGCCCATGCCCATTTCTTTTTCTTGATTTCAACTAAGATGTCATTAACTCACGTTTGTTCCCTCACCCAATCTGCTCTTTTCTTATCCCTTAACGTTACACCTATCATTCTTCTTTCCATAGCTCGTTGCGTCGTCCTCAATTTGAGTAGAACCCTTTTCGTAAGCCTCCAGGTTTTTGCCCCGTAGGTGAGTACTGGTTACTGGTAGGTACTGGAGTACTGGTAAGACACAGCTATTATACACTTTTCTCTTGAGAGATAATGGCAACCTGCTGTTCATGATCTGAGAATGCCTGCCAAACGAAGCCCAGCCCATTCTTATTCTTCTGATTATTTCTGTCTCATGATCCGGATCCGCAGTCACTACCTGCCCTAAGTAGATGTATTCCCTTACGACTTCCAGTGCCTCGCTGCCTATTGTAAATTGCTGTTCGCTTCCGAGACTGTTAAACATTACTTTAGTTTTCTGCAGATTAATTTTTAGACCCACTCTTATACTTTGCCTCTCCAGGTCAGTGAGCATGCATTGCAGTTGGTCCCCTGCGTTACTAAGCAAGGCAATATCATTAGCGAATCGCAAGTTACTAAGGTATTCTCCATTATCTTTTATCCCCATTTCTTCCCAATCCAGGTCTCTGAATACCTCCTATAAACACGCTGTGAATAGCATTGGAGAGATCGTATCTCCCTGCCTGACGCCTTTCTTTATTGGGATTTCTTTGCTTTCTTTATGGAGGACTATGGTGGCTGTGGAGCCGCTATAAATATCTTTCAGTATTTTTACATACGGCTCGTCTACACCCTGATTCCGTAGTGCCTCCATGACTGCTGAGGTTTCGACAGAATCAAATGCTTTCTCGTAATCAATGAAAGCTATATATAAAGGTTGGGTATATTCCGCACATTTCTCTATCACCTGATTGATAGTGTGAATATGATCTATTGTTGAGCAGCCTTTAAGGAATCCTGCCTGGTCTTTTGCTTGGCAGAAGTGTAAGGTGTTCCTGATTCCATTTGCGATTACCTTAGTAAATAGTTTGTAGGCAACGGACAGTAAGCTGATCGGTCTATAATTTTTCAAGTCTTTGGCATCCCATTTCTTATGGATTATGATTATGTTAGCGTTTTTCCAAGATTCCGGTATGCTCGACGTCATGAGGCATTGCGTATACAGGGTGGCCAGTTTCTCTAGAACAATCTGCCCACCATCTTTCAACAAATCTGCTGTTACCAGATCCTCCCCAGCTGCCTTCCCCCTTTGCATATCTCCCACGGCTTTCTTTACTTCTTCAGGCGTTACCTGTGGGATTTCGAATTCCTCTAGACTATTTTCTCTTCCATTATCGTCGTGGGATCCACTGGTACTGTATATATCTCTATAGAACTCCGCAGCCACTTGAACTATCTCATTCATATTAGTAATGATATTGCCGGCTTTGTCTCTTAACGCATACATTTGATTTTTGCCAATTCCTAGTTTCTTCTTCACTGTTTTAGGCTTCCTCCGTTCCTGAGAGCATGTTCAATTCAATCCATATTATACTTCCTTATGTCTGCTGTCTTACGCTTGTTGATTAACTTCGATAGTTCTGCCAGTTCTATTCTAGCTGTAGGGTTAGAGGCTTTCATACATTGGCGTTTCTTGATCAGATCTTTCGTCTCCTGCGATTGTTTACTGGTATCCTGCATAACACAGTTACCACCGATTTCCATTGCACACTCCTTAATGATGCCCACAAGATTGTCATTCATTGCTTCAACACTAAGGTCCTCTTCCTGAGTTAAAGCCGAATACCTGTTCTGTAGCTTGATCTGTAATTCCTCTATTTTCCCTCTTACCGCTAACTTATTGATCGGTTTCTTATGTACCAGTTTCTTCCGTTCCCTTCTCAGGTCTAGGCTAATTCGAGTTCTTACCATCCTGTGGTCACTGCAGCGCACCTTGCCGAGCACGTCCACATCTTGTATGATGCCAGGGTTAGCGCAGAATATGAAATCTATTTCATTTCTAGTCTCGCCGTCCGGGCTCCTCCACGTCCACTTTCGGCTATCCCGCTTGCGGAAGAAGGTATTCATTATCCTCACATTATTCTGTTCCGCAAACTCTACTAATAACTCTCCCCTGATATTCCTAGTGCCTATGCCATATTCCCCCACTGCCTTGTCTGCAGCCTGCTTCTTGCCTACCTTGGCATTAAAGTCGCCCATTAGTATAGTGTATTTAGTTTTCACTCTACCCATCGCCGATTCCACGTCTTCATAGAATCTTTCGACTTCCTGGTCATCATGACTGGATGTAGGGGCGTAGACCTGTACAATCTTCATTTTGCACCTCTTATTATGTTTCACAACAAGACCTGCGACCCTATCGTTAATGCTATAGAATTCTTGTATGTTACTAGCTATATTCATATTAATCAGGAATCCGACGCCTAGTTCTCTTCTCTCCGCTAAGCCCTGGTAGCACAGGACGTGCCCGCTTTTTAGCACTGTATATGCCTCTTTCGGCCTCCTAACTTCAATGAGCCCCATTACATCCCATTTACTGCCCTCTAATTCCTCCAATAGCACTGCTAGACTCGCCTCACTAGATAACGTTCTAGCGTTAAACGTTGTCAGGTTCATATTCCAATGGCGGCCTGTTTACCTCTAAATTTCTTACTGTTCTGCGGGCCAGCTGAAATTCCCAAGTTGAGAAACAGAAAATGGCAGCAAAAGGGCCGCGGGTATCGAAAGAGGAGGCGGCTATTCTCGTGCAGTTCATCGAGCAGCACCCACACCTGGCGAGAGCTTCTACAGAGTTCTCGCCACGTATGACTGCTGCTCGAAAAAACGAACTGTGGGAGGAGGTGGCGGCGGTGCTTAACGCACAGGGGCCAGCCGTAAGGACCACCAGCCGTTGGCGCAACCATTGGGCCAAGATGGCCCATAAAGCGAAAAAATAAGCGGCCAGGGCCGCGAGCGAGAAGAGGTGAGATTCTAATGATGCTGACAGTAAGGTCGTTTCACGTTGTCGTTGTTGTTGCCGTGTTTGCAGGGCTACTAGAGGTGGCAAAGTGGGTGGCGTCGACGGCCGCGTCCTCGACGTCCTTATGAGGACAGGAGGGGCCCTTGTTTCCCCCCCCCCGATTTCTTCGCCGATAGCGAGGTGCGTACATTTGATTTAAAAAAGTATTGTTTGTGTGACCTGCTGTGGCCTCACAAATTTTCAGCATTACATTGTAACGCAATATTGCAAAATTTTTAAGCCCTTTTTTGTGCAAGTGACAATATAGGTTATGTACTCTGAGCAGCAACTTGTGTACATGATGCGCATTGCACACACTGCTCGTAATGTCTGAACACTACTCTGATTGCAGGACGACATAAGTTCAGAGGAAGCTGCAGGGCCCAGCGGTTCCCGCAGACATCCACCAGCGACAACTGCCTTCGTGGTGTCGGGCCCTGCAGCTGTTGCTGGGCCAAGTGACCTTACACGTAAGGCATTGACCTAGCTTTTGTAGTAGCATTGTTGTTTGCAGTTGCTGTATGATCTTGCTAGGAAGTCAAGTACGTCACTGTGCTGTTATTACCTCTGTGTCCAGCATCCAGCTCTTATTCATGGAGGAGAAATGCAAGACTACAAATGACATGATGTTGTAATAAAGATTCCTTGTGCATGTTAGAGGTTACTGCTACCAGCAACTTTCTGTGGCATCTTTTGCTCTAACTACCTGTTTTGTGTATCACTATTGTAGCTATGCAGCTATATTGACATTTCAAAGTGACTGGTTAGGACAATCAATCTGTGTAGGTCGGATAACAGTGAATGAGCAGTCTTTGCTTTTGCCTTGCATGAAGAGCCACCGGCTACCCCCCAGGTGCTGCGGCCTACTACCCAGCTGCCGCGGCTTACCACCCAGGTGCCTCAGCCACCCCCGCAGGTGCCGCAGCCAACATCGCAGGTGCCGCAGCCAACCCCGCAGGTGCCGCAGCCTACCCCGCAGGTGCCACAGCCTACCCCGCAGCTACCGCAGCCAACCCCCCAGGTGCCTCGGCCTACCCCCCAGGTGCCTCGGCCTACCACCCAGGTGCCTCAGCCAACCCCGCAGGTGCCGCAGCCTACCCCTCGAGAGCCACGGGCACCCCGTAGACAGCCCAGGCAGCAGGAACTCGATGGTGCTGTGGTGACGGCTACTGCCGCATACGTTCGCCAGAGCCAGTTGGAGGAAGCCAGAGTTCAAGAGGACACCCGCTTCCGCCAACAACTGCTGGAGCAAAACCGGCAGGTGTGTGTAAGGCCACAGATGTATATTTTCTGCGTAGGAAATTGATGAGCATATGACCTCTCTGAAAATTATATTAATCATTGAAGAAGCATAACGTATACGTGTAGTCCTGTGGTGATATCTTGTACACATTCGCGTGATATAACATGTGTAAATATCTACGCAAATATGCGGGCATTCCGAATGTGGCACTGCAATTTTGAGGTGCCTAGTAATTGTCATGTCAATTTAAGCACGACGCCACACTGCAAGTGTTCTACAATTTAATCCTTGTCATCGAATGGTGAAAGTTTCAGGCCTTACTACAATGTCGAAACAACCTGTCAATATACACAGCAAAAAAGAAACAAAGTTATGAAAATTCCTTGCCTATGCTCCTTCTTTTCATTTGTAATGTTTATTTTTTGTTTGTTGCATATTTGTTTGTGTCACTACCTACTGAGCTAGAATGTCTCTTTTCTTGCACATCTGTCTCATTATCCCACATTTTGTTGTCATTCAGTAATCTTTCAGGTAGTGATACATTGTATTTTAGCCCTTGTGGTGCAATTTGTGTGTAATATTTATGCAGTTTGTCTTACTGAATATGAAAGTATGGTGCTATGGCTCTTTCAGTTTCAGAACGCCACAACAGCATGTTCCTTTCACATGTAGTGATGTACCTACACATTTCGCTGTGATAAATATTCGGTTGCCGGGCGATTTAAGCACCTGCTCATTTCTGTTTCTGGTGCAGTTTAAGCCAGTTGTTATTACTGTGTACTTGTGCAATGTACAACAGTTTTCTTAAACGATGCATGTCGTTACCTGTTATATATTATGATGCAACAACAATGTGATCCAATATTTATTCCAACGTGTCTGTGATATGTTGCATAATGTCTTTACTACTGAGTACTCACACTTCTTCAATGTAGAGACTGTCGCATGTGATGTGTACATAAACAAGTGTATGTTGAAGGCTGAAATACAGAAAGGTGCAGTTTTCCTCTAGTGCTTTTATTTACACATCGCAACCACATTTCTAGTGCTAGCTTGCACTGTAAAAATATTACTGTATAACATTGCTGAGTTCTGCTATATACAAGTGAGGTCACTTTGTTGAAATCTATCAACTGCTCGTGCGTCCACACACTTCGCGGGAGCCACAGCGTTTGACATGTCGGATGACCAGTTGGACGGCATTTTCGTCACTCGAAAGGAACTTTGCCGTTGTTCCGAGACAAAATGGTGGAGGACCTAGAAGCTGCGCGTGCAATAGCACGTTCCATGGAGCGGAAGGTGTGACGTGCACTGTACATCTTGGCTTCGGTGAGCTTCTCTGTGCTAGTAGAAAGCCAGGAGACAGGCGCTTATGTCCATCAATGCGTAAGGGGATACAAGTAAGAATCAGGCTACATGCATCTAGATTACGACAGCAGCAACAAGCAAATTGTGGCACACACTTTGAATATGCACTTATTTTTAGCTTGCTTTCAGTCTCATACGTCACCACTAATGATACCGTTTTACTTACTATAAATGGAGGCTTTACATAACCATTCTCTACAGAACTTTTATGTACCCACCGCGGTTGCTCAGTGGCTATTGTGTTAGGCTGCTGAGCACGAGGGATGGAATCCCGGCCACGGCGGCCGCATTTCGATGGGGGCGAAATGCGAAAACACCCGTGTACTTAGATTTAGGTGCACGTCAAAGAACCCCAGGCGGTCGAAATTTCCGGAGCCCTCCACTACGGCGTGCCTCATAATCAGAAAGTGGTTTTGGCATGTAAAACCCCATAATTTAATTTTTTAAACAAGTTTTACATTTCTCAACAAATCATGAATGCTTTGCATTACGCAGACATCAACTACAACTTAGCACGGGAAATGTATCTGCAATTTCGCAGCATGAATTGCACAGTGCAATTACTTAAAACTGTGTGCATGCACCTAGCGATGCCGACGCTGCTGTTGACGTCGCAGCTGCCCCCACACACTCCCCAGATAACGCATGTGCTGCGCACGGGTTGTGCCAAGCATGCCAATGACATTGTCGCGAACAGCCCGCCCTCTCAAGTAGTGCATTCTAGAGCCCGTGTTTCGGGGCAGACTGTGCGGCATGGGGTCGCCGTTATTGTCAAGCTCACTACTACTGCCGCTGCTGCTGTCGTCATCACTGTCATCGCCTGATTCGTCGCCTTCAGAAAGGCGAAGGTTGTGCAACACAGCACATGCGGCGACAATGTTGGCTGCACGTTCCGGCTCCTAGAGGAGGGTGCAATATCGCTGAAGACAGCGGAAACGGCTCTTTAAGAGCCCAATGCACCTCTCCACTACGGAATGCATGGCGGCATGTGCTGTGTTGTACTGCCCCTCGGCTGTGTGCACTGGAGGATGGCCAGGAACCGGGGTCAGGAGCCACGACTCCAAGGGGTAGCCACTGTCACCTGCACAAAGATGGAAATGGTACATTGAGTACTCCGCTGACGAGAGGCAAGTTGTCAACTGAGGAAAGCTACAGCATCATTCAACAAAGGTAGACTTCAGGGTTGCAAGTCCCAAATAAAAGCATGAGTTGAGCATGTCCATAACCGACACGAGCTCTTAACCAATTTACAAGTGCACTACTCGGTGCCTGCCACAAACAAGAAATCAACACTTGTTGGTGCTATCAATGACAGTAGTAGCAGTAATGTGTGTTCATGTCTTCTGCTTCTGGCAGTCACTGGGTGCAGTAAGCACTAATACGTGTTGCTTTCGTCAGCTCCTCGTCGACACATAATGTGCTTGTACCTTAACACTTCGAACATTGCCAATGGTGGCAGTCAATGTCTCAATTTTCCTTTTTTTTACTCCGGACTTACTCAAGTTCTTGTGGTTTGGTTAAAAGTTTGGGTTGGAGCGGACACGGCGTTCTGCGCTGCTGAAGCATGACTGCGCCAAAAAATGTTTTTTTCTCACCGAGGAGGTATTCGCCGGCATTCACGATGCGCCCCGCTTGGAACCGCCGGCGCAACGATGTCGTCCACCAGACGAAAGCGTCGTGGTCCGACCCCGGTCGCAGAGGGTCAAAGGCCAAGATTTTCATGTCCGCGTCGCAGATCTGAGGTAAAACGTAAACCAGAGGAAGTGCCCGTTGGCGAAAGCAACGTAACTTTCAAAAAGCATCGCAGAAAACGTGAGTTTTACTTACTAACATGCACTTGAGGGCGTAGTATCCCTTGCGGCACATGAACACAGCCTTGCGCTCACCTTTGGGTGCGATAATGGCTATGAGGCTGCCGTCTACGCATCCGATGACGCCGGGGATAACGCCGCGGCGAAGGAAACCCTCCTTCACGGCTGCCTTTTCCTCGGCTATCTTCGGAAAATGGACCCACTTGTTGCGGGCCCCTGCCTTCACGTCAGCCTCTGCCACACGTCGCACGCACTCGCTCACCGTCGACTGCGACACACGGATCGTCTCCTCGCTCCCAACGGACGCTTGCAAGCTCCCGGTACCAAAGAAGCGCAGCGCACACAGCACTTTCCGCTCCACCGACAGTCCCGTCGCTCGCTCAGCTTCTAGTTCCCCCGCCAGTTCCTCGCACAACAACCGCACTGTTCCCTTCGAGAGGCGAAAACGCCGTCGAAAATGGTCATCCGGCATGTCAAACGCGTCGTCTGGCTCTCCCTGTTCACGTCGGCGACGGCGAAGAGCCAGGGCCATAGCGATCAGAGGGGCGGCCATTTTTTATGCCTTCGGAAACGACCCTGCCTCTGGCCGTGCCAAAAATCCGTGCCTTTTGCTCCGCATAATCAGTGCGTCAACGTCACGATGACGATTACACTTTGTGCGGGTTCCTGACGTCGCGTGATTGATAGACAAAATGGGCGCGGCACGGTCATTTTCGACCAATGGCTGCGCAGTGATGTCGGCAAAAGGCATAGAAAAAGTAATACAAGTCCTACAAAATCGCACCCCTGTTCACCAACCTTATGGCTGTCATGGTCTTGCATCACCATCAGAGCCTCCCACTGGTCTTCCGATTCTTCATCCATATCCGCTTCTTCCTGCATGTTATCTCCTGGTGGTGATGATGACGGTGGTACTTCGCGGTTATTTCTGCACTCCAGCATGATATGGCGCAAGGTGTTGAGCGTGTCTGGCGGGCAGAACTTGCAGTTTCGCCCGTAGGTGCCCGGATACATGGCGTGCAGCAGTGTTCCATGCGGGTAGGTTCCAGCCTGGAGTCTTCTCCAGGTTACCGCTTGCTCCCTACTCATCGTCTTATGCGCGGGCGGGTAGCGACGCCTCTGCTTCCTGTAGTGTGCCAGGATGTCCGAGTACTTGTTGGATATCCGTTCATCATCCTCGTCGCAGTCGTTGGTCCATGTTCTCTGCGTGTCGGAGACGGCTCGGCGTGCATAATCTCGAGCCGCGGCGTGCGCCGCCTGGTTCCCCGCGCGAGACTCGTGTCCCGGCGTCCAGAGGATTTGTGCTGTTTCAATCTCGGTCTTGGTCAAGACCTGAAGTGCTGCCTTTCCGATCCTTCCGCTCACATACCTCCTGCATGCTTCTTGCGAGTCCGTCACCACGGTAACCAGGGTCTTCTTGCACGTTGCGATGGAAAGGTCTATGCCCAGCTTCTCCGCTGTGCTCGAGTCCTTGGCACGTATGGATGTGGCTGTAAGTTGTTCGCCCTTCTCGTCAACCACGCTAATTGCAAATCGGTCATTTGTTCTGTACGCAGCTGCGTCCGTGTATCTCACATTTTCTTCTTTACTGTTTGGGCATTCCAGTATGTGCTTGAGCGCCTGCCTTCTCGCCTGTCTCCTTTCCTTGTCGTACTCGGTATGCATGTTTCTGGGAATGGTACTTATGTGTAGCTTGTCCCTGATCTCAAGTGGGATACGCTGAGGTAGGTGCCTCTCATCCTCGACTTGGTGGCCCAGATCTTTGAGCACGGCTATTCCCGTTTTTGTTAGCTTTAGTCTCACCAGTTGGCTGACGTTGGGCGCTTCCATGAGTTCTTCCCACGTGTTGTGAACTCCCATTTTGAGTAGTTTCACTGTGGATGTGGAAGGGGACAGACCCAACGCAATTTTGTAGGATTTTCTGATGAGGGCGTTTACTTTGTCTCGTTGACTGTTCTTCATGTCAACGTATGGGGTCCCGTAGGTGACGATGCTCGTGAGCAGCGCTTGTATTATTCTCGTGTAGTCTTCCTCCTTGAGTCCGTGCCTTTTGCTCGTCACTCTTTTTATAAGGTGGGTTATTTGATGCATTGTTCTCTGAATTTTTTCCAACTCTGCTGCCCTGGTCCCGTCCTTTTGAATCAGGAGTCCGAGGATGTGGAGCCTCGTTACCTGCGGAATCATGATGCCTCCCACCTTTACTTCCGGTCTGGTATATGCTGCGGTTGTCGCCTCTTGTGAGCTTTCTTAGTACCAAGAGCTCTGACTTTTATGGTGCGCACGTCAGTCCACATGCTTCCAGGTACCTCTCCGTTGTGTCAACAGCTTCTTGCTGAGCGTCTTACCGTTTACCTGTCGACCCTCCCGTAGTCCAGATGGTGAGGTCGTCAGTATATATTGCGTGACCAATTCCCTTTATTTCCTTCAGTTGTTTGGGTAGCGAGCTCATCGCTAGATTGAATAGCATCGGCGAAATGACTGAGCCTTGTGGCGTTCCCTTTCGCGGTATATCGAATTTATCAGAGCGTAAGTTGCCTATCCCCACGGTGGCTGTCCGTTCTTTCAGAAAACCTTTGATGTAATTGCATATATTTTTACCGCAGTTATATACGTTGAGGTGTTGCAGTATGGCTTCCTGAGATACGCTGTCGAAAGCCCCTTTCACGTCAAGTGCGAGGATGGCTCTTTCGCTCTGCGTGTCCAGTTTGTCGATGACTTTTTCTTTGATCTGCAGTAACACATCTTGCGTGGACAGGTGAGCTCTAAATCCGAACATGGTGTTTGGAACGTGTCCGTTGCCTTCGAGATGTTCGATCATGCGGTAGTGCACCATGTGCTCATAGAGTTTTCCAGCACACGACGTGAGGGATATAGGCCGAAGGTTCTGCACGCCGATGGGCTTGTTGGGTTTAGGTATCATGGTTAGCTCGGCATGTTTCCATTCCGGTGGTACTTTACCGTGCTCCCAGCACTCGTTGATGTATTTTAAGAGTGCGTCTACAGAGGGTCCGCCAAGGTTCCGGAGTGTCTTGTTATTTATTCTGTCGTACCCCGGCACCGTGCTTCGGTTGAGCTTGCTCAAGCCCCTGTCGAATTCTGCTTCTGTGAAGGGCCGATCCAGTTCTATATTTGGGTTGCCTCGATACTCGTTAAAGTGCGAATCTGCAGTTATGCTCTGCTCTGTACCGAGGAACTTCTCCTTCCCTTCTTTGATGATGTCTTCCTCTTTCACTGGGTGGTTGTGTATATGTCTCTGCGCTTTCTGTTTTGCGGCGTTCTTGGTCTCCTTCTTTGATAGGAGTGTCTTGAGTACCGACCATGTGCGCTTGCTACTTAAGGTCCCTTGAAGCTTGTTACATGTTTCGCGCCAGTTCTGTTTTTTCAAGTTGTTCAGAGTACTCTTGCGTTTCCTTGATCAGCTTAGAGATTCGAATTTTGAGTTTCCGGTTGCATTTGTTACGCTGCCAACGTTTTGCGAGTCCCCTCCGCGCTTCCCACAGGTGGAGTAAGTGGAGGTCGACCACGGGGGTGACTTGCGACAGCTGGATTGTCTTCGTATGCTTCTCGGCTCTTTCCACGACTCCTCTGGTGCATATTTCTATGTCGTCTATCGTCGCATTAATGGCGCTCTCGTCTTTGCGAAAGGCCTGCCTGTCCGTGATCTTGGCTTTTCCAATCTTCATCGTCGCTTTTTAGGGCGGGATGATCGTTTGCACTATATAATGGTCGCTACCCAGATTCTCGACCATGCAGCTCCACTCATACTGTTTGAGTCCGTGTACGAATGTGAGGTCGGGGCTGGTGTTTCTAGATACACTGTTGCCGTTGCGCGTGGCTGCGTGCGGGTCGTTGTGTAGCGTGAGGAGGTGTTGTTGGGCTACGAAGTGTACATCTTCTCTTTTTTCTTTGAGGTCGCATATCCCTAGGCCACATGGGGAGCATTAAATTCACCAATGACTATCAGTCCGTTACCCTTGCTCAACTTCTTCACTTCTCGCATTAGCTTGTCTAGATCCTTTAGGTGGTCCTTTGGCGGGCTGTACACGTTCAACACAAAGAGGCTTTGCTGCTGTTTTTCCTCGCGTACGATTTCGACGAGGGTGTGTTCGATGCGGTGTTGCATGTCATGTCGCTGAGCGTTGATGGCCTTCTTGGTCAGGATTGCTGTCCTCGTCTTACCGTCGGTGACGTGAGTGAGGTAATCGCTGACCTTGAAGTCTTTAGCTTCGGTTTCTTGTAAGGCTATAATGTCCGGGTTAAACTGCGTGCAGAAATGTACAATGTTGCTTCTCCTACTTCGGATGGAATGACAGTTCCTTTGCCAAATTTTGAGCCCTGGGTGTTGCTTGTAGTCATCTTTCTCTTTAGTTAGCCTCGCCATCTTGTTCGCTTAGGGTCTGCATGATCTTGGCTTCTCTCGCAGGGTACTTAGGCTTCTTGCGAGTAATATCTCTTTCTTCTAGCATGTAGATGCGTTGACTGAAACTTTTCCCGATTGAGTTATCTTGTTCTGTAGGACCGAAATCTGGTTGTCCATTTCGCTCTTGAGAGATGGGAACCCAGTCTGTATCATCTGGGTTACCGTGTTTTGCATAACCTGTGTTACCATGGACATTGTGGTTTCCATCATGGCGGTCACGCTGGCGTTGATGCGGTCTTCAAGTGACTTGAGGTCGTTCTGGGTTATCACCTCTTGGTTCGACAGTGTTGCTGGCTTTGGTTGTGTTGCTGAGGATGGTGGTGGTGGGGATGAAGTTCGCGGTAGTGGTGTTTGCGATTGCTGGCCCTTTTCTCTCCGTAGTTGTTCTATTTCTCGCATGAGGTATTCGAGCTGTTTTTCAGTGCCAGCGTCCTTCTCTTGTGTCTTCTTCTTTCGCTGTTCTAGCTCTCGCTTCAATTCATCGTTCTGTCTTCGCAGAATCATTATCGTGACCTCGTACCTCGAGTGTATTGTGGTTTGAACGCCATTATGTTCCCTCGACGTATGATTGTGCCCTGTGATGACGTTGGCCCAGCTTACCTTGCGCTGGGTGTTGTTGTGTTCCACGCCCGTTGCCGGTATCCGGGGGTTGCTCTGTTCTCTTTCCCTCGATCTCGATCCCGACTTGAATCTCGATCTTTTTGTCTGTTCGGTCTCATTCGGTGACTGTGGCGATGGTGACATGGTCATCATGTGCTCGTTGTCGTTGGTAGTTACTACGCTGGCCTGGTACCAGAATCATCTGTCTCAATCTTGACCGCTCCCTGACTCTCAACGGTGGCGGAGCCGGTTTCAGCTTCCTTCGACAGTCTAGTCGCCGTTTCATGGGGCATCCCGCAAAGCTTACATTTCGGCTCGCATTGGTGGTTGTATGGATCAGCGTTGTCTTCTTCGCAGTTGTCACATAGTTCGTCGTTTGGATTAGGACAGACATCTTGTCTGTGTCCTATCTCCCCGCAAGATCTGCAGTACTGCACTGACTTTCTGTAGGGTCTGCAGCGGGTGAGCGTACATCCAACTTTAACGTAAAACGGCACATAGGGGCCCTCGAAGGTGATCACTGCCGATGTCGATCTTCCCAGCATTCTAGCATAGAGGATGTTGCAATTGTGGGTCGTTGCTAGTGGATCTACTAGCTGCTCGTCGGTGGTGCCTTCCTCTATTCCCTGAACAACGCCACGTACAGTGCCCGGAATTGGTTTGAGTTACAGTGTGACTTCGTATGTTGCGTGTCCTATTTCGATGCTTGTTATTTCCGCTAGTTTAAGTGCGCAGTCCTCTTCTTCGGTACTTGCCTGAATTAAGTTTTGTTGCCACTGTGTGTGTATGATCACTTTGGCGTAGAGCTCCTGTAGTGTGACTCCGCATGCTTGGGCTATTCCTCTTGCTATCACTCCGCTTTTCCAGTTTGATACTTTCACACCGGCTTTAGGTCTGTACACGATCTTGTAATGGTTTTCTGGTAGCGGTTGAGTTGTTGGCCAGCGAGGACGTGGCTTGCTTTCGCTGGTTTGGCCCCATGACTTTTGAGGAGCTTGTTGGCGTTTTCCATCATTCGTGTTCTGCCCCTAGCTGTGTTCGTATGAGAACTCCTTCTGCGTATTCGACGTTGCAATGGATTATTTCTTCTTCTGATGTCGCGCTTGTAGCATCACCCACGGTCCTGTATTGCATAGTGTTTTTCCGCTGTTTCTGTCGAACGCCGGCTCCATGTCGTTCATCTTCCATAACTTATGGAAGTTGACCATTCCGGTCAACTTCAATAACGCTTCGTTGCGGCTACATTTTAAGAGAGAAAAAACATTAAAAAGCCGTTGTCGGGCGGCCCGGCTTGCACGTGGATCTCGAGGTATGATGCGCGTGGCCCCGGGCAGCGGAATCGGCAATCGTGGCTAGGCTTAGCTGGGCACGGCCGTCGCCTTGCAAGTTTCAGGAAGAGTACTTGCGTGAAGAATAAACTCACGTCGGTGTGCGTGGTCTGTCTGAATGGGGTTTCTTGAGATGAGTCGAATGCTGCGGACAGTCAGGCGTTGCGCGGGGTTGATCCGCAGTAATTGCAAGCTGAATCGGGAGAACATGTATAGCAAGTCTGCTCGGTTGGCCCTCTTCTTCTTCTCTTCTTCTTCTTCTCCGCAAAGTTCGGGAATTTATAGCTCGAAACTGGTGCCGTCCTGAGAATTTGTTCCAAATGGATCCTCCTTGCGAAGTCCCCTGATAGAATTTGTAAATTGCAATATCACTCACGACAATTAGCTAAAAAGTTAATTAGTGAATTCTAGTTATTTATTCAATTTTGCGTATCAATTTTTTTTCAAGTAGTGTCCGCCTTTTTGAGTAGACCGGTTCAAAAACTATAATTGAGGTATGTGCCACAGGCAACCCTAAAAAAATTTTAAACTGTTCGCTGAAACACTTTGTATAGTATTTCCCTTGCAACGCTGAATTTATGTGGTTTTATCTGGACCCAAGATATAAAATCAAAGCCTCTTTCTTAAAGAAAGATGGTTAAACGGAAAACTTTCTTCAAATGGAAACTGAATCAAAGTCCAAAGCAAACGACCACGCAACAAACCCAAGAAATGCTGAGCCACACGATCCTCTGCATTGTAATTTAATTGCTTGTTTAGGATTGTATTTTTTAACGTTCAAGTTTAATGAAGACACATTTCGTTAAGTTCCATAGCCTTTAGTGTCGAAGATGTAGCCGTTGATTACACGCAGGCACTCACACTTTCACGGACGAACTTGCACCTGGACTGTATTGCCTTGTGATCGCTGTGGTAGACGATCAAATGTTCTTCCCTCGTAACGTGACACAGCCTGCTTGCAAACGCAAGGTCAATGAGGAACGCTCTTCCGTCCTGCGTCTCTGTAGCACCCTCAGTTTTAATGAGTAGCGATTTAGCATGAAAATCTCGATCCATTTGACGTGCTGTTTCGCCACATCGATGTGAAAGTTACCGGACACGAGGATCGGCATACTATGTCGCATTAGCTCTTCATCGTTTCTGCAAAGAACATTTCCCCGTCACAACGAGATGTGTTGGGCTGATGTACACGCTGACGATCACAAGACCAGTAGGACTCTCGACTTCACAAGCGTCTCCAGCATTGCTTCTGCATGCCGTTGTCAATACAAGGGATCGACCTCATGGGCCCGATCGCGCTCGCGCTTACGTTCGCGTACGGCAGCTTCTTCTGCCGTGCACTGCACCAGCGGCCTGCCCATGGTGGTGGCCGGAAACGCATTGCGTGACGCGTGCGATGCAATGCAGATGTGTACAGTGCGTCTGGGTAATGTGGCGTTCGACCATCTTTTCTTTAAAAAGGAGCTTCGTTTTATTCCAGATCCTAAGATGCACCCATGTTCAGGCACACTTGCTGTCTCCGATAAGCAGGGAAGCTGAGATAATACCGACAGCGGTGGAGTCCCGCCTAGCAGATGCAACCTGTGCTTCCAGTGAACTTTGTCTGCGTGCGCTACTTTTGCTGAGCTCATCGAGTCACGCCGTTATCAGGCACTGACCGTCCGGCCTGTCGACGGTGGTGTGGTGCTGCGAATGTAAACTTTAGTCTTCTGCACAAATGCGTTCTACGCAATTGCACGCCGTCATGCAAAGCTTAAAAACGTGCCCCTAGAGCAGTTGTAATCACATTCACAATGTATATGCCAGATAATTATCAAAAAGCTTTGCTAGCATATGAAAATATAACATAGAAAGAAAGAATATTAAAACCGTGGGAAAAGGCAGTACTAATACAAATTTCTAAGCCAGAAAAACAATCAAATTAGATGTACAATTTCAGGCTTGTATCATTAACCTCCAGTTTAGAAAAATAATGCTGAAGATGGTTCTTTAACGTCAAGGGTGGCACCTGGATGGTTTGAGTGTTTACCCAAGACAATAATAGGCTTGAGAAAAAAGTACTGAGGACGCTGTGCGCCGTATACAAAAAACCATTTGTTCGATTTACCAAGCACAGCTCAGCTAAGAACAATCACAGGGTTCCATATGCAATGAGGTTTCGATAGTGTCATCCACCGTGTAATTCGAGAGAACCTGACGACAACTAAACTGGAGCCTAGAGTTTACAACTATTTGAAATACTTCCGATGTGAAAGGACGGTTACAGTGAAAATTGATTAATAAATGTCACCTACTCATCCAATCACTCGCAGAACGGAAGAAATCTATGGTCTATTCTCTCACGAACATTATTCAGCGTCGCGATGAAGAAGCAACTGCATTACTAGAAGAAATGCCAGATCTCGTATATAGCCTGTACGCTGATAACATAACTATTTGATGCAGTCAAGCACCACAAAGATGGCCAGGACAAATTCAAATTGGAGAACATACCCTACGTGAATACGCCGGACTAGCTCTAGAATGTTCCCTTCAGCGGTCAGCATATATTGTCATTAGCGAAGACAATCAAACTAGCCGAAGAATATAAGAACTTAATCAAACTTCGTCTAAAAGAAGCACCTTTAGTCCGTGAGACTACCATGATAATTCTCGCTTTCTTTTGGCAGGACAATGATAACACAAAGACATTGGTGCAGAAGTTGACCAAACGACTTGCATAGATCCTTGCAATGATGCATGGAGTACTGATGTGAACAGCAAGACAGAGGATTGAAAGAGCGCGAGCTAGTTAAGGTCATTAACACCCCGATCTTTTCCAGAATAAGGTATTATCTGTCATCGTCATAATCATCAGCAGGAGTAGCCTATTTGTGTCCACTGCAAGACGAAGGCCTTTCCCTGCGATCTTCGAATTGCCCCTGTGCTGCGCCAACCGATTCTAACTTGCGCCTGAAAATTTATTGCTTTCATCACCCCCACCAACTTTTTGTCGTTCCCAACTGCACTTCCCTTCTCTTGGCACTCATTCTTTTATCATGATGGTCAATCTGTTACCAACCATACGCTAACCTAGCGAACACACAACGCAAAATGATAGATATCATAATTAGGAACTCACAGGGCAAGTCCAGCACACTTTCTAAGTTCGCCCTGAACAATAAAATAAAGCAACTGGCCGCTTAAACTCACTAAAAAAGAGAATAGACATCGACCTTCAGGCGCAAATACAATGACTTCAATATTCTCATGAGGTCCGGCTGATACTGAACAGACTGGAAAATCAAATTGCTCACTTACCCTCAATTCCGACGGAATTACTCCCTTGGGACGATTTGGGTAAGTTAAAAGTGCACTTTATTACAAAAAATATGGATCCGCAAAAAAAATCATAAACGGCGGTCAAAAAGAATAAATATCATGCCGTAAACAGGCGAGAAAAACGCATGCTATACAGATACCACTCATGAAACCAAAAAGAGCAAAGCAGCGCTTGCGGGGCGCGACTGGAGGCTTGTGAAAAGTAACTTGAGCCCCACCGCCTCAAGACCAGGAACTGCTGGAGATTATGCTTGCCAATATGGACAGAAGATGTACATATGACATGATCCAAACCCGAAACGAAAGCCAAAGCGCTTGCAGAGATATTCAAAATGACGATCTGCCTTTAGACGTATCGACGAATATCCACATGTAAATGCATGCTCACCTCCTTCTATACGTACACGTGCAATAGCGTACAGGCCATCAATGAATGCGAGGAAAGTTAACAGAAATCCAGCGCTCCCGTCTAGAATATACAGGAATGCTTATCATTTGGTTTGTCCAAGACACAACCCCAGAAATGATCGGAAGATGCAGCAGAACAAAAGCCTACATAATTTGAATTCGCGCTGGGAAGCATCACCACTTTTAACACACCATCCTAGATACGTTCGAGAAAGGAAGCCTCAATGACGCAAAAAGCAGAAACACACACATTACTCACACCACTCTATACGCATTATATTAAAAGGGGCATAGGCTCACTCACTCGGAAACACCGCATGGTGTATCCATCAAACACCTTGTGCGATTTCCTTGTCAATTGTACGATTTCCTTGTCGTCCAAGGAAGCGTCCAAGCTACACCCATCACGCCATCCTTTCTAGATTTTTCATCGGCTGATGATGAATCCGTCTTGGATTGCTTACACCTTTCCCTTAATGAATTCAAACGCGATGATGACGTCATACTTCTCTGGGACAAGTTTAACTCTGTTGTTAAGTATTGTATTGATAACTTCGTACCGACGCGTAGAAAGAAAACTAAACGTCATAATCCATGGATCACTCGTGAAATTATTCATCTCATACGTAGAATAAAGCGCATACGCAAGTACAAGATAGCTCAGACTACCGAATTCCGCTCTATAAGGGATGCTCTACTCATCAAACTTCGCAACGCCCATGACAAATTTTATGATCAGACTATGATTACGTTCCTAAAAAGCTCCCCAGACAAGCTTTCGCGTTTCCTGTCCGACTCTAATCGTTGTGTTCAGCAGCTGAGAATGAACAACAACGTAAGTTCTAATCTTAATTATATCGCCAATGACTTAAATGACACATTTTATAAAGCATTCACTCGACCTTCAGTTCTCAGCGCCCACGATAAACAATACACGCTATCTAACTCTCAATCAATTCCTGACATTTGAATTAGTCGTGAAGGAATTCTTACTATGTTGCTCTATATTGACGTAAAAAAATCGCCTTGGGCCGATGATTTGCCTAAGAACTCTACTCCGATACTCTGAACTAACTCCTGAATTCCTATGCATTATTTTAATGCATCTCTTAAACAGCGGTCAGTACCGGAAGACTGGCTCACGGCCGAAGTAATACCAGAGTTTAAATCAGGTGATAAACTTATTCCTAACAATTACAGACCTATTTCCCTCATAAGCATATGTTGTAAGCTTTCGGAGCATATTATCGCTAATCCCATATCTAACCACATGGAAGCGAATAAATGTTCGTTGATATTCAGCATAGAAGAGGAAGAAGAAGGCGCCGAGTACCACGGTCGTGCCCACATCGGCTCCTGCTTTCTTCGATATTTTCTGCGAGAAATTCATCTCAATCTCGAGGATTTCTGTTCCAACAGATACATAAGGAAAAGAGGAACCCACGGATACGAACTTTTCTACGGTGGATGGCCTTTTCCTCGGTTTTTCGAGCTGCTTCTCTTCCGTGACGCCGCGCTCCCCTCAGACTGACGGCAAGGCATAATCAGCCTTCGCCGGGCAGGGTTAGTCCCGCCTCGTCGTGACAGAGGGAATGGTTGTTGTAATGGAAGGAGACGATTTTCCGCCGGAAGAATTTGGTGCGGAGCGCGGTTCGCACTCCGTCGCTCTCAAGAAAAACGCCCTGCGCGTCTCTCGTCGCGACAGCGCCCGTGAAGCGGCAAGCAGCAAGAGCCACCGCGAGCGTCTCAATGGCAGCAGGAAGCCTACTAGCCTAAAGCACAAGATCATCAAGTCGTCACGAATGCGTCAGCTCCCGAAGGAATACTGGAAGATTATCGCCCGCCCCAGGAATGGTCTGGATTTTCAGCTAACGGGTTCTGGTCGGCTTGGTCGGGCCGTCGCCGCCGCGGCAGGACTCACGTTAGCAAGCTAGCCACGCAAGCTATCCACGCAAGCTAGCCACGACATCGTCTGCCCCAACGCAACACAGAATATTATCGTCCTCAGCACCGCGACTCGCGATAACGCAGATGCTTATCTAAATATGAATTGCATCACCCTGGGAATCAAACAGTACGAACTCAGCACTTACGAAGCCGCGCCGCACGCCCCGTGCAAGGATATCATACAGCAAATTGGTGTGCCGGAGAGCCAGGCCGACCTCGACAGAAGCATTCTCAACGAGAGAAATCCCTTAGCGCTTTGAGCCAAGCGAATCAATAAGAGCGAAACGGTAGTCATCGTTTTCGACGGCTACAAGTTCCCGAACTTCGTTTTCTACAGTTCGGCGCTAGTCAAGTGCTCCTTGTACCTGGGGCAGCACGACTGCTGCTATGTCGGCGGTAGACTAGGCCACAGAGCCGACGTCTGCCCAACGCCGGAGGACAAGCTATGCAGGAAATGTGGGGCCAAGAACCCCGACGACAACCACACCTGCTCGCCTACTTGCGGCCTCTGCGGGGGCGCGTACGCCACAGCAGGCAAGATTTGCAAGCAAAGATTTCAACTCCCGTACATGGTTCGACGGAGCAGAAGGAGAATAAATGCAGAATCCAGGAATAGAGACCCGTCACCAGCACAGACAAGCGCCGACAGCGAACCGGCTAGACGTTCGAGCAGGCGCTCCCGCTTGAGGAGCCGCTCGAAGTCCAGGCGCTGTTCCCCGTCCAGGTCCAGCAGGCGTTCCAGGTCCAGGCACCGGGGCCCACAGAACAGGGTCCAGTTTGAGGAGCCAGCCGGTCCTGCGAAACAAGGCGCCACCTGGGCAGACAGGGTGCGGAGTGGAGGGAGAACTGCCTGCCAAAAAGGTAACTGGGGGTGCAGTGCCAGAGCATGGTTTGTCTGAAATAGCTCAGCTTAGGAAAGAAAATGCCCAGATGCTCAGCATAATTGACTTAATGCGAGCCGAAATAGCAGAGCTCTGAAAGGCTAATCAACCTCACCCCGTTCCAGTCCCTAGTTCAGCCCCCTCAGGGACCCCCTCGGCGAGCCCCTCTCCGCAACTCCCTCGGGGACCTCAAGCCGTTCCAGTCCCTTGTTCATCCCCCTCGGGGAGCCCCTCTCCCCAAACCGCAGACGTTCACATGGTCGTGAATGCGAGCCACTCGATCAACCCAGCCAAAAAAAGGCCGTTCCCACCATGCCCGAAAATGTACCAGCTAAAGCCAAGTCCGAAGTAAGAGAAATGTTGAATTTCATCTGCTTTGACATCAAGAAGATTAACGAACGACTATCTGCAGTGGATCAGCGACTTTTGGTCGTGGATCAGAAGTTGGACGCGCAAAATGTCAAAATTCAATGCTTAGAAAACAGAATGCCAGAGATAGAGTCCAAGAAGCAGGAAATCGACATCGGGACGTCGACCCACGTACGTCCTGTTTACCTCCCGAATGGCGCGTCGGTACCTGCGCCGCCACCACTGCACATTTCCGGACTGATTAATAGAACCATCTCCCTCGAGACCCTAGGAGCGACGCCGGAAAGCGCTCTATACAGCAAGTATGGCGCCATACACCCAAATCAGGATTTGGCAGTGGAACTGCAAGGGACTCCACCATAAAAGGTACACCCTGCAACAGTTTGTTGGCACTCACAAAGAAAAGCCACATGCTATATTATTGCAAGAAACGATGACGGATCAGGTTTCACTCCAGGGATACAAAGTTCTTGCTCTGCGTGGAGACGGCAGAGGAATCTGCACATTAGTCAGCAGCAAGTTCACTTTCGTCGCACACGATCTAGGGGTCCGGCGTAGCAAGACGGAGACCTCCCTAGTAGAAGTCATTCCAAGTCAATCCAACATCTCCAGCATGTTTAGACTTAACGTATATAGCAGCCCGAGCGATCACAGACGTTTCAAAACCATCATCACTAGGGCAACGAAACTCGCCGGAAACTCTCCACTGGTTGTGGCCGGCGATTTCAACGCCCCCTTTCACTTGTGGAACTATACGCATGACACGCTCAAGGGTAGAAGCCTGTGGCAGGAGGCGCGAGATGCGGGACTCTCTCTATTGACGGGCCCAGCCTTTCCCACCAGACGGGGCACCTCCTCGACCAGGGACTCTGTCCCGGATCTCGCCTTTGTTAAAAACGCTGGCTCAGCCATGTGGTCGAATCTGCTCATAGACTTCGGTAGCGATCACGATATCACGGTCATCAGCTTACAAGTGGAGCAGAAAAACAGAAGGCTTTCTCGGTCCCTGACTGGGACAAATTCCGTGAGGTTCCCAAGGCCCGCGCCGCCCGTGGAGAAAAGCCACAGAGTCTCGTCCAGTGGTGCACACTAATTCTGCAAGAGGTCTGCTCCACCACCAAAACCACAGAGACGGATCTACAGACAGACAAAATGAATAGCAGGCTAGCACACCTTCCCGAGGCTAAGCAATCACTTCTCGATAGGTGGAAAAGCCAACGCTTGAATCGCAAGCTCAGAAAAAAGATAGCCGAGATCAACGAGCAGATTGACGAGCACTGCCAAGCCCTGTCTAGGCAGCAATGGGACGAAACTTGCAATTCAATCGACGGGCAGATGCGCGCGTGAGGCAAGTGAAATCTTCTCAAACACTTGCTCGACGACTCCGGCACCAAGTCAAACCAGAGAAGTGTCCTCGCTAAAGCGCTCCGCGAAGCCAAGAAGTCGTCTCCGGAAAGGGACGTGCTGGAGACGTTGGCTAAGAAGCACCTGCCGCTCAAAACTGTGGCCGATGAGGCGGCATGCCCAGTATATAAAGGGAAGCTGAACTCCGCGCTGGACGAGCCTTTCAAAATCAGTGAAATCCGCCGTGCCCTACAGGACCTCAATGGCAGGTCAGCACCCGCCACGAATAACATTAACAACAAAGCTCTCAGAAACCTAGAGGACGCATCGATCGAGTTTCTCACAGATGAGATAAACCGGATTTGGGAGGAGGGAATTGTACCGGAAGAATGGAAGTTCGTGAAGGTCATACTAATACAAAAGCCCGGTAAACCGCCGAGCGTGGACTACCTCCGCCCCATCTCTCTGACGTCATGTGTAGGGAAGGAGGCCCAGCACGCCATCCATAACAAAATTGGCGAGTATATCGAGACCAATGATCTTTTCCTTCACAACATGATAGGTTTCAGGCCAGGCTTCTCCACCCAGGACGCCATGAAGCTTATAAAGGTTCAAATCCTGGAACGCTGCACTTGGGACACGAGAGCCATCCTCCATCCTTGGTTCGGACCGCGAGAAGGCCTTTGATAACATCCATCACGAGTTCATTCTCGACGCCATCTCCAAGCTCGACCTGGGCTCGTCCTTCCATGCCTTCGTCAGGTATTTCTTGAGCAAACAATGCGCCATCCTCATGGCTGGAGATATGGAATCGGGGAAAATAGAGCTGAGCAGAAGAGGCACCTCGAGGGGTCAGTCATCTCACTGCTTCTCTTCAACATCGCAATGGTCGACCTCTCAACTTACCTAGGTAAAGCCCAGGGCATCGGTCACACGATCTACGCGGACGACATAACTGTCTGGTGTGCGGGTGGCAGTGACGGACAAGTCGAAGCCGCTCTCCAGGAAGCTGTCGACACTACAGAGCGCTTTCTAGCCGACACGGGACTCCGGTGCTCCCCAGAGAAATCGGAGCTCCTTCTCTACAGCCCAACTAGAAAGGGCCGCAAGCCACGTAACTGGAAACCCCCTTACTGAAATTGGCATTAATCTCTACACCAAGTGCGGAGATCCCATTCCCAAAGTCGCGTACTTTCGAATCTCGGGAATGACACTTGAAGGGGCGGGCACGAATATCATCACCATTCACAAACTAGCAAAGAAGACTGATAGCGCCATCGGTCTAATCTGGCGGGTAGCTAACAGAAGGAGAGGCCTGAGCGAAGAGAATCTGATAACGCTTGTCCACGGTTTCTTGTTATGCCATTTTACATGCGTAGCGGCCATGGGAGGGGGATCAAGAGCGCGCTCGGACTACCAAACTACACACGCACCGACCGACTCCTGCAGTTGGGTCTTTATAATACCCTGGAAGAAATTACAGAAGCACAAAAGGGCACAGATTCTCAGGCTCTCCGGCACCAGGTCGGGCAGACGCCTCCTAACTGAGATGGGCATCCCCTCGGCCACTGCCGAAGACGCCTACCAGGGCCTTCCGAAAGAGCAGAAAGATAACACCATCATATCGCCCGCCAAGCACAGTATGCATCCCCAGCGCAACGTAGAAAAAATTGGAGGACGCTTAAGCTTCGCCTTCAAGAGTGGAACGCGACAGCGTTCCCGTCGACCCGCCAAGGGGTGTAAGACAATGGGCTACGGCGCAGCGACTACGCGCACCGCGTGGGACGCGGTGAGCGTCGAGCAACGCAGCGTTCGGCGCGACAACGAAATGTGCGCCTGAGCAAGCGACGCACGCCTGAGCCTTAGAAACAGCTCGTTTCTAAGGCAACACCGCGTTCACTAGAGGCGCTTTTGTACCGCTTTGAAGCATCGAACTCGTGGCTCAGTGGTAACGTCTCCGTCTCACACTCCGGAGACCCTGGTTCGATTCCCACCCAGCCCATCTTGGAAGTTGCTTTTTATTTATGAAGTGCCTGCCGTGATTTATCGCTCACGGCCAACACCGCGGACGCGGACGCCGACACCGACGACACCGGCTTTTCTGCGACACGAGCTCCTTAACGCTGTCGCGTTAAAAGGAAGGCCAGAGCGGTGGCGCTCCTACACCGCGCAACAGAACTCCCTGGCGGCAGCTGCTTCGTTGACGCGGCCCACTATGGCAACAGCAACAATTTCACGGTAGCGTCAATCAACCACAGAGGTTCGAACATTAACGCTGCTTCGGTATGAAGCATGTCGTCGCGTGCGGCCAAGCAAGTGGCAATTGCCTTAGCCCTCCTTGACGAAAAACATGCCAATATCTTCAACGACTCCAGGGCGCGCCATCCGTGCCGTCAGCATTGGCGTCGTGTGTAAGGAAGCCTGTCGCATCCTCGTAGGCAAAAGCATCGCCACCCACACTCTCACGTGATTCTCCGCTCACATGGGATCCACCATGGGAGGCCCCACAAAACTCAACGAGCTGGCCCACTCCAAGGCGCGACGACTCGCTTTCCGCGACCATGGAGAACTCCAACGCCGGCCCGCAGGGGTGGAGAACAGAGATCAACCGATCACATACAATGAAATTGCGCAGCACTTTTATCTCGGCAGGAGAGACTTTGCCCTTCCACTCAAGAAGTTAAACAGAGCGCAGGCATTGACCCTCAGATTATTGCAAACAGGCCCATATCCCAGCCCGGCTTTATTCCACAAAATTTATCCCGACCCCTATGCCACTAGTTCTTGCAGGCACTGCAATGACATCGCTAGCCTAGACCACGTGCTCTGGCGTTGTCCCTCGTTACGAGGTACAGAACAAATCAGTGAGGACAGATGGCTCTCCGCTATCAAGAGCCCCGATGCCAGGGCGCAACTATGGGCTGTCCAGAGGGCTCACGATGCGGCAGTCGGGCATTGCCTGACTGTCCCAACGTGGGAGCGGCCCACAGCGCGCTGAGTCGCGTACCTCAGAACCTTCATTGAAAGTTTTGCATTCATCCATCCATCCA
This sequence comes from Dermacentor variabilis, assembly GCF_050947875.1. Taxonomy (NCBI): domain Eukaryota; kingdom Metazoa; phylum Arthropoda; class Arachnida; order Ixodida; family Ixodidae; genus Dermacentor; species Dermacentor variabilis. The sequence continues at coordinate 79,755,505 of NC_134576.1, read as the reverse complement.
TTTTCAGCATGGCTTTCGTAGAAAGTTTTCAACCTCAACTCAATTGTTATCCATTGTACATCACTTTGTCAGTGCCATTGAGGACCACCTGCACATTGACGCACTATTCCTAGACTTGTCAAACTCACTTGACCGTGTGCCACATGCAAATCTAATTGAAATTCTTAAATCACTTGGGCTACCAGAAAATATAGTGCATTGGATCTAAGCTTATTGAGCGAATCGTGTTCAGTTTGTGGGAATCGATGGTGTTAAATCTAATAGCCTGCCTGTTTTATCCGGTGTTCCATAGGGGTCAGTGTTGGGACCCCCTCGGTTTCTTATCTATGTAAATGATATCGCTAAAAATTTGGGTCCTAATGTCAAGGTGAAATTGTTTGCTGATGATTGTGTCATTTATTGCGTTGTAAGGAGTTCTTCATGCCAGGATACAATTAACAATAGTGCAATAGTCTTTGTAAACTCGCGGACTGGTGCGACGACAGAGGAATGCAAATAAACTTTTTCAAAACAGTGTCAATGACAACATTGAAACGAAAACCACTACTTTATACTTACCACATTAGCAATCGGAAACTTGAATCAATTAGCTCTGGTAAATATTTCGGCATTCACATAACCTCAAATGGGACACCATAATAACGACATATGCAACAAAGCTTTAAAAAAACTTTGCTTTTTACGTAGAAAGCTAAAGTCCCCTTCACCTGTCAAGCTGCAAGCTTATCTTACCCTCGTACGCCCAATCCTAGAGTATGCTTCCATAGTGTGGGACCCGTTCATTATTAAAGAAATTGACAAAGTTGAACGAATTCAGCGCCTGGCTGCACGGTTTATTTGCTCCAATTACAAAACATCTTCATCAGTTTCTGGCATGTTAGGCCAACATGGACTGGATCCGCTCCACGTGCGTCATAAGATGGCCAGGCTGAATTTTTTTACTCGTTGTTTCATAATGAAACACGTTTAGCAAATGCGACATATATTACCCATGCTCCACAAAGGTCGTCACGCATTATTCATTCTAAAGTAGTTCGGTCATACTTTGTTCGAACTAAAATCTTTCAGAAATCATTTTTCCACTTAAATGCGAAGAATGGAGTCATTTACCGGAATGTGTTGTTGAATGCACTTTTTATGTTTCATTTGAAAATATGTTGATAATGCATCTTTGTAAACCCTCTCTTGCTTGGGCAGCATTGCTTCCTGCAGTATTGTGTAAATAAATAAATACATAAATAAAATTCCATCTTCAGAAACACAATAATTTCTGTACTGCCACCCAACCAGCGTGAGAGGGCAGCTGGGATGAGTGGACCACTCCCCAATGAAAGTCTGAACAACTATTGAAATTGATTTTATTCATTATAGATTACAGGTTGTAAAAACAAATAATATACAGAAGGAGGTCCCATAGTCAATGACTGTATCGGGACCTCCTGTTATTTATAAAAATGCGCTTTCTAAAGCAACGAATTGAACTACATTAAAATCATATATAAGCAAACATGGAAGAAAGTAAGTACTGGAGAATGCAAAACAAGATTACGAGTTAGTTACAAGAAATCTAACGAAGGAAATTATACAATCGCAAGGAGCAAATGCAGTAAAACCAAATGAGCTAAACGAATTGAACAGTAAAGGTAATTTTACCCAAACGTGCAAGACACGCACAAAAAAAAGAATTTCAAATATACATGACCATAAATGCAACAGTAGAAACAACAACAAAACAACTTTGAAATACACATGAGTATTAATAAAAAAGAAAGGTATCAGAATAGCAGAATATTTGAAGTAATAAGGGTGAAGAAAAAGAGAAAAAGAAGAAGAAAACAAGAAGTTAACGTTAAATATTTTCTGTTAGAAGAAAGTTCTTGAGGTGTTTTTTAAATACGGATATTGAACGCGAAGTTTTGACACAAAGTGGTATGGAATTCCAAAATGAAAAGGCAGCAAAATGAACTGATTGTTTGCCATAGTTGGTGCGCACTTGAGGTAAAATTAGATTATTGTGCAAAGCAAATCTAGTGACATTAGTGTTGATCAGGCAGGTTTTAGGAATTATACATGCAGGAACTTCATTATTCAATAACTTAAAAATAAATATACCCAGATTATACATCACAGTTTTTTTGACAGACAGAATGTTATTACGGTGTAGCAATGGGAGAGCGCTAGTATTATAGGGACTAGAGGTGACTATTCTAATTGCTTGGTTTTGCAAAGTTTGAAGTGAACTGAGGTGAGTATTGTATGTATTTCCCCAACATATTAACGAGTAGTTAATGTGTGAGTGTATAAAAGCGTAATATAGTGACAAAAGTGTAGAACAGTTAAAAAATTTGCGAGCTCTAATTAATAACCGAATGCCGTAAGCAACTTTCTTTTTGATATTCGAGATATGATGATGAAACTTGAGGTTAGAATCGAGTTCTACCCCTAAGAATGAGCAATGAGTGCTAGAAGGGATTAAATGGGAACCAAGAATCAGCAATGGAACTGAACAAAATGGTTTCTGGGGGGAATTAAATACAATAAACTTGGTTTTCGAGGGATTAATAACTAGATTATTATCTATACACCAGTTTGTAACCTTAGCCAAGTCATTATTTAGTTTAGTAACTAAGGACGAAATATTTTTATCGTAGTTAATTATGGTTGTGTCGTCGGCGTACAACACACATTGTGAGGATGTTAGACAGTCAGGCAGATCGTTAATGTAAATTAAAAATAATAAAGGTCCCAGAATAGAACCCTGCGGTACCCCTAGGTTAGTAGCCTTGGCTTCCGAAGAAACATTAGAAATTTTAACTATGTTATGTCTATCCTGCAGGTAGGTTCGTAGTAACATTAGCGCTGGCCCAGTTATGCCTAGAGCTTCCAACTTTAAAAACAAAATGTGATGGTTAATAGTGTCAAAAGCTTTCGTAAAATCAATAAGAACTGAACCAGCAAAAAACCCTTTATCAATAGCTTCTTTTAAGCGATCCGTTAGGAAGATAAGTGCAAGGTCGGTTGAATAGCCAGGACGAAAACCATACTGACAATTGGAAAGAATATTAAATTTAGACAGGTAATTGGTTAATCGAGTAACAGTCAACTTTTCAATCACTCTACTAAAGAATGGAAGTATACATATTGGGCGGTAATTTGTTAGTAAAGAACGATCGCCTCTCTTAAAAACTGGAATTACCTTTGCTCGTTTCAGGCCAGATGGAAAAATGCCGGTCCTGAATATTAAATTGATAATAAAACATAAAACATCACATATGAGATGAGCAATTAGTTTTATGTTACTAGGATGAATATTATCAAGACCGGCACTGGTTACTTTCAGCTTGCGAATGACATCAAGAACCTCATGGGGAGTTGTAGGGTAAAGAAAAAATGAATGCGGCACACGATTCAGTGACAAAGGACGGCTACTGATGACTGGTTTGTCCGGAAAAAAGGCATCGCTGAACGCTCTTGCTATCTGAAATGGTTGATCATATTTAATGTGATCGTTTGTGATGGTATCGATGAATGAGAGTTGTTCATTTCTGCGCAAAAATGAATTTAAAACTTGCCACTTTTGCCTCGAGTTGCTGCCAGACTGACCAAGTTTGTGCTCATAGTAGGTCTTCCTCGCATTCTTTATTTTGCTGTTGAGTGCGTTGCAAAATTTTTTGTATCGTGCAGAGAGGGCGACATTAAAAGGTTGCCTTTTAGTTTTTTTATATAGGTTGTCACGTTTCCGCATATTGGCTAGTATGCTAGCATTTAACCAAGGGTTTTGAGGAAGGGAGAGGATTTTCTTGCATTTTTTCTTGACGGTATGTGAATCGAATAATGATAACAAAATTGCGGAGAACTGAGAAAAGGCTTCTTGCGGATCATTATTTTCAAGGACAGCAGACCAGTCAGTTGTAGTCACAGATTCCCAAAAGGCATCTTTGTTCAGTACGTAGCTGAAGTATGAAATAGTGGGTGACTGCGGCTCTGAGTTGAGGAAAATAAAGATAGGATAATGGTCTGTTATGTCGACATCAAGGATACCAGCCTCTGGCGGTGACGTCATGTTGCTTAGCGCATGATCTAGTAGTGTGCCCTCATTTATCTTATTGCAACGAGTAGGTAGCGTTACCAAACATTCAAAACCGTAACTCTGAAAACAGTTGCTATAAAGGGAGCAGGTAGGGGAAGTGTCATCCAGAAGGTTTATATTGATATCGCCCATAATAACTGCATTCTTGTTATTAAATGATAGTTTCTCAAGGGATCGATCGAGGGCAGAACAAAAGTCAATGTAAGATGAAGACGGTGATCTGTAAATGCAACCAAAAATAAAGTTTCTGTTGTCAGCCTGAAGAAAAGAATGATTGAATTCTAACCAAACAGATTCACAGTTAGTTAGCTTTAAGTCGAGGTCATGACGACGTTTATAGCTAAGATGTGATGATACGTAAACGGCCACACCACCATGACTGCTAGTTTGTCTATGACAGTATTCGGCTGAGTAAGAAGGGAAGGAAAATAAGTTTTTGTCGTCATTGCAGAGCCAAGTCTCAGTAAAGCTAATGATGGTAAATCGAAAAGAGAGCGTTGACAGAAGGGAATTAAAGTCGTCATAGTGTTTCCGCAAACTTCGTGCGTTGAAATGAACGGCCGAGCATGAACTATTAGTTTTTAGTTCATTTAATTGGTTAGTTGAAAAATACGCGGACATGTTTGTTTTTGTTATTAGCGAGGGTTTCTGAAAAGCTTCCCGAGGTATAGAGGTGTATTAAGTAAATACAGCCAAGTCAGATTCGTTAGCAATGCGAAACACCCTACTACCGATGCTCTTGCGGGCTTTAATCTGGCAGTTATCTGTCCAGAGGAAATTCCATTTCTTAGCCTTCTTTAATGACAGGGCTTTACATAATAGTGCTTTGTTCTGCGATGTCAAGTGTTCGTTGACATACACTTTAGTGTCCTGAACTAGTCCAGAGAAGCCGATGTCACTGAGGCAAAGCTTCGCTTTTCGCGCCTTGCTGACGAAGTCTGCTTTCTTTGTTCGAGAGTAAAACCGGGTGATCACGTTTTTTTTGTTTTCATCTTTGGTTGGAACGCGTTGAACGACTTCCAGATCGATGGGTGAGACAGGACAGCCAATTTTATCTCCGATTGTCTGAATGATTATGTTGCAATCTTCACCTTGAGTGCACGGAATGCCTTTGATCTCTACGTTGTTTATCCTTGAATACTGCTCTAAATCAGACAGTTTGCGAGAGAGAGTACTGTTTTCCAACTTGATTTCATGGCATTCAGTAGTGAGTGAGGTGTTTTGCAGTTTCAGTTCTTTGTTTTCACTAACGAGCAAGGCGTTTTCTGAGCGCAGTTTTTCAACCATGTCGTTGAGAAATTCAACGCTCGAGACCAGGTTACGGATCTGTTCTTTCATTTCATCAAAATCTATGCCAGCAGCCTTAAATCTTACCATTAGCTTGACTGCTATGTCTTCTTCAAGTTTACCGATCCCATTTCCTAATTTTGATTCGAGTTCATCGATTCTTTTCGCGAGCTCAGCACAAATGGGCATAGTGAAAACAGCCTTGAAACACGCATGCAAGAAAACAGAACCTTCCTAAAACTGCGCTTACACAAGGCACGGAATATATGTGGCAGCAGCGACAGCAAAGCAACAAAACCAAAGATAAAGTGCTCAAGCACAGAAATACTGACCTGCACAAGCAGAAAAACGCGCTTAATAGGTGTTCACTGTGCCGTCGCCGCTGCCAATAATGCCGCCTGTCGAAGCTTCCACGCCTTAAGTAGCGACGAACTCTGGTGTCCGCCTCAGCCGCTAGGGTCGCAGGTACCGCGATGACTCAGGTGACGTTTTTCTTGCACGTGTCGCGATGTCAGGCGGCCAGCATCGAAAACTTGATGATTCAGGTGACCTTGTTCCTCTTGCACGTGTCGCGATGTCAGGTGGCCAGCATCGAAAGCTGCACAAGCAGAAAAACGCGCTTAATAGGTGTTCACTGTGCCGTCGCCGCTGCCAATGATGCCGCCTGTCGAAGCTTCCACGCCTTAAGTAGCGACGAACTCTGGTTTCCGCCTCAGCCGCTAGGGTCGCAGGTACCGCGATGACTCAGGTGACGTTTTTCTTGCACGTGTCGCGATGTCAGGCGGCCAGCATCGAAAACTTGATGACTCAGGTGACCTTGTTCCTCTTGCACGTGTCGCGATGTCAGGTGGCCAGCATCGAAAGCTACACAAGCAGAAAAACGTGCTTAATAGGTGTTCACTGTGCCGTCGCCGCTGCCAATTATGGCAGCTTCTGGTGCAGGACGTCAACAAGGTGCTGGTCCAGGAGGCACAAGCCTACCAGGGGGCCCGAACTGGTGCGAAAGTTTCTTTAGGACTGGTAAATATTACTCCTCTCTCTCTCTCTCTGTCCTCATCAGCGGACGGGAAGACCAGCGCATCTGGACAAGGACTAATAAAACACAAGCACCACCGCCAACACTTTACAAACTGATCCGCAGCATCATGGATGGTTCCGGATAACGCGCAGATTTCCACTGGTGTCAGAATTCAGAAGTATCACAACTCTCTTCACTGGGAGCACTATCTTGTAGCGGGCGCCTATGTTGAGGCACACCCGCCGCAGCGCCGATGAGAGAAAAATAGTGTCGTATTCAGTGCCTGCTGTTAACTCGATCGCCAAGTTTGGTAGTGACATTCCATGAAGTATGATCAACTGAACGTATCGCCGAACCACTGTAATGTTATGTACTTGTCGGCTAGGTGTTGTGACCGAGTGTTCTGCTACACTTCTACCATCTTTACCGAAGTGCTTCTTGGGGGTTTATTTCTGTTTCTTGTGTGCCCAACATGGGCAAAGCGGCTGCTTCACCCATACCTAATGTGTACCGTGTAGCAGTGCTGAGTTTGTATTTTTTACGCTACCGTCCAGTACTCTGCCCAAGAATGTTGCCAGTCTTTTCAGTATTCGTAGAAATTTAAGGCTCCAGCTGCAGATGCTTAAACATGACGTGGATGAAAGCGTGGTAATTGGCTGCAAAACCTGAAACGTACGGCTGCCTTGAAACTTCATCTTCATCGTAGATACCTTGCGTGCATATTTGTTCGCATCTAACATATCACTCCAGATCCGCTCATAAGCTTGCTCGCCTGAAAAATCTTAACCATTTCCATGATATTCAAGTAGCACACATGGATCCAATAATGCACGACGCTTGCGTACGTGCTTGCCCTCGTAGTGTGCCTTCCGTTTCGTTTATAGCGACATTCAGTTACGAGCTAAGGTTCTGGTGTCTCTAGAGCACCCGTTGTTTGAGTCAGCTAGCAGCCGAGAGAATTCGTATATGTGCAGATATTACAGCACAACACGTGCGTCCATGTGGTTGACAGCGTCTGAAAGGTCCCGGGTTTCCCAGCATTATGTAGTGGCGGGCCGGACTGATGGGCTACCAGGCTATTTTCTTCAAGATAGAGGTGACATGTCAGAGAAGTAGAGGGGTTTTATTTACAGACGTGCACATGCGCTTGAGCTTGCGGCTGCTTGAGAGCAGTGGATTAGATACCGCATTCATAAATGCAGATGTAGTGTTGCAAATAATTCAAAATTTCTACTGTGGAAAGCAATAACGTCATGTACGCTATAAAAACAAGTAGCCCAGTAAATAAGATTACCTTGTTTACAATCACCACGAGAACAGTTGCCAAATTGCTGCCCCATGAAAGCAGTTCACCAATCAGAGAAAGAACGGTACATTAACAATACGTTGCTTTCCTACGGCACATTTATTACCAATAAGAGGCATAATTCATTAAACAAGCTGGGCACATTATGTTTGTGCTCAAGAAAATTTGCATGTTAATAAATTATTCGATCAAATTCGCTCGTTTTAGTGTGAAGGCATCTGATGCCGACACTAAAAATCATCTACCTCCATTCCAACCTGCGAAACGGAATGTACAGCGAAGCTGTTGCCGACGCTAGAGAAGCACGACCGACATTAGACGATGTCACAGAAGCACCACCACCACAAATTACGTGCCACCGCGCTCAGTGCGAGCTACAACGCGCGACCGCTTTACCACGCGCAATTGAGTTGTACCTCATATTGAGCTCGATATTACGCAACGCGCACGCCATGTATGCGGAAGTTGAGCATACAGTCTCATTCTTCGAGGCCCTTCCCGAAGTAGAAGTGTATTATTGAAATAAAGTGAGGTTTAGAAGTACACTGTGCCAGAAAATCCGTAAAGTACAACTTACACACACGCTGCACACATGATACCTTCGCAATGTTATTAGAATATATGAAACAAATGTAAATATGTTGGGCGGAAAGGGAAACAGAAAGCACTTTTCCAGCTGGCGTTTCAATTCTGTCTGAGTGGCTGCGGCCGCTAAGTAGCGGTTGCCACAACGTCGATTGCGTCCGCAGCACACACTATGCAATCGATGCACCAGGCAGAGCGCCCAGACATCAAGGACGGATACGTCGGGTGCACACGGCCGTCATGCGCGCACATACATGTGCGGAATACAGCATACATCGTCATTTTTGTAGGCCTTCGACCAGGCGCAAGTGCCGTATTGGACTAATTGAGTTTACACGGCGAAGCTGTATATGGCTAGCTTTCGCCAAAATTGGGTACGTCTATCGAATTGTGTGGATTGAGAAGTTTTCTCCATACGTGCGCCGATCCAGAACATAATACAATACCGATTGGACCCACGGCGGAGGTGAAGGAGGCTTTAAGCACTCAGCCAACTTGCAAAAATAAATTGAGATATCTCAGGTCCAAATACAAACAGTAGCAGATATGAAGCTGATCAGAACAGATACCAGAAATTCACCCACGTCAGCCGTGTCTACGTTCGCACCACCCTCTCTCTTTGTCAACGCTCTAAGCGCTTGCGTATCTCCTTTCCTTTCTTTCTACTTTCAAGTGGTGACGCTCCCGTAAGCGAACCGCCCGCCAGGACCTCAACGCGGCAAGAAATGCTAACCGTTCATGTGGCCCCGATCCCGCAAAGTTGGAGCGTTTCACCGGACCGACGGCCAGGTTTTAGAGGGAGTTTGTTCAGAAGCACATATGTGTAGCCTGTTTTATGCGTTACCGCTTTTGTCATTCGAATGGCCTCCCAACCATTATTGCACTCCGAGACGACGACCAACGCACGATCGCCTGGGCTCCGTTGAAGAAGTGTATGGTGTGTGCCCTCAGAGTGCGATGAGGTGGGTGTCTGCTATACGTGCCGGGATTCGTTAGTAAATGTGTCGTGCCGCGTTCTGCAACAATACATGGGTACGCATACCTCCTGGTGTCTCATTGTCTTGCCAGGCTCTACATCGTTGAGGAGGACTAGTCACGCCTCACCTGCGGTTTATGGGCATACGGTGTTTGACGCATGTCACTGAACAGTTTGCCATTAAGGGTCCCACATACACAGATTCGCTGTTTGTCCAGCTTCACAGACGGAAATGCTCTGAATTTTTGTTTGAAGCTAGAAATATGTGGGATAATTTTTACTTTACGGCTCAGTAACAACATGCATACATGATATCATCGGATTGTAATTCGAATATACAACAAAACATGTTTCTATTACATGGAAACTCAAGACAAATCCTTTTCCAGCAGCCATTTGTTTGTTGGGTGAACACAAACCGAAAAATGCCGTCCAATTAGAGGCTAATTGCATTGCTCGAGAAAAACTATGGCAGAACCTATTTCACGATGATTACAGACGCTAATGCGGTCATCATTGAAGCAATCTAGGGACACAACTTAGATCCACAGTAGCTCCACTTTATGTAAGAGGCATATTTGCGGGAGCGTTCTTTCCTCGCGATTTTTCTTCATCCTACCCTATCGAGTGGCGCCGCCGCACTGTGCATGGGGGGCAATTGTGTGGATCCATGTTTATAGAGGATTATTTTAATATATATGTGATGAGTGTGAGTTCTATCTGCCCAGTAGACATGTTGATTATTTTGCTCTTTGCCACTCACGAGTTTTGCATGCGCAGTAGCACATGCCCCGTAAATGAAACTAGCGTGAAGGAGGAGCAGGGAAAACTTTATTTGCTCTAATTGGTTAGTAATTGGCGGTGGCAGATGTGGTCGGCCATGTTGACGGTCTTCTTGCCCATCTGCGCAGGGCCGACGCCCCTATTCCAGGGCATCACTGAGGGTGGCTACTCGGTGAGCGTGCCAAGCTGGACTTTCGGGTCGCTGCTGGAGAGCACCCTCTCCCACTGCTCCGCACTCTGGTCTTTTATTTGAAGGAATCGTTGATTGTGAACGCATCCCCATGTAATGTGATATAAGGTGGGCTTGACGCCACACCAGGGGCAAATGTCTCTACACTGGGTGGGAAACATCTTGCTTAAAATGTTTAGATTTGGGTGTGTTGCTGTTTGCAGCCTGCTCCAAGAGGTTGCTTCATACTGATTTAGGCTGTTGTGGGGCGGAAAGTATTTGATTCGGACCCCCTTATAGTAATTCAGAATGTCCAAGTAGCTTGGGTTGACTGGTATGGGTTCCTCAGGGTCCGTGCTTGTGGCCGCTCGGTTTGTGTGCTCTCTAGCTGTCTTATCCGCCCGTAGCTTCCCTTCTATTCCAGCGTGTCTCGGTACCCAGAAAATTGTATGCCTGAGTTTGTTGTTAGCCCTGCAGGAGCGGAGGATGTGAAACGCTCTGCGTCCTATTCTGCCGTTCATGTAATTCCGACGCGTAGCTTGCGAGTCGGTGAGTATTGTTAAAGACCTTTCGGATCGGTAGCCCTCCACTGCCACTAGAGCGACGGCTATTTCCTCAGCTTCCATTACCGAGCAGTCCTTCATTGACGCGCTTCTGATCTGTTTGTAGTCCGGGCTTGTTACTATCGGAGCTGCCTTTACTGTGTTTGTGCCTCTTTGCTTGGCGTACACTGCAGCATCTGTGTATACTGTTGTGTGTCTTGTGGCCAGGTACTTTTCGACGTATTTCGCCCTTGCGTCCCTTCGCGCCGTGTGGAGGTTTGGGTCTATGTTTTTGGGTAGGGGGCTAACAGTGTATGTTTTCCGATATTCATCAGGTATACCCTTCGTTCTTTGGGTTTCTTTGACTGAGTCCGCGAAGCCTAGCCTTATTAGCAGTTCCCTTTCCGTTTTGGTCTGCTCGAGTCTCATGAGCTGTGCGATACATTGGGCTTCTTTTAGTTCTTCGAAGGTGTTGCTTAAATCATGTGCCATTAGTTTCTCTGTCGATTTATTTTTTTGTGAAAGAGGCCCATTGATTAGCGGCTCATTCCCAATGCCATATATAATCACAGACAGAAGGTGATCCGACATTTACATTCGATCTTGATTCTCGTAACGGCAGCAGCCCGGTGATTTCTCTGATTACGTCATGTGCTGCCCATTAAAAATTAGCGTGATAAAGGTTACATATACAGCCCGACGCCAACATAAAGACAAGAAAGCTGGTCGAAGTATTCGAGGAATACCAATAGCGCCCCCTCTGGCTCAATGTCCGCGCTCGAGAGAAGGGCTGTGTTGTATTCTTTAACACTTTACGGACGCGATTGTTTTGTAGTTATAATTGAACAAAATGAAATTAGGCAGTGGATACTAAATCGGCGCGGTGCTATTGTATGGGTTCAGCATCAAATGATGTGTTTTAACTTTGATGAGGCAAGGAGAAGCCGCTGTGAGTTGAACCAGCAAGTTCCGCATGTTCACACAAGCGTTCCGCGCGGAGTTCGCTTCAATCGATTCGAAGCGCCGCCTGAAGGAAGAGCTTCCACAACGCACCCAGCACCCAGAGGAGAACCTGAAGGAGTTCATTTACGTGATATCGGCATACTACGACCGCATCGGTGAAACCGTACCAGAAGAGGAAAAGGTCCAGCGGGTTCTCCACCAAATGCACCCGCAGTTACAAGACCTTGCAAAAGGGCCAACCTTTACAACATAGAGGGAGCTCGCGACGGAGGCGGAGGGCTTCATGGAAAGAGCGTGGCGGCGATTGCAGTACAATTCATCGCCACCACGAACAAATCAGGTCACAAGGTATTTGGTATTCCAACCACACAGGGCCCTCGCTAAGACTCTGGGACCGTGGCCCATCTCAGCGGCTGCCACCGTAGGCACCATTACGTCAACCACAATGTATCTGGCGTACCACTGGCCACTACACCCCGCAGCGGTCCAACCGTCCTACTTTCGTGATCAAATTTACCCCACCTCCACCATCCCTATGCTGACGCAGCCATCGCCCACACCTCACAACCAGCCGCTCGTTGGCAGCGGCCCAACATGCGTCAAGTCCTCTGCCAGCACTGCGGAGGCATCTGTCATGTTGCTCGCCATTGCGCTACGGGTAGGGAAAGTGCGCCACGCAGCCCTTACAAAAAATTTGATAGAAAGTCTATAGACAGTATATACACGTCTATAAACTGTCTATAGGCTTTCTATAAATATTTTTGTAAGGGAGGTGTTTTCAGTGCGATCAACTGGGGCACGTGCGGGTCCAATGCCCAGAGAATCAGTACTCGGGAAATATGCGATGGCAGATGCTACGCCGGCGCGCATCTACGACAGCGCGTTCCAGGTTCCGGCCATTGCTGGCAAAAAGGAACCCCTTCTTGCCATCCGCATCGGAGCAACGACATTCCAGGCGCTCGTGAACACGGGGTCCAGCGTCAGCCTTCTGAGAAAACAAGTGACGGCAGCCGCTGAAGCCAGAGGAGCGAGTCACAAAAGAGAGGCACGCACGCTCCGCCTGGCCTACTCCTCGCTCCTATGCAAGATCCACTGGGCGGGAGGCTCCCGCCGCCAGCGGTTCCTGTGTGTCCCTGACCTCTGTAAATACATTGTATTCGGGAGGGACTTCCTGACGGTGACTGGAATATCGCTCCATATGCGCACTGGGAGGTTGGATAATTGGGACTGAACCGCAGTACATGGTACTCTTCGTCAAAGAAGAGCAGCACGTTAAGGGGGAAATAGACAGCGAAGAATCATATTTCCTGCAAGCAAACTTCGCCGAGCAACCTGAGCCTACGGTCAGCTCTGAAGTCCCAACCGTCAATGACCCTGCTAGCTTTGCGGCTCACGTGAATGGAGATCCACGTCTGGCGCAGGTGCTTGAGATTTTCAGCCCAATTTTTACAACTTCCCCAGAGCGCACAACACTTGCTGAACATCGAATTGATGCTGGGGACAGCCTACCTGTTCGTTGCAAGCTTCGCCCTGTCAAGGCTAAAAAACAGGCCTTTATGGATAACTGCATCCGTTACCTCCTAGAGCAAGAGCTCATACGCCCGAGTAACAGTCAGTGGACGAGTGCTCCTGTTTTCTTCGCAAAAGAAGTCTGGTGACTTCTGCCTCGCCATCCATTATCGGACACTGAATAGCCGAACAAGGGCGCCTGTTTACACTATGCCTAGGACTGACTGGCTTTTGGCACAGTTGGGTCAGGCACAATGGTTTTGAAATTTTGATCTTTCACAAGCCTTTTTCCAAATCCGACTGTTCGAACAGGGTATCCACAAAACAGCATTTATCTGCCACCAGGGCACCTTCGAATTCACTAGGATGCCCTTCGGAGTGGCAGGTGCACGAACAACCTTCCAAGCATTGATAAACAGAGTTTTGGATAGTATAAATTATAAATTTGCAATGGCATTCCTCGACGACGTCCTGGTGTATTCAGACACCCTGGACAGCCACGTGGAACACATCCGATGTGCACTCGAGCGCATCAGAGCAGTAGGCCTCACCATTAACCCAGACGAGATCCAAGTCGGCCACCGTTCGCTCACGTTCCTTGGACATATCATTTCACCTGGGCAGTGTCGACCTCACAAAGGCAAAGTGCTTGCTGTGTTACTCTACCCTTGCCAGCAACAGTCAAACAACTCCAAGCTTTCCTTGACCTGACACGGTATTATCCAAGCATCGATTTTTTCTCGCAGCTCACCCCCTCACCAGTCATTTGAAGAAAGATGCACCCTGGCAGTGAACCAACCAGCAAGAATGCGCATTCCAGAGTCTGAAGCAGTCCCTGGCCAATGATGGCATGGTGAACCTCGCTGACCTCAACCAGCCATTTGTGGTGGAAACAGATGTCAGTGGTATCGGAATAGCTACTGTTCTACTCCAGGCTAGCCCTGAGGAACTCAGACCCATGTCGTTTATGAAGCAAGATCCTCACCGGGCCAGAAAAACAGCACACTGTTCAGGAATAGGAGTGCCTGGAAGTGGTCTGGGCTGTCGATAAATTCAGGCCTTACTTCGAATTCACGGAATTCGAAATTCATTGTGACAATTCTTGTCTCTCATGGATGTTTCACACCAATCAAGCCTCACCAAAAGTCAAGCGGTGGGTCCTTATGCTCCAGCGCCTTAACTGGAAGATCAAACATGGAAGGGGACTTGCTAACATTCCAGCACATGCCCTTACCTTAGCAGAGCCCCATTGAACTGTCCAGACAATCCAAGCCAGCTCTACCGGAAACTCTGTTCCCCATTACCGCTCAAGAGCCTGAGCAACACATTACATTCGAGACAGTTGCCCCCTTGTCTATGGCAGACGATATGACTCCCCTCAACAATATAGAATGCCTAATTGAGGGGCAAGGTCCTGATCCACGGTTCGCCAAGCAGAAAAGTGTCATGCAAGGTACAACGCTCCCAGAGAACGACCCACAATCACGCCTAATTAAGTACTTGGCTGCTTCGACAGAAGTGGAGTGTACTGGGTTGCTCGTTCAGCACAGAGGGACCCAAAAGGTACTATGGCTACGAGAGCGCTTGCGGCCTCTGGGGCTGAAAATGGCGCATGACCACCCACCAGTGTACACATGGGTTTTTTGAAGACATTGCAGCGAGTTTCTTCTTGTTTCGTATGGCTGGGTATGCGAGCAGATGTATCTAAATATCTCAGATGCTGCAAAATTTGCCAGCGCTCCAAGGCAAATCGCCAAAAGGCAGTGGGCCTTATGAGCAGCCAGCGGGCCACTGCACAGATTGACGAACTTAGTGTAGATGTCATTGAACCGTTACCACTCTCAGTACGGCGCCACTAGTACCTGCTGGTGGCTGTTGAGCAGTTGAAAAAGTTCATTGAATTGTTTCCTCTTAGAGCTGCTAGCAGCCAAAACATTGTTGACTGTATGCGGCAAGTCTTCTGTCGGCATGGAGTACCAGTAGCAATTTCCAACGACAACGGGCGCTCAATAATAAGTACGCTTTGGAAGGGCCTCCTGAAGCAATGGGGCATACAAGACCGTCATACCGTGACTTACCGCCCCGCTGGACAAATGGTAGAACGCCGTAAGGATAAAGTTAAGGAATGCCTCCGGGCCTACTGCACAAACCATAGGGAGTGGGACTCTCACATCCCCGAAATTTCATTTGCTCTCTGCACCACAGAAAGTGTTGTGCTAGGCTACACACCTGCCTTCCTGTGTTATTGTCGAGAGCTGCGCACTCACAGCGTATTACGAACGCCGAGTGGACATGCCCACGACGGGTTCACGTTCCACGGGGGGTGGGGGGAGACGTGTAAGGACTGTCTGGCGGAGACAGCCACCACAAGGCCGAGAGATGGCGCCATCGGACAGAGCGACATCATCATCACCGATGCAGAGCCGAGACATGGCGCCTCTGGGCAGAGCGACATCATCACCAAGAGTACGGAGTGATCGGTAGGCCGAGGTGAGGCAAGAAAGGGTTGTACTTGTGCGACACCTACTGTGCACGCTTCCTTCCTGACAGTATTCTATGGTCAACTGAATGAAACGTCCTTGACACATCCAAGAATAGTACTAAGGCGACTTCGTTATTATCAATAGCGCTTCTTACGACATTGTTGAATGTTTCTAGAAGAGTTGTAGTGTTGTTAGCTTTTCTATATCCAAACTGTGAGTCAGAGGTCAGGGATATTTTATCACAGAAGTTCATCATAACATCTACTGCTTTGAAGCGATAAACACCTATTGGTCTATATTTGTTCGTCACATTTTTTTCTTAACGAATGTATTGGACGTGTAATTAATACCTCCATTCATAGTGCAATATTTCCGGTTGCCAATGTGCCATTTTCATTGGGAAGAATTATCAGTCCTAGATTTTTAATATTAACTCGCAGCTCGCGAAGCCTTATATGAGCATGACCAGCGGTCTTAGCATCTGGGAACGTCGATAGAATGTTTAGGAGCCCTTTGTCTGTTATTGCGAACTGAAATGGTAACTCTAAAGTGCTATTATGAGCAATATGAAAGGGAACACCAGAACGCGTGGCAAGCAGCCTCGAAACAGACTCGGAGCGATATGCGGATGTCGCTGTGAAAAGCAAAGGGCGAAAGGAGTGCGCTCTTCCACTAACTGTTGGCACTCTCACAACGCTGGCATTTCTGCAAAGCAGCAGTTTACGTGATTTCGCCGATAATATGGTATCGTCCAACGGCCGATAAGACGGTAATCGTCGCAGTGACTTACACCGATTCATTTTCTTTTTTTTTTGTTCCTTCATTTTTTCTTCGCGCAACCGCTTGATAGTACTCTTAGACCAAGCTTTCCCCATAGAGTAACTTAGTATACGACAAGAGCGGAAACTCGAGCCGTTTCGCGGCCGAGCTATGGAGCTTCGCCGATTCCGCTAGGTGGCAGAGCCTATCAAGAAAAATGTGGCTGTGGCTGCGGCTGCGGCTAGCAGCTTGACAGGCGGCACGACCACTGGGCAGGACCCAATATGTGCGAAGCCTTGTCAGACCGCTCCGCCAGGCTCTTTCTGTAAAATCCACTTGAGCATCGTTGTTGGGTTCCTCTGACAGCGTCTGCTTCGCCGCCGTTTCATGGTAAGGCCACAGCAAGTTCTTTTGCGCGTTGTTAACGACTTATTCTCTTCGCATTTCGTTCTGTCACTGTTAGCCGCATGAACGAGTGACCGCGGCCTTGCAGCCATGAACAGGTGCTACCCATTTGCTACGCTGACTTTCATTTCGTGTTCTTTTTTTTTATGCGCAGCAATGAGCGGTGATGATGGCGATAACAACGATGCGGCAGCGTCAGAGCTGCGATGCACGTTCGATACAATGACGAAGTTAGAAAATAAAATAAAATGTTTCGTTAAGAAATGTGGCCTATCAACACATGCCGTTCCGGGCAGAGAGCTTTATGATACGCGCGGCGACTGCTGAAAAAGTATGCTCTCCTTCTGCAAAAGAAATGTAGGTATTTCTAAAGCGGTACACCTGCAATATTTGCAGTATGGGAATAATGCGCTCTCTCCCAACCTCTATAGAAGGCTATGTGCACTCGAGAGTTGTTGGCTGTTCTGCATTAGACTGAGAATACGTGTTTTCATTTTTTAATTGTGTATGGAGTCGTTACCGTAGAAAGTTATTTGTTTCCTAGCCTTTATAACTAGTGCTTCCTTAACCAAAAAAAAAATAAGATACGCATTGCATAAACGAACGCAGCATCTCCATTATAAAGCTTTGCAGGCTCCAATACTGCTTATACGAGGGAACCTAGCTTCTACATTCAATAGCTTTGCAGCCTCCATTATTGCTTACCTTCTGTCTGTCATTCTGCGTATTGCAGGAATCGCCACCATTTGCTGAAAATACACTGCACAGCCAAAGGACATCACGCATACTCAAGGGCGAAATTCCAAGTATCAGAAGACGATTGCAAGGCTTCGAAGACAGCAGGTGAAGACCCCCAACACAAAGTGCTTAAATGCAGCTCTTTAATGACGGCACATTGGCTTACACATTCGAGATGAAGATGTTGGTGCGGAATCAATTTTTTTTGCAGCCATTTTATTTCGGCACGCTACCATTGACATAATTTTGCTGTCCTAATTCACCCTCCTTCGCAGAAGTACAAGAAAAAACGTCATATTTTTTTTTCCTTCTAAAACAATCCCATTTTAAGCAAATAAATTGCTGCCGTCTATTTGCAGTTTTCTTTTTCATTATCTGGGTAATTGCAACACGTCTTCTATGTGTTTTGCTTGTGCAAAGTTATTGCCATTACGCCATTCGTTTCCGACTATTCTCCACTTACCGGTGTCACACGACCACTTTCGATCGCGAACAAGTCCGATCCGGATTGAAATTCGCGACTGATATTGGCGCCATCGCGCAGCATGCGCAAAAGAAGCAATCGTGACTGAGAAATTCAAATCGGATTGGGCTTGATCGCGTTTAAAAGGCGCCGTGAGACACCCGTATTACTTGTATTTCGCTGTTTCTTCCCGTTTTCATGTATCTGCATCTTACAATCTTGCTGCAATAAATTGTTGTCTGCTATTTTCGTGTTCTTGACTGTGCAGCAAGCATATTTATATTTAAGGAACACGGCACACTTATTTAGGACACACTTTTTGGCGTGAGTTACTAGACGTACAATATCATAAGCGAAAAAGTTCTACTTCCTCAACAGTTGGCATGAATGTTGCGCTAAGTTACAGCTTGAAAGAGCAAATATAAATTTAAATGAAACTAACATCAGTGAAACACCTTTGCGCGCTCGTCGTCACAACATATAAACAGCGGCACAAGCGCCTGCAGGAAATCACGCGATTTAAGCAAAAGTATGGGTCCCCCCCCCCAAAAAAAAATAAACAAGAACCGAAACTGAAATTGGAGCCTCCGAGATGCGGCAGCGTGCGCAACTATCTTGAAGGCTGGTGCATTTCGCCGATTCTGCTTGGTGTGCTGAGAGCCAAAGTCGGCCGCAGGTGCCTATTGGGAGTGTCCGCTCTTGTCGTATACTATGTTGCACTATGCTTCCCCCGTATTTCAAATAAATTCTTTATTTGAATCGACGCACCCGGTTGTCAGTGGCACCTCGAACAGCGGCGGCGCTCGAACCAATGACGACAGATAAATGGAATAATTGATTAAATAATGAATAATTGAAAAAATTATGAATTGATAAACTGTCTCTCGAGCGACTTCTTGCGCCAACATCGTTCAGAAAAATTCATGTAGCACACTGCAGTGGCCCGCACAGACCAGTGAACTGCGATTCTGCAGCCTCAAGATGCCTCGAGTGCCTTATAAACAGCGGGAAGATATAACAGAAATGTCTAAAAGAGGGTATGCGCAGCGCAATATTGCTCTCATGATAAGCCGCCCACTGAAAACCGTCAACCGAATTATCCAGGCTTACCGAGACGAAAGACGTAGAAACGATGCGCCGCGCCGCAGACGACCCCGATTAACAATGATTGACCAAGACCTTTGCATCGTGGCTGCCGTTAGCGGCAAACCATTTGAAAGCGCAAAAGACGTTCGAGGTGCTCTTGGCGTGGACAACTTCAGCGACAGCACGGTACGACGAACGCTTAGAGAAGCAGGACTGCTAAGTCGCATCGCCGCAAAGAAACCTCTGCTCACCACAGCCAACAAAGCAGCTCGCCCGAGATCCGCTACTGAACACCGCGGCTGGAGCGAGGGCGAGTGGAAGTATGTGGTTTTCTCTTATGAGTCCACGTTCTCGAGCCACTGGGACCAACGAAAGAAAGTGTGGCGGACCCCAAACACACGCTGTAGTCCGCAGAGTATCCAGGAGGTGGCCGCCAGTGGACGTGTGTCTGAACGTCTGGGGGGCGATTTTCCACGAAGGAATAGGCTCACTAGTGTGAGCTGATTGAAGGTTCACCATTGTTGCGTATTGCACTCTGCTCGAACACCGGGTTATCCCCGATGTGTTATCCCCGGATGGGTGTTATTTTTTCCAGCAGGACTTGTCTCCCATTCACACATCGAAGGACGTGGCGGGCCTTTTGGAAGATCGAGGGGTAATTCAAATTTGCTGGGGCACGAAAGGTACCGACGTGAACATTATATAGCACGTTTGGGGCCGTATGAAAGTGAACCTTTCGAAGAGGTCGCTAGAATTGGCGAACTCCGACCAACTATGGGAAGCAATAGAACATGAGTGGAAGCGCCTTCAGCGTGATACCGCATTCCTCGAGGCTCTCTACGCGTCTGTGCCCCAAAGAATGGAGGCTGTCGTTCAAGTTGGCGGTGGCATGACACGTTATTAGGCCACCAACGAACGAAACAAAGGACGAGCATAACCTGGGATGAGGCTATTGCCTTATTTGCTTCAATATCTCTGTTTTTGGAAAGTCCCCATACACTTACTTTGAATTCACCCTTAGAGCCCATTTTTCCTCGATTTACAAGATTTACCGTAAATCAATATCGAAGTAAGGAACAGTGCTACCTTTTGTAGCAATTCGGAGCAAAAACGTTACCAGTGACGCAATACCCAACAGTGTTATCACTGTCTGCTGGCGATGCGAAGTTCCGCAATTTTCCGACTCACGGCGGGAGGGTGAACAGTTGTTAGAACAGCGTCCCCCTTTCCACTTTGCTTCCGATGGCGGCCGCTGCGTATCACCTATAAGCTGGGTCAGAGGGTGTTTTCTACGCGTTCCTGTGTTCCCTTTCATACTGCTCATAATAGTACATCGTACAGACGTTATAACGTTTTCGGCGTCTTGAATATCTTCTCTAAGATTTATTGGCACATTTAGAAAGTCAAGTTTTTCGCACAGCGCCGGTGGGCTGTACCATGCCACGAAAACCTTTTTGCAATAATCTTTGCGAAATCTTATCAGCGTTTTCATACAGGCAGGACGATGTCTGTTTTGCCTTTCGTCCCGCATTTTGTAGTTCTTAAAAAAATACTTTCCTCTTGCTAGTCTTAACTTTGATGCTACATGATTGCGAAGCATACAAAACTGCTTTAAATTTGCTTGTCTTCTGCATTTTCTTTGCTCTCCTTTTGTTCCTGCTGCTTTAGATAACTAAGCTCTGTGATGTCCTTACTGGCCCATTTATTTTCTAGTTTTTATTGCTTTATTTAGATGCTGTGTTTCGCGCTTTCATATATGTTGCTCAATTCTCTTAACATTATTTTCTACAACTCTACATGATCAGCATAAAAGAGGCACCCCACTCGATATTTTGGATCATACTATCTAGCAGTTTGTGGTCAACAACGGTAATTTGCAGCATATAAACAGATTTGGAAGCAATGCGATCAATACATTAATTCGTAAGTTTTTCTTTAAATATTTGAGCCCTAGTTACTCTTGTAATTGCATTTTCGAGGCAGAATTGAGCCAATAGATGTAAAAAATTTCGCACTCCTGTTAGGCTTGAAGTAGGTTGTCAATTTTTAAATCAGCAGTCAATATTAGGTTGGTAGCGCCATCAATTTTTTTCTAAAAGTGCCTCAAGTTCTTGAAGCAATTCGTTTATCACTTCATTTTGTGGCCAACAAACTGCGAAAGTAATGAAGGTTCTTGCGTTCTCTGATAATCGTATAATGACCACTTTTGCGCTTCCACAAGAAACATCCACTTTCTCCTAAATTGAACTCCCTGTTACATATATAATCATGCCTTCTCCTCTTCGTTCCTCCCTACAAAAATAGTAAGAATGACAACTACGCTATTTATACGTCTCACGCTCAGTTTTATCAGTATTAGTCTCTGTTAAGATGATTACATGTACATCTCCTTCGAACTCGAATAGCTGAAGAATTAACTGGTTCCATTACTTTCTGGTACTGCTTATGTTAACTTGTATCACGTCAAGGTAGTTCGTGGACCACTCTGTCTTTATGTCTTTAAATCTAGTTCCATGTTTTCGGTCACTCTTTTAGATTGGAAAATATTTCAGCCATTATGGAAGGCTTTCCAAGTCTTTAGCCCATTTTAATCGAATGACTGCATCTCCATCGCTTTTCTCGTGAATAATTTTGCATTACGTGTCCAAAGAAATTTGTAACATTTTTCTTTCGCCGTTGTCTTGGCTGCCCATATCAACTGCTGCACGTACTGGGACAGGTTGTCATGGTTAAATATTTCTTTTGGCCTTAAAGTAGATCTTTTCGCCGCGATTCATAACGAATTTGTCGGTTAATAAACCTTATCTGAATGGCCAGAACTTCCAGCTCATCCTTCATTCTGTTTGCCGCTTCGACGTTGTCTAAAGTGGGTATGGACATACCCAGTTTGTTTGCGACGTCTGCCAAAATGGTCATATTATCTTCATTTGGTGTAACGGGAATGCTGTGGATTACGATATTTTTGCGGTGCGAATATTGTTCATTGTTTTCCAAAGCTGCCTGTATTTCCGAAATTTTTTTGTCTTTCTTTTCCATCCGAGCCTCAAGCTCGCCAGTGTGTTTGGAAAGTATTATAACCCCTTTTTCATGTTCGTCTAGCTTTGTAGAGACACGTTACTCATATAAAAGTGACAGTACAGAAGCCTGTATCCCCTGAAATAATTTTCACTGGTTTGCTAATGTTCTGAGAACGTTTTGCAACTTTTCATTTTGGGCACCTACGTGTTCTTCTATCCATTCGATCATTGTTAGGACATTGTTTAGTTTTTTGATGGTTTCTGTGCTTTTCTGGATAAGCAAGGCGAGTAGATCGACTTCCATCTTACACGCTCGCTTATCAGTTATCGTGTTCTACGTTTCACCAGCCTGCAGTTTCTCGTGTACCAGACATGAGGTACAGATGCATGCTTCGATTCCTGCGTCTTTTATCATTTTAAATTTGTCCTTGCTTATTCGGGAACGCTTTCGTCTATAATAGGTCCACGGCAGAGATTAACAACATCTTCAGTAACTTGTTTCTGTAATGCTAATTGAACAGTACTTCATCGTCCATTGCAATGTTTCGCAGCAGAGTTTCAAAGAAGACCAGCGGAGCAGGTAAAGAGATTTAAAATTCGGTAGAGCAAGCACCCACCTAAAAAGCGAAGAACACTCGAATGAGTGGCGTTCGCTTGATCAGCGTACCCCACCGGTCTGCATTCTTCCGCTCCATCAGAGTAAAAATTCCTTGTAGAAATACATATGTATTAGCCAGACGCGAATCTAATTGTAAGGCACTAAATTGGTGCTTGAGTCATCAATTTTTACTACCCAATTTCTGACTCAAATTTTTGTTAACATTGTAGGCAAAGAAAGCGGAAGCCCCCCTAAACCTACGCACGACTAATACATCTTTCATACCTCTTTACGTAGGTTGGATAACTCTGGCAAAGAACAGTATCTTTTAAGGTAGTATCGAAAATTTTCTTGCTTTCCTTATTTTTTAGTCTTGAGTTTTTCTCACTATTTAGATAGTTTGTTTATTGAAAACTGCTGTGGTGTAATAAAATAACAATTGTATGCTCAGATCAGGAAGAAACGCAGTTTGATCTGTTCGCCGACATCTAAATAGCTGTTTATGTAATCATTTGTTTATCACCATAAGATTGTTGCTTAAGTTTCACTCATCACTCCCCAATATTTAAATGCTGGGGATGCATGGTTTATGCCTTAATAGTTTCGTCCACTGAAACAATTTGAAAAATAATTTTCTTAGATAATTCCCGCTGGAAAGTTTCGTCCTTCAAAATTTTATCAACAAATTTGTTATACATGTATATCCGCACAACGTTACTGATAACCAGACCAATTTTCTCTCCAGTATATCCATCGTCACTATACCATTCGGACAGAAAAATAATTGCGGGCACTCTGAAATAGGAAAACAAATCATCTTTACCAAAGAGGGCGGTGAAAAGTACATGAATCTTTAAGGCTGAGCTAGTGTGGTGGTTATCGCGGAACTCAACGCCATATGGCATGTGCCATCCAAGAAATTGCGGATTATCTTCGAGTATAGGCAAAGCTTGTCAAGCGAAGCTTTCTTTGCCTCTTCGTTCGACTTTCCCGGTTATGCTGCTGCTGCTGCCTGGCACACGACGTCTGGGGTGGTTGAGAGCGTGTGTATATAATACAGCAGCACGGCAGAGGGGAAAGGCGACGCGAGAAAGAAACTCGTTTGGACCTTTCGATCACGTCGCATGTTTACAATACCCTCTGGAGCTCCGTGGGCATCTCCACATTAGCCTCTAGAGAGCTGTAATTATTCGTCAACTCCCGCAAAAGCATTGCAGAAACTGCAGAGCTTACCTTACTGGCATTTCGCATGACCAGAGGGAAGCAAGATAGAATGGCAGACAGGAGGAGGGAGAGGGGCAAAGATCGGGTAGAACCGGCCCAGTCGCGGAACCAGTGAATAACAGCCTTGCAACACTTCGCTCGCATTTCCTATATACAAGAAGGGGGGGGGGGGGATTTGGAGACGGTGACGTGACAAGGCGAGGAAACGTTATAACTATAGATATGACAGTGTTTTCGGGCTAAATTGGTAAAATTTAGGTTGAAGGTAAGGTACGGTGCGTTTCTGCTATTTTTAAAAGATAAACACCATACAAGTGTGTAAAGTGGACAATCATACCCATGAATTACGGATATTTCGTTCAGCTTACTTTTTTTGCCACCACGGGGCGTATCAACCTTAAAGATTTCGAAAATCTCGCCATGACCTATGGCATGAGGCGCAACTAAAAACACACAATAAAAGAAGCGCACACACACACAGACACCATGAGACTGTCGCTTCCCCTAGGTACATGAACACGGGTGCGCTTATGTATCAGCATTATCCTGAAGACGGCGAACTACTTGCTATACTAGCAATGAATCGACAATTTGCTAGACACCGCGCCAGCCAGCGCGTCGGCATTCCGGAGAGACGTCTGGCCGAGATAACGGCTCCCTCGTATTGAGCGTTTTTTTTTTAATTTCTGCGACAGGGTGGCCATGGGCTTGCAGATACTTCAGGCTTGTTTCATGGGTTTCCTATATAACCGGTGTGACCCATTGTTTAAGATGCTTTAGCTCTAGCCTGTCTGTTTTGCCCGCTACTAAAATACATGTTAAACGCAGGACAGCTTTTATGAGAAAACCAGAGCACCGATTTGAATCAAATGTGTTGTATTTAAGAGTGAAAGTTAAATCGCAGTGACTGCATCGAAGAGAATTGTGATTTAGACAATAGAATTTTTCACAAAAAATGCAGGATATCAGTAAACTGAAAAAACTAGAAACTTCCGCAACTCTGCCATGTAAAACAAGTACGCATTTCTGTAAACTTTACCTGTTGGTGCATCAAACGAGAACAAATTGTATGCATGAATTTACAACTTAAGCGAAGTTGCTACAATTCTTGGTACAGTGTTGCTAATGGAACATTCAATAATTGATTAGTTGTATATTTCAGGATGGCATATGATATACCATTGCTGTGCGCTTTAGATGTATTATTACGGGCAGTCTGCAGAATTGCGATGTTGTTTTTATTTGCTGAGGTACAGTTCTACACGCCAGCCTTTTTCCATAAAATTGTGCAATTTTTTGAAAGTTTACATACAGAAATAGACAGCTTAGGTATAATATCGCTTTCTGAAATAACTGAGAACGCCATGTGGCGCCGAGGAGTGCGGACGTGTTCGCATCGGCTCCGTCAATAATCTTGCCTAGCAGCGGTCAAAATCGCGTGACCCCCACGTAATTCGCACGATTTGTGTAGGAAGACAGCAGAAACACGCTGATACCCACTTTTTTGACAAGTGCTCGCGGCTTCTTCCAAGAATATAAGACCACCGCTCAAGCATGCCGGCCAGCCACGCTAAGCCTAACGTAGTAGTGGAGCGTGAACCCCCGGCAGTCAGCTTCCGGTCCAAGCGTAGCTCCGCCACGGCCCAACTTCCAACGGACAACGACCAAGAACTAGCCAAAGACACCATGGACACGGATGACCAAGCAATCGAAACCAAGCGGGATCTGCGGCCGACGTTGAAGAGGACTTCCTCCCGCCTGACGAGGTGATACAGGGGGAATCAACCAGCGACGCCGACGAGAACGAGGAGAAAGACTCAGCAAGGGAAGACGACGAAGCCAAGAACGGTCAGTGGCAACTTTCACTATCTTTGCGAGAACGAAAAGGTTTAATAAAACAAGTGCGAGGAGCCTCTGATGACAGCGGAGCTCGAGGCGGCGGTGAGGGCAACCGCAGCTGCTTTGCCCGGGTGCCTGCGGGAGAGCAAGCTAAACGCGGCGTTGCGTCTATAAGAGCCCGACGGCGACCGCGCGCGGCACCGCTGCCGATAAATGACATGAAAATTATCATGCGTCCCAAGCCAAGACTAGTTATGAACGAACTTAAGATGTACGAAGTTGCGCGAGCGGCAGAACGTGCAAGCGGCGACCCGAGGACCTGCAGGAGCGATAAATTTCTGCTTCGCCTCCGCAACACGTCAAACATATGCATTGTAAGTACCCCCTACGAACAAGTGGCGGGGATGATTGTGAATATCAAAACGCTGGAGCTCAATGGTACTAAACATCCGATGAACACCTACATAACCGCCCCTGAAGGGTACTTTAAAGGAGTGGTACATGGACAGGAACGCGAAACCCCAGAAGATGAACGTTGAAGTCATCTCCAAGTGCGCACACAAGGAGTGACAATCGCCAAGCCCGGATGCTCGGCAAGTCTGAAACCGCAATGATAACGTTCGATGGACCGGTAGTGACAAGCTTCGTCTACTATTACGGTGGCGAAATGCCATGTGTGCCTTATGAGCCCACGAGACAGTACTGCAAACTGTGCAAAAGCAAGGGACATAGAAGGGACGTTTGCCCAACGCCCACGGCAAAGACGTGCAGCAATTGTTGGCTAAGGGACCCTCCTGAGGACCACACCTGTGATCCAGAGTGCGCGCTGTGCGGGGGGGGGGGGGCTCATCCCACGGCGGCATCGGAGTGCACCAAGAAACTCAAACGGGTCCCCCAAAGGGGCAGGCCACCACTGTGGCAACGTCTACGCCGACCACCACCCAACGGAATCCTCAAGAGACGCGGGTTCCGCACGGACCGTGAGGGCTCTGCGTCACCAGACGGGGCCCGTTACAGCTCCAGATACAGTTCCCGATCCAGGTCCAGCTCCTGAGACCGCTCCAACTCCAGGGACAGTGGCCAATAGAGGGGCGAATCAACAAAACAACAGCAGAAGAGCAAGAAGACGCTGAACAAGGAAGGCGAAAACAAGGTGAGCTGGGAAGCAATCGCCTCCCAACCCCCCCACCACACAACACAACTCACACGCCTAGAACGCGAACTAGAGCTAATGCGAGTGTGAATAGGAGGCTTAGAAAGAGAAAATAGACAATTGAAAAAGCACAAAACGCAGCAACCACATTAATACCTAAAGCAGTCCAGACAGGACAGAAAGGACAAAAACTACCGAATGTAGAAGGCGACACCGTAATTACTTTGTCGTTACTGAAAGAAACCATAAAGGAAGTTATACCTACAATCATAGAGCAGGTGATGATTCAGGTAGATCGAAAACTAGAAGCTCTGGACAAGAAAATCCAGGCACAACAAATAAAATTTACGAAAGCCCTGCGAAAACATGCCACAGGCGCCATCATAAGAGAAAAAGCAGAGAAAGTATACAACAGGCCAGGTCTGTCGGCGATGACCCAAGCTACAAACAATGCCTAAACATCAAAAGCACGCTTCCGAAGAGTGCGAAATATGGCAGTGGAACTGCCGTGGGTTCCAGCCTAAAATTGGAGAACTGTCGCAGCTGGTGATGACAAAAAGAAGGTCGCCAGCTATCATTGCGTTACAAGAAGCCGGAACAAACCCAAAATAACAGGGATACGAAAGCTTCAACATCGAAGGTGAAATCTGGAAGGCCTCAACATTGGTAGACAAGAAAGTCGCGGCAATATGTCACAAATCCATAGAAGGAACGGACATCCCGCACCTAATAACAGAAATCACATATAAAGGCACCACAGGAAAGAGTTCCTTCGTAATTAATGTGTACAGCCCGCCGAGGCTGAAAAGAGCAACGTTCGATAAACTATTTCAAGAGACAGCAAAAATGGCGAAGGGGAGAACTCTAGTGATAGTTGAGGATTTTAATGCCAGGCACTCAAGTTGGGGTATCCAACCCAGAACAATGAAGGCAAAAATATCACGGGATAAATAGAACCACTCGACATGACACTTGTAACAGACCATGCAATGCCAACAAGAACAGGGAATAGTATCTCCGCAGACACAAGTACTGACCTAACTATAACCAAAAATTTTCCATATGCGGAGTGGTGCAACACCCTCGAAAATCTAGGAAGTGACCATTGCACTATAGGCACCACAATCCGCACAGCTCAAATCCGCAAACGATTGGTACAGCTAAAATAACAGACTGGCGGGCGTACAGGGAATCGCTTAAAGAACAAACCACGGACATAAACTATTTAGATAATTGGTGCGAACGCATACGAAATATAAAGCAGAAACATACAAAACCATCACCAGGACGGACAAAACACCTGAAGTGGACCCTCACCTACTGCATCTGTGGGATGCAAGACGAAGCCTGACCAAAAGATGGAAGCGACAGAAATGCAGCCACAAACTCAAAATGAAAATCAACGAAATAACACAGAAGGCCGAGGAATACGCTAATCAACTTACAACAGCCAACTGGGAACGCTTCTGCGGATCAGTTAATGGAACCCTAGGGACGGTAAAAACGTGGAACATCCTCAGAAGAATGATTGATCCGTTTAAAACCAGACGCGAAGGACAGATAAATTGGAGTTATTGCTACACTCGTTCCCAGGCACAAAAGAACTGCTTCAGGCAGTCCAAAGAAAATGCTTGGGTAACAAAGCCCCGATACCCCCATACCAAGCTGATTACACCGGACACCCAAACACAGAAATCGATGAATTCTTCACGGTGGCAGAAGTATGAACAGCAATCGCCAGTACAAAACGGAAAACAGCGCCAGGGGCGGACCAAATATCAAATGCTACGATTAGAAACATGAATGACGAAGCCATAACATTACGAACTTTATAATGGCCATTGGGTCAAAGGAGCGATACCACAGCAATGGAAACACGCTGTGATAATCATGGTTCCAAAACCAGGGAAGAAATTTACTTTAGACAACCTTAGGCCCATCTCTCTTACATCATGTCTAGGAAAGGTGTTTGAAAGATTAGTAAACCCTAGACTCCAACGTCATCTTGAAGAAAACAACTTAATGCCTGACACCATGTTTGGCTTCAGATCACATCTTTCAACACAGGACATACTCCTGCTTTTAAAAGAGGAAGTATTAACGAACGTCCCCAAGGCAGGAGAACACATTGTCATGGCTGTCGACATAAAAGAGGCCTTTGACAACGTAAGTCACAAAGGGATACTGGATGGACTTGCAGAGATCAGCTGTGGTCAAAGGATGTACCCGTACATCCGAAGCTTCCTCAACCAGAGAACAGCAGTTATCAAAGTAGGAAACGCTGAATCTGAAGTCATCCGTCCTCCTAACAAAGGAACGCCACAGGGTGCGGTGATTTGGCCTACACTCTTCAACATAGCCATTATTGGACTAGCTAAAAAACTCCAAGAAATTCCCGACGTCCGTCATTCCCTATACGCGGATAATATAACGATATGGATAACCAAGGGCAACTTGGGAGAGAAGGAGGAGAAGCTTCAACGGGCTGCCAATATAATAGAAAACTACACCCAACAAAGAGGACTCCAGTGCTCGGCTGAGAAATGAGAACTCATTCGCCTCACAAAAAGCAAGAAAAAGAACTGACCCGAGACTCAAACTCTAGATCAGGCTGGAAGGGAAAATTATTCCTGAGAGGTCAATAGTAAGAGTGTTGGGGATGTGGCTGCAGTCGAATGTCAGATGTTTACACACTTCAAACAAAATCAGAAAAACAACGCAACAGATTAACAAGATGATAGCCCGTGTGGCTCATAATCGGACAGGAATGGGGGAACAAGGCACCCTAAGACTGGTTAAAAGTATGGCCCATTAGCAGACTACTCTACTCCCTACCTTACCATACCATGAACAGGGTGGATGAAGAGAAGGCTGATAAAATAATAAGGATGGCATATGAGACAACCCTGAGGTTGCCACGCAACACTTCAAATTAGAAGCTTCTAGCCCTCGGCCTCCACAGTACATTTAATGAGATGGCTGAGGGCCAACTCATAGCGCAGAGGAGTCGATTGGCGCAAACGACAGTCGGCAGAGCTCTTCTTCAAAGAATCGGCCTAGTAGAATGCATACAAATATACCAAAACGCCAAAGGTCTACCCTGCAAGATTAGAGCTTTGTATGGGGTATCACCAATTCCCCAAAACATGGATCCGACATTACACACATGAAGGGAAAAGCTATAGCACAATTCATAGACAAAACAACAACGTACTTGGACACTGCACGATTCGCGGATGCGTCACCATATCGGGCCAACGCAAAGGATATGGTGGCAGTTGTCGTAAACCGTAAAGCTAAAAACAAGACCTGTGCTTCGGTTTCCCGAGCAACCATTTTAGAAGCCGAAGAGATAGCCACCACCTTAGTTATAGGAGAAGGCATAGAGCACAATGCTCCACTAGCAATAATCACAGATTCTCAGGCCACATGTATGAACTATCAGAGGGGACAAATACTTACCGAAATCCGCAGAGAACTTGACGTCAAGTACAGCCAAACGATAACGTGAGCCCCGGGACACAAGGGTGTTACTGGGAACCTCAATGCAGATGACGCGGCTTGATGTTTCACTAATTGCCGAGCTGGCCATAGCAACATGGTGGAGGACCCGACAGCCATCGATACAAGTTATAAAGGGATCTTGCAACACTACAGGGAATTCAGACGGCTCTACCCAGCACCGCATAGGAACCTTTCAGCCCAGGACTCAGCGACGTTACACAGGCGCCAAAGGGACACATATACAAACCTCCATAAATTGCACATATACTGCCCAACAGCATACAAGGACATATGCCCGTCGTGTGGGAGCACACCGACACTCTACTACATCACATGGGAGTGCGCAGCTCACACCGAAGAACAAGATAATAACACGAGAGTGGGGAGGGAGGCACTGCTATCCAGCTACGCCCTCGGGGATCCACTTAGGCTGGTCCGGAGGGCAGAAAGGATGGCGAGGGCCAGCGGTGCCTTGGAATAGGGCCCCGACCACATGGCGTTACCCCGTTTTAGGGGCAACGAAGTCCGTTCTACCAATAAAGTTTTGTTCTTCTTTTTCTTTTGAAATAACTACATTTTAAAGTTTTCTTTTCAATTCAACATAATTCATCGTATCTGGTACAGTGGCTGCTCTGAAAAGCGATTGCAGATTTCACATGTACTTAGATAAGAGCACCGTAGGTAGAAGGGTAACTTCATCGAGATTGCTGCGGTACACCACATCCGCAGGTACTAGACTCCAAGTGACGATTGCGTTTAAAAAAAGAGTATTTAAAATGCTGCTTCAGAATTTATCTCATGATGATGGTTGATAGTAATGCTTAGCATTAGAGCGTGTAGCAACGCTCCATATTTCTGAAGTTGCATCTGTTGAACATCTGTAGTTGTCATTCTGAGACTTCCGTTGGTTTCGTTGTGTGTGGTATCCTCTCATGTTGGTAGAGCACTCACTTGACAAGTGAGGCTTGAATACGGCGGGGTAACGACGACTGTATGGTCCGGTGCACTAACGACTATGGAACCAGCGAAATAATAATGTCGATGGAATGACAAAGGCGGCATGACGACAACGGAATGATTATCATCATATGACCATTCTGAAATGATATCGTTGGTATAATGACGAACGTGACAACTCCAACGTGAGGGCAATTGAATTACGAAGAGTGTATAACGACGATGGCATAACGATAACCAAATGGCGGCGATCGCATGACGAGGACGACATGATAGCGACTGTCTGATAACGGCGCCATGACAACGATGGTACGACAGCGCCGACGTTATCACGATTGAACGGCGACAGCATAATTACGATAGAATCACAAAGACGGATTGACGTTGATGGAACAACAAAAGCAGTATGATGACGATGGCAGGACAAGAATGGGATGACGTTACTGAAGTGGTGATAGTGGTAAAACTACAGCATCAAGACAATGGCATGGCTACAATGGTGTGTTGAGGACTCGGTGACAAGATGGCTTGGCAAGAGTTGGATGACAATGTTAGAACAAAGACGAAGGAATGACCGCGACGACATCACGACCACAGTGCGAGGACGAATGCATGACGACGACTGTATAACGACCACACAACGTCGATGAGGCCAAGAAACGCGGGTCTAAAAAGTAATCTGCAGAAAACTAAAGTAATGCTTAACCGTCTCGGAGGAGAACACCAGCTAACGATAGGTAGCGAGGCACTGGAAGTGGTAAGGGAATGCATCTACTTAGAGCAGGTAGTGACCGCGGATCCCTATCATGAAACTGAAATAATCAGAAGAATAAGAACGGGCTTGGGTGCATTTGGCAGGCATTCTCAGATCATGAACAGCCGGTTGCCATTATTCCACAAGAGAAAAGTGTATAACAGCTGTGTCTTACCATTACTCGCCAACGGGGCGGAAACTTGGAGGCTTAGGAAAAGGGTTCTACTTAAATTGAGGACGACGCAACGAGCTACGGAGAGAAGAATGATGGGTGTAGCGTTAAGGGGGGTGATAAGAAGAGAGTGATTGGGTGAGGCAACATACGCGACTTAATGGCATCTTTGTTGAAATCAAGAAAAAGAAATGGGTATGGGCAGGGCATGTAATGAGGAGGGAAGATAACCGGTGGTCATTAAGGGTTACGGACTAGATTTCAAGAGAAGGGAAGCATAGCAGGGGGCGGCAGAAAGTTAGGTGGACGGATGAGATGAAGAAGCGTGCAGGGACTACATGGCGACAATTAGCGCATGACCGGGGTCGTTGGAGAAGTATGGGAGATACCTTTGCCCTGCAGTGGGCGTAGCCAGGCGGCTGCTGCTGCTGATATATATATATATATATATATATATATATATATATATATATATATATATATATTATTTTTGTATATATACATGACTTCATGATAGAGGCATCTATGGATGCTGCAACGTTTCATTTTGAAAGTTGATGCACTTCTTCAAAAACTCTCTCATTGACACACGTTTTCTTTGCTGGGTGTCCTAGTTAACTTCAGCCAAACTTTAAAAATATGGGAATGCAATGTAATTGGATAGAACCAAGGTAATCTTCTTTGCCGACGCTTGGTGATAGTCAAATTATTTTTTTTTTATTCAGCCTAATTGTATAATTTACTTGTCCTACTTTTCAAAAATTATAATTAGATGAAAAGTGCCAATGAGAAAATTGTTGAGCAACCTGAAAAAATTTCGATACAGCTTTCTGTTGCTCAACACGTGCTACATAAATCTAGCCCGAAAAGGCACGCAAAATTGCCGCGCGCCTGGCCGCTCGAGGCACTTTGCGTGTATTCGCGGGCTTCTTTCACGCTAGGAAAAATACTTTTATGTGGCACGTATTGAGCAACAGAAAGCTGCATCGATACTTTTTCGTGTCGCTCTACAGTTTTCTCATTGAGATGTTAAGTTACGTAAAACACCCTGCGAACATACACATACACACACATATGTATGTATATGACTTCAGGATAGAGGTACGTATGGTGTCCTCGAGGTTCTATGTGAAAACTTGATGCACTTCTTGGAAAACAACTTTCTTTCATGCGCATTCTTTCTTATACCGGGTGTTTCAGCTAACTTTACTCAGAGTTTAAAAATATGCCGATGCACTCTAAGAGGAAGCGTCGAAATGCATGTTGCTCTCTTTTGTATGTGTCAAGCTGTTCTTGTATTTTTTTAGTTATTTAATTAGTCAAGAAAATTAGCTATTCTGAAACAACAAAGTTAGGCAAAAAATTCCAATTAGAAAGTTCTAGAGCAGCTTGTAAAACGTCCGATTAGGCAATTTCTAACTTTCTCTCTATTAAGTGTTAGTGTTTTAGAGCTTACTGCGGATGCCTGCGATACAAATACAAAACATATCACTTGACATACCCGCTTGTGCGCCGGGCTTGCAACGCTCCGAAACGAACATAACATCTAGCAGGGTGTGCTGCCGCCTAAATGGCGACACGGCAGTGACGAAGGCGTTGCCTATGGTATTGACGCCAGCGATGTGCTGCTCTCGCTGCGGTTCATAATGGCGATAAGCAGACGGGTGTTCACACTGGTTAAATACTATGTTCGCTCGTGCGTAGAAGGCTTAGGAGCAGGGCAATCACGATTGGTAGGCGGGCATGTCACGTGGTGTTTTTTCTTTATTTCGCGGGCATCCGCAGTAAGCTGAAAAATACTAATACTTAACAGATAGAAAGACAGAAACTGTTTGTTCGGACGTGTTGCCAACTGCTCTGCACCTTTCTAATTGGAATTATTTGCCTTGCTTCGTTGCATCGGAAGTTGGTCAGTTATACTTGCCTAATTAGCTAATTCAGCCAAATGCAAAAATAGCGCGACACGCTACATACAGAGCACATACACGCCACATACAGCATGCATTTGGTCACGTCGTCATAGAGTGCATCGCGTCATCATAGAGTACATAGAGTTTAAACTCGGCCTAAAGTTAGCTTAAACACCCGATATATATATATATATATATATATATATATATATATATATATATATATATATATATATATATATATATATATATATATATATATATATATATATATATATTATAATAACGAGACCGATCAAGTTGTCCAGCGCTGTTTATTCCACAAAAGGCAACGCCCCCAGCTCACGCGCGAAGAAGTCGAAGAACAGGGAAGACGATGATGGCTACGTACAAATGAAAACGACGAAGTACGTTAATAGTGCCTACACTAACTTCCCCCCGTCATGGAAGCGGCCAGCCTGGCCGCAGATTAGAGATTATCTAAACGGGGAGTGAAGGGCTTCATCCGCGAGACGTGAACAATTTCGGCATTCCGGCGGCACCGGTCAGTGACGGAGTGTACTGGGCGGACGAGATAGTTCACTGCAGATGTTTGCTGCACAACGGTGTATGGGCTAATGTAGCGTGGAAGGAACTTCTCACAGAGGCCTGGGGTGCGGACTGGAGTCCAAAGCAGGACTTGGTCTCCAGGGTGAAAACGTAGGTCACGGCGTTTGTTGTCGCAGTAACGCTTGCGCTCTGCTTGGGTAGCTTCTGTGCTTTGCCGGGCGATTTGACGGCAATGTGCAACTCGGGCAGCAAAATCTTCTGGAAGCGACGCGTTAGGCGAAGAAGGTGCGAAAAATAGTTCTCTGTCGAATATGGTGGAAGGAGATCGTCCATACACAAGGAAGAAAGGGCTGTAGCCGGTACTCCGTTGAATAGCAGTATTATATGCGAATGTCACAAAAGGAAGAATTTTATCCCAGTCAGTGTGGTCAGGACGGATGTACATGGAAATCATGTCAGACAGCGTACGGTGGAAGCGCTCAGTAAGGCCATTAGTTTGCGGATGATAAGTAGAAGTAGATTTGTGGACGGTATTAGTGGCTCGAAGAACGTCCTCGAGAACTTGTGAAATGAACGCCTTGCCACGGTCACTGAGAAGAACGCGAGGAGCCCCATGGCGCAAGACGATGGCGCGCAAGAAAAAGTCGGTGACCTCAGAAGCTGTGCCGGATCGCAGAGGGGCAGTCTCGGCATATCTTGTTAAATGGTCGACCGAAGTGACAATCCAACGGTGACCGGAGGCTGTCAACGGCAAGGGACCATATAAATCAATGCCAACAAATTCAAAA
Organism: Dermacentor variabilis; assembly: GCF_050947875.1. Taxonomy (NCBI): domain Eukaryota; kingdom Metazoa; phylum Arthropoda; class Arachnida; order Ixodida; family Ixodidae; genus Dermacentor; species Dermacentor variabilis. Next base: position 79,719,878 of record NC_134576.1, on the reverse strand, counting down.
GGTGCGTCCGTGCAAGGGAGAGGTTGTAGTAAACCGGCCGGAGGGGATGTCGAGCGTTTGCGGTGCTGACATGACGCACAAGAGGCAATGTATTTGGCCACCGTTGAGGATAGGCCAGGCCAGAAGCAGCGGGTCTTTATGCGGTCGTAAGTCTTGTGAAAGCCTAAGTGGCCAGCCGATACATCGTCGTGAAGTGCCTCTAATACCCGCAAACGAAGGCAGCGAGGTAGAACTGGGACCCACCGGTGACCTGTTGGTTGGTAAACGTAGCGGTGTAGCACGCCACCTTGAAGGCGGAATTGTCGAAGTTGGCGTCGCAAGCGGCTTTTGGGTGGTTCGGCGAACCCACTAAGGCGATCCATGAGAGCTCGACAGTAGGAGTCGGCCCGCTGAAGCGAGACGAAATCAGAGCCTGATGAAAGCGTAACTTGGTCTGGGGGCGTTATCGAGAGTTAGTGAGAGGCAGGCGTAGCATCGGAACGACGTGGTTGGGAAGACGACGGCGCGTTACCTGGAGAGAGTGAGAGTGGGCAGCGAGACAATGCGTCTGCATCATGATGGTGTTTTCCAGACTTGTACGTTATAGTGAAGTCATATTCCTGCAAGCGGAGTATCCAGCGTCCTAAGCGTCCTGACATGTTTTTCATTGATGACAGCCAACACAGAGCATGATCGTCGGTGACGATGGTGAAGTGGCGGCCGTAAAGGTATGGGTGAAATTTCTGAATCGACCAAACGATAGCCAGGCACTGTTGCTCTGTAATGGTGTAGTTCCGCTCAGCTGGAGAAAGTGTTTGGCTGGCATATGCTATGACTTGCTCTTTATATGCTGTATTACGTTGCATAAGTACTGCGCCAATGCCTTGTGCGCTTGCGTCAGTATGGAGTATGGTGGGGGCACGATTATCGAAGTGGCGAAGCACTGGTCCGGAAGTAAGATGCCGCTTAAGAGCTTGAAAAGCCGACTCACAGTCGCTAGTCCACGTGAAAGAGGCACTAGTAACCAGTAGCTTGTGTAGAGGAGCTGCTATTGCTGCGAAGTTGCGTATAAACCTACGAAAATATGACGCCAAGCCGAGGAAACTACGTAGATCTTTCTGTTGCTGGGGGCGAGGAAACTGAAGAACGGCACTAATCTTTTCGGGGTGAGGCTGGATGGCATCTTTTGAGACGACGTGACCCAATACTTTTATTGTTTCGCTTGCAAATTTGCATTTTTTTGTATTGATCTGGAGACCAGCATTCCCAAGGCACTTGAGAACTTCGTCTAATCGATGACGATGTTGGCTGAAGTCAGAAGAAAAGATGACAATATCGTCCAGATCACAGAGGCATGTCTTCCATTTTAGACCACGAAGTACGTTGTCTATCATGCGCTCAAATGTGGCAGGAGCATTACAAAGGCCAAAAGGCATCACGTTAAATTCATAAAGGCCGTCCGGTGTAGCGAATGCGGTCTTTTCTTTGTCAGTCTCGTTCATCGGAATTTGCCAATATCCTGATCGAAGATCAAGGCTGGAGAAATACTCCGCCCCTTGTAGTTTGTCCAAAGCATCGTCAATTCGAGGTATTGGATATACGTCCTTGCGTGTGATCTTACTGAGCACTCGATAATCCACGCAAAAGCGAACTGAGCCATCTTTTTTCTTTACCAGGACCACGGGAGACGCCCATGGGCTAGATGAAGGTCGTATTATCTTCCGCGCAAGCATGTCAGCGACCTGTTGTTCAATGACCTTTCGTTCAGACGGCGATACACGATAGGGGCGTCGTCGTATTATAGCGGAACCATCGGTTTCGATGCGGTGTGTAGCCGCAGGAGTTTGGCTCAACACAGGAGAACAGCTATCGAAACAGGCTTCGTGTTTTGCCAAGACCACCATTAAGGCTTCGGACTGCGCGGCTGTTAGGTCAGAACCAAGAACGGCTGGAGGAGGGAAAGAATCATCCGAACCTGAGGTTGGTGCTGGCGATGAAGAAGGGCAAAGCGTGACTAGAGAGATAGGTTGAGTGTCGGCGAGGGTTGCCACAGTCATCCCTTTGGGCAGCATCACAGGATCTGGGGTCATGTTGCAAGCAGACAGAAGGGCGCGGCCGCGTGAAAACCGGACGAGACAGGTGGCAATGAGAATTCCGCGAGAAGTACAGCGGGAAGAAGGGGCGACTAGGGCGTCTCCGTCGGCGATCTGACTGGATGTTACGGCTACAACGTCTTCGTAACCAGGACGCAGGACGTAGTCTGCAGAGATGGCCAAGTTCACGCATGAAAGTGAAGAGTCCGCAACAGGTTGATGCTCTTTATCCGTGATGTGGACAACTTCCTCTCTACATGAAATGACGGCTGAAGCGGAATATAGGAATTCCCAACCAAGTATAAGTTCATGGATACACGTTGGAAGGATGATAAACTCGATGTGGTGGCGTATGCCGTCGATGAGAACACGAGCAGTACACTGTCCGTCAGGGTGAATGAATGCATTATTAGCACCACGCAAAATATGTCCAAGATAAGGCGTTTTTACTTTACGGAGCCGGGAACACAGATCACTCCCTAAGAACAGAAACGGCGGCACCGGTATCGATGAGAGCTGACGCGGGAACACCTTCGACAGTCACAGAAAGCATGTTGGCCGGGCGAACGGGAGGAATTTTTGAAGACCGATAAGAAGCAGTTTCCCCTCCAAGAACTGCAACAGTTAGTTTTCCGAGTGCTGGTCGACAAAATGGGAAGTGGGACGAAGCGGTGATGTAGAGCGCCGGTAAGGGGTAAGAGCGTCGTGGGTGTAGTCATCGCTGTCAACTCCTGCTTTACGACCTCGCGCAAGTCGAAGGTCGGGGTTGGTGCGCAGGCAGCAGGGGGACGCTTTAGGTCTTGTAGTTGAAGCTCCTCGCGGATGATGGTGCGGATAAGAGCACGTAGATATGGAGAATGAGGAACCTGAGGATCGCTGCTGTCATGTGGAAGACGAATAGACTGCAGCTCGTCGAGGCGTTGACACGTTGAAGTGATGTCTTGGACAGAAGCCGGATTTTGCACGATTAAGGCGTTGAACGCGACAGGCCCAATGCCTCTTAAGATGTGGCGAACGCGTTCGGCTTCCGTCATGCTAGGATTCGCACGGCGGCACAGAGCCAAGACATCCTCTATGTATGAGGTGTAAGACTCTTGGGGAAGTTGGCGGCGCGTTCCCAGCTTCTGTTTGGCGACTTCTGCACGGCCAGACGAGGAAGCGAAGATTTGCCGCAGCTTCGAGGTAAACGTGGACCAATCCGCGATGTCGGATTCGTGGTTGAAATACCACGTCTTTGCGACACCGGTCAAGTAGAAGGCGACGTGCCTCAATTTCTGGGTGTCGTTCCACTTGTTGCAAGAACTCACGCAGTCGTAGTGGTCGATCCAATCGTCTACGTCATCACCGCGGAGTCCCGCAAAGACAGGGGGATCGCGCTGAGGGCTCGTCCCAGTCCAAGAGGGCGCCGCAGGTGGGGTCGTCTGTGTGGTAGGGTTTGAGGCGCCGGAAGGGCCGTGGTTGGAAATGTCCATTGTTGTAGGGGTAGCTGGGTGCAGAAGGCGACCGGAACGGAGCTCCAGGGAGGACGGGAACGCGAGAGGACGCCGGCATCTTGACGTACCTCCACCACTTTATAATACCGAGACCGATCAAGTTGTCCAGCGCTGTTTATTCCACAAAAGGCAACGCCCCCAGCTCACGCGCGAAGAAGTCGAAGAACAGGGAAGATGATGATGGCTATGTACAAATGAAAACGACGAAGTACGTTAATGGTGCTTACAATATATATATATATATATATATATATATATATATATATATATATATATATATATATATATATATATATACATATATATATATTGAATGGTGCTACAAGGTTTTCAACAGTTTCGATCGCTGGACCGATCTCCGTCAGGATTTACAAAAAATGGCAGTTTGGCCCTGGTAGTGAAGACACCAGACCGGATGCTCGGTCGTTCTCAGAGACATCAAACCGAGAGGGACAGCTGTGACAGTGATTGACTTTCGGCACTTTGGCAGATTTACTGCTGCCTTTGGCAGCTATGCAGCGCAACAAAAAAGCGGAGTCCCATGTATGTAGAGCAAGGAGGTCTGTGAGAAAAAAAAGGAAGAAAAGAAAAAAGAAAGAAAGAAAGAAAACACACAGGAGGAGGGAGACGCAAGTCGGAGAGTGAGGGGGGGCGGGAAGTAGCGGCAGCTAGATTCCCGTTCACCCGAGGCAAGGATGGAGAAACGGTCGCTGCGCAGCACCAGTGCGCGTGCTGCCGTTGTAGCGGGAGAGAGGTCAAGTTGAATCGGTCGGCGGGGGCACAATAGAGAAGAGACCCAGAAGGAAGACAGAAGAGTGGTAACTTGTGGAAAGAAACGCAGTGTCAAAGTACACATATACGAGGCACGGCCCGTTCCGGCAACTCCGCGGTCCAGCTATGGTGCGAAAAAAATATATAGTCCCAAAAATATTATATGCGTGGGATTGGCAAAGCAAGTGCGCCCCTGAGCTTAGATTAAGGGAGCCGAGTTAAATAGCCTCCTTGTGGTCCAGTTTTTCAACCTTTAACCGACAACTGACATCAAGGCAGCTCGCGCGTATTCCAAGAAGGGGCAATAGGTCACTCAGAATGACCACTTGAGTGGCAGGGTGCAGGAAACTGAATTTATTGGTTTTCCGCTCCCCCCTTCAGGCGCATGCGGAGGGACGAGCAAGCTGCGGATAGCCAGCATCTCAATTTTAGAGTACACAACATGTATTCGCGTTTAGCATGCACTCTCACGGCATATCCCGGAGGCACGTCAGCCGCCCCGGACTCTCATTAATTCCTTTAGCGTACGGTGCAAATTTATGGATGAAAAAAGATTCTCTCTCCTCGCGTGCACGGGTGTGTTGGAAACCAGATTGCAAGAGCACAACGCTCACGTGTTCAAAGGAGTGATCTGGTAGCCGAACATGCCTGTAGAAGGATAAATTCGGGAGATTTTTCACATGCGCACGGTGAGTGTTGAACCGCAGGCGGAAAGGGGTCTCTGTTTGTCCGATATATTCCTGCTTACACACCTCGCATCAAATTTTGTACACGACGGTACCTGAATCACAGTCAAGATTTTCGTTAATTTCATTGTGGAATAAATTGCCACAAGAAATAGTTAGCGCTAATACCACACAATCGTTCGTTCATCTTGTGAATGGTTTTTCTTTTGATTAATAGCATGCACATAGGGAAAGCAATTGATTAATCATTGTCTGTGTTTTTGTAATTAAATTAGGTGAAAATGCTGAATTGAGTGACCTGTTGTGTGTACATCGTTTGTCAGTACTTGTTGTTGAATTGCAAACTACAACTGTTGTTCCTATATCGTATTTATGTTGATAAGTCTAATTTTCAAAGGCTGATGTTCCTGTATATTATATTTTGTATATCTTTATTATTGTTCTGTATTCTATTTTTTTTTTTATTTCCAGCCTTGTTTTGTTACTATTAATGTAACCACTCCTGCTTGGGCCCGAATAGGGCCTGCAGTATTTGTAAATAAAATAAAAAAATATACCAAGGACGAGTTCTATGCCTCAGCTGTGTCTGTTGTTGTCATGTGACGGCATACCTTGCAACGAGGTTTCCCACACGGTTGACAGCCCTTGGGCGTGTTTGACTTCTTTGTCCTCGCCTTGACTAACAAATTCCTCAAATTTTTGTTTCTTATATACACGATCCGAGGCGGCTGGTTGAATATAGTAGCGAATCGGATGCTCTGTTTTATGATATTGAAATGGCGGTTGAGAATGGCATTGACCCGCGGATAACCGGTGGCGTATGTGAGGACCAAGTTCGGATCTGATTGTGTATTGGTATTCTAAGCCCAGGAGCGCACTTGCTTTGCTAATCCCACGCATATATTCTTTTTGGGACTATATATTTTTTTCGCATCATAGCTGGACCACAGAGTTGCCGGAACGGGCCGTGCCTTGTGTATGTGTACTTTGACACTGCGTTTCTTCCCACAAGTTGCCGCTCTTCTGTCTTCCTTCTGGGCCCATTCTCTATAGTGCCCCCCCATCGCCCGATTCAACTTGCCCTCTCTCCCGCTACAATGGCAGCACGCGCACTGGTGCTGCGCAGCGATTGTTTTCTCCCTCCTTGCCTCGGGTGAACGGGAACCTAGCTGCCGCTACTTCCCGCCCCCCTCACTCTCCGATTTGCGTCTGCCTCTTCCTGTGTGTTTTTTCTTTTCTTCTTTTTTTTCTCACTGAGCTCCTTGCTCTACATACATGGGACTCCGCCTTCCTGTTGCCCTGCATAGCTGCCAAAGGAAGAAGTAAATCTGCCAAAGTGCCGAAAGTCAATCACTGTCACAACTGTCCCTCTCGGTTTGATGTCTCTGAGAACGACCGAGCATCCGGTCTGGTGTCTTCACTACCAGGGCCGAACTGCCATATTTTTGTAAACCCTGATGAAGGTCGGTCCACCGATCGAAACTGTTGAAATTAAATACCTGTTCTGTTTGCCTTGTAGCACCACTCAAGTTGTTCACGTTTGAAAGGTAGCCTGAAGAATTCCTCTTTGCCTACTCTCTCTCTCTCTCTCTCTCTCTCTCTCTCTCTATATATATATATATATATATATATATATATATATATATATATATATATATATATGAGAAGACAAACGTCCCACAAGCAGTGACCAACAACCGATAATTGAACGCATCCTGCATTTCCATCGGCGCGTCCATTGTATACGTGGCCACTGCCCTGGCGATGCGTTAGGAAACGGCATTGCATGCCTCCATGCTAAATATGGTGAAAATGGCGGAGAAAGTTAACAAAATTCAAGGCTTGGGTTTTGCGCACCAAAAATCCGCTTTCATTATGAGCTATGGCCGTAGTAAGAAACTCTATATTTATTTTGACCACATGGGGTTCTTGAACCTGCACCGAACGCACAGTACACGGGCGTTCTGGCATTTCACCCCTATCGAGATGCAGCCGCCGCGGCCGGCATTAGATCCCAGGCACTCGGCTTGGTAGCGCAACACCTCAGCCACTACGCCGGCACGGCGGATGCGGCGGAGAAAGTAGTGAACATAGTTTTTACAGACTGCATTTAGTGCACAATAGAACCAAACGAAAAGCTTGGCTGATGTGTACGGCATAGTGCTCATATTTCACATGGAGGCCGAAATCTTTTCTGTGACATAGACGGGGTGCTGGCCAATATGCTGGGAATCTGCTGGCCACCAAGCACAATCTGCGCTGCTATACTTTTCAGGTGACAAATAGCACAGCGCAGAACCACACGCACAAATGTTTAAAGAATGGGAAGACAGACAAATAGCACAGCGGTCTGCAGTTTGCCATGACGTCGAACTGAGAAGCACAAACAGCGACATTTCTGTATTTTTCTGGCCAATAGTTTGGTTCGCATGGTTGCGGCACGCATTACCTTTTTTTTAAATCTAAATGACGAAAACTTTGCCCGCACACATGGGCCGGAGTTCGCGACGTTTGAAGTTTGCGCCATTTCCAGCGCACTCTATTATCTGCGGCCGGTGCACTGCGTTACTGCGACAAAGAAAGTAGGTCATCAAAGAAGCAAAGCAGAAAACTTGCGCACACTTGCAAATCGCAGCAATGGTTCAGCAATAACGTGATATTACAAAATTTGTTATCAAATGTTACAACTTATGTTAATATAAGCGTGTATTTGTATGAGTGTACTTGTATGATTGCGCGTTTGCGCAGTTGATGCTTCGGCGCATTTCGTGAGTTGGTGCACGCTGTTTGCTTCAGAGCTTCCTGCGTTTTCTACGTTCTTTGTGTGCTTCGCTCTGACTTCCAAGGAATATTCCTGCTTTTTCCTCGCTTATTATGGGCGTGTTGCCTCAAAGATCGCCATGATCGCATCCGACTCAGCGACATCAAAGTTGAGTGAGTGTTTCGAGTTCCCCTTGTTCGTCCATTGCGACGCGGTGAACGAAAGCGTGGAAGTGCTTTCAGCGCTTGTGTGTGTTTCGCACGGCTTCTTTCAAGTTTCCATTCCTAGTACTATCCTTCCGTTGCGAGAATTAGTTGTACAGCACTACATTGGTGGCATATGACATGGAGGTTTCTCCTGGTTTAACTTCACACTATGCTTGTGGCGACGTAAGGCAGCTATGTGGTGCCAGCTAAACCAGGGTATGATCTACGCCACGATTTCTCGTACGGTGTTCGAGCACTGATTGAGTTAGCCTTATTAATGAGCGCAGAATAATGCGACGTGAAGCCATCCGATCTGTACTGTAATCGAAGATAATTCGTTTGCGCCACGCCGTCTAGTACATGGCGTGTGAGCGGATTTGCAGCAAAGAGGGGCAGTGGGATCAGCGAAAATGTTTCCAAACACATCGTCATTAACCTTTCCAGGAGTATTTCCTCTGATTCAAAATTGGCCTCTTCTATTCCTCTAACAATAATGCTATCGCGCTTTGAACGATTTTCGATATCGTCGATTCGTTCTGACATGTGAAGGAATTGAATATCAAGATTTCTAACACCACCTTCAACAGTAACAAGTCTGGTTTTGGCGTCTTCTACGCACTGTAGTTTGGATTCCATCGTTTGCAGTCATTTCTGGACAACCTAAATGGCCGTCTCTGAGGTTAACTGCTTTACCTGATTTTCAGAAATTTTAGCAAGGATTTCTTTCTGCGTGTTAACATCTCTTTCACCATATCCTCAACAGGCCCAGGATATTCAACATCTCCTGATAGTTTTAGAAGTAGGCATGCTACCGAGAAACATTCACTCGCACAATTTACAAGCGTGTGTGGACAAGGCAACACCACTATGCAAGGATAACTACTACGAAAGCCGTATTTTCGGTCACCAACCTGCACAAAAAGCGGAGTGTCAGGCGACATAGCAACGGCGGTGTTGCCGTGCCCACTGAAGTGCCATGAGCCAAAACCGTCCTTTATAGCTGCCAGCCAGACTGCCACGTGGTCTCCAGTTGACGTCAATGTGCTCGAACTAGCTGCGCCGTACAATGTATCCACGTGCAGTGAATATGCAGTCTTGATCCATGTTGAATGATCGCAAACGTCTGCAGAAACTACCACCGTAGCCACGTTGTACGCAGGCCCGCGATGATGGTAAGCATTGCTCCCACAGGCCGCAGCAAAAGAAAGGATCCAAAAAAGCACCTGCACAAAAAGCGGAGTGTCAGGCGGCATAGCCACGGCGGTGTTGCCGTGTCCACTGACAGCGCTGCAGCTCGTCGATGTGTGTCACCATGTTCGTGGTACACTGGAAATGCTCATTCCGGTCGTCAATACCAGCGGCGGGCGATCATGTCTACACGTGAAGCCGCTTTTTCAATATGACCAATCGACCGACAGGATTACATTTGTTGGTAGACAGCGTTGCGAAGGTGAGAATAATTCGTGCAGCCAAAGCTGACCGGCGTCTCCACTCAAAATCAAACCCCCTACAAACTATGACATCTTCAGTTATCACAACTTACGCACAGAAGTCTCCTACCCTCAATCTCGGTCTTAAGGGAAAGTTGCCAACGTTAATGTGGATAGTAGACGTCGCTGACGTCTTCAGCCATATAAAGCTGCTCGTGAACAGGAGGCGCTGTCGCCGTATGGTTAACTTCACGTGTCTGTAGTCAATGGTTTCCTGCCGCACACTACTGCTCTCAACTCTACTTTAATCAAACTGCCTTCCTCTCTGTGTGCAGCTTTACTCATTGTGGTTCCGAATATTTCTACAGAGCAACCGATGAATGAAAGGCCTAAACGCACTGTACCCGCCGTGGTTGCTCATGGGCTATGGTGTTGGGCTGCTGAGAGCGAGGTCGCGGGATCGAATCCCTGCCACGGTGGCCGCATTTCGATGGAGGCGAAAACACCCGTGTACTTAGATTTAGGTGCACGTTAAAGTACCCTAGGTGGTCGAAATTTCTGAAGTATTCCACTACGGCGTGCCTCATAAGCAGAAAGTGGTTTCGGCACGTAAAACCCCAGAATTTAATTTTTTTTAAACGCACTGTAAGTCATGCTATTGTTACCGCAAGTCTGCCCTTCCATTGCCACCCCCACCGACTTGGCATTATAAATTTTGCCTTGTCCACAATGAATTTGACCTTATTTTGCAACCTAAAATCAATTGTCGTGGTCGACATCTCTACGCACTGTGCCTAAAAATAACAATGATTCGCGGCCCTGCGGTGATTATCGCTCACTGAATGCGGCCACTGTTCCCGACCAATAGCTGCTACCTAATATTCAAGTTGCACTGGCTTTTCACGCGGCACAACACATGTATCGAAAACCAATCTTGTGAAAGCTTATCACCAGATCCCTGTTGAGCCAGTCGGCATTCTAAAATAGTTATAGCTCAATTGGCAGCAGCGGCGGTGGAACGTAGACGCCTTCCAAAACTTCTTTCTGGAATTTTGCAGTTGCGCAAACTTTACCCGGTGTCATCCTGCTGCGCAAGGAAACATCGGACTTCATCACTGCACGTGCAAGCTCCTGACCATCTAATCGCTGCTGCATGCGATCATGACGGCCGCCATGTGTTTCGTCATCGTTCAGCAGCCACCAGGGCGCCACCGAAAGCTATAAAAGAACAAACCACTGCCGACCCGCTCTTCAATTGGAAGCAGCGGCGGTGGAACGTAGATCCCTTGCAACACTTCTTTCTGGAATTTGGCAGGTTGATTATCACCACCTCTCTGTGATCGACGTATTGGTAGACATGTCTTTCGCCGCAGCTCCTGCCACTCTTGCTGCTTTTTAACTAATGCTTTGTTGTAATTCATGATATTTTTTCTGTGCCTTCTTTGTTCTTGTTTTGGCTTTTTTGTGGAATAAGCACTACGTTGCTTTGATGGCCGTTCAGGTGACGGTGGACATAATCTGCCATGAGTGGTGTCAGTGGTACCGATTGTGCAAAGTGTGAAAAGGCTATAGAAGCTGAATGTCGATCGTTAACATGCGCTGAGTGCTTGGGGCAGTATCACCTAGGTTCATGTTCTGGCGTGTTCAGAATCTAGATATAAATCTAAAGGGGACGACTATAAGCAGTCTTGGAAATATACGGCGTACCGATAAACGAAGACAACTTTGCCCAGTTCAAGGGAAACCGATGATAGCACTGTCACGGCGCTTATGCTCGAGATTAACGGGAAATTAAATGAACTGCTTCCTCTGAAGAACACTGTAAACGATATGGAGGCTTCAATAAAGCACATGTCCGCTCAGTATGATACTGTACTCGCCACCATCGCAGAGCACTCAGGCGAAATTAACCAACTAAAAAAACTGAGTTTCAACACTTGAAGAAGTTAGAACAGACGCTGAACCCAGGAGAGTGTCTGCTGCTGTAAATTGCCTAGAATACCACAGTCCAAAGCTCAATCTAGAAATTCATTGGCTGGCTAAATATGAGAATGAATGCCTCATGACCAGAATAAACGTCCTCGCTGAGAAAATGTAACTTGATCCTCTTAACGAGCAAGCCGTCTCCACCATTCACCGTCTTCCTTCACAAGAAGATAAGATACTAGACGTGCCTGTTCGCTTCACGATACAGTCGATAAGAGACAAATTGTTTGAAAAAAGGATAGCTAATCAAGGGTAGAATCTGATGTTTACATATCCGAAAACGTAGCCGGGTATAATAGATCGTTCCTCAAGGTTGCAAAGGAATGGGCACTCGTAAACAATTTCAAATTTATGTGGCATTGCAATGGAAGAATATTGGTCCGGAAAGCAAAACATGCCCATCTACATGTAATCAAGACACCAACCCATCTCGAAAAGCTGAAAGTGTGATACTGAAGTGCTGTCCCCCCGTTTTCCCGTTTTGACATGGCTTCTGTTGACTCGTTGTCCCCGTCGGAATTGTTGCATTTTGTTGGACCAGACCATAAAAAATCCACTCGATGCTTCCATCTCAACTGCCAGTCAGTGCGAAATAAGCATGACATGCTCGACCTTTTTTTCAGCAGCTTGACCTTTCAGTTTGATGTCATTATGCTGTCTGAAACGTGGTATTACCAGTACTCAGTCGTATGGCAACTGCCTAAATATCCATGCTTTATTAAAAACAGAAACGTCGAGAGGCGGTGGTGTCAGTGTGCTTGTCCGTGATAACATTCATGCAAAGTGTATCAATGAATTTTGCTCTATTACTGATGGCTGTGAAGTCCTATCAGTCTTAAGTGCTCGAACGGTCTGCTCAGCTTTCTACCGTCCACCAACCCATAACTTAGATCATTTCTTCCAGTTTCTTGAAAAGTTTTTCCTTTATGTGGGTGAATTACAATTTAAACTCATCTTGGTTGGTGATTTCAATATGAATATGATGCTCGACAATCCCATGGAACAACATTTTGTGGGAATTATACACGCACATAGTTGCTTCAATACCATATTACCACCTACCAGAGCTACTCATAATACATGTACATGTATCGACCTATTCATTACAAACATTGCTTTAGGTGACATTAAATCGGGTGTGTTTTCCTGGGGCCTTAGTGACCAAATGCCCATATTTTTGAGTCTCAATCATACATGTCAACAGTAACGGCCACTGATACATTCATACAAGTGATTACGCAGAATGCGTTAGAAAATTTCCGTGGTGAATTAGGAAGCACGGATTGGACAGATGTTTATGCCACGCAAATTTCGCATGTCGCATATGAAAGTTAGCTCGGGCTATTTTCCTCATGCTATAACAGACATTTCCTCTTTACTATTAAGAAAAAAATTACCGACGATTACGTTACTTCCTAATGCGAAATTTGAGCGCAGCAAATAAGCTGTTTCACCTTTTCGATAGATTGAGGCAAAGAAATCGAGCAACACATGTATGCGCTATCACAGAATTTTTTTTTATTTTTCACATGTATTCCTTTAACAAAGACTCCACTAGGTAAGCTTCTGCTTCGGCGGCACGCACCTCTGGATTCTGACGGCGACGGCGCTGGGCCTCTGCTCTGGCAGCTCGTTTAGCAGCAGCAGCAGCAGCAGCAGCAGCAGCAGCAGACGGAGGACTTCTATCGGTCGTCTCGCTCATGGCTCAGAAAGAACTGGCAGATAATTTCGCAGTGGCGAAGGGCAGCGGCAATTTCGGCTCGGGCGGTGCACATATACAGATCCGCCGCCGCCGATCTGGCTCTCTGATTGCCACCGCACAGGGCGAACGGCAGCGGCAATTTCGGCTCGGGCGGTGCACATATACAGATCCGCCGCCACCGATCTGGCTCTCTGATTGCCACCGCACAGGGGTTGCATTGGAGGAGGAGCGAAGAAAGGAATTAAGTTCGAGCCGGCGCTTTGACAACCGGAGACTCGCAGGAAGAGGGGGGAGGGGGGCGGCGTGTACACCCAGCGGCAAACGATGGGGGCAGAAGCGCGCGCAGCAAGCGGACAACACGATAAAGGGAGGAGGGAAGAGATAGCAGCGACTGACTGATGCCGCTGACGCCGATAGTGAGTCAACCCCAGCTGCGGAGTTGGTTTCAGGGACAACGCCGCCGATGCCGACACAAACAATATGATACCCTCGCTTCCGCAGCGCTAAGAACCAGGTCTAGCCGTGGGAAGGTGGTCACGTATTCGTCGACGTGCTGGGGCCTACGTGAAATAACCGGCGCGTCGGCAACTGAAGAGCACCCTATCCGCCACACAAGAACAGGGGGGGGGGGCGACCCTTTCCTCCTCTTTCTGCATGGCAGCGACGGTGTTCTATGCAGTCACGTTATCTTGACTCTCTAGCGGCGTCAGCGGCATCCAGCGGTATCAGTCGGTCGCTGCTAGCGCTGGGCGGATGAAAGGGGGGCGGAGCTGGTTACGAGGCCGACGACAACGCCGACGACGACGCGAAACCCAGGAACGGACGCCAAAGAGCTGCGCTCTAAAAACAGCCTCGAGTCGCGAGATCCAAACGAATGAAACGAGTTTAAACGTTTTCGCAATCGTCTCACAAACGAGCTGTACAGCGCGAAAAACCGTAATCATACTGATTTGCTCAACGTTTGTGAATTTGACAGCCAGAGTATATGGAAACAGCTGAATGTTCTGCGCAACCATGTACCTATTTCCGAGTCACCTGTGCACATTATCAGTAATGGTGTTCGAATAACCGGTGAGTCACTACCTGATGTATTCAGTGATTTTCTAGCCAGTAATATTAATATTCCCGTATGCATGCGTGCCTGCGATTTCATTAGAACAAGAGCGACAGCCACGATATGCCAGCAGCCGACCAATGAATCAGAGTTAACATGCCTTTTTTCTGAGCTGAGCAACTGCCGTAGCCTGGATGTAGAAGATCTGCAGTGAAAATCAATTAAGTATGCCTTAGACATTGTTGCCCCATTGCTGGTATACATATACAACTTATGCCTCGATGCCAGAGTCTTCCCGTATATAATGCAAGTCGCTAAAGTAATCCCGTTATTCAAGCGTGGTTACAGGAATCTTATGACAAATTACAGGCCCATATCGACTTTGCTAGTTTTCTCAAAAGGCTTGGAAAAGGTTATATTTAAACATCTTTCTACACTTCTGGAAAATAAAAACATTTTAACTGACTGTCAATACGCCTTCCGGAAACACCGGTCAACACAGCTTGCCCTGTTAGATCAAAAAGAATTTGTGTTCAAAAACATCGAAGAGCACTCGCTCATACTTGCAGTGTTGATATATTTTACGAAAGTGTTCAACTGCATTAATCATCAACTTCTACTCAATAAATTGTTTAACTATGGAATTGGTAGCGTTGTACTTGAGTTAATTAGATCATAGCTAAACTCCAGAGTTCAGTTTACACACCTAAATAACCTCTCTTCTCAGTTATGGTACACAAGGATAGGAGTGCCGCAAGAGAGCCTACTTGGCCCTCTCCTTTTCAATATCTATGTTAAAGATATTGTGAATATCCACAATGACACCAAATACGTCATCTATGCTGATGACACTACACTACTGTTTTCCTCTCATGATACCTCAGACTTAAGGACTGCTAATGCAGTACTAGATAAACTAAATGTGTGGTCCGTTAAAACGATCTCATAATTAACGCCACTAAAACTAAAGCCATATTATTCCAAGCCAAGAAGAAAAACGTCACGCTGCCGGCTGGCATCACGCCTAATTCGGAGAAAATTGAACTAGTGAGCTCAGTAAACAGCCTAGGGATCATTTTTGACCACGATATCTCATGCAACACCCACATAGTATCACTTTTCACTAAGCTTTCACAGATAGTCAGACTGTTTTTCTCCCTTGAGTACCTTCCACGCAATGTAAAAATGCTTATATATAACTTCCTTTCCATCAGTCACCTTAATTATTGCTGCCTTGTACCACATCTGTCACAAATATAGGTAGATTATTCATCATTCAGAAAAATATTTCATGTGTGATGTAACATGGGACTCCCCAAGTGAAGCTCTCTTCCACGAACAGAAAATACACAAAGTGCATAGTTTATACACTTAAAGGTTAGTCCGTGCATACGTTAGGGAATGTAAATCGAATAATTGTTATACCCGTTCCATAGCTAACCTTATACAAAACACACGTCATTATCAAACACGATATCCAGAATACTGGTACGCAAAGCACCCGCGGACTG
Source organism: Dermacentor variabilis (assembly GCF_050947875.1). NCBI lineage: Eukaryota > Metazoa > Arthropoda > Arachnida > Ixodida > Ixodidae > Dermacentor > Dermacentor variabilis. The sequence goes on along the minus strand of NC_134576.1, from coordinate 79,704,206 downwards.
ATTCCGGCAAGCAAATGATTGCTTATACGCTCCCTGTCCTGCTCAACACGCTGGTCGCAGATGATAGCGATGTTTTGTAGTCTTCGTTAACTACCCTGTATAATTATTATTGCTACTAGCGCTGGTTTTATGCTTCATATTTTGTACTTGTAGATCACACTATTACTTTTGGTACATCATGTTATTAGTACGCATGACTGATCTGAGTGTGTTTTGTTTTTCTCGCTCCATACTGCTGATTTCTTAATGTTATGTAAGCTAACTTGCTTTGGTTTATGTATTTTTGTGTTTGTTTCTGTTACGGTATTTTATTCGCCTTATTTTACTTTATTGCTATGATTCCTTCATGCACTGTTCTTCCCCCTGCTGCTGCCATACAATGGGTTTTAGGACTTATTCAAGCTGCTCACGCAGCTTTTTTGCTCAAGACTTGTCCATATTCAAATGTATGTTGTTTATGGGAAATAAAACCACTTACTTACTTACTTGCTTACTTACTTACTTACTACCCCGTTTGGCATTTTGAGTATTTACGCATGCCCTTCAGTTTGCTTAACACAGCTCAAGCCTTTCAGCGTGTAAAAGACCAAGTCACCAGAGGCTTACCGCTTTCTTTGCCTACATAGATGATCTCTTCGCCAGCAACGGTGCTGAGAAACAGAAAGCACATCTACATTATCTTTAGACTCGACTTCGTGATTATTATCTCGTCATAAATGTAGACAAATCTTAGTTTGGGGTACCGGCGATCAATTTTCTCGGACATCACAACACCAAGCATGGCATATCTCCGCTGCCTGAGAAGGTTCATGCCTTCATCGACTACCCGCCACCCATACAGAGAATGGAGCCACATAGTCGACACGCAGCTTGCGACGTTTTCTCGGACTGATCAGTATTTATCGCCCTTTCATTCCTGCATGCTCTTAGTTGGTACAGCCTCTTGAAGCACTCCTTTATATTTCACACTCCTTTCAATTTCCTTTCAATCTGAGCCTCCAGCACTTCCTCTGGACGCGGTCGTTGATCAAGCTCTCGCCGCCCTTTCAGACCGAACTTGCAGAAGCCGCGATCCTGCATCATGCTTTACAGACCGCTCCCACTAGCCTTAAGGACCAACCACTGGGACGCGTCGGCTGGCTTCGGCACGCGCCAATGCATCAAAAGCGCCAAAAGCATCGTACGGGGACAGGGTGAAGGGTGGCTACGCGCAGAAATGGTATCGGCTGCCGATGCTAGAAGTTCAGCAACGCGTGCCGACGCTTTACCGCTGTGCATCAATCACAGACTGCGATGCGTCGCCGGTGTCAGCCAAACGGAGGCCGCGAGGCCTCCGGCTGCTATGCTATGCTGACCACCGATGCGAAGACGCCGACACCAGCAATCGTCCGAGTTGTTTGGACGCATGACGCGTGCGACAGTGTTCCTGAAATGCAGTGTTGTGATAGTAGGTGGACAATGACACGTCCGACGACCGTGAATTGCGGCTGTGCAACGTGGATCCGAACCTACTTCGATCGACGCCGATGAATCCTACCTGCCCACCGGGTTGTGCCGGTCGCAGTGAGATCGGGTGGAGTACTGACGTGCCTCATATGGGCTCCTGCGTCCTGCGTTCATTTCTACAAGAAAGGCCACCCACCCCTTTCATTTTGCACCGATAGAATCCGCAAGATTCAAGGAACCAGCGGATACCACCTACATTAAATGTGAGTGCCTTTTGGTCAAGATATCGAGCTTTATCTTCGCCGACCACCCCGCCCCTTGCTACGCCTAACGCCGCGCAAGACCACGGCGGTCCGCCGGGGAGAACACCTGTCGCACGTGCAGCAGGCACACGGCGCGTGAAAGGAGTCCAACACCGCTCTATGCCGCACGAGCAACAGGCGTTGCACGTGCACTGTGAGCCGAAGCCGACGCGTCCAACGCCCGAGGGTCGTCTCGCGGAAGATATGATAGGCTGCGTGTCGCTCTGAAGTCTCGGGCCAAGATGGTCTTCGCTTCGCCCGCAGAGCGCCCGCCACCCGTTCGCCACCGTCGCCATGCCAGTTTGAGCCTGGTGACACTCGGCCCTGCATCCCTCGACGAACTCCGGGCAAGGGAGGACCTGGAACTTCGTGCCACTCGCATGCTGGGCCAGTGGCTCAGTCAACGGGCCGCCACCCTCGATCTCCCTGTGGATCCCCCACTGCCTACTACCGCTTCGAAGCCTCTCCAGGACGGCCACCCAGTACATGAGTCCCATGCTTCGGTCCCGCTCCCCCCTCCGACGACGAGGACATGGATATGTCCAAAAGAGTACGCATTTGGGCTGGTTGGTTCATGATTACGAGCAATAAAAACAGCGCTAAACGACGGGACGAGCGAAGGGACACAGACAACAGCGCTGACTAACAACCAAAGTGTCTTTATTCCTTCAGTCAGCATATATATGCTCCGCCGCTGTCTGAAACCACAGAATCTACAAAATTGGGCATGCGCAGGGCGAATTGCAATTAATGTGATAGGAAAGCAATCTCCTTCGGAAGGAGAGAAATGGACGGAGGGCTCACACATGCTTCGCCACTAACGTGAATGTGGAATGCTTCGGATATAAGGCGTGCGCGTTCATCACGATATTTTGACAGATAGGTTACACCATCGAAAGATGGCTTGCAGCCGCATTCATTGCAGTGCAGAGACAACTGACTATCTTTTGCCCGTTTTTGAAATTTGTTGAAGTGCTCGCGCAAGCGATCATTGATGCAACGCCCCGTTTGGCCGATATAAAAGCGCTTGCATGAAAGGTATGAAAGGTGTATAAGATCCCCCTTTCATGCAAGCCTACCGGGCGACGTAAGCAGCCGTCGAGCTCTCCCCCCAGCCCGGAGCAACACACGGCAGCCAGCTGCCACGTGCAGCAACCGGACTACGGCAGCACCATTTCCCCACACGTGGGCGAAACAGCCGCCACCTCCTCTCCGCCTGCCGCCCAAGACGGAGGCCCTCCAAGAAGGGCGAGCGCCACCACTCGACATCCCGCCGAGTCTACAGCCGCCGCCTCCGCGCCCCCTCCGAGCAAGGGCGCGCCCGAAACCATCCTCGACGCGCCGTCTGCTCTTGATGGCGGCGCGTCCCCTGCAGCGTCTGCTAGCGAACCAGCTACAAACGAAAGCGCTGCCGACGAGATGGAGCTGACGGACGCAACACCCACTGTTTCGTCACATGAGGGCCCTGATCACCCCGCGGCGCGGTTTCTGAAGGACCCAACATGCCAGCCTGCTTCGCGGCCGAAGCCAAAGGGGCAGAAGAAGAATCAGAAGAAGAGGAAGGAGCCTACCCATGTTTCCCGTTCGTCTCCCGGGGCAACGGACGACTCGCGGCGCCCACCCGCTACCCTGGTCACCCCCAGTGTGCCTACAGCCGCAGTACAGAGAGTGACACCATCCGCCCGCGAGTCCACCACGTACGACTTCACGCTGGTGCAGTCAAAGAGGGACCGGCGCCGTGCACGAGCCCTGGAGACTGCTGCACTCCCGGTTGACCCCGCGGTCGTCGGTACGGTGCTCTTCCGTCCCTCGGCGCCTGGCGGAACCTTCCGAGGAGCACCGCGCCTCTCACTCGCTGCAACCCTCTCTTCGCGGCCCGGTGTTGCAGTGGTTCGCGTTAACCATAAGCGCAACATGGTGGCCGCCGATACTACCACCCGGGAGTGCCTGGAGGAGCTGCTGGCAGTCACTGAGCTGCACGGAATCCCATTGAATGCCCGACTGCCAGCCGAGCGCGGCAAGAGCACCGGCTTCCTGCACAGGGTGGTCGGGTTACCCGCGGACACAGACCTGCTGGTAGCCACGAGTCGAGCTTTCCCGTGCTGTCGGCAACGAGGGAGGAGAGCACCATCACCGTCCGATTCGCGGGACCGGTCCCCCCTGAACACGTGCGCCTTTTCAAGCTCGGGTTCAGGGTGAACCTGCCAGGCCCCGTCCAGTGCAATGTCGGCAGTGCGGTCGCTTCGGGCACGTGCTGGAGTCCTGCAGATGGCCGACCGACTGCATCTCCTGCGGCAAAAGCCACGTGGAGGGCGCCTCCTGCCAGAAAGTCCGCTGTAGGAACTGCGGGGGCCCAATAGGGCCGACACTCCCGCCTGCCCCAAATGGCAGGAAGAACGGGAGGTGGCCACCATCATGGCTTCCTCCACCTCGGCATTGTCGAGGCGTGCTGTCAGGGCAGCAGTCCGGGAGGAGAAGCAGCCACAGCAGTCCTTCTCATCTCCGGCGCGGTCCTATGCGAGCGTGCTGAAGGGCCCCAGTCCTGCACCCAGGCGTCCGGTACCAGCCCCTCGTGCGTCTCAACGCCAGCAGACACGGGATACTGCTGCTCCACCCGCCCAAACTACTATGGATCAGCTGGTAGAAAACCTGCTGCTCACCATGCAAGCAGTCAGCACCATGCTGCCAGCTGACCATCCGCTCCGGGCCATCTGCCTGCAGGCGGTGGCATGTCAACAGCAATATAATCACCATGGCTAGTCGCACAGCAAGCGTCGGCCGCGCATCCTGCAGTGGAACGTGCGCTCGCTGCGCCGACGACACGCCGAACTTTCCGAACAGCTACTTCTGCACGAGTATGACGTGCTCGCGTTGCAAGAGACATACACGCGCGACGGGGAGTGCAACCTTCCGGGATTCGTGGGATACCACAGTGCGACCACCTGCGAGTTACGGACTTGCGCCAACGTGCAGTGCTGTGATCCGCTCCATCCACCCGGTCGCTCCCGCGCGTCTATTTACGTCCGTGCGCGTCTTGCCCAAGCCGTCGTTCGTGTGGCCGACATTGTTCCCACCTCTGTAGAGTGTGTGGCTGTGACCGTGTGCGTTGGGGGGGCTGACACTTGTGTCGCCAGCGTGAACGTGCAACCCGTACGACGGTGGGATACGACCTTCATCGAAAGCCTCACCGCGCGCATCGGTGGTGACTGTGTCGTGTGCGGTGATTTCAACTCTCACCACACGGCGTGGGGCAGCGCCCACAGTGAGCCGTACGGCAGGGACCTGCTAAGTTCCAGCCATGCTTCGGGCCTGCTAATCATCAACACCGGAAGTCCACTTTTGTGCGTCGGACGGTACACGGGAGTGCGATAGACTTGTCGCTCGCGAGTGAGCGATGCCACTACTAGTGGGTTCGCAGCCCTGACAGGCAGGGGTCGGATCACTATCCGATCTCTCTCGACCCGCTCGGCCTGAACCGCACGAGGACATGTACGTACCGCGTCACGGACTGGCCCCATTTTCGGTCCCTCTGTGCCATACCCCCTCCGGCAAATACAAACTTTCTTACGCATATTACGAGGTGTTTGGATGCCGCTACAAAATCGTGCGTGGTGCCTGCTGGAACGCCGGTCCCCGATATCAAGCTTCTCAATCTGCGCGCTGTCCGTCGTCGCGCCGAACGCCGTGCCATCAAGAGCGACAAGGTGGAGCATTGGACTTTATACAACCGCCTGGACGCTGCGTGTCGCCGTCACGCCAGGCAGCGCCGCAATCAGAGCTGGCAAAGTCTCTGCGTGTCACTCTCCACCTCTCGACAAGTCGCGCCCTTGGCGCATTCTCGCTTCCCTCCTCCGTCCCAAGATCCCTCGCCATCTTGCACTCTCCATCGCGGTGGCTACGGGCTTGAGCACAGAGCAACTGGCCGAACTCTTCGCCGATGGCTTCGCTCCACCGCCACCGTCTGTGCGCCCCGTCAGTGCACCCTGTGAACTACCGCCGCACAACAAGGCTGAACTCCTCGCTCCCCTGCGCTACTTTCCTACGAGGGCAATCTTGGAGCACGTTGAGGTGCTTTGCTCGGCCGAGTTTACCCTCAGTGATTTGCGCATTGTTTTGAACACGCGGAAACGACGCTCAGCGCCTGGTGCCGACGAACTAACACATCAGGTCCTCAGGAACGTCGATGCAGCGCAGCTCCCTTGCCTACTCGAGGCCTTCAACGGCGTCTGGCGCAGCGGCATTATTCCTGCTGACTGGAAAGAGGCGATCGTCGTCCCTATTCTCAAGCGCGGCAAAGCTGCCACGAGCGTCAGCTCCTATCGCCCAGTGTCGCTTACTTCGGTAGCCGGCAAAACTCTGGAGGCCATGGCTTTGCGCCGCTTTGAGTGGATTGCCTCCTTCCTCGACGGTTTCGCCCCTGAACAGAGTGGTTTCCGGCGACTGACTCGCTCGCGGACGTCGTGGCTACACTCGAGCACGCAGCAAGTCGCCAGGAAGCCGGATATCTCGTGCTGCTCGATGTGCAACGCGCATTTGATGGTCTCCCTCAGACCACCATCATTCAAGCCCTCCGTGAGCTACGTGTCACCGGCCGCCTCTTTGAGTACATCGCGGCCTTCCTCAGTGACCGCACGCTCAGAGTGCGAGTTGGCGACACGCTCAGTGCCCCTCGCAGCGTGACCTCCGGGGTTCCCCAGGGCAGCGTGATAAGTCCATTTCTTTTTAACTTGGCTCTGGCAAGAATACCTGACTACATCCCCAAGATGACAGCCCACGAAGTCCGCGTGGCGATCTACGCCGATGACATTGCACTATTCGCGTGCGGGCCCACGGACCTCGGCTTCCAAGTGCGAGAATCCCTGCAGTCGGCGATCAACGCCGTCGATGAATATCTCGCCAGCATAGGGCTCCAGCTCTCGGCGTCAAAAACTGAGGCGTTGTTAGTACACCCCCGTTCTCGTGCGCGCTTCGAAATGCCTTGTCTCACGCTGCGCGGAAGCCCCCTCCCGTGGCAGAAAAAAAGTGCGCTATCTCGGACTTGACATCGACTGCCGGGTCAACTTTAACGCCGCCGTCTCCCAGCTCTGCAAGAATTCTAAGAAGGTGGCTGGCGCCGCACGCTCCCTGCTCGCCCGTGGTCGTGGTTGTACACCGCAACTTGCGCTTCGACTTTACAACTCGGTCGCAACAACGCGAGCACTCTATGCGCTTCCCCTCACGAACGCCAGAGCCACCAACTGGAACGCCATCGACATGGAGCACCGCACCGCAATTCGCCAACTTTACGGGCTTCCTCGCAACTCGCAAGTAGGAGCAACTCTCGCCGAAGCGGGAGACTGGCCGCCCTCACTTCGCGCACGGAAGCAAGTGATGAACCAGATCGAGCGCCTTCAACGTTCGCCACAGGGACAACGCCTAGTTTGTCGCCTCCACACCTTCGAGGGCTCGGGCATGGGCCAGCGTGCCACCGAGTTCAGAGCACTCGTCGCGTCCACGCCGCAACTCCTACCTCTGCCGGTATCGCCGCACGCCTCCGCGCTACTCGATGCAAACACCACGGTGCCAGGCGTCAAGTCCAAGCGTCAAACAGCTGTTTGTGCTATGAAGAAGGAAACGGCCGCACTGCTACACGAGCGCCTAGGGGGCCGGCTGCTCGTTTACACCGACGGCTCCGTGGCGAGTGATGGTTCCGGTGCTGCAGCGTGCACGGCGCCTGATATTTGCGCTACACAGCAGTGCCGCCTGCGTGTTGTGTGATCGTCGACTATGGCCGAGCTTGCTGCGATCGACCTAGCAGCTGATCTCCTGCTTCAACAGTGCAGTGTTGTTTCTGCGGCGATCCTTTCGGACTCGCGCGCGGCACTGTGTATGCTGGCGAAGGATTACCTTGGACCTCCGTTGGTGCAGCGCGTCGGCTCAAAGCTCCGCCATCTCGTCAGCCAGGGCTGCGATTTGGCATTGCAATGGGTTCCAGCGCACATCGGCCTGCAAGGGAACGAAGCCGCCGACGCTGTCGCAAAGCAGGCTCACTCCCTGCGCTTCCCCCTCGCCATCTCGGTCAGCGGCTTCGACGTGGCCAAAACTACCATTCTGCGAACGCTCCGTGCGCAGCATCCGGACCATCGCGTCGCCGCAGATACGTCACTTCGACTCCTCCCCCGCGTGGGCTTCTCCCGGGCAGACAGCTCTTTCCTGCTTCGCCTGCGCGTCGGCTGCTACAAGACGGCTGCTAGAACACACAGGATGCAGGGAATTGGCGACTCCGCGTGCAGCAACTGCGCCGATTTGGAGACGCTCGACCACTTGCCACTTCACTGCCCTGCCTTCGATGTGGAGCGCACGGACTTGTGTACAGTCTATCGGCGACTGGGACTGACTTGCGATACGGCGACCGCGCTGCTATTCCCTGCAGCCCACTCGTCCATCGTGAAGCACGCTCTTTCGGCACTGCTAGACTACTGCAATGCGACGCACTTGAGAGCGCGGCTCTGAGCCCCGCACTCACATTTTTTCCCCTTGCCACGTTCGTCCTGTCTTTCTCTCCTTCATCTTGTTATTCCCATTCCCCCCTTCCCCGTGCAGTGTTGTTGAGGTGTCCTCCTGTGAGAGACAGTTACGGCGCTGCACTCATCTCTTCCGTTTCCTTTTCTAAAATCACTTCACACACACAGTGAGAACGCCTGCTCACGCATCCAACCGAATACCGACAGCGCCAACGTCTGTGCTTTATGTATGTGCATTTTGTCGTGCTCTAAACGAATGGAAAAAAGCTTCCGAAGCCCGAAGTCTGGATAATCAGCACTCGCCTACCGCCGATGTTGTTTACCTTACGCGTAGGCCTAGCGTGTTCATCGAATTCGTAACTTGCTAGTGGACGAGCCCAGCTGAGAAACTTCGGCGAAGAAATGCATTTTCTGCTCCGTTTGGCGATGCATTGATTTAAAATATGGCACTTCTGACTTCGTATGGTGTGTGATTTGGTGAAGGAACGGTGTGTAACTTCCGGTGGTGAACCGTGGCGTGTTTCTTGTGCTCTCAGGGGACTCAAGTTTAACGGGCGAGGTCTGCGCTGCTTCCAGTGGCAAAGATAACTTTTGAAAGGAAAAGACACTAGTAGCAGCACAAATGGAAATACGTAGGTCATCAGCCATACTGTCCGTTTCAGCTGACAGTGCGCTATTTCTATTCGGCATGCGAATCCAGTTCTTCACAAGTTCACAGTACTCCTCCGCTCATTTTCTTCAAATGCATGTGCTAGTTTGGGATAAATCGCTCGTGCAGCACTCAAGAACGCTGACACACTCAAGGAAATATAACACAATACCGTCATATTTGAGTCAATGATTCTTGTACTTGAGCAATGCAAAAAGAAATGACCTGTTTGCAATATGTGCACCATGTGCAATGCATAGGAGGACCTGCATCATGCAAAACCTATGCATGCAGCCAGGTATACCAGGATTATTCGATGCCTGCTTGAAAAGCAGCAAATACTGAGTTAATGAAACTCTAATTGGCTTTTGATTGGATTGTAAAAAATTTAATATAAGTCCTGCAGTACGCACGTCAGTACGCAGTGGGCGTCTTCCACGCAGGGATTCTGTTCCGACAGGGAGTACGGCGCGGCCGCTGCGCTAGCCTGCTCGACGGCCCATTGCTGGTCTTGTAGGAGCGGGCTTCGTATGGTCTTCTCACACTTGTCGGAGGTCGAGTCGGGCGGAGCGTTTCGGCACTCCCTGAGCACGTGTGCGAGTCTCGCCGTGACCCCACACGAGGGGCACGCATCGTCGGGATAGACATGCGGGTACTTGATGTGTAACGTGGCGGGGTTTGGATAGGTATTTTCCTGCGGACTATTTAGTTTGGGGAGCGGGGGCGGAAAGAGACGTCGTCCCAAGTAAAAGTGTTTCGTGATTTCATTGTACGTTACTTGGGCGTCCCTTTTCGCCTCTAACTCATTGAGGCGCGGTTGCCGGGGGTGACGGCGCGGTCGGTAAGCGCGCGCGCCGCGTCGTGGGCTGTCTCGTTCAGGTTAGGCCGGACGCCCGAAACCGGCACAGGTGGGCGGGAAACCAGATGATGGCGTGGTATTTGAGGGTGCTCGGATCAGCGCCGAGGAGGACGCGCAACGCCTGTTCGGAGATGACTCCTCTCTCGAATGCTTTGATGGCCGGTCTCGAGTCGCTGAACATTGTCTTTCGCTTATCGTCGAGCATTTAAAGGGCTATGGCCACTTGCTCCGCCACCCCGGGTTCACGTGTACGTACCGTCGCGGAGGTTAAAGTCCGTTGCGAGGACGAGACCGCTACCGCGGCAAAGACTCGGTTGCATCGGTAGGCAGCGGCGTCCACGAGAGCGACGTCGTGCGACGTTCTTGTTTATGCGTTTGAAGAATGCGGGGGCCCAGGCTAGGCACCTGCCTCGATTGTGTTCCGGATGTACGTTTGGCGGAACAGATGGGATCGTTATCAGATCGCAGAGCTCGCGGGGAGCCGGCGTAAACTCCGGTGGATCCTGGGTGTTCGTTGGGAAGTAGCCGAGCTCGCGCAAGATGTGACGGCCGGTCTTGGTCATCGTCAGTCGTATCATCTGCTCTCTCTTCTGAGCCTCAGCAATATCTTCGAGCGTATTGTGCACACCGAGATCGAGCATTCGATACGTCGGCGTGGTGATCGGGAGCACAAGGGCCCGCTTCAATACCTTTCGGATGAGTGTATTGAGCTTGTCACGCTCCGACTTTTTCCATTTGTGCATTGCTGCGACGTAGATAAAGTGACATAGGACGAACATATGTACGAGACGCAGCAGATTGTCTTTTTGGAGGCTCTGGTGACGGTTTGCCACTCTGCGTACGAGTGGTATTGCGTTGCCTGTCTTAGTCGTCAGCTTGCGGACCATTTAGACCTTTGATCCGCCAGCCTCGATACTCATTCCCAGGACTCGGATCAAGTCGACCCTGGGTATTCGAGCATAGTCTCTGGTGCGGACGGTGATGTTGCGCTCGGTCGGTGGTTTCCATCCTTTAGGCCTTTTGCCTTGTCGTTTCGGGCAGTACAACGGCTCCGATTTGGCGGAGGAACACTTGAGGCCCGTGTGGTCGAGGTAGGTCTTGGCGGTTTCAACTGCCTCCTGCAGAGCGGATTCGATAAAGCCATCTGAGCCCGCGGAGCACCAGATGGTGATGTCCTCCGCGTATACGGTACAGTTCAGGCCTTGTATATTTGCGAGGCGCTCGGAGAGCCCTATCTTGACCAGGTTGAACAGCGTCGGCGAGAGGACGGAGCCCTGTGGTGTGCCACGCTGTCCGAGCTCGACTTCTTCTGACGTGAGGTCTCCAGCACGGAGCACGGCCTCTCGACGGGTTACGAAGGAGTGGACGAACTCACAGGACCGGCGCCCGAGCGCTAGGTCCGCGATCACCTTAAGTATTGCCGACTGCTCGATGTTCTCGAACGCCTTCTTTAAGTCGAGGCTGAGTATGGCCTGGGTGCCCCAAGTGGCCCCGGCCCCTATGATCTGGTGTTCCAGGAGAAGCATCGTATCCTGCGTCGAAAGCCCGGGTCGGAAGCCAATCATGTGGTTTGTGAAACAGTCCTGGTCTTCGAGATACCGGCCGACTCTGCTGAGTACTACATGCTCTGCCACCTTGCCCACGCACGACGCGAGCGGGATGGGGCGAAGTTTATGGACTCCAGGCGCCTTGCCCGGTTTCGGAATGGGGATCGTCTGGGTGAGTTTGCAGACGTCAGGTAACTCGCCCCGCCCCCACACGTCATTGATGGCGCTCGTGAGGTACACGACCGAGGGGTCGTCTAAATTTCGCACCAGCTTGTTGGTGATGCCATCGGGGCCCGCGGCGGAACGGTCGTTTAGTTCTTGGAGAGCCCGGCGTACCTCTTCAACGGAAAAATTGGCGTTGAGGAGGGTGTTGTCGGTACCTGTGTAATCGGGAGTTAGGGTAGGTGGGCCTGTGGTTATCGGCAAGTACTTATGCACAAGGGTCTTGACAACGTCATTCGGCGAAGCGGTACGTTTGTCCTGGTGAAGGACTTTGGGGTGAGCGAGTGACGCTTGTTCGTGAGGGTGTTGGTGTCGTCGGTCAGGTGTTTGAGGAGGTTCCACTTCTTCCCGTTGCGGACCTGTCCGTCGACGGAGTTACACACCTCGTTCCATTGCTCTTTCGATAGGGTGCTGCAGTATTCCATTATGGTCTTGTTCAGTGCTGCATTACGTTTGTGGAGCCTGCGGTTGAGACGCTGGCTCTTTCATCGTGTCAGTAGAGACTGTTTGGCCTCGATTAAGTGGGCGAGGCAGCTGTCCATTTTTCCGGTTGGCATATCCATGCTAAATGTTTTCGTGACCTTATCGACGTCGGCCTTGAGCTGAGCCATCCACTTCTCGAGGGTCGGGGCAGAGTTGGCAGAAAGACGTGAGGCGCGAGTCTTGCGAAAAAAGGTTCCAGTCGACTCACGTGTATGACTTGGTCTTCCTGGCTTTGCTGGGTAAGTGCACCGCCAGTATGAGATGGCTGCTGCCAAGCTCTTCCGCAAGATTGGACCAGCGGCCATCGGCTGTGTCCTTCACGAAGCAGAGATCCGGGGTGGTGTCTTTGTGCGCGGACGCTCCGATGCGGGTAGGGAACGTCTTGTCTTTGACTAGGGTGAGATCCAGCTCGTTCGCATGCTGCCACAGCGCGGTGCCCGTGGTGGTGTCACATACGTCACCCCAGGCGCAATGCGCAGCGTTAAAGTCGCCAGCTATCACGAGCGGGTTTAATCCTGCTAGACGGATGGCTCGCTGGAATAGGCGTCGGAAACGTTGACTCTTTCGTCTGGGGCTGCTGTACACGTTGAGGATGTACACACCTTGTCGGGACGCGTCGCTTCGGAGAACCTCCGTCACGACGTTGTCCACCTCGGACGTGGCGAGGTCATGCGCGAGGCAGGCGAGCTTTTTAGAGAGCAGCGTGGCGGTACCACGTCCTCCCGCGAGATCTGGTAACCACTGGTAACCGGTGAAGGATGCGGTGTGTGTTGGAGTTTCTTGCAGTAGAATTGCGTGGGGCTTGGCATCATGGCTGTGTAGGTATTGCTGCAGGGACGCTTTGCGCGCAGTGCAGCTCCTGCAGTTCCACTGCCCGATGCCGCTTCTTCTCGCTTGGCTATCTTGATGCTTGTGGGGGTGGGCCCGGGCACCTGACGGTTGCAACGGGGCCTCGTGGGCGGGTGGATTGCGCGTGGGGTGTTGTGGCGAGACCGGCTTACCAGCTGAAATGGCGGGGCTACGACGTTTTCGACTGTCCCCAACCGATTACCGTGGGTCGTGGCTTTTGATCTCTTTTTTGTTTATGGAGAGATCAGATAGTGTGAGTGCATTGGGGCTAAGACGGAATGGTCTTGTCAGTGCTTTGTGAAGCTGGTATGCTTAAACAGCCCAAACCACTTCTGCTTCCACTAAAATGTTTCTTGCTGCGATACTATAAACTGCAGCCAGGAAGAAGATCAACTGAAAACCAAGTTCCTAACAAATCTTCGTAGAATGTGCTTCATTATTAACTTAACACTTACATTGCAACATTATGCCGGTGTACAGCACACGGGCTTGAAATAAGTACACTCCGTAAATGTGAACGACTGGGGCCACAACAAGAAACTTTGAAGTAGCACTGCAAAAAGCTTTGTCATGCTTATCAGCCACAACAAAACTGCAGTGTGTCTGACCCGCTTCCCAGGAGGCAACCCTATCACGACTATTCGGGCCCTTCCCATTCGGGGTGTAATATTCAGCCCTTCTCCCGACTTTTCCGCATATGTCACAAGCACTGTGCCTAAGGGTCGTTGCTTTCTAGGATTTGTGCCCCGTGTCTCCCTTCCCTGTGGACCTGAGGTTTTCCGAGCGCTCTACACTTCTAGCATTGTGCCATGGTTTGAGTACCGCTCATCAGTATAGTCCCTGTACCAAAATTTTACCAAACTCACGTCACTGACAAACTTGGTTTTGTTCAGTGCCGGGCAACATTCACGCTCAACTCCCATCTTTTTGGTTGTCGCATGGTCATGCCAGCCTACGAGGATTGCCTCAAAGCCTCAAGCGCCACACTCTGCAAAACCAGCGCAAAATTGTGCTAGTCTGTCTATTCTGCAGTGTGCTTGACGGCCCTCTGGACAGCACCCATCTTTCTTTTCAGTACGTCTGAACAAGCGGTCAGCACAGCTGGAGCCCCGTCACACCTGTGCAGCCTGACACCGCAACTCCAGGCTTGTATCTAGCGTACAGACCTTTCTTCCACATCCCCCCCACGGTCATTTGAACTGCCTTTCCTTGCAAGCGGACTGAATTGGCACTCCTGCGTGTTGTGCGCCCGTCGACTAAGTGCGTGTGTGCCGTGCTCTGCAATTGAGCAAGTGTGTGCGTGCGTGTGTTCTTGTGTGTTTCTGCTCATATGGAGTGGTGTGTCTTCTACAACTTCTAAATTTCTGCTTAGATGGATGGCTATCAGACGCTCTAGCTTACAGGCATCAGCTTTTATTAATCTTGCAAGCTGTCTTGGGTGCCATGTTACCACTAAGATTACTATTCTTGTTGTTGTTATTATTATTAATATTACAATCATTACTGCGATTATATTGAATATGTTGAAGCCAGCGTGACACGTAATTCAGAACATTTCTAGAGCTTCGTGCATTCTCACTCTTTTAAAGAGAGCACCAAAGATGTATGTCTTCCTGATGAAAATGATGTGTCGAACACTGCTGATAGGTTTGCAGAATATTTATGTTCTGCATATGGTGTAAGATGGTCCAAGTAGCCTTCATTCTCAGCCTGGCATGTTGTGTACGCTATCAGTCAATGAAGACCTTGTTTTCAAGTGCATGAAGTGCCTCAAACCTTCCCTTTCTTGTGGTGGTTATTGTATTCCTTCCGCAGTGCTTAGCCCGTTCAGACGCTGTCTGCACAATTGTGTACAGCAAGATAGTTCATAAACAGATAAATCACTAATGAAAGTAACGGTATTTAAGATGTGTTGCATATACCTTGAAACACTTAATATTGGAACTGTGCTGCAATCTTGATAAACGTGCAAAATGTTTTAGCAAAATGAGTGGGAAGGTAAACGGTTGGGTACTTTTACTTTCTGTCAGTATCTTCCTTGTAGCGGCTTCACTACTACGATTGTTTTTCACAACGTCATATGCGAGACATAATTTTTAAGTGGATAAATCTGTGCTTTTCGCGCTTTTGAAAACACGAAATAGTGTATGTTCTCGTATTTTAGGTTCTTCGCATGGAGTCGAAAATCTGTAAACTTGACAAAACTACAGGACAACTGAAGATTCTTAAACTTTGCTCCAGCGGTGCACTTTCTATGACATGGTGAAAGCAAGTTTTCATTCAGCAGGATAAAGGGGCATTTGAACAGGTTGAGACGTATAGAAGCATAATTGTTCCCCGCTCTCACAAGCATCTTCAATAGTTCCCTAAAGCCTAGTACGTTTTCTAGCACGCGAAAGGTAGCATCGAAATTGCCCTTGCACAAATCGAGTGCTAGACGTGCAGTTACTAACTGGTGGCATATATCTATCCTCTGCAGCGCGACAAAAGCGTTTGAATCGGTACTGCACACCTTGGTCCCTATAACGTAAAACTATTCCAATATGTTTTGTTCCAGTCTACTGATGTCAATCCGCTCACGCAAGTATCGGGCGGTGACCACCAAGGCTGTCTTAACATGCCAATCAAACGCTTTCCACATTTATAGGAGGTCATTTTTGCTTGCTTTAAAAACGAATAACATTGCCTGCAGCTGGTACTCCATCTTATCTAATTGGCTGACAAGAAGCGAGGAGCACGCTCAAGTGGAGAGGGATTCCATGCGGCTGAGCCAATGCACTGAAAATCGATAACCCGATGGAGAGGGTGGTGCCGGCGTCTGCGATTGGTCCGTTTTCCCTTACTTGGCTTGAGGTGACTGGTAGAAAATCACCGTGGTATGCAACGGAAGGTAAAGACAGCCGCTAAAAAGAATCCTCAGCAAAGAAGAGTTAGCAGAGCGAGGTCGTAAGCGTGCCGAAAGTGTATGAAAACATTAAACCATCATCATCATCAGCAGCAGCAGCAGCAGCAGCAGCAGCAGCAGCAGCAGCAGCAGCAGCAGCAGCCTGGTTACACCCACTGCAGGGCAAAGGCCTCTCCCATACTTCTCCAACTGCCCCGGTAATGTACTAATTGTTGCCATGCCGTCCCTGCAAACTTCTTAATCTCATCCGCCCACCTAACATACTGCCGCACCCTCTTACGCTTTCCTTCCCTTGGAATCAAGTCCGTAACCCTTAATGACCATCGGTTATCTTCCCTCCTCATTACATGTCCTGCCGATGCCCATTTCTTTTTCTTGATTTCAACTACGATCTTATTAACTCGGGTTTCTCCCCTCGCCCAATCTGCTCTTTTCTTATCCCTTAACGTTACAACAGTCATTCTTATTTCCATAGCTTGTTGCGTTTTCCTCAATTTAGGTAGAACCCTTTTCGTAAGCCTCCAGGTTTCTGCCACGCACGCGAGTACTGGTAAGACACAGCTGTTATACACTTTTCTCTTGAGGGATAATGGCAACCTGCTGTACATAATCTGAGAATGCCTGCCAAACGCTCCCCAGCCCTATAATACTCTTCTAATTATTTCAGTCTCATGATCCGGATCCGCGGTCACTACCTGTCATAAGTAGATGTATTCCCTTACCACTCCCGGTTCCTCACTACCTATTATAAACTGCCGTTCTATTCCGTGACTGCTAAACATTAGTTTTCTGCAGATTAATTTTTGATCCCAGCCTTCCGCATTGCCTCTCCAGTTCAGTGAGCATGCATTGCAATTGGTCTCCTGAGTTACTATGCAAGGCAATATCATCAGCGAATCGCAATTGACCAATTTATTCTCCATTAACTCTTATCCCCAATTCTTCCCAATCTAGGTCTCTGAATACCTCCTGTAGACACGCTGTGAATAGCATTGGAGAGATCGAATCTCCCTGCCTGACACGTTTCTTTATTAGGATTTTGTTGCTTTCTTGATGGAGGACTACAGTGGCTGTGGAGCCGCTATAGATACCTTTTAGTATTTTTACATACGGCTCGTCTACACCAGCAGAGTGCAGAGTGGACACGGCAACACCGCCGTGGCTATGTCGCCTGACTTTCCGCTTTTTTTTGCAGGTGCTTATTGGGATCCTTTCTTTTGCTGCGGCCTGTGGGAGCAACGCTTATCCTCGTCGCGGGCATGCGTACAACGTGCCTACGGTGGTAGTTTCTGCAGACGTTTGCGATCATTAAAAATGGATCAAGGCTGCGTATCCACCGCAGTGAATACATCGTACGGCGCAACTAGTTCGAGCACATTGACATCAACTGGAGATCACGTGACAGTCTGGCTGGCAGCTATAAAGGACGATTATGGCTCGTCGCTCTTCAGTGGACACAGCAACACCGCCGTGGCTATGTCGCCTGACACTCCGCTTTTTGTGCAGATTGGTGACCGAAAATACGGCTTTCGTAGTAATTATACTTGCATAGTGGTGTTGCCGTGCCCACACACGCTTGTAAATTGTGCGAGTGAATGTTTCTCAGTAGCATGCCTACTACTAAAACTATCAGGAGATGTTGAAGAGAATCCTGGGCCTCTTGAGGATATGGTGAAAGAAATGCTAAACACGCAGAAAGAAATCCTTGCTAAAATTTCTGAAATTCAGGTGAAGCAGTTAACCTCAGAGACCGCCATTTCGGTTGTCCAGAAACGACTGGAAACAATCGAATCTAAACTACAGTGCGTTGAAGACACCAACACCCGACTTGTTACTGTTGAAGGTTGTGCGAGAAATCTTGATGATCAATTCCTTCAAATGTCAGAGCGAATCGACGATCTCGAAAACCGTTCAAAGCGCAATAACGTTATTGTTAGAGGAATAGAAGAGGCCAGACTTGAAACTGAGGAACTACTGCTGCGAAAGGTTAATGACGATGTGTTTGGAAACATTTTAAAACAAAAACTTAACTCTATCGAAAGAATTCATCGTATGGGCAAGAAAGTCCCAGGAAGATGTCGACCACTGATACTCCGAGTGGGAGACTTCAGGCAAAAATCTAAAATATTTAAAAACTGCTCAAAATTAAAGGGAACTCCGTTCAGCGTGCAAGAAGATTTTTCTAAGAAGTTGCTACTGCTCGGAAAAAATTGTGGAAGTCGACAACTGAGGAGAGGAAAACCGGAGCCAAGGTGACATGGGCTTTTGACAAGATAAAGGTTAACAATGTGCTCTACGCCTGGGATGAGGTTAACAGCCGCCGATACGCGCACCAGGCTCCCACGGCCGCGCTTAATTCGGCTTCCAGTGCCGACTGACTCGACCAAAATCAATCTGCATGCTTTAAGATCATTAACCTGAATGCAAGGAGCGTACTTAACAAACAAGATAGCCTAGAAAGCATTGTAATAGAGCACGATGCAGATGCAATGGTAATAACAGAAACATGGCTGAACCCGGATGTGACTGATGTTGAGGTAACGCCCCTCGGATATTCCATAATAAGGAAGGATCGGCGCACTAGAGGGGGCGGGGTAGCTATACATCTGAAAAGCGACATTCTTTTTACGGTACTTAATGATCCAAGCAATCTCGAAGCAGTCTGGCTGAAAACTACCTTGAATGACCGTAATTTGCTAATCGGTTGTGTGTGCCGGCCTCCCAACTCCCCTGTAGAAGTACTAGAAAACTTGGAAGCCTTTACGAATATGCACATGCATCCAGATGACAACATATGCCTTGCGGGCGATTTTAATTTTGCTGGAATTGGTTGGGCGTCGAATTCTTCAGGAGGAACCGAAGTACGGAGTTCTGATCAGTTGTTAAATATTGCATTTATTTCTAACCTGACTCAAATTGTGTCTGGCTTCACAAGAGTGGGCGCGGAATCTTCAACGACTTTAGATCTTGTTTTCGTTTCAAATCGCCTATGTACTTTTATTATGAGCTGTGACATCGAGGACGGTAGTTCGGACCATAAAATTGTAGTGACGTCTTTATATTTGTCGGTGCGCAAACGTTTCCGCGCATCAAAAACACCTTTCTTGAATTTTACATTAAGCGATGATGTATCTATTTTAAATTACCTTGAAGTCTCGTTAGATAAGCTGCTAGGTCTTGTCTACTCTGGCGCGAAGCGTGGACGAGCTATGGAATTTCTTTTCAAACATGGTCGAGCACTGTGTGGAAAGCTTTGTCCCAAAACGTTTAAAAACAACTAAACGAAAAAAATCCCTAGATAACCAGAGAGACAATTCATGCAAAAAGAAAGCTAACACGGAAGCGAAAGTCGTCTTCAAAGAATTGCCAGCCAATTGACAAAAGCTGCATTTCTGGTATGAGTCGCGAATTAAAAGGGTTAATCAAAGAATCTAAAAATACATTCTATAATGTAACATTACAATCTTTTCTGAAAAAACGCCCCCGGAAAATTTTGGCGATATATTAACCCCCCAGCTGCTTCTCGCTCGCATGAAACTGGAGATAGCGCTCTAAAGAAGGCACAGGATTTCAACTCTTTCTTCTCGTCAGTTTTCACACGCGATAACGGCTCCCTGCCTAATTTTACAGATGAATCTGAAAGGCCACCTTTTCAAGATGTAAAAATTGACGAATCTGTATGATGAATTGATGAATCTGTATTTAACCTCTTACTCCACATGAACACTAAAAAAAGTACGGGGCCTGACGGAATTCCTAATGAATTTTTACAAAGCTATGCAGAGTGGGTTTCTAAATTGCTAACTGCAATTTTTCGGGCATCTATTAACCAGTGTTCCTTTCCCAGGGCATGGAAGCGTGCTAAAGTTATCCCAATTCATAAAAGTGGCAGAAAATCAGACGTTAAAAATTATAGGCCTATCTCCCTTACTATCACTTGTTCAAAACTACTTGAACATATCATATCTAAGCAATTATTGGTCTACCTTGACAACTACCATATCCTAAACAAATGCCAACACGGGTTCCGTCAGGGACTCTCTACAGTGACTCAACTAATAGAGACTGTTCACGATCTGGCATATACAATAAATCACCGAGGCCAAACAGACATAATATTCTGAGATCTGGCCAAGGCATTTGATAAGGTGTCGCACCCAAAGTTGCTATTAAAAATTAAAACTATATTCAAAAACCCTCGCTTATTTGAATAGTTTTCGTCGTACCTAAGCCATAGAGACCAATTGGTCGCGTGTGAGGGATACTGGTCTTCCTTTTCGCCTGTGGAGTCTGGAGTACCCCAAGGAAGTGTATTAGGCCCCCTGTTATTTTTATTATTGATCAATGACATGCCGCATGTCATTGCAGTTCCCATCAGACTCTTCGCAGATGATTGCGTATTATATAACCATATCGAATCATCTGCCGATCAGACGGATTTAAAATCAAATTTGCAAAAGGTGAAAAACTGGTGTGACAGCTGGCAAACGGTTCTGAACTCTGGCAAAACGGTTTACATGTCTATCACTAGAAAACGAAGTATTATTGATTGCAATTATTCCACTGAAGGTGTCGCGTTAAAAAGAGTGTCAACATTCAAAACTTGGGTTTATTTTTTTTTATTTAGGAATACTGTAGCCCTCACTTGAGGGCCATTACAGGAGAGGAAAGAAAAACAAAAATTTCAACACCGACAATACAACGGTATACATCATTGTCAAACACAAATTACCGGCAGGATGAACAAATATACACAGAATAACAGTAATCATGATCAATTATTAATTAACCCCTTGCCTGTAATACAATTCCAATACACTATAAAATTCGTTAGCATCTTGTGCTGTTACAGTGCAGTCCGGAAGGCCATTCTATTTATTAATACATGAAGGAAAGAACGAATATTAAAAATCATCAAGGCGTGTTTTATAAGGCTGTACACTAGCACTGTGGTTTAAACGCGCACTATGTTTTAAAGGGGGGCGAATGTATGTTTCTTTGTTTATTCTTATTTGATTTCTGGTTATCTGGAAAAATAATTTCATGCGTTGTTTCTCTCGTCGTGTTTCTAGCAATTCCAAGTCACAACATTTCAACATGTGTGTTACAGTTTAAAGCTTACCTCGGATTTGCGTTGGAATGAACACGTTGATTACGTATTTACCAAGGCCCAGAAAGCCTTGTGGTCGCTTAGAAGAAATCTGTATAATGCTACCCCTGAAGTAAAATGCCTGGCATATAAAACTTTGATTCGACCGGTTATGGAGTATGCAAAAATTGTGTGGGATCCATACACTTCATCTAATCAGTCTAAGCTAGATAAAATTCAGCGGCTTGCTGCACGGTTTATTTTTAACAAATATCGTCGTTCCCATCTCCTACCCAGTTATGTGAACTTGCTGAACTTCCTTCTCTAGAGACTAGAACTGAGTATGACCATTTGAAGTTTCTTTTTCTTATTATTCATGGCCATGTTAAAATTGATAAAGATGACTATTTTCACTACTCTCCTAGTAACTATTTTCGTCATGGCCACAGTATGTATATCCCTCCTCCAATTACTCGCAATGATTGTGTTAAATACAGCTTCTTTCCGAGAGCAATAAAACAATGCAATCTATAATCAGACTCAATAGTAAGGACATCATCTTTACGCAATTTTCTTGAAAATGTCAAAAGCACATGTGTACGCATACCAAACTTGCCCTAATGGTTATACTGTACACCTGGGTGTCGTATTACATGCTGTATTTGCCATGATGCTACCAACAGTGCCTTCTCCAATATGTACTTTATTTTTCTTTGTCGTGTAAATATATTTTTCCTTGTATTGTGACGTACCACTCCTGTAATAGCCCGAAGTTGGGCTGACAGTATGAATCTATGAATGAAAATGAAATGAAATGATTCCGTAATGCCTCCATGACTGCTGAGGTTTCGACTGAATCAAACGCTTTCTCATAATCAATGAAAACTATATATAAGGGTTGGTTCTATTCCGCACATTTTTGATCACCTATATGATAGTGTGAAGATGACCTGTTGTTGAGTAGACTTTACGGAATCCTGCCTGGTCCTTTGGCTGACATAAGTCTAAAGTGTTCCTGATTCTATTTGCGATTACCTTAGTAAATACTTTGTAGGCAACGGACAGTAAGCTGATCGGCTTACAATTTTTTCAATTCTTTGGCGTCCCCTTTTTTATGGATTAGGATTATGTTAGCGTTCTTCCAAGATGCCGGCACGCTCGAGGTCATGAGGCATTGCGTATACAGGGTGGCAAGTGTCTAGAACAATCTGACCACCATCCTTCAACAAATCTGCTGTTACCTGATCCTCAGCAGCTGCCTTCCCCATCTGCATAACTCCCAAGGCTTTCTTTACTTCTTCCGGCGTTATTTGTGGGATTTCAAATTCCTCTAGAATATTCTCTCCTCCATTGTCGTAGTGGGTGCCACTGGCACTGCATAAATCTCTATAGAACTCCTCAGCCACTTCAACTATCTGATCCACATTAGTAAGGATATTGCCGGTTTTCTCTCTTAACGCATACAGCTGATTCTTGTCTATTCTAAGTTTCTTCTTCACTGCCTTTAGGCTTCCTCCGTTCCTGAGAGCATGTTCATTTCTATCCGTATTATACTTCCTTATGTCACCTGTCTTACGCTTTTTGATAAACTTCGAAATTTCTGCCAGTTCTATTCAAGCTGTAGGGTTAGAGGCTTTCATACATTGGCGTTTCTTGATCAGATCTTTCGTCTCCTGTGACAGCTTACTGGTATCCAGTCTAACGGAGTTACCACCGACTTCTATTGCATACTACTTAAAGGGAAACTAAAGGTTACTATGAAGTCAAGTTAAAGTGATAAAGCAATGCTCTAGAACGTCTAAGGCGTCGATATAATCGTGAACAGAGCTTTAGTAACCGATAAATTGAGGTAAACGCATGACACAATTTGAGACCCCCCAGCGACATTCCGGTACTAGCCCTATGACGAACGCACTCCTCATCATAATTTATGTCACTAGTACCCAACTACTCGTATTAAAAAAAATGATTTCATTAGGTTATAAGACGGAAGAAAATGCTACTTGTCTACTTCTGTTAGATTCGAAGAAAAAATAGGATTTTGACGTTACCCTTCAGTAGTATGGGTGGTCGAAACGTTTCGTTTTCGCACGACTCTGCGCACTCGACTGAGCCGCGCGTGTTTTGGAGTTTCAGTTGTTTCGTTATCGCGTCGTGCTGCGCTGGTTCTGCTGGCTCGCGAAACTTGCATTTGGAACAAGCAGCGAGAATGCCACATCCATGTGATGTCGTGGGATGCGCGAACGGTCCGCGGAACCTTGCCAAGGGTAGTTGCAGCGGCGAATCTAACGTTACTTTTTGTGTGCCAACGAGTGAGCCTCTCCGCTCGAAGTGGTTAAGTGCCGTACCTCTGCCACAGCGCGTTGGCAAAGAGCCGAAAAATCTTACAGTTCCCTCGCTGAACTTTCGTCCAGAGGATTACGAGTTCAACGCCGACTTATTGAAGTCGTGCTTATTGAAGTCGTGCTGAAAGCAATGCTTTCCCGTAGCGCTGTTCCGTCGGTCTCGCTTACATTCTCCAAAGCGCAAGAACAACTGCAGGTCGTAGACGGGGCGGTGAGTGCGGCATTTGATTTTCACGAAGAAAAAGCTACAAATGTGCGAATATGTACAGCCATGACATACAGTTGCCGTCGTAGTAGTAAGCGACGCCGCCGGCAGCGCGAGTCCTCAGCAGCAGGTCAGGTTCATCCCTGCTTAAATCGCTGAAGTCGATCCCAGCATCGCGAGCCAATGTGTCGTTGTCAGGGCCCTCCATTACAACGAGCGTCAAAGTTGGCGTCATAAAATAAAGAACCAGCTTATCATCGCGCGCTTTCCCTTCCGCTAGCCACCATAGTTCCGTTTTCGCGCTGCTGTCGGCTCTGTCTTGGTTCTGTTTCTGGCCGGGCGTTTGCGTTTTGCGCAGAAAAGCCGTAGCGCCTCCTGCGTGGCCGTTTTACTCAACGACGTCGCAACGTCACTATGAGACAATGACGTCACTACCCCTCGATCGGTGGGCCGGCTATTTGAACTTCGCTAGAGGTACGTAGACGCTTCATAACGCATTTTCTCTTAAAATAAGTCTCTTCTTCGCACGAAACAAGCTTTTCGAGGTTTCTAGGATGGTATTTCAAGAGTCCACGTTGATTTAAATATTAACCTTTAGTGTCCTTTTAATGATGCCCATACCATTGGCGTTCATTGCTGGAACACTAAGCTCCTCTTCCTGAGTTAAAGCTGAATAACTGCTCTGTAGCTTGATCCGGAATTCCTCTATTTTCCCTCTTACAGCTAACTGATAGATCGGCATCTTATGTAGCAGTTTCTTCCGTTTCCTCCTCGAGTCTAGGCTGATTCGAGTTCATCATCATCATCATCATCATCATCATCATCATCATCATCATCATCATCATCATCATCATCATCATCATCATCATCATCATCATCTTTATCATCATCATTTATTGACCCTTAAGGACCCTTTTCGGGGTATTACATAAGGGGGGGGGGGCAAAAGCATCAAGAAACACTACGGTCATTATTATACAATGCTTAACTCATTAGTACAACGGCAAATGAAACTTAATATACATGCTAGTAGACGACGGGCAAAAAAAATTTAAAATTAAAAAAAAACACAAATTAAAGTACGAACCGGAAGTAAAAATGGCAACACAACCGGCAATATAACAGAAAAGTGAAAAAAAAAAGAACTTAGACATTAGAGTAACAACATAGTACAAGTAGTTGAAGGGTTTAGAAAACATGACAAGAGGTGTCTAAATTTATCTGGATTACTTTCATTTACTATGCTGTTGGGTAGCGCGTTCCACAATTCAATAGCACTGGGCAAGAAAGAGTGATTGAAGGCATTAGAGGAACCATGGAGACGTTGAAGACTCAGGTTGTTAAAGAGATGCTTAGAAAAGCGGTTGGGCGGAAGTAAGAGAGTGTTCCTGAGGTGTGTGAAATTGTAATAGAGTTTGTGGAAAAGGGAAAGTTGTGAAATCTTCCTACGAAGGGCTAGGCTAGGGATGCTGAGGGATGATTTGATGCCGCTTATACTTGTACGCCAGTCATAGTTTGAAGCGATAAAACGTGCTGCGCGATTCTGCATTGCTTCGAGCGAGTTAGTAAGATAGGACTGGTGAGGGTTCCAAATTGCTGAGGCATATTCAAGTTTAGTCCGAATGAATGTTTCATAGGCGAGCTTGCGTACGGGAACAGGAGACAGAAAAATCGATCTTTTGAGTAGGCCAAGTGATCTAGAACAGTCGTTTATAAGTTGAGTTATGTGTGCAGACCACCTAAGCTGATTAGTGATAGTAACGCCTAGATGACGGTAAGTGTCAACTTTAGCCAAGGGAGTGGAATTAAAAAAGGACTGGTGGTTAATGATGTCCCGCTTGCGAGTTACACACATGTACTTGCACTTGGAAACGTTGAGGGACATGAGCCAAGTAGACCACCAATTAGCTATTTTGCTTAGGTCTTCCTGGAGTATTAGTTGGTCATTACGGGAGGATATGCGCCTATACAAGACGCAGTCATCAGCGAATAACCGAATTGATGAAAGGATGCTATTAGGGAGGTCATATATAAAAATTAGAAACAAATGAGGTCCAAGCACAGAGCCCTGTGGTACACCTGACAAGACTGGCCTACTTGTCGACTTGAGGTTATCGATGACAGTGTGTTGTCAGCGGTTTGTGAGAAAACATTTAATCCAGGACAATACAAAAGGGTCGAGATTAAGACAAGCAAGTTTCGCGTTAAGACGTAGATGGGCGACATGATCAAACGCCTTTGCAAAGTCGAGCTAGATAACGTCGGTTTGGAAACGTTAGCCAAGGTGGAGGTGAAGGTATGTGGTGAATTCGAACACCTCCGTTTTACATGAGTGGCCTCGTCTAAATCCATGTTGGTTGGGAAAGAAAAAGAGTGCTTGTCTAAATGAGATGCAATGCTGGAGCACAATATATGCTCTAGAATTTTACAAGGTATGCAAGTTAGGGAAATGTGGCGGTAATTACTAGGACTAGAACGACTACCAGATTTGTACACAGGTACAATACTGCTAATTTTCCAATCATTCGGAATAGTGGAAGAGGCAATAGATTGAGTGAAAATCAATTTCAAGAAGCGGCTAGATTGATATTTGGTTCTCTTTAAAGCTTTGGCGGTTATGCCGTCTGGGCCTGGCACACTGGAAAGCTTAAGGTTATCGATAAAATTGGAGATTCCTTGAGTATTTATATTAACAGCCGGCATTTCCGAAAAGTGATTAGATGGCAACGTAGGAATATCAGTGGGAGGTTCATTAGTGAAAACCGAGCGAAAATAAGAGTTCATGACATCGGGACGCTGATTCACTGAAACAGGAGACCCGTTCGAGTTGATTAATGCGATACAATGACATGAAGTACGTTTAAGTGATAATGAGTTTCAGAATTTGCGAGGGTTGACACGCAGAATGCTCAACAGATCCTGGTGGAAATATTTGCGTTTAGATTGTCTCAGCAAACTTGTGTATTCCCGCAATACCGTCAAGTATCTTTCCCATTTTTGCGGATTTTTGCGTCGTTTGAGTTCGCGGAAGATGCGCTTTTTTTTCCTGGATAGTTTTTTAAGGTTGTTCGAATACCAGGGTCTGCCGGCATCCCCGCGAATACGTACAAGAGGAACATGGGCATCAAGAAGCGACAAAAGTTAATGTTTATACCGTAACCAGTTTTGCTCAACTGTTCTGGAAGGGGCTGATTGATGGGAGTCTACAAAAAATGATTCTAGCTCATTGTTAATTTCTGCAAAGTTTGCTTTATTGTAATCTCGGATGTATTTAGTAGACGGCTGGCGGGTAGGAAGTTCAATAGCTACGTTAAAAAACAAAATGTTGTGATCGCTAACACCATTAACATACTGTAATGAATTTATTAGTTCATTATTGGTAGTAAGTACTAAATCAAGAATGTCATTACTGTGAGTAGGTCTGGTAACTACTTGGCCAAGATTGTACGTAAGAACTGCTTCTAGGAAATCTTTAGACGTGCGGCCTGAAGCCATGCAGCTTTCCCAATCAATATCCGGAAAGTTGAAGTCGCCGCATAGCACGAGATTAGCACGAGGAAAACGGGAGAATAGATTGGATATGATGGAATTAAGTTCGTGCGTAAATGTAATGTCACAATCAGGGCGACGGTAACAAGATATTAGTATGGTAGTGCTTGTCGGCAGTAATATCTTGAGACAAAGGATCTCGTGGTGACTTTCAGTAGATAAGCGAGAAGAGACCAGCCATTGTTTGACAAATACCAAGACCCCACCCCCCCGACGACCGGTCCTATCTTGCCTATAAACGGTATATGATGGGTTGTTCAGAAGTTCGTGGTCCTCGATATTGGAGTTTAGCCATGACTCTGTGATAACAACAATGTCAGTGTCATCATCCGTGATGATTGTTTCCAGTGTTTCTTTTTTCGGCATGAAGCTTCGAGTATTGGTTCACATAACTTTCATCGTGTGAAACGTGGGGCTCCTTGTCGGCGCATAACTAGGTAGGGTACACTGGGAAAATGGAAGATTTTCAATTCGAGTTGATGGCTATTTTGTTAGTTCTATGACTGAATCAGACTCGGCGTCATAGACAAACTGCTTGGTATCTATGATGAGCCTGTCAACACGGATTTTAAATTGGGAACCCGTTTGTATAGCAAACGAATATAACTTTTGCCGCGCGGTGCGCACGCGCATAGAGAAATCCTCTCGAAGCGCAAAAGAGGAGCCTTTAAGTTTGGAAGTTGCTTGAAGGATGGCGGTTTTATCTTTAAAACATGCGAATTTGACGATGATAGGACGATTTTTGTGTTTCTGGAAGCGACTTAATCTGTGTGCACGCTCTAAATCAGCCGCTGCAAAGGAAATTTTAAGCTTCTCGGATAAGAATGAGGTTACGTGCATTTCTGATTTTGCCCAGCTTTCATTGTTAGCATCGGGAATTCCAAAGAACAGCAGGTTAGAACGCCTTTGTCGGTTTTCCGCGTCGTCACATTTTTCAGCAAGCGCTTTTAATTGGCAGCCCAGATTAGCGAAGTAGTCACTTGTGTCATGAGAAGGCTGCGAGTGCAGCGATTGAACTTCATCAACTCTTTTTTCTAACATATCAACACGAGCAGAAAGAGCACTGATCGTAGCTTCAATGTTAGTTTGGGAAGTGCGGATTAGTGTGAGTTCATTTAGCACGGTGCTTTGGGAAGATTCTAAACGAGTTAGTGCTTTCGAAATAGAGTCAAATGAAGAAGCAGTGCCTGTGACAGGGCCGGGGTTCAATTCCACGTCGCCCGCCAGTATAAGCAAAAGAGATACATTGTGAAAAGTAACGTAACAGGAGTATAACAACTTGCATAAATGATTGCGACAACTAGTAATCAACTCAGGGGGGCACCACACCGCAATTAGAAAACGGTCATTGGCACGGAAGCAGCTTGCGTTTGCAAGGTAACTAACCTGCAGAAAGAATGGCAGTTGCATGACCTTGTTGCGTACTGTGGCGCGCCCCGACTGGCCGAGAAACAGTTCCGCTTTAAGTAGCAGCTGGGACGGGGCGGCCTCGCTGATAGTACAGCCACGTTGCCAGACGGAAAGTGCGTTCGTGGCCAGGAACGGAGGCAATGTGAAAAGGCGATGATCCGCTGTGGGTTGGACGGGCAGGCATTCCGTATGGGATAGCAGGTGGCGATGGAGCGTCCAGGCCACCTCGCCACGCACGAAGCAGTTGGGCAGAGGGGCGATGGCCCACTGAAGGGCCGCCTCCAGAAAGAATGGCAGTTGCATGACCTTGTTCCGTACGGTGGCGTGCCCCCACCACCAACTTATGGTCACCAACCTATGGTCTCACCAACCTATGGTCACTGCAGCGCACCTTTCCGAGCACGTCCACATCTTGTATGACGCCAGGGTTAGCACAGACAATAATGTCTATTTCATTTCTAGCCTCGCCATTCGCGCTCCACAGCGTCCACTTGTGGCTATCCCGCTTGCGGAAGAATGTATTCATTATCCGCATATTATTCTGTTCTGCAAACTCTACTAATAACTCTCCCCTGCTATTCCTAGAGCCTATGCCATATTCCCCCACTGACTTGTCTGCAGCCTCCTTCTTACGTACCCTGGCATTGAAGTCACCCACTTATATAGTGTATTTTGTTTTGCTTTACCCATCGCCGATTCCACGTCTTCATAGAAGCTTTCGACTTCCTGGTCATCATGACTGGATGTAGGGGCGTGGACCTGTACGACCTTCAATTTGTACCTCTTATTAAATTTCACAAGACCTGCCACCCTCTCGTTAATGCTATAGAATTCTTGTATGTTACCAGCTATATTCTTTTTAATCAGGAATCCGACGCCTAGTTCTCTTCTCTCTGCTAAGCCCCGGTAGCACAGGACGTGCCCGCTTTTTAGCCCTGTATATGCCTCTTTTGGCCTCCTCACTTCACTGAGCCCCATTATATCCCATTTACTGCCCTCTAATTCCTCCAATAGCACTGCTAAACTCGCCTCACTAGATAACGTTCTAGCGTTAAACGTTGCCAGGTTCATATTCCAATGGCGGCCTGTCCGGAGCCAAGTATTCTTAGCATCCTCTCCTACGTCACAGGTTTGACCGCCGCCATGGTCAGTTGCTTCGCAGCTCCTGGGGACTGAGGGCCGGGGTTTGATTGTTGTATTCATATAGGATGTTACATTGTTTGAAAACGCTACTAGGCCACGCAAGAAGTTTTATTGTACGCTGAGAAACCCATGCTCTCCGACAGGTGGGAGTAGCCAGTGCCTGATCGATCGGCGGCAGTCATCTTTTATTCCTTTCGGAACCGGGCAGCCTACAGCTATTGAGAAAAAAACATTGAGTTTTGTTCGGCATATAAATGCATTTTTAACGCGAACACGTTTATTTGACGCAGTGAGTTTTCGGGGTTTTGTAACTGCGCGTGACAGGCTTGTGAAGTGGGTGCAGTCCGGAAATATTTGAACAATAGCCGATGGTTAATGGCTAAAAGTGTTGAATCAGAAATAACTATTTTTGTTTGGTTCAATGATGCATAATCTGTGTGTACGCGTCATATGAGATGGGGAGCTATCGCGGTTTTCGTGACGTCTCGTGACAAAGAGGCGAAGTGGGGGTGGTTCAAAAAAGTTTTTGACCAATCGCGGAGTGCTGATTGTAGAATTGGAATAGAAATGGTTGGAATAGCTTTACGTTATAGCGCCCCCTGCTTTCTGTTATTGTTAAGAAAATTTTACGAAATGAACAACATGGCTTTGCGTGCTGATGAGCAAAAACTGTTTGAAACTGTCAACCGTGTTCAGCGCTGCATCGAACTTTAAAAGAAATTTGTTCACTCTCAAACTGGTGCAGCAACAATACGGTACTCATAAATGCTTCCAATACTATGGCATTATTTAGCTGGGGAAAACACACAATATGCAATTTTCAAACACCCTTCGGGATGCTCCACTACCCAGCGTCGATAAAACAGAAGATCTTGGTTTCTACTTCG
This sequence comes from Dermacentor variabilis, assembly GCF_050947875.1. NCBI lineage: Eukaryota > Metazoa > Arthropoda > Arachnida > Ixodida > Ixodidae > Dermacentor > Dermacentor variabilis. The sequence goes on along the minus strand of NC_134576.1, from coordinate 79,673,813 downwards.
AACAAAATCTAAGCTTCTATTCACAGAGATAATTACACAACGGGCCCTTCACGCTCTCCACACTCACCTGTCCTGTTTTTGAAATTGTATTCCGCTTTGTGCCTTCCACTGCTAGAGTATGGCTATCTAGTTTGGGATGCAGCATACTAATCTGACTCTCACTGCATTGATCACGCCTAGAATTAATTCCTATTAATCTTCAAGCCCCACTTTTGCCACTCTGGCGACCATAGTGCAGCCTCCTCAAGTATACCTCAACTGACACCTCTAGAATGGAGTTGACATTTTCTTCCTGTTCAAGGTGGTCTATGTCATTATATATTCCCCAAAGCATCTTGATCATATGCAATGGTTCGTGCCGCAACAGTATACCAGACATCATTCCGCATTCTTTTCCTGGCCTTGTTCCATTAAAGACTGTGCTATATATGACTCGAGTCCAAATAAACTTGTAATAAGAATTGTGCCTGCATAGACATACTCCAAATTTTATTTCCTGTCTTTTGTGTATCTGTAGATAATCATATATACTTAACTCGCTTTTAACTTCCCTCGTTTTCTTTTTCCCTACTTTCTCTTTCTCACATTTTTTTTTCTACCACATTCATGTTTTCTGTACATTTTGTCTCACATATTGCTTCTTAAGAGCACCAGTGCGAAGGCGCTCTAGCTGTTCCTGGGCACTATAATAAACATTTGATTTATTGATTATTATTGTAGCATAAAATCGTTCCCTTTAAGTATGTACGAATATAGTATTTCAGTGCAGTGCACATTGCGCAATTAAAGAAGGAATGAAATAAAAAAATGCAATAAAATTCAATGTGCCTGACCATATGCATTGTGCTATTAATTTCTTTTGAGTTTTAATAAAGGTTGTTTACAGTATGCAGTGCTCTGCAATAAAATAATATGTCACAGCAAATATTGCGTGCCTCACCGAACAAATTAAACGCATTTAGCAGTAAAAACTTCCTATAGACTGCAAATAATAAATTGGTATTTTTGGGCGAACTCAGCATATTAGGCAAACAGATACCAAAGGTGACATCGTGCCGAATACTCGGATTTATCGTAAATCACTACAACAATGTTATTTCTAACGTTATGCAGTATCAAAAATATTTCCAAAATGTCACGCACCTAATGCGAAGGATCATTAGCAAAAAAAAAAAAAAACAGGGATTGAAAGAAGAACAAGCAACACAGCTCGTGACTGCGCTCCTGTATAGTAGGCTTTTGTACACCGCCCCATTCCTAACACTGACATAAACAAAAACTCAAAAACTCGAATCTTCAGTTAACACCCTTCACAAGGCCACCCTGAGTCTACCGATATACACTTCAAATCACCGTCTTCAACACACGGACGTCTTTTGCACTTTCACCGAACACAACAACACCGAGAAAGACAAGTAGGGCGCTTGTCCTGTACGGAGCAAGGATGCGACATCCGGAAACGTGCAGGCATTGCCCCTATTCAGTTGACACCAGTTAGTCAAAGCTCTCAGCTACTACGCAACATCGCATTTCCAAGCATAACAAAAAATATGATGCAACCCCTAAATAATGGTCGACGTCAAACTCAAGCAAAACATCACCACATAGACAGTAGATACATCACGATAAACACGGACGCCACACGCGTATGCAATACATACAGCTGGACCGACAGCACCGATCATCCAATCAGCTGGGCCATTTTCCAACCCTTCCAACCTAGCCACGCTTGAAACTCACGCGATAATATATGCTATAGAAGAAGCCTCTCTACTCACTAAGCACCAGTCCAGTAACATCAACCTTGATACCGACTCCAGCAAAGCGTTTCGCAACATACAACACCGACTGTTGTACACACCTACATGACATCCCAATTGAATCCTGTAACCGAAAACCGAGCATTACAATCACCGTGCGTTGGGTACTCGGTCATGCTGGGATCGAGGGAAATCAGTTGGTTCATCAACGTGCCCGCGAAAGTAAACTCCGGCCGCCCTTGATTCCCTTGACCAAACCAACGACAGTGGAAGACGCTACCACGTACAAAGAGGAAATAGCTGAACACTACAAAAACCTCCAGGATAACGGCATAATTTTACCCCATTCTCATCCTTCAATCAACACGGAACAAGCCCATGTCCTTCGCAAAGTTCAAAGAAACACTCTTCTCACGCCACTGATGATCTTCAACTTGGCGTAGCACAGCTCACTGCCCCAACTGTCCGGTGATAAGGGCAGAAACAGAACACATTCTCTATTCATGTAACACTGCGATTACCTCTCCTTATTTTCCTTCCCCTTCCCCTCCTTCCTGGAGTGCTTGGCTTCAGTTTGACTCAGATAATCCACAACGGGCCTTAGCGGAGCAAGCTCTCTTCTTTACTGGGCCTCAGTGTTGGCCTTAAATAATGGTTTTTCCTTCTACTGCTCCTCCTCCTCACGAAAACGCAGTCGGTGGTGCCTCCGAGGCTAGGAAGTGCCTCCGAGAGCAGTTGCTACTTTTCATTTTGGGCACCTACGTGTTCTTCTATCCATTCGATCATTGTTAGGACATTGTTTAGTTTTTTTATGGTTTCTGTGCGTTTCTGGATAAGCAAGGCGAGTAAATCGACTTCCATCTGACACGCTCGCTCACCAGTTATCGTGTTCTACGTTTCACCAGCCTGCAGTTTCTCGTGTACCAGACATGAGGTACAGATGCATGCTTCGATTACTGCGTCTTTTATCATATTAAATTTGTTCTTGATTATTCGGGAAGGCTTTCGTCTATAATAGGTCTTTTTACACTGACCACGGCAGAGATTAACAACATCTTCAGTAACTTGTTTCTCTAATGCTAATCGAACAGTACTTCATCGTCCATTGCAATCTTTCATAGCAGAGTTTCAAAGAAGACCAGCGGAGCAGGTAAAGAGATTTAAAATTCGGTAGAGTAAGCACCCACCTAAAAAGCGAAGAACACTCGAATGAGTGGCGTTCGCTTGATCAGCGTACCCCACCGGTCTGCGTTCTTCTGCTCCATCAGCGTAAAAATTCCTTGTAGAAATACACATGTATTAGCCAGACGCGAATCTATTTGTAAGGCACTAAATTGGTGCTTGAGTCATCAATTTTTGCTACCCAATTTCTGACTCAATTTTTTGTTAACATTGTAGGCAAAGAAAGCGGAAGCCCCCTAAACTTACGCACGACTAATACATCTTAGTAGTAGCATCGGTCAAGTTCTTCAAGTGCAGCCACTTGCCGTTGCATTCCAATTATGGTGCTCAGGTGCGCGTCGACCATGATATCAAACCCGTCAGACAGGTTGGCTATCGAGCCCTCGTGTTCAGCGTGCGGAGATTTTGTCTCGTCCTGCGTGACGCTGCCCGAAATAGCAACGGGAAGACGGCACGGTTCGAGGGAGTCGGCCCTCATCTCGGGAAAAGCCGCCTTGCAGATCGGGAACGTCGTTCCATAAAGGCCTGTCACCGCCAGAAGAGCGCCTTCTAGGCGAGGAGACAACGCCGGACGGAGGCTGCCCTCAGGGAATAGAACTCATGGAGTGTCCCCATTCGCAGAACATGACGCCACTTGCGCTGGCGCTATGATTGGACGAACAAGACCAAACGTGTACGTGCTAGCCGATTAGGAGAAAATGACACCTGCAAGCGCTCGGCGAATGGCTGAAAATTTTGTCACCCCGGCGGAATGAAGGCGTAATAAGCCAGAAAAGCATCGGGAAGAGAGAGGCGTTTTTCTTCCCGCGGGCCCCAGCGTACGCTTTGCTGAAGACCATCGATAACATTTTACTGTTATTTCGCTTTGATCTATTCCTGTATATAATGTAGATAAATCTTCGTTTCCCTAAGTCGCACCAACTTCGGCCGACTCTCTCACGCCACGGCAAGATGAAATAACTGGTGGCAGCGATAAGGGTGAACCTTCGACCGAAGGAGTCCTGAGAAACTCTGAAATACGGTAAAGATGAGGCTTCGACGGGATGGCAGCGTGCTTTATACGTGGGATATCACGTGGTTTTTTCCTTTTGATTCGCTAGATTTCAAATTTATTGTTCTTTATTTAGGTTTTTCTGGGAATCAGACAGATTTCGGGTTTACAGAAATTATTTACAGAAGCAGTTCTAACCACCAGTGGGGGCAAGTGCCATGGATCATAGAAGGTTGACGAGGTCAGAATAATTGATGTTGAGCGAAGAATTAAGACTTAAGGCGGACGAAACGATGACAGGGCCAGCTATCCAAAAGGAAATAAAATGTAGTGGCAATGACGACAAGAGAATGGATATTGCTTGGGAGGTGGTACTGGAAACGCTAAAGCGTGAGCGAGAACGTCAAGAGCGCCAGAGTAAATTTTACCGAGAACTTCAAGACCATGGCAGGGAACGTGAGCGAGAACAGCAAAAGCACGAAAAGTAATGGCGGCATTGAACAAATAGACTGAACGCTTGATCGACCAGAGACAACGGCAGCCCGAAAAATCTGTAGCTAGTACGCAAAGAAAGTGGAAGGAAGTTGCTAATATATTTTCGTCGAAATCCGAAGAAAGAAGTAGTAGCTGAGAGGTTACCAGCACGTTCATAGATGAATGGGAAGTGTTAGCTGCTAACGGTGCCTTAGTGGCAACAGGGCCGTTGAACGTTGTAGTGAAAGCGACGAGATGCTGTGCCAACAGAGCACTTTAGATACATCTAGGCCAGCTGTGAATGAATTGGCACAGTCACTGCGTGTGTACGTCACAGGTATTGTTAACAAGGGTGTTAACGAAGTTCAGAATACCGTTGACCCGACAGACACGAGCACCCGTGTCTAGTCAGGGCTGCATGCCGGATTGCCGTGCATCCTCGACAATGTGTCTGAGTGCTCTGCACAAGATTTTGAGCTGCATAGCTCAAAAGCAGACAACTACATTATTTAGGAATAGGTGATGCTGTCCGTCAGTATATGGCGCTAAAATAGCAGTTATTCAGGAAGGAATCATTCAGAATGTGTAGATGAGACAGCACATGCGCACCGTGAGCTATAAAGGAATTAGCCGGCCGTTCGCAGGAGTGCGAGTTGCACAGCTCGAGTACAGACTGCTGTACGGTTCCAGAGTAGCTTAAGCTGTCCGCCAGTCGAGGCAAGGAGATAGGTGATCAAGTTACAAATCACTAGGACTGTGCGAGTGAGACAGGAATCCGGGACTGACGAGATATGTAACGGTCAGCAGGTGGCCTGAGCAGACGACTCAAAAGTGAGTATGAGGAGAAAGTGCCGCAGAAAGAAGCGTTGTCAAGATCGGAATGCTACAGTGAGTGCGACTCAGCCTAAGAAAGTGAGAAAGGTCAAACAGCGTGAGCGGAGCACACACGCACAAAAAAAAAGAAAGATGCGATCACCACTGATAACGTTTCTCATTCAAGTACGTCTGTGTCACTGAATGAGAAGTGTCAGAGAAGCATGCTCTACGCGAACGCCGACAAAGGGCACTTCCTATTATGGCCCCAGTCGTTCAGTCGTTCTTTTCGGTGCGCAGTGTGCAGTTTGAACGAACGCAAGATGGCAGAGAGACGAAGTGGTAAGAAGTCGGGACGTGGTCAGCCGAGTTCAGTGTAAAAGCACGTCGCCAGGACGCAAATTGACAGGTGAGTGTAACTTCTGGAAAGAGAGGATAGGATATTATCACGTGGTGGTGATGTTGAAGAACACAGTAGCAGTACTGTGAACGACAAAACTAACTTTTATTGGGCGAACCTGTGCCCACAAAACAGGCTGCACTTATAGCACAACGATAGCGGCGAACACGGTCGGCGATCGTCGAAAATCTGATCAGCGGGTCAAGTGCGTCGGCTTTTATAGATGAGTCGTCGATGTTCCAGAGTAATCGCTTGGACCCGCATGCCTTCCAAAATGTTCTACGATATTCGTGTCGTGCATACATGCAATCAGATTACACAAGGTGCGGCGACAACAGACAGCGGATAGAAGCATTGAGAACATTCTAGAAACTTGCAGACCCGTCCTGTGCTAAGCGATAACATTTCGTAGACGGGAAAAGCACTCACCCGTAAAAGATATACGAGTTCACGTGTCGAAATCGGGCCATTTGTTGTTCCTCGATAGCCAGTAAAGATTTCAAGCCGCGACCGCTTTAAGTTAGCTTCAAAAGTAGTTCTTTTTGTGAACTTCCCGGAACGCCCGACAAAAAGAAGGTTCCGTAGAAACAAACATCTATTTTTGTTTATTTTTGGACGTTTGCAAGCTTTCGCGATTTAAGACAGCTATTTTTTTCCTGAGTTATTAGCTTTGTTTATGTATTCTCTAGAGGTGCTCTAAAGTTTGAAAGATGCATTTTTAGTAAAGCTGTAGTTTAGAGAAGTGATCGTTAATGAGTACTTAGGGTTTCTTTTATCTGGCTAATTGACCTGAAACGTCAATGTCCTTTTGCTAAAAGCCCATAGTAACGCGCACGTGCTGACCTTATTTAGAAGTATTTACGAAATTTTCTTCTCAGGTTAAGCGCGTATGTTTTCAGTAACTGCATGATTTGCAATGAGAAGTGTTGGTAGTCGCTTTAGTCCGTATCCTTGCGTCCGCAAAGGACGGAAGGAAACAACCTGTGACTCAGTAGTTCATGCCAGTTAATGGTGGCAGTGTCCTGAGTTTTCTATTAGGCTGGCGTCGACTTAGTGATAGAAGGCGTGGTTTTCTTCGAAAGGCTCTTGTTAGTATGTACGTTATGCAAGTCTAGTTTCGTTGTTAATTTAAAGTATTTCTTGTATCAAAAAAGGAAGAAACGAGAGTAAGCGTCAAGAAACGTCTGCAAGAGACGAAAGTGTACGTTGCGAATGGAGACCGCAACATTGTGCGATATTTATTTAGTATTTGTAGAGCTGGAGAGGCGATTCCATGGCACCAGTAGATGCAATAAATAGTCCTCTGTGATAGAGAATGAAGTTAGGCTCCATAACTTATATTAAAAGATTGGGTATTAATAGCCTTTCGATTAGTTCTACGCGTCACATTCCTTTCTCTGATTAACGAGGCTTGTAGCTTTATTATGGGCTGGAGGTCATCCTCGTAGCTTCGACGCTTTGCTTTTGTCTGGTTGCTATGGTTCTTTACATTGGTTGTTTAATTTTCTCGCGGTTCTTTTCAAGGGCACTATCACCCTGACCCTGTGTGCATTCGATGAGATAGGGAAAGCTATTTAGGAAGGCGGCTGGATCTGCATTATCCAAATTGGGAAAAGAAAAAAAACGCAGAGGAGGAGGAATAAACTTTTATTCTAGAACCAGCACTTTATGATGGCCGGGCCTAAGCCTCCCACGAAGGGACGTCGAGGGCTTGCCTCGCCGCCGCATTGCGGGCGTGCTGGGTCGCCCAGGTTTGGTCGTCGAGGGCGGAGCTCCGCAGAGCCTCATGCAACCTCGACGAGAGAGTCGTGGTGTTAGTCTGGGTGTACTGTGCTGGGCACTCCCATAGCATATGCGGAAGCGTAGCCGGGTGAATTCCACAGCACCGGCAGTTGGGGGTAGTGTAGACGTCCGGAAATATAAGGTGGAGGCGGGCGGGTGAAGGGTACGTGTTTGTTTGTAGTAGACGCAGGGTGGTAGCCTGCGCCCGGCTGAACTTTGGGTGAGGCGGGGGGAAGATTCGGCGACTGAGGTGAAATGCCTTAACGAGATCATTATAAGTTGTCAGACTTTCCCTGGTGTCCAACTCATCTCCAGTGACTCCGGCGCGGTTGACTAGACCTCGCGCAATGGAGTGGGTGACCTCGTTGAGATTGGGGCCGGCAGCAAATTGTACGCTGCAGCCCGCAGGAATTAGAACGTCTCTCTCTTCCCCGTGGAGCCTAATATAAGAGTTGAGCCTAATATAAGAGCCTGGCGAGTCAGGGCTCAAGAGCCTGCGCCTGCACGTGGGGCAGTGCTGTGGTTCTTGTGGTTGACGCACGTTCTCCATGGTGTGGGATCCAGTAAACTGTCACACCAAGCTCGTCACCAGCGCACTACTGGCTTCACTGTCGTTCTTCATGGCTACCGAATTCAGTCCACCAGCCATTCCCATCTTCCAGGGCGATGAGGGGCTTTACACACGCACCACTAAATAGCATCGGTGAAGTTCTCCTGATGCAACAACTCGCCATCGAATTCCAATTATGGTGCCCGCCGACCATACTATGGGACCCGTTGGCTCTCTCGCTTTTGTGCTCCAAATGTAGAGCTTTTGTCACCCCCTGCATCACGCTTCCCGAAATATTAGCTAGAAGCCGGCCCGGTTAAAGTTCGTTGATCGTAATCTCGGGAAAAGCTGCCTTCCAGATCTCGAGTGTCCTTCATGAGTGACCTGGCCCTTCCACCTGAGCGCTTTCTACGTGATGACGCAACGCTGGACTGAAGAAGCTACCGGAGAATACAGCCCATTAGCTGAACGTGACCCCACTTCCAGGGTTTCTACGATTGGCTGACCATGACGACCCCGTACGGGCTTGCCGATTGTATGAGAGTGACGACATCTGCGCTGGCTCTACGACTGGCTTAAAATGATGTGATCTTGGCCTAATGAAGGGGTTATAAGATAGAAAACCACGGGGAAGAGAGAGACGTTCTAATTCCTGCGGGCTGCAGCGTACAATTTGCTGCCGGCCGTCGATTACTTTTTTACTGTTATTTAACGTTAATCTGTTGTGTTCCACTGGGCTTCTTCAAGGGTAAAAGCAGGATTGCAGATTGGCAGGGATGGTGCCCCTGCCGCACAGCCGCGTCCGTTCGAGCAGGGTGCAATGACTCCCGCGGCTGCGACAACAAAGTGACGGACGGTCTCTACAGGTCTGTTCCTGCACATAATGTAAATAAATCTTCATTTGTTTAAGTCCGCGTCAAGTTTGGCCAACTCCCGCACACCAAGGCAAGATCTAAACGTGGCTCCAGCAGGGACGTCTGCATTAGCAGTCGTTCGGTATGTTGTGCCACCACGTAGCCATGCACACGAGGGTTGGCCCTCCGCCGTATAACCATGCGCGGCTTAGCCGTGTCCGAAAAAACAATGCTAGGAGTTGAGCCGAAGCCACGGTTTTCGACCTTTAATGTCCCTCGGTGGAGGCAACACACGTTGGCCTCCGCTTCACATAGACGGCACCCCCGGACTGACCTGCCAGTGACAAATTGGTGGTCGCCTTTTCATGTCCCTCTCCTCAATATATTACTTTCCTGTCACCTTCCCTCCTCTGTGCTGTCATCTCTTCTCTTCCCCATTTTCTGCCTGTCGAAGCGGCTTAAGTTAACCTAGTGTAATATAACCAACCGAGAGTATGCCGTATTGGGTTATAGCAGCGTTGTACAGCTGCCGTGTGCTCCGTCAAACTTGTATCGTCCCCTTGTTGAGCTCCATGGTGGTTGGCTGCCATAGCTGCCGAAGTGATTACGGCCAGCATGAATAAATAATTTCTTCATTTTCTTTCTGATCGTGCCACTGCAAAGTTCCTACGCATCGAAAGCTCCCCGAATTTTCTCGTTGAAGAAAGAGAATTTTTCCTACAATTCCACGTTATACATAAATAATTTATTTTGCGCTAAACAAATTATTCATGGATTCGCACCAACTAGCCCGCCAACGCATTGTGTTCCACGTTATCCACAGCGAAAAACAGCAGCAGTAACCTAATATTTCTTTGTATCTAAATCCCTAACGAACACCATGGGATCAGGTTATAAAGCTAGCAATATAGCAAGCGCCCACCTTCTCCTTGAGGTCTGCGACAAACTGCAACACGAAAACCTTGCAAAACTCTCAGCTTTTGCTGACATCAAAATAACAGTGACCCCTCGTCCCTCCCTGAGCACTGTCCGAGGCGCGATTACTGATGTGGACTTGTTAAAGCTAACCGAAGCAGAACTATTGAACGCTAGCAAGACCAATATATCATTGAAGTAAAAGGAATAAAAATTACGCGACATAACAACAATATCTAAGCGCAGCATCTTATAAAAACATTTCACTCTTGTATTCAACCAAAGACCCTCGAGGCAGACTATATCATAACCCGTATGAGGCCCTACATTTCTAGTCGTCGATGGTGTTTCAAGTGCCAGATGAACCGCCGTGGCACGCAAAGCTGCCGAAGTCAATTGACGTGCGCTAGATGTGGTGACAAAGGTCGGCCTTCCTATAGCTGTTCTTGCACACCCGACTGTGTGAACAGCAAAGGCGATATTCTCGACCCTATAAAACGTGTAAAAAAGAGACAGAAATAATTAACCTTAAAATGAAAGAAAATATACCATTCAAAGAAGCTAGAAAAAAGCTGCACAGTTTTCCACAGAACAGCTTATGTGGTTACCATGCGGTAGGGGGCAGTGCTGCATCGGCTTTCACCACTTCTCCAGCCCATGTGCAGCGAACCTTCGGGTGTTGCATCTGCCCCGTGGTGGCCGAAAGTAAGGGCGCTATAACGTAAAACTGTTCCAATATGTTTCTATTCCAATCTCCTGATGTAAAATTTGCGTAACCGCTGACGCAAGCATCGGGCGGTCACCCATAGGGTTGCCTGAATACACCAATCAACCGCTCTCCTCGTTTATAGGATGTCACTATTGTTTGCTTGAAACAGGAACAACATTGCCTAAACTGAGCGGCTCGTCTTATCTAATTGGCTGACAAGAGGTGAGGAGAACGCTCAAGTAGAGGGCCTTTCGATGGGGGGCGCGCCAGTGCACTGAAAACCGATAACAGAATGAAGAGGGTGGCGCCGGCGTCTGCGATTGGCCCGCTTTCTCTTACTTAGCTTGCGGTGGCTGGTCGAAAATCTGGGCGGCATGCACCGGAAGTTTAAGAATGTCGCTGAAACGGATCCTCAACAACGAAGAGTTGGCAGAGCAACGTCGTAAACGTGCCAAAAGTGCTTGAAAACGTTCCACGGCCACGCAAAACTCTTTATTATACGCAAATAAACCCATTCTCTCCGGCACTTGCGAGTAGACAGTGCTTGAGTGATTGGCGGAGCCATCTTTTATTCCTTTCGGAACGGGGCAGCCTGAGGCTATTCAGAAGAAAATTCAGTTTTGTTCGTCATATTAATGCATCTTTAATGTGCACACGTAACTTTGACGGGGTGAGTTTTTGCGGTTTTGTGACGTCGCTTGACAGGCAAGGGAAGTGGGTAGAGCCCAAAAACGTTTGACCTATAGCCGAGTGCTAATGGTGAAAAGGCATCGAATCAGAAAGAATTATTTTTTCTCGGTCATATCATGCATAATAAGTGTGTACACGTCATATCAGAAAGGAAGCTATCGTGGTTTTGTGACGTCGCGTGACAGACAGGTGAAGGGGGGTGGTCCATTAAAGATTTTGACCAATAGCTGTGAGCTTAATGCAGAATTAGAATGGAAACGTTTGGATTAGTTTTACGTTATAGCGTCCTAAGACTACACCACCGACCGAGCAAGAAAGCTCGGCGGCTTATCGGCCGTTGGAGCACAATGCGTCTACTTACCAGTCGAGGCCTGAAGCATGAACATGCTGCCGGCGAAGGCTGTCATCCAGCGCATCCCGGGAGGCACTGGATACACCAACGGCACCGCAGATGCCAAAAGAGCAGCATTGTTCTCTTGAACGCACCACAAAACAAAAACGAAAAAGGTAATGCATCCATGAATTTGAATTCTTTCTTCACTCACCGAACGTACACTACCGTTTAACACTACCGTGTCCACGCGAATATTTTAATTGTAATCTACAGAATATAAGAGAGTAATTATCTCGAGCTCAGCCAACGAACTTCAGTGTTGAACAGACACATTGAAATTCTAGACAAGCGAACTTTCTCCAGCAGTACGAAAAATTTCGCAGAGACTGCGAGGACGCTGTGGCCTCGCTTGGTGGCGTTGCAATGTTGTCGACACGTCCGTCGCTTGCCAACATGTAGCCCTTTATACGCATTTCTAGGCCGTGTCCAAACAAAAAAATGTGTTTAACAATCTGATAACAATTTGCTGTATTTACTTGCCACCCAATCATCAACTCATTAAAATTAAATCATAGTCTCCCTGACCAGCTCCCTGAACCATCGGTGATCACTGGAGATTCTAATGCTCATCACATACCTTGGGATACTTCCCGTGCTACACCGGAGGCCGGCTGAAAGAACGCTTTCTTGTTTCCTCTGGTATGTATCTCTTTAACAAAAAAGAACCCACGTATTATATTATACAACATAATTCATGTTCCTCCATAGATTTAGCAATGGGCAATGCGGCCATCCTCCCATATTTATATTGGAGGGTAAAAAAATAATATTTCGGAAGTGACCACTTCCCCGAAACGCTAAAGCTGATACAACAGCACGAGTCTTTTAAATTGTACTCTGTAGAAACTATCATTGGCCGACAGCAGGGGCGTAGCCAGGGGGAGGGGTGGGGGCTTATGGAGGTTCAGCCCCCCCCGAAATTTTTTCGTGCTGTCTATGCCCCGCGGACCAAAAGAACCCCGGTGCCGGAAACCGTTCTGCATTTTCTATAGAATGTCTTTTTCACGCTCGAAAAGGCATCTTAGTGCTTGCACTGCAAACTCGTGCGGGATTTCTCGGCTACGCCCATGCAGCGGCAGTCGCATAACGCGAAGAGTCATCCGGGCACAAATTTTCAAGGGCGTTTTCATGGCGAGCGGGCTCGTCGCGGCGTCTCCAGGAGCTTGCGCAATCTACGGACGGCATGGATTTCAATTCTGAAAAAATTAATATTATAACGTTCTCGTAAACTTTGTTGCGAAAGGTTCATTGACATTTCCAAAGTCATGCTTCACATCTTCGATTCCGGAACTTTGTTGGTTTAATGTTGTTATAAATATTTGACGCCAAAGGTGCACTGACTTTTCTAAAGCCGTACATCGGAACATGCAACGAGATAAGACAAATCAACACACCATCAGACAAGTTGACAAAGCACGCAGTGAAGTCCGTTGAGACGAAGCATTGCGGCGGCCCATTTGTTACGTCATGTCACAGACAAAAATATCAACATTTTTCCCCTGCGCGAAAGCATCCATGTCAAGACACTAAAGCCTTATCTTATCTTATCTTATATGTCTACTTTGACTGTTATTCGCGAGGATACTTTGAACCTCTTCAATTTTCTTGTTCTCGCTACCCGCGGGCTGCCAGAGCCAGCGAGAGCACATGCGTTTTTCTCATGTTGCCCCGATCATCGCTCGGCGCACTTTAGTGCATGCTCGTTTTTCTTTGGCAGAGTGGATTTTTGCCTGGCAGAGTTTTGGACGCATTCTGGCTATCAGACGACAAAAAGAAACAATGGTCGCTCACCGCCATCACTGTGGGGACTCAACGTTTTTATTTATTTATTTATTTCGTGTACCCTCAGGGCCAGAGGCATTAAAGAGGAGAGTGGTTACATCAAATACAAAAAAAAAAGTACAGTGCAGCAAAATAGTTAAAGTACAGAAATAGATGGTTCTCGGTTATACAATGTTATCTGAGTGTTCCTGGAGTGCTGGTCAATAAAATTAAATACGGTGCATGCAGTGCAGTAATACAGTGTTCCGGTAATACAAAAACAGTTATACAATTGGTAGTACAAAAACACGAATGAAATTCTCCAGTTATACAATGTTATCTAATACTGCCGTGAAGTGCTGATGGTCAACAATAGTAGCGGTTGAGGTTGAGGTTTTGCTACGCGTTCGCTTGTGCGGAACCTCTCCGGAAAGTATTGTCTTGCCGATGTAGGATAACGAGCAGTACGCGTATGGTTCTCTGTGTGCCAAGCGCCTCACGTTTACTTCGATATTCCTTTGGTAGCCAAATTAGGTGTCCAAAGTAGGCTTTCGATTGCGGCCAACGTGCTTTCCTTTGAATTTTGTTTTCATTTCGCTGCCGCCGTCCCAGAAAAAAAATTATTGCAGCACAGCGAATCGTCTCATGGTGAAAGTTCGATTTTCTTACTACTTCTTTAGCTGAAAGTAATGGGCCAAAGGACGCTTGAGTTGCCGGTTATTCTTATATTATTGCAATAGCAATTATACGGACACTCCAGGCGCATTCCTGCCGTCGCCGTCATGTTCCGCATCAAGTCCAAGGGCGATAACATCGTAACCGCGCACCACATGCTGTTTGGCGAATGAAAGGGGGCGAGGGGGGTAGCATGGGCGACCCGACAATGGTGGCTTAGTTTTGTGTGCGCAAGGCAGAAGCGCGGAGAGGAAGTGCGTCGCCTTCTGGTCGCACGCGATACATCGGGGGGAGTTGAGGGAGGAGGGGCACACCTTAGGATTGTTTAATCTGTGAAGCAGTGATTTCCTTGTTTGACGCATTATATACCGTGTCTTTTTCTTAGATACGTAGATTTGTTGGAGACTTATACGTATATTTAAATATCTTATTGCGAGGTTTTTTTGTATACGAGCGGTGAACTTTGTTTCCTGTGACACTTTATTGCCCTTTATCAAGCTGTATATTCGCATTTGTATATTCCGTTGTATCTTCGCATTTCTAATGTACGATGGCGAGTCAAATAAAAGTGAGCCAACCAACCCCGCGCAATAATGGTTCTCTTCATTATCTGCGAAGCATGCGCGTAGCACATGTGCATCTCTCATTTACAAAGTGACACGCAAGTGTGAGAATAAAGGTTCTTTAATGCTCTAATACACGGAGATGAACACGGTTGCCGGACATAGTGACCACTCCAAAAGTTGAGCACAGTGGTGTCATGAGGTTTTCCACAGCTGAAGGTGTTTCCTAAAAAAGGTATTAGTAGCTGTACTAATTGAGCTACCGTAGTGCCGTTTCCCCATCCACTTTCTTGTTTATTTATGTTTTCTAGTAGAACCCTGGAAGTGTTAGCCAGCGCCACCCCTCACAGACCTCGGTGGCGGACGTGGAACGTCCTTTCTACCACAGGCGTCACGACAACGTGACTTTTTGGGTGAACGCAACTGGTCAACAAACCCCCACATGCTACCTCAAGACATAAATGCTGCCGGATTCGAGACCTTCGTTATGTACAACTTGCCGCAGGTGAGGAAGGATCCCACAACCTTAGGTAAGTTCCTCACCTGCGGCAAGTTGCTTTTTCATACACTTTCATTTCCATTTATTTATCGTTTGTTTATTTCATTTATTAAGCACAAGTAATTTCCCCTATGTTGTCCTTGGTGTCAGTGTTGGCTTCTTATGATATGACTAATAATCTCGGGACTCTGGGTTAACCCCCTTTCTCCTCATAAACAGAAAGTGGTTTTGCCATCTAGAACCTCATAATTTAACTTTCTTTAATAATTTCTGTGCAATTCCTCACAATGCATGACCGGTGACAGCTGCTCATGAACAATACATTGGAACAAATGATAGCTTCGTTTAGATTTTCCGCTGGGTGCTGTATATGTACAAAAATGTAAACAAGGTTCCTGACTGACAAAGTTTCAATAAACTATCTGACCTCAAATAGTTAATTTCATTGCCTTTGATTTGTCATATGAGCGGCATGCACATTTTTGATGGTTTCGAACTCATATATATCTGAAGTTCGTGTGGTAGTTGCTTCATTTAATAAATAGGCAAAAAAGATGGAAGCATTGATATCAGTTATTTCGGGCGCAACTTTTGGGACAAACGACTGTATTCTTCCATGAAAAAGATGCGTATTTTACTTGTCTTGACCGTGCGTAGCGTTCAAGAATTTGTTTCCAACATCTTTCGCAATAGCAATGCAGTTATTATTCATGTATTTGATCCTTCGACAAGTTCTATAAGGTGGAGGCCGAGCTGCTACGTGAGCGCCCCCCCTCCCTATCTGGCCCATTTCTGGCTACGCCACTGGTGGACTGGAATCATTTTAAGGAAGCAAAATATTTAGCAGAACATTTAATCAGTACATTTAGCATAGACGACGCTGTATTGTATTTTACCGCTTTTTAAGTACACGCAGCAAGCAAATTGTTACACTGACAAATGGTAACCTGTGCAAAAGACAAGCTCCTTGGAGGAATGATGACTTGCCAAGCGCGTAAGAAACCAAATAACCCACGGGAAATTCTCCGTCAATATCCTTATGCAGAGAACTTTATTGCATTCGTACACAATAAATAGCAGTGAAGGAGGACCCGAAAGCAAGCAATGAGGGCAAGTTGGGAGATGTTTCTTTCCGTCTTAATTCGTGCACACCGGAGGTGAAAGTTGGAACAGGCCGAAAACACTGAAGGGGCAGCAAGCCCATCCCCGATCCTTGGTAAACGAACAAGGAAACAGTATGAAGGACCAAGTGCACGCTCTTAGTGATCACTTTCAGTGCGTTTCTGGCTCTATCCACTATTCCTTGTATTCTCTGAAATTCAAAGAAACGGCGGAACGACAGTCGCTCAACCGTGAATGTGGCACAAACGAATCTTCAAACCACCCCTTCTGCGGTGCCGAACTGAAAGCTTCTCTAACCGAATGTTAGAACTATACTTCGAGTCCCAGCAGGGATATGTACGAGATGGCTAAACACCTTCACCGATGTCGAAACACCTAAACTACTCGCAACCTTTAATGCTCTCTGGGCAGCTGGACGTATTGTCATCTCTGTGTTGAAATAAGGTAAGGTTTCCAGCTCAATTACAAGCTATCGTTTGATAGCGCTAACAAGTTGTATCTACGAGCTTTTTAAAAAATGATAAGTCGTCGCCTTCTCACCACACCAAGTGGCGCTATGGAATTCTCCGAGACCAATAACCATGGGTATCAGGGGGAAGATGCTGATTGTTATTGAGAACTACCTCCCTAACCATACTTTCCGCGTAAAAATTGACAACACACTTTCCCGTCCGTGCATACAGGAAAGTGGGGTACCATAATAAAAAGCCTACTGGAGTACGATTTTTATTATGCAGATGAACACGTTTCGTTATTCACTATCTACTACCATTTTTATTCTGCTTACGAGAGTAAGTTCAGCTTGGGCTGACTAAAATGTGCAAATGGGCAGATTAATTGGGTTGAAAGTCAGCCAACATATGAGCTGCGTCCTTTCTTTCAAGAAAGAGAGGACCGCTCCTTGAAACCACTATCAAACTTCAAGAGCACCACATTACTTTTTAAAAAGAACTTAAATTGTTAGGCGTCATACTCGACTCAAAACTAAGTTAGATTTCCCCCATCAAATGCACCAAGGCCAATTGCCTCAATGCAATCAACATGCTGAACATTCTCTCCCACACAAATTCGAGTAGTTGCAGAGATGCTTAACGAATCAGTACAAAAGTGCTGTGCGATCACACATAGCACACGGGGCTGTGGTGCACAAATCTGCTACAACGAGTGCCCTAAAATTTTTAATCCGGTTCATCATTCAGGCATACGGCTGACCATAGGTGCTTACCGAAGTAGCCTGGTACAAAGCTTCTATGTAGAATTCATCGAATGGTTGGTTCATCTGCAAAGGTCTTTGTCCGGTTTTATGTATATCCCCAAAGTACATTCTGACCATGTACATTCTTCTAACAAAACTATAAACGGAATGACTTGTGGCATTCTTCCACAATCATTTAAGAATGAGAAGCCTTTGTCAGTTCGTGTGAAAATCTCGAGCGAAGCAATCGTTGTTCCCCTTCTTGAAAGCCCTCTAATGGTGGCAGCAATGCCAGTACCACCATGGCTCTTGCAGCTGATAGATTGTGACAAGCATCTTGTAAAAGTTACAAAGTGCTCCCCAAAAATACACATAAAAACGCGCTTCCTAGAACTTCATTCAAAGTACCCTATTGAATATTTGGTACGAGAAATCTAGAAGAAATGAACGAGATGTATGCATATCACACCGATTTGGCGAGAAGTGAACGATATCCTACGCATATTTTACGAAATTTCGTCGAAAATATGCTAGATCTGTATGGTCTGCTACGAAGACATTTATGAAGTGCAAGATATTTATGCGATGTGCTATGAGAATGCGTATAGCGTGTTTAAGATGCGTGCGACGTGCTGCGTAGACCTAACGACATTATTTATGAGGTGTGCGAGATGGCGTGTGAGTGTACGCACTGTAGTCGTATGAGCAACGTGATATTTGAGGATTACTATGAACTACATACAATGTATTTGCACTGAAGTCATAGTGCGTACAAAAGCTCATTATTTACAGGGAGATATATGATGAGTTGTTTGTAGTACATGAAAGAGCATGATCAATGTGTAGTCGGATGACATTCAACCATTGTGTCACATATAGCAGCACAAATTACAGAGCAAATAAGAGGTCGCGAGTCAAATTCTGGAACTTCATGCAACGAAACCATACATGCCAATCAAAACTGGTGTCGTTAATATTGACGAAATGATTTTCACTTGGGGACGTATTCTCAGACGACCATTTACGGAAATACGCTGCAACCAGGACAGACGCTGCAAGGTAGCTTCGTCACCTGCCCCGCAAGCTCTCTTTGAAAGAGCGGAACACCCCAGATATAAGGCGCACCAGGTTGTGGAAACTGAGCCCTTCGCTACAACTCCGACTTTCACCTGGGCTTCACTGACGTGAGACATCGCTTCTATACCGGCTGTGGTTGGTAGTGGCATTCACGAAGGCGTACACTACTTTGATTCGAATGGCCGAATGTGCTGCATGCGACGTCTGCGGCATGGAAGTAAACATCGCACATTTATTGTGTCATTATCATCGATTTAAGGCGGAAAGACAAATAATATTTATCGCATTGCGACGACTGGACGATCGGCTGCTGTGTGTGCAGCTGCTACTTCAAGGTCGTCCCCATTGCTCGTCGGCCCACAAAGATATGAAGTTACTTTTGTCTTTTTTGAGGGCGAGTGGCCTGTGTGAACGTCTTTGACTCGCTCAGGCCCTCCGCGTGTGTATGCAAGCTCACCGCGGCTTTCCTCCCCTTCCCCTCCCTCTACTTTATATTTCTATTCCATATTTGCTCTTTCCCAGAGTAGGGTAGCCAACTAGACGAATTTCTGGTTAACATCCCTGCCTACTCTTTTTATTTCCTCCTCCTTCTAAGGCGATACTACTGCCTTTGCATGGCGCATTTCTCGACCAGCCAAGAAGAACGAGTTGACCGAGGAGTTCATTGAATGCAGTTTGATCAATGAGAGGAGAAGCATGTACTTTTATTTTATTTATTTCATTTATTTATGCCTACTGCAGCCTCAATGAGGCTATTTCAGGAGTGGAATGAACAACAAACATGCAAATATTTATAAACAAGCTTGCGTGAATTTTTTCAGTAGTAATGAACGGATGTTATCGGGTAATGAATTCCAGACTTCAATTGTTGATGGAAAGAACTGTGTTTAAAGGAATCAGTGTGGGTAAAAAGGTTGACATATTGATAGCATGGTGACTCCTTGTGCATGAGGGTTTGGAAAAAGTGAAATATTTTTCTAGAGAGGAGATGCGAAGACAATTGATTACCGTGTGAAGGAATTTTAGGCATTTAAGTATGTGACACTCTGCAAGAGGAGTCAAGTCAAGTCAAGTCAGTTTTATTTACATCATTATGATGTGGGTAGGCTCAGGCAAAAAGCGAACGATTTTCGCTTGAAGAAGCCCGAGCCCCCCTACATGGCGTACAGCAAGGTCAAAAGCTTTAAAATAAAGTACAAAATCCACACACACTACATAACAGAATATAATACAAGAAATTCAGAACAGTCGATATAAACTCTTGGTACATGCTCATTAATACACAATGCATAGGTGTTCACAGAGATGAAAATGCCCTTTCCATCACACTTTAACGCAAAGGGAATACAGCGGAACAATTCAGAAAAATTGTTATTAGTGAAATTCAGAACAATGGATATAAACTCGTCGTACATGCTCATTTATACACAGTGCATAGATGTTAACAGAGATGCAAATGTCATTCGTGTCAGACTTTAATGCAAAGGGAATACAGCGGCTTACAAAAAATGATTTCTTAGAGTTTGTGTACTAGATGTTTCAAGAGAAAAACGTTCAAATATGAACTTATTTAGTAACCTTGGAACTGCATGACGCATCATCTGTCGACCATGTTCTGTACGGCAAAAGGGAATGGTCCAACGTTCGTGTTTTCGAAACGAGTATGGCGTTGAGTTTGCTTCGAGGGATGACAATGCTATCAAGAAGTTGTCATTGTGAAAAATGGATTTTTTATATCTTACGGCTAAGAAAAATTCGTATAGCTTATGAACGGGTATGATTTTGAATCGCTTAAACAATTCTTCGGTATGTGCGAGGTAGTCAACATTTGCTATGTAACGTACTGCTTTCTTTTGCAGCATGTGTATTTTGTGCAGGTTAGTTTGAGTAGTAGTGCCCCAAACAAGGAAACAGTAGTTAACATATGACATGAATAATGTGTTGTATATTATTAATTTAATCGATACAGGTAGATAGGAGCGAAATTTCGCGAGCATTCCGACGCACTTTGATAAATTGATTAAAGAGACCAAGTAGGGGAAGAAGGATGGCGAAAATTCCTTGGAATTTCTCCTACAAAGAAAACGCACTCCATTTTTTGCGTTAATTCTAGTTTTTGGACGCCACAGTGTTTGTATGAATTCCATATAGTAAAGCCATATTCGAGGATGGGGTAAATGAGGATGTCAAATGTAGGAAGTTTAGTTTCTTGAGGAGCAAGACGCAGCGTACGATGTAACTAACCTTATCTTTTAAGGGCCTTGGTACCGGTGACATCAATGTGTTTCGACCATGACAAATTATGTGCTAGTGGGATACCTAAATATTTCGATTCGAAGACCCTATTTAAAGTAATATTGTTAAAGGCATAGGCGAAAAAAGGAAGGGGATGAGCGTCGTGTAAAGCACATGGAGACAGTTTTGTACATTTGAAGACATTTGCTATGATTTGAACCGGTTGCAGAAGTCAGCAAAATAATTGTTAAGGGCAACATGATCAGTATAAGATTTATTTGTATGATATAAACGCAATTATCTGCAGAAAGGTGTATTTTACCTGACGTGTGTAGCGGGAGATTGATAATATAAAACAGGAATAAAAAAGGATCCATTTGAGCCTTGGGGATCCCCTGATGAAACGGGCATCAAGGGGGAATTAGTTGAACCATGCATACTGCGAATGATGGGAACGAATGTCCGATATCCAGCCAACCAAAGATGTATTCTTTAGTATAGCGAACAGCTTGTGCATACGTTTAGAGTGTGGGACAGTGTCGAAGGCGTTTGCAAAGTCTAAAAATAGCATCAATATGGTCATCTATGTATAAAGAGATGCTGATGCCATGAATGAGTTCTGTCAGTTGTGTTATAGTGCTAAGGCCACGTCTAAAACCATCCTAGAAAATGCATAAAATTTGGTTAGTTTCAAAAAATTTCATAATATGTTTAAAGATAATGTGCTCCAGTAATTTACATGAGTTTGCTCTTAATGAGATTGGCCTATAGTGAAATAATAGCTAAACGTTACCCGACTTAAATAGGGGCAGAATTGAAGCAGGTTTCCGCGAGGGAGAAAGGGCGGCGGTTGGGAGAAATTTTCTGAAGTGTTGGGGGATATCTGCTGCACCAAAGAGAATTTTGAATGAGGAAGACTGTCGGGATACCGTCAGCACCACAGGATTTCTTGGTGCTTAAGTTTAGGATTAGGTGAAGTAGAACCTCAGCAGACAGTGATTTATCGTTCATTGGAGGGCATGGTTCTGAATCAAAAACAAGGGTTACAGAATTATCAGTCGTAAAGACAGAGTGGAAGTAGGTGTTAAAAGAAGAATCTATTGTCTGCGAATCAGAAACTGCTACATTGGTAATTATTAACGTGTCCCAGGATGACCCAGGTGGTAGGATAGCTCTCCGAAATTTTTCGGAAATTAGCCACCAATAATTATGGCGCAGTTACTTTCTAATAATATTCTTTTGCTGCAACCATTTCAGAACAGGAATATTTTTCGGCGCTATGGAATTGCAAGAGTTTTGTTGAGTCACCAGAGCGTGTTGATCGACGTAATTTGGCCAGACGACGTGACAAATGCCTAGTCATCCAACGAATTCCGGTGCTTCCTTTCTTTGTATTTAACGGAACAAAAGAAATCAATGCACTTATTGCGAAGATTTTCGAAGAATCATGCCAAGGCGTTAGTTTAACTAGTCGTACTTATTAGTTCAGACTCATGAAACCACTCGCCTATGGCGTCTGTTATTGCCAAATCATCAGCGCGGCTAAAGTCAGGAAATTTGCGGGAGATACAGCAGGATTTGGGGACGATGGCGGGAACTGAAATCAACACAGCACTGTGGTCAGATAGTCCTTCAAGAACATCAGATTCATAACTGGCATTAGAAAGAGATGTAGTAGGAAATAGAGGATCAAGGACTTAAGTTTGCCGAGTGAATTCCTGAACGATCTCGTGCAGGCCACAGGACAATGAAATGTGGGCCAACTCGCGCCGGATAGCTACTTTGTGTCCGCTCATTTTCATAGAAGACAAATAAACACCAGGAGCATTAAAATTGCCTATGCAGAAACGTTGAATGAAGAAGTATTAGGACTATGCAAGAATTCTCATAGATTGTGTAAATGCTCAACATTAGAACCAGGTGGACGGTAAACGACTCCTACAATCAAAAACATATATTCAAGTTGTATTTCACACCACAAAGACTCCGTATCAGGTGAGGCCAGGAGTACAGAAAAGTTAAGGTGAGATTGAAGAAATAGAGCAGCACCGCCTCCTTTCCAGAATTTTCTGTAACACTGAACGACTTTGAAACCACGAGAGGTTTCCTCAGAATCACACACACCATCATATAACCAGGTCACAGTAACACCGATAATATGTGGCGAGTGGGACGACATCAAGGAAACAAATTTAGAGAAGGCTTGATTCATTAACGTTTAAAATAGAATGTTTATTGCCAGTACCATGAAATCTGGAGGATTTGGTCCTAAGAAGTGTTTTGGATGGTTCACATGAGCCAGCACATGATCTGACGAGAACATTGGATGTGCTATCCCCCCCAATAGTACCCTGTCAATAAATACATGATCAAATCGAAGTTGGACGCATGAGCAACTACCCCTGAGAGCAGGATGCATCCCAGAGCTTCCTGCGAACATTGCGAACCTGTGGCGAAAAGCCTTCTGAAACACGAAAGCTGGTGCTGTTAAGTTAACAGCAATTTCTCAGCACCAGCACCTTATCCTGAAAATCAAGGCCCTTAATAATAACGGGACGTGACCGGCGTCTGCAGTTATTGCCTAGTCTATGACGCTTTTCAATACGCGGACATGCGATCTTAAGAGTTTCCTGGAACCCCTTAGCAATGTTGGAGGAAAGTTCCTTATAGTTATCATTAAGGCCCTCGCCGAGGCCATGTATAATAATGTTTATACGCGACCAGTTTTCTAAATTGACACTTCTGCAAGAGAAAGTCGACATAGAATTTTTCAGTTGTGGAATTGAGTGTGTAGGTTGTCATTAGAACACTGCGTATCACTAGACGTTGCGAGTGACTCCAGAGAAAATGCAGGAGCTTCCAAATTCTCAAACCTCGTGTTGACCAATGATTCAAACACTTCAATTTCAGCAGTATCCAGAGACATTTTCTTTCGGCCCTTTAGGAGTTCGGAGAGCACTTCCGCGACTTCGAGTTGTTTATCAACATCTGTCAACCGCGTCTGGGAGGCAGGATCGGTCTAAAAACGAGCGTTGGGAACAGGGTAAGTTGCACATTGCCGCTCAAAAAAAGACTGCGCGTAGCATTTAACAAAGCAGAATACAAATAGATAAAGACAAAACCATAGTGGCAGTCATGTGGGCGATTGAGAAGCCGCAAATATTGGTCATCAGAATGGATGCACTGCGAATTGGCAATTTAACGTACCTTAAACATGGTGCCCGCGCCACTGTGGCCTTGCCCACTAAAGAAGGGAACTGCCCGGGGACGCTTTTATAGCCGTAAACCATGTCGTCTTAGAACCTGATCTGTCGACGATTGCGTGGTGGATTGTGACGTTATTGTTCTCCAAAAGAGCATGCGGAATATAGACTGATAAAGCGAGGGGCAATCTGCTGCTTTTATCCCCAAGAAAGATAAGGTCTACCACGCGTTGACTGCACTGCCCATCCATGGCACGGCGAGGAAACGATGATAACGCCAAATGCTTCGCGACGTCAGGGATATGCGCAACAGCATTCTAAAACATGAAGGCAGCAAGGGAGCCGGCGAACTGCGTGAAGAACAGACAAAGGATCAACATGATGCTCACGCCGCATCTTGCATCGCTCACTATGTCACGTCTTAATAATATTGCTTGCATCAGAGATGTCAGTCAGAGATAGTAATGGGTGAACTTGAAGCTGCATATTTTCCCAACAGCTCAGTCTGTCAACCACAAAACCGTCAAACACAAGTCGACTAGTCACTTTTCATTAGCCATGCTAAGAGGATGTTGGCGCCTGTTTGTGTCAAACCGTATCAGCCAGGCATGAAATTGGCGATGCATGCCCACACCTATATAATAAAAAAGCAGAACCACAAAAAACATTACAATAAGCCGGTCAATGAATAGCCATAATAATACTCAAAATCCATCGCACTTTGTCGCAAATAAATAAAAAAACAATGAAATTATATAACCATCAATTGCTAAAAATGTCATACGATCAATGCACAATTACTGCTCTGAAAAATTATTTGCACTAAGTATTTCACCACTTACTCAGAGAGCTTGACCTAGTAAAAAATCCTCATATGTGGACAACTGTGGCAAAAAACGAGATTAGCGTCGCAACTTGGTAACCATTATCTGCATACATACTGAACAATACTGAATTTGAAATTAAATGAGAAATGACCATGTAGTTCGTGTGCCAATGACGGTTAAGCGCAAGGCAATGTCTTCCAATGTGTTCAAAGCTGACCTCGAAACAACGAAAATGTCAGTGTCCCTACATTCAAGCAGAATCTTTAAATGACGAACATGTAGCACATCCTGGCATTCGCGCACGCAGTTAGCAAATAAAAAACGCGTTTGCAAGGCGCTGGCACAATAACGACGCATGTCTGACGCGCGTACACACACAGAGAGAACGCGAGCAATTTCTGAAAGTATTCGTGAAAGACGGCAAGGCACGTTCTCACGATGAAGCAAATCCAGCCGGCATGACAACATTGCCTTATGCCCAAACAACACCACTCATGAAGAGTACACAGCTGTAGAACGGCGCACAACAAGCCGGAACTAATTGTGTAGATGACGCAAACCGACATCAAATCTGTCGTTGATTACGCCACTGAGAAACACGAACACCTTCCAACATTTATAAACCAAACGACGAAGAGTCATTCCTTTCTTCTGATGTGCGCCTTCAGCTATTTTCATTTCATATCATTTTTATTTCATTAAAGACCCCCTGCAGGGGGTTTTACATAAGGGGTGGGGTTAACGTGAGAAAGCAAAACATTTTTTTTTCATGATGACAGGTGGGATGTAACTTTTTCTAGGAAGGTTGATGGACAGGTGATAGCTGCAATTTCATGTGGAAGGTCGTTCCAGTTGCTTGCTGTTCGGAGGACGAATGACTTGGAAAATGTAGTCGTACGGGCACGTTGGCGTGAGACTTTCAGCGGATGACCAATTCGGCGAGACATGCGTGATGGCGGTGCGCAGATGTATGGCTGCTGTTTGAGCTGGGAATAATAAAATTTGTGAAATAGGCACAGGCTAGAAATACGGCGACGGAGGGAAAGACTGCATAATTGGGACTGTAGCTTGAGAGATGAAACACTAATATAGGATGAGTATGAATGGTGAATGAAACGGGCGGCTCTGTTTTGCACAGCTTCTAATGAGTCGATGAGGTAAGCTTGCTGTGGATTCCAGATGGCGGATGCATACTCAAGTTTTGGCCTGAATAATGATTTATAAGCAAGTAGCTTTACATTTTGAGGGGCGTCGTGAAGATGACGTTTAAGAAAGCCTAGTTTTTTATTCGCAGATGATATTATCTTTGTTACGTGCTCGCGCCATGATAAGTCATTGCTGATAGTTATACCGAGGTAAGTATAGGATGGAACGAGTTTGACAGGAGAATCGGTAATCTTGTAAGTAAATAAATGCGGGTTGTGACGACGATGGAAAGACATGAGTTTGCACTTATTGGGTTTCAGCGTCATCAACCAGTGATTGCACCATGATTGAATGCGGTTAAGATTGTCCAGAAGAGATTCTTGATCAGCTGTATTAGTAATTGGGGCATAAATAACGCAATCGTCGTCGAACAGACGGACATGACATGATAAATTTTGTATTAGATCATTAATATAAATTAGGAATAGGAGGGGGCCAAGGACAGTTCCCTGAGGAACGCCCGATGTTACTGGTAGACGGTTAGAAGAGTAGTTGTTAGTAGTAACAGACTGTGAACGATGTGTGAGGAATTCTTTTAACCATGCAATAATTTCTCGATGCAAGTTAAGTCTGGAAATTTTTAAGAGTAGACGTTGATGAGGTACCTTATCGAAAGCTTTGGCAAAGTCTAAAAAGATGGCGTCAGTTTGTAAGTTAGCATCAAGGTTGGAATGAAGATTGTGAAGAAAGATGACAAGCTGTGTCTCACATGATAAGTCTTTTCTAAATCCCTGTTGGGATGGAGTGAAAAAGTACATAGAGTCTAGATGCTGCATTATCTGGGAGTAGATGACGTGTTCCGTTAGTTTACAAGGGATGCTAGTTAGGGAAATGGGGCGATAGTTGAGTGGATAGTCTCTGTTACCTGATTTGAAAACAGGAACGACCTTCCCCATCTTCCAGTCTTCTGGGATGATACCTGTGGCGAGTGACTGAGAAAACAATAAGCATAAAAACTTGGATGAAATGTCCTTAGTGTTCCTGAGAAACTTAGTGTTAATTTCGTCCGTTCCGGCTGACGATGAAATTTTCAATTTGTCGATTGCGCACGAAATGCCATTTGGATGAAAAATTATGGCTGGCATTGCTAGTTCAGTAATGGATGGCAGTGAAAGGAATGTATCTTCAGGTTCTAACGTGAATACTGATGAAAAGGCAGTATTAAATATATCGGCACACTGAACATCACTAACAGAGTCGCCGTTATGATTAGTAAGGGTGATGTCGTGCTATTCCTGGGGATTTATCACGCTCCAAAATTTTCTCGGGTTAGTTGTTATCATTTTGGGTGTGTCGTTGTGAAGAAAGAAACGTTTCGCGCTTTTCACTGCTGCTAAGTACGCGTCTTCGGCGCTGTAGTACTTTTCCCATGCAGAAGAGCTGGGTCTAAGTTTAGCTGCACGGTACAGCCGCTGCTTTTTATTTTTGAGTCTTTTGAGCGTTTTATTGAACCAAGGATTTTGGGAATCAGAGTTTATAGTGCACTTTGGAATGTATCTGCTCGTTAGATCACTGATTTTGCGTTTAAAGATTGACCAGTTTTCGTCGACTGTATGCTGATGGAAGTGAAGTTCAAAAGTGGATAAGAGGGAGTTTAATTCATTATTTATTGCTACGTAGTCGCCCTTATCGTAAAGCTTTATTGTTTTTTGGACACTTTCCTTTGAATGGGAGTAATGTTAAATGAGGCGTGAATAACTTTATGGTCACTGATTTCCCTCAGGTAAGTAATAGAAGCTAAGGTCCCAGGATGACTAGTTAGAATGAGATCAAGAGTGTTTTGTGAAGTCTCGGTGATGCGAGTTGGCTCAGTTATTAGCTGTGAAAGATTAAAATTGAGACATACGTCGACAAATTCTCGAGGCTCTTGAGAAACGGTAACGTGAGGTTGGTGCCAGTTTATAGAAGGGTAGTTAAAGTCACCGAAAAGAATAATTCGTGCACTTGGATACCTAGTTGTTAATTGTAGCAAAACAATGTTAAACTCACGGGGGAAGTCAGGGCTATTATGTGGCGGTCGATAGCAGACACCAATTAGTGTTGTTATTGGCGCAGTGCGGCAAATCAGTCACATAATTTCAAGGTGAGATGTGATGTTGACAAGCGAGAATGGTAGTTCTCGATTAACGGCGACTAAAACACCGCCACCTCGAGAACCCTCGCGGTCGTTGCGAAAGAGGCGAAAATTTGGCAAATCATGCAGAACTTCAGAATCGCTGATGTTTTCGTTGAGCTATGTTTCTGTTAGTACAAGTATGTTACTTCCGGACGACGACACAAGGTTAGATACAAGGTCTCGTTTGGAAGGAAGCTGCGTATATTTGTTAAAATG
Organism: Dermacentor variabilis; assembly: GCF_050947875.1. NCBI lineage: Eukaryota > Metazoa > Arthropoda > Arachnida > Ixodida > Ixodidae > Dermacentor > Dermacentor variabilis. The sequence goes on along the minus strand of NC_134576.1, from coordinate 79,645,604 downwards.
ACGGAAAGGCAAAGGGTGGTTCGGGAGTTGGTTCTAGGATGACAAGCTGATAGAGGGCTTTATGGGGACCGGCGCCGAAAAGTTATCTGCTATGCGATTTCCTTCACTGAGTTGGTCGTTTCGTCAAAGAAGTAGCGTTTGGGCCCGATATGAAGCGTCTTATAGCGGAGCGAGAATTTATTAGTTGTTTCTTTTGCAAATGCAACCAAGTGCTTTCGAATGTTTTGGACGCGGCGGGTATAATCTTCGCCTACACTGAATTTCGTTGCTTTAAATTTGGGCCCTCTAGATAGAATGGTTTCTTTTGTCTTGGATGATATGAATTTCGCAATGATAGGGCGTAGATGGTTTGGGGTATGACGGTGGGCACGCTCTATATCTTTGGGATCTAAGGCTATTTCCAGGTGTTCTAAGCAATGATCAGCGATAATTTTTTCAGACTCGGCGTATGTTTCACGGGGGGATGAGTCAGGCAGACCTTAGAAAATTAGATTGTTCCTGCGGGAGCGGTTTTCAGAATCGTCAAAACGAAGCTGCTAGTCTTGAACCAAAAGAGCTGTCTGGCTAACTGTTGACTGAATGATTTCAACGTCTGATGTAACTGTAGACAGATTATGGGAATGTTCTTCGAGTTCAGTGAGGCGGGTATTGAAATCGGATATAGTTTTGTCGATTGAAAGCATACGTCCTTTTTATGGTATGGTATCTATTGGAATATTATACTTCAACCTAAACAACAGCAGAAAGAAAAAACAGCTGCTTTATTCAGCGAGCACCATGTAAATGCCGAGCGCAGCGACAAACAACCGTATCCACGCCAGGCTATAGCACACAACGCTCGTACGCTTGGTTGCGCTTGACGCCAAAGACGACGGCAACGCTGCAGTGGCGGGAACGGCAGCGCGCCGCTCGGTGCGCACAGGCGAGGCGAGGAGGTTGGAGACTGAAAAAGCATGTAGCGTATAAACGTTGTCGCGACGGGCCGCGCGACCGATGTGACAGTGATAGTGGGATCGTATTTACGCTGTGCCGAAACAAAATGTGTCCCTTTTTATCGGCATTGACCATCACTAAGCCCCTGGCCCTGTGCGACGCTATTAACTCGCTATATTTTCCGTGCGGTGCGCCGCTGATGAACATCGTTGTGCTTGCATTCGCGCTTTCTTTGTTCCCGGCGTATAAGAACCTCTGGTACTCTCGCCGCACTCGGATCGGATCACAGTGCACGGAAGAATGTGTTGAAAGTTGTGCTATCGCGCGCTGCAGTTCACGCGCAATTCAACAGTGTTTACGCCGGAAGCACCATTCGTACAATCGATGCGGCGTGAACTGACACGAAGGAACGTTTTCCGAGTAAGCCTCAAAAGGTAAGCCTGCCGCTTGGCGCATTCTTATGGTTCGTGTAGTGTGCCCTGTCCTACGCAGCAGATGATTAGTGCAGCTACAAAATATTCGTTCATGTCCTAGTGAACATTTAGCGAAAAGTGTCACGAAAATTGCCCTGAGACTTACTGATGTTGCTAAGAGCTTCATCTATTGTTTGTTTGCTTTCTGTTAGGAAGTATGCTCACGTCCGGGGATAACTTGCTTCTAATGAGCTCAATAATTGAAGCAGGGAATGTACTACGTTGACGTGTTGTTTTCACAGCTAACGTCACCGCGCGACGGCACCCAATTTCTCTGTCTGACTCGTGAGAAGATGTTAGCTTGTATGCAAATTTTTCTGGTAATAAATTGTCGCCAAGGCAATCTGTATTTCTTGTGTCCACTATTCTGTGTGCTTTCGTGCATTTAACACGTTAAATAACTGCGTGTGATGTAGGAATGACATTTCCCCAAGCGAATGCAGCTTCATGCAGCTGGCTGTGCGGGAGCTTTTCAGAATTTAACACGATGTTGTTAAATCACAAGTTTGCGGTTTCAACAGTGATTACAATCAGCTGAAGATATCATATTGTTGAGGGATTTCACATTTTCCTCAGGCGGGGGCATCTGTGCACCACATAGGAGCCTGCGGCAGTAATGTAGCCTTAACAGCACGACAAAGCATCTGATCTGCTTGCATTGAAAGGCTGCATACAGAATGGTCACGGCCACTTACGAGTTCTAGGTTCTGTTTGGGTATTTCGAACCTTCAAACTTTCCTGAATCTCTCGTGAAATTTACAAATTGTTGCTCATTCTACAGTTTTACTAATGTTCCATTTAGTCATGAGAATGAAGTTCTTTTTTTGACGATGTTTTAATGCTGTTGAGAGATGGAATGGCACGAGATTGCGAAAATGCATGTAAAAGAAGGAATTGTTATTGCACTTGTGCTTCTTTCTTAATTATTAGCAATGAAAAATTTCTAACGAAAGTTCGAGAGGACCACTTGTCGTAGGCAAGTTTATTAGGAGACGTTCCTGAAGCAGGCTAAATTGGCAGCACTCTGAAAAACTCACTGATCTAAAAACAATGTTGATTTCTGCTGTTCGAAGTGTGCTGGTGGTGCTACGTGTCAAGGCAAATAATGGTTAATAATGTATGCACAGAAAAATGTGCGTGCTGAGAGAAAGCTTTGGGAAGTATTTGCTGTCTTTCCAACAAAGAATTTGTCTCGGATTCTTGCAAAATATGAATTGCATAGGGTGGCAGGTTTGGCATAAAAATGCACAATACTTTTCCTTTATATTTTAACGTCGCCAGTTCTTAATGCGTCGCTAGTGCGGCTTAGCGTGAAGCTTGAAGCTGACTTCTGATTTTTCATCGATTTCAGGTTGTAATAACATGGTGTCACAAACTGCTGGTTACGCATGTTGGTCAGCCTGGTGCAATGGTCGCAGGTGAGAGTACAATGGAAAGCTAGGTATGCTTTGCGCTTCCGCACCTGATGTGGGATAGAGCTTGAACTATGCTATTGCTTTTCTTACAGTGGCACCTTCTCTCGCACTTTCCCCTCCTTAATATTCTGTCAACTTGTTAATATGCACAACTTCTAGAGGCTTAATTATGGCGTTGACTGCTCAACTTTGCTGGTCTGATCTTCAGTAGTCTCTGGTACCCTCAAAGCCATGCTGTACATTGTACGCATTTTAAGATGGTCAATTTGAAATATGCAATTGGCTGTGGCCTTCTCAGGGAAATAAGGTTTCTTTGTTGTCAATAATGCATACGTGCAGTACTAGCATTTTCTGGTACTTTTTCGGAATACCAGAAATTATTTTCTCCCCGAGAGTACGAGGCAATATTTTCTCACTGAACAAAAGTCTTTTATGCATACTACGCTCAAGCCGTGCTGGCCTACAATAATTATGTCATAGCTGCGTTGTCAACAGCTGCATACTATTGAAAGCGGGAAGCAAATGTCATACCGGACTTTAATTTGACGGTTAATATGTGGCTACCTAACGTTTAGCTTTAGCCCCCTCTGGCATAGAGAGCATTAGTGGAAAGGGAGCCGTATGTCATGAAAAAGCTTTCGGAATAAGTGCAGACTGAATAAGCACTTGTTAGCATATTGAGGTACTACCATAATATGGGTCCCCACCCAAAGCTTAATTTGATTTTGATTTTTTCACTTAGGCCACGAAGCCGCGTTTCTTAGGCTGTGCAGTTGCTTCACACTAGGCGAACCCCATTCATTTCTCCCTTTACAGTGACTCCTGTCATTCAGTTTCATGTTGCTTTGCATACAGGTAACTTTAGGCAGGGCCGAAGATAAGTGGTTTGAATGTGTACACGAAGAGTTGGAACACATATGTCACTGAGTACACTTATCGATCTGCACTTAAAGGAACAATAAAGAGAAACACTGAATCAGTTCAGATGGATTTTTTTTTTCTTTTTGTGTTAATTTTCTGATGATGTTAATAATGACGTAATAAAGGAATATGATGTTGTCTGGAAGTGTATCAATGGTTTTCTCGGGCGAGGATATAACACAACTATAACAGGAATCACACTAGGCGATAAAGTTTTATCAAATGAGACACTTGCAAATGCATTTAATAACTATTTGAGAACGTTAGTAAACAGTACTCACTTTCCTAATTTTTTGAATTATCTTGGCTGCAGGACTAAACAAACTGCATTTTCAGCGCCTGCTGCGGAAAATTAGGCACTTACTGCTTTTACGTCTACCAAAAACAGCAGATGTTGTGACGTCGAAGGATTCGAGATCACGCCAATTAAGCATGTGCTGGACTACCTTGATTCTACCTGCCTTAGTACACCTATTCAACTTGATATTTTCCAGGGGCTCGTTCTAGAAAAGAGTTCAGGTTGCGAAGGTAGTAGTTTTGTACAAAAGTGGTGATAAAAACCAGCTGACAAACTACCGTCCAATATCTGTGTTGGTCATTTTTTGTAACGGTGTAGAAAAACTAGTACATGCCCGCATGACATCTTTTCTAATCAAACACGACCTGATCACTAGTGTGCAGTATGGCTTTGTGAAAGGGCAGTCGCCAGAAACTGCCTTACTTACTCAAAAGGAAATTATATTGCAGTCGTTTTAACAGCAATTATGTACTCTGGGTATATTTGTTGATTATTCGAAGGCGTTTGATTGTATAAGTCATTTCACATTACTCAACAAACTTGCGCATTATGGATTTCGTGGCGTATTTCTTGAATTATTACAGTCTTATCTTCAACACCGTATGCAACAAGTGATCATAGAACGATATGTGTCTAATTTAAAGCCAGTTCACGCAGGAGTGCCACAAGGAAGTATCCTCGGCCCCTGCTTTTTTGTAATAATATCAATGACTTAATTACCATAGATAATAATGTGAAATTTATTATGTACGCGGACGACACAACTATTGTAGTTACCGCACCGAATTCCACAGAGGCTATCACTATCGCAAATGAAGCACTAACAAAACTGTCCTCGTGGTCTACCGCAAATCCACTTAGTATAAACACTAGGAAAACAGCCGCTGTTCTGTTCAGACCGAGAAATCGTTATGTCGCTACAGACTTTACATTAAGACTTAATAATTCTAATATTCCGATTGCGCCTACTGTTAAATGTCTTAGGGTTGTATTCGAACAACATATGTCGTGGAACTTCCGTATGGATTTAGTCGCTGCGAAAATATTCCGTGTGAGTGGAATTTTATGCAGGTTAAGATATTTTCTCCCTAAAAGCATCAAACTTCTCCTATACAAATCCTTGCTTCTCAGCCAAATTCACTATTGCCATATTGTTTGGGGTACTACGACACTTTCTAATATCGCCACATTACACAGAATACAAAAAAAGCCGTCCGTAGTATTCTGGAAGTCCCCCACGACACACATACGCGCCCACTTTTCAAAAAACTGAATTTACTTCCTATGCCTGATATTTATCAGCAAACACTAGATAGTTTTAGCTCAGCGGGTTTACGTTTCGCTCCGCTCGCGGTCTCCACCGTTGCGCCAGCGGAGCGGCTCGCGAAAAAAGAATTTTAGCCCGGCGGATCACTCACCCGCTCGAGCGGAGAGAGCGGGGCGCTCTGCTTCCCCACCTAGTGGTCCGAATAGGAGTTACTGAGAAATGAACTTGAATGATGCTTGCTTTTATAATGCAAGAAATGTTGAAGAAAGATATATTACGTGTTCTCAGTACATTATTTGTTAATAATATACTGAGTACTAATGTACGGGTCAGCGCCGCAGTCGCCGTCGTCGATGCAGAACTGCCGGCGTTCATGTTCGCGGCTGCCATCTTCCATTTCCCATACACGCCCACGCGCGCTTACGCACGCTCGCGCGCTGCGTATACCCTCCGCTGGGGAGTGCTTTCCAGCGGGCGTAAACGCTGCTCCGTAAAACCGCTGGCCGCCTCAGCGTTGTGCGCATGCGCAGTCGTGTCTCCGCTCGCCCGCTCCGCTCCGCTGGCCGTAAACCCGCTGGGCTAAAACTCTCTACTAATTGACCGATATAAGACAGGTATTAACAGAAATAATAACGCGTTAAATACTATATCGAATTTAAAACGCAGAGAGGGAAGCTAAATAAGCACAGTTGCGAACTCTGGCAGATGCCACGGGCAAGGCCTAACTACACATACCAAATGTTGCGCTTTACATTACCGTCTTGTCTAAACATAATCTACACTGTATAACTTTCATTATTGTGCTCTTGTCATTTCTTTGTTTCCGCAAAAAAGGAAGAAATTGTTTTTTTTTGTAACAGTGTATTTGCCGAATTGTGCATTGCAGTATGTTTTGTTGACACATTTGTCGATTTCATATATGTATAATGTGCATTAGTAATTAGCGTTAATTCTTTCGGTTTCAGTTGTACGTGAGTGCTATATGTACTGCATATACATTCTGTTTCATTTCGATTCATTTTACACACATTGACACGAGCACTTGCCTATCTTTATCGGGCGACCATGTTTCGCCGCCTAACGAATTTTAACGCACAGCGCGCGACGCGCCTGCATGTATCGGACGTTTCTGGACCGTTGTCGATGCTTCTATCCATTGTCTGTTGTCGCCGAACCTCGTGTTATCTGATTTCATCGCGTGACGCGAATGGTGTAGAACTTTGTGAAAGATACGCGGGTCCCAGCGATTACTCTGGAACATTCGACGACTGCTGTATGAAAGCTGACGCGCTTGACCCGCTGATCAGATTTTCGACGATCGCCGGCCGTGTTCGCCGCTATCGTTGCGCTGTAAGTGTAGCCTCCTTTGTGGGCAAAGGTTCGCCCAATAAAAGTTAGTTTTGTCTTTCGCAGTATTGCTACTGTGTTCTTCAACGTCACCACCACGTGACAATGTGCATATTTATGTATATATTATATATATATGCATTATGTCTGTCAATCGTGTTAAAGGGAGTTAGGTAATTGTAGCTTAATATGTAACACTAATCCATTGCTCTGTAACTGCTTGTTAAAAGGGGCTGCGGACCTTGTCAAGCCATAAAAATGCTTTTTGTTCACGGCCCTCAACATTGTGGGGTTGAAACAAAGTGAATTGAATTGAATCGCAGGTTATATATAGGAGAGTGTGTAAAGGCCAAAGCTCCATTTTAAGCCAAATTTTGCACCAAACACCACTGCCGGTACGGCAGGGGAGCATTATGCATTCAAAAGCATTTCGCTCTATTTTGGTTACTGCGGCTCACTACACTTGCTCAAAAAGTACAATATTTGGCTCTGCCCGAAGGCTATATAGTAAATATCTGCCAAAAACAAATTAATTAGGCCTTGGAAGATGGTGAGCAAGTGCGGGAACTTTATTGTGGTTTTACCACCTCTATTTCATTCTTGCCTCTTTCCTGGCTTACCAAGCCTCTTTTGGTAACTGCAGCCTTCTACGGATGTTGCGGACGAGTAATTTAATAATGCAGCTCAGATAATTATTTTCACTTCAGATTTACCTGAATGATGAGGCATGAGACAACGCTGCCCGAAAATGAGACTGCATATCAGCAGTGTGTGTTGTCCTGCAATCACCAGTACTGTCTTTGAGCTGCTCAGAGATGTCACTGCACTTGTTCCTCATTTCCGATGTCACAAAGAGGCCATGAAAAGCATCTCTTTGAAATGTCCTTCAGTAAATTTATCATACAGTGTTTGCTAGAGGTCTGGTAGACCATTGCAGGAGAAAAGCACATTGTTCTACAAAGCATTTACAGTGCGTTAAGAATGTGTTGGCGATTATTTTTACTTCAACAGTCATGGAAAGACTGATTTACCGTGTTGACTGTGACACATATGTATCAAGCCTGATCTCTGTAGTTGACTGTATGCTTAATTATTACTCAAAAATTAAGCTGGTTTTCAATGATGCCACCTTCTCAGCATACTGCAGAAACACCAGTTTGCCGAAATAATAGAATAAACGCAAATATATTTGCGCTAATACAAAACTGCTGTCTTGTACAGCAACTTATCAGGCTTTTTTTCTGCACAGATGCAGGCTTGGGATGTTACTTACAAAATTACATTGTTTCAAGGTGCATCGCATCGTAGGGCATTATTCTTGCTCTTTGTATCCATTGTAGCATTATATGGTCTCAGTTTTCTATTGCACGCTTTTCGAAGTGCAGACATACTAAAGAGATAACGGACAAGCAGATGAGGGAATGTGCAGGGTGGAAAATCCAATAAATGACACGCGGTGTGCTGAAGACAGCACTTTATCACTCTGCTGCTTATTTTTTGGTGTGTTCGCGCTATGCATACCATGAATGAGGTGTTACCAACGTCACCAAACTTCATCTCTTGCAAATGATGTTTTTGTCTAAAAGGTGCCCATGTGTGTGCAGTAGTGGTGATGATATTCGTATGATAAAAAGAGGATAACATGTTTCCAGAACAATTTGATTTTTTCTACACATGGTAATGATCTTGTCATTGTTATATTAAACGTGGAATTGGGTAGGAAGCTATTGTAGTATCTTTATGGCGCCGTGCTGTATTCAGCTGCTGCAGATGCTTCAAGCTTGTATTCTCTTGATAAAAATTGGGCTGAAGCCATACAAGGAAAGTTGTAAAAGTATAATGAAAGCCCCCTGATAGATATACTGATTTGTGCTACTGTGGACACTTACTCGTTAGCCCTGTTGAATAATGAATGATCTTAGCCTTATAGGTGGTTTAACACTCTACGGCCTACAGGATGGCTACGCCATCCGTCGACGAGTTTCTTCACCAGGCCACCAGCATTGAGAAGACGCTGTAAATGCGGAACCGGCTATAACTCGACAAGCTACGCCGCAGTTCAGTCACTAGCCACTGACGACCTGCACGAGACTACCCGAGCGGTCGTGCGGGAGAAACTACAGAAGCTTTTCCCGCCATCATAGCCTCAAGTGGCTTCGACTGCCAACGCCGTACGTGAGGAGCTACAACAACTCGGAGTAGCCCCTGAATTACCGCAGCCTCAGCCGTAAGCGATGACATACACCGCTGTAGCCCGCCGTCACGTTCCCCCTACGCGCCCATTGCAGGACCTAGTGACAACACAGTGACAACACAGTTCCATCGTCCGCCACCACCCCCACCGTCAGCGCACCAACCCGTCACCCCAGGCACCATTCCAAGGAAGACTCACCACTGTCCGCTTTGCTATCACTGCGGAGAAGCAGGGCACATCTACTGTTGATGCCCATATTCAGCGATGAGACTCCGGGTGTTTGCCGTTAACGCGCCGAGACCACAGCTTGGGAAACGACTTCGCGATATGGCCGACTACCTCGCCGCCATTTAGTGGAGCCCTCGACGACCATCCCGTTCACCATCACCAGGCGGCTACCTGTAGCCGCAGCACCGACTATACACTGGCCCAGCCCGGGGCCGCTCTGCGAGCCGATATCCAGAAAACTAAAAGCAGCAACCGATGGATGTGCGGTTGCTGTTCGTCGAACTAACGAAGATCCTCAGCCGCCGACGAAGACGCTGAAGAGACTACCTCGATGACATACCCACACGCCGCCGTCCCGACGAAGTCCGGAGGCAAAGAATACGCCTACGGAAGGCAACCTGACCACGCCACGTACCAGACACAGGTCAACGCGACGCTGCCGTGATCCGACGCCTAGACCTAACTGTAACGCAAGACAGAGAACCACCGAGCTCGACGTGCTTCTCAACTGCCTCGCAGTCACCGCCTTTGTAGACACAGGATCCGATTACTCCGTCATTAGTAAACCCATCGCCACCCAGTTGAGGAAAGACTGCATGGGAAGGCCCTCAAATTCGGACCGCTGGAGAACATCTCATCACCCCGACTGGAATCTGCACGGCAAGAATCGTCGTTCATGACCGGACTTACCCTGCCACCTTCGTTATCCTCCAACAATGTTCATGCGACGTCATTCTCGGCATGGACTTCCTAAACAAGCACAGCGCAGTCATCGACCTGAAGTTGAAGTTGATAACCTTGTCGGAAGATCAAGCGATATCGTCGGAGAGCTCTCGTAGCCACCATGCCTTGAGCATGTTCGAAAGTCAAGTCAGCATCCCGCCCCGCTCCAGCGTTGTCATTTCCGTCGGCACCAAAACACCTGCCGACGTAGAAGGCGTCATCGAGGGTGACCAACGCCTACTGCTAGACCGTGAAAATTTCGTCACAAAAGGGATCATTCGACTGCGCGGACGAAAAACGAATGTGTTGCTGACAAACTTCAGTCAGGAGTTCAAACACATCAACAAGGACACGACGATCGCGTACATCGACGAACTTCCGGAAAACAGCGATGCGTTTTGCCTCTCGGACATTACGCATGTACCCCGACGACCATAGTTCCGAAACCAGACTTTGACGTTAATCCAGGTCTTACCATGAGTAAACAGCAACAGCTCGGAAGTCTTCTCCGGCGATACAAAGACTGCTTTTCTACGTCATCGAGGATTCGACAAACACCAGTCGCAAAGCATCGCATTATAAACGAAGGGTGCGCTCGACCACTCCGCCAGAGCCCTTACCGAGTTTCGACGCCAGAACGTGAAGCTAGTGGGCATCAAGTCGATGAAATGCTGCGCAGCGACATCATCAAGCCGTCGAAAAGTCCGTGGGAATCTCTTGTAGTCCTGGTGAATAAAAAGGACGGAACATTACGTTTCTGCGTTGATCTCCACTTCTGAGTTTGTCCCACAACATCCAGGCACCACTGTGCTTTCCTTCATTGACATTGTAATATGATATGGAGACCAGGCGCCTCAGTATCAGCTCTGAGTTTGAATTTTGATAAATATGTTATGACAGAAGGGTTGGCCTTGGTGATAAATACACTCATGTTTTTTAAAGTGTACTTTTTGCAATGTTTCTCATGGCAGTGCTCTTTCACCAAGCCTTATTCAACTCACAATTCATAAAAAAGGTAAGCAGGTGACATTCCATAACGCAGTGTAATAACCATCCAAGTTTACTGCAGGCAGAGCAACATAAAACGAGAAGCGAAAGGGGTAGAACAGATAAATCTCCAATGCATGTTGCTCGCACCACTGCGAAGTGTACAGATGGCATGGCTACTATGACATTTGTTGTGCAATGATAAATAAGCTGTCTTGCTATCCGATGATCCTCTGGAGGGGGAGCCAACTCGTAATTTCCCTGTCACACATCTCGCCAGCCCTATGGCCTTTGCACAATGCCATAGTTGCAGCTTCCAAACAAAATAATGCATGATAGCTGTGCACTGATCAATGACGGCCGAATTACCTCAACATCAAGTTAACATGGTTGCAAATATAGTCATTTATACATTGGCCTGTTTTGCCGATGTAGTGTCTGCTTCACGATCGTGGTATTTATTATCCATCAACGCCTCTATAATCTGCGTACTCTTTTTTGCATGCTTTTTTCACAGGTAGTGATAAAGGCCTCTTCAATATTTATGTACCTACACAGCAAAGCGAGCAACCCGCCGTGGTTGCTCAGTGGCTATGGCGTTGGGCTGCTGAGCACGAAGTCGCGGGATCGAATCCCGGCCACGGCGGCCGCATTTCGATGGGGGGCGAAATGCGAAAACACCCGTGTGCTTAGATTTAGATACACGTTAAAGAACCCCAGGTGGTCAAAATTTCCGGAGTCCTCCACTACGGCGTGCCTCATAATCAGAAAGTGGTTTTGGCACGTAAAACCCCAAATATTATTATTTATTAGCAAAGCGAGCTTCTGCCATCCCGAAAAAGAATTGTAGGAAAGCCGATGTTAGGCTACTTTTCTCAGCATTGAACAAGCTAGGTCTGTTGGCTTGGGTTTGCATTCATTGGTTCGATTATTTTTGGGCCCCATACGGGTGGTTTGCCCACACTAAAGGCGCATTAACACTTGCGATTCACAAAGGTCGTGCGACCGTTCTGATTGCAAAGTGACAGTAGCAAATGGTCGAATTGGTCGAAAATCGACGGTCGCAGGCCAGTCGCACACTGCTCAATTTTCCAGCATTGCGACTGCGACTCGTGAACTGCTAAACCAATCACAGATGCCCAGGATGTAGCGCGCGAGGATTTGTGCATCCGGTTGTCATTGTTTACGTGCTTGAAGCGCCTGTACGGCCGCGGTGCACATCAAAACCGCCACGACATCCTCCTCTTCACTCAGGTCATCGTGGTACATTACGAACAGCGAGGGACTAGAACTCACCGAGCCTCAATGCGGGAGACGCGGTCACAGCAGACGAGACGCCTGCAAGCGCGCGAACCGCGTCCTTTCCGGCAGATGTCGTTTCGAACAAGATGGCGACCCCTAGGTTGCTGAGGTGGCCCTTGCAATTGTGAACGTCAGTGTTATCGAGCTGCTGCCTGGTGTCAGGCGACTGACGGTCGCACGACCTGTGGACTCAGAAGTGTGAATGCGCCCTAAGGTAGACAACTGGCAGAATGTGCTTCCGCAATTTGTACAGCGCACTAGATGTGCAGGTGTGGGCCTCATTTTCGGAATGAAGTGTACTGACGGCACCATTCACGGTGCAGATGACTCTCATTGAGTCAGACAAGGCAATAGTGTTGATGGTTGTTCTCTTGCCCAAAACACTAGCTTTAGGTTCAGTGTAGTTGTGGGAAGACAAACATAACTTCCATGGTTTGAGTGGGCGCATTTCTCTTAGGGCATGAAGTTCTTTTTTTCTAGAAAATGCCATGAAGTTGTGCATCGGAAGCTCAAGAACAATGACCCTTTAGTTGGCACATTGCAAAGAAAGGATGAGTTCTGATGCCCTTCATTTTCTGTAAGCATTCTGGTGCTGTCAGTAATTTCTTCTCAGCTTGCTGAATTTTCTTGAGGCCCCGAGCTGACGCTACTGATGTCTTCAATGCAGACTTTACAGGAAAAGGCTCCTGGCTTTGCAAGTGAGCTTGAAAAAGTTGGCAGCCACAGGTGGTTATTCAATATGTGAGTGGCACCAACTGGCGAACCTTGGTTATATCTTGTGTTTAATTGTGCAGAAGGTAAATGTTTGACGAAAATTTGTCAAAACATGAGCATTCTTGAGCGTTCAAAAAAACTTCAGCGTTCTTTGCAAGGAGCGAATTATCATAGATCATTGTATCTGCTGGGTACACCTAAATGCCAATTTCAAGGCTACACTAAAGGACCACCTGTGCAGACAGTCTCAAAACTTGACGTATTAAAACCAAATAGAGCCGCTGAAACCACAAAGTTATCCTGAGGTTGTCTTCCTACAATCCCACTAAACTTGCAACAGCCCTTCTGCAAAAAGGAATCAACACTATAGCAATCCACCTCTTTCATTTTCCTGTGCTGCCCTCGGCCGCATGCCGCTGAAAACGTTTTGGAAGGGACCAAAGACTTTCGCCGGTTGATTTGTGTACCGGCGCCCACGTTGAGAGTGCGTCGGTTGTGCGTTTCGTGGATCGCGAATCATTAGTAATTGCTTCTTCGGGACAGCATGCCGTTCCTGAAGCCATGTAGCACTCAATGACTACTGGGTGAGCAGGCCTCTGTGCGCTGTTCAGCAAACAGTGCGGCCGATAAAGGCACGCTGAGTTCCGTTTGGCAGCACTGCCGCATTACAATTTGTGACTGATTTCTGCACTTGGACATCGCTTTTTGTATTCTTTTTACACATTATTTAGACGTTTCGCATATTCAAATAGTCGTCGAGCGCAGCCTTCATAGTCACATTTATTAAAGCGGTGCACTTGTTTACATCGACATCTACAGCCGCAGGTCGCTGTTATCGTCAAATATTGTGTAAAAGGTCCATCGCTGATATGAAATAGTGCCAAAATGTAGCAAAAGATGCATATCTGCGCATATGTGCCATGTTGTTACACCCTGAGACGAGTCACTATGAGCGGCCGAACCACTTAAACAACGGCAACTGTGATCCAGATACATATATTACGGGCTGTTAACTCATTCTTGCTTTTCCTTAACTCCATCATAGTTACAGTTGTAGCGTGCCATAGAGAATTATTAGAGAAAACTGTGCTCGCATAAGTGCTCATTTGTAGGCCATGTTGTTCTCTCCTGCCATCGCTCACACGGCGTTGGTATAAATGAGCGAGGCGGTTGTTTATGCTGCTGTATACCAAATACACCGACTCTTGTTTGCCGCTTGACGCAGAGGCAAACAGTGCATCTCTGACATTTAGAAATGCGTCGACAAAGCAACGCGTACAGGCCCACCCATATGCGTAGCGAACGCGGCCGACAGCCTAAAGGCACGGTGACGTACCTGTTAGCACAACGCTGTGTCGCCGCTTACCCCTTATTTTGCTACGCACCGTGCGAAGTGAAGTGTAGCTGATTTCAAATAGCTAAGGCCAGAATTAAACTGTAAAAACAGTTTTGTTTTAAACTAACTGCTTACATTTCAGTTCAGGTCCGCTGGTAGCGGGTGCAAGATCTCGACGGCTACAGGGTAACCTTCACTGAACACGATCGACATTGACTCAGGTTTCGTGGGCACGGCTTGAGAAGGTTAAAGCTTGTGCATTTCAACTTGGTAGGCGTGCTTGACTCATTTTGAGCACGAATAATTATATATACAAGCGAAGACGCTGTCGCGATTGTGTTGTCTGTTCGACGGCCGATCGCGTGGGGTTCGGTCGAATGATGGTCGGCACGCTGATTTTGCTCGGGCCTTCGACAAGAAAGCCTGTCGCAGTACAACTCGCGCTCGTCGGTTGCGTCGTTGTCGACCTGGTATGATTAAAAGATTTAAGTGGCGCACAACGGTTGCTCAATTGTTCGAGTGAGCGTCTTGTCGGTCTCGTATCAACCCAGTGTTGCAGGGCCTTATGAGTACGTGCAGTCAGGAACGCGTTGCCACCACCAAAAAGTGAGGACAACTCTGCAAAAAGATTTCGTCAGCAACGTGATGTTCTTAAGTGTCGGCGAAGTGTAACGCATGGGTTTTTCGTTAAATTAGCGAGTCATTCATGAAAGGCGACAACTACCTGGCTCACGGTGCAGTTCGGACAACCCGGACGATGTCACGGCCGCTTTCTTTTATGCGAAGCATGCTAGCCGCACAACCACGCTCTTCCTTGCTGCGCCGCGCGCGGCCGCGTAGCTAACATATGACGTCATAACAGCTGCAAAAGCGGAGGCTCAACTCGTGCGCTCGCTTGCGGCCGCGTAGCTACATAGCCGGGTCTCAGCTCGTGCGCTCGCCTGCATGAGTTGTTTCTTCGTCTAGCCGAACCAAATATAGCCAAGCAACAGCAGTTCACCAGGCTAAACAGTGGTTCAACAACTAAAATAAAGGCTAGTATGCTTCGCATCCTGGGCTTAACCTTAGCTAAGCCACAGCCATCTTTTTTAAAGTGGAGTTGCACTCTTACGCTACGCTTGTTTTCGGCACAGCACCGACGTCGAGCTACCCGAGAGTTTCAACGCGGTACACGGCACGAGTGTTTGCAGCAGCGCGCATCCGAGCGCTTTCTTTTTCGGGGGACTTCCCGGCGCGCGGCCACGCGCGCGAGCCTTCCAAAACGTTTCGAGACAAATCCGCTAGGGCAGTGCGCATGCGCCGTCGCGCCAAGAGACGGATTGCTCCAACCCTGGCGAGAGCGACCTGTACCATAAATGTGTCAGCAGTAAGCTCTTTCTGCGTCAAGATCACGAACTTAACCTCTCAGGGCAGGAGCTTGGTTGGCATAACTTGCGTCAGTGACCATAAATTCATCATTATGAAACAGGATGCGTTAACAATTGCAAACTCAGGTTAATATGTTCATTGGCATCATTTTGTGGACAACAGGTGCAATGGTGCCCAGTGTGACTAGTGATCCTGCCCATGAGTCAGAGATGACAAGAAGTGTGAAGATCATTAGCATAGGTTAACAATCGTAAAGCTAACTTGTCTAAAACACGTTGGCGTGCTAGTTGGTTAGAATCTATGTTAGAGTGTATAAGCGTGACTGAACGAGGAATTTAGATAGAAACAGATACAGAGCCAGCGCTTCACTTTCAACTATAGATATTATTTTCGCTGACATCGATATATATGCATATATATATAATATAGCCTACGAGCGGGACCAAACGTGACAGAAAAAATACATTCAGTAGTGCATACCGATGAACCGTGCCCGTGTGCACGGCACGGGCAAAACATAGACTGCGATGGTTACAAAGATACACCGAAGAATCTTATCTCCTTCCAAACTTGTGCTGTCACTTGAAACAACAACATGCACTTCAAGGTGTGTTGCCAATATTTAGGTGTAGTAAGCACCAGCACTGGGCATATAATTAGTTAAAAAGAAAGTAAGGCAGAATGGGCCTGTGGCACATTCTGCCTGTAGCACATTCTGCCGTGCCACGGTTTCGAAAAGACGCCTGCGAAGGGATGCCGAAATGTATGGTCTAGGTGTTTCGGTAGATGTTTCGCAGACGACATACGTAGCATCTGCGGTAACAATGACGTCCTCCAATTTCAGGGAAGGTGTCGAATTCCGGAGTCTACGAAGTTAAGTGTGGTCACGCTGTTGACTGGCGAGTATGTCGACCTCGACGATGAATAGTTCCGACGATGTGGAAACGGTATTGATGAGACTCAGAACGTCGGCTCGAACGTTGTCGGTGCCTTTGATGTGGCGGAACGTTGTTGTGAACTCGGAAATGTAAGAAAGGTGCCGAATTTCGCCGGGCGAGTAACAGGACGCCGAACGATTCGTTGGGTGCACAGGAGACTTGCAGTCAGTCAAGACAGTGAATGCACGGCCTTCCAGGAAATTGCGAAAATGTCTGACAGCCAGGTATCCAGCGAGTAATTCACGGCCGAACACGCTGTGGCAGGACTGCGCAGGCTTCAATTTCTTAGAAAAAAAGGCGAGTGGATGCCATGCATTGTCGATGAATTGCTGCAGAACGGCACCAACGGCGGTGTTTGAAGCGTCGGTCGTGATGGCAGTGGGCGCGTCTGGCTTTGGATGTCTAAGCAGCGTGGCGTCGACGAGGGCAGAGTTGACTCTTGTGAAAGCGTCGGCGGCTTCTTCAGACCACTGAATCACGTGTTTACGTTTGTTTACCAGCAGAGCGTCTAGCGGAGCCATAAGTGGTGCGCAATCGGGAATGAATCGGTGGTAGAAATTGACGAATCCGAAAAATTGGCGAAGCTTGGTGAGTGGGCACGGCGGCTTTGCACACACGCAGATCGCCAATCCATTCACTCTTGCCATGCAGGTGTTTCAGCGCGCATTCGTGCGAAGGAACAAGCGAAGCTGGAGTGCAGTCCGGTGGAGCGTCGACCAACGTGCTGATCTTTGCTGCTTACTTCTAGGTAGGAGGCGCCTGCTTGGTGGGATCGGTCGTTTTTCTTTTTGCTCCACTGGACTGCACTCCTGTCTGGAACCATGTCGCCGCGAGATTGTACAAAGTGTTGAAAGTCGCTTGAAAAAGTTCAAGAGAGTATATCTTGTTCCAAATGCAAGTAAGTATACCACGCGGGCAAATTTTCAGGAAAGACTAAAAATGCTTTCAAAAACATGGGACCACGCGAAATCGACGGCTGGATGTGTGATAGTTGCAGAAAGCTGGAATCGGAGGAAGAAACGTCAGAAACCAGTGACGGGGAACGCAGAGGGGAGAGGAAAGGAGGAAAGAAAAATCAAATGAGTCATGTTACAAAGCTGATTGAGGACATTAGCCGAAACATGGTGGCAGTCTTGGGCCGACTAGAAGAGATGGTAGAAAAGATCGATAGACAGTGCACGAAAACAAAAGGAATAGAAAAATCTATGGAATGCTGTCGCATAAGTATGACGAAATCATGGCCACCATCGTAAGGCAAGAAAAGGACATTGCCGAATTAAAGATAACGTCAGCAGAGCTGACGCGAAAGATGGCAGAAAAAGACAATGAAATTGCAAGACTGAAGAATAACGTCGTGAGCGCTCAGCAGTACTCGAGGCGGAAAAACATTGAGGTACAAGGCGTTCCGTACAGACAGGGCGAAGATCTGTATAAGATTCTAGCGGGACTTAGCGCGAAGCTGGAAATACAGACAGTCGAACGTCACTCATTGAAGGCCATTCACAGGCTAAAAGAGAAGAAAGATAAGATACCCCCAACCATTGTCAGATTTAAGGAATTGGCTGATCGTGGCCTGTGGATTTCGAAGAAATGCGCAGTCTGATCTGATCGCATATACATAAACGAAAACTTGACACGAGCGCAAAAGAAATTTTGGCTGAGTAGACAGAGGGGCAGACAGCAGGGCTGTAAATTTTTCTGGATGCGCAATGGCAGAATTTTCTCGAGGCGCAACGAAAGAAGTCCTGCTATATGATCATTGCAACAGAAAACAATTTGGAAAAAATAAACTAATAGAAGAGTTCACCTCTTTTTCTTAGTGGGATTCTCATATAAATCACTTCTTTAAGGACGAAGAGTTAAAGCAGGAGCTATGTTAATTACGCTTAAACATACGAGGCATACAGAAAAACTGGGAACAGTTGCGTGCTTATGTAAACACACGGCAGACAAGAGCAGATGTATTCGTCTTGACAGGGGTTAATCTCGATGCAACTTGACAAAGTTTTTACAGCCTTGCTGGGTACTCTCGTTACGCTTGGTGTAGAGAAAACAGAAAAGGAGGGGTGGTCGTGTTTGTGAGCGATACCTGGTGGTCATAAGAAATTCAGGTATGCAAAGAAAACGCAGATGTGGTGGTTGTCTCTCTTAGCAAGATGGATACAACTTACATTTTATGTGCAATGTACAGACCACCTACCACGAACATTCCTTTATTCCTCGAAGAAGTAACCTCACTCCTAATGAAATATATGAACGAGAAGCATTTCACTTTAGCCGGAGATCTATATATAGATAAAATGCCAAACTCAAAGAGGGTAGTTGGAGAATACTTAGACCTAGTGGCTGAATTTGGCTTAGTTAACCTGATTATTAACTGCACAAGAGAGGAATTTTTAGGTTCCAAGAAAAGCATGTGATGCACGCACCACATAATTGTCCGCATAGCAAACAAACACTGTTCATCAGGAGTCATTAAATTGAAACTTCTAACCCACTACTTTGTGGAACTAGTAAGCATGAAAGAAACTTGTCCCCGCGAAGACAATGCAAACATCAGACCTAGAATTAAGAACATTTTAGACAACAAGACTACACACAGTTATTCAGAACACAAACTGGAATGCTATATTACCTCTGGATCACATGAGGCTATATAATAAATTTGTCGAAAAGTTCCACCTCATATACGAGATGTCATCCAAAGCTCTCAAAGCTATCGTGTAAGGTGATCTACTGCCACAGTGGCCCAGCGGTTACCAGCCGACGTCAGGGGAAGTGGCCCATACAAATCGATGTCAACGCGCCCGAACGGCCGGGTAGGGCAGGGTAGAGGCTGCAGACCAGCTGGCGAGAGGTGGGGTGAAGATTTTCGGCGCTGGCAGTCGGGGCATGAGCGAACGAACTTTTGAATGTAGTTGTACATTCCTCGCCAGTAGTAGCGTCGTCGGAGGCGCTGGTAGGTATTGAAAAGTCCCGAGTGAGCACACTCTGGATCAGAGTGGAACGATGCGCAGATTTCAGAATGCAGGATTCGAGGTACAACTAATAACCACTGGCGGCCGTCAGAGGTGTAATTGCGTCGGTGAAGCAGGTCGTCGCGAATGGCGAAATGGCGAGCTTGACGGCGCAATGCACGAGTGGTTGACTGCGATGACGGATCAGCAAGGCAGTCTATGATGGAGGCAATCCAGGGGTCCTTGCGCTGCGCAGAAGCGACGTTCCCAATGTGGACGGAAGAAACGTCAAGCTGGGATATTGCGCAGCAGACATTGTCGTCTGGCAAGGGAGAACGTGAGAGGGCGTCAGCATCAGCATGCTGGCGTCCGTTGTGGTACAGTGCCCGGATATCGTAATCCTGAAAGCGAAGCGCCCAGCGGACGAGACGGCCTGAGGGATCCTTCAATGACGACAGCCAGCATAGTGCATGGTGGTCCGTGACGACATCAAATTGGAGACAATACAAATAAGGCCGGAACTTGGTAAGCGCCCAGATGATCGCCAGGTATTCTTTTTCCGTGACGGTGTAATTGGTCTCGGCTTTAGTAAGCATACGGCTTGCATACGCCACACCATATCCAGGAAACCCTTCTTTGCGCTGCACTAGGACAGCGCCAAGGCCAACACCGCTGGCATCTGTGTGTACCTCAATAGGTGCCGTTGAGTCGCAGTGGCGCAAAATGGGAGGAGACGTCAGCAAACGACGGAGCTTAGTGAACGACTCGTCGCACTCGGACGACCACGAATGGAGAGGTCCGTTGCTGCCATAGAGCTTCGTCAGGGGTGATATGACGGCGGCGAAATTGCAAATGAAGCGCCTGAAGTAGGAACCCAAACCTACAAAACTGCACAGTTCTTAGACGGACGTCGGTTTAGGAAATTCAGCTACGGCACGAAGTTTGGCTGGATCGGGGAGGATTCGATCCTTAGAGACGACGTAATCTAGTATCGTGAGCTGCCGCGCTGCAAATCGGCACTTCTTCAGGTTCAGTTGGAGGCCAGCGTTTGCTAAACACGTCAACACACGCCGTAGGCGTTGAAGGTGCGTGGTGAAGTCAGAGGCAAAAACAACAACGTCGTCAAGATAACATAGGCACGTGCGCCACTTCAAACCACGGAGAACTGTGTCCATCATGCGTTCAAAAGTTGCTGGCGCATTACAAAGTCCAAACGGCATGACGTAAAATTCCTATAAGCCGTCGGGTGTGACAAAGGCTGTCTTCGGCCTATCGACGTCAGTCATGGATACTTGCCAGTAGCCGGAGCGTAAATCTAGAGATGAAAACAATTCTGCTCTTTGTAAGCTATCGATGGCGTCATCGATTCGCGGCAGCGGGTATACATCTTTGCGAGTTATCTTGTTCAGGCACCGATAGTCTACACAGAACCATACCGAGCCGTCATTTTTCGTAACAAGGACGACAGGGGATGCCCATGGACTGTTCGAGGGTCGGATCACTTCGCGGCGAAGCATATCGTCCACTTGCTCATTAATCACACGACGTTCTGTGGCAGAGACGCGAAATGGTCGTTGCCGCAATGTGGTTGGGAGCCAGTGTCAATATGGTGCGTGACAGCAGACGCCCGGCCCAGGGAAGGTTGCCCGACATGAAAAGAAGAACGAAATTCTTCTAAAGTGCGGAGGAACTGCGAACGCTGAGGTGGGGTGAAGCCATCGGCAATAGATGAATCGAACACATCTGTGGGCAAAGAGTCGGACATAGAGAGAGAACCGAGCGTGTTGTAACTGGCGCAGGACGTGTCTTCGGTACTTCCGTAATTTGTACGGCGTCGATCACTTCCACGTGGCCAAGACATTTGCCTTGAAGCAGCATCACAGGGTATGAGAAGGGGTTACAGACAAAAATAGCAGTGGAGCCCTGTTTGACGCTCACAGTCGCAAAAGGCAACAGCAGACCTTTTCGAGTATAAAAGCGGCCCGACGGAGAAAGTAGTGCCATGGCGTCAGAGAGGCTGCTGCAATGCATTGATACAATCACTGACGAGTTGGGAGGAACGTTGGTGTCGTGCCTGACGAGTAGTTTGTTCGCAAAAGAAGCATTATCGGCAAGCATCATATCTGGGATCGGCGACAGTTCTAGTTCGGCCCATGCGCAATGAATGACGGCGTCGTGACGGGCGAGAAAGTCCCACCCCAGGATGACTTCGTGGGAGCACGACGAAATCGCAATAAGTTCGACGGCGTATACAACATCCTCGATTAGAACACGAGCGGGGCACGCCGCAATCGGGTGAATACGCTGTGCGCCTGCTGTGCGGAGGGCGAATCCAGCAATGGGCGTCATAACCTTTCGAAGGAAGCGGCAAAGCTTTGTGTCCATAACCGATACAGCGGCTCCGGTATCCACGAGGGCATATGTGCGCACACCGTCAACACGTCCATCACATTGGTCGGGCTACGTTGAGGACTTCCGCGTTTCGACGGCGTCGCAGCCCTTGCCTCATGGACTGCGACGATTAGTTTTCCCTACCCGCCGTGGTTGCTCAGTGGCTATGGTGTTGGGCTGCTGAGCACGAGGTCGCGGGATCAAATCCCGGCCACGGCGGCCGCATTTCGATGGGGGCGAAATGCGAAAACACCCGTGTGCTTAGATTTAGGTGCACGTTAAAGAACCCCAGGTGGTCAAAATTTCCGGAGTCCTCCACTACGGCGTGCCTCATAATCAGAAAGTGGTTTTGGCACGTAAAACCCCAAATATTATTATTATTATTAGTTTTCCCGAGCTTCGGGACGAGGCCGCATCGGTGATGGAAAGCGTCGGCGTGGAGAAGTTGAGCAGCGGATGTTGGCGGACCGGCTGAATGGTGGTGACGCAGCCCAAGGTTCGTCGTCGTAATAAGGGCGCGGAGAACCCGTCATAGAACTTGGCACATATGGTGTAGCGCTAGGTGACTGCACGCGACTACAGTGGTGTGCGACATGGCCTGCATAGCCGTACGCAAAACGTATCGGTCGATTGTCCGCTGTACGCCACCGAGTCCTTGCGGCAGGTCCCATCCATGTGGAAGGACGCGTTGGACGTGGCGGCTGGTGAAGTGATTGCATAGCAGGCTGTTGTCGGGGCATAGCGAGGCCTTCGGCGTACGCGAGAGGTCCCCGTTGACGGGAGTTGTTGAGGCTGGGTGACGACTTCCGCGTAGCTGAGTGGCACAGCCGTCGGGATCTGTTGGGGCCTGGCCATGACTTCGGCGTAGCTGTGAGGCGCAGCCGCAGGAACACGCTGGTGGTGCTTAGGCAAAACCTCGTGCAGTTCCTGTGCTATGACGCGGTGAAGCGGAGGCGCAAAACTGGGCGTAGGCGCGTGTACCGACTGCGGCTGTGAAATATCCATCAACGAGAGTTGCCGGGCAACTTCCTCGCGGACGAACGCCTTCATTTCTGCGAGCAACGCTGCCTGGTTGGACATGGCAGCCAAACCAACGAGGTGTTCGTCACGCGGTAGAGGTCGACGGGTCAGTGACCGCTGCCTGCAGAGTTCTTCATAGCTCTGGCACAGTGTGACAATTTCAGCCACAGAGCATGGACGTTTGGCCAGCAACATGTTAAAGGCGTCGTCTTCTATGCCCTTCAGGATGTTTCGGATTCGATCAAAGTCCGCCATGGTCGAATCGGCTTTCCTGCATAGGTCCAGGGCATCTTCGATATAACTGGTGAGTGTTTCGCCTGGCTATTGAGCTCGTTCTCGCAAACATTGCTCGGCACGCAGCTTGCGAACAGCAGGGCGAACAAATGCATCAGCGAGGGAAGTCTTAAATTCCGACCATGTCTGGAACTCTGCTTGATGGTTGCTATACCACATGCTGGCCACTCCAGCGAGGTAGAACAGAATGTGGCTCAGTTTGACCGCTTCGTCCCACTTGTTATGGTCGCCTACCCTGTTGTACGCTTTGAGCCATTCGTCCACGTCAGTGTCGTCCGCTCCAGTGCAGATAGGAGGGTCGCGATGACGACGCACCTCGGGACACGCAGTGGGTGCAGGAGGAGGCGTTTGCTGGTATGCGTCTTTTGGCGTGGTAGATGGAAGGGTACGGGACCGGAGTTCCAGGTTGATCGTCTGAGGGTACCCCGCAAACTCCACCAATTCTAAACGTGTTTATTTGGCAGAGCTCGGAGCAGCGCAACGTCGACGGGCAGGGCAGTCACAGCTTCCAAGCACGAGAGCCGTCGCTGAGCAGGAGCGCTCGACCCACTAGCGTTTTGAGCTAGTAGCGCTGAACCCACTAGTGTCTCTCTTCGCTACAATTTATTTAGTTAGTTTTAATTTTGCTCGAGTTGTAATCATTATATCTCTAATTTTGTATAATATTCTTAGTATGTACTAGTATGCCTTACTTCATTGTTTTGTGCTACACATTCGATGATTCACTGTGCTGCCTGAACAACCAACAAGCACGCTGTGCTTAGGTTGGATAGGGAATGAAAACCTGTCATGAAAACCAAATGAAGATGAATAAAATTTTGATTTGATTTTGATTTGATTTTAATAGCATACCTACTTGAAGTCAGCGACCTCAAGGTAATTCAATCCACATTTTCGCCTCAGCCAGTAAAACGTAATATAGTCAGAGAAACAATCCGCTTGTACAATAAAGGTAATTATGATGTAATTAATAGTGACCTGAGCGCATTTCTTCCTACGTTCGTGAGGTTGTGCTCTACGCGCTCTATTAAAGAAAACTGATAAATATTTAAAGGCAGGCTATGTGATCTCGTTGACAAGTTCATACCCAGAATAACGTTCCGCGGAAACCGAAACAAGCTATGGTTCACTAAAGCGCTTAAGCGACTTGAAAACACAAAGAAACGCCTCTTCAGCTCAGCCAAACTACACAGACACCCCTCTTCTTGGGGGAAATATTTTGCAGCCGCAGACGATTATCTGAGGGCTATACGGAATGCCAAATTCTCCTTTTTCCTCGATGAACTGCCTAAAATGCTTACGAACAGCCCTTGCCAATTTTGGCAAGTAATAAACCCTCAGGAGGCGCGCATGATTAGCGTGTTAAATTCACACGGCGAAGTGCTCAGCGACAGCGAGTTTGCTGCCATTTCTAACGCAGCCTTTTTCTCTGTTTTACTAACGAGACTTTAACTACAGATCTCCCCACATCTACTAACATAACTACAGGTCTGTCGCCAATTATATTCTCGGCAGACGGAATCAACTGGATCATTGATAACATCAAGCTTTCGTCGTCAGCAGGTGTAGATAATATTAATTCCAAACTCTTAAAAATGTTACCCATGTTTCTGCTGCGTACCTAACTTTGTTGTTTTCGCAGTGACTCTCTACAGGCATCTTACCATCCCACTTGAAAGTGGTCAAGGTCATTCCAGTCTTCAAATTAGGCAACAGAGACGCCCCATTAAGTTATCGTCCTATATCTTTAACTAGTGTCCCCTGCAAAATCATGAAACACGGCATATACTCGGATATCATGAACTTTTTAGACTCAGTTTCTTTTTTTTTTTTCAACCTTGTCAGCACGGATTTCGAAAAGGCTATTCTTGCGAAACACAAGTGGCAATTTTCCTTCACGACCTGCATTTTAACCTTGACAGTTACCTTCAGACTGATGCCATATTCCTGGACTTTGCAAAAGCATTTTATACAGTACCTCATAAACGTTTGCTGCTAAAATTGTCCCTGTTAAATTTACACCCGACATACTAAAGTGGATAGAAGCATTCTTGACTAACCACACTCAGTTTGTTTTTGTTAATAACCATTGTTCTAGCAGACTCCCCGTAATATCAGGCGTCCCCCAGGGATTCGTCTGAGGACCACTTCCTTTAATTTGCGTTAACGATCTGCCAACGCATGTATCATGTAACATTCGTATGTTTGCAGATGACTGTGTAATCTACCGCAAAGTTACCAACACATGGGACCCCACATTCATCCAGAACGATCTCAGTAATGTACAGGTATAGTGTAATCACTGGCTAATGAGCATAAATCCTAACAAATGTAAACTCGTGTCTCTAATTCTCTGCTGTAACCTCCTCACATCTACTTATTTCATTGCTGATGTTACAATAGAATCATTCCAATCATTCGAATACCTCGGTGTCATCCTATCATATGATTTGTCCTGGCGCTTGTACACTACTAACATCATCTCAGCTGCTGAAAGATCACAGGGATTTCTTAGGTGGCATCTGAGTCGTACCCCACAAGTAAAAGCGTTGACCTATATATGACTTGTAAGATCGAAACCTGAGTGCATCTTCCTTCTGGAAGCCGCATCAGATTTATATCATAAATGCACTTCAGGCTGTGCAAAATCTTGCTACTAGGTTTATTCAATCTTCATATTCGTACGAAATCAGCATTTCATCGATGAAAGCGGAATCTCAATTGGAAACTCTTTCTTTCCGTCGACAGGTTGCCACCTTCTCTCTCCACCGTTGATTTTTTTTCAGCTCACTAAATCACCCACCGCACATCACCCTATCTTCATACATCTGATCGCACCGGTCATCCGTTTCAAGTTGCACGCGCACGTGCCCGGATCACCACTTTTCAAGCATCTTTTTTTATTCGAGCATCAAGGGACTGGAACGGCCTTCCACACGCCATCGCAGCCATTACATGCCAATCTGCTTTTACCGACGCTGTTGTCACGCATATCTCAAAGTGAACGCCTGTTTCTAATCTTTATTTTATTAACCACTCCTTATTTAATACACCTCCAATGGGGCTTTTAAGATAATAAAGTGGAGTGAAGTGGTGTTGGGGAAAGGTTTTCGATGACGCTAATCCTGGACGGCAGTGGGCGAATGCCGTTAGCGTCGACGATACGACCGAGGAAATCAAGTTCCGTTTGACCGAATTCACTCTTGGCGGCGTTGATGACAATTCCTTCACTGGCAAGGCGTGAAAACAACCGCAAGTGGTGAAAGATGTTCTGCGGAAGAGTTTGCGTCGAGAAGGTCGCCAATGTATGCAAAAACTAAAGGCAAGCCTCGGGTGACGGAGTGGATCGAACGCTGAAAGGATTTGCACGCGTTCCGTAAGCCAAAAGTTAGGATGTATAGTTGGGTGTGTTGGTTAAGCATGATCTGAAGTGAAGGCGCTAAAATGACGGAGCACAAAGAAGAAACACACACACGCACAGGGCGCCTGCGTGTGTGTGTTTCTTCTTTGTCCTCCGTCATTTTAGCGCCTTCACTTCAGTAAGCCAAAAGGCATGTGGAGAAATTCAAAAAGACCGAAGGACGTGGTGATGGCTGTCTTGGGAATGTCTTCTTCAGCCACCGGCAGTTGATGATAGGCGTGAACGAGATCGATCACAGAAAAGCGCGTCGCACCGTGGAACGCTACCATGAAGTCCTCAACGTTCGGTATAGGGTAGCGATCACGAACTGTAATGTCGTTTAGTGCCCGGTAATCGCCGCATGGGCGCCAGTCTCCCGTCTAATTAGGCACTATGCCAAGTTGTGATGCCCAATTACAGTAGCAAGGGCAGATGATACCAAGTAGCAGCATGTGTGCGAACTCCGCCCGAGGGACCTTGGATCTCTCCGGAGACAAACGCCGGGGTCAGAAATAGACGGGTGGGCCGCAGGTGACGATGGGATGGCACAAGTCATATTGCACCGGTTGCGTGCAGTCTGCCAGGCGCGTCAAAGTGGGAAATTCGCGTAGGAGTGCGGCGAAAGGTTCGTCCAACACGGGAGAAATAGGCGCGATCGGCGCTGTGCCTGATGATGGGACGCCTGGAACGGATAGCTGCGTCACGGAGTTGATGAGACGGCGCCATTGGATCTCGGCCAGGAGTCCGCAGTTGTGCAAGAATTCTGCTCCATTGACTGCATGATCAACGTCTGCCACCAGGAAAATGCTGTCTAACGCTCTTCGAAGGCCAATATTGAGCATGAGGGAGCGCGACAAGATAACGGGAATCCTGGTGCCATTGACGGCTTGCGAAAATGGCACAGGTATCGCTTTTCGTTCGGAGTGGAGTGCCGGGAGAATGCTGACGTCAGCTCCTGTGTCCACTAAGAACCGTTGTCCTGTAATTCTGTCCGTCACGTAGAAAAGGCGACGTGTGTTGGGCCAGACCACTCGTCGCCGTTACAGGTCTGCCGGTCTGTTTCCCTGCCAAGCGCAGAGACGCCGATAGTGACGAGTGTCGTTTCTAAAACTGCGGTGGTAGTAGCAAACGCCAGGCGTTGTAGTTGATGTTTCATTGCGGGTGCCCGTGCGTCTTGATTTGCTGGGACTACGGCTGCGTGGGAGACGAGATGACGTGCGGCTATGACGCTAATCTTGGACGGCAGTGGGGAATTCCGTTAGCGTCGACGTTGTAGTTGATGTGTCATTGCGGGTGCCCGTGCGTCTTGATTTGCTGGGACCACGGCTGAGTGGGAGACGAGATGACGTGTGGCTATGACGCTCCACAGATGATGCGTTCCAGACGCTCACGCAAGGAGTCGAGCGGAGATTGCACTGCTGAAGAGCAGGGAATGGTTTGCAGCGCGGTTGTATTGTCACCCAGAGCCGATGCCGCGGCTGCGATGGTTGGGGTGATTGTTACTTCCCTGACTTTGTCGGCGAAAGGGGCAAGTCCGGTAAGGTCCATGGTAGAGGCTGCACGTTAGCCGTGAGTGGTTGCAAAAACAATTCGCGCAACAGCGCGTCGTCGATGGATCTCGCGTTGTTTCCGAGAAGCTGCTTCATTCGGCGATGAAGTTGACCAGGGCGTCGGTCGCCGAGTTCTTCAGCAGACAGAAGATGCTGGATGCGACAACGCTGTGAAGCTGCTGTGCGCTGTAGCAGGACTGCCTTGAGATCGTCATAGGCAGCGGTAGACAATAGGAAGTTCAACAAATCTGCTACTTCGTCAATGGCGGCGGGCGAGAGTGCTGCAACGGCATAATAAACTTTGAGGCCTGTCACCGGATACCAGCGACTTAAAATTGCGATTTGGCCTGAAGAATGCACGCCGAAGCATGCTGGTCCCAGTACTGTGGGAGGCGGACAGCGATGGCCGAACAGGAGGACTCACCGCGTTCCGCGGAAGGGTTCTGTCCTTGAGCTCTCGTTGCATTGGTGTGGTCCATGGTCGTCTCTACCACAGGAGCGTATGGCAATATCACGTCTGTGGTCACGAAACTGTGGGGACGATCAACGACGCAGACCGCTTAATTCTCGGGCTCTCGCAGGAGCGGAAAAACCGACACTCTATCAGCCGCTCGCGCCTTGTGTGGACGCGAGCGTCTACGCAATTATCATGCGACGCCGATGCTGCTGTCCCTGCAGAACCATTCGTAAATTATTTCAGCCCTCTCGTTGTATCCCGTTTTATTGTCAGTTTTTTTTTTCTTCTCTCGAGCCTCTTGAAGCGGCCAGAGACAATGAAATGTATAAATAATAGCTAGCACTGTTTACCAGCATAAATTAGTTGGTTTTTCATATGCCTCTCAAAAGTAAGCTCGGGCTTAGATGTAGGACATGCATTGTTCTGGTAATCATTCACTCCACGGCTGCTCCACCGCGCGAACTATGCAGACCATGTTTGAGTGATCGCAGACGCGTTTGCAGTAGCTTGAAGGAGGCATAACATTCCTGATTTGCTAGCGAGCGTGTCTGAAAAGACTAAAAAAACAAGTTTGCGGATAATTCAAGCGATGTTTTAGACATGCAGGTTCTTCTGGGCTGCTGTTCTCTGGCAAAGGTGGCCTCACCGCCTGCAGGGTTATCTGACAGAGTTATCCTGGTTGGGCGGTTGCTATATTCAGCAGTTCAAATTCTGACTTTTTTTTGTTTCCTTAGAACATCTGATTTAATGTCACAAGCTTGAACTCACTCCCACTGCACTACAACTCCAGGCTTGGAGTGGTGCCTGAGATTGGCAATAAGTGCCCAGAGACAGTGGGGCTATACTAATCCAGGTACAACCAAATTAAGAAGACGCACTAAACTTCAATAAAAGCTACCCCCTCACCAGAACACTAATTCGCCTCGCTGGTGCAGTATTCGGCGACTCCTTCCCAAACGACTCATTATATAAATAACGGCCGTCAGTCCCCAGCAGCTGTGGAGCAATTCACCAAGGCGGCGGTCAGGCCTGTGACGCAGCAGAGGGTTTCAGAATCTCTAGACCCGGACGGGCGCCACTGGAAACTGAGCCTGCCAACCTTCAACACACCAACCCTCCCGAGTGAGGGTAGCTTAGCAGGACTTTTTGAGGAACTATCAGGGATTGTGTCGATTCATTAGCCTTGGTAACGTTAGAAGAATTTGTGAGGCTTATACAGTACCGACTAACATCCACATCATCTACTATAGAGGACTTCCACATAATAAGCAATACTGGGAAGGATTGCATATCCGTAAAAATATAGTGGGCAGCATTAACGAATTCTACAGCAATAATGAGAGGGTATCAGTAGTTGTAAGAAAGCTGAATAGGAGGTATAGAATAAAGCTGGTACAAGCCTACTCTTCAACCTTCAGTAACGATGATGAAGAAATAGAACAGTTTTATGAAGATGTCGAATGAGCGATGAGAAAAGTGCAAACTCAGTATACGGTAGTCAAGTGCGACTCCAATGCAAAAGTGGGCAAAAAGCAGGCTCGTGAACAAACCGTTGGCAACTATGGCATCGATTCTAGCAACACTAAAGGAGACGTGTTGGTAGAGTTCGCGGAGAGGAATAACCTCCGAATACCGAAAACATTATTTAGGAAGCGTAACAACAGAAAATTGACCTGGAATATCTCTAATGGAGAAACTATAAATGAAATAGCTTTTATACTTTTTCTTTCTTATTGGAGGACGAAAAGTAAGACCTCGATAAGCTCATTGAAAAATTCGAGGTCCACTACAAGCCAGCGAATAATTTAATGTTCAACGAGTTTCGTTTCGGCTCCAGAGATCAACGTGAGGGCGAATCTTTTAACGAGTGGCTGATCGATATACGAATTCTTGCTCGCTTGTGTGAATTCGGAGAACTAGAGGTTACTGCGCAGTCGGAGATTACTGCGCAGTCGAATAATTCTAGGAGTTAGAGACAAGGACCTGCACCAGAAACTTCTGTCTGAAAGTCCGTCATATGCCAAAACAGTGGAAATATGCCGACCAAGGGAACAAGCGAAGGAGCACTTTAACGAGATCAGGAAGGCAGAAGTAAGCGCAACCGATGAGGCCACCGTACATGCTGTGAAATCAAATGCAAGCCTTGGAATTAGTTCAAACTGATCTTACACACACGGAAAAGCAAAGTGCCCTGCGCAAGGCAAGCGATGTAACAAGTGTGGCGGCCGAAACCACTTCGCGCGGGCGTGTCGTCAACCAGAAGTGAGACCAAGGGGCGACGCATGTAAGATAAAACAGATCGAAATGGCAGAGGACGAGGGCTATTTTCTTCAAACCCTCGACGTCAATGCAATTGATGGCCACGACCGCTGGTCAGCGACTGTTGACATCGAAGGTTCCGCCATACGCTGCGATATTGATACCGGAGCCAACTGTTGCGTCATGCCCGAAGTGACACTCGGAAACATATCTACGAAGCCAGCACAAGACTGCTTCTCTACGCTACGGTCGTTTTTCGGGCACATAGAAAAGGCGACGAAGAAGATCGAGCTTCAGATCGCAAGTACAACGCAGTGTGCCACGGCGCTATTCTTTATCGTGAAACAAGCGGTTCCCGTTACATTGAGTGGCAAGGTGGCTGAACGCTTAGGGCTGATTGGCCGCATTAACACCGTAGACGCCTTGGAAACTAACGAAATAGTGGAAAGATTTCGAGATGTTTTCCAGGGGCTGGGAGAAATCAAAGACGTAGCCTACCACATGGAGCTGAAACCTGAAGCTCGAGGCGTCAAGCCAGCGCGACGAATCGCCATCGCCCTTCAGGAGCGCGTCCGAGCTGAGCTGGACCGGATGGAGCGCGACGACGTCGTTGCTAAGGTAACAGAGCCGACTTCCTGGTCTACTCACATGGTCGTGGTAGTAAAGAAAGAAAAAGTACGCATATGCTTGGACCCATCCGACTTGAATAAGGCACTTCTAAGAGAGCACTACCACATGCCGACGTTAGAAGATATCCTACCGCGGCTGCACGGAGCGAAATTCTTCTCTACTCTGGATGCATCGTCGGATTCAGGCAGATAAAGTTGGACGAGCCGAGCTCCCGCTTATGCACTATGAGCACGCCCTATGGGCGATACAGATTCATGCGCATGCTGTTCGGCATCGCTTCCGCGCCTGAAATTTTTCAGCGGGTGATGCACCAGGTACTAGATGGCTTGAGGGGCGTTGACATCGTTATGGACGACATATTGGTTTGGGGACAGTCACCAGAGCAACACGACAGAAATTTAGTAGCTTTGCTGTCCCGGTGTAGATAACACAACCTGAAGCTCAATAAGAACAAGTGCAATTTCTTCCAGCGCAGAGTCCGCTACATGGGCCACATTCTGACTCCAGAGGGGCTGTGCCTGGACCCGAGCAGAGTAGAAGACATCGTGCAAGTCCCGCCACCACAAAACCGTAAGCAACTTCAAGTTTTCCTCGGCATGATTAACTTCGTGGCTCGGTTCGTCCCTAACATATCCACGTTGTCAGCGCCGCTTCGCGAGTTGTTAAAAAAGGACGTCGCGTGGGTCTGGACAGACCAGCAAGAAAACAGCTTTCGTGAGCTTCGAGCGACCCTCACAAAGGCGCCAGTCCTTGCCTATTTTAACCAAGAAAAACCATTGACCTTGTCAGTAGACGCCAGTCAGCGTGGCGTAGGAGCCGTTCTTCTACAGGATGGGCAGCTAGTTGCCTACTCATCCCGTTCGCTAACCGAAGCACAGCAGCGCTACGTGCAGCTCGAGAAGGAAACATTAGCAATGGTTCATGGTTGCACAAAATTTCAAGATTATATCTTCGGGAAGTCAGAGGTTACCGTCGAGTCGGATCACAGGCCTCTGGAATCTATATTCAAAAAGCCACTTTGTGAATGCCCGCTACGATTGCAACGCATGAGGCTTGTTTTGCAACGATTCCCAATCAAGGACACGTTCAAACCAGGCAAGGAGTTATTTCTAACTGATGCGCTTTCTCGCTTCCCGAGTGCTACGGAACTAAGCGACGAGACAGAATAATTTCAAGTCAGCGTTATTTCTTCGCTTCCTGTGTCAGACCAGCAGCTCGAGAGTATTCGGCACGAAACTAACAAAGACGCCAGTATGGCTGAACTGCACCGTTACTCGAGCACAGAATGGCCGGACACGAAGAACCATGTGCCGCATGCCCTGCGTCCATACTGGTGTTACCGCAACCAACTGCATGTTGAGGAAGGCCTGCTCCTCAGAACCAACAAAATAGTCATTCCTCCGGCCAAGCGACTGGAAATTCTGCGCTTGCTACACACCGCACATGGAGGCGAAGCAAAAGTGAAGATGAGAGTCAGAGAAGCAATGTTCTGGCCCGGCATGAACGCGGACATCTCGGCTCTAGCTAAGGCATGCGCAGCATGTGAAAAGTACAAGCGCAGGTACACTAGACTGCCTATGCTGAGCCACGAGATACCAGGCCTGCCATGGCAAGTAGTAGGGCTTGATATTTTGCACCACGATGACCAGTTCTACCTAATCCTCGTGGATTTCTACTCGTCCTTTTTTGAGATTCAAAAGCTACGTCATACAACAGCGAAAGCGGTAAACAATGCGTGCGTGCTAGTCTTCGCGACTCATGGAATACCGGCAAAGCTGTGCAGTGATAACGGCCCACCTTTCAACAGCGCGTGCTTCCGCTCTTTTGCTGCGCAGCTCGAAATCGCCCACGTAACTTCAAGCCCGTAAAATCCTCGTGGTAACGGCATGGCGGAGCGTTCAGTGCAGGAGGCGAAAGAACTGCTAATGAAGTGTCCTTTCGCAACTATGGAATTTTACAGCGCCCTGCTTGAGTGGCGAAACATGCCATGGGACGAGCAACTGAAGTCACCCGTTCAATATTTTATGGGTCGCCAAACAAGGACGCAAATGCCGGTTCTTCCCCAGCACCTCGACCCGCAGACTGTGCCACCACAAGCCGTTCGCAATCGCCTCCAGGAAATAAGACAAAAGCAGCGGATCTTCTACAACCGGACGGCCAAGCGTCTACCCCATCTTAGAAGTGGGTCCCCAGTATCAGTCTACAACACCATACGCAGAACCTGGTCGCCAGCTGTGGTTGTAGGCCCTGCGGGCACACCTTACAGACACGGACAAGAGCTGCGGCGCACCAGGGCGCATCTCAGTTCCAAAGAAAGGCAACCTACGTCGGACCCTGAAGCTACAGTTACTGCGGAGTCAGTATTCCAGCCTGACCACATGGCGGAGCTACAACCTCAAGACACCCTTCGTAGAAATAACCGTCTGCGTGGACCGCCACAACGTTACCCCCTGCCAGAGAGACCGCAACATTAGGTCCCTGACATGCGAATTTCTAAATTTTTTGTTCTCATTTTTGTTTTCTCTTCGAAAAGAAGGAAGATGTAAGTATGCGCACTGTCATGTTAACACGTGCCCTTACGGTACGAAGTGCGCATGCTCATATTTGTATCGGTCCCTATATATGCAGCCCCTTGTCTGATAATAAACACACTTTGTTCCCTGCCTCCCGACCGTTCACAGTTAGTACGGTCGAGGATTGACCTCAATATAAAGACAGAAAAAGTAAATTTAGTCAAGAAGAAACAGACCAAAGTAGATGCAGTAAGGCTAAAGGAAGACCAATTCCGGCTGGTGCTTGCAAATAAATATGCAGCCTTAGAAAAGAGATATTAGGATGACATTGAGGTAATGAGTGAATCCGTAACTAGACTGGCTTCAGAAGCAGCAGTTGGAGTTGGAGCTAAGGCACCAAGGCAGTCGGTATGTAATCTCTCCCAAGTAACAAAGGGCCTAATAACGAAATGATAGAGAATGAAATTGTCCAACTCAATGCAATCAGATAGAATACGGGGAAGTGTACAAATTGATCAAGAAGGATAACGTAAGGGATGTTCGAACATATAACGCGAGAAAGACTGTGGATGCTGTAAAAAATGAAAGCAGCTTGAAATCACTGAGGACATTAGATAGGACAAGCCAAGATGTATGTACTGAAAGATATTCAGGATAATATCAGTAGTTTTGAAGATATAGTAAAAGCAGCAGAAGATCTATATACTGACCTCTACAATAGCCTAATCAGACATGATACCTCGATTTGAAATAGTGATGAACAGGCTACAGAGGCTTCTTCTATAACTAGCGATGAAGTTAGACGGGCCTTGCAAGACATGAAACAGAAAAAAGTGGCAGTAGAAGATGGAAAAACAGTCAATTTTATCAAAAATGGAGAACATATCATGCTTGAAAAGCTTGCGGCACATTATACGAAATGTCTCACGACTTCAAGAGTTCCAGAGCAATGGAAGAATGCGTAAATTATACTCGTCCGCAAGTAGGAAGACGTTAAAGAATTGAAAAACTTTAGCCCCATTAGCTTAGTTCCAGTATTGCATAAAATATTCACCGAGAGAACTTCCGACGGAAAAAGGGGAATACTTCACTTCAGCCAACCAAGGGAACTATCTGGCTTCAGTAAGGGATATTCTAAAATGGAACGCATCGATGTCATCAGTCAGGCCATCGAGAAATATGCGGTATGCGGTCAACTTCTCAATATGGCTTTCATATATATGAAAAGGCATTTGATTCAGTAGATATACGTACCAGCAGTCATAGAGGCATTAAGTAATAAAGAACTACATGAGGCTTGCCTCGATATCTTGAAAAATATCTACAAAGATTTTACAGCGACATTGATTCTCCACAAGAAAAGTGGAAAGATGCTTATAAAGAGAGGGATCAGACAAGGAGACACCATCTCCGCAATGCTATTCACTGCATGCTTGGAACAAGCATTCAAGCTAGTAAACTGGAAAGGCTCAGAGTGATCATTAATGGCGAATATCTCAACATGCTTCGGTTTTCAGATGATATAGCAACAATGGGGACGGAGAATCTTAACAGGGTAAGTGTAAGAGGGAGGTTGAAGATTAATATCTAGAAGACAAAGATAATTATCAATAGCCTGGGAAGTGAACTAGAGTTAAGGAACGCCAATCAACCTTTAGAGTCTGTCAAGGAGTATCTTTGCCTAGGTCAATTACCCACAGGGAACCCTTATCATCAGAAGGAAATTTAAAGAATAAAAATGGATGGGAGTATATACCGCAGACATTGTCAAATCCTGACTGCAAGCTTACCACTGTCATTAAAAAAAGGCGTATAATCTATGCATTCTACGAGTGCTGACATATGAGGCAGAAACTTCGAGGTTGACAAAGAAACTCTAGAAGAAGTTAAGGACCGCGAAAAGAGCGATAGAAGGAAGTATGTTTCGCGCAACGTTAGGAGACAGGAATAGAGCGGTGTGGATGAAAAACCAAACAGGGATAGCCGAT
Organism: Dermacentor variabilis; assembly: GCF_050947875.1. Lineage (NCBI taxonomy): Eukaryota > Metazoa > Arthropoda > Arachnida > Ixodida > Ixodidae > Dermacentor > Dermacentor variabilis. The sequence goes on along the minus strand of NC_134576.1, from coordinate 79,609,701 downwards.
ATTCTGATTGAAATCAAGAGAAAAATATGGAGCGGGATAGGCCACGTAACGCGCAGGTTAGATAACCGATGGGCAATTAGGGTAACAGAATGGGTGCCAAGAGAAGTGAAGCGCAGTCGAGGAACACAGAAAACAAGTTGCGGTTATGTCATGAATTTCAGTGCTCCAGAAGTCGTCAAAGACAAATAAAATGCAGTGCCTTAGAGGCACGGGACAGCAACCGGTTACGGCAGTGTGTGGTTGGACCGGGGCCGTGTAACACAGCCACGGCGACGCAGTCGAGGCTCCGGAGCTGGAGTTGTCGCCGGCCAACTCGCGAACGTACCTTATCCGGTCCGTGGTCCCCGGAGCTGCGCCTCCCCACTCCAGGGCACAACTGGAGATGCCACTGTGTTGCTTCTCGACTACGTCAGCAATGCCCGCTCTTCGCCAACTGCGTCTACTTTATCTTCATTTATTCTTTTTTCTCGCGCTTCACACGCTTCATGTGCTTTTCGCTAGCGGGTCCCTTCTCCGTTTCGTCGACCGACGTCTTCGTCTTTATCACATTATCATACAGGTCTTGCCGATGACTCATGACAGGTGATGAAATGAGGAAATTCGCAGGCGCAAGTTGGACTTTTATGCTGAAGGACGGGAGAAATTGGAGATCGCAGGGAGACACCTTCACTTTGCAGGGGACATATATAGGCTGGCGATGATGATGACATTGGCACTGTTCTTCTCAACAGGCTCGAAAAAATAATAGGGGCATCACAACTGCCCGGTAACAGGCCGCCTAACAGGAGCATGCCGCTATGTTTTCATCGTTCTTATTGATTCGAGTGGCTTAATGATATTAACAATGCCAGTGCTGTGGAGTAAACTGAGCTGACAGTGTGTTTTTCTTATTGCTTGGCTGCATTTATTGGCCTTTAGGCGCCCATCAACTCGATAATGGCTGCTCGTGTGAGCATTTGGGCCTCACTAAGATATGAACGTTTCATACTTATTGTCTTCACCGCAATAATTTTGCGAACCAGATAACCAAAATAAACAAGCGCAACCACATCAATGCATTTGCGTGCAGGCTGCTAATAGAAGTTGCCAATTCTGCATTCACTGCTGCTTTTTCACCATAGAGCCTGTCAGGCTAGACATTGGCTGCTCTATTACGCATTTTGGGCGCCACATAGTTATTCAGGGGTCTTTCCAGTCCATTTTCCAATATTTAGGCATGTTTCTGTGCCTGCACCTAAACTGACCGCGATATGTGCAGGCCATTGCTTTTTCAGACTTGAGGTTTCATTAAAAGGAATATGCGATTAAATGAACTGTTTATTTATTTCGGAGGTCACGGGAATGGATGGTTCGCTTCTGCGAAGCCACTAGCAAAATTGTGGTAGCCCTATTAAAGGTTGTTCTTCAGTTAATAACAAGCCGTTATGCTCCGACGAGTGGCTCAATTGTGGACAGCTTGCAGTCGGAATCGCTTTCTTCAGTGTCATCTTCACCCAGTTCGATGATGATGGGCTGGTTGTTGTCACTCCCAGGCATGTCAACTCTGAAGTTTGCCACAATGTCTATCACGTGACGAATCTTGTTCCTCCAGCCTTTCGCCTTTACGTGCTTGATTTCGTCGTCCCTGAAGAGTTTTTCGACCGTGGCCAGCATGACGTTTCTATTGTCTGCAGCGATCCCATTTTAAACCTTTGCCCACACGGGCGCAATGGCATTAAAGTCCCATTGATACGGAGCGAGCCTTAGTACAAGGCGACCGGCCCTTTCAGCGGCGTTGTCTATGATGTAGCTCAGAAAGCGTAACTTCACAGATGCTACAAACTCGAGAAGCTGATTCGTCACCATGCTTTCACTGTAGGTAAGGTTCTTGCTTTTGAGGCACTCTTGCATTTTCCCTTCTTCCAGGCCGTCGTCGGCAATTTCTCTTCTCGACGGGTACGGTAAGGTGTATTGTTCAAAACAATGATGCTACCAACCGGCGGCATCAGTGCTAGTGTAATGTAAGTGCGAAATATGGTCCCGCTGCTGCGTATTTTCATATGTAACTCGTTTAGATGTTGGCTATACGTTATGTCGCTGTACTGGTTTAATGCTAACGTATTAGCGTCGACAGTGATCGTGAGATGGATTCTGCGACAATTTTTCGTCAGTGGTGAGTGTGCTTGCCTATAGAGAAATTCAGTTCAAAACTAACGAATTTTTCTGGTCTGACATGCCATTGTGCCTATTGTGCCTATCCTCAGCGCCTATAGCGCTATAAGACCAGTTCACTCGGTTTGCAACCTTCCATGACTCGAGGGGAAAATTCAGTGTAGTTAAGTTTATACGGCACATCTCGTAGCAAAAATAAGTTTTCATGAGTTTTTAACGCTAATTTCCACTTACGTTGTGTCGGTACGTTCCACTAACCAAGTTGTGCGCATGTTGTCTATCCACTTATGTTGTACACGGCAACGGTAACTACTGACCATTACGTTGTGCCCACCCTGCAAAGATGAACCTTGTAGGTTATCAAACGACGAGCGTTTGTAAATGGCGATCTAAACGCACTTGTGAAAAAGTACGGCAAGTGCTTCTCAGATTGAGATTAATACAATACATGAATTTGGAAATAATATTACAATGCTAGTGAAGCTTTAATAGATCGTTCGCTAAAGCCGCGATAAAAGAGATTATTTGTAAAAAGGCCTTAAATAGAAAACTGCCATCCATGGGAAGTTAGCCCAAATTATTTTGAAATATTTGCGTTCGTTAAACCCGGAAATCTAAACACCACTACAAGGCAGATGCCGCAGAAGAACTTCAACATTGTACTTTACGAGTACTGGAAAGTTACAAGTTATTTTTACAGAAATAGCGTACATTTAAAAATTAATTCCTTATACAAGGTCCCAACAGCCACAAGCAGTGGGGACGGATGTAAGGCCCTCTTGCTACTTTGGAGCGGTCGTCAGCGTTCGACCGACAGTGGCAGTCTCTTGCGTTTCACATGGTACTACTTCCCGTGGCGAAGGTGCTCACGTGGCGTTTGTTCGGACAGACCAGACATAGCCTTCACGTACGGCTTTAGACAACGTGAACGATAACAGAGGGCAGTAGCGTAGGCCACGTCGGATTAACGACTGGTTAAATATCGTGTATAACGCCAGTGAGTTCATTATGTAAAGACCATTGTAGGCGATATAATAGGTGTTTCGAGAAACCGCTATCACGGGACCGAGGCCACAGTAACACGAAGGAATCCTAGAAGTGATAGATATCTCTGTAGCTTTGGTCTTACAGAGTTTTTTGGGAAGGCTGGGACATTGTGCCCCATTCGCGAGTGATCTGCCAGGTTGTACGGCGCGCGCTATGGCATAACGAGCATTACGTAGTGGGTGAGCTAGCAGCAGCGGGAAGTATCCAGAGGCAGATAAGGTTCGCTTTCACAGAGAAGGTGAAAACAGCAATTAGCCAGTGTTTTCAAGCCTAGATGAGCTCTAGGCTAAGATAACATACGCCAATATTGTGTCCCAATCGCAGTGGTTGAGAGAAGCGTACATCGGCAGCATATCGGTGAGAGTTTGGTTCAGGCGCTCTTTGAGTCAATTGGTTTGTCAGTGATAGACGGCTGTCAGCTTTTGGCAATTAGAGCATGAACGAAGAGCACACTCGACGATGCGGGACAGGAACCGGTTTTCATCGGTCAGACGGTGTCAAGTAGCCCCATGATGCAAGATGATGTCGTAAAGAAGAATAGCGGCAACATCCGTACTGTAGATGGTGGACAGGGCATGGATAGTCACGTATTGCACCGCATAGTCAGGTCACTACGTAGACTCAAATGGTGCCTGATGCCAACGTTAAGTCCGGCGCTGAAGAACGGCTCAGCGGGGATGTAGGTTGGATGAAACAAAATGGCTAGAAGCATAGCTGATCGCTTTCAGCGTTGACATATGTTGCAATTTGCGTCATATCGATGCATGGAGCAGCAGGTGCCACTGTAGAAGAAACTGTGCTTGACACAATCATAAGCACTAGCGACCCCGAGGCGCCCAGTGGCGGACTGACCGTGAAGCTGGTGGAGGACAGCTGAACGCACATAGACAAGCACAAGGAGAAGGCGTACAGGGCCGTCTGAGTGCATAATATGGTGCTATAAGGTGCCGTCGTGATGGCAGAAAAAGTGGAACGAAGGGTTGAGTGTGGCAGAGCTAAGACGGTCGGTGGTGTAACGCTACGCTTAGTTGCGACGTCATTCACGTGCTTTATTGAGAAAGTATTAGTAATAATAATAATAACAATATTAATAATAATAATAATAATAATAATCTTTATTTCACTCATGAAGGGAGGGAGCGCGGGAAATAACTGACAAGTCAGCTTGCCTAGTCCCCAGCTCCCCGGAGTACAAAATAGAAGAAACAGAACACTTTTGACATGGCAACATAAAAACAACAAACAAATTGTAATAGTAATGCAGCAATAACTTGTCGACAGCAGTGAGAATAAGTAACTATAGAAATAAAAAGTTTGTTAACTGGGTGATAGGCCAATGTTAAAGGAAACGTACAAACATGAAAAAGCTTCAAGTAAAAAGCGCTACATTATGAAGGAAAAGATGAAAAATAAAAGGGTACCCATTTGTGTAGTATGAAACAGTACATTGATACATCGTAATGCGTATAGCGTATATGCGCAGAGATGAAAAAACCATATGAAATTCTGTCATGGGAAAGGAGCTTTGCCACAGAAGAACAATTTCAGTTTCTGGTTCGTTGCTGCTTTCGGAGTGAAACCGTTGTTATGGCAGAAATTTAGCAATTGCGGTAGCGTTCTGTTCACCATTTATTGTCCGTATACGGTTCTGCACGTTTTCATTAGCCATGGCTGTGTGTTTCGATTCTCATAAGGTGTGGTCCTTTTAGAAAGCGATGCCATCCGTAGTAGGGAATAGCTGTTATTTTTTACTTCAAGCTTATAACGTGAACACAGGCAATGCGGGTATAGCTCGTCTATTTTCATTATACAGTGCTTTAAGAATAGAGGGGGGGAAGGGTGACTCATGGGGACTCAATATTTCTTATCATTTTTTTGTAATATCCTGATTCTTTGCAAATTACCTTTCGTTGTGTTCCCCAAACTAATTGGCAATATTTCATATGTGAGTAAAATAGCGCATTGTAGAATAGACGCTTAACCTTAGTATGTCAATCCAACGATGCGAGACAGTTTTGACACAATATGGTCGATATGAATGTCCCAGCTCATATTTTCAGAAATACACTCCAAGTATTTTAAATGCGCTTACTAGTTTTACCTTTGAGTTGTGCAGCTCAAAGTACGAAAAAGTCTTAAAAAATGTGTTAAAGTCCAAGATAGACACGACGCAGGCGTCGGTGTGTTGCTCGCGTTGACGTCAGGGAGATCCATATGATGCCCTCACAGCCAACTGACACCTTGATGGAGCTCGCCGGACTTTTGCACGACTAAAATGGAGTGAGTTCTCTTGCAGGCGGAAAACCAAGCCACAAATGTGACCTGTAGGTTATTTGAGTGAAGAATGCCATCAGTGAAACTGTGGCACCAGCTAAGAAGCCCAGGAAAATGTGCGAAAACAGACAGCAGTCATCCCGTACCCATTAGCCTAACTTTGGCGTCGTTGTGTTGAGGAAAAAAGTCAGCATGCGATCATACATGGGTCACGAACGCTTATCACGCCATTAGGAGCTAAATTAAGGCTTTCTTGTTTTCAGCGAGGTATAAGCCCCGCAGTACATTTGTCTACCCGAGCGGATGTAGCAATTTTCAAGGTATGTTACTGGTCCCCAGTAGTTTTAAACAATCAAACTGGAAGATGTGCTCATCCAGAGTTATAAGAGTAGAAAATTCACGATTTCTAGGGAAACATGACGGGCGTTTGGCAGAGGCGTCTTTGTGCTTAATACAGGGGGTCGAAAAATGGCGTCGCAAGACCTGGCCAGCAGAGCGACAGATGTCAATTCGCATGCATAAACTTTGGCCATGGCAGCTCTACTACGAATTCAGAGCGAGCGGCTTCAGATTATGTCCCCACTAGCGGTTTATCAGTCAGGCATGTAATTCTTGTAATGCATGAAAAAATGTCCCTTGCGTATGTGGTTATCTAATTTGTGCAGCCTAGTACATATACACCGTCATCAGCACATACGAGGTGCTTCATGTCGAAGCCCGCTGCTGCTATGTCCCGTAGAGCCTATCCAATATTTCGCTATGATTACAGCACATGGCGTCTACGCTAAAGTCCCCTTCGCGGCCTTGCAAAGTGAAAGGATAACGTAAATATACTGCAGCCTATTTGTACAAAAAAAAACATTTCGTTTTGTTTGAATCGTAAAATACTCCTCACACCCGCATTACTAAAATTAGGTTATCTTGTCAATGCAAATAGCTAAGGCGCGTGCGGAGTATAACGTATGCGAATTGCGGGACACAGAACAAGCCGCAAGTGGCTGTTGCCTCGGCCATGTCACTTCAACTGCCTTATAAGTATTAACGTGGAGTGGCCTTCCGTATGTAAAGGTAGTTAAATAATCTAAAACAAACAATTTTCTTTCATTCCTACAATCAGACGTACACAGGCCTGCGGCAAGTAGATTCGTCGCCTAAACGCTAACTCCTGCTGCAGCATGGCTCTCGGATTGTGTAGTGCAGCCGATACGTTCCAGGACTACTACGGGCCTTGAAATATGAAGTTTGCATGTGTTACTTAGACGACGTGGTAATCTTCTGGGAGAGATTTGTTCACATAACATGTGACCGGACATGCGGATAAAACGCTTGGAGAAAGCTGGCATCATATTCAATGCTGAGAAGTACCATTTTTAACATTTTTGATGATGATTGCCTACAGGCGGCGAATGGAAACAGAACAGAATGGAAATAATAAGAGGGGCGGCTAGAGCAATAGAATAAATTGAGTGCTTGAGCTAGGGTTTGGGCTTTTATTACGCGATGCTTGTTTAGGTGTCGAAGCAGATTTTGCTTCCGCGTCTGAAGCTTTAGCCTGCGTCATCGGCATGAGGTTCTGTGGATAGGCCAAGACAGTGCTATAGCTCAGCTCCGTTCCAATTCGCTTATGGAGGCACTCACAATTCACCTTGCATTGGATCCGAAGTACGCCGACAAAAAGAGAGCTGCAAGCTATATATTTGCAAGTTTCCGAAATTCATGACGTCATATCGCTGATCCAATGGCAACATTGTGCTGGAAGAGACAAACCACCTGACTTGGTAACATAAAGAGTGTCATCGTCTTCTCTTCTTGCATCAAACTTATGGTGGCACAATCCAGCTTGACTTCATTATCTGCAACAGCCCATTCCTACTCAGTATGCTAAATTCGTAGAACAACTTGAATGCTCGGTTAAAATGCGAGAGGAAACAGTGCATGTTTGGTTGCAAAACGTCCAACAGCTGCTCTCCGAAGAAGTGCAAGTGCTCAGTAGAGGGAAAGAGCTCTCATACGCAACTCTTGTTCTCCGACTATATCGTTTCTTAGCGCTAGTGGTTTACTTCATGTAGTTGTTCACCTCCAGCAGCTTCCAGCATCCTTGGCTGGCAGACCCGCAGTCCTCTTACCAGAAAGGCACGCGTTCACAAAGAATGCCAGACCGCTAAAAGAGTGTTAAGCAGTTCCTTGCCTTGCAAACACCGCTGGCCTGTCGCCGAGACAGCGCCGTTTGCCCCATTGCGAAGAGACACCCACCTAAGCATGTCTGTTCTCTATCATTGATTAGGAATACTGCAGGTCTCTCTAAACGCGTGACACGGTTGCTACGTGTAAAGTGCATACATCATGATCTTCTTCTGTGCCGTCACTCGCGCCATTCATTTAAAACTGAAAATTCATGAAATTTAGGCCACAACTATGGCCTACTGTCGTTTGATTTCGAGGCGTAGAAACCCCGACACCATATACTCGGAGAAATAGGGAGGGAACAACATTATTGAATGCCTGAGATCGGGTTAATGAAAGGGAAAAAGTTGGAAGATCCGCTTAGGTCTTCTTCCCCTTCAGGTAACAGCCAGCAGTCCTTGGACCCCGGTAGCGTCTTCAGCCATCCGGACGAGTCGGAACTTTCGGATCGGAGCTAAACAATGCGGTCTCCCACTGCTTTGTAGACCGGATTCCCAAAGAAGAGTGTTCTTCTTGTTGGACATGACTGCGTTGGAAGGAGCACGACCAAACTATGTGCTGACGTTATGCCCTGCCTTTGAAAATTTTGCATTCGGCTGTATACAGTACTGGGTAACAGCGACTGGGGGCTAAAGGGTTAGGGAAAGTGTTAGTCCGGAGCAAACTCTATGCCACTGACTGCCACTTAGTTGCCGTTCCGTGTGCTGCGGGATACTTGGCCCTCACTAGTCTATAGTGATTAAGGATGTCTTGATAGAACACAAGCCTGTCCAGGCCCGACCAGCAAAAAGAGAGCGTCAGCAGCGGAAAGATGTTCGTCGGCTCAGTTCGTTCGACCTCGAGCCGAGTCGTGCACGTTCTCGTTCACGGGGAGGCTAGAGTGGGCCGGCGCCCAGACGATTTGTGCCCGCCTGACTTGGTTGCCACTAAACTGGTCAGCCGGATGTTGAATGCTTCAGACGAGACACCCCTCCTTGGGAACTTTAGAATGGCCGACTTGGAGTCGCTCACTATGAATTTGTGTTAGGAGGTTGCCGTCATTGCCAGAGAAATAACCACCTTCTGCACAGCTTCCGGCGACATTGTGACGCTCGTGGCGGAAGCGATTGAATCGCCCTGTCGATTTACTATTGCAATGGCCATGACGTCGTGATCGTCATAATCAGGGGCGTCCATCTAGACCACGTCCTTAGACCTCTTGAATCTCTTCTTTATTGTGTGTGCTCTTGGCCGTCTCCGCTCCTCGTTATATGCCGGGTGCGTCTTCATCGGTAGTGGCGGAAAGTAAATATTTGTCGTGATCTCCGTTGGGATGTCCAATTTGGCTCCGAATCGGGATCCTTGATTAATGTTCAGGGATTGTAAAATTTGCCGCCCTGTCCGGCTCTTGGAAGGTCTTTCTAGTTGAGTGGTCCTCTGAGGTTCGATCAGCTCGCCTAGGGTATTGTGCAGCCGCAGTGCTTCGAACCGTTCGTTCGAGGCTGTGGCGGGTATGCCTAGCACATGTATGAAAGCCCTCCTGATCATGACATTTATTTTGTTCTTTTCGTACATCTTGAGATTCAGGAACGGGATGACGCATATCACGCGGCTCAGGACGAATGCCTGAACTAGTCTAACAATGGTGGCACTCCTTCATCCCCTAGTACCAATTGGCGAACTCGAGATGAGTCGGGTCGTCTGATACACGCGCTTTTCGAGCGCCCTTATGGTTTTGGTGTTGTAGCCGTAAGCCTGGATGCGCAGGCCGAAACCCTGATACAGAATACTGTTCGAATAATATGCCTCGATCTGGTGCTCAGTAGGATTGGTGGCATTATAGCAGCCGACTTGCGTTCCCTCGGGCTGCTTGACAAAGTAGGAACTCTCATTTTTAGGGGAGCAACCCAAGCCACTCGGCTTGACCTACGCTTCCATCGCATCTATGGCTCTCTGCAGGACGTTCTCTATGTGTCCGTCACCGCGCCTCGAAATCCAGACGGTAACGTCGCCCACATGGAGACTATGGTGTAGCTCCTCTATGTCTCCTAATATTTGAGGGAGGCCGAACATAGCGGCGTTAAAGAGGAAGGGCGAAAGGACCAAGCCTTGCGGCGTGTCCCTGCCCCCAACTCCAACTCGACCGACTGAATCGTCCCGATTGTTAGGACGGCCGTCCGGTTCGTCAGCAAGGCTTTCACGTACTCGTGCGTTCGAGGGCCCCACCTAGTTTTCTAGGTTTTCCAGCACCGATTCGTTCCTTACATTGTCAAAGGCTTTGATCTAATCCAACGTATTGCCCTTGTGTCAAGAAGAGAGCAGCAGTATCTGTCGATAATGTGGTGTTTGAGCCTGAGCATAATATCCTGAGTCGATACCTTGGTTGAAGTCCTATCATTGCATGAGGAAATAGTCCTTTCTCATTTATGCACCTGTTGAATCTCTTGAATATTAGGTTTCCCAGGCTCAAGGTAAGCGAAATGGGTCGCAAGTTCTCCAACTGTCATTTTTCCCGGCTTCGGGAACATGATTTATTTGGTCTTACATTGTCTAAGGATAGTGCCTACCCTTCAACATTGATTCATATATTTGGTGAGAGCCTCAATGAGTCCTCGTCAAGGTTTCTCAGCATTTTGTTAACACCGTCCTGGTGCCAGTGCATATTTCTTACGGAGATCCCGTATGGCTCCCCTCGCCACCGCCGTCATTAGCGGGAGGTCGAACGTTGTGTTTGCAGCTCTTGTGTATAGTTTAAGTTGCTTTTTCGGATTTGTTCCGACGTAACGGTGACATAGTTTTATTGATTAGCGCCTTATCCGTACCTTGGACAATGTGCAGAATTTTACTGATGTTGCGTCTTTCTTAAGTTTTGCTGCCTGTTGTGTCTATCAGATATCTAAGGATATTCCAGCCTTTTGCTAGGCATACCAGTGGTTTCATGCCATCGCAGATGTTGGACAAGTTTCGCAGCGGCAGCTGAATCGTGAAACCTTCAATTTGTTTCTTGAGGATTGCTAGCCGCCTGGCGGACTGCTGGTTGATCGTTTATTTGCCTAGCCTCTCTTACAAGGCCCCCTTCGCTTCCGACATGTGTAGAAGTATGGCGTAGACGTAGTGAATTCAAGCTTCCTCTGGAATGGTCTTTGTGGCTTTCACCACGCATATGTGAAGCTGGTAGAGCCACGATACAGTATCCTCGATTTCGTGTTTCTGCACTGCCTAACTGCGAGTTCCTTGCGGCTGCTCTAAACTTCCTGAACACATCCCACTCTGTCGTTTTGATTTGTGTGCTCCCGTTGAGTTTGTGGGGGCCTGATCCGAGTTGTGCGGCGACTATGTCATGGTCTAACCTGAGATTTTCGTGTTTATTTAGCCCTACAACGCCATGTCCAGCGGTTCAGGGGAAAGATAAGTCTAGTGAGGTATCCATGCTCACGCTCTTGCCTATCTAGGTGGGGCGCACCGGGTCGGAAAGGAAGTGAGAGAAATAGAGACAGTGAATGAGATGGAAATAATGGAAACAAAAAACTTAGTACCCTTCCACTCCGTGAATAACGATGACCAGCAAAGCTGTGTATGCGGGCCCCTTAATGGCGAACTGCACCTCTACTGCGGGTCGGCCCAGCATCGCACTAGATTCAGGTTTGGCCCACGTATGGCGACTGCTCAATGTCTGCTTCACTTGCGCCGCGACGTTAACCCGTATTGCAAAACCTTCGGGATCAGCCCACCTATGGGGAGCGCTTAACACCTGCTTCACCTGCTTCACCTGCTTCAGGTCCCCCCCCTCCTTTCCCAATCTGCTTAGGCGAGCTTCCACCAATGCTCGCTCCTCCTTTTTTCTCGATAAATTAAGGCATTCATTCAGTCATTCCTAAGTTGCTGCAGAAAATAACGTGTCTTCTTCTCCATAATAACCCTGTCTCTCGCCTGGACTCTCCCATTGCAAAACAATATTGCTGTGTTGCACACGGCTGGGCGTCTCATATACAACTTTCTAGGAATGTCCGGCAGCGCGACATGCAATTTTCGGTGGGTGACGAGACAGTATAGAGCACCTTCTCTGCCACTTCCACACAGCGCTCTGCTCGCTGAGTTACTATTAGCCGCTAGGACGAAGTACGAAATGAAAGAAACCTAGCTGGATTGGTCGCGGGCAGCTCTTTTCGGATTCGCGACGCGTCGATTTAAAACATATCGTTACGTCCAGAAAGACACAAATGAAAGAGGCTATTTACAGGCTATTTATACTGGAGCCAGACGGCTAGGCCGACACTCGCCCGCGCCAAGGCACAGACCAACTTCATCGTCGTTCTCGCGGCGGCTCGTCTTTTGAGTATCTCCCGATAACATCGTAATAATATATTTCTTATCTAAGCCTAAATGACAGCGACACAAGTGAGGTGAGAGACGGTAGCTCGTTGGTTTGGACTAACGACGCTCTTCACGCAGCACTTGCGTCCTATTCGTGTTTGCGAACGGGAATGAAAGGCAGGAGGGTAACATGCCTTCCGTTTTGCGATTGGTTTTTTACTTTCTAAAAAAGTCGTAAATGAACCGCCGACCCCGGACGCTGTATGGGCAGTTGCTGCCGATTTTGATAGCCGATTCTTGTTCTTCGCGCAAGGGATATGCAACACTTCCTTCCTTCAACGATCCGTTTTAATCGACACGTCTGTCCAGTCATATATCTTCATCAGAGAAGCATAGGCTAGTGCTGACAACCTTCGGTGACAACATATACACGTATGTTTAAAACGCATCACATGGGCGCTTATTGTTCCTTGTGGTAGAACTGTAGACACGGAAAAATGGTTTATTAAGAACACCGATGCAAAAGCAGAAACATAGTGCGATTTATCCTTGTCATACTTGTTAATTCCTGAGCCCAGACGGGCCGATAGCATGTAGATGGACTCGGTGGGTATGCTAGGCCTAAGCTTCTGTGGAAGCGAACGCTCTTAGCGCAGGTACTTGGCAATTTCTATACTGTTTGTATTTGAGCCTCAGAGCCTTTTGTCTATTATCTTTCAGTACACTGGAGAAAGTGGAAGCTCACTAATTGCCTCAGCTATGTTATGCGTTCGACAATATCAATCAGCGCAGGTTTACTGGGAGTCCGTTCGAACGCGTCTGAACGACTTTTGCGTTCGTGTCAACTCCACAACATTGCCACCACAGCGACAACTCGCAGTCATCATTTGCGTACGAACTACTAAAAAATGAGGCGTCGTCTGCGTTTTTGTGATTCAAGTGATTCAAGTGTTTCTGGTTTTCTGTTTTTTGTGTGTGTTTAGTGCGCGCATTTCTGGTAAAATGGGTGACAAGAAACATTCCACGATAAAAGGGTTTGCAAAAGCATTTTCCGATTTTGAGGTCAGATTCAATGGCAAGTAGGAGAGGCTGGAAGAGTCGCTGGCAGAAGTAATCGAGAGAGAACTGGAGAGTGTGAAAAAGTCCATGCAATTCTTTAATGAAAAGTTTGAAGAATTCAAAACACAGATGGTAACGCTCAAGAGAGACCTTGCTTTTGTAAACGATGACAACCTGCACCATAAACAGGAACATAACCGCCTTGTAAAGGAACTGAGAGTAGGGACCGAAGCGACTGACCTCCAGCAGCACAGTCGGAAGACAGATTTGGAAATAAAGGGTGTTCCTTTAGCATAGGATGAGAACCTGTTTGACATATTTGAGGCAACTTGCTCTTCTTTAAAATCTGATATTAAACAAGCAGACATAGATGTCACACATGGTGTCGCAACAAAAGATAAAAACAAATCAAATATTGTTGTAATGTTCCCGCCCATGAAGGTCGCAATCCCTGTCCTGCTAGCAGTGAAGAAGTGCCGGCTAAACACCTCCAAGCTGGACTTTGAGGTAAATGATGGTATGCAAAAGGATAGACAGTTGGGCGAGTTGGTACGGTAACATGATTTTTGGCCTCTAGCGCGAAGTGAAACACGGACACAGAAAGGAGCAGACAGGACGAGCGCTCTCAACTAAATTTTTATGGAAACGAAGAACATATATATATATATATATATATATATATATATATATATATATATATATATATATATATACAGGCGATTGCAAAAACCGTAGCATAAGAACATGACAAGGTAAAAAGCATCAGTTAAACATATCAGGGGGTATGGAATTCAAAGAACAAAATTATTTCAGATTAGTACACGTATTGCGAAGGTACTGAAATTCGCAATCTAACAGAGACAACGAAGCATGATTGACGCAAGTGTCTCCTAATCTTTTTATGTGGAAAGCCTGGATAATTTCCCGCGTGGTTTGGCATCTGTGTCTAGAAAGAATTTTTTGAGTGTTCAAAGAAAGGATTGCAGCCACAATCGAAACAATGTGCCGCTAAATGTGATGCGTTAGGGTTGTTTAGAGAATGTTTATGTTCATTTAGTCTAATGTTAATGCACCTACCACTCTGTCCAATGTAAGCTTTCCCACACGCGAGTGGAATCTGATAAACAATACCCGTGTTGCAAGGCACTAAAGGGGACACATGTTTAACTTCGCAATCATCTGTCTGCTCCTTTCTGTGTCCGTGTTTCACTTCGCGCTAGAAGCCAAAATCATGTTACCGTACCAACTCGCCCAACTGTCTATCCTTTTGCATTACATTTCTTGTACACAGGGCTCTTTTCAATGTGAACGCTTTAACCTTTCTAGTGAAGCCAATGTTGCTTCTTTGATTGCACTAACAGTTTGCAAAGCCAGAACTGTGGTATGGTACAGCAGAACAGGCATTTTTCCTCCGGATATTCAAGCAATCTTTGGAAGCATGAAACCTTCAACAGGACACTCCCGAAGGATGGCCCGGATTCTGAACTCGGAACTTTGGCGGCAGGTCCGTTTCTTCAGGGACAGGCTACTGGTTTTGTGCGGGAAAGCCCCATCTGCGGAAGGCCAGCGACGATGTTTTCGAGAATGGATTAAGATCGCAGAGCAGGCCACGGAATTCCTAATGGCCCATGCTCGTCTTTCGTTACCGAAGAAGGATAAGACTACGCGGGACCAAGGAAAAGTGCTTGTGCTCGGCGGTCAACAACTCCCAGCTAATATCGAAAGCACTCTGCGCAAGGGACCAAAGTTTGCTTGTGAACCTGAACTGTCACCTCCGGAAAAGGTCAGCTTGTCTAGATCCATTTCTCGTTGCGTCACTGAAGACTTTCGACCAAGGTGTGTGACTGAGTGCGTTGATGTGATCGCGAGGACTGTACCTCAGTCGTGTAAGTCAGACAACCTAACTGGTGTGTCGCGTTTTTTCGTCAAGCATGAGCTTAGGTTGGTTACTACGGACAAAGAAGGTTTCTTTGTTGTTGTTCCTGAAGAATTGTACACACAAAAAGCTAAAACAGCTATTGACAAAAATTTTGTTCCAAAAATTACCAATTTAAAGAAAGTAAAAAAACTGCAATTGATTTGCTTGAGAAATTTGGTCTGGAGCGCCTCGTGTCGGGAGTTAAACATTCCAAGGGTCTGCACCCCGAAATATTTTTTAGTGCTAAGACACATAAGCCAGAAGTTCTTTTTCGAGCCATTATTTTTGAAAAAGGAACGTGGCAGTACGCAGTCTCAACTTTTTTGCATAATGTATTGTCTTCAGTTCGTCTTAATAACCCATTCCTGATAAGACATTCGGAAGAAATTGTGTCCTTCCTAACAGAAAATATTCCAGGTAAATGCTCAGCGATCAGTGTTGGTGTTGAAGACCTTTTTTTATTCGCTTCCGCAATCGGAACTACTGTGCTGTGTTAAAGAAGCACTGACTCTCAACAGTGATGAGTTCCGGTTTACTCAGGACTGTGGGATGGCCGTGGAATCTTTTTTAGAACTTTTGTTGTTTTACATAGGGAATACTGTTGTAAAATGGCGTAGTTCTATGTATGTACAAAATCGGGATTTTGTATTGGTTCTAAAGTTGCGCCAGTTTTGAGCGACATTTATCTAAGTCGCGTTAATAGAAAACTACAAAACAGTCTTAAGGATTGGCGGTGCATGCGTTTAGATACGTAGACGACTATCTGGTGTTTTGTTCTCGCGATAACTACACCAAGAAAGCTACGGATATTTTAAAAGTTTTTAGCGAATGTGGTGGGGGCGCAGGTTTCACGCTAGAGATTATCCAGGGCAACAAATTACAGTTTTTAGATCTTTGCTTAACGTTCCAGGATGAGCATGTCTGTTGGCATTATTCGCCTAGGGCCAAGAAGCCACTGCTAGAATTTTCTTCTTGCCATTCTAAACTTGTTAAACGGGGGATAGCTTATTCAACTCTTAGGTCTGCCATTACTAAGTCATGTCCACACAATATGCAGCAAATTTTTCACAACAGATAGAAAGGCTTGGAAAGGCTAGCTATCCTGTGCCTTTATTATCATTAACCTGCGAAAAACTTGTAAAACGGGTAAAAGGCCCTGGTAAGAAACAAGAACAACAGAAAAAGGAAACAAAGTTTGCTGTAGTACCCTACATACATAGATTATCCCATGGTTTAAGGAATGTGGCCAATAGGTATGACGTCAGTACCGTTTTCTCGGCCCCACGCAAGTTGGCTAACATGTGCCCTTTGATAAATAGGAGACTTGAACAGGAAGGCAAATAAAGAAAAGATGATTGCGGAGTTAAACATGTGTCCCCTTTAGTGCCTTGCAACACGGGTATATTTTATCAGATTCCACTCGCGTGTGGGAAAGCTTACATTGGACAGAGTGGTAGGTGCATTAACATTAGACTAAAAGAACATAAACATTCACTAAACAACCCTAACGGATCACATTTAGCGGCACATTGTTTCGATTGTGGTTGCAATCCTTTCTTTGAAGACACAAAAATTCTTTCTAGACACAGATGCCAAACCACGCGGGAAATTATCGAGGCTTTCCGCATAAACAGATTAGGAGACACTTCCGTCAGTCATGCTTCGTTGTCTCTGTTGGATTGCGAATTTTCAGTACCTTCGCAATACGTGTACTAATCTGAAATAATTTTGTTCTTTGATTTCCATACCCCGTGATATGTTTAACTGATGCTTTTTACCTTGTCATGTTCTTATGCTACCGTTTTTTGCAATCGCCTATATATATATGTTCTTCGTTTCAATAAAAAATTAGTTGAGAGTTAGCGCTCGTCCTGTCTGCCCCTTTCTGTGTCCGTGTTTCACTTCGCGCTAGAAGCCAAAATGATGTTATCTTCATCAAGAAACATCTTCGTGCGGCAAATAAACTACTTTAAGGAGAGGCTCTGGCAGCAAAACGAGAAAGAGACTCAAATATACTTTGGTGTCCGATGGCAAACTTCTAATGAGGAAAGCAGACCGAACAAAAGTACTCCACGTGACATGCGCAGAGGACTTGAGCAGAGTTGTTTAATTGGATGGCGTATACTAATCCCGCGAAATAGGAAGCCAGGCTTGTGTTTCATGACGTATTATTCTACATTTCAACGTAAGAAGTATCCGTAAAAATTTGAATAATATCCTGGCATACCTGTCACAGTTTTCTTTCCGATATGACGTCATTGCCGTCACAGAAACATGGTTAAAGAAAAGAATATGCCTTTATACCGGGTTACACTATGATATCGCTGCCTAGGAGCGGTTCAACACGTGGCGGTGGCGTAGCCATTTTCGTCAAAGCAGAACTTCGTTATTGTGCTTCTCAAGTTAGCGCAGCAGTGAAGCAACTGAAGCCCTTTTCGTGAAGCTTCAGTGTCGCCCCATAATTGGCGTGATTTGCCGTCCGCCGGATTCTAAAGTGCAAAAGTTCATTTCTGTAATTGAAACCATATTCATGTCATATGCAACAGCAAACAATCGCACTGTAGTCTGCGGTGACTTTAACAGTGATCTATTAACGGACGACTGCAGTGACCATGTCTGTCTTGTTCAGTCATTCAATTTAAAAAATGCCATTAACTCCCCAACACGAATGACCAGTCAATCCGCATCTGTCATTGATCAGATGTTGTGCAATCTTGATATGAATTTGCGAGCCGGTGTGTGCGATGTCGTTGTCGCCGGTCATTGCCCCACGTTTAGGTTCCTATTGCGAGCCTCTATGATACGACCTCGCCAATGTAACACAAAGCGATTTTGTCGTATTCATTACGCAAGAGCTAGAAAATTACTTAAGCCGGATAACTTCGAAATCTTGGTTAGTGACAATCTAAACATTGAATTTGAAAATTTCGTTTCGTTAATCACAAATTTATTTATCCAATCTAGACGCGAATAACTCAAACATAATTATGAAGAACCTATGTGCCCCTGGCTAACCCGATACATACTTGCAGTTCTTAAGAGTAAGAATTCATACTACAACAGATGGAAGAAAAATAAAAATGAGTATAACCGCAAGCAGTTTAAGTGTTACGTGAATAAGTCAGTAGCAATGACTAGAAAATCAAGGAAACTGCATTATACAAAACTGGTTACACAAAACAATGAAGACGCGAAACAACTATGGAAGATAGTTAGAAACGTAATTGGAATAGATCGACAAAATGTCACATCCAATAATAATTATCCGCATGTTGCTAATGATTTTAACGATTACTTCATTATTGTTGGTTCTAGCCTTACTAGTAAATTTCCATTCCAGCTATCTACTTCACTTGTACCCAAAACTGCATGTAATAACTTCTATTTTCATGACACTTCTATGGAAGATTTAAGATCTGTCGTCAGTAGGACGGGCCGTAAATAAAGCAGCGGGTATCATTGGTCCTTACCTTTGCCAACTGTTCAATCATTCCATTGAAAATAGGCAATCATTCCATTGAAAATAGGGCACGGCGGATCGAAAGCCGCCATGTCGCTAAACGGAACGCTGCTCTCCTTACAGGCTGCAGGTTTTCTTCATTTTCAACGCTGTCGTCATCCGGCGGCGCAACTCTACTGGCCTATCCTTTCAAGTATCACAGTGTGACGTCATCGCATGGCGCCGCTATAAAAGAAGACCGCCATGTTTTCGTGTTCTGTGGGCAAGGCGGATCCAAAGCCGCCTTGTCGTTAAACGGAACGCTGCTCTGCTTACTGCAGGTTTTTCTTGGCTTCACTGCTTCTGGATGTGCGCGCTCACTTGATGCGTCTTGTGACAAGAGCCATCTGATCAACAAAGGCCCTTCATTTTTAATGCTGTCGTCATCCGGCGGCGCAACTCTGCTGGCCTATCCTTTCAAGTATCACAGTGTGACGTCATCGCATGGCGCCGCTATAAAAAAAGACTGGCATGATTTCGTCTTCTGTGGGCACGGCGCGTCCAAAGCCGCCATGTCGCTAAACGGAACGCTGCTCTGCTTACTGCAGGTTTTTCTTGGCTTCACTGCTTCTTGATGCGAGCGCCCACTTCATGAGCCTTGTGACAAGAGCCAGCTGATCAACAAAGGCCCTTCATTTTCAATGCTGTCGTCATACGGCGGCGCAACTCTACTGGCCTATCCTTTCAAGTATCACAGTGTGACGTCATCGCTTGGCGCCGCTATAAAAGAAGACCGCCATGATTTCGTCTTCTGTGGGCAAGGCGGATCCAAAGCTGCCATGTCGCTAAACGGAACGCTGCTCTGCTTACTGTAGGTTAGTCCCCGTTCTAGTTCAATGCGTAGTGATTGTCGAGGCTTAGTGGTTCTGCCGTGCCCACGGCGTTGTTTTGTAATAGCGTATGACTGCTTTGTCTTTTGCAAACTACTAATTTGCGGCGATGTCGAGGAAAGCCCAGGACCTACCCAGAAGGAACAGTACGAGTAACTACATCAAGGTCAGACAGAAATTTGCAAGGAACTATTAGAAATAAGACTAATTTTGCAGAACTGAAAGAACACGTGCACGACTTTAGGCGTCCTTTGAAAAATATGGTGTCTGAGCGCTTAGCGCAGCATGAAAATACTGATCAATTGCAAGCCACATTGAAATCGTTTGATCACGTGATGTCTTTTCAAACCAAAAAGCTAACAGTCCTCGAAGACCGTAGCAGGCGCTCTAATTTAATTGTTCATGGTATACCTGAGACCTCCGTAGATTCAGAAGAGGAACTAAAGATTGAGGTTGTGAAAGGTACTTTTCACGACAAACTTGAGGGTAAATAAGAATCTGTTGGGCGTATCCATCGACTTGGTAAGCAGGTGGGAAAACGGCCTGTAATAGTACACCTGCAGAACGTACACCTGCAGACCCTCATGAGATATGCTCGCCGACGGCATGCCGATGAAGTGCTGTTTAGTATTTTTCTCGCACACAACTATAAACGAACTCCCTATTAGCGTGTAGACGAATGATGAGGGCGGCATATAGGTACAGTACCGTGCTTATTCGCCTGAAGAGGGACATTACAAATGTGCACATGGCATTCACATTTTATTAATTTAATGATGATATATGTGAGCTATGTGGACCTTTATGGTGTAGTGTAATATGCAATGTAGGAATGAAGTATTAACAACACAACAACAAAATTTTTTGTCATATGACCAACTGAGTAAAATCTGCTTTTCAAATGAACAAACATACCCCACAGGAATGCCACTTATAGCTTTTTTAACTGAGCTACCACATTTTTAGTCACATATACAGCTAGGGTATGCAATCCGATCCTAGAACATGGCTTAATTAGCAAAAAGCTTGCATAATCTTGACTACAGTTGGTGCATTAGAGGTGCAGCCTTATAGTTACTGTACACATTGCGTAATCTGCACACTGCAGAGCATTTACATAGCCTGTTCTGTACTTTCTTCATGCATGTGGCTGCAAGCCTTTGTTTTCAAGAGTGCACCTAAGAAGAAAAGTGTTTAAATTGTATTCGGTTTCGATGATGAACTTCGTTGGCCAAGAGAAGAAACATGCAAATTATAATATTTTTTATTAAGATAGCTGCCTTGCACTAGCAGGAACTACCTTTCATACCATAATTAGGGCAAGGCAGATGGCACCTGACAAAATCCAGAAAATGCATCATCCACTCTAAGTAATTGGTGAGCAAGCTTCAATGCCATGAGGGGCCAGTGAGCCTTGGCTCTGGTATGACAGGAACAGCTTTGAAAATACCGAAACATATGTGCTTGAGAAACAGAAGTTAACTCTGTCTGATACCCACTGGGGACTCCATTATAAATGTAAGCAGCAGTGCTTGTGTCATGCCCTGGTGCATAATTAAAGAGAGACTAATAGATCAATGAAAGGCATAGATAAAAACATTGAGAGGAGCATTATTTATTATCTTTTGCAATATCATGCTGCACTTGCCACAAATTATAAGCACTGCAATAGTTGTCTCTAGCTTGCTCATTTTAATAATGGTTCCATTCATAGTCTTAACTCGACAGCATAACACAACATATGAACTTATTGCGCTAAAGTCTGAGAGTGTGTTGGTTACATATACTACATTTGGTTACATGTACATATACTGGATGAGTGAGGGGCATATGAACACACTTAGTGCTACTTTCCAACTGAGATTATTCAATCCATTGAGCAACCTGACTTTAAGCCTTCACAGGTGTGTGTTCAAGTCAATGCACATACATTTGCCCACATCTACTGTTTGTTCTATATTGATTTCTCTTTTACGTGTAATCATGGTGGATTATATGGGGTATTACAATTAAACATTGAAGGCCATAATAATGAAAATAATATGGCATTTGAAAACAAAAAGCATAGGAAGGCCATCAAAATGACAGCAAAAATAAAGAATAAATTAATTATTTGTTTTGAAAAAAGCCTAACAAACTTATCAAATCACCATGACATGCCTCTTAATTGGCTCTTGAAAGTTGAGCTCCAAGATTGGTATGCTGTGTATATCACTGACAGTAAGCGCCAGACTAGCAATACCAGTGTAACAGGGGAATCACCCATTGCAATCACCTCTGAAAATTTAGTCAATGGAGTTAGAGAGCCCTTCTGAATCACCTTTCTAACAGCAGAATGACACTGTACCATTTTGGAACAATACGTTTGTGTTTCTCTGACATGACCCAAATACCTCAAATGGATCCCGGCACATATGGGAGAAGTAACCATGAATGGCTCTCCCAACCTCAACGAGAAGGCCCACCGAGCTGGGCGAGAACAAACCCACCGCGGCTCGGACAGTGACGGCCCAACACCCTGCAACCCCAGGGGAAAGGGGAAGGACTGCGGGGAGGCGACGACAACGAAGTAGCGATATGAGCCAACAGGGACAGACTGGTCACGTACCGTGACATACTGACACACTATATTAAAACAAAGAGAAACATACTCTCAACCCTGCAAACAACTTTACAGATTTCAAGAAACAAATTGGAGAAGGTTGAAAACCAGAACGTTCCGAAACCCAGTACACTTAAACAGAGTAAATTCAACACAATATCCATACGCGAGCTGCAAGCTCTGCAAACACGAACACGCAGACGGGGCGCACATCTTATGGAAGTGCACGCAGATGAGATCAGTATGTGTAGATGACAAAATAGAACCGGACCTTCTCGAGGAGCGATGGCCAAGCGCTCTGACTAGCTCGGAACTACACGACCAACTATGGTCTATCCAGTGGGCCCGGGCAGCGGTAGAAAGGCTATGCCTCACCGCACATAATGCTCGGGTGGCCTGAGCCCGGGCTGCAAAGCTTGCAGATGCTTTTCTCTTTAGAGTTATTTCTGTACGTCCCTCCCTGGTTCAAAAAAAATTACCTTCCTAAACGCCATGTGTATCTTTAGAGGCATGACTTATAGAGATACATTGGCAATTTAATCTCTCCACCATGAATGCTAAAAAGTCTCAAAAGGCAAAATGCTACTCGCTGATAGATGCTTCATTTCACAGAACATTTGCCCTTTTTACACACAATGCTTTGTTAAAGGTCATTTTCAGAGCAAGTGAAAACCGCAATTAGGCCTATAATTCTCTGCCTGTAATGATACTTTGTAAAAACTTGCTGTGAAACAGTATTGCATGAAGCTACACAGACTCTCTACAACTGCAGAAGATTACCCTTTTAATTCAGACAGCAGTGACATTTCTTTCCATTCATAATAAGTGAGTCAAGATGCCTGTGCTCACATTATTAAAATTACGTATTTCCTGATTCTAAATTGCAGTTAAGAATACTGCGTCCTTGACAGTGATTGCAAAATTAACGCAGCAATGGCTGTCGAATTTGAGCGTAAAAGCATGTGTCGCATCAGAGCAAACTTTTCGGTGTAGAAAGACGGTAAGTGAGCCTGGCACCAGAGGTGCCGGTAAATACATGTTCTTGATGTTATTGTGTTCTTTGTCATCTGCCATGGCACTGAAAAGGCCAGATATGTGTATCTGTATCTAGTGTAAGCAAGCGTTAAAAGTGAGTAGTTGTGAAGCTTGTGTATCTTCTGACAAAGCTATGTGGCTTTACTGTCTTGCTTCGGCTGTTATATGGCACTCAAGGAATTGGTGTGTGTCTGTATTTGGGCGATGTTTGATAAAAAGAGGCGGCCTCATTGGAGTCATGTGTGACTTTACCATGTACCAGCCCTGTTCTGCAGACTCTTGTCATGTATGGTATGAAGCTCAAGTAGAGTTGCAGACATCCATTGTATATTCCTTATTTATATAAAGAGGGAAGTACTTAACGCTGAGTGATACTATGCTTCCATCTCCTGTAAAGCAGCGTCTGTACAAAATAGAATGGTCCAAAGAAACATCAGTGTACAGCCGTGCCATCGCCTTAAGTCTGTTCTTGCACCGAAGCAATCAGAAGTGACTGCAACTTGTAACCACTTTAATTCACATGATCATTCACGTTGAATTAGCAATGCTGCCATGGTGTTCACCTAGGCGTGTTCTTGAGCGAACAGAGGGAGAGCAGCTATTGCCCTCATCACGTTCTGAATAATGATCTCAATCTGGTCCCTCTGCTTCAGTGAGGGCCAGTAAAACTGAGCCTCATAAATAATACGTGGCTGGAGTACAGACCACACAACATTACTGGCTATTTCAGTACAATATTCTCCACATTTAGAAGCAATCCTTCATATCAGGTGGAAGGTTGACATTGGTGTCTTCTATATTTTTCCTAGCCAATTTGATCTTGTTCTGGATTGGCGAACATCGAGACCAAGGATCCGTACTTCTATTTCTTTTAACGAGGACACCAGTGCCGCTAGCCAGGAATATTTTGGTGCGTGTGTTGGTGGGGGGTGGGTCGAGGAGGGCAGGGGCCACGTGAGCATTGTCTGCACATCGTCCTATGCCAGGTAAACAGAAATGTTGGGTTCGGGGGCAAGGAGTTAGGTTCCCGGTGTAAAGCATGCTGCAAGGCAATGCCGGTCTAGCATGGTGTGGTTGGAAACGCCGCTCTCAAACTGATTGCCAAGAATTGTTAGAAAGCTATATTGTGGCTCCTTTTCCTTGCAGCGAGGTGTGTATTGTCCAAAATGAGTGATGCACGAATGATGGATGTCGCTGCACCTATTGCTGCCTGCAAATGTGAGCCACCTTTCAGGAGCACAGCAGTACTGGGCGGTAATGCTAGTAAATTGACATAATTAGCAAGGCTTGATTAAGCGTACACTGGAGTTAAATGTCATTTTTGATTAAAATGGCTGTGACATATGAGTAGGCTTTGTTTTTTGTGGCCATTATCTGGCTTTCGTGCACCCCTGGATGGGCTGTATTATTCTTGCATCCTTCTGACAACAAACATTTGCTTGTGAGTACTTCTTGCTACCTTTATTATTGATTTTTTTTCTTGATACTCATATCCCCGTCTTTGCAATGTGACCTCTGGCTGTTTACGTTCTTAGGAATGCAGACTTGTATGATGTTAACATATCTGAAAAGAAGCAGTATACACAATGAATACTAGAATTATAGAAAGCCACTGCTGTAAAATTAATCGTCAATCTCGGAAAGGGTCAGCTGAATTAGCCACAATGAATAATTTACTGAAGCTATAAAAGCTGCTTTTCTGAATAAATTTTCCAAGACAAATAAAGCAATATGCGTGTCATGTTGAACGAGAATTCACAATTACTTGAAACATATTCGCTTTGAGAATTAGTCCCAGGTGGCACAAGCACACTTCATGCAGAACCTTGAAAGCAATACAGTGACAGCCACACAACTCTACCACGTGGAATAAAAAATATCCCAGACGGTAGCACACTACTCACAGAGTTAAAAAAACACACATGTTGTCATTTATTGAAATTTCTCTTTATTTTAAAAGTTCAATTCAGAAAAACATACTCTATAGTGTATTACCGTTTATGTCGGTTTCCATATTACATGCCCCTCTGTGGCAACAAAATGCTCCACATACGCAATCAGTCATGCATGCCCTCCTACAAAGAGTGCATTTTCTGAATGGAAATTGAGTGAATCAAGTGACATGTGGCTCATTTGTAGTTGCAGGTAAACTTGATGGCTGATAGCACTAAGGGCAAGTAAGAGTAGTATAAGCTTTATTTCTCTTTGTGGTTTGGGCGGTTGGTGCGTCCCTCAGTCCAAGGCTCCACTGATCTCTGTGGTTTGCTGGCCTTGATCGAGAAGAGCTCTCTGGCTCTCTGCATCATCACTAGCAAGCCAAACATCCCAGTGCCTGCTACTTGTAACTTGCGCCGTAAGGGGTGAATTGGAATTTGGAGGCTGTAGTTTATACTTTCATGTTACGTGGGCAAGAGTTGGCAGCTCCCCACACCAAGAACACGTACTTTCATAGAATGCAGGGTGTATCTTACTGAGTATTTGTAGGTGTAGATATGTGTTAGTCTGTACACAGCGCCAATCCCTGACCTGTTCTCCCATAAGGTTGGAGTGCGGGCGGCTCTATTTTTGTCTCTCTTTTTTCTGGTGTTCGAAGGTGTCGTGTGGGTCAATGGATGTTCCTTGAAATGACTGACTAGTGCTCGGATGCTTATTGCTCGAGCAGTTCGGTCCGCCCTCTCATTTTCTTCAAGTCCAGAGTGCGCCGGGCACCAAATTACCACCTGGTGCAATTCTGTGAATTTTGTGTGGAACGGTACCCGTCATGCACGAACAGCATGCTGCCTTAGAGTCCATCATGGCCAATGCAGATTTTTCTTTTCCTTCTTCATCTCGAAAGGCAAGCGCTGTGGCTGCTGCATCCACGGTGCAGGTTAAAGGGTTCCGAATGGAGGTTGTTATCCCTGTGGACAGATTGAAGGCCACTATTGTGGATTTGTCTGTTGCCACTCTACACGCATCTGTGTAGTATATCTCTGGCTTTCTTTCACATTTCTTTTGTAAAGCCTTTGATTGCGCTTTTCTTCTGCTTTGGTGGTGTTCCGTGCTGATATTCTTTGGGATTCGTGAGACTAGAATTTTCTCTCTTGTTTGTCTGGGTGGCAAAACTGTGTTTTCTCAGCCATACAGATATCCATCAGGGGATATCCCACCTTTTGTAACAGAGCCTTTCCTTGTTTTGTAGAATTCAGATGTTCTCTCTGAGGCATGACCACATGTTATGTTATATTCTTCATATGTGTTGTGTATACCAAGAGCCTCCAGCTTTTTGGCACTTGTGTTTTTGGGAGCCCTAGCTGCCCTGAAGATGGAGCTCACTTTAGACGCTTCAGCCTTATTTAGTTTTTGAAAGGGGAGGCTAGGTCAGCGTGCTAATAATGAATGCTTGCACAAGTCCGACTGCCTCCGCTTCTTTGAAGCCTCTCTGTTGTTTTGTGACTCCATGGATCATTTATGCCACATTTCTTGTTCTTTGTTTTAATGTTTCTAGCATGTGTGATGTCCTGCTGTTGTCTTGGTACAATAACTCAGAATACATTCAGGTATGCGGACACGAAAGGCAAGAAACAAGAAAAAAAATTGAGATTGGCTAGGTGGTTTCTTTTGATGTAGTGAAACGTAACTCAAGTCCAAGTATGCAATCACACGACATCTGCACATGAACACGTTACTAAAATACATCAAAGCCTGGCCAAGCAAACAAATTCGCAGGCCTCTTTGAATTTATTCCATTTATCCTTTTCAGCACTCGTCAAACGTGCAATAGATGTCTATGAAAACGCAGTTAGTGTCTGTATACAGAAAAAAAATTGTAGGCTGTAACTGCCTGAAACTGTGATTTCTAATGCACAAACTTTTGTGCATAGATAGGTTGCTACAAGTAAGTGCTGGTACATATTTCCCAGTGAAAGTGCATGCAGTTTGTAGCTTATTTCACAAAACTTATAAAAAGAACATAATTGTGTGCACATACACACTGCGTGCCTCCATTTAACACAGAAACAGGCTGGCTGTTCGCATTGTTAATGCTGCATAACAGTAATTTGCCGCCTTAAAAATAATGTTGCTGTTACACAAATCGCTACCAGTTGAAAAAGACAACATGAATTCCTGTCGCAACTACAGAAATTTTTGGCGCGACTAGAGAAATTTCTGCTGTACGACAGAAGTTCCTGATGTTTCTGTAGTTGCGACTGACATTTCTGACATTGCGACAGAAATTCTGATGTCCCAACAGAATCATCCTGTCGCGAAGACCAAGAGTTCTGAAGTCGCAAGAGAAACGTTCTGTCGGGCAGCAAAAGTTCTGAAGTAATGACAACAGCTTTCTATCGTGACATGGATTCTGACGTCGCAACAGGAACTCTCTGTCGGGACTACACATTTTCGGTCGTGGCGTTAGAAATGTGCCACTTTCTGTCGCAACGACATAAGTTCTGACGCCGCGACCGAAGCGCTTTCAGTCGCGACGCTTTAAAATTGTACGTCAATTTCGCATCGGTGGTATACCCTATACTTTTCTCTTGCGCGGTATTCAATCGTGCTTCAGAGAAGCACGATTGCTGATATGCGGCAATGCTGATAGCACCGACACCGGTGTTAAAGTCGATATGGCCAATTGTTAAAATTGCGCCGTGACGACGAAGCACCATAAACGCCCTACCGGCCTCCTCAATATCGGCCGCTGATGAAAATCATACCATCTGCGGGAACGGCTCCGTATCCGTTTTGTGTTATTTGGTAAGATGCGGCACACAGGCCTGTGGACTTACATGTGCCGTTACACTGACACAGTTAATTTCCCAGAAATATGGCATAAGCTTTTACGAAGCGAAAAGAAGTTTTGGGTTGTTCCACAAAGTTGCGTGAAAAGCTGTCTTGCTCGGGTCTCATTATTCTGCTACAGCGCTGCCGAGAGAAGCCAGTATGCTGTCAGAATGAACAATCATCCACGAATGTTTATGTAGCTATTTTGCATTGAACACAGAATTATATGCGCGCTCAAAAGTGTAGAGCGAGAGACAACTATCGAAATTAGCAATAACAACCTAACAGTGTCCCCGGTCACTGTTGTGTATTTCTATATTTCTTATTTAATGTGGATATCCTACAGCAAGATCGATGTTCTAGCACTACACAAAGTACCTGTCGATGGTAAGAACACTTTTACTTTTCTAGAGATGCGGCAGTTCACGCGGTGGAGTGAAAGCGCATCTTGGCTCTTAAAATGCAAATGTAAACATAAACGCAGAGTGTTTATATAGCTAAAATATACACTAGGTAACATGTTTGGCGTAGTACAGGGGTAAGATGCTGGGCTCGGGATCCTTACGTCCGAAGTTCGGATCCCCTGCAGGAGGAATTTTTTTCTTTTTATTTTTTCTACCAATAAATTTACATAGCCTTAAAGACATCTCTGTCAATTTTTAATTAAATATTGATTAAGAACTACAGGACGTCACACTACAGACAACAGAACGACAGAATAAAATTTCCTCTTGTGTTTTTCAAGTGGGCTGTCACAACCTACATCGACACTTAGTGCGAAATGGTTATCAAACACACCTGATGACGAAACTCCAACACTTTCTGACCCGCCGTGGTTGCTATAAGCGTCCTTGGAGTTGTGCTTAGTATTAAGCACGAGGTCGCAGGATCAGATCATGGTTCTGACACGTAAAACACGACAAATTGAAAAAAAAGAAAGTTCAAACGTCTCCTTTTTGTGCGGCACTGGCTTCTTGACTTTACTTGAGAGGACCAATGGGTCTCAACGCCGCGACGTAAAAGGTGTGAGCATTATGCGCATAGCGCGATGGGTCTACGCCGTACTCACCACCACAGCTTGAAAAGGCCGCGTGAAACATGAGGCAACTGGGCAAGCGGTAATCCGAAACGCGCCGTTTCCAAAGCAGTCGACACTGTACGTGATCTGATTTTGTGAGGAATGTGGGTCAGCTTTCACTAGCCGCTCTCATATCGTGGCGCAGTAGCGAAAGCCCGAGCACGGCCGCGCGAACCACAAGAGTGTTTTGTAGTTCACAGATCAAGTCAAAGGAATGGCTACGCGGTGGCCGATCACCGCCGTGCTGCGCAGTGGGTCAGGTATCTCTCTTTTGAGGTTCCACACTACACGAAACACTCTCCGACGGCAGCCAAAGTCACCTCGTAAGCACGCATATAGACACACACGCAGAACTACGATGAGCAAAACAGGTGCCGTCACCGGCGCCGACGACAGTGGCGCTTTGCGGGCTTTGCCTTCAGTTTCACTTTTCGTTGATGGGAAAACGAACAGAAGCGAGGACATTCTGCGGCCGAAGCCGTCGAAGTTTTGCATGGTCTCGCTTCCGAAGACAGCTCGTCAGATGCCGACCGGGGGTTCTGGCAGTGCGACAGGTCATTGTGGTCGACGAGACGAACAAATCGTCTATTATATCGCCCTAAATAAGTTGGCTTGCACTGCGGAAATGCATAAATTTGCAGAAAGAAAAAAAAGAGAAAAAGAACCACTTGGACAATATATCTCTTCTTTCTCGTTTCCTTCTCACAGATGTGTAAAAGAAAAGAAAATAACGCATAAAATAAGAAACAGAACTCCGCTTACGCTAAAGGGAGGCCTCTATCTTCTAAACTCCCTCTTAAAAAGGATGTAGAATTGAGGTTCTTTCTCCTTCTTTCACGCCCATTTTGCGAGGGAGAGAAATTGAGGACGCTGACCATTTATGCGCCACTGTAAGGGAGCACGGTTTTCAGGCACGTAGTGTCAAGGGAGGTCACATCTCTTAAAATGCCTTTTTCTGCTCATTTCCGTTTACAGTGTAGTTCGATGCTGGTGTGGTGCCAAAGATGTGCGTAGCGTAAGACTGCAACTCCACTTTATTATAGAAAAAGGCTAGGCCTTCGTCCGGACTGCGCCGCCAACCCCGTAGTTGTCGCTTTGCATTGACGGCTGTCAAATTTGTCGATAAACTACTACGTTACACTTCGGCGACGCTTCATAAACACGTTGCTGACGCAGTCTTTCTGCAGCGTCGGCCCACTCTTTCTGGTGGTGGCAGCGCGTGCCTGACTTCACGTACTCGTTTAAGGCATGGTAACACTGGGTCGGTACGAGACCGACAAGATGCTGACGCTGACATTTGGCCGACTATACAGCACTGTGCCACTGAAACCATTTGATCATAATGGTCCGAGAACGACGCATCCGACGGGTGCGAGTTGTCATATAGCGCGCCGGGCTTTCTTGTCGACGACGGCACCGACAAAATCAGCGTGCCGACCGTGATCGCTCGACCGAACCCTACGTGATCAGCCGTCAAACCGACAACGTGATGGCTCAAGCTCGTTCACTTGTAAATATAATTATTCGTGCTCAAAGCTCGTCGACATACCTTCGAAGTTGAAATGCACAAGCTTCAGTTCTTTCAAGCCGTGCACGTGAAGTTACAGCCAATGATGATCCTGTTTAGCGAAGGTTTGGGCAGGCCTGACCCCGTCGAGCTTGTGCACCCGCACCGATGGACCTGAACTTAAGGAATAAGCAGTCAGGACGAAGGACACCGCTCTTGTAGTTCAGTTGAGGCCCTATAGCGATTTGATAACTATTCTTCACTTCGCACGACATGTACGCAATAAGCGGCAAGCGGCGAAACAGCGCTGTGTCAACATCTTCTACATTAGTCACCGCTCCCGAACGCTGCCTGTCGCATTCCCGAAGGTGGTGGGTCTGTGTGTGCTGGTATGCTGACACATTTTTTAATTCCACAGAAGCACTGTTTAGCTCTGCGTCAAACGGGAAAGAACAGACAGTGCATTTGGCACCGCAGCATAAACTCACTCAGTAACAAACGGTGTCAGCGATGGAGGAGGAGGAGGAAAGAACTTTATTGGGTCCTGAGGAACCCCTTCCCACCCACTCTTGGTTTAGTGGTCGGCAGGGGTCGCGGGCCGCACCCACGTTGGGACGGGAAGCCCGTGAGCCTCCGCCCTTTCGTGAGCCCTCTGGACGGCCCGGAGCTGGGTCTGGTGGTCGTCGCTTCGCAGGGCGTCCACCCAGTCTTCTTCTTTGCTGAACACAGTGCCGCTTAACGCGGAGCATTGCCAAAGCATGTGCGATAGCGAGCAGTACGATGCGCCGCAATCCGGACATTGCGGCTCTACGTCCGATGAATAAAGGCTCATTCTGCCTCTCGAGGGGAACGACCTTGTTTGCAACATTCTGAATATAGATGACTGTGGTCTAGTAAGTTTAGCGTGGGGGAGCGGGAAGGTCCTCCTCGACAGCTGATAATGCGTTGTTATTTCGTTGAAGGTGAGCAGCGGGTCTCGGTGCTCCCCTCCCTCCCCGCCACTTCGCTCGCCACGATCGCCGCGGTGCGTGAGTCCTCGCGCGCGTCCGTGTGCCAGCTCGTTGGCGTTGGGAAAGTCGGGGTGCACGTCGGCCCCCATGTGGGCTGGGAACCATTTGAGGATGTCAGCGATGACATCCGCGTTTTTGCGAGAGAACTACACAGCCTATAAGTGGGGGCTTATGCCGAGCAAATTTTTTTCTATTAATACTTTATGGTACGCGCAAACTGTAAGTATGAGAAAGTTAAAAAAAAGCGAGAATCAGTAGTAATAGCCCGTAATATAGCTGTCTGGATCACAGTTTTTGTTTAAGTGGCTCGGCCGCTCATATTGACTCATATCTGGGAAGAACAGCGCAGCTCATATGTGCAGATATCTATGTTTTGCTACGTTTTGAGATTATTTCACATCATTCATGCGCCGTTTCTGTAACATCCGAAGCTAACAGCGATCTGAAGCTGTCGATGAAGATGTAAACAAATGCACCGCTTTGGCTAATGCGAGGTACAAGGCTGCGCTCGAAGGCGTCTTGAATATGCAAAGTGTTTAGTGAATGTCTAAAAGGAATACCAAAAGCGATGTGCAAGCACAGACATCAGCGACAGCGAACTCCAAGGCACCCGCGTCGGCAGACGGAACTCAGCGTGCCCTTATAGGCGGCGCTGTTACCACAGCAGCGCACTCGGGCCTATTCACCCAGTACAATCGTTGGGTCATATGATGAGTTGCAAGTAGATATGATGTTAATGTTGCTTTCATTGCTCCCAATAAGCTAGGTAAGATATGCGCTGCCGTACAGAGGAAAAATTAGCAGGTAAAAGGCAAAAAAAGAACAAATATTTGTCCAGTGAAGCACAATAAGAACAACAGTATTACTGACTGTCGTGTGGGTCTGGTTTATAAAATTCCCGTTAGCTGTGGCCAGTTCTACGTAGGGTAAACTGGACGGTGCATTAATCAGAGGTTAATGGAACATAAAAGGCCGTTAACCGATGGATCGCCTTCTAATCTTTCCCTACATTGCCAAGATTGTAACTGCACGCCAGAGTTAGATGAATGCGCGATATTTTACAGGCATAAGAATGAAGATACGCGTCTTATGGTGAGGCATGGCATATCTATAATGGTGGAAGTGCGTGCGTGAGTCAGCCTTGGATTACTTTGCATAAGGAAGAGATTAAGTGCCTTGACAGTTAACTCTCACGTAGACCAGCACATGTACCCGAGTGACACGTGGTGATACCATTCCTGAGCTTGCGCAGATGAGTTTGTTGTCGTCTTTCCTTTTTCGCCTCATTGCTCCCTTCAGTTGATAGTCGGCGTTCGCGTTGTTCACTTCTCTACTCTTGTGTCCTGTCTGCACGCCTCACCTGTTTTTGCATCATGAACCTTGAACGCGCTCTGCTTAAAATATTTCGTGCTGTCACGATTACTGCGAGAAACAAGCAACAGTTAAGCAACATGTCTTTCAATATGCACAAAAGCAAGTTTTTACTGAACACGAATGTTCTGAAACCAGGACTATGCATTCTTGAATAACGTACGTTCTAAGTGCTGCAAATGCACCATGCAGTGTCAAAAACAGGAATCACTGACCTGCAAGGTGTTCAATGTGCCGATTTGAAACGCATCGGTTTCGGCCTGCGATGGTACGTTAGCATGATTCCGCCGAAGAGGGCGAAATTTCCCGCGAATATTCCTTCGTCCGTTGCATCGTCGTGGCGCGGTACGTTGCGTTACGTTGCATGCGCGTTCATTTCATGAGCTTTAGTTCCTCCTGTCCCACCTGGCCACGGCAACATCCGGGAGAACACGGTTCAGATAACACAGCTCAACAAAACATGGAGACTGTAAAGAGGTTTATTGGACAAGTCCAACAAACAGGCGGCAGCTCGCAACAGTACGCAGGGAGAGCAAGGAGGTGGTGTTCGAGCGCCAATCTCGTGCCCTCCGCTCTTGATAATGATCGCTGAGCCCGGAATGCCACTCTCTTTCTTTCTTCATTACAATTGTCCCCGTCGAGAAAGGTGGAGCCATCCTGGCGATCTAACAGGTGGGGACAAGAGGGTCGAAGTACGGCTTGAGCCGGTCTACGTGCACAACATCACGTCCAGGCCGACGACGGTTGCCGTGCGGCGTAAGAGTTTGAATGACTTAGTTTACGAGGGAGGTACGCTCGACGACACGGTAGAGACCATGATAATTTGAAAGTACTTTGGACGACAAGCCAGCGGCGCCGGGACGTACAAGTAGCCACACAAGTGCTCCAGGAGCGAATGTTGCGGCAGGATAGTGGTCATCATCGCGGGCGTTTTTCGGACGTTGTTGGTCGGCTGTAGTAAAGCGCTTGGCTAGTTGTCGGCAGTCTTCAGCGTAACGGGCGGCTGCAGGCACGGTCATGCACTCTGAGGCATCTGGTGCGTATGACAGGAATGTTTCGATAGTATGCGTCGTCTGGCGACCGTACAGAACGAAGAATGGGGATAACCCGGTTGTCACTTGCGTAGTGGTGTAATACGCGGTGGTGCAGCGGTGCCGTAGAGGTAGAACACCCGCCTCGCGTGCAAGAGGTCCGTGGTTCGAATCCCGGTGCCGCGCAATCTTCCACCGGATTAGAAAGAAAATGCGCGTGTTCAAAAAATTGCATAAACAGGCCTGGTGTGTGGCCAGAACCCGGTGACCAGAACCGGTAACGCACTCCCTCACCAGAGCAGGATTGGCCACCCTGGTGCAGTACTTCGTGGCCAATATGAACACAACAATCAAACCCCGGCCCTCACTCCCCAGCAGCTGCGAAGCAACTGACCACGGCGGCGGTCAGACCTGCGACGCAGCAGAGGGTGCTAAGAATCCCTGGCTCCGGACAGGCCGCCATTGGAATATGAACCGGGCAACGTTTAAGGCTAGAGCGTTATCTAGTGAGGCGGGTCTAGCAGTGCTATTGGAGGAATTAGAGGGCAGTAAATGGGATATAATAGGGCTCAGTGAAGTTAGGAGGCCAAGAGAAGCATATACAGTGCTGAAAAGCGGGCACGTCCTGTGCTACCGGGGCTTAGCGGAGAGACGAGAACTAGGAATCGGATTCCTGATTAATAATAATATAGCTGGTAACATGCAAGATTTCTGTAGCATTAACAAGAGGGTAGCAGGCCGTGTTGTGAAACTTAATAAGAGGTACAAAATCAATGTTGTACAGGTCTACGCGCTTACATCCAGTCATGATGAAGACCAGGAAGTCGAAAGCTTCTATGAAGACGTGGAATCCGCGATGGCTAGAGTGAAAACAAAATACACTATACTGATCGGCTACCTCAATGCCAAGGTAGGCA
This sequence comes from Dermacentor variabilis, assembly GCF_050947875.1. NCBI lineage: Eukaryota > Metazoa > Arthropoda > Arachnida > Ixodida > Ixodidae > Dermacentor > Dermacentor variabilis. The sequence goes on along the minus strand of NC_134576.1, from coordinate 79,575,131 downwards.
AGAAGCAGGCTGGAGACAAGGCAGTGGTGAAATACGGCATAGGCACTAGGAATAGCAGGGGAGAGTGTTTAGTAGAGTTTGCGCACCAGAATAATATGTGCATAATGAATACCTTCTTCCGCAAGCGGGATAGCCGCAAGTGGACGTGGAGGAGCCCGAATGGCGAGACTAGAAATTAAATAGACCTCATACTCTGCGCTAACCCTGGCATCATACAAGATGTGGACGTGCTCAGTAAGCTGCGCTGCAGTGACCATAGGATGGTTAGAACTCGAATTAGCCTAGACCTGAGGAAGGAACGGAAGAAACTGGTACATAAGAAGCCGATCAAAGAGTTAGCGGTAAGAGGGAAAATAGAGGAGTTCCAGATCAAGCTACAGAATAGGTTTTCGGCTTTCACTCAGGAAGAGGACCTTAGTGTTGAAGCAATGAACGACAATCTCGTGGGCATCATCAAAGAGTGTGCAATAGAAGTCGGTGGTCTCTCCGCTAGATAGGATACCAGTAAGCTATCGCAGGAAACGAAAGATCTGATCAAGAAACGCCATTGTATGAAAGCCTCTAACCCTACAGCTTAAATAGAACTGGCAGAACTTTCGAAGTTAATCAACAAGCGTAAGACAGCTGACATAAGGAAGTATGACATAGATAGAATGGAACATGCTCTCAGGAATGGAGGAAGCCTAAAAGCAGTAAAGAAGAACCTAGGAATTGGCAAGAATCAGATGTATGCGTTGAGAGACAAAACCGGCAATATCATTACTAATATGGGTGAGATAGTTCAAGAGGCTGAAGAGTTCTATAGAGATTTATACAGTAGCAGTGGCATCCACCACGATAATGGAAGAGAGAATAGTCTCGAGGAATTCGAAATCCCACAGGTAACGCCGGAAGAAGTAAAGAAAGCCTTGGGAGCTATGCAAAGGGGGAAGGCAGCTGGGGAGGATCAGGTAACAGCAGATTTGTTGAAGGTTGGTGGGCAGATTGTTCTAGAGAAACTGACCACCCTGTATATGCAATGCCTCATGACCTCGAGCGTACAGGAATCTTGGAAGAACGCTTACATAATCATAATCCATAAGAAAGGGGACGCCTAAGACTTGAAAAGTAATAAACCGATCAGCTTACTGTCAGTTGCCTACAAACTATTTTCTAAAGTAATCGCAAATAGAATCAGGAACACCTTAGACTTCTGTCAACCAAAGGACCAGGCAGGATTCCGTAAAGGCTTCTCAACAATAGACCATATTCACACTATCAATCAGGTGATAGAGAACTGTGCGGAATATAACCAACCCTTATATATAGCTTTCATTGATTACGAAAAAACGTTTCATTCAGTCGAAGCCTCACCAGTCATGGAGCCATTACGGAAACAGGGTGTAGAGGAGCCATATGTAAATATACTGAGAGATATCTATAGCGGCTCCACAGCCACCGTAGTCCTCCATAAAGAAAGCAACAAAACCCCAATAAAGAAAGCCGTCGGACAGGGAGGTACGATCTCTCCAATGCTATTCACAGCGTGTTTACAGGAGGTATTTAGAGACCTGGAGTCAAGAATTGGGGATAAAATTAAAGGAGAATACCTTAGTAGCTTGCGATTCGCTGATGATATTGCCTTGCTTAGTAAATCAGTAGACGAATTGCAGTGCATGCCCACTGACCTGGAGAGGCAAAGCAGAAGAATGGGTCTAAAAATTAATGTGCAGAAAACTAAAGTAATGTTTAACAATCTCGGAAGAAAACTGTACTTTACGATAGGTAGCGAGGCACTGGAAGTGGTAAGGGAATACATCCACTTAGGGCAGGTAGTGACGGCGGATCCGGATCATGAGACGGAAATAATCAGAAGAACAAGAATTGGCTGGGGTGCATTTGGCTGGCATTCTCAGATCATGAACAGCAGGTTGCCATTATCCCTCAAGATTAAAGTGTATAATAGCTGTGTCTTACCAGTACTCACCTACGGGGCAGAAACCTGGAGGCTTACGAAAAGGGTTCTAGTTAAATTGAGGACGACGCAACGAGCTACGGAAAGAAGAATGATGGGTGAATGATGAGGGAAGGGAAGCGTAGCAGGGGGCGGCAGAAAGTTAGGTGGGCGGATGAGATTAAGAAGTTTGCAGGGACGACATGGCCACAATTAGTCCATGACCGGGGTTGTTGGATAAGTATAGGAGAGACCTTTGCCCTGCGTGGGCGTAACCAGGCTGATGATGATGATGTTATTCGCGTATCTTACAAATGGAAGAACCGGGTCCCAGTTTGATTGATCAGATGCAACATGTGTCGCAAGCATGTAGTTCAGTGTCCGATTACACCGCTCAGTCATACCGTTCGTCTGAGGGTGGTAGTCAGTACACGTCAGGTGTGCAATGTTACACTGGTGGAGAAGTGCTTGAATTACATCCGAGAGAAATACGAGGCCACGGTCACTGAGGAGTTCGCGAGGAGGACCGTGTCGAAGCACAAAACGCTTGAAGATGAAAGAGGGGACGTCCTGTGCTGTTGCCGTGGGAAGAGCAGCGGTTTCGGCGTATCCTGTAAGGTGGTCGACAGCAATGATAGCCCATCGGTTTCCCGCCGTGGTCAAACGCAAATGTCCATAAAGGTCAATTCCATCGCGATTGAATGGGCAGTCTGGGTACAGGAGGGGCTGTAATGAATCTGGGCCACGATAATCGTGGGAGCAGCGAATGAACATGCGGACAAAGCGAAACATTCCGCGCCAGTAGTGCCTTTTCCGTAAGCGTTCATAAGTCTTGAAGAGACCACCGTGAGCACACTGCGGGTGGCAGTGAAAGGACGCGCAGATTGTAGAGCGCAGCGATCGGGGGATAACTATGAGCCACTTTCTATCATCTGGCGAGTAGTTGCGTCAGTACAAGAGGCCATCACGAATGATGTATTGCGAAGCTTGGCGTCGCAGTGTTCGAGTGGTCGAGAGGGTTGGTGGTTCGGATCAAACGTCAAGAAGGGAAGCGATCCAGGGATCGTGGCGCTGTGCAGAGGAGACGGCGGCGACGTCAGAAGCTGACAATGGGTGGTCTATAATGGATATGAACGCAGTTTCGTTGGATAGTGGTGACCGCGACAGGATATTGGCAGGGCATCGGCATGCTAGCGTCCGGAACGATATATAACGCGGATGTCAAACCCTTGAAGTCGAAGAGCCCAGCCAGCAAGGCGACCTGACGGATCCTTCAGCGAAGCCAACTAATAGAATGCATGATAGTCGGTAACTACATCTAACGTGTGGCTATATAAGTAAGGACGGAACTTGACAAGCGCCCAGACCATTGCCAAGTATTCTTTCTCGCTGACGCTATAGTTTGACTCAGCCTTGGTGAGCGTTCTGCTTGCGTATGCGACGACATACTCTGAGAACCCAGGCTTTCCTTGTGCGAGAACAGCACTGAGGCCGACACCGCTAGCGTATGTGTGAACATAAGTTGCCGCCTTAGGATCGTAGTGGCGCAGTATTGGTGGTGACGTCAGGAGACGGCGAAAGGTGGAGAAGGCTTGGTCACACTCAGAATACCATGACGAGAGATTGGAGGCGCTGCTTAAAAGTTGGGTCAAAGGCGCAATTATAGAGGAGAAGTTCCGCACAAGCCGATGAAAGTAGTGGCATAACCGTATGAAGCTTCGTAACTGCTTTAGAGTCGTTGGTTTGGGGAAGTCGCTCACGGCACGTAGTTTAGCCGGGTCCGGAAGCACACCGCCCTTTGATACGACGTGACCGAGAATGGCAAGTTTTGTCGCAGCAAAGCTGCACTTCGTGAGATTTAGTTGGAACTGAGCGGTCTTCAGATGCGTCAGGACATGGCTGAGGCGTTCGACATGGGTTGCGAAATCTGGCGCAAAGAAAACAATGTCGTCGAGGTAGCAGATACTTATGCGCCACTTCAAACCCCTCGGAACCAAGTCCATCATGCGCTCGAAGGTGGCAGGCGCATTGCAGAGGCCGAATGGCATGGCATTGAATTCATATAGACCGTTAGGCGTGGCGAAGGCTGTCTTTGAACGGTCGGCCTCTGCTAAAAGAACCTGCCAATACCCGGAACGCAAATCTAACGACGAAAAAAACTTGGAATTTTGTAGGAAATCAAGGGCATCGTCAATTCTGGGTAAAGGGTACACGTCTTTTCGAGTGACCTTGTTTAGGCGCCGGTAAACCACGCAGAAGCTACTCGACCCCTCCTGTTTTTAACGAGAACCACAGGGGATGCCCACGGACTATGTGCAGGGCAAATAACGTCGCGTTTAAGTGTATCGTCGGCCTGGTCGGTAATAACTTGACGTTCCGCGGTGGAGACACGGTGAAGGCGTTGTCGCACTGGCGAGTTAGAGCCGGTGTCGATGTAGTGAACAATGGTAGAAGTTCGGCCAAGGGTACGTTGGGCAACATCGAAAGAGTGGCGGAACTGGTTGATCAGCTGGAGAAGAGCAGCGCGTTCAAATGGTGACAGTCCGCCTGCGATCGACGAACCGAATAGGTCGGCCGCTGGTACATCAGAAGTATTAAGAGCACTGACGACGTTGAGTTCGCGTCGAGCTCATTCATGTTGCACGGAAAAAAATTGGCCTATGCAATGGGTTGCACGCATCCAAGGGATTCACCTTTAATCAGTTTGATGGGATATGGCAGAGGATTTGTGAGGCAGAGAGCGCTTCTGCCATACGAAATAAAGAGGGTGGAATAAGGCAGAAGGAGTGGCTTCCGACTCGGAAGGAGGCGCGCTGGTTCAAAGAATGCAGCTTCATCACTTATGCTGTTGCAGAACACGGGGTGCAAAGCAGCTGCTGTCGGCGGAATTTCTGTGTCTTTTGTTACGACTAGTTTGTGTGCGGCTTGATTAGCGGGGTTGTAGGACTGGTCACACAACGGGAAGAGCGCAAGTTCAGATCTGGCACAATCAATAACGGCGTGATCATACGATAGAAAGTCCCAGCCAAGTATGATGTCGTGCGAGCAGGATGAAAGGACGATAAGCTCAACAATGCAGTGCTCTTTAGGGATAATAAGTCGAGCAGTACAGGCAGCTATAGGCCAAACAGGTGTACGTAATTCGCTGTACGTAAGCACATCATCTCAAGAGGCGTGGTCACCTTCGAAGCTTGCGGCAAAGTGGCATCTTTAGCAGAAACGGTAGCACCGGTATCGACAAGAGCATATGCACGGGTGCCTTCTACAAAAACTACGACAATATTCGACGGCAAAGTTCGAGGACTTGAGCCTTCCGACAGTTCTTGCCTCACGAATTGTGGAGGCTAGATTCCCTCATCTTCAGGGGCTGGTCGACGACGCATGGGCGACACGGTGCGGCGACGGGATGAAAGTGAGCAACAAGACTTGGGTTTCGGATAGTCACGTGAATACGTGCTTGTTTGGGATCATAACGAGAGAAGGGAGGATCCATGTAGCTTGGCGAACGGGCGCCTGAGTATCCTGGCGCACGACGGCGGCAGAATAGGGCGATATGACCAGGGCCACCGCATGCAAAAGAGATCGGCAGGTTGTCGCGCGTTCGCCAGAGATTTGGAGTGATGGGAGCAGCCCATGTTATGGGCGGCTATATCAGGGCTGCAGCATACGACACATCATGGGATGGTGAGGGCTGCTAAAGCTCCGGCCGCTTTACTGCCTCAGCGTAACTAAAAGGCGCGGCGACAGGTTGCTGCTGAATGGGCACCGGCATGGCCTTGAAAATCTGCTGTTGAATGGCCTGTCGAGGCACGGGAGCCAACGGGATTGGTTGCTGCAGTTGCTGCTGCTGTGGGAGCTCCTGACGATGAGTAAATGGCAGGAGAGACAACTGATGGGACACCTCCTCACGCACAAATTCTTTCATTTGCGCGAGAAGGTATGACTAGTCAGGCATGATGTCCAGTGCAGCGAGTGGTTGGTTGTACGTCTGAGATGAACGCTGGGTGAGAGCCCACTGCCTTCTCAATTCGCCATAGCTGTGGCACAGGGTTACCACTTCAGACACAGTGCCAGGAGACTTCGTACGAAGCATTTGAAAGGCATCGTCGTCGACACCCTTCATAATATGCTGCATTTTGGCACTTTCGCTCACTGAGGCATCGATGCACCTGCAGAGATCTGTTATGTCTTCAATATAGGTGGTAAAACTTTCAACTGATTCCTGTGCCCGTGTGCACAGTCGTTGTTCGGCGCGTAACTTCCGCACGGCAGGGCGATCGAAAACGGCAGATACTGCCTTCTTGAAAACCGACCAGTTCTCAATTTCAGATTCGTTGTTTACATACCACAGCTTCGCCACGACAGCCAGGTAAAAGTTCGCTGTACTCAACTTAGCAGCGTCATCCCAGTTGTTGGTTCCACTAACTTTTTCGTAGGACGACAGCCAGACCTCGTCTCCCGTACCCGTAAATACCGGGGGGTCTCGCTGGCGAACCAGGCCGGGGTAAACGGCGGTTGGGAGAGCTGGCGGCTGTTGGGCAGCGTCAGCTTGCATGGCCGAGTGCAACGTGTGGGATCGGAGTTACAGGGTGCCGGCGATGTGCGTACCCAGAACGATCCACCAAATGTAAAAAGGTTTATTGTACGAGTCCATCATACAGGCGGTAGCTCGAAACAGTACGCAGGGAGAGCAAGATGGTGGTGTTCGAGCGCCAATCTCGTGCCCTCCGCTCTTGATGACGATCGCTGTGCCCGGAATGCATTCTTTTCCTTTCTTCACTACAATAATAACGCAAAACCTGCCCACACGGCGTCTTTGCCACGCTACGAAACCTAAGGAGCAACACGTGAGGGGGGGGCGCAGAACCATAACAAAGCCGTCATTGTAGCCCGAAAGCATTGCAGCTACAGCAAGAAATAAGAAAGACAGCCAACAAGTAGAAACTAGTACATCGGTCCTCACTACAAGGACGGGGTAGGGCCTCTCCCAAATTTTCCTTCCTCCATGGTCATACCTTTATGCATTCCATTGCTTTCATTGCCTGCTGGCTTTACATGGTCGTCATCTAACAACAGATAAGTGTGCTTTACAGATGCCTGTGAGCTGGCAATATACTTAGAAGTTTTACATGGAACGTTACGGGGGAGGGGGGGCAGTAGGGTTCTTCAGTGAAGCTGTCTATAACTAGGATCCCGACATATTGTTTGCGACCGCCACATCGACAGGAAACCCAGGCAAGCCAATCCAGGTGGCAATACTGCACAGGCAGGAATGGCTCCACCCCCCCCCCCCTCTTAAGACAGAAGCGCGAAGCGCACATACAGTACAGCTTTCATTTCAATACGAAACGAACAAAAGGCCGTCAAGCCACATGCTTGATGAAAGGTGCCCTCACTTCCGTACCGGTCAACATTTGTTGCCGCCAATAGAGTGTTTTAGCAGAACGTTCTTGACGGTCGGCTCCGCTCTCGCGTATCCGCTCACGGTTAGCGGAGCGCCCGGCTGCGTCCGAAAGGCATGTGCTCGCCTGACGCGCCACCTTGCCGCAGAAGGTAAAACCGCTATGAACATAATACTCAAGTTGTAAGAATTGCCGCAATAAAATAATATATTTGGAATTACTCAAATGTCTGAAGGCATTTCACGCAATACATTTCTACATACCCATGACCCATATCAGACGACGCGGATGGAAAAGCTCTCTTCGAATACGAGAGTGAGAGAGTTGACGCGGACAATTCAGTAGTGATTCAGGTCACGTGACTACTTTCGGTCGTGCTGCCATATTGTGTACCCTGGCTTGATGCATATCAAACAAAATGGTTTTTGAAGCCCAGTCTGGCTATGACTAAGTGAGTCCACATTGGATGATCACTAGTGACATGGTCACCTGACCAATGTTCAGTCGAGTGCAGTGCTCTTCTACCCAGGGATGATGCATATAACGAAATGGTTTCCGAAGCCCGGCTCAGCTACCACCATGACGAGGTCACATGACCAAGTCACTTGTGATTAGGGACGCATGATCACCATATAGAGTGCTGGAAACTATCTCTACATACCCATGACGCATGTCACACGACGCGGATGGAGAAGCTCTCTTCGAATACGAGAGTGAGAGAGTTGACACGGACAATCCTGTAGTGATTCAGGTCACGTGACTACTTTCGGGCATGCTGCCATATTGTGTACCCTGGCTTGATGCATATCAAACGAAATGGCTTTTGAAGCCCAGTCTGGCTACGACTAAATGAGTCCACATTGGATGATGACTAGTGACGTGGTCACGTGACCAATGTTCAGTCGAGTGCAGTGCTTTTCTACCCAGGGATGATGCATATCAAACGAAATGGTTTCCGAAGCCCGGCTCAGCTACCACCATGATGAGGTCACATGACCAAGTCACTAGTGATTAGGGACGCACGATCACCATATAGAGCGCTGGAAACTATCTCTACATACCCATGACGCATATCAGACGACGCGGATGGAGAAGCTCTCTTCGAATACGAGAGTGAGAGAGTTGACGCGGACAATTCAGTAGTGATTCAGGTCACGTGACGACTTTCGGGCATGCTGCGATATGGTGTACCCTGGCTTCATGCATATCAAACGAAATGGTTTTTTAAGCGCAGTCTGGCTATGACTCAATGAGTCCGCATTGGATGATCACTAGTGACGTGGTCACGTGACCAATGTTCAGTCGAGTGCAGTGCTCTTCTACCCAGGGATGATGCATATCAAACGAAATGGTTTCCAAAGCCCGGCTCAGCTACCACCATGATGAGGTCACATGACCAAGTCACTAGTGATTAGGGACGCACGATCACCATATAGAGCGCTGGAAACTATCTCTACATACCCATAACGCATATCAGACGACGCGGATGAAGAAGCTCTCTTCCAATACGAGAGTGAGAGAGTTGACACGGACAATTCAGTAGTGACTCAGGTCACGTGACTACTTTCGCGCATGCTGCCATATTGTGTACCCTGGCTTGATGCATATCAAACGAAATGGCTTTTGAAGCCCAGTCTGGCTATGACTAAATGAGTCTGCATTGGATGATCACTAGTGACGTGGTCACGTGACCAATGTTCAGTCGAGTGCAGTGCTCTTCTACCCAGGGATGATTCATATCAAACGAAATGGTTTCCGAAGCCCGGCTCAGCTACCCCCATGATGAGGTCACATGACCAAGTCACTAGTGATTAGGGACACACGATCACCATATAGAGTGCTGGAAACTATCTCTACATACCCATGGCGCATATCACACGACGCGGATGGAGAAGCTCTATTCGAATACGAGAGTGAGAGAGTTCACACGGACAATTCAGTAGTGATTCAGGTCACGTGAATACTTTCGGGCATGCTGCCATATTGTGTACCCTGGCTTGATGCATATCAAACGAAATGGCTTTTGAAGCCCAGTCTGGCTACGACTAAATGAGTCCACATTGGATGATGACTAGTGACGTGGTCACGTGACCAATGTTCAGTCGAGTGCAGTGCTTTTCTACCCAGGGATGATGCATATCAAACGAAATGGTTTCCGAAGCCCGGCTCAGCTACCACCATGATGAGGTCACATGACCAAGTCACTAGTGATTAGGGACACACGATCACCATATAGAGCGCTGGAAACTATCTCTACATACCCATGACGCATATCAGACGACGCGGATGGAAAAGCTCTCTTCGAATACGAGAGGGGGAGAGTTGACACGGACAATTCAGTCGTGATTCAGGTCACGTGACTACTTTCGGGCATGCTGCCATATTGTGTACCCTGCCTTGATGCATATCAAACGAAATGGTTTTTTGAAGCCCAGTCTGGCTATGACTAAATGTGTCCACATAGGATGATCAATAGTGACGTGGTCACGTGACCAATGTTCAGTCGAGTGCAGTGCTCTTCTACCCAGGGATGATGCATATCAAAGGAAATGGTTTCCGAAGCCCGGCTCAGCTACCACCATGATGAGGTCACATGACCAAGTCACTAGTGATTAGGGACGCACGATCACCATATAGAGCGCTGGAAACTATCTCTACATACCCATGACGCATATCAGACGACGCGGATGGAAAAGCTCTCTTCGAATACGAGAGTGAGAGAGTTGACACGGACAATTCAGTCGTGATTCAGGTCACGTGACCACTTTCGGGCATGCTGCCATATTGTGTACCCTGGCTTGATGCATATCAAACGAAATGGTTTTTGAAGCCCAGTCTGGCTATGACTAAATGAGTCCACATAGGATGATGAATAGTGACGTGGTCACGTGACCAATGTTCAGTCGAGTGCAGTGCTCTTCTACCCAGGGATGATGCATATCAAGCGAAATGGTTTCCGAAGCCCCGCTCAGCTACCACCATGATGAGGTCACATGACCAAGTCACTAGTGATTAGAGACGCACGATCACCATATAGAGCGCTGGAAACTATCTCTACATACCCATGACGCCTAAAAGACGACGCGGATGAAGAAGCTCTCTTCGAATACGAGAGTGAGAGAGTTGACACGGACAATTCAGTAGTGATTCAGGTCACGTGACTACTTTCGGGCATGCTGCCATATTGTGTACCCTGGCTTGATGCATATCAAACGAAATGGCTTTTGAAGCCCAGTCTGGCTACGACTAAATGAGTCCACATTGGATGATGACTAGTGACATGGTCACGTGACCAATGTTCAGTCGAGTGCAGTGCTCTTCTACCCAGGGATGATGCATATCAAAGGAAATGGTTTCCGAAGCCCGGCTCAGCTACCACCATGATGAGGTCACATGACCAAGTCACTAGTGATTAGGGACGCACGATCACCATATAGAGCGCTGGAAACTATCTCTACATACCCAAAATGCATATCAGACGACGCGTATGAAGAAGCTCTCTTGGAATACGAGAGTGAGAGAGTTGACACGGACAATTCAGTAATGATTCAGGTCACGTGACTACTTTCGGGCATACTGCCATATTGTGTACCCTGGCTTGATGCATATCAAACGAAATGGCTTTTGAAGCCTAGTCTGGCTACGACTAAATGAGTCCACATTCGATGATGACTAGTGACGTGGTCACGTGACCAATGTTCAGTCGAGTGCAGTGCTCTTCCACCCAGGGTTGATGCATATCAAACGAAATGGTTTCCGAAGCCCGGCTCACCTACCACAATGTTGAGGTCACATGACCAAGTCACTAGTGATTAGGGACGCACGATCACCATATAGAGCGCTGGAAACTATCTCTACATACCCATAATGCATATCAGACGACGCGTATGAAGAAGCTCTCTTGGAATACGAGAGTGAGAGAGTTGACACGGACAATACAGTCGTGATTCAGGTCACGTGACTACTTTCGGGCATGCTGCCATATTGTGTACCCTGGCTTGATGCATATCAAACGAAATGGTTTTTCAAGCCCAGTCTGGCTATGACTAAAGGAGTCCACATAGGATGATGAATAGTGACGTGGTCACATGACCAATGTTCAGTCGAGTGCAGTGCTCTTCCACCCAGGGTTGATGCATATCAAACGAAATGGTTTCCGAAGCCCGGCTCAGCTACCACAATGTTGAGGTCACATGACCAAGTCACTAGTGATTAGGGACGCATGATCACCATATAGAGCGTTGGAAACTATCTCTACATACCCATGATGCATATCACACGACGCGGATGGAGTAGGTCTCTTAGAATACGAGAGTGAGAGAGTTGACACTGACAATTCTGTAGCGATTCAGGTCACGTGACTACTTTCGGGCATGCTGCCATATTGTGTACCCTGGCTTGATGCATATCAAACGAAATGGCTTTTGAAGCCCAGTCTGGCTACGACTAAATGAGTCCACATTGGATGATGACTAGTGACGTGGTCACCTGACCAATGTTCAGTCGAGTGCAGTGCTCTTCTACCCAGGGTTGATGCATATCAAACGAAATGGTTTCCGAAGCCCGGCTCAGCTACCACCATGATGAGGTCACATGACCAAGTCACTAGTGATTAGGGACAGACGATCACCATATAGAGCACTGGAAACTATCTCTACATACCCATGACGCATATCAGACGACGCGGATGGAAAAGCTCTCTTCGAATACGAGAGTGAGAGAGTTGGCACGGACAATTCAGTAATGATTCAGGTCACGTGAATACTTTCGGGCATGCTGCCATATTGTGTACCCTGGCTTGATGCATATCAAACGAAATGGCTTTTGAAGCCCAGTCTGGCTACGACTAAATCAGTCCACATTGGATGATGACTAGTGACGTGGTCACCTGACCAATGTTCAGTCGAGTGCAGTGCTCTTCTACCCAGGGTTGATGCATATCAAACGAAATGGTTTCCGAAGCCCGGCTCAGCTACCACCATGATGAGGTCACATGACCAAGTCACTAGTGATTAGGGACACACGATCACCATATAGAGCACTGGAAACTATCTCTACATACCCATGACGCATATCAGACGACGCGGATGGAAAAGCTCTCTTCGAATACGAGAGTGAGAGAGTTGACACGGACAATTCAGTCGTGATTCAGGTCACGTGACTACTTTCGGGCATGCTGCCATATTGTGTACCCTGGCTTGATGCATATCAAACGAAATGGTTTTTGAAGCCCAGTCTGGCTATGACTAAATGAGTCCACATAGGATGATGAATAGTGACGTGGTCACGTGACCAATGTTCAGTCGAGTGCAGTGCTCTTCTACCCAGGGATGATGCATATCAAGCGAAATGGTTTCCGAAGCCCCGCTCAGCTACCACCATGATGAGGTCACATGACCAAGTCACTAGTGATTAGGGACGCACGATCACCATATAGAGCGCTGGAAACTATCTCTACATACCCATGACGCCTAAAAGACGACGCGGATGAAGAAGCTCTCTTCGAATACGAGAGTGAGAGAGTTGACACGGACAATTCAGTAGTGATTCAGGTCACGTGACTACTTTCGGGCATGCTGCCATATTGTGTACCCTGGCTTGATGCATATCAAACGAAATGGCTTTTGAAGCCCAGTCTGGCTACGACTAAATGAGTCCACATTGGATGATGACTAGTGACATGGTCACGTGACCAATGTTCAGTCGAGTGCAGTGCTCTTCTACCCAGGGATGATGCATATCAAAGGAAATGGTTTCCGAAGCCCGGCTCAGCTACCACCATGATGAGGTCACATGACCAAGTCACTAGTGATTAGGGACGCACGATCACCATATAGAGCGCTGGAAACTATCTCTACATACCCATAATGCATATCAGACGACGCGTATGAAGAAGCTCTCTTGGAATACGAGAGTGAGAGAGTTGACACGGACAATTCAGTAATGATTCAGGTCACGTGACTACTTTCGGGCATACTGCCATATTGTGTACGCTGGCTTGATGCATATCAAACGAAATGGCTTTTGAAGCCTAGTCTGGCTACGACTAAATGAGTCCACATTGGATGATGACTAGTGACGTGGTCACGTGACCAATGTTCAGTCGAGTGCAGTGCTCTTCTACCCAGGGATGATGCATATCAAACGAAATGGTTTCCGAAGCCCGGCTCAGCTACCACCATGATGAGGTCACATGACCAAGTCACTAGTGATTAGGGACACACGATCACCATATAGAACGCTGGAAACTATCTCTACATATCCATGATGCATATCACACGACGCGGATGGAGTAGGTCTCTTAGAATACGAGAGTGAGAGAGTTGACACGGACAATTCAGTCGTGATTCAGGTCACGTGACTACTTTCGGGCATGCTGCCATATTGTGTACCCTGGCTTGATGCATATCAAACGAAATGGTTTTTCAAGCCCAGTCTGGCTATGACTAAAGGAGTCCACATAGGATGATGAATAGTGACGTGCTCACGTGACCAATGTTCAGTCGAGTGCAGTGCTCTTCCACCCAGGGTTGATGCATATCAAACGAAATGGTTTCCGAAGCCCGGCTCAGCTACCACAATGTTGAGGTCACATGACCAAGTCACTAGTGATTAGGGACGCATGATCACCATATAGAGCGTTGGAAACTATCTCTACATACCCATGATGCATATCACACGACGCGGATGGAGTAGGTCTCTTAGAATACGAGAGTGAGAGAGTTGACACGGACAATTCTGTAGTGATTCAGGTCACGTGACTACTTTCGGGCATGCTGCCATATTGTGTACCCTGGCTTGATGCATATCAAACGAAATGGCTTTTGAAGCCCAGTCTGGCTACGACTAAATGAGTCCACATTGGATGATGACTAGTGACGTGGTCACCTGACCAATGTTCAGTCGAGTGCAGTGCTCTTCTACCCAGGGTTGATGCATATCAAACGAAATGGTTTCCGAAGCCCGGCTCAGCTACCACCATGATGAGGTCACATGACCAAGTCACTAGTGATTAGGGACACACGATCACCATATAGAGCACTGGAAACTATCTCTACATACCCATGACGCATATCAGACGACGCGGATGGAAAAGCTCTCTTCGAATACGAGAGTGAGAGAGTTGGCACGGACAATTCAGTCGTGATTCAGGTCACGTGACTACTTTCGGGCATGCTGCCATATTGTGTACCCTGGCTTGATGCATATCAAACGAAATGGTTTTTGAAGCCCAGTCTGGCTATGACTAAATGAGTCCACATTGGATGATGACTAGTGACGTGGTCACGTCACCAATGTTCAGTCGAGTGCAGTGCTCTTCTACCCAGGGATAATGCCTATCAAACGAAATGGTTTCCGAAGCCCGGCTCAGCTACCACCATGATGAGGTCACATGACCAAGTCACTAGTGATTAGGGACACACGATCACCATATAGAGCGCTGGAAACTATCTCTACATACCCATGATGCATATCAGACGACGCGGATGGAAAAGCACTCTTCGAATACGAGAGTGAGAGAGTTGACACGGACAATTCAGTCGTGATTCCGGTCACGGGACTACTTTCGGGCATGCTGCCATATTGTGTACCCTGGCTTGACGCATATCAAACGAAATGGTTTTGAAGCCCAGTCTGGCTATGACTAAATGAGTCCACATTGGATGATCACTAGTGACGTGGTCACGTGACCAATGTTCAGTCGAGTGCAGTGCTCTTCCACCCAGGGTTGATGCATATCAAACGAAATGGTTTCCGAAGCCCGGCTCAGCTACCACAATGTTGAGGTCACATGACCAAGTCACTAGTGATTAGGGACGCATGATCACCATATAGAGCGTTGGAAACTATCTCTACATACCCATGATGCATATCACACGACGCGGATGGAGTAGGTCTCTTAGAATACGAGAGTGAGAGAGTTGACACGGACAATTCTGTAGTGATTCAGGTCACGTGACTACTTTCGGGCATGCTGCCATATTGTGTACCCTGGCTTAATGCATATCAAACGAAATGGTTTTTGAAGCGCAGTTTGGCTATGACTAAATGAGTCCACATTGGATGATCACTAGTGACGTGGTCACGTGACCAATGTTCAGTCGAGTGCAGTGCTCTTCCACCCAGGGTTGATGCATATCAAACGAAATGGTTTCCGAAGCCCGGCTCAGCTACCACAATGTTGAGGTCACATGACCAAGTCACTAGTGATTAGGGACGCATGATCACCATATAGAGCGTTGGAAACTATCTCTACATACCCATGACGCATATCACACGACACGGATGGAGAAGCTATTCGAATACGAGAGTGAGAGAGTTGACACGGACAATTCAGTAATGATTCAGGTCACGTGACTACTTTCGGGCATGGTGCCATATTGTGTACCCTGGCTTGATGCATATCAAACGAAATGGCTTTTGAAGCCCAGTCTGGCTACGACTAAATGAGTCCACATTGGATGATGACTAGTGACGTGGTCACCTGACCAATGTTCAGTCGAGTGCAGTGCTCTTCTACCCAGGGTTGATGCATATCAAACGAAATGGTTTCCGAAGCCCGGCTCAGCTACCACCATGATGAGGTCACATGACCAAGTCACTAGTGATTAGGGACACACGATCACCATATAGAGCACTGGAAACTATCTCTACATACCCATAATGCATATCAGACGACGCGTATGAAGAAGCTCTCTTGGAATACGAGAGTGAGAGAGTTGACACGGACAATTCAGTAATGATTCAGGTCACGTGACTACTTTCGGGCATACTGCCATATTGTGTACCCTGGCTTGATGCATATCAAACGAAATGGCTTTTGAAGCCTAGTCTGGCTACGACTAAATGAGTCCACATTGGATGATGACTAGTGACGTGGTCACGTGACCAATGTTCAGTCGAGTGCAGTGCTCTTCTACCCAGGGATGATGCATATCAAACGAAATGGTTTCCGAAGCCCGGCTCAGCTACCACCATGATGAGGTCACATGACCAAGTCACTAGTGATTAGGGACACACGATCACCATATAGAGCGCTGGAAACTATCTCTACATACCCATGATGCATATCAGACGACGCGGATGGAAAAGCACTCTTCGAATACGAGAGTGAGAGAGTTGACACGGACAATTCAGTCGTGATTCCGGTCACGGGACTACTTTCGGGCATGCTGCCATATTGTGTACCCTGGCTTGACGCATATCAAACGAAATGGTTTTGAAGCCCAGTCTGGCTATGACTAAATGAGTCCACATTGGATGATCACTAGTGACGTGGTCACGTGACCAATGTTCAGTCGAGTGCAGTGCTCTTCTACCCAGGGTTGATGCATATCAAACGAAATGGTTTCCGAAGCCCGGCTCAGCTACCACCATGATGAGGTCACATGACCAAGTCACTAGTGATTAGGGACACACGATCACCATATAGAGCGCTGGAAACTATCTCTACATACCCATGACGCCTATCAGACGACGCGGATGAAGAAGCTCTCTTCGAATACGAGAGTGAGAGAGTTGACACGGACAATTCAGCAGTGATTCAGGTCAAGTGACTACTTTCGGGCATGCTGCCATATTGTGTACCCTGGCTTGATGCATATCAAACGAAATGGCTTTTGAAGCCCAGTCTGGCTATGACTAAATGAGTCCACATTGGATAATGACTAGTGACGTGGTCACGTGACCAATGTTCAGTCGAGTGCAGTGCTCTTCTACCCAGGGATGATGCATATCAAAGGAAATGGTTTCCGAAGCCCGGCTCAGCTACCACCATGATGAGGTCACATGACCAAGTCACTAGTGATTAGGGACGCACGATCACCATATAGAGCGTTGGAAACTATCTCTACATACCCATGATGCATATCACACGACGCGGATGGAGTAGGTCTCTTAGAATACGAGAGTGAGAGAGTTGACACGGACAATTCTGTAGTGATTCAGGTCACGTGACTACTTTCGGGCATGCTGCCATATTGTGTACCCTGGCTTGATGCATATCAAACGAAATGGCTTTTGAAGCCCAGTCTGGCTACGACTAAATGAGTCCACATTGGATGATGACTAGTGACGTGGTCACCTGACCAATGTTCAGTCGAGTGCAGTGCTCTTCTACCCAGGGTTGATGCATATCAAACGAAATGGTTTCCGAAGCCCGGCTCAGCTACCACCATGATGAGGTCACATGACCAAGTCACTAGTGATTAGGGACACACGATCACCATATAGAGCACTGGAAACTATCTCTACATACCCATGACGCATATCAGACGACGCGGATGGAAAAGCTCTCTTCGAATACGAGAGTGAGAGAGTTGGCACGGACAATTCAGTCGTGATTCAGGTCACGTGACTACTTTCGGGCATGCTGCCATATTGTGTACCCTGGCTTGATGCATATCAAACGAAATGGTTTTTGAAGCCCAGTCTGGCTATGACTAAATGAGTCCACATTGGATGATGACTAGTGACGTGGTCACGTCACCAATGTTCAGTCGAGTGCAGTGCTCTTCTACCCAGGGATAATGCCTATCAAACGAAATGGTTTCCGAAGCCCGGCTCAGCTACCACCATGATGAGGTCACATGACCAAGTCACTAGTGATTAGGGACACACGATCACCATATAGAGCGCTGGAAACTATCTCTACATACCCATGATGCATATCAGACGACGCGGATGGAAAAGCACTCTTCGAATACGAGAGTGAGAGAGTTGACACGGACAATTCAGTCGTGATTCCGGTCACGGGACTACTTTCGGGCATGCTGCCATATTGTGTACCCTGGCTTGACGCATATCAAACGAAATGGTTTTGAAGCCCAGTCTGGCTATGACTAAATGAGTCCACATTGGATGATCACTAGTGACGTGGTCACGTGACCAATGTTCAGTCGAGTGCAGTGCTCTTCCACCCAGGGTTGATGCATATCAAACGAAATGGTTTCCGAAGCCCGGCTCAGCTACCACAATGTTGAGGTCACATGACCAAGTCACTAGTGATTAGGGACGCATGATCACCATATAGAGCGTTGGAAACTATCTCTACATACCCATGATGCATATCACACGACGCGGATGGAGTAGGTCTCTTAGAATACGAGAGTGAGAGAGTTGACACGGACAATTCTGTAGTGATTCAGGTCACGTGACTACTTTCGGGCATGCTGCCATATTGTGTACCCTGGCTTAATGCATATCAAACGAAATGGTTTTTGAAGCGCAGTTTGGCTATGACTAAATGAGTCCACATTGGATGATCACTAGTGACGTGGTCACGTGACCAATGTTCAGTCGAGTGCAGTGCTCTTCCACCCAGGGTTGATGCATATCAATCGAAATGGTTTCCGAAGCCCGGCTCAGCTACCACAATGTTGAGGTCACATGACCAAGTCACTAGTGATTAGGGACGCATGATCACCATATAGAGCGTTGGAAACTATCTCTACATACCCATGACGCATATCACACGACACGGATGGAGAAGCTATTCGAATACGAGAGTGAGAGAGTTGACACGGACAATTCAGTAATGATTCAGGTCACGTGACTACTTTCGGGCATGGTGCCATATTGTGTACCCTGGCTTGATGCATATCAAACGAAATGGCTTTTGAAGCCCAGTCTGGCTACGACTAAATGAGTCCACATTGGATGATGACTAGTGACGTGGTCACCTGACCAATGTTCAGTCGAGTGCAGTGCTCTTCTACCCAGGGTTGATGCATATCAAACGAAATGGTTTCCGAAGCCCGGCTCAGCTACCACCATGATGAGGTCACATGACCAAGTCACTAGTGATTAGGGACACACGATCACCATATAGAGCACTGGAAACTATCTCTACATACCCATAATGCATATCAGACGACGCGTATGAAGAAGCTCTCTTGGAATACGAGAGTGAGAGAGTTGACACGGACAATTCAGTAATGATTCAGGTCACGTGACTACTTTCGGGCATACTGCCATATTGTGTACCCTGGCTTGATGCATATCAAACGAAATGGCTTTTGAAGCCTAGTCTGGCTACGACTAAATGAGTCCACATTGGATGATGACTAGTGACGTGGTCACGTGACCAATGTTCAGTCGAGTGCAGTGCTCTTCTACCCAGGGATGATGCATATCAAACGAAATGGTTTCCGAAGCCCGGCTCAGCTACCACCATGATGAGGTCACATGACCAAGTCACTAGTGATTAGGGACACACGATCACCATATAGAGCGCTGGAAACTATCTCTACATACCCATGATGCATATCAGACGACGCGGATGGAAAAGCACTCTTCGAATACGAGAGTGAGAGAGTTGACACGGACAATTCAGTCGTGATTCCGGTCACGGGACTACTTTCGGGCATGCTGCCATATTGTGTACCCTGGCTTGACGCATATCAAACGAAATGGTTTTGAAGCCCAGTCTGGCTATGACTAAATGAGTCCACATTGGATGATCACTAGTGACGTGGTCACGTGACCAATGTTCAGTCGAGTGCAGTGCTCTTCCAACCAGGGTTGATGCATATCAAACGAAATGGTTTCCGAAGCCCGGCTCAGCTACCACAATGTTGAGGTCACATGACCAAGTCACTAGTGATTAGGGACGCATGATCACCATATAGAGCGTTGGAAACTATCTCTACATATCCATGATGCATATCACACGACGCGGATGGAGTAGGTCTCTTCGAATACGAGAGTGAGAGAGTTGACACGGACAATTCAGTAGTGATTCAGGTCACGTGACTACTTTCGGGCATGCTGCCATATTGTGTAGCCTGGTTTGATGCATATCAAACGAAATGGCTTTTGAAGCCCAGTCTGGCTACGACTAAATGAGTCCACATTGGATGATGACTAGTGACATGGTCACGTGACCAATGTTCAGTCGAGTGCAGTGCTCTTCTAC
This sequence comes from Dermacentor variabilis, assembly GCF_050947875.1. Lineage (NCBI taxonomy): Eukaryota > Metazoa > Arthropoda > Arachnida > Ixodida > Ixodidae > Dermacentor > Dermacentor variabilis. The sequence continues at coordinate 79,554,880 of NC_134576.1, read as the reverse complement.
CCAGGGATGATGCATATCAAAGGAAATGGTTTCCGAAGCCCGGCTCAGCTACCACCATGATGAGGACACATGACCAAGTCACTAGTGATTAGGGACGCACGATCACCATATAGAGCGCTGGAAACTATCTCTACATACCCATAATGCATATCAGACGACACGTATGAAGAAGCTCTCTTGGAATACGAGAGTGAGAGAGTTGACACGGACAATTCAGTAATGATTCAGGTCACGTGACTACTTTCGGGCATACTGCCATATTGTGTACCCTGGCTTGATGCATATCAAACGAAATGGCTTTTGAAGCCTAGTCTGGCTACGACTAAATGAGTCCACATTGGATGATGACTAGTGACGTGGTCACGTGACCAATGTTCAGTCGAGTGCAGTGCTCTTCTACCCAGGGATGATGCATATCAAACGAAATGGTTTCCGAAGCCCGGCTCAGCTACCACCATGATGAGGTCACATGACCAAGTCACTAGTGATTAGGGACACACGATCACCATATAGAGCGCTGGAAACTATCTCTACATACCCATGATGCATATCAGACGACGCGGATGGAAAAGCACTCTTCGAATACGAGAGTGAGAGAGTTGACACGGACAATTCAGTCGTGATTCCGGTCACGGGACTACTTTCGGGCATGCTGCCATATTGTGTACCCTGGCTTGACGCATATCAAACGAAATGGTTTTGAAGCCCAGTCTGGCTATGACTAAATGAGTCCACATTGGATGATCACTAGTGACGTGGTCACGTGACCAATGTTCAGTCGAGTGCAGTGCTCTTCCACCCAGGGTTGATGCATATCAAACGAAATGGTTTCCGAAGCCCGGCTCAGCTACCACAATGTTGAGGTCACATGACCAAGTCAGTAGTGATTAGGGACGCATGATCACCATATAGAGCGTTGGAAACTATCTCTACATATCCATGGAGCATATCACACGACGCGGATGGAGTAGGTCTCTTAGAATACGAGAGTGAGAGAGTTGACACGGACAATTCTGTAGTGATTCAGGTCACGTGACTACTTTCGGGCATGCTGCCATATTGTGTACCCTGGCTTGATGCATATCAAACGAAATGGCTTTTGAAGCCCAGTCTGGCTACGACTAAATGAGTCCACATTGGATGATGACTAGTGACGTGGTCACCTGACCAATGTTCAGTCGAGTGCAGTGCTCTTCTACCCAGGGTTGATGCATATCAAACGAAATCGTTTCCGAAGCCCGGCTCAGCTACCACCATGATGAGGTCACATGACCAAGTCACTAGTGATTAGGGACACACGATCACCATATAGAGCACTGGAAACTATCTCTACATACCCATGACGCATATCAGACGACGCGGATGGAAAAGCTCTCTTCGAATACGAGAGTGAGAGAGTTGGCACGGACAATTCAGTCGTGATTCAGGTCACGTGACTACTTTCGGGCATGCTGCCATATTGTGTACCCTGGCTTGATGCATATCAAACGAAATGGTTTTTGAAGCCCAGTCTGGCTATGACTAAATGAGTCCACATAGGATGATGAATAGTGACGTGGTCACGTGACCAATGTTCAGTCGAGTGCAGTGCTCTTCTACCCAGGGATGATGCATATCAAGCGAAATGGTTTCCGAAGCCCCGCTCAGCTACCACCATGATGAGGTCACATGACCAAGTCACTAGTGATTAGGGACGCGAAATGGTTTTTGAAGCCCAGTCTGGCTATGACTAAATGAGTCCACATAGGATGATGAATAGTGACGTGGTCACGTGACCAATGTTCAGTCGAGTGCAGTGCTCTTCTACCCAGGGATGATGCATATCAAGCGAAATGGTTTCCGAAGCCCCGCTCAGCTACCACCATGATGAGGTCACATGACCAAGTCACTAGTGATTAGGGACGCACGATCACCATATAGAGCGCTGGAAACTATCTCTACATACCCATGACGCCTAAGAGACGACGCGGATGAAGAAGCTCTCTTCGAATGCGAGAGTGAGAGAGTTGACACGGACAATTCAGTAGTGATTCAGGTCACGTGACTACTTTCGGGCATGCTGCCATATTGTGTAGCCTAGCTTGATGCATATCAAACGAAATGGCTTTTGAAGCCCAGTCTGGCTACGACTAAATGAGTCCACATTGGATGATGACTAGTGACATGGTCACGTGACCAATGTTCAGTCGAGTGCAGTGCTCTTCTACCCAGGGATGATGCATATCAAAGGAAATGGTTTCCGAAGCCCGGCTCAGCTACCACCATGATGAGGTCACATGACCAAGTCACTAGTGATTAGGGACGCACGATCACCATATAGAGCACTGGAATCTATCTCTACATACCCATGATGCATATCAGACGACGCGTATGAAGAAGCTCTCTTGGAATACGAGAGTGAGAGAGTTGACATGGACAATTCAGTAATGATTCAGGTCACGTGACTACTTTCGGGCATACTGCCATATTGTGTACCCTGGCTTGATGCATATCAAACGAAATGGCTTTTGAAGCCTAGTCTGGCTACGACTAAATGAGTCCACATTGGATGATGACTAGTGACGTGGTCACGTGACCAATGTTCAGTCGAGTGCAGTGCTCTTCCACCCAGGGTTGATGCATATCAAACGAAATGGTTTCCGAAGCCCGGCTCAGCTACCACAATGTTGAGGTCACATGACCAAGTCACTAGTGATTAGGGACGCATGATCACCATATAGAGCATTGTAAACTATCTCTACATACCCATGACGCATATCACACGACACGGATGGAGAAGCTATTCGAATACGAGAGTGAGAGAGTTGACACGGACAATTCAGTAATGATTCAGGTCACGTGACTACTTTCGGGCATACTGCCATATTGTGTACCCTGGCTTGATGCATATCAAACGAAATGGCTTTTGAAGCCTAGTCTGGCTACGACTAAATGAGTCCACATTGGATGATGACTAGTGACGTGGTCACGTAACCAATGTTCAGTCGAGTGCAGTGCTCTTCTACCCAGGGATGATGCATATCAAACGAAATGGTTTCCGAAGCCCGGCTCAGCTACCACCATGATGAGGTCACATGACCAGGTCACTAGTGATTAGGGACGCATGATCACCATATAGAGCATTGGAAACTATCTCTACATACCCATGACGCATATCACACGACACGGATGGAGAAGCTATTCGAATACGAGAGTGAGAGAGTTGACACGGACAATTCAGTCGTGATTCAGGTCACGTGACTACTTTCGGGCATGCTGCCATATTGTGTACCCTGGCTTGATGCATATCATACGAAATGGTTTTTGAAGCCCAGTCTGGCTATGACTAAATGAGTCCACATAGGATGATGAATAGTGACGTGGTCACGTGACCAATGTTCAGTCGAGTGCAGTGCTCTTCTACCCAGGGATGATGCATATCAAGCGAAATGGTTTCCGAAGCCCCGCTCAGCTACCACCATGATGAGGTCACATGACCAAGTCACTAGTGATTAGGGATGCACGATCACCATATAGAGCGCCGGAAACTATCTCTACATACCCATGACGCATATCAGACGACGCGTATGGAAAAGCTCTCTTCGAATACGAGAGTGAGAGAGTTGACACGGACAATTCAGTCGTGATTCAGGTCACGTGACTACTTTCGGGCATGCTGCCATATTGTGTACCCTGGCTTGATGCATATCATACGAAATGGTTTTTGAAGCCCAGTCTGGCTATGACTAAATGAGTCCACATAGGATGATGAATAGTGACGTGGTCACGTGACCAATGTTCAGTCGAGTGCAGTGCTCTTCTACCCAGGGATGATGCATATCAAGCGAAATGGTTTCCGAAGCCCCGCTCAGCTACCACCATGATGAGGTCACATGACCAAGTCACTAGTGATTAGGGATGCACGATCACCATATAGAGCGCCGGAAACTATCTCTACATACCCATGATGCATATCAGACGACGCGTATGAAGAAGCTCTCTTGGAATACGACAGTGAGAGAGTTGACACGGACAATTCAGTAATGATTCAGGTCACGTGACTACTTTCGGGCATACTGCCATATTGTGTACCCTGGCTTGATGCATATCAAACGAAATGGCTTTTGAAGCCCAGTCTGGCTACGACTAAATGAGTCCACATTGGATGATGACTAGTGACGTGGTCACGTGACGAATGTTCAGTCGAGTGCAGTGCTCTTCTACCCAGGGATGATGCATATCAAACGAAATGGTTTCCGAAGCCCGGCTCAGCTGCCACCATGATGAGGTCACATGACCAAGTCACTAGTGATTAGGGACACACGATCACCATATAGAGCGCTGGAAACTATCTCTACATACCCATGATGCATATCAGACGACGCGGATGGAAAAGCACTCTTCGAATACGAGAGTGAGAGAGTTGACACGGACAATTCAGTCGTGATTCCGGTCACGGGACTACTTTCGGGCATGCTGCCATATTGTGTACCCTGGCTTGACGCATATCAAACGAAATGGTTTTGAAGCCCAGTCTGGCTATGACTAAATGAGTCCACATTGGATGATCACTAGTGACGTGGTCACGTGACCAATGTTCAGTCGAGTGCAGTGCTCTTCCACCCAGGGTTGATGCATATCAAACGAAATGGTTTCCGAAGCCCGGCTCAGCTACCACAATGTTGAGGTCACATGACCAAGTCACTAGTGATTAGGGACGCATGATCACCATATAGAGCGTTGGAAACTATCTCTACATACCCATGATGCATACCCATGAACACGACGCGGATGGAGTAGGTCTCTTAGAATACGAGAGTGAGAGAGTTGACACGGACAATTCTGTAGTGATTCAGGTCACGTGACTACTTTCGGGCATGCTGCCATATTGTGTACCCTGGCTTAATGCATATCAAACGAAATGGTTTTTGAAGCGCAGTTTGGCTATGACTAAATGAGTCCACATTGGATGATCACTAGTGACGTGGTCACGTGACCAATGTTCAGTCGAGTGCAGTGCTCTTCCACCCAGGGTTGATGCATATCAAACGAAATGGTTTCCGAAGCCCGGCTCAGCTACCACAATGTTGAGGTCACATGACCAAGTCACTAGTGATTAGGGACGCATGATCACCATATAGAGCGTTGGAAACTATCTCTACATACCCATGACGCATATCACACGACACGGATGGAGAAGCTATTCGAATACGAGAGTGAGAGAGTTGACACGGACAATTCAGTAATGATTCAGGTCACGTGACTACTTTCGAGCATGGTGCCATATTGTGTACCCTGGCTTGATGCATATCAAACGAAATGGCTTTTGAAGCCCAGTCTGGCTACGACTAAATGAGTCCACATTGGATGATGACTAGTGACATGGTCACCTGACCAATGTTCAGTCGAGTGCAGTGCTCTTCTACCCAGGGTTGATGCATATCAAACGAAATGGTTTCCGAAGCCCGGCTCAGCTACCACCATGATGAGGTCACATGACCAAGTCACTAGTGATTAGGGACACACGATCACCATATAGAGCACTGGAAACTATCTCTACATACCCATGACGCATATCAGACGACGCGGATCGAAAAGCTCTCTTCGAATACGAGAGTGAGAGAGTTGACACGGACAATTCAGTCGTGATTCAGGTCACGTGACTACTTTCGGGCATGCTGCCATATTGTGTACCCTGGCTTGATGCATATCAAACGAAATGGTTTTTGAAGCCCAGTCTGGCTATGACTAAATGAGTCCACATAGGATGATGAATAGTGACGTGGTCACGTGACCAATGTTCAGTCGAGTGCAGTGCTCTTCTACCCAGGGATGATGCATATCAAAGGAAATGGTTTCCGAAGCCCGGCTCAGCTACCACCATGATGAGGTCACATGACCAAGTCACTAGTGATTAGGGACGCACGATCACCATATAGAGCGCTGGAAACTATCTCTACATACCCATAATGCATATCAGACGACGCGTATGAAGAAGCTCTCTTGGAATACGAGAGTGAGAGAGTTGACACGGACAATTCAGTAATGATTCAGGTCACGTGACTACTTTCGGGCATACTGCCATATTGTGTACCCTGGCTTGATGCATATCAAACGAAATGGCTTTTGAAGCCTAGTCTGGCTACGACTAAATGAGTCCACATTGGATGATGACTAGTGACGTGGTCACGTGACCAATGTTCAGTCGAGTGCAGTGCTCTTCTACCCAGGGATGATGCATATCAAACGAAATGGTTTCCGAAGCCCGGCTCAGCTACCACCATGATGAGGTCACATGACCAAGTCACTAGTGATTAGGGACACACGATCACCATATAGAGCGCTGGAAACTATCTCTACATACCCATGATGCATATCAGACGACGCGGATGGAAAAGCACTCTTCGAATACGAGAGTGAGAGAGTTGACACGGACAATTCAGTCGTGATTCCGGTCACGGGACTACTTTCGGGCATGCTGCCATATTGTGTACCCTGGCTTGACGCATATCAAACGAAATGGTTTTGAAGCCCAGTCTGGCTATGACTAAATGAGTCCACATTGGATGATCACTAGTGACGTGGTCACGTGACCAATGTTCAGTCGAGTGCAGTGCTCTTCCACCCAGGGTTGATGCATATCAAACGAAATGGTTTCCGAAGCCCGGCTCAGCTACCACAATGTTGAGGTCACATGACCAAGTCACTAGTGATTAGGGACGCATGATCACCATATAGAGCGTTGGAAACTATCTCTACATATCCATGATGCATATCACACGACGCGGATGGAGTAGGTCTCTTCGAATACGAGAGTGAGAGAGTTGACACGGACAATTCAGTAGTGATTCAGGTCACGTGACTACTTTCGGGCATGCTGCCATATTGTGTAGCCTGGCTTGATGCATATCAAACGAAATGGCTTTTGAAGCCCAGTCTGGCTAAGACTAAATGAGTCCACATTGGATGATGACTAGTGACATGGTCACGTGACCAATGTTCAGTCGAGTGCAGTGCTCTTCTACCCAGGGATGATGCATATCAAAGGAAATGGTTTCCGAAGCCCGGCTCAGCTACCACCATGATGAGGACACATGACCAAGTCACTAGTGATTAGGGACGCACGATCACCATATAGAGCGCTGGAAACTATCTCTACATACCCATAATGCATATCAGACGACACGTATGAAGAAGCTCTCTTGGAATACGAGATTGAGAGAGTTGACACGGACAATTCAGTAATGATTCAGGTCACGTGACTACTTTCGGGCATACTGCCATATTGTGTACCCTGGCTTGATGCATATCAAACGAAATGGCTTTTGAAGCCTAGTCTGGCTACGACTAAATGAGTCCACATTGGATGATGACTAGTGACGTGGTCACGTGACCAATGTTCAGTCGAGTGCAGTGCTCTTCTACCCAGGGATGATGCATATCAAACGAAATGGTTTCCGAAGCCCGGCTCAGCTACCACCATGATGAGGTCACATGACCAAGTCACTAGTGATTAGGGACACACGATCACCATATAGAGCGCTGGAAACTATCTCTACATACCCATGATGCATATCAGACGACGCGGATGGAAAAGCACTCTTCGAATACGAGAGTGAGAGAGTTGACACGGACAATTCAGTCGTGATTCCGGTCACGGGACTACTTTCGGGCATGCTGCCATATTGTGTACCCTGGCTTGACGCATATCAAACGAAATGGTTTTGAAGCCCAGTCTGGCTATGACTAAATGAGTCCACATTGGATGATCACTAGTGACGTGGTCACGTGACCAATGTTCAGTCGAGTGCAGTGCTCTTCCATCCAGGGTTGATGCATATCAAACGAAATGGTTTCCGAAGCCCGGCTCAGCTACCACAATGTTGAGGTCACATGACCAAGTCACTAGTGATTAGGGACGCATGATCACCATATAGAGCGTTGGAAACTATCTCTACATATCCATGGTGCATATCACACGACGCGGATGGAGTAGGTCTCTTAGAATACGAGAGTGAGAGAGTTGACACGGACAATTCTGTAGTGATTCAGGTCACGTGACTACTTTCGGGCATGCTGCCATATTGTGTACCCTGGCTTGATGCATATCAAACGAAATGGCTTTTGAAGCCCAGTCTGGCTACGACTAAATGAGTCCACATTGGATGATGACTAGTGACGTGGTCACCTGACCAATGTTCAGTCGAGTGCAGTGCTCTTCTACCCAGGGTTGATGCATATCAAACGAAATGGTTTCCGAAGCCCGGCTCAGCTACCACCATGATGAGGTCACATGACCAAGTCACTAGTGATTAGGGACACACGATCACCATATAGAGCACTGGAAACTATCTCTACATACCCATGACGCATATCAGACGACGCGGATGGAAAAGCTCTCTTCGAATACGAGAGTGAGAGAGTTGGCACGGACAATTCAGTCGTGATTCAGGTCACGTGACTACTTTCGGGCATGCTGCCATATTGTGTACCCTGGCTTGATGCATATCAAACGAAATGGTTTTTGAAGCCCAGTCTGGCTATGACTAAATGAGTCCACATAGGATGATGAATAGTGACGTGGTCACGTGACCAATGTTCAGTCGAGTGCAGTGCTCTTCTACCCAGGGATGATGCATATCAAGCGAAATGGTTTCCGAAGCCCCGCTCAGCTACCACCATGATGAGGTCACATGACCAAGTCACTAGTGATTAGGGACGCACGATCACCATATAGAGCGCTGGAAACTATCTCTACATACCCATGACGCCTAAGAGACGACGCGGATGAAGAAGCTCTCTTCGAATGCGAGAGTGAGAGAGTTGACACGGACAATTCAGTAGTGATTCAGGTCACGTGACTACTTTCGGGCATGCTGCCATATTGTGTAGCCTAGCTTGATGCATATCAAACGAAATGGCTTTTGAAGCCCAGTCTGGCTACGACTAAATGAGTCCACATTGGATGATGACTAGTGACATGGTCACGTGACCAATGTTCAGTCGAGTGCAGTGCTCTTCTACCCAGGGATGATGCATATCAAAGGAAATGGTTTCCGAAGCCCGGCTCAGCTACCACCATGATGAGGTCACATGACCAAGTCACTAGTGATTAGGGACGCACGATCACCATATAGAGCACTGGAATCTATCTCTACATACCCATGATGCATATCAGACGACGCGTATGAAGAAGCTCTCTTGGAATACGAGAGTGAGAGAGTTGACATGGACAATTCAGTAATGATTCAGGTCACGTGACTACTTTCGGGCATACTGCCATATTGTGTACCCTGGCTTGATGCATATCAAACGAAATGGCTTTTGAAGCCTAGTCTGGCTACGACTAAATGAGTCCACATTGGATGATGACTAGTGACGTGGTCACGTGACCAATGTTCAGTCGAGTGCAGTGCTCTTCCACCCAGGGTTGATGCATATCAAACGAAATGGTTTCCGAAGCCCGGCTCAGCTACCACAATGTTGAGGTCACATGACCAAGTCACTAGTGATTAGGGACGCATGATCACCATATAGAGCATTGTAAACTATCTCTACATACCCATGACGCATATCACACGACACGGATGGAGAAGCTATTCGAATACGAGAGTGAGAGAGTTGACACGGACAATTCAGTAATGATTCAGGTCACGTGACTACTTTCGGGCATACTGCCATATTGTGTACCCTGGCTTGATGCATATCAAACGAAATGGCTTTTGAAGCCTAGTCTGGCTACGACTAAATGAGTCCACATTGGATGATGACTAGTGACGTGGTCACGTAACCAATGTTCAGTCGAGTGCAGTGCTCTTCTACCCAGGGATGATGCATATCAAACGAAATGGTTTCCGAAGCCCGGCTCAGCTACCACCATGATGAGGTCACATGACCAGGTCACTAGTGATTAGGGACGCATGATCACCATATAGAGCATTGGAAACTATCTCTACATACCCATGACGCATATCACACGACACGGATGGAGAAGCTATTCGAATACGAGAGTGAGAGAGTTGACACGGACAATTCAGTCGTGATTCAGGTCACGTGACTACTTTCGGGCATGCTGCCATATTGTGTACCCTGGCTTGATGCATATCATACGAAATGGTTTTTGAAGCCCAGTCTGGCTATGACTAAATGAGTCCACATAGGATGATGAATAGTGACGTGGTCACGTGACCAATGTTCAGTCGAGTGCAGTGCTCTTCTACCCAGGGATGATGCATATCAAGCGAAATGGTTTCCGAAGCCCCGCTCAGCTACCACCATGATGAGGTCACATGACCAAGTCACTAGTGATTAGGGATGCACGATCACCATATAGAGCGCCGGAAACTATCTCTACATACCCATGATGCATATCAGACGACGCGTATGAAGAAGCTCTCTTGGAATACGACAGTGAGAGAGTTGACACGGACAATTCAGTAATGATTCAGGTCACGTGACTACTTTCGGGCATACTGCCATATTGTGTACCCTGGCTTGATGCATATCAAACGAAATGGCTTTTGAAGCCCAGTCTGGCTACGACTAAATGAGTCCACATTGGATGATGACTAGTGACGTGGTCACGTGACGAATGTTCAGTCGAGTGCAGTGCTCTTCTACCCAGGGATGATGCATATCAAACGAAATGGTTTCCGAAGCCCGGCTCAGCTGCCACCATGATGAGGTCACATGACCAAGTCACTAGTGATTAGGGACACACGATCACCATATAGAGCGCTGGAAACTATCTCTACATACCCATGATGCATATCAGACGACGCGGATGGAAAAGCACTCTTCGAATACGAGAGTGAGAGAGTTGACACGGACAATTCAGTCGTGATTCCGGTCACGGGACTACTTTCGGGCATGCTGCCATATTGTGTACCCTGGCTTGACGCATATCAAACGAAATGGTTTTGAAGCCCAGTCTGGCTATGACTAAATGAGTCCACATTGGATGATCACTAGTGACGTGGTCACGTGACCAATGTTCAGTCGAGTGCAGTGCTCTTCCACCCAGGGTTGATGCATATCAAACGAAATGGTTTCCGAAGCCCGGCTCAGCTACCACAATGTTGAGGTCACATGACCAAGTCACTAGTGATTAGGGACGCATGATCACCATATAGAGCGTTGGAAACTATCTCTACATACCCATGATGCATATCACACGACGCGGATGGAGTAGGTCTCTTAGAATACGAGAGTGAGAGAGTTGACACGGACAATTCTGTAGTGATTCAGGTCACGTGACTACTTTCGGGCATGCTGCCATATTGTGTACCCTGGCTTAATGCATATCAAACGAAATGGTTTTTGAAGCGCAGTTTGGCTATGACTAAATGAGTCCACATTGGATGATCACTAGTGACGTGGTCACGTGATCAATGTTCAGTCGAGTGCAGTGCTCTTCCACCCAGGGTTGATGCATATCAAACGAAATGGTTTCCGAAGCCCGGCTCAGCTACCACAATGTTGAGGTCACATGACCAAGTCACTAGTGATTAGGGACGCATGATCACCATATAGAGCGTTGGAAACTATCTCTACATACCCATGACGCATATCACACGACACGGATGGAGAAGCTATTCGAATACGAGAGTGAGAGAGTTGACACGGACAATTCAGTAATGATTCAGGTCACGTGACTACTTTCGGGCATGGTGCCATATTGTGTACCCTGGCTTGATGCATATCAAACGAAATGGCTTTTGAAGCCCAGTCTGGCTACGACTAAATGAGTCCACATTGGATGATGACTAGTGACATGGTCACCTGACCAATGTTCAGTCGAGTGCAGTGCTCTTCTACCCAGGGTTGATGCATATCAAACGAAATGGTTTCCGAAGCCCGGCTCAGCTACCACCATGATGAGGTCACATGACCAAGTCACTAGTGATTAGGGACACACGATCACCATATAGAGCACTGGAAACTATCTCTACATACCCATGACGCATATCAGACGACGCGGATCGAAAAGCTCTCTTCGAATACGAGAGTGAGAGAGTTGACACGGACAATTCAGTCGTGATTCAGGTCACGTGACTACTTTCGGGCATGCTGCCATATTGTGTACCCTGGCTTGATGCATATCAAACGAAATGGTTTTTGAAGCCCAGTCTGGCTATGACTAAATGAGTCCACATAGGATGATGAATAGTGACGTGGTCACGTGACCAATGTTCAGTCGAGTGCAGTGCTCTTCTACCCAGGGATGATGCATATCAAAGGAAATGGTTTCCGAAGCCCGGCTCAGCTACCACCATGATGAGGTCACATGACCAAGTCACTAGTGATTAGGGACGCACGATCACCATATAGAGCGCTGGAAACTATCTCTACATACCCATAATGCATATCAGACGACGCGTATGAAGAAGCTCTCTTGGAATACGAGAGTGAAAGAGTTGACACGGACAATTCAGTAATGATTCAGGTCACGTGACTACTTTCGGGCATACTGCCATATTGTGTACCCTGGCTTGATGCATATCAAACGAAATGGCTTTTGAAGCCTAGTCTGGCTACGACTAAATGAGTCCACATTGGATGATGACTAGTGACGTGGTCACGTGACCAATGTCCAGTCGAGTGCAGTGCTCTTCTACCCAGGGATGATGCATATCAAACGAAATGGTTTCCGAAGCCCGGCTCAGCTACCACCATGATGAGGTCACATGACCAAGTCACTAGTGATTAGGGACACACGATCACCATATAGAGCGCTGGAAACTATCTCTACATACCCATGATGCATATCAGACGACGCGGATGGAAAAGCACTCTTCGAATACGAGAGTGAGAGAGTTGACACGGACAATTCAGTCGTGATTCCGGTCACGGGACTACTTTCGGGCATGCTGCCATATTGTGTACCCTGGCTTGACGCATATCAAACGAAATGGTTTTGAAGCCCAGTCTGGCTATGACTAAATGAGTCCACATTGGATGATCACTAGTGACGTGGTCACGTGACCAATGTTCAGTCGAGTGCAGTGCTCTTCCACCCAGGGTTGATGCATATCAAACGAAATGGTTTCCGAAGCCCGGCTCAGCTACCACAATGTTGAGGTCACATGACCAAGTCACTAGTGATTAGGGACGCATGATCACCATATAGAGCGTTGGAAACTATCTCTACATATCCATGATGCATATCACACGACGCGGATGGAGTAGGTCTCTTCGAATACGAGAGTGAGAGAGTTGACACGGACAATTCAGTAGTGTTTCAGGTCACGTGACTACTTTCGGGCATGCTGCCATATTGTGTAGCCTGGCTTGATGCATATCAAACGAAATGGCTTTTGAAGCCCAGTCTGGCTACGACTAAATGAGTCCACATTGGATGATGACTAGTGACATGGTCACGTGACCAATGTTCAGTCGAGTGCAGTGCTCTTCTACCCAGGGATGATGCATATCAAAGGAAATGGTTTCCGAAGCCCGGCTCAGCTACCACCATGATGAGGACACATGACCAAGTCACTAGTGATTAGGGACGCACGATCACCCTATAGAGCGCTGGAAACTATCTCTACATACCCATAATGCATATCAGACGACACGTATGAAGAAGCTCTCTTGGAATACGAGAGTGAGAGAGTTGACACGGACAATTCAGTAATGATTCAGGTCACGTGACTACTTTCGGGCATACTGCCATATTGTGTACCCTGGCTTGATGCATATCAAACGAAATGGCTTTTGAAGCCTAGTCTGGCTACGACTAAATGAGTCCACATTGGATGATGACTAGTGACGTGGTCACGTGACCAATGTTCAGTCGAGTGCAGTGCTCTTCTACCCAGGGATGATGCATATCAAACGAAATGGTTTCCGAAGCCCGGCTCAGCTACCACCATGATGAGGTCACATGACCAAGTCACTAGTGATTAGGAACACACGATCACCATATAGAGCGCTGGAAACTATCTCTACATACCCATGATGCATATCAGACGACGCGGATGGAAAAGCACTCTTCGAATACGAGAGTGAGAGAGTTGACACGGACAATTCAGTCGTGATTCCGGTCACGGGACTACTTTCGGGCATGCTGCCATATTGTGTACCCTGGCTTGACGCATATCAAACGAAATGGATTTGAAGCCCAGTCTGGCTACGACTAAATGAGTCCACATTGGATGATCACTAGTGACGTGGTCACGTGACCAATGTTCAGTCGAGTGCAGTGCTCTTCCACCCAGGGTTGATGCATATCAAACGAAATGGTTTCCGAAGCCCGGCTCAGCTACCACAATGTTGAGGTCACATGACCAAGTCACTAGTGATTAGGGACGCATGATCACCATATAGAGCGTTGGAAACTATCTCTACATATCCATGGTGCATATCACACGACGCGGATGGAGTAGGTCTCTTAGAATACGAGAGTGAGAGAGTTGACACGGACAATTCTGTAGTGATTCAGGTCACGTGACTACTTTCGGGCATGCTGCCATATTGTGTACCCTGGCTTGATGCATATCAAACGAAATGGCTTTTGAAGCCCAGTCTGGCTACGACTAAATGAGTCCACATTGGATGATGACTAGTGACGTGGTCACCTGACCAATGTTCAGTCGAGTGCAGTGCTCTTCTACCCAGGGTTGATGCATATCAAACGAAATGGTTTCCGAAGCCCGGCTCAGCTACCACCATGATGAGGTCACATGACCAAGTCACTAGTGATTAGGGACACACGATCACCATATAGAGCACTGGAAACTATCTCTACATACCCATGACGCATATCAGACGACGCGGATGGAAAAGCTCTCTTCGAATACGAGAGTGAGAGAGTTGGCACGGACAATTCATTCGTGATTCAGGTCACGTGACTACTTTCGGGCATGCTGCCATATTGTGTACCCTGGCTTGATGCATATCAAACGAAATGGTTTTTGAAGCCCAGTCTGGCTATGACTAAATGAGTCCACATAGGATGATGAATAGTGACGTGGTCACGTGACCAATGTTCAGTCGAGTGCAGTGCTCTTCTACCCAGGGATGATGCATATCAAGCGAAATGGTTTCCGAAGCCCCGCTCAGCTACCACCATGATGAGGTCACATGACCAAGTCACTAGTGATTAGGGACGCACGATCACCATATAGAGCGCTGGAAACTATCTCTACATACCCATGACGCCTAAGAGACGACGCGGATGAAGAAGCTCTCTTCGAATACGAGAGTGAGAGAGTTGACACGGACAATTCAGTAGTGATTCAGGTCACGTGACTACTTTCGGGCATGCTGCCATATTGTGTAGCCTAGCTTGATGCATATCAAACGAAATGGCTTTTGAAGCCCAGTCTGGCTACGACTAAATGAGTCCACATTGGATGATGACTAGTGACATGGTCACGTGACCAATGTTCAGTCGAGTGCAGTGCTCTTCTACCCAGGGATGATGCATATCAAAGGAAATGGTTTCCGAAGCCCGGCTCAGCTACCACCATGATGAGGTCACATGACCAAGTCACTAGTGATTAGGGACGCACGATCACCATATAGAGCACTGGAATCTATCTCTACATACCCATGATGCATATCAGACGACGCGTATGAAGAAGCTCTCTTGGAATACGAGAGTGAGAGAGTTGACATGGACAATTCAGTAATGATTCAGGTCACGTGACTACTTTCGGGCATACTGCCATATTGTGTACCCTGGCTTGATGCATATCAAACGAAATGGCTTTTGAAGCCTAGTCTGGCTACGACTAAATGAGTCCACATTGGATGATGACTAGTGACGTGGTCACGTGACCAATGTTCAGTCGAGTGCAGTGCTCTTCCACCCAGGGTTGATGCATATCAAACGAAATGGTTTCCGAAGCCCGGCTCAGCTACCACAATGTTGAGGTCACATGACCAAGTCACTAGTGATTAGGGACGCATGATCACCATATAGAGCATTGTAAACTATCTCTACATACCCATGACGCATATCACACGACACGGATGGAGAAGCTATTCGAATACGAGAGTGAGAGAGTTGACACGGACAATTCAGTAATGATTCAGGTCACGTGACTACTTTCGGGCATACTGCCATATTGTGTACCCTGGCTTGATGCATATCAAACGAAATGGCTTTTGAAGCCTAGTCTGGCTACGACTAAATGAGTCCACATTGGATGATGACTAGTGACGTGGTCACGTAACCAATGTTCAGTCGAGTGCAGTGCTCTTCTACCCAGGGATGATGCATATCAAACGAAATGGTTTCCGAAGCCCGGCTCAGCTACCACCATGATGAGGTCACATGACCAGGTCACTAGTGATTAGGGACGCATGATCACCATATAGAGCATTGGAAACTATCTCTACATACCCATGACGCATATCACACGACACGGATGGAGAAGCTATTCGAATACGAGAGTGAGAGAGTTGACACGGACAATTCAGTCGTGATTCAGGTCACGTGACTACTTTCGGGCATGCTGCCATATTGTGTACCCTGGCTTGATGCATATCATACGAAATGGTTTTTGAAGCCCAGTCTGGCTATGACTAAATGAGTCCACATAGGATGATGAATAGTGACGTGGTCACGTGACCAATGTTCAGTCGAGTGCAGTGCTCTTCTACCCAGGGATGATGCATATCAAGCGAAATGGTTTCCGAAGCCCCGCTCAGCTACCACCATGATGAGGTCACATGACCAAGTCACTAGTGATTAGGGATGCACGATCACCATATAGAGCGCCGGAAACTATCTCTACATACCCATGATGCATATCAGACGACGCGTATGAAGAAGCTCTCTTGGAATACGACAGTGAGAGAGTTGACACGGACAATTCAGTAATGATTCAGGTCACGTGACTACTTTCGGGCATACTGCCATATTGTGTACCCTGGCTTGATGCATATCAAACGAAATGGCTTTTGAAGCCCAGTCTGGCTACGACTAAATGAGTCCACATTGGATGATGACTAGTGACGTGGTCACGTGACGAATGTTCAGTCGAGTGCAGTGCTCTTCTACCCAGGGATGATGCATATCAAACGAAATGGTTTCCGAAGCCCGGCTCAGCTGCCACCATGATGAGGTCACATGACCAAGTCACTAGTGATTAGGGACACACGATCACCATATAGAGCGCTGGAAACTATCTCTACATACCCATGATGCATATCAGACGACGCGGATGGAAAAGCACTCTTCGAATACGAGAGTGAGAGAGTTGACACGGACAATTCAGTCGTGATTCCGGTCACGGGACTACTTTCGGGCATGCTGCCATATTGTGTACCCTGGCTTGACGCATATCAAACGAAATGGTTTTGAAGCCCAGTCTGGCTATGACTAAATGAGTCCACATTGGATGATCACTAGTGACGTGGTCACGTGACCAATGTTCAGTCGAGTGCAGTGCTCTTCCACCCAGGGTTGATGCATATCAAACGAAATGGTTTCCGAAGCCCGGCTCAGCTACCACAATGTTGAGGTCACATGACCAAGTCACTAGTGATTAGGGACGCATGATCACCATATAGAGCGTTGGAAACTATCTCTACATACCCATGATGCATATCACACGACGCGGATGGAGTAGGTCTCTTAGAATACGAGAGTGAGAGTTGACACGGACAATTCTGTAGTGATTCAGGTCACGTGACTACTTTCGGGCATGCTGCCATATTGTGTACCCTGGCTTAATGCATATCAAACGAAATGGTTTTTGAAGCGCAGTTTGGCTATGACTAAATGAGTCCACATTGGATGATCACTAGTGACGTGGTCACGTGATCAATGTTCAGTCGAGTGCAGTGCTCTTCCACCCAGGGTTGATGCATATCAAACGAAATGGTTTCCGAAGCCCGGCTCAGCTACCACAATGTTGAGGTCACATGACCAAGTCACTAGTGATTAGGGACGCATGATCACCATATAGAGCGTTGGAAACTATCTCTACATACCCATGACGCATATCACACGACACGGATGGAGAAGCTATTCGAATACGAGAGTGAGAGAGTTGACACGGACAATTCAGTAATGATTCAGGTCACGTGACTACTTTCGGGCATGGTGCCATATTGTGTACCCTGGCTTGATGCATATCAAACGAAATGGTTTTTGAAGCCCAGTCTGGCTATGACTAAATGAGTCCACATAGGATGATGAATAGTGACGTGGTCACGTGACCAATGTTCAGTCGAGTGCAGTGCTCTTCTACCCAGGGATGATGCATATCAAAGGAAATGGTTTCCGAAGCCCGGCTCAGCTACCACCATGATGAGGTCACATGACCAAGTCACTAGTGATTAGGGACGCACGATCACCATATAGAGCGCTGGAAACTATCTCTACATACCCATAATGCATATCAGACGACGCGTATGAAGAAGCTCTCTTGGAATACGAGAGTGAAAGAGTTGACACGGACAATTCAGTAATGATTCAGGTCACGTGACTACTTTCGGGCATACTGCCATATTGTGTACCCTGGCTTGATGCATATCAAACGAAATGGCTTTTGAAGCCTAGTCTGGCTACGACTAAATGAGTCCACATTGGATGATGACTAGTGACGTGGTCACGTGACCAATGTTCAGTCGAGTGCAGTGCTCTTCTACCCAGGGATGATGCATATCAAACGAAATGGTTTCCGAAGCCCGGCTCAGCTACCACCATGATGAGGTCACATGACCAAGTCACTAGTGATTAGGGACACACGATCACCATATAGAGCGCTGGAAACTATCTCTACATACCCATGATGCATATCAGACGACGCGGATGGAAAAGCACTCTTCGAATACGAGAGTGAGAGAGTTGACACGGACAATTCAGTCGTGATTCCGGTCACGGGACTACTTTCGGGCATGCTGCCATATTGTGTACCCTGGCTTGACGCATATCAAACGAAATGGTTTTGAAGCCCAGTCTGGCTATGACTAAATGAGTCCACATTGGATGATCACTAGTGACGTGGTCACGTGACCAATGTTCAGTCGAGTGCAGTGCTCTTCCACCCAGGGTTGATGCATATCAAACGAAATGGTTTCCGAAGCCCGGCTCAGCTACCACAATGTTGAGGTCACATGACCAAGTCACTAGTGATTAGGGACGCATGATCACCATATAGAGCGTTGGAAACTATCTCTACATATCCATGATGCATATCACACGACGCGGATGGAGTAGGTCTCTTCGAATACGAGAGTGAGAGAGTTGACACGGACAATTCAGTAGTGATTCAGGTCACGTGACTACTTAGGGGCATGCTGCCATATTGTGTAGCCTGGCTTGATGCATATCAAACGAAATGGCTTTTGAAGCCCAGTCTGGCTACGACTAAATGAGTCCACATTGGATGATGACTAGTGACATGGTCACGTGACCAATGTTCAGTCGAGTGCAGTGCTCTTCTACCCAGGGATGATGCATATCAAAGGAAATGGTTTCCGAAGCCCGGCTCAGCTACCACCATGATGAGGACACATGACCAAGTCACTAGTGATTAGGGACGCACGATCACCATATAGAGCGCTGGAAACTATCTCTACATACCCATAATGCATATCAGACGACACGTATGAAGAAGCTCTCTTGGAATACGAGAGTGAGAGAGTTGACACGGACAATTCAGTAATGATTCAGGTCACGTGACTACTTTCGGGCATACTGCCATATTGTGTACCCTGGCTTGATGCATATCAAACGAAATGGCTTTTGAAGCCTAGTCTGGCTACGACTAAATGAGTCCACATTGGATGATGACTAGTGACGTGGTCACGTGACCAATGTTCAGTCGAGTGCAGTGCTCTTCTACCCAGGGATGATGCATATCAAACGAAATGGTTTCCGAAGCCCGGCTCAGCTACCACCATGATGAGGTCACATGACCAAGTCACTAGTGATTAGGGACACACGATCACCATATAGAGCGCTGGAAACTATCTCTACATACCCATGATGCATATCAGACGACGCGGATGGAAAAGCACTCTTCGAATACGAGAGTGAGAGAGTTGACACGGACAATTCAGTCGTGATTCCGGTCACGGGACTACTTTCGGGCATGCTGCCATATTGTGTACCCTGGCTTGACGCATATCAAACGAAATGGATTTGAAGCCCAGTCTGGCTACGACTAAATGAGTCCACATTGGATGATCACTAGTGACGTGGTCACGTGACCAATGTTCAGTCGAGTGCAGTGCTCTTCCACCCAGGGTTGATGCATATCAAACGAAATGGTTTCCGAAGCCCGGCTCAGCTACCACAATGTTGAGGTCACATGACCAAGTCACTAGTGATTAGGGACGCATGATCACCATATAGAGCGTTGGAAACTATCTCTACATATCCATGGTGCATATCACACGACGCGGATGGAGTAGGTCTCTTAGAATACGAGAGTGAGAGAGTTGACACGGACAATTCTGTAGTGATTCAGGTCACGTGACTACTTTCGGGCATGCTGCCATATTGTGTACCCTGGCTTGATGCATATCAAACGAAATGGCTTTTGAAGCCCAGTCTGGCTACGACTAAATGAGTCCACATTGGATGATGACTAGTGACGTGGTCACCTGACCAATGTTCAGTCGAGTGCAGTGCTCTTCTACCCAGGGTTGATGCATATCAAACGAAATGGTTTCCGAAGCCCGGCTCAGCTACCACCATGATGAGGTCACATGACCAAGTCACTAGTGATTAGGGACACACGATCACCATATAGAGCACTGGAAACTATCTCTACATACCCATGACGCATATCAGACGACGCGGATGGAAAAGCTCTCTTCGAATACGAGAGTGAGAGAGTTGGCACGGACAATTCATTCGTGATTCAGGTCACGTGACTACTTTCGGGCATGCTGCCATATTGTGTACCCTGGCTTGATGCATATCAAACGAAATGGTTTTTGAAGCCCAGTCTGGCTATGACTAAATGAGTCCACATAGGATGATGAATAGTGACGTGGTCACGTGACCAATGTTCAGTCGAGTGCAGTGCTCTTCTACCCAGGGATGATGCATATCAAGCGAAATGGTTTCCGAAGCCCCGCTCAGCTACCACCATGATGAGGTCACATGACCAAATCACTAGTGATTAGGGACGCACGATCACCATATAGAGCGCTGGAAACTATCTCTACATACCCATGACGCCTAAGAGACGACGCGGATGAAGAAGCTCTCTTCGAATACGAGAGTGAGAGAGTTGACACGGACAATTCAGTAGTGATTCAGGTCACGTGACTACTTTCGGGCATGCTGCCATATTGTGTAGCCTAGCTTGATGCATATCAAACGAAATGGCTTTTGAAGCCCAGTCTGGCTACGACTAAATGAGTCCACATTGGATGATGACTAGTGACATGGTCACGTGACCAATGTTCAGTCGAGTGCAGTGCTCTTCTACCCAGGGATGATGCTTATCAAAGGAAATGGTTTCCGAAGCCCGGCTCAGCTACAACCATGATGAGGTCACATGACCAAGTCACTAGTGATTAGGGACGCACGATCACCATATAGAGCACTGGAATCTATCTCTACATACCCATGATGCATATCAGACGACGCGTATGAAGAAGCTCTCTTGGAATACGAGAGTGAGAGAGTTGACATGGACAATTCAGTAATGATTCAGGTCACGTGACTACTTTCGGGCATACTGCCATATTGTGTACCCTGGCTTGATGCATATCAAACGAAATGGCTTTTGAAGCCTAGTCTGGCTACGACTAAATGAGTCCACATTGGATGATGACTAGTGACGTGGTCACGTGACCAATGTTCAGTCGAGTGCAGTGCTCTTCCACCCAGGGTTGATGCATATCAAACGAAATGGTTTCCGAAGCCCGGCTCAGCTACCACAATGTTGAGGTCACATGACCAAGTCACTAGTGATTAGGGACGCATGATCACCATATAGAGCATTGTAAACTATCTCTACATACCCATGACGCATATCACACGACACGGATGGAGAAGCTATTCGAATACGAGAGTGAGAGAGTTGACACGGACAATTCAGTAATGATTCAGGTCACGTGACTACTTTCGGGCATACTGCCATATTGTGTACCCTGGCTTGATGCATATCAAACGAAATGGCTTTTGAAGCCTAGTCTGGCTACGACTAAATGAGTCCACATTGGATGATGACTAGTGACGTGGTCACGTAACCAATGTTCAGTCGAGTGCAGTGCTCTTCTACCCAGGGATGATGCATATCAAACGAAATGGTTTCCGAAGCCCGGCTCAGCTACCACCATGATGAGGTCACATGACCAAGTCACTAGTGATTAGGGACGCATGATCACCATATAGAGCATTGGAAACTATCTCTACATACCCATGACGCATATCACACGACACGGATGGAGAAGCTATTCGAATACGAGAGTGAGAGAGTTGACATGGACAATTCAGTAATGATTCAGGTCACGTGACTACTTTCGGGCATGCTGCCATATTGTGTACCCTGGCTTGATGCATATCAAACGAAATGGCTTTTGAAGCCCAGTCTGGCTACGACTAAATGAGTCCACATTGGATGATGACTAGTGACGTGGTCACCTGACCAATGTTCAGTCGAGTGCAGTGCTCTTCTACCCAGGGTTGATGCATATCAAACGAAATGGTTTCCGAAGCCCGGTTCAGCTACCACCATGATGAGGTCACATGACCAAGTCACTAGTGATTAGGGACACACGATCACCATATAGAGCACTGGAAACTACCTCTACATACCCATGACGCATATCAGACGACGCGGATGGAAAAGCTCTCTTCGAATACGAGAGTGAGAGAGTTGACACGGACAATTCAGTCGTGATTCAGGTCACGTGACTACTTTCGGGCATGCTGCCATATTGTGTACCCTGGCTTGATGCATATCATACGAAATGGTTTTTGAAGCCCAGTCTGGCTATGACTAAATGAGTCCACATAGGATGATGAATAGTGACGTGGTCACGTGACCAATGTTCAGTCGAGTGCAGTGCTCTTCTACCCAGGGATGATGCATATCAAGCGAAATGGTTTCCGAAGCCCCGCTCAGCTACCACCATGATGAGGTCACATGACCAAGTCACTAGTGATTAGGGACGCACGATCACCATATAGAGCGCCGGAAACTATCTCTACATACCCATGATGCATATCAGACGACGCGTATGAAGAAGCTCTCTTGGAATACGACAGCGAGAGAGTTGACACGGACAATTCAGTAATGATTCAGGTCACGTGACTACTTTCGGGCATACTGCCATATTGTGTACCCTGGCTTGATGCATATCAAACGAAATGGCTTTTGAAGCCCAGTCTGGCTACGACTAAATGAGTCCACATTGGATGATGACTAGTGACGTGGTCACGTGACGAATGTTCAGTCGAGTGCAGTGCTCTTCTACCCAGGGATGATGCATATCAAACGAAATGGTTTCCGAAGCCCGGCTCAGCTGCCACCATGATGAGGTCACATGACCAAGTCACTATGATTAGGGACACACGATCACCATATAGAGCGCTGGAAACTATCTCTACATACCCATGATGCATATCAGACGACGCGGATGGAAAAGCACTCTTCGAATACGAGAGTGAGAGAGTTGACACGGACAATTCAGTCGTGATTCCGGTCACGGGACTACTTTCGGGCATGCTGCCATATTGTGTACCCTGGCTTGATGAATATCAAACGAAATGGTTTTTGAAGCCCAGTCTGGCTACGACTAAATGAGTCCACATTGGATGATGACTAGTGACATGGTCACGTGACCAATGTTCAGTCGAGTGCAGTGCTCTTCTACCCAGGGATGATGCATATCAAAGGAAATGGTTTCCGAAGCCCGGCTCAGCTACCACCATGATGAGGTCACATGACCAAGTCACTAGTGATTAGGGACGCATGATCACCATATAGAGCGTTTGAAACTATCTCTACATACCCATGACGCATATCACACGACGCGGATGGTGTAGGTCTCTTAGAATACGAGAGTGAGAGACTTGACACGGACAATTCTGTAGTGATTCAGGTCACGTGACTACTTCCGGGCATGCTGCCATATTGTGTACCCTGGCTTAATGCATATCAAACGAAATGGTTTTTGAAGCGCAGTCTGGATATGACTAAATGAGTCCACATTGGATGATCACTAGTGACGTGGTCACGTGACCAATGTTCAGTCGAGTGCAGTGCTCTTCCACCCAGGGTTGATGCATATCAAACGAAATGGTTTCCGAAGCCCGGCTCAGCTACCACAATGTTGAGGTCACATGACCAAGTCACTAGTGATTAGGGACGCACGATCACCATATAGAGCACTGGAAACTATCTCTACATACCCATGACGCATATCAGACGACGCGGATGAAGAAGCTCTCTTGGAATAGGAGAGTGAGAGAGTTGACACGGAGAATTCAGTAATGATTCAGGTCACGTCACTACTTTCGGGCATGCTGCCATATTGTGTACCCTGGCTTGATGCATATCAAACGAAATGGCTTTTGAAGCCCAGTCTGGCTACGACTAAATGAGTCCACATTGGATGATGACTAGTGACGTGGTCACGTGACCAATGTTAAGTCGAGTGCAGTGCTCTTCTACCCAGGGTTGATGCATATCAAACGAAATGGTTTCCGAAGCCCGGCTCAGCTACCACCATGATGAGGTCACATGACCAAGTCACTAGTGATTAGGGACGCACGATCACCATGTAGAGCGCTGGAAACTATCTCTACATACCCATGACGCCTATCAGACGACGCGGATGAAGAAGCTGTCTTCGAATACGAGAGTGAGAGGGTTGACACGGACAATTCAGTAGTGATTCAGGTCAAGTGACTACTTTCGGGCATGCTGCCATATTGTGTACCCTGGCTTGATGCATATCAAACGAAATGGCTTTTGAAGCCCAGTCTGGCTACGACTAAATGAGTCCACATTGGATGATGACTAGTGACGTGGTCACGTGACCAATGTTCAGTCGAGTGCAGTGCTCTTCTACCCAGGGATGATGCATATCAAAGGAAATGGTTTCCGAAGCCCGGCTCAGCTACCACCATGATGAGGTCACATGACCAAGTCACTAGTGATTAGGGACGCACGATCACCATATAGAGCGCTGGAAACTATCTCTGCATACCCATGACGCATATCAGACGACGCGGATGGAGAAGCTCTCTTGGAATAGGAGAGTGAGAGAGTTGACACGGACAATTCAGTAATCATTCAGGTCACGTGACTACTTTCGGGCATGCTGCCATATTGTGTACCCTGGCTTGATGCATATCAAACGAAATGGCTTTTGAAGCCCAGTCTGGCTACGACTAAATGAGTCCACATTGGATGATGACTAGTGACGTGGTCACGTGACCAATGTTCAGTCGAGAGCAGTGCTCTTCTACCCAGGGTTGATGCATATCAAACGAAATGGTTTCCGAAGCCCGGCTCAGCTACCAACATGATGAGGTCACATGACCAAGTCCAAGTCACTAGTGATTAGGGACACACGATCACCATATAGAGCGCTGGAAACTATCTCTACATACCCATGACGCATATCAGACGACGCGGATGGAAAAGCTCTCTTCGAATACGAGAGGGGGAGAGTTGACACGGACAATTCAGTCGTGATTCAGGTCACGTGACTACTTTCGGGCATGCTGCCATATTGTGTACCCTGCCTTGATGCATATCAAACGAAATGGTTTTTTGAAGCCCAGTCTGGCTATGACTAAATGAGTCCACATAGGATGATCAATAGTGACGTGGTCACGTGACCAATGTTCAGTCGAGTGCAGTGCTCTGCTACCCAGGGATGATGCATATCAAACGAAATGGTTTCCGAAGCCCGGCTCAGCTACCACAATGTTGAGGTCACATGACCAAGTCACTAGTGATTAGGGACGCATGATCACCATATAGAGCGTTGGAAACTATCTCTACATACCCATGACGCATATCACACGACACGGATGGAGAAGCTATTCGAATACGAGAGTGAGAGAGTTGACACGGACAATTCAGTAATGATTCAGGTCACGTGACTACTTTCGGGCATGGTGCCATATTGTGTACCCTGGCTTGATGCATATCAAACGAAATGGCTTTTGAAGCCCAGTCTGGCTACGACTAAATGAGTCCACATTGGATGATGACTAGTGACGTGGTCACCTGACCAATGTTCAGTCGAGTGCAGTGCTCTTCTACCCAGGGTTGATGCATATCAAACGAAATGGTTTCCGAAGCCCGGCTCAGCTACCACCATGATGAGGTCACATGACCAAGTCACTAGTGATTAGGGACACACGATCACCATATAGAGCACTGGAAACTATCTCTACATACCCATGACGCATATCAGACGACGCGGATCGAAAAGCTCTCTTCGAATACGAGAGTGAGAGAGTTGACACGGACAATTCAGTCGTGATTCAGGTCACGTGACTACTTTCGGGCATGCTGCCATATTGTGTACCCTGGCTTGATGCATATCAAACGAAATGGTTTTTGAAGCCCAGTCTGGCTATGACTAAATGAGTCCACATAGGATGATGAATAGTGACGTGGTCACGTGACCAATGTTCAGTCGAGTGCAGTGCTCTTCTACCCAGGGATGATGCATATCAAAGGAAATGGTTTCCGAAGCCCGGCTCAGCTACCACCATGATGAGGTCACATGACCAAGTCACTAGTGATTAGGGACGCACGATCACCATATAGAGCGCTGGAAACTATCTCTACATACCCATAATGCATATCAGACGACGCGTATGAAGAAGCTCTCTTGGAATACGAGAGTGAGAGAGTTGACACGGACAATTCAGTAATGATTCAGGTCACGTGACTACTTTCGGGCATACTGCCATATTGTGTACCCTGGCTTGATGCATATCAAACGAAATGGCTTTTGAAGCCTAGTCTGGCTACGACTAAATGAGTCCACATTGGATTATGACTAGTGACGTGGTCACGTGACCAATGTTCAGTCGAGTGCAGTGCTCTTCTACCCAGGGATGATGCATATCAAACGAAATGGTTTCCGAAGCCCGGCTCAGCTACCACCATGATGAGGTCACATGACCAAGTCACTAGTGATTAGGGACACACGATCACCATATAGAGCGCTGGAAACTATCTCTACATACCCATGATGCATATCAGACGACGCGGATGGAAAAGCACTCTTCGAATACGAGAGTGAGAGAGTTGACACGGACAATTCAGTCGTGATTCCGGTCACGGGACTACTTTCGGGCATGCTGCCATATTGTGTACCCTGGCTTGACGCATATCAAACGAAATGGTTTTGAAGCCCAGTCTGGCTATGACTAAATGAGTCCACATTGGATGATCACTAGTGACGTGGTCACGTGACCAATGTTCAGTCGAGTGCAGTGCTCTTCCACCCAGGGTTGATGCATATCAAACGAAATGGTTTCCGAAGCCCGGCTCAGCTACCACAATGTTGAGGTCACATGACCAAGTCACTAGTGATTAGGGACGCATGATCACCATATAGAGCGTTGGAAACTATCTCTACATATCCATGATGCATATCACACGACGCGGATGGAGTAGGTCTCTTCGAATACGAGAGTGAGAGAGTTGACACGGACAATTCAGTAGTGATTCAGGTCACGTGACTACTTTCGGGCATGCTGCCATATTGTGTAGCCTGGCTTGATGCATATCAAACGAAATGGCTTTTGAAGCCCAGTCTGGCTACGACTAAATGAGTCCACATTGGATGATGACTAGTGACATGGTCACGTGACCAATGTTCAGTCGAGTGCAGTGCTCTTCTACCCAGGGATGATGCATATCAAAGGAAATGGTTTCCGAAGCCCGGCTCAGCTACCACCATGATGAGGACACATGACCAAGTCACTAGTGATTAGGGACGCACGATCACCATATAGAGCGCTGGAAACTATCTCTACATACCCATAATGCATATCAGACGACACGTATGAAGAAGCTCTCTTGGAATACGAGAGTGAGAGAGTTGACACGGACAATTCAGTAATGATTCAGGTCACGTGACTACTTTCGGGCATACTGCCATATTGTGTACCCTGGCTTGATGCATATCAAACGAAATGGCTTTTGAAGCCTAGTCTGGCTACGACTAAATGAGTCCACATTGGATGATGACTAGTGACGTGGTCACGTGACCAATGTTCAGTCGAGTGCAGTGCTCTTCTACCCAGGGATGATGCATATCAAACGAAATGGTTTCCGAAGCCCGGCTCAGCTACCACCATGATGAGGTCACATGACCAAGTCACTAGTGATTAGGGACACACGATCACCATATAGAGCGCTGGAAACTATCTCTACATACCCATGATGCATATCAGACGACGCGGATGGAAAAGCACTCTTCGAATACGAGAGTGAGAGAGTTGACACGGACAATTCAGTCGTGATTCCGGTCACGGGACTACTTTCGGGCATGCTGCCATATTGTGTACCCTGGCTTGACGCATATCAAACGAAATGGTTTTGAAGCCCAGTCTGGCTATGACTAAATGAGTCCACATTGGATGATCACTAGTGACGTGGTCACGTGACCAATGTTCAGTCGAGTGCAGTGCTCTTCCACCCAGGGTTGATGCATATCAAACGAAATGGTTTCCGAAGCCCGGCTCAGCTACCACAATGTTGAGGTCACATGACCAAGTCACTAGTGATTAGGGACGCATGATCACCATATAGAGCGTTGGAAACTATCTCTACATATCCATGATGCATATCACACGACGCGGATGGAGTAGGTCTCTTAGAATACGAGAGTGAGAGAGTTGACACGGACAATTCTGTAGTGATTCAGGTCACGTGACTACTTTCGGGCATGCTGCCATATTGTGTACCCTGGCTTGATGCATATCAAACGAAATGGCTTTTGAAGCCCAGTCTGGCTACGACTAAATGAGTCCACATTGGATGATGACTAGTGACGTGGTCACCTGACCAATGTTCAGTCGAGTGCAGTGCTCTTCTACCCAGGGTTGATGCATATCAAACGAAATGGTTTCCGAAGCCCGGCTCAGCTACCACCATGATGAGGTCACATGACCAAGTCACTAGTGATTAGGGACACACGATCACCATATAGAGCACTGGAAACTATCTCTACATACCCATGACGCATATCAGACGACGCGGATGGAAAAGCTCTCTTCGAATACGAGAGGGGGAGAGTTGACACGGACAATTCAGTCGTGATTCAGGTCACGTGACTACTTTCGGGCATGCTGCCATATTGTGTACCCTGCCTTGATGCATATCAAACGAAATGGTTTTTTGAAGCCCAGTCTGGCTATGACTAAATGTGTCCACATAGGATGATCAATAGTGACGTGGTCACGTGACCAATGTTCAGTCGAGTGCAGTGCTCTGCTACCCAGGGATGATGCATATCAAACGAAATGGTTTCCGAAGCCCGGCTCAGCTACCACAATGTTGAGGTCACATGACCAAGTCACTAGTGATTAGGGACGCATGATCACCATATAGAGCGTTGGAAACTATCTCTACATACCCATGACGCATATCACACGACACGGATGGAGAAGCTATTCGAATACGAGAGTGAGAGAGTTGACACGGACAATTCAGTAATGATTCAGGTCACGTGACTACTTTCGGGCATGGTGCCATATTGTGTACCCTGGCTTGATGCATATCAAACGAAATGGCTTTTGAAGCCCAGTCTGGCTACGACTAAATGAGTCCACATTGGATGATGACTAGTGACGTGGTCACCTGACCAATGTTCAGTCGAGTGCAGTGCTCTTCTACCCAGGGTTGATGCATATCAAACGAAATGGTTTCCGAAGCCCGGCTCAGCTACCACCATGATGAGGTCACATGACCAAGTCACTAGTGATTAGGGACACACGATCACCATATAGAGCACTGGAAACTATCTCTACATACCCATGACGCATATCAGACGACGCGGATCGAAAAGCTCTCTTCGAATACGAGAGTGAGAGAGTTGACACGGACAATTCAGTCGTGATTCAGGTCACGTGACTACTTTCGGGCATGCTGCCATATTGTGTACCCTGGCTTGATGCATATCAAACGAAATGGTTTTTGAAGCCCAGTCTGGCTATGACTAAATGAGTCCACATAGGATGATGAATAGTGACGTGGTCATGTGACCAATGTTCAGTCGAGTGCAGTGCTCTTCTACCCAGGGATGATGCATATCAAAGGAAATGGTTTCCGAAGCCCGGCTCAGCTACCACCATGATGAGGTCACATGACCAAGTCACTAGTGATTAGGGACGCACGATCACCATATAGAGCGCTGGAAACTATCTCTACATACCCATAATGCATATCAGACGACGCGTATGAAGAAGCTCTCTTGGAATACGAGAGTGAGAGAGTTGACACGGACAATTCAGTAATGATTCAGGTCACGTGACTACTTTCGGGCATACTGCCATATTGTGTACCCTGGCTTGATGCATATCAAACGAAATGGCTTTTGAAGCCTAGTCTGGCTACGACTAAATGAGTCCACATTGGATTATGACTAGTGACGTGGTCACGTGACCAATGTTCAGTCGAGTGCAGTGCTCTTCTACCCAGGGATGATGCATATCAAACGAAATGGTTTCCGAAGCCCGGCTCAGCTACCACCATGATGAGGTCACATGACCAAGTCACTAGTGATTAGGGACACACGATCACCATATAGAGCGCTGGAAACTATCTCTACATACCCATGATGCATATCAGACGACGCGGATGGAAAAGCACTCTTCGAATACGAGAGTGAGAGAGTTGACACGGACAATTCAGTCGTGATTCCGGTCACGGGACTACTTTCGGGCATGCTGCCATATTGTGTACCCTGGCTTGACGCATATCAAACGAAATGGTTTTGAAGCCCAGTCTGGCTATGACTAAATGAGTCCACATTGGATGATCACTAGTGACGTGGTCACGTGACCAATGTTCAGTCGAGTGCAGTGCTCTTCCACCCAGGGTTGATGCATATCAAACGAAATGGTTTCCGAAGCCCGGCTCAGCTACCACAATGTTGAGGTCACATGACCAAGTCACTAGTGATTAGGGACGCATGATCACCATATAGAGCGTTGGAAACTATCTCTACATATCCATGATGCATATCACACGACGCGGATGGAGTAGGTCTCTTAGAATACGAGAGTGAGAGAGTTGACACGGACAATTCTGTAGTGATTCAGGTCACGTGACTACTTTCGGGCATGCTGCCATATTGTGTACCCTGGCTTGATGCATATCAAACGAAATGGCTTTTGAAGCCCAGTCTGGCTACGACTAAATGAGTCCACATTGGATGATAACTAGTGACGTGGTCACCTGACCAATGTTCAGTCGAGTGCAGTGCTCTTCTACCCAGGGTTGATGCATATCAAACGAAATGGTTTCCGAAGCCCGGCTCAGCTACCACCATGATGAGGTCACATGACCAAGTCACTAGTGATTAGGGACACACGATCACCATATAGAGCACTGGAAACTATCTCTACATACCCATGACGCATATCAGACGACGCGGATGGAAAAGCTCTCTTCGAATACGAGAGTGAGAGAGTTGGCACGGACAATTCAGTCGTGATTCAGGTCACGTGACTACTTTCGGGCATGCTGCCATATTGTGTACCCTGGCTTGATGCATATCAAACGAAATGGTTTTTGAAGCCCAGTCTGGCTATGACTAAATGAGTCCACATAGGATGATGAATAGTGACGTGGTCACGTGACCAATGTTCAGTCGAGTGCAGTGCTCTTCTACCCAGGGATGATGCATATCAAGCGAAATGGTTTCCGAAGCCCCGCTCAGCTACCACCATGATGAGGTCACATGACCAATTCACTAGTGATTAGGGACGCACGATCACCATATAGAGCGCTGGAAACTATCTCTACATACCCATGACGCCTAAGAGACGACGCGGATGAAGAAGCTCTCTTCGAATACGAGAGTGAGAGAGTTGACACGGACAATTCAGTAGTGATTCAGGTCACGTGACTACTTTCGGGCATGCTGTCATATTGTGTAGCCTAGCTTGATGCATATCAAACGAAATGGCTTTTGAAGCCTAGTCTGGCTACGACTAAATGAGTCCACATTGGATGATGACTAGTGACGTGGTCACGTGACCAATGTTCAGTCGAGTGCAGTGCTCTTCTACCCAGGGATGATGCATATCAAACGAAATGGTTTCCGAAGCCAGGCTCAGCTACCACCATGATGAGGTCACATGACCAAGTCACTAGTGATTAGGGACACACGATCACCATATAGAGCGCTGGAAACTATCTCTACATACCCATGATGCATATCAGACGACGCGGATGGAAAAGCACTCTTCGAATACGAGAGTGAGAGAGTTGACACGGACAATTCAGTCGTGATTCCGGTCACGGGACTACTTTCGGGCATGCTGCCATATTGTGTACCCTGGCTTGACGCATATCAAACGAAATGGTTTTGAAGCCCAGTCTGGCTATGACTAAATGAGTCCACATTGGATGATCACTAGTGACGTGGTCACGTGACCAATGTTCAGTCGAGTGCAGTGCTCTTCCACCCAGGGTTGATGCATATCAAACGAAATGGTTTCCGAAGCCCGGCTCAGCTACCACAATGTTGAGGTCACATGACCAAGTCACTAGTGATTAGGGACGCATGATCACCATATAGAGCGTTGGAAACTATCTCTACATATCCATGATGCATATCACACGACGCGGATGGAGTAGGTCTCTTAGAATACGAGAGTGAGAGAGTTGACACGGACAATTCTGTAGTGATTCAGGTCACGTGACTACTTTCGGGCATGCTGCCATATTGTGTACCCTGGCTTGATGCATATCAAACGAAATGGCTTTTGAAGCCCAGTCTGGCTACGACTAAATGAGTCCACATTGGATGATAACTAGCGACGTGGTCACCTGACCAATGTTCAGTCGAGTGCAGTGCTCTTCTACCCAGGGTTGATGCATATCAAACGAAATGGTTTCCGAAGCCCGGCTCAGCTACCACCATGATGAGGTCACATGACCAAGTCACTAGTGATTAGGGACACACGATCACCATATAGAGCACTGGAAACTATCTCTACATACCCATGACGCATATCAGACGACGCGGATGGAAAAGCTCTCTTCGAATACGAGAGTGAGAGAGTTGGCACGGACAATTCAGTCGTGATTCAGGTCACGTGACTACTTTCGGGCATGCTGCCATATTGTGTACCCTGGCTTGATGCATATCAAACGAAATGGTTTTTGAAGCCCAGTCTGGCTATGACTAAATGAGTCCACATAGGATGATGAATAGTGACGTGGTCACGTGACCAATGTTCAGTCGAGTGCAGTGCTCTTCTACCCAGGGATGATGCATATCAAGCGAAATGGTTTCCGAAGCCCCGCTCAGCTACCACCATGATGAGGTCACATGACCAATTCACTAGTGATTAGGGACGCACGATCACCATATAGAGCGCTGGAAACTATCTCTACATACCCATGACGCCTAAGAGACGACGCGGATGAAGAAGCTCTCTTCGAATACGAGAGTGAGAGAGTTGACACGGACAATTCAGTAGTGATTCAGGTCACGTGACTACTTTCGGGCATGCTGTCATATTGTGTAGCCTAGCTTGATGCATATCAAACGAAATGGCTTTTGAAGCCTAGTCTGGCTACGACTAAATGAGTCCACATTGGATGATGACTAGTGACGTGGTCACGTGACCAATGTTCAGTCGAGTGCAGTGCTCTTCTACCCAGGGATGATGCATATCAAACGAAATGGTTTCCGAAGCCCGGCTCAGCTACCACCATGATGAGGTCACATGACCAAGTCACTAGTGATTAGGGACACACGATCACCATATAGAGCGCTGGAAACTATCTCTACATACCCATGATGCATATCAGACGACGCGGATGGAAAAGCACTCTTCGAATACGAGAGTGAGAGAGTTGACACGGACAATTCAGTCGTGATTCCGGTCACGGGACTACTTTCGGGCATGCTGCCATATTGTGTACCCTGGCTTGACGCATATCAAACGAAATGGTTTTGAAGCCCAGTCTGGCTATGACTAAATGAGTCCACATTGGATGATCACTAGTGACGTGGTCACGTGACCAATGTTCAGTCGAGTGCAGTGCTCTTCCACCCAGGGTTGATGCATATCAAACGAAATGGTTTCCGAAGCCCGGCTCAGCTACCACAATGTTGAGGTCACATGACCAAGTCACTAGTGATTAGGGACGCATGATCACCATATAGAGCGTTGGAAACTATCTCTACATATCCATGATGCATATCACACGACGCGGATGGAGTAGGTCTCTTAGAATACGAGAGTGAGAGAGTTGACACGGACAATTCTGTAGTGATTCAGGTCACGTGACTACTTTCGGGCATGCTGCCATATTGTGTACCCTGGCTTGATGCATATCAAACGAAATGGCTTTTGAAGCCCAGTCTGGCTACGACTAAATGAGTCCACATTGGATGATGACTAGTGACGTGGTCACCTGACCAATGTTCAGTCGAGTGCAGTGCTCTTCTACCCAGGGTTGATGCATATCAAACGAAATGGTTTCCGAAGCCCGGCTCAGCTACCACCATGATGAGGTCACATGACCAAGTCACTAGTGATTAGGGACACACGATCACCATATAGAGCACTGGAAACTATCTCTACATACCCATGACGCATATCAGACGACGCGGATGGAAAAGCTCTCTTCGAATACGAGAGTGAGAGAGTTGGCACAGACAATTCAGTCGTGATTAAGGTCACGTGACTACTTTCGGGCATGCTGCCATATTGTGTACCCTGGCTTGATGCATATCAAACGAAATGGTTTTTGAAGCCCAGTCTGGCTATGACTAAATGAGTCCACATAGGATGATGAATAGTGACGTGGCCACGTGACCAATGTTCAGTCGAGTGCAGTGCTCTTCTACCCAGGGATGGTGCATATCAAGCGAAATGGTTTCCGAAGCCCCGCTCAGCTACCACCATGATGAGGTCACATGACCAATTCACTAGTGATTAGGGACGCACGATCACCATATAGAGCGCTGGAAACTATCTCTACATACCCATGACGCCTAAGAGACGACGCGGATGAAGAAGCTCTCTTCGAATACGAGAGTGAGAGAGTTGACACGGACAATTCAGTAGTGATTCAGGTCACGTGACTACTTTCGGGCATGCTGCCATATTGTGTAGCCTAGCTTGATGCATATCAAACGAAATGGCTTTTGAAGCCCAGTCTGGCTACGACTAAATGAGTCCACATTGGATGATGACTAGTGACATGGTCACGTGACCAATGTTCAGTCGAGTGCAGTGCTCTTCTACCCAGGGATGATGCATATCAAAGGAAATGGTTTCCGAAGACCGGCTCAGCTACCACCATGATGAGGTCACATGACCAAGTCACTAGTGATTAGGGACGCACGATCACCATATAGAGCACTGGAATCTATCTCTACATACCCATGATGCATATCAGACGACGCGTATGAAGAAGCTCTCTTGGAATACGAGAGTGAGAGAGTTGACATGGACAATTCAGTAATGATTCAGGTCACGTGACTACATTCGGGCATACTGCCATATTGTGTACCGTGGCTTGATGCATATCAAACGAAATGGCTTTTGAAGCCTAGTCTGGCTACGACTAAATGAGTCCACATTGGATGATGACTAGTGACGTGGTCACGTGACCAATGTTCAGTCGAGTGCAGTGCTCTTCCACCCAGGGTTGATGCATATCAAACGAAATGGTTTCCGAAGCCCGGCTCAGCTACCACAATGTTGAGGTCACATGACCAAGTCACTAGTGATTAGGGACGCATGATCACCATATAGAGCGTTGGAAACTATCTCTACATACCCATTACGCATATCACACGACACGGATGGAGAAGCTATTCGAATACGAGAGTGAGAGAGTTGACACGGACAATTCAGTAATGATTCCGGTCACGTGACTACTTTCGGGCATACTGCCATATTGTGTACCCTGGCTTGATGCATATCAAACGAAATGGCTTTTGAAGCCTAGTCTGGCTACGACTAAATGAGTCCACATTGGATGATGACTAGTGACGTGGTCACGTAACCAATGTTCAGTCGAGTGCAGTGCTCTTCTACCCAGGGATGATGCATATCAAACGAAATGGTTTCCGAAGCCCGGCTCAGCTACCACCATGATGAGGTCACATGACCAAGTCACTAGTGATTAGGGACGCATGATCACCATATAGAGCATTGGAAACTATCTCTACATACCCATGACGCATATCACACGACACGGATGGAGAAGCTATTCGAATACGAGAGTGAGAGAGTTGACACGGACAATTCAGTAATGATTCAGGTCACGTGACTACTTTCGGGCATGCTGCCATATTGTGTACCCTGGCTTGATGCATATCAAACGAAATGGCTTTTGAAGCCCAGTCTGGCTACGACTAAATGAGTCCACATTGGATGATGACTAGTGACGTGGTCACCTGACCAATGTTCAGTCGAGTGCAGTGCTCTTCTACCCAGGGTTGATGCATATCAAACGAAATGGTTTCCGAAGCCCGGTTCAGCTACCACCATGATGAGGTCACATGACCAAGTCACTAGTGATTAGGGACACACGATCACCATATAGAGCACTGGAAACTATCTCTACATACCCATGACGCATATCAGGCGACGCGTATGAAGAAGCTCTCTTCGAATACGAGAGTGAGAGAGTTGACACGGACAATTCAGTCGTGATTCAGGTCACGTGACTACTTTCGGGCATGCTGCCATATTGTGTACCCTGGCTTGATGCATATCATACGAAATGGTTTTTGAAGCCCAGTCTGGCTATGACTAAATGAGTCCACATTGGATGATGACTAGTGACGTGGTCACGTGACGAATGTTCAGTCGAGTGCAGTGCTCTTCTACCCAGGGATGATGCATATCAAACGAAATGGTTTCCGAAGCCCGGCTCAGCTGCCACCATGATGAGGTCACATGACCAAGTCACTAGTGATTAGGGACACACGATCACCATATAGAGCGCTGGAAACTATCTCTACATACCCATGATGCATATCAGACGACGCGGATGGAAAAGCACTCTTCGAATACGAGAGTGAGAGAGTTGACACGGACAATTCAGTCGTGATTCCGGTCACGGGACTACTTTCGGGCATGCTGCCATATTGTGTACCCTGGCTTGATGAATATCAAACGAAATGGTTTTTGAAGCCCAGTCTGGCTACGACTAAATGAGTCCACATTGGATGATGACTAGTGACATGGTCACGTGACCAATGTTCAGTCGAGTGCAGTGCTCTTCTACCCAGGGATGATGCATATCAAAGGAAATGGTTTCCGAAGCCCGGCCCAGCTACCACCATGATGAGGTCACATGACCAAGTCACTAGTGATTAGGGACGCATGATCACCATATAGAGCGTTGGAAACTATCTCTACATACCCATGACGCATATCACACGACGCGGATGGTGTAGGTCTCTTAGAATACGAGAGTGAGAGACTTGACACGGACAATTCTGTAGTGATTCAGGTCACGTGACTACTTCCGGGCATGCTGCCATATTGTGTACCCTGGCTTAATGCATATCAAACGAAATGGTTTTTGAAGCGCAGTCTGGATATGACTAAATGAGTCCACATTGGATGATCACTAGTGACGTGGTCACGTGACCAATGTTCAGTCGAGTGCAGTGCTCTTCCACCCAGGGTTGATGCATATCAAACGAAATGGTTTCCGAAGCCCGGCTCAGCTACCACAATGTTGAGGTCACATGACCAAGTCACTAGTGATTAGGGACGCACGATCACCATATAGAGCACTGGAAACTATCTCTACATACCCATGACGCATATCAGACGACGCGGATGAAGAAGCTCTCTTGGAATAGGAGAGTGAGAGAGTTGACACGGAGAATTCAGTAATGATTCAGGTCACGTCACTACTTTCGGGCATGCTGCCATATTGTGTACCCTGGCTTGATGCATATCAAACGAAATGGCTTTTGAAGCCCAGTCTGGCTACGACTAAATGAGTCCACATTGGATGATGACTAGTGACGTGGTCACGTGACCAATGTTAAGTCGAGTGCAGTGCTCTTCTACCCAGGGTTGATGCATATCAAACGAAATGGTTTCCGAAGCCCGGCTCAGCTACCACCATGATGAGGTCACATGACCAAGTCACTAGTGATTAGGGGCGCACGATCACCATGTAGAGCGCTGGAAACTATCTCTACATACCCATGACGCCTACCAGACGACGCGGATGAAGAAGCTCTCTTCGAATACGAGAGTGAGAGGGTTGACACGGACAATTCAGTAGTGATTCAGGTCAAGTGACTACTTTCGGGCATGCTGCCATATTGTGTACCCTGGCTTGATGCATATCAAACGAAATGGCTTTTGAAGCCCAGTCTGGCTACGACTAAATGAGTCCACATTGGATGATGACTAGTGACGTGGTCACGTGACCAATGTTCAGTCGAGTGCAGTGCTCTTCTACCCAGGGATGATGCATATCAAAGGAAATGGTTTCCGAAGCCCGGCTCAGCTACCACCATGATGAGGTCACATGACCAAGTCACTAGTGATTAGGGACGCACGATCACCATATAGAGCGCTGGAAACTATCTCTGCATACCCATGACGCATATCAGACGACGCGGATGGAGAAGCTCTCTTGGAATAGGAGAGTGAGAGAGTTGACACGGACAATTCAGTAATCATTCAGGTCACGTGACTACTTTCGGGCATGCTGCCATATTGTGTACCCTGGCTTGATGCATATCAAACGAAATGGCTTTTGAAGCCCAGTCTGGCTACGACTAAATGAGTCCACATTGGATGATGACTAGTGACGTGGTCACGTGACCAATGTTCAGTCGAGAGCAGTGCTCTTCTACCCAGGGTTGATGCATATCAAACGAAATGGTTTCCGAAGCCCGGCTCAGCTACCAACATGATGAGGTCACATGACCAAGTCCAAGTCACTAGTGATTAGGGACACACGATCACCATATAGAGCGCTGGAAACTATCTCTACATACCCATGACGCATATCAGACGACGCGGATGGAAAAGCTCTCTTCGAATACGAGAGGGGGAGAGTTGACACGGACAATTCAGTCGTGATTCAGGTCACGTGACTACTTTCGGGCATGCTGCCATATTGTGTACCCTGCCTTGATGCATATCAAACGAAATGGTTTTTTGAAGCCCAGTCTGGCTATGACTAAATGAGTCCACATAGGATGATCAATAGTGACGTGGTCACGTGACCAATGTTCAGTCGAGTGCAGTGCTCTGCTACCCAGGGATGATGCATATCAAGCGAAATGGTTTCCGAAGCCCCGATCAGCTACCAACATGAGGAGGTCACATGACCAAGTCACTAGTGATTAGGGACGCACGATCACCATATAGAGCGCTGGAAACTATCTCTACATACCCATGACGCCTAAAAGACGACGCGGATGAAGAAGCTCTCTTCGAATACGAGAGTGAGAGAGTTGACACGGACAATTCAGTAGTGATTCAGGTCACGTGACTACTTTCGGGCATGCTGCCATATTGTGTACCCTGGCTTGATGCATATCAAACGAAATGGTTTTGAAGCCCAGTCTGGCTACGACTAAATGAGTCCACATTGGATGATGACTAGTGACATGGTCACGTGACCAATGTTCAGTCGAGTGCAGTGCTCTTCTACCCAGGGATGATGCATATCAAAGGAAATGGTTTCCGAAGCCCGGCTCAGCTACCACCATGATGAGGTCACATGACCAAGTCACTAGTGATTAGGGACGCACGATCACCATATAGAGCGCTGGAAACTATCTCTACATACCCATAATGCATATCAGACGACGCGTATGAAGAAGCTCTCTTGGAATACGAGAGTGAGAGAGTTGACACGGACAATTCAGTAATGATTCAGGTCACGTGACTACTTTCGGGCATACTGCCATATTGTGTACCCTGGCTTGATGCATATCAAACGAAATGGCTTTTGAAGCCTAGTCTGGCTACGACTAAATGAGTCCACATTGGATTATGACTAGTGACGTGGTCACGTGACCAATGTTCAGTCGAGTGCAGTGCTCTTCTACCCAGGGATGATGCATATCAAACGAAATGGTTTCCGAAGCCCGGCTCAGCTACCACCATGATGAGGTCACATGACCAAGTCACTAGTGATTAGGGACACACGATCACCATATAGAGCGCTGGAAACTATCTCTACATACCCATGATGCATATCAGACGACGCGGATGGAAAAGCACTCTTCGAATACGAGAGTGAGAGAGTTGACACGGACAATTCAGTCGTGATTCCGGTCACGGGACTACTTTCGGGCATGCTGCCATATTGTGTACCCTGGCTTGACGCATATCAAACGAAATGGTTTTGAAGCCCAGTCTGGCTATGACTAAATGAGTCCACATTGGATGATCACTAGTGACGTGGTCACGTGACCAATGTTCAGTCGAGTGCAGTGCTCTTCCACCCAGGGTTGATGCATATCAAACGAAATGGTTTCCGAAGCCCGGCTCAGCTACCACAATGTTGAGGTCACATGACCAAGTCACTAGTGATTAGGGACGCATGATCACCATATAGAGCGTTGGAAACTATCTCTACATATCCATGATGCATATCACACGACGCGGATGGAGTAGGTCTCTTAGAATACGAGAGTGAGAGAGTTGACACGGACAATTCTGTAGTGATTCAGGTCACGTGACTACTTTCGGGCATGCTGCCATATTGTGTACCCTGGCTTGATGCATATCAAACGAAATGGCTTTTGAAGCCCAGTCTGGCTACGACTAAATGAGTCCACATTGGATGATAACTAGTGACGTGGTCACCTGACCAATGTTCAGTCGAGTGCAGTGCTCTTCTACCCAGGGTTGATGCATATCAAACGAAATGGTTTCCGAAGCCCGGCTCAGCTACCACCATGATGAGGTCACATGACCAAGTCACTAGTGATTAGGGACACACGATCACCATATAGAGCACTGGAAACTATCTCTACATACCCATGACGCATATCAGACGACGCGGATGGAAAAGCTCTCTTCGAATACGAGAGTGAGAGAGTTGGCACGGACAATTCAGTCGTGATTCAGGTCACGTGACTACTTTCGGGCATGCTGCCATATTGTGTACCCTGGCTTGATGCATATCAAACGAAATGGTTTTTGAAGCCCAGTCTGGCTATGACTAAATGAGTCCACATAGGATGATGAATAGTGACGTGGTCACGTGACCAATGTTCAGTCGAGTGCAGTGCTCTTCTACCCAGGGATGATGCATATCAAGCGAAATGGTTTCCGAAGCCCCGCTCAGCTACCACCATGATGAGGTCACATGACCAATTCACTAGTGATTAGGGACGCACGATCACCATATAGAGCGCTGGAAACTATCTCTACATACCCATGACGCCTAAGAGACGACGCGGATGAAGAAGCTCTCTTCGAATACGAGAGTGAGAG
Source organism: Dermacentor variabilis (assembly GCF_050947875.1). Classification (NCBI taxonomy): domain Eukaryota; kingdom Metazoa; phylum Arthropoda; class Arachnida; order Ixodida; family Ixodidae; genus Dermacentor; species Dermacentor variabilis. Next base: position 79,513,305 of record NC_134576.1, on the reverse strand, counting down.
AGTTGACACGGACAATTCAGTAGTGATTCAGGTCACGTGACTACTTTCGGGCATGCTGTCATATTGTGTAGCCTAGCTTGATGCATATCAAACGAAATGGCTTTTGAAGCCTAGTCTGGCTACGACTAAATGAGTCCACATTGGATGATGACTAGTGACGTGGTCACGTGACCAATGTTCAGTCGAGTGCAGTGCTCTTCTACCCAGGGATGATGCATATCAAACGAAATGGTTTCCGAAGCCAGGCTCAGCTACCACCATGATGAGGTCACATGACCAAGTCACTAGTGATTAGGGACACACGATCACCATATAGAGCGCTGGAAACTATCTCTACATACCCATGATGCATATCAGACGACGCGGATGGAAAAGCACTCTTCGAATACGAGAGTGAGAGAGTTGACACGGACAATTCAGTCGTGATTCCGGTCACGGGACTACTTTCGGGCATGCTGCCATATTGTGTACCCTGGCTTGACGCATATCAAACGAAATGGTTTTGAAGCCCAGTCTGGCTATGACTAAATGAGTCCACATTGGATGATCACTAGTGACGTGGTCACGTGACCAATGTTCAGTCGAGTGCAGTGCTCTTCCACCCAGGGTTGATGCATATCAAACGAAATGGTTTCCGAAGCCCGGCTCAGCTACCACAATGTTGAGGTCACATGACCAAGTCACTAGTGATTAGGGACGCATGATCACCATATAGAGCGTTGGAAACTATCTCTACATATCCATGATGCATATCACACGACGCGGATGGAGTAGGTCTCTTAGAATACGAGAGTGAGAGAGTTGACACGGACAATTCTGTAGTGATTCAGGTCACGTAACTACTTTCGGGCATGCTGCCATATTGTGTACCCTGGCTTGATGCATATCAAACGAAATGGCTTTTGAAGCCCAGTCTGGCTACGACTAAATGAGTCCACATTGGATGATAACTAGTGACGTGGTCACCTGACCAATGTTCAGTCGAGTGCAGTGCTCTTCTACCCAGGGTTGATGCATATCAAACGAAATGGTTTCCGAAGCCCGGCTCAGCTACCACCATGATGAGGTCACATGACCAAGTCACTAGTGATTAGGGACACACGATCACCATATAGAGCACTGGAAACTATCTCTACATACCCATGACGCATATCAGACGACGCGGATGGAAAAGCTCTCTTCGAATACGAGAGTGAGAGAGTTGGCACGGACAATTCAGTCGTGATTCAGGTCACGTGACTACTTTCGGGCATGCTGCCATATTGTGTACCCTGGCTTGATGCATATCAAACGAAATGGTTTTTGAAGCCCAGTCTGGCTATGACTAAATGAGTCCACATAGGATGATGAATAGTGACGTGGTCACGTGACCAATGTTCAGTCGAGTGCAGTGCTCTTCTACCCAGGGATGATGCATATCAAGCGAAATGGTTTCCGAAGCCCCGCTCAGCTACCACCATGATGAGGTCACATGACCAATTCACTAGTGATTAGGGACGCACGATCACCATATAGAGCGCTGGAAACTATCTCTACATACCCATGACGCCTAAGAGACGACGCGGATGAAGAAGCTCTCTTCGAATACGAGAGTGAGAGAGTTGACACGGACAATTCAGTAGTGATTCAGGTCACGTGACTACTTTCGGGCATGCTGTCATATTGTGTAGCCTAGCTTGATGCATATCAAACGAAATGGCTTTTGAAGCCTAGTCTGGCTACGACTAAATGAGTCCACATTGGATGATGACTAGTGACGTGGTCACGTGACCAATGTTCAGTCGAGTGCAGTGCTCTTCTACCCAGGGATGATGCATATCAAACGAAATGGTTTCCGAAGCCCGGCTCAGCTACCACCATGATGAGGTCACATGACCAAGTCACTAGTGATTAGGGACACACGATCACCATATAGAGCGCTGGAAACTATCTCTACATACCCATGATGCATATCAGACGACGCGGATGGAAAAGCACTCTTCGAATACGAGAGTGAGAGAGTTGACACGGACAATTCAGTCGTGATTCCGGTCACGGGACTACTTTCGGGCATGCTGCCATATTGTGTACCCTGGCTTGACGCATATCAAACGAAATGGTTTTGAAGCCCAGTCTGGCTATGACTAAATGAGTCCACATTGGATGATCACTAGTGACGTGGTCACGTGACCAATGTTCAGTCGAGTGCAGTGCTCTTCCACCCAGGGTTGATGCATATCAAACGAAATGGTTTCCGAAGCCCGGCTCAGCTACCACAATGTTGAGGTCACATGACCAAGTCACTAGTGATTAGGGACGCATGATCACCATATAGAGCGTTGGAAACTATCTCTACATATCCATGATGCATATCACACGACGCGGATGGAGTAGGTCTCTTAGAATACGAGAGTGAGAGAGTTGACACGGACAATTCTGTAGTGATTCAGGTCACGTGACTACTTTCGGGCATGCTGCCATATTGTGTACCCTGGCTTGATGCATATCAAACGAAATGGCTTTTGAAGCCCAGTCTGGCTACGACTAAATGAGTCCACATTGGATGATGACTAGTGACGTGGTCACCTGACCAATGTTCAGTCGAGTGCAGTGCTCTTCTACCCAGGGTTGATGCATATCAAACGAAATGGTTTCCGAAGCCCGGCTCAGCTACCACCATGATGAGGTCACATGACCAAGTCACTAGTGATTAGGGACACACGATCACCATATAGAGCACTGGAAACTATCTCTACATACCCATGACGCATATCAGACGACGCGGATGGAAAAGCTCTCTTCGAATACGAGAGTGAGAGAGTTGGCACAGACAATTCAGTCGTGATTAAGGTCACGTGACTACTTTCGGGCATGCTGCCATATTGTGTACCCTGGCTTGATGCATATCAAACGAAATGGTTTTTGAAGCCCAGTCTGGCTATGACTAAATGAGTCCACATAGGATGATGAATAGTGACGTGGCCACGTGACCAATGTTCAGTCGAGTGCAGTGCTCTTCTACCCAGGGATGGTGCATATCAAGCGAAATGGTTTCCGAAGCCCCGCTCAGCTACCACCATGATGAGGTCACATGACCAATTCACTAGTGATTAGGGACGCACGATCACCATATAGAGCGCTGGAAACTATCTCTACATACCCATGACGCCTAAGAGACGACGCGGATGAAGAAGCTCTCTTCGAATACGAGAGTGAGAGAGTTGACACGGACAATTCAGTAGTGATTCAGGTCACGTGACTACTTTCGGGCATGCTGCCATATTGTGTAGCCTAGCTTGATGCATATCAAACGAAATGGCTTTTGAAGCCCAGTCTGGCTACGACTAAATGAGTCCACATTGGATGATGACTAGTGACATGGTCACGTGACCAATGTTCAGTCGAGTGCAGTGCTCTTCTACCCAGGGATGATGCATATCAAAGGAAATGGTTTCCGAAGACCGGCTCAGCTACCACCATGATGAGGTCACATGACCAAGTCACTAGTGATTAGGGACGCACGATCACCATATAGAGCACTGGAATCTATCTCTACATACCCATGATGCATATCAGACGACGCGTATGAAGAAGCTCTCTTGGAATACGAGAGTGAGAGAGTTGACATGGACAATTCAGTAATGATTCAGGTCACGTGACTACATTCGGGCATACTGCCATATTGTGTACCGTGGCTTGATGCATATCAAACGAAATGGCTTTTGAAGCCTAGTCTGGCTACGACTAAATGAGTCCACATTGGATGATGACTAGTGACGTGGTCACGTGACCAATGTTCAGTCGAGTGCAGTGCTCTTCCACCCAGGGTTGATGCATATCAAACGAAATGGTTTCCGAAGCCCGGCTCAGCTACCACAATGTTGAGGTCACATGACCAAGTCACTAGTGATTAGGGACGCATGATCACCATATAGAGCGTTGGAAACTATCTCTACATACCCATGACGCATATCACACGACACGGATGGAGAAGCTATTCGAATACGAGAGTGAGAGAGTTGACACGGACAATTCAGTAATGATTCCGGTCACGTGACTACTTTCGGGCATACTGCCATATTGTGTACCCTGGCTTGATGCATATCAAACGAAATGGCTTTTGAAGCCTAGTCTGGCTACGACTAAATGAGTCCACATTGGATGATGACTAGTGACGTGGTCACGTAACCAATGTTCAGTCGAGTGCAGTGCTCTTCTACCCAGGGATGATGCATATCAAACGAAATGGTTTCCGAAGCCCGGCTCAGCTACCACCATGATGAGGTCACATGACCAAGTCACTAGTGATTAGGGACGCATGATCACCATATAGAGCATTGGAAACTATCTCTACATACCCATGACGCATATCACACGACACGGATGGAGAAGCTATTCGAATACGAGAGTGAGAGAGTTGACACGGACAATTCAGTAATGATTCAGGTCACGTGACTACTTTCGGGCATGCTGCCATATTGTGTACCCTGGCTTGATGCATATCAAACGAAATGGCTTTTGAAGCCCAGTCTGGCTACGACTAAATGAGTCCACATTGGATGATGACTAGTGACGTGGTCACCTGACCAATGTTCAGTCGAGTGCAGTGCTCTTCTACCCAGGGTTGATGCATATCAAACGAAATGGTTTCCGAAGCCCGGTTCAGCTACCACCATGATGAGGTCACATGACCAAGTCACTAGTGATTAGGGACACACGATCACCATATAGAGCACTGGAAACTATCTCTACATACCCATGACGCATATCAGGCGACGCGTATGAAGAAGCTCTCTTCGAATACGAGAGTGAGAGAGTTGACACGGACAATTCAGTCGTGATTCAGGTCACGTGACTACTTTCGGGCATGCTGCCATATTGTGTACCCTGGCTTGATGCATATCATACGAAATGGTTTTTGAAGCCCAGTCTGGCTATGACTAAATGAGTCCACATTGGATGATGACTAGTGACGTGGTCACGTGACGAATGTTCAGTCGAGTGCAGTGCTCTTCTACCCAGGGATGATGCATATCAAACGAAATGGTTTCCGAAGCCCGGCTCAGCTGCCACCATGATGAGGTCACATGACCAAGTCACTAGTGATTAGGGACACACGATCACCATATAGAGCGCTGGAAACTATCTCTACATACCCATGATGCATATCAGACGACGCGGATGGAAAAGCACTCTTCGAATACGAGAGTGAGAGAGTTGACACGGACAATTCAGTCGTGATTCCGGTCACGGGACTACTTTCGGGCATGCTGCCATATTGTGTACCCTGGCTTGATGAATATCAAACGAAATGGTTTTTGAAGCCCAGTCTGGCTACGACTAAATGAGTCCACATTGGATGATGACTAGTGACATGGTCACGTGACCAATGTTCAGTCGAGTGCAGTGCTCTTCTACCCAGGGATGATGCATATCAAAGGAAATGGTTTCCGAAGCCCGGCCCAGCTACCACCATGATGAGGTCACATGACCAAGTCACTAGTGATTAGGGACGCATGATCACCATATAGAGCGTTGGAAACTATCTCTACATACCCATGACGCATATCACACGACGCGGATGGTGTAGGTCTCTTAGAATACGAGAGTGAGAGACTTGACACGGACAATTCTGTAGTGATTCAGGTCACGTGACTACTTCCGGGCATGCTGCCATATTGTGTACCCTGGCTTAATGCATATCAAACGAAATGGTTTTTGAAGCGCAGTCTGGATATGACTAAATGAGTCCACATTGGATGATCACTAGTGACGTGGTCACGTGACCAATGTTCAGTCGAGTGCAGTGCTCTTCCACCCAGGGTTGATGCATATCAAACGAAATGGTTTCCGAAGCCCGGCTCAGCTACCACAATGTTGAGGTCACATGACCAAGTCACTAGTGATTAGGGACGCACGATCACCATATAGAGCACTGGAAACTATCTCTACATACCCATGACGCATATCAGACGACGCGGATGAAGAAGCTCTCTTGGAATAGGAGAGTGAGAGAGTTGACACGGAGAATTCAGTAATGATTCAGGTCACGTCACTACTTTCGGGCATGCTGCCATATTGTGTACCCTGGCTTGATGCATATCAAACGAAATGGCTTTTGAAGCCCAGTCTGGCTACGACTAAATGAGTCCACATTGGATGATGACTAGTGACGTGGTCACGTGACCAATGTTAAGTCGAGTGCAGTGCTCTTCTACCCAGGGTTGATGCATATCAAACGAAATGGTTTCCGAAGCCCGGCTCAGCTACCACCATGATGAGGTCACATGACCAAGTCACTAGTGATTAGGGGCGCACGATCACCATGTAGAGCGCTGGAAACTATCTCTACATACCCATGACGCCTACCAGACGACGCGGATGAAGAAGCTCTCTTCGAATACGAGAGTGAGAGGGTTGACACGGACAATTCAGTAGTGATTCAGGTCAAGTGACTACTTTCGGGCATGCTGCCATATTGTGTACCCTGGCTTGATGCATATCAAACGAAATGGCTTTTGAAGCCCAGTCTGGCTACGACTAAATGAGTCCACATTGGATGATGACTAGTGACGTGGTCACGTGACCAATGTTCAGTCGAGTGCAGTGCTCTTCTACCCAGGGATGATGCATATCAAAGGAAATGGTTTCCGAAGCCCGGCTCAGCTACCACCATGATGAGGTCACATGACCAAGTCACTAGTGATTAGGGACGCACGATCACCATATAGAGCGCTGGAAACTATCTCTACATACCCATAATGCATATCAGACGACGCGTATGAAGAAGCTCTCTTGGAATACGAGAGTGAGAGAGTTGACACGGACAATTCAGTAATGATTCAGGTCACGTGACTACTTTCGGGCATACTGCCATATTGTGTACCCTGGCTTGATGCATATCAAACGAAATGGCTTTTGAAGCCTAGTCTGGCTACGACTAAATGAGTCCACATTGGATTATGACTAGTGACGTGGTCACGTGACCAATGTTCAGTCGAGTGCAGTGCTCTTCTACCCAGGGATGATGCATATCAAACGAAATGGTTTCCGAAGCCCGGCTCAGCTACCACCATGATGAGGTCACATGACCAAGTCACTAGTGATTAGGGACACACGATCACCATATAGAGCGCTGGAAACTATCTCTACATACCCATGATGCATATCAGACGACGCGGATGGAAAAGCACTCTTCGAATACGAGAGTGAGAGAGTTGACACGGACAATTCAGTCGTGATTCCGGTCACGGGACTACTTTCGGGCATGCTGCCATATTGTGTACCCTGGCTTGACGCATATCAAACGAAATGGTTTTGAAGCCCAGTCTGGCTATGACTAAATGAGTCCACATTGGATGATCACTAGTGACGTGGTCACGTGACCAATGTTCAGTCGAGTGCAGTGCTCTTCCACCCAGGGTTGATGCATATCAAACGAAATGGTTTCCGAAGCCCGGCTCAGCTACCACAATGTTGAGGTCACATGACCAAGTCACTAGTGATTAGGGACGCATGATCACCATATAGAGCGTTGGAAACTATCTCTACATATCCATGATGCATATCACACGACGCGGATGGAGTAGGTCTCTTAGAATACGAGAGTGAGAGAGTTGACACGGACAATTCTGTAGTGATTCAGGTCACGTGACTACTTTCGGGCATGCTGCCATATTGTGTACCCTGGCTTGATGCATATCAAACGAAATGGCTTTTGAAGCCCAGTCTGGCTACGACTAAATGAGTCCACATTGGATGATAACTAGTGACGTGGTCACCTGACCAATGTTCAGTCGAGTGCAGTGCTCTTCTACCCAGGGTTGATGCATATCAAACGAAATGGTTTCCGAAGCCCGGCTCAGCTACCACCATGATGAGGTCACATGACCAAGTCACTAGTGATTAGGGACACACGATCACCATATAGAGCACTGGAAACTATCTCTACATACCCATGACGCATATCAGACGACGCGGATGGAAAAGCTCTCTTCGAATACGAGAGTGAGAGAGTTGGCACGGACAATTCAGTCGTGATTCAGGTCACGTGACTACTTTCGGGCATGCTGCCATATTGTGTACCCTGGCTTGATGCATATCAAACGAAATGGTTTTTGAAGCCCAGTCTGGCTATGACTAAATGAGTCCACATAGGATGATGAATAGTGACGTGGTCACGTGACCAATGTTCAGTCGAGTGCAGTGCTCTTCTACCCAGGGATGATGCATATCAAGCGAAATGGTTTCCGAAGCCCCGCTCAGCTACCACCATGATGAGGTCACATGACCAATTCACTAGTGATTAGGGACGCACGATCACCATATAGAGCGCTGGAAACTATCTCTACATACCCATGACGCCTAAGAGACGACGCGGATGAAGAAGCTCTCTTCGAATACGAGAGTGAGAGAGTTGACACGGACAATTCAGTAGTGATTCAGGTCACGTGACTACTTTCGGGCATGCTGTCATATTGTGTAGCCTAGCTTGATGCATATCAAACGAAATGGCTTTTGAAGCCTAGTCTGGCTACGACTAAATGAGTCCACATTGGATGATGACTAGTGACGTGGTCACGTGACCAATGTTCAGTCGAGTGCAGTGCTCTTCTACCCAGGGATGATGCATATCAAACGAAATGGTTTCCGAAGCCAGGCTCAGCTACCACCATGATGAGGTCACATGACCAAGTCACTAGTGATTAGGGACACACGATCACCATATAGAGCGCTGGAAACTATCTCTACATACCCATGATGCATATCAGACGACGCGGATGGAAAAGCACTCTTCGAATACGAGAGTGAGAGAGTTGACACGGACAATTCAGTCGTGATTCCGGTCACGGGACTACTTTCGGGCATGCTGCCATATTGTGTACCCTGGCTTGACGCATATCAAACGAAATGGTTTTGAAGCCCAGTCTGGCTATGACTAAATGAGTCCACATTGGATGATCACTAGTGACGTGGTCACGTGACCAATGTTCAGTCGAGTGCAGTGCTCTTCCACCCAGGGTTGATGCATATCAAACGAAATGGTTTCCGAAGCCCGGCTCAGCTACCACAATGTTGAGGTCACATGACCAAGTCACTAGTGATTAGGGACGCATGATCACCATATAGAGCGTTGGAAACTATCTCTACATATCCATGATGCATATCACACGACGCGGATGGAGTAGGTCTCTTAGAATACGAGAGTGAGAGAGTTGACACGGACAATTCTGTAGTGATTCAGGTCACGTAACTACTTTCGGGCATGCTGCCATATTGTGTACCCTGGCTTGATGCATATCAAACGAAATGGCTTTTGAAGCCCAGTCTGGCTACGACTAAATGAGTCCACATTGGATGATAACTAGTGACGTGGTCACCTGACCAATGTTCAGTCGAGTGCAGTGCTCTTCTACCCAGGGTTGATGCATATCAAACGAAATGGTTTCCGAAGCCCGGCTCAGCTACCACCATGATGAGGTCACATGACCAAGTCACTAGTGATTAGGGACACACGATCACCATATAGAGCACTGGAAACTATCTCTACATACCCATGACGCATATCAGACGACGCGGATGGAAAAGCTCTCTTCGAATACGAGAGTGAGAGAGTTGGCACGGACAATTCAGTCGTGATTCAGGTCACGTGACTACTTTCGGGCATGCTGCCATATTGTGTACCCTGGCTTGATGCATATCAAACGAAATGGTTTTTGAAGCCCAGTCTGGCTATGACTAAATGAGTCCACATAGGATGATGAATAGTGACGTGGTCACGTGACCAATGTTCAGTCGAGTGCAGTGCTCTTCTACCCAGGGATGATGCATATCAAGCGAAATGGTTTCCGAAGCCCCGCTCAGCTACCACCATGATGAGGTCACATGACCAATTCACTAGTGATTAGGGACGCACGATCACCATATAGAGCGCTGGAAACTATCTCTACATACCCATGACGCCTAAGAGACGACGCGGATGAAGAAGCTCTCTTCGAATACGAGAGTGAGAGAGTTGACACGGACAATTCAGTAGTGATTCAGGTCACGTGACTACTTTCGGGCATGCTGTCATATTGTGTAGCCTAGCTTGATGCATATCAAACGAAATGGCTTTTGAAGCCTAGTCTGGCTACGACTAAATGAGTCCACATTGGATGATGACTAGTGACGTGGTCACGTGACCAATGTTCAGTCGAGTGCAGTGCTCTTCTACCCAGGGATGATGCATATCAAACGAAATGGTTTCCGAAGCCCGGCTCAGCTACCACCATGATGAGGTCACATGACCAAGTCACTAGTGATTAGGGACACACGATCACCATATAGAGCGCTGGAAACTATCTCTACATACCCATGATGCATATCAGACGACGCGGATGGAAAAGCACTCTTCGAATACGAGAGTGAGAGAGTTGACACGGACAATTCAGTCGTGATTCCGGTCACGGGACTACTTTCGGGCATGCTGCCATATTGTGTACCCTGGCTTGACGCATATCAAACGAAATGGTTTTGAAGCCCAGTCTGGCTATGACTAAATGAGTCCACATTGGATGATCACTAGTGACGTGGTCACGTGACCAATGTTCAGTCGAGTGCAGTGCTCTTCCACCCAGGGTTGATGCATATCAAACGAAATGGTTTCCGAAGCCCGGCTCAGCTACCACAATGTTGAGGTCACATGACCAAGTCACTAGTGATTAGGGACGCATGATCACCATATAGAGCGTTGGAAACTATCTCTACATATCCATGATGCATATCACACGACGCGGATGGAGTAGGTCTCTTAGAATACGAGAGTGAGAGAGTTGACACGGACAATTCTGTAGTGATTCAGGTCACGTGACTACTTTCGGGCATGCTGCCATATTGTGTACCCTGGCTTGATGCATATCAAACGAAATGGCTTTTGAAGCCCAGTCTGGCTACGACTAAATGAGTCCACATTGGATGATGACTAGTGACGTGGTCACCTGACCAATGTTCAGTCGAGTGCAGTGCTCTTCTACCCAGGGTTGATGCATATCAAACGAAATGGTTTCCGAAGCCCGGCTCAGCTACCACCATGATGAGGTCACATGACCAAGTCACTAGTGATTAGGGACACACGATCACCATATAGAGCACTGGAAACTATCTCTACATACCCATGACGCATATCAGACGACGCGGATGGAAAAGCTCTCTTCGAATACGAGAGTGAGAGAGTTGGCACAGACAATTCAGTCGTGATTAAGGTCACGTGACTACTTTCGGGCATGCTGCCATATTGTGTACCCTGGCTTGATGCATATCAAACGAAATGGTTTTTGAAGCCCAGTCTGGCTATGACTAAATGAGTCCACATAGGATGATGAATAGTGACGTGGCCACGTGACCAATGTTCAGTCGAGTGCAGTGCTCTTCTACCCAGGGATGGTGCATATCAAGCGAAATGGTTTCCGAAGCCCCGCTCAGCTACCACCATGATGAGGTCACATGACCAATTCACTAGTGATTAGGGACGCACGATCACCATATAGAGCGCTGGAAACTATCTCTACATACCCATGACGCCTAAGAGACGACGCGGATGAAGAAGCTCTCTTCGAATACGAGAGTGAGAGAGTTGACACGGACAATTCAGTAGTGATTCAGGTCACGTGACTACTTTCGGGCATGCTGCCATATTGTGTAGCCTAGCTTGATGCATATCAAACGAAATGGCTTTTGAAGCCCAGTCTGGCTACGACTAAATGAGTCCACATTGGATGATGACTAGTGACATGGTCACGTGACCAATGTTCAGTCGAGTGCAGTGCTCTTCTACCCAGGGATGATGCATATCAAAGGAAATGGTTTCCGAAGACCGGCTCAGCTACCACCATGATGAGGTCACATGACCAAGTCACTAGTGATTAGGGACGCACGATCACCATATAGAGCACTGGAATCTATCTCTACATACCCATGATGCATATCAGACGACGCGTATGAAGAAGCTCTCTTGGAATACGAGAGTGAGAGAGTTGACATGGACAATTCAGTAATGATTCAGGTCACGTGACTACATTCGGGCATACTGCCATATTGTGTACCGTGGCTTGATGCATATCAAACGAAATGGCTTTTGAAGCCTAGTCTGGCTACGACTAAATGAGTCCACATTGGATGATGACTAGTGACGTGGTCACGTGACCAATGTTCAGTCGAGTGCAGTGCTCTTCCACCCAGGGTTGATGCATATCAAACGAAATGGTTTCCGAAGCCCGGCTCAGCTACCACAATGTTGAGGTCACATGACCAAGTCACTAGTGATTAGGGACGCATGATCACCATATAGAGCGTTGGAAACTATCTCTACATACCCATGACGCATATCACACGACACGGATGGAGAAGCTATTCGAATACGAGAGTGAGAGAGTTGACACGGACAATTCAGTAATGATTCCGGTCACGTGACTACTTTCGGGCATACTGCCATATTGTGTACCCTGGCTTGATGCATATCAAACGAAATGGCTTTTGAAGCCTAGTCTGGCTACGACTAAATGAGTCCACATTGGATGATGACTAGTGACGTGGTCACGTAACCAATGTTCAGTCGAGTGCAGTGCTCTTCTACCCAGGGATGATGCATATCAAACGAAATGGTTTCCGAAGCCCGGCTCAGCTACCACCATGATGAGGTCACATGACCAAGTCACTAGTGATTAGGGACGCATGATCACCATATAGAGCATTGGAAACTATCTCTACATACCCATGACGCATATCACACGACACGGATGGAGAAGCTATTCGAATACGAGAGTGAGAGAGTTGACACGGACAATTCAGTAATGATTCAGGTCACGTGACTACTTTCGGGCATGCTGCCATATTGTGTACCCTGGCTTGATGCATATCAAACGAAATGGCTTTTGAAGCCCAGTCTGGCTACGACTAAATGAGTCCACATTGGATGATGACTAGTGACGTGGTCACCTGACCAATGTTCAGTCGAGTGCAGTGCTCTTCTACCCAGGGTTGATGCATATCAAACGAAATGGTTTCCGAAGCCCGGTTCAGCTACCACCATGATGAGGTCACATGACCAAGTCACTAGTGATTAGGGACACACGATCACCATATAGAGCACTGGAAACTATCTCTACATACCCATGACGCATATCAGGCGACGCGTATGAAGAAGCTCTCTTCGAATACGAGAGTGAGAGAGTTGACACGGACAATTCAGTCGTGATTCAGGTCACGTGACTACTTTCGGGCATGCTGCCATATTGTGTACCCTGGCTTGATGCATATCATACGAAATGGTTTTTGAAGCCCAGTCTGGCTATGACTAAATGAGTCCACATTGGATGATGACTAGTGACGTGGTCACGTGACGAATGTTCAGTCGAGTGCAGTGCTCTTCTACCCAGGGATGATGCATATCAAACGAAATGGTTTCCGAAGCCCGGCTCAGCTGCCACCATGATGAGGTCACATGACCAAGTCACTAGTGATTAGGGACACACGATCACCATATAGAGCGCTGGAAACTATCTCTACATACCCATGATGCATATCAGACGACGCGGATGGAAAAGCACTCTTCGAATACGAGAGTGAGAGAGTTGACACGGACAATTCAGTCGTGATTCCGGTCACGGGACTACTTTCGGGCATGCTGCCATATTGTGTACCCTGGCTTGATGAATATCAAACGAAATGGTTTTTGAAGCCCAGTCTGGCTACGACTAAATGAGTCCACATTGGATGATGACTAGTGACATGGTCACGTGACCAATGTTCAGTCGAGTGCAGTGCTCTTCTACCCAGGGATGATGCATATCAAAGGAAATGGTTTCCGAAGCCCGGCCCAGCTACCACCATGATGAGGTCACATGACCAAGTCACTAGTGATTAGGGACGCATGATCACCATATAGAGCGTTGGAAACTATCTCTACATACCCATGACGCATATCACACGACGCGGATGGTGTAGGTCTCTTAGAATACGAGAGTGAGAGACTTGACACGGACAATTCTGTAGTGATTCAGGTCACGTGACTACTTCCGGGCATGCTGCCATATTGTGTACCCTGGCTTAATGCATATCAAACGAAATGGTTTTTGAAGCGCAGTCTGGATATGACTAAATGAGTCCACATTGGATGATCACTAGTGACGTGGTCACGTGACCAATGTTCAGTCGAGTGCAGTGCTCTTCCACCCAGGGTTGATGCATATCAAACGAAATGGTTTCCGAAGCCCGGCTCAGCTACCACAATGTTGAGGTCACATGACCAAGTCACTAGTGATTAGGGACGCACGATCACCATATAGAGCACTGGAAACTATCTCTACATACCCATGACGCATATCAGACGACGCGGATGAAGAAGCTCTCTTGGAATAGGAGAGTGAGAGAGTTGACACGGAGAATTCAGTAATGATTCAGGTCACGTCACTACTTTCGGGCATGCTGCCATATTGTGTACCCTGGCTTGATGCATATCAAACGAAATGGCTTTTGAAGCCCAGTCTGGCTACGACTAAATGAGTCCACATTGGATGATGACTAGTGACGTGGTCACGTGACCAATGTTAAGTCGAGTGCAGTGCTCTTCTACCCAGGGTTGATGCATATCAAACGAAATGGTTTCCGAAGCCCGGCTCAGCTACCACCATGATGAGGTCACATGACCAAGTCACTAGTGATTAGGGGCGCACGATCACCATGTAGAGCGCTGGAAACTATCTCTACATACCCATGACGCCTACCAGACGACGCGGATGAAGAAGCTCTCTTCGAATACGAGAGTGAGAGGGTTGACACGGACAATTCAGTAGTGATTCAGGTCAAGTGACTACTTTCGGGCATGCTGCCATATTGTGTACCCTGGCTTGATGCATATCAAACGAAATGGCTTTTGAAGCCCAGTCTGGCTACGACTAAATGAGTCCACATTGGATGATGACTAGTGACGTGGTCACGTGACCAATGTTCAGTCGAGTGCAGTGCTCTTCTACCCAGGGATGATGCATATCAAAGGAAATGGTTTCCGAAGCCCGGCTCAGCTACCACCATGATGAGGTCACATGACCAAGTCACTAGTGATTAGGGACGCACGATCACCATATAGAGCGCTGGAAACTATCTCTGCATACCCATGACGCATATCAGACGACGCGGATGGAGAAGCTCTCTTGGAATAGGAGAGTGAGAGAGTTGACACGGACAATTCAGTAATCATTCAGGTCACGTGACTACTTTCGGGCATGCTGCCATATTGTGTACCCTGGCTTGATGCATATCAAACGAAATGGCTTTTGAAGCCCAGTCTGGCTACGACTAAATGAGTCCACATTGGATGATGACTAGTGACGTGGTCACGTGACCAATGTTCAGTCGAGAGCAGTGCTCTTCTACCCAGGGTTGATGCATATCAAACGAAATGGTTTCCGAAGCCCGGCTCAGCTACCAACATGATGAGGTCACATGACCAAGTCCAAGTCACTAGTGATTAGGGACACACGATCACCATATAGAGTGCTGGAAACTATCTCTACATACCCATGACGCATATCAGACGACGCGGATGGAAAAGCTCTCTTCGAATACGAGAGGGGGAGAGTTGACACGGACAATTCAGTCGTGATTCAGGTCACGTGACTACTTTCGGGCATGCTGCCATATTGTGTACCCTGCCTTGATGCATATCAAACGAAATGGTTTTTTGAAGCCCAGTCTGGCTATGACTAAATGAGTCCACATAGGATGATCAATAGTGACGTGGTCACGTGACCAATGTTCAGTCGAGTGCAGTGCTCTGCTACCCAGGGATGATGCATATCAAGCGAAATGGTTTCCGAAGCCCCGATCAGCTACCAACATGAGGAGGTCACATGACCAAGTCACTAGTGATTAGGGACGCACGATCACCATATAGAGCGCTGGAAACTATCTCTACATACCCATGACGCCTAAAAGACGACGCGGATGAAGAAGCTCTCTTCGAATACGAGAGTGAGAGAGTTGACACGGACAATTCAGTAGTGATTCAGGTCACGTGACTACTTTCGGGCATGCTGCCATATTGTGTACCCTGGCTTGATGCATATCAAACGAAATGGTTTTGAAGCCCAGTCTGGCTACGACTAAATGAGTCCACATTGGATGATGACTAGTGACATGGTCACGTGACCAATGTTCAGTCGAGTGCAGTGCTCTTCTACCCAGGGATGATGCATATCAAAGGAAATGGTTTCCGAAGCCCGGCTCAGCTACCACCATGATGAGGTCACATGACCAAGTCACTAGTGATTAGGGACGCACGATCACCATATAGAGCGCTGGAAACTATCTCTACATACCCATGATGCATATCAGACGACGCGTATGAAGAAGCTCTCTTGGAATACGAGAGTGAGAGAGTTGACACGGACAATTCAGTAATGATTCAGGTCACGTGACTACTTTCGGGCATACTGCCATATTGTGTACCCTGGCTTGATGCATATCAAACGAAATGGCTTTTGAAGCCCAGTCTGGCTACGACTAAATGAGTCCACATTGGATGATGACTAGTGACGTGGTCACGTGACCAATGTTCAGTCGAGTGCAGTGCTCTTCTACCCAGGGATGATGCATATCAAACGAAATGGTTTCCGAAGCCCGGCTCAGCTACCACCATGATGAGGTCACATGACCAAGTCACTAGTGACTAGGGACACACGATCACCATATAGAGCGCTGGAAACTATCTCTACATACCCATGATGCATATCAGACGATGCGGATGGAAAAGCACTCTTCGAATACGAGAGTGAGAGAGTTGACACGGGCAATTCAGTCGTGATTCCGGTCACGGGACTGCTTTCGGGCATGCTGCCATATTGTGTACCCTGGCTTGATGAATATCAAACGAAATGGTTTTTGAAGCCCAGTCTGGCTATGACTAAATGAGTCCACATTGGATGATCACTAGTGACGTGGTCACGTGACCAATGTTCAGTCGCGTGCAGTGCTCTTCTACCCATGGATGATGCATATCAAGCGAAATGGTTTCCGAAGCCCCGCTCAGCTACAACCATGTTGAGGTCACATGACCAAGTCACTAGTGATTAGGGACGCACGATCACCATATAGAGCGCTGGAAACTATCTCTACATACCCATGACGCATATTAGACGACGCGGATGAAGAAGCTCTCTTCGAATACGAGAGTGAGAGAGTTGACACGGACAATTCAGTAGTGATTCAGGCCACGTGACTACTTTCGGGCATGCTGCCATATTGTGTACCCTGGCTTGATGCATATCAAACGAAATGGTTTTTGAAGCCCAGTCTGGCTCTGAATAAATTAGTCCACATTGGATGATGACTAGTGACGTGGTCACGTGACCAATGTTCAGTCGAGTGCAGTGCTCTTCTACCCAGGGATGATGCATTTCAAAGGAAATGGTTTCCGAAGCCCGGCTCAGCTACCACCATGATGAGGTCACATGACCAATTCACTAGTGATTAGGGACGCACGATCACCATATAGAGCGCTGGACACTATCTCTACATACCCATGACGCATATCAGACGACGCGGATGAAGAAGCTCTCTTGGAATAGGAGTGAGAGAGTTGACACGGACAATTCAGTAAAGATTCAGGTCACGTCACTACTTTCGGGCATGCTGCCATATTGTGTACCCTGGCTTGATGCATATCAAACGAAATGGCTTTTGAAGCCCAGTCTGGCTACGACTAAATGAGTCCACATTGGATGATGACTAGTGACGTGGTCACGTGACCAATGTTCAGTCGAGTGCAGTGCTCTTCTACCCAGGGTTGATGCATATCAAACGAAATGGTTTCCGAAGCCCGGCTCAGCTACCACCATGATGAGGTCACATGACCAAGTCACTAGTGATTAGGGACGCACGATCACCATATAGAGCGCTGGAAACTATCTGTACATACCCATGACGCCTATCAGACGACGCGGATGAAGAAGCTCTCTTCGAATACGAGAGTGAGAGGGTTGACACGGACAATTCAGTAGTGATTCAGGTCAAGTGACTACTTTCGGGCATGCTGCCATATTGTGTACCCTGGCTTGATGCATATCAAACGAAATGGCTTTTGAAGCCCAGTCTGGCTACGACTAAATGAGTCCACATTGGATGATGACTACTGACGTGGTCACGTGACCAATGTTCAGTCGAGTGCAGTGCTCTTCTACCCAGGGATGATGCATATCAAAGGAAATGGTTTCCGAAGCCCGGCTCAGCTACCACCATGATGAGGTCACATGACCAAGTCACTAGTGATTAAGGACGCACGATCACCATATAGAGCGCTGGAAACTATCTCTACATACCCATGACGCATATCAGACGACGCGGATGGAGAAGCTATTCGAATACGAGAGTGAGAGAGTTGACACGGACAATTCTGTAGTGATTCAGGTCAAGTGAATACTTTCGGGCATGCTGCCATATTGTGTACCCTGGCTTGATGCATATCAAACGAAATGGCTTTTGAAGCCCAGTCTGGCTACGACTAAATGAGTCCACATTGGATGATGACTAGTGACGTGGTCACGTGACCAATGTTCAGTCGAGTGCAGTGCTCTTCTAGCCAGGGTTGATGCATATCAAACGAAATGGTTTCCGAAGCCCGGCTCAGCTACCACCATGATGAGGTCACATGACCAAGTCCAAGTCACTAGTGATTAGGGACACACGATCACCATATAGAGCGCTGGAAACTATCTCTACATACCCATGACGCATATCAGACGACGCGGATGGAAAAGCTCTCTTCGAATACGAGAGTGAGAGAGTTGACACGGACAATTCATTCGTGATTCAGGTCACGTGACTACTTTCGGGCATGCTGCGATATTGTGTACCCTGCCTTGATGCATATCAAACGAAATGGTTTTTTGAAGCCCAGTCTGGCTATGACTAAATGAGTCCACATAGGATGATCAATAGTGACGTGGTCACGTGACCAATGTTCAGTCGAGTGCAGTGCTCTTCTACCCAGGGATGATGCATATCAAAGGAAATGGTTTCCGAAGCCCGGCTCAGCTACCACCATGATGAGGTCACATGACCAAGTCACTAGTGATTAGGGACGCACGATCACCATATAGAGCGCTGGAAACTATCTCTACATACCCATGATGCATATCAGACGACGCGTATGAAGAAGCTCTCTTGGAATACGAGAGTGAGAGAGTTGACACGGACAATTCAGTAATGATTCAGGTCACGTGACTACTTTCGGGCATACTGCCATATTGTGTACCCTGGCTTGATGCATATCAAACGAAATGGCTTTTGAAGCCCAGTCTGGCTACGACTAAATGAGTCCACATTGGATGATGACTAGTGACGTGGTCACGTGACCAATGTTCAGTCGAGTGCAGTGCTCTTCTACCCAGGGATGATGCATATCAAACGAAATGGTTTCCGAAGCCCGGCTCAGCTACCACCATGATGAGGTCACATGACCAAGTCACTAGTGACTAGGGACACACGATCACCATATAGAGCGCTGGAAACTATCTCTACATACCCATGATGCATATCAGACGATGCGGATGGAAAAGCACTCTTCGAATACGAGAGTGAGAGAGTTGACACGGGCAATTCAGTCGTGATTCCGGTCACGGGACTACTTTCGGGCATGCTGCCATATTGTGTACCCTGGCTTGATGAATATCAAACGAAATGGTTTTTGAAGCCCAGTCTGGCTATGACTAAATGAGTCCACATTGGATGATCACTAGTGACGTGGTCACGTGACCAATGTTCAGTCGCGTGCAGTGCTCTTCTACCCATGGATGATGCATATCAAGCGAAATGGTTTCCGAAGCCCCGCTCAGCTACAACCATGATGAGGTCACATGACCAAGTCACTAGTGATTAGGGACGCACGATCACCATATAGAGCGCTGGAAACTATCTCTACATACCCATGACGCATATTAGACGACGCGGATGAAGAAGCTCTCTTCGAATACGAGAGTGAGAGAGTTGACACGGACAATTCAGTAGTGATTCAGGTCAAGTGACTACTTTCGGGCATGGTGCCATATTGTGTACCCTGGCTTGATGCATATCAAACGAAATGGCTTTTGAAGCCCAGTCTGGCTACGACTAAATGAGTCCACATTGGATGATGACTACTGACGTGGTCACGTGACCAATGTTCAGTCGAGTGCAGTGCTCTTCTACCCAGGGATGATGCATATCAAAGGAAATGGTTTCCGAAGCCCGGCTCAGCTACCACCATGATGAGGTCACATGACCAAGTCACTAGTGATTAAGGACGCACGATCACCATATAGAGCGCTGGAAACTATCTCTACATACCCATGACGCATATCAGACGACGCGGATGGAGAAGCTCTCTTGGAATAGGAGAGTGAGAGTTGACACGGACAATTCAGTAATGATTCAGGTCACGTGACTACTTTCGGGCATGCTGCCATATTGTGTACCCTGGCTTAATGCATATCAAACGAAATGGCTTTTGAAGCCCAGTCTGGCTACGAATTAATGAGTCCACATTGGATGATGACTAGTGACGTGGCCACGTGACCAATGTTTAGTCGAGTGCAGTGCTCTTCTACCCAGGGTTGATGCATATCAAACGAAATGGTTTCCGAAGCCCGGCTCAGCTACCACCATGATGAGGTCACATGACTAAGTCCAAGTCACTAGTGATTAGGGACACACGATCACCATATAGAGCGCTGGAAACTATCTCTACATACCCATGACGCATATCAGACGACGCGGATGGAAAAGCTCTCTTCGAATACGAGAGTGAGAGAGTTGACACGGACAATTCAGGAATGATTCAGGTCACGTGACTACTTTCGGGCATGCTGCCATATTGTGTACCCTGGCTTGATGCATATCAAACGAAATGGCTTTTGAAGCCCAGTCTGGCTACGAATTAATGAGTCCACATTGGATGATGACTAGTGACATGGTCACGTGACGAATGTTCAGTCGAGTGCAGTGCTCTTCTACCCAGGGATGATGCATATCAAGCGAAACGGTTTCCGAAGCCCCGCTCAGCTACCACCATGAGGAGGTCACATGACCAAGTCACTAGTGATTAGGGACGCACGATCACCATATAGAGCGCTGGAAACTATCTCTACATACCCATGACGCCTAAAAGACGACGCGGATGAAGAAGCTCTCTTCGAATACGAGAGTGAGTGTTGACACGGACAATTCAGTAGTGATTCAGGTCACGTGACTACTTTCGGGCATGCTGCCATATTGTGTACCCTGGCTAGATGCATATCAAACGAAATGGCTTTTGAAGCCCAGTCTGGCTACGACTAAATGAGTCCACATCGAATGATGACTAGTGACGTGGTCACGTGACCAATGTTCAGTTGAGTGCAGTGCTCTTCTACCCAGGGATGATGCATATCAAACGAAATGGTTTCCGAAGCCCGGCTCAGCTACCACCATGATGAGGTCACATGACCAAGTCACTAGTGATTAGGGACACACGATCACCATATAGAGCGCTGGAAACTATCTCTACATACCCATAACGCATATTAGACGACGCGGATGAAGAAGCTCTCTTCGAATACGAGAGTGAGAGAGTTGACACGGACAATTCAGTAGTGATTCAGGTCACGTGACTACTTTCGGGCATGCTGCGATATTGTATACCTTGGCTTGATGCATATCAAACGAAATGGTTTTTGAAGCCCAGTCTGGCTATGACTAAATGAGTCCACATTGGATGATCAATAGTGACGTGGTCACGTGACCAATGTTCAGTCGAGTGCAGCGCTCTTCTACCCAGGGATGATGCATATCAAGCGAAATGGTTTCCGAAGCCCCGCTCAGCTACCACCATGAGGAGGTCACATGACCAAGTCACTAGTGATTAGGGACGCACGATCACCATATAGAGCGCTGGAAACTATCTCTACATACCCATGACGCCTAAAAGACGACGCGGATGAAGAAGCTCTCTTAGAATGCAAGAGTGAGAGAGTTGACACGGACAATTCAGTAATGATTCAGGTCACGTGACTACTTTCGGGCATGCTGCCATATTGTGTACCCTGGCTTGATGCATATCAAACGAAATGGCTTTTGAAGCCCAGTCTGGCTACGACTAAATGAGTCCACACTGGATGATGACTAGTGACGTGGTCACGTGACCAATGTTCAGTCGAGTGCAGTGCTCTTCTACCCAGGGTTGATGCATATCAAACGAAATGGTTTCCGAAGCCCGGCTCAGCTACCAACATGATGAGGTCACATGACCAAGTCCAAGTCACTAGTGATTAGGGACGCACGATCACCATATAGAGCGCTGGAAACTATCTCTATATACCCATGACGCCTAAAAGACGACGCGGATGAAGTAGCTCTCTTCGAATACGAGAGTGAGAGTGTTGACACGGACAATTCAGTAGTGATTCAGGTCACGTGACTACTTTCGGGCATGCTGCCATATTGTGTACCCTGGCTTGATGCATATCAAACGAAATGGCTTTTGAAGCCCAGTCTGGCTACGACTAAAGGAGTCCACATTGGATGATGACTAGTGACATGGTCACGTGACCAATGTTCAGTCGAGTGCAGTGCTCTTCTACCCAGGGATGATGCATATCAAAGGAAATGGTTTCCGAAGCCCGGCTCAGCTACCACCATGATGAGGTCACATGACCAAGTCACTAGTGATTAGGGACGCACGATCACCATATAGAGCGCTGGAAACTATCTCTACATACCCATGACGCCTATCAGACGACGCGGATGAAGAAGCTCTCTTCGAATACGAGAGTGAGAGGGGTGACACGGACAATTCAGTAGTGATTCAGGTCAAGTGACTACTTTCGGGCATGCTGCCATATTGTGTACCCTGGCTTGATGCATATCAAACGAAATGGCTTTTGAAGCCCAGTCTGGCTACGACTAAATGAGTCCACATTGGATGATGACTAGTGACGTGGTCACGTGACCAATGTTCAGTCGAGTGCAGTGCTCTTCTACCCAGGGATGATGCATATCAAAGGAAATGGTTTCCGAAGCCCGGCTCAGCTACCACCATGATGAGGTCACATGACCAAGTCACTAGTGATTAGGGACACACGATCACCATATAGAGCGCTGGAAACTATCTCTACATACCCATGACGCATATCAGACGACGCGGATGGAGAAGCTCTCTTGGACTAGGAGAGTGAGAGGGTTGACACGGACAATTCAGTAATGATTCAGGTCACGTGACTACTTTCGGGCATGCTGCCATATTGTGTACCCTGGCTTGATGCATATCAAATGAAATGGCTTTTGAAGCCCAGTCTGGCTACGACTAAATGAGTCCACATTGGCTGATGACTAGTGACGTGGTCACGTGACCAATGTTCAGTCGAGTGCAGTGCTCTTCTACCCAGGGTTGATGCATATCAAACGAAATGGTTTCCGAAGCCCGGCTCAGCTACCACCATGATGAGGTCACATGACCAAGTCCAAGTCACTAGTGATTAGGGACACACGATCACCATATAGAGCGCTGGAAACTATCTCTACATACCCATGACGCATATCAGACGACGCGGATGGAAAAGCTCTCTTCGAATACGAGAGTGAAAGAGTTGACACGGACAATTCAGTCGTGATTCAGGTCACGTGACTACTTTCGGGCATGCTGCCATATTGTGTACCCTGCCTTGATGCATATCAAACGAAATGGTTTTTTGAAGCCCAGTCTGGCTATGACTAAATGAGTCCACATAGGATGATCAATAGTGACGTGGTCACGTGACCAATGTTCAGTCGAGTGCAGTGCTCTTCTACCCAGGGATGATGCATATCAAGCGAAATGGTTTCCGAAGCCCCGCTCAGCTACCACCATGAGGAGGTCACATGACCAAGTCACTAGTGATTAGGGACGCACGATCACCATATAGAGCGCTGGAAACTATCTCTATATACCCATGACGCCTAAAAGACGACGCGGATGAAGAAGCTCTCTTCGTTTACGAGAGTGAGAGTGTTGACACGGACAATCCAGTAGTGATTCAGGTCACGTGACTACTTTCGGGCATGCTGCCATATTGTGTACCCTGGCTTGATGCATATCAAACGAAATGGCTTTTGAAGCCCAGTCTGGCTACGACTAAAGGAGTCCACATTGGATGTTGACTAGTGACATGGTCACGTGACCAATGTTCAGTCGAGTGCAGTGCTCTTCTACCCAGGGATGATGCATATCAAAGGAAATAGTTTCCGAAGCCCGGCTCAGCTACCACCATGATGAGGTCACATGACCAAGTCACTAGTGATTAGGGACGCACGATCACCATATAGAGCGCTGGAAACTATCTCTACATACCCATGATGCCTATCAGACGACGCGGATGAAGAAGCTCTCTTCGAATACGAGAGTGAGAGGGTTGACACGGACAATTCAGTAGTGATTCAGGTCAAGTGACTACTTTCGGGCATGCTGCCATATTGTGTACCCTGGCTTGATGCATATCAAACGAAATGGCTTTTGAAGCCCAGTCTGGCTACGACTAAATGAGTCCACATTGGATGATGACTAGTGAGGTGGTCACGTGACCAATTTTCAGTCGAGTGCAGTGCTCTTCTACCAAGGGATGATGCATATCAAAGGAAATGGTTTCCGAAGCCCGGCTCAGCTACCACCATGATGAGGTCACATGACCAAGTCACTAGTGATTAGGGACGCACGATCACCATATAGAGCGCTGGAAACTATCTCTACATACCCATGATGCATATCAGACGACGCGTATGAAGAAGCTCTCTTGGAATACGAGAGTGAGAGAGTTGACACGGACGATTCAGTAATGATTCAGGTCACGTGACTACTTTCGGGCATACTGCCATATTGTGTACCGTGGCTTGATGCATATCAAACGAAATGGCTTTTGAAGCCCAGTCTGGCTACGACTAAATGAGTCCACATTGGATGATGACTAGTGACGTGGTCACGTGACCAATGTTCAGTCGAGTGCAGTGCTCTTCTACCCAGGGATGATGCATATCAAGCGAAATGGTTTCCGAAGCCCCGCTCAGCTACCACCATGAGGAGGTCACATGACCAAGTCACTAGTGATTAGGGACGCACGATCACCATATAGAGCGCTGGAAACTATCTCTATATACCCATGACGCCTAAAAGACGACGCGGATGAAGAAGCTCTCTTCGAATACGAGAGTGAGAGTGTTGACACGGACAATTCAGTAGTGATTCAGGTCACGTGACTACTTTCGGGCATGCTGCCATATTGTGTACCCTGGCTTGATGCATATCAAACGAAATGGCTTTTGAAGCCCAGTCTGGCTACGACTAAATGAGTCCACATTGGATGATGACTAGTGACGTGGTCACGTGACCAATGTTCAGTCGAGTGCAGTGCTCTTCTACCCAGGGATGATGCATATCAAGCGAAATGGTTTCCGAAGCCCCGCTCAGCTACCACCATGAGGAGGTCACATGACCAAGTCACTAGTGATTAGGGACGCACGATCACCATATAGAGCGCTGGAAACTATCTCTATATACCCATGACGCCTAAAAGACGACGCGGATGAAGAAGCTCTCTTCGAATACGAGAGTGAGAGTGTTGACACGGACAATTCAGTAGTGATTTAGGTCACGTGACTACTTTCGGGCATGCTGCCATATTGTGTACCCTGGCTTGATGCATATCAAACGAAATGGCTTTTGAAGCCCAGTCTGGCTACGACTAAAGGAGTCCACATTGGATGATGACTAGTGACATGGTCACGTGACCAATGTTCAGTCGAGTGCAGTGCTCTTCTACCCAGGGATGATGCATATCAAAGGAAATGGTTTCCGAAGCCCGGCTCAGCTACCACCATGATGAGGTCACATGACCAAGTCACTAGTGATTAGGGACGCACGATCACCATATAGAGCGCTGGAAACTATCTCTACATACCGATGACGCCTATCAGACGACGCGGATGAAGAAGCTCTCTTCGAATACGAGAGTGAGAGGGTTGACACGGACAATTCAGTAGTGATTCAGGTCAAGTGACTACTTTCGGGCATGCTGCCGTATTGTGTACCCTGGCTTGATGCATATCAAACGAAATGGCTTTTGAAGCCCAGTCTGGCTACGACTAAATGAGTCCACATTGGATGATGACTAGTGACGTGGTCACGTGACCAATGTTCAGTCGAGTGCAGTGCTCTTCTACCCAGGGATGATGCATATCAAAGGAAATGGTTTCCGAAGCCCGGCTCAGCTACCACCATGATGAGGTCACATGACCAAGTCACTAGTGATTAGGGACGCACGATCACCATATAGAGCGCTGGAAACTATCTCTACATACCCATGACGCATATCAGACGACGCGGATGGAGAAGCTCTCTTGGAATAGGAGAGTGAGAGAGTTGACACGGACAATTCAGTAATGATTCAGGTCACGTCAATACTTTCGGGCATGCTGCCATATTGTGTACCCTGGCTTGATGCATATGAAACGAAATGGCTTTTGAAGCCCAGTCTGGCTACGACTAAATGAGTCCACATTGGATGATGACTAGTGACGTGGTCACGTGACCAATGTTCAGTCGAGTGCAGTGCTCTTCTACCCAGGGTTGATGCATATCAAACGAAATGGTTTCCGAAGCCCGGCTCAGCTACCACCATGATGAGGTCACATGAGCAAGTCCAAGTCACTAGTGATTAGGGACACACGATCACCATATAGAGCGCTGGAAACTATCTCTACATACCCATGACGCATATCAGTCGACGCGGATGGAAAAGCTCTCTTCGAATACGAGAGTGAAAGAGTTGACACGGACAATTCAGTCGTGATTCAGGTCACGTGACTACTTTCGGGCATGCTGCCATATTGTGTACCCTGCCTTGATGCATATCAAACGAAATGGTTTTTTGAAGCCCAGTCTGGCTATGACTAAATGAGTCCACATAGGATGATCAATAGTGACGTGGTCACGTGACCAATGTTCAGTCGAGTGCAGTGCTCTTCTACCCAGGGATGATGCATATCAAGCGAAATGGTTTCCGAAGCCCCGCTCAGCTACCACCATGAGGAGGTCACATGACCAAGTCACTAGTGATTAGGGACGCACGATCACCATATAGAGCGCTGGAAACTATCTCTATATACCCATGACGCCTAAAAGACGACGCGGATGAAGAAGCTCTCTTCGTTTACGAGAGTGAGAGTGTTGACACGGACAATCCAGTAGTGATTCAGGTCACGTGACTACTTTCGGGCATGCTGCCATATTGTGTACCCTGGCTTGATGCATATCAAACGAAATGGCTTTTGAAGCCCAGTCTGGCTACGACTAAAGGAGTCCACATTGGATGTTGACTAGTGACATGGTCACGTGACCAATGTTCAGTCGAGTGCAGTGCTCTTCTACCCAGGGATGATGCATATCAAAGGAAATAGTTTCCGAAGCCCGGCTCAGCTACCACCATGATGAGGTCACATGACCAAGTCACTAGTGATTAGGGACGCACGATCACCATATAGAGCGCTGGAAACTATCTCTACATACCCATGATGCCTATCAGACGACGCGGATGAAGAAGCTCTCTTCGAATACGAGAGTGAGAGGGTTGACACGGACAATTCAGTAGTGATTCAGGTCAAGTGACTACTTTCGGGCATGCTGCCATATTGTGTACCCTGGCTTGATGCATATCAAACGAAATGGCTTTTGAAGCCCAGTCTGGCTACGACTAAATGAGTCCACATTGGATGATGACTAGTGAGGTGGTCACGTGACCAATTTTCAGTCGAGTGCAGTGCTCTTCTACCAAGGGATGATGCATATCAAAGGAAATGGTTTCCGAAGCCCGGCTCAGCTACCACCATGATGAGGTCACATGACCAAGTCACTAGTGATTAGGGACGCACGATCACCATATAGAGCGCTGGAAACTATCTCTACATACCGATGACGCCTATCAGACGACGCGGATGAAGAAGCTCTCTTCGAATACGAGAGTGAGAGGGTTGACACGGACAATTCAGTAGTGATTCAGGTCAAGTGACTACTTTCGGGCATGCTGCCGTATTGTGTACCCTGGCTTGATGCATATCAAACGAAATGGCTTTTGAAGCCCAGTCTGGCTACGACTAAATGAGTCCACATTGGATGATGACTAGTGACGTGGTCACGTGACCAATGTTCAGTCGAGTGCAGTGCTCTTCTACCCAGGGATGATGCATATCAAAGGGAATGGTTTCCGAAGCCCGGCTCAGCTACCACCATGATGAGGTCACATGACCAAGTCACTAGTGATTAGGGACGCACGATCACCATATAGAGCGCTGGAAACTATCTCTACATACCCATGACGCATATCAGACGACGCGGATGGAGAAGCTCTCTTGGAATAGGAGAGTGAGAGAGTTGACACGGACAATTCAGTAATGATTCAGGTCACGTCACTACTTTCGGGCATGCTGCCATATTGTGTACCCTGGCTTGATGCACATGAAACGAAATGGCTTTTGAAGCCCAGTCTGGCTACGACTAAATGAGTCCACATTGGATGATGACTAGTGACGTGGTCACGTGACCAATGTTCAGTCGAGTGCAGTGCTCTTCTACCCAGGGTTGATGCATATCAAACGAAATGGTTTCCGAAGCCCGGCTCAGCTACCACCATGATGAGGTCACATGACCAAGTCCAAGTCACTAGTGATTAGGGACACACGATCACCATATAGAGCACTGGAAACTATCTCTACATACCCATGACGCATATCAGACGACGCGGATGGAAAAGCTCTCTTCGAATACGAGAGTGAGAGAGTTGACACGGACAATTCAGTCGTGATTCAGGTCACGTGACTACTTTCGGGCATGCTGCCATATTGTGTACCCTGCCTTGATGCATATCAAACGAAATGGTTTTTTGAAGCCCAGTCTGGCTATGACTAAATGAGTCCACATAGGATGATCAATAGTGACGTGGTCACGTGACCAATGTTCAGTCGAGTGCAGTGCTCTTCTACCCAGGGATAATGCATATCAAGCGAAATGGTTTCCGAAGCCCCGCTCAGCTACCACCATGAGGAGGTCACATGACCAAGTCACTAGTGATTAGGGACGCACGATCACCATATAGAGCGCTGGAAACTATCTCTACATACCCATGACGCCTAAAAGACGACGCGGATGAAGAAGCTCTCTTCGAATACGAGAGTGAGAGAGTTGACACGGACAATTCAGTAGTGATTCAGGTCACGTGACTACTTTCGGGCATGCTGCCATATTGTGTACCCTGGCTTGATGCATATCAAACGAAATGGCTTTTGAAGCCCAGTCTGGCTACGACTAAATGAGTCCACATTGGATGATGACTAGTGACATGGTCACGTGACCAATGTTCAGTCGAGTGCAGTGCTCTTCTACCCAGGGATGATGCATATCAAAGGAAATGGTTTCCGAAGCCCGGCTCAGCTACCACCATGATGAGGTCACATGACCAAGTCACTAGTGATTAGGGACGCACGATCACCATATAGAGCGCTGGAAACTATCTCTACATACCCATGATGCATATCAGACGACGCGTATGAAGAAGCTCTCTTCGAATACGAGAGTGAGAGAGTTGACACGGACAATTCAGTAATGATTCAGGTCACGTGACTACTTTCGGGCATACTGCCATATTGTGTACCCTGGCTTGATGCATATCAAACGAAATGGCTTTTGAAGCCCAGTCTGGCTACGACTAAATGAGTCCACATTGGATGATGACTAGTGACATGGTCACGTGACCAATGTTCAGTCGAGTGCAGTGCTCTTCTACCCAGGGATGATGCATATCAAAGGAAATGGTTTCCGAAGCCCGGCTCAGCTACCACCATGATGAGGTCACATGACCAAGTCACTAGTGATTAGGGACGCACGATCACCATATAGAGCGCTGGA
The DNA here is from genome assembly GCF_050947875.1 of Dermacentor variabilis. Lineage (NCBI taxonomy): Eukaryota > Metazoa > Arthropoda > Arachnida > Ixodida > Ixodidae > Dermacentor > Dermacentor variabilis. The sequence continues at coordinate 79,483,355 of NC_134576.1, read as the reverse complement.
AACTATCTCTACATACCCATGATGCATATCAGACGACGCGTATGAAGAAGCTCTCTTCGAATACGAGAGTGAGAGAGTTGACACGGACAATTCAGTAATGATTCAGGTCACGTGACTACTTTCGGGCATACTGCCATATTGTGTACCCTGGCTTGATGCATATCAAACGAAATGGCTTTTGAAGCCCAGTCTGGCTACGACTAAATGAGTCCACATTGGATGATGACTAGTGACGTGGTCACGTGACCAATGTTCAGTCGAGTGCAGTGCTCTTCTACCCAGGGATGATGCATATCAAGCGAAATGGTTTCCGAAGCCCCGCTCAGCTACCACCATGAGGAGGTCACATGACCAAGTCACTAGTGATTAGGGACGCACGATCACCATATAGAGCGCTGGAAACTATCTCTATATACCCATGAAGCCTATCAGACGACGCGGATGAAGAAGCTCTCTTCGAATACGAGAGTGAGAGTGTTGACACGGACAATTCAGTAGTGATTCAGGTCACGTGACTACTTTCGGGCATGCTGCCATATTGTGTACCCTGGCTTGATGCATATCAAACGAAATGGCTTTTGAAGCCCAGTCTGGCTACGACTAAAGGAGTCCACATTGGATGATGACTAGTGACATGGTCACGTGACCAATGTTCAGTCGAGTGCAGTGCTCTTCTACCCAGGGATGATGCATGTCAAAGGAAATGGTTTCCGAAGCCCGGCTCAGCTACCACCATGATGAGGTCACATGACCAAGTCACTAGTGATTAGGGACGCACGATCACCATATAGAGCGCTGGAAACTATCTCTACATACCGATGACGCCTATCAGACGACGCGGATGAAGAAGCTCTCTTCAAATACGAGAGTGAGAGGGTTGACACGGACAATTCAGTAGTGATTCAGGTCAAGTGACTACTTTCGGGCATGCTGCCATATTGTGTGCCCTGGCTTGATGCATATCAAACGAAATGGCTTTTGAAGCCCAGTCTGGCTACGACTAAATGAGTCCACATTGGATGATGACTAGTGACGTCGTCACGTGACCAATGTTCAGTCGAGTGCAGTGCTCTTCTACCCAGGGATGATGCATATCAAAGGAAATGGTTTCCGAAGCCCGGCTCAGCTACCACCATGATGAGGTCACATGACCGAGTCACTAGTGATTAGGGACGCACGATCACCATATAGAGCGCTGGAAACTATCTCTACATACCCATGACGCATATCAGACGACGCGGATGGAGAAGCTCTCTTGGAATAGGAGAGTGAGAGAGTTGACACGGACAATTCAGTAATGATTCAGGTCACGTCACTACTTTCGGGCATGCTGCCATATTGTGTACCCTGGCTTGATGCATATGAAACGAAATGGCTTTTGAAGCCCAGTCTGGCTACGACGAAATGAGTCCACATTGGATGATGACTAGTGACGTGGTCACGTGACCAATGTTCAGTCGAGTGCAGTGCTCTTCTACCCAGGGTTGATGCATATCAAACGAAATGGTTTCCGAAGCCCAGCTCAGCTACCACCATGATGAGGTCACATGACCAAGTCCAAGTCACTAGTGATTAGGGACACACGATCACCATATAGAGCGCTGGAAACTATCTCTACATACCCATGACGCATATCAGACGACGCGGATGGAAAAGCTCTCTTCGAATACGAGAGTGAGAGAGTTGACACGGACAATTCAGTCGTGATTCAGGTCACGTGACTACTTTCGGGCATGCTGCCATATTGTGTACCCTGCCTTGATGCATATCAAACGAAATGGTTTTTTGAAGCCCAGTCTGGCTATGACTAAATGAGTCCACATAGGATGATCAATAGTGACGTGGTCACGTGACCAATGTTCAGTCGAGTGCAGTGCTCTTCTACCCAGGGATGATGCATATCAAGCGAAATGGTTTCCGAAGCCCCGCTCAGCTACCACCATGAGGAGGTCACATGACCAAGTCACTAGTGATTAGGGACGCACGATCACCATATAGAGCGCTGGAAACTATCTCTATATACCCATGACGCCTAAAAGACGACGCGGATGAAGAAGCTCTCTTCGAATACGAGAGTGAGAGTGTTGACACGGACAATTCAGTAGTGATTCAGGTCACGTGACTACTTTCGGGCATCCTGCCATATTGTGTACCCTGGCTTGATGCATATCAAACGAAATGGCTTTTGAAGCCCAGTCTGGCTACGACTAAAGGAGTCCACATTGGATGTTGACTAGTGACATGGTCACGTGACCAATGTTCAGTCGAGTGCAGTGCTCTTCTACCCAGGGATGATGCATATCAAAGGAAATAGTTTTTGAAGCCCGGCTCAGCTACCACCATGATGAGGTCACATGACCAAGTCACTAGTGATTAGGGACGCACGATCACCATATAGAGCGCTGGAAACTATCTCTACATACCCATGACGCATATCAGACGACGCGGATGGAGAAGCTCTCTTGGAATAGGAGAGTGAGAGAGTTGACACGGACAATTCAGTAATGATTCAGGTCACGTCACTACTTTCGGGCATGCTGCCATATGGTGTACCCTGGCTTGATGCATATGAAACGAAATGGCTTTTGAAGCCCAGTCTGGCTACGACTAAATGAGTCCACATTGGATGATGACTAGTGACGTGGTCACGTGACCAATGTTCAGTCGAGTGCAGTGCTCTTCTACCCAGGGTTGATGCATATCAAACGAAATGGTTTCCGAAGCCCAGCTCAGCTACCACCATGATGAGGTCACATGACCAAGTCCAAGTCACTAGTGATTAGGGACACACGATCACCATATAGAGCGCTGGAAACTATCTCTACATACCCATGACGCATATCAGACGACGCGGATGGAAAAGCTCTCTTCGAATACGAGAGTGAGAGAGTTGACACGGACAATTCAGTCGTGATTCAGGTCACGTGACTACTTTCGGGCATGCTGCCATATTGTGTACCCTGCCTTGATGCATATCAAACGAAATGGTTTTTTGAAGCCCAGTCTGGCTATGACTAAATGAGTCCACATAGGATGATCAATAGTGACGTGGTCACGTGACCAATGTTCAGTCGAGTGCAGTGCTCTTCTACCCAGGGATAATGCATATCAAGCGAAATGGTTTCCGAAGCCCCGCTCAGCTACCACCATAAGGAGGTCACATGACCAAGTCACTAGTGATTAGGGACGCACGATCACCATATAGAGCGCTGGAAACTATCTCTACATACCCATGACGCCTAAAAGACGACGCGGATGAAGAAGCTCTCTTCGAATACGAGAGTGAGAGAGTTTACACGGACAATTCAGTAGTGATTCAGGTCACGTGACTACTTTCGGGCATGCTGCCATATTGTGTACCCTGCCTTGATGCATATCAAACGAAATGGTTTTTTGAAGCCCAGTCTGGCTATGACTAAATGAGTCCACATAGGATGATCAATAGTGACGTGGTCACGTGACCAATGTTCAGTCGAGTGCAGTGCTCTTCTACCCAGGGATGATGCATATCAAGCGAAATGGTTTCCGAAGCCCCGCTCAGCTACCACCATGAGGAGGTCACATGACCAAGTCACTAGTGATTAGGGACGCACGATCGCCATATAGAGCGCTGGAAACTATCTCTATATACCCATGACGCCTAAAAGACGACGCGGATGAAGAAGCTCTCTTCGAATACGAGAGTGAGAGTGTTGACACGGACAATTCAGTAGTGATTCAGGTCACGTGACTACTTTCGGGCATCCTGCCATATTGTGTACCCTGGCTTGATGCATATCAAACGAAATGGCTTTTGAAGCCCAGTCTGGCTACGACTAAAGGAGTCCACATTGGATGTTGACTAGTGACATGGTCACGTGACCAATGTTCAGTCGAGTGCAGTGCTCTTCTACCCAGGGATGATGCATATCAAAGGAAATAGTTTCCGAAGCCCGGCTCAGCTACCACCATGATGAGGTCACATGACCAAGTCACTAGTGATTAGGGACGCACGATCACCATATAGAGCGCTGGAAACTATCTCTACATACCCATGATGCCTATCAGACGACGCGGATGAAGAAGCTCTCTTCGAATACGAGAGTGAGAGGGTTGACACGGACAATTCAGTAGTGATTCAGGTCAAGTGACTACTTTCGGGCATGCTGCCATATTGTGTACCCTGGCTTGATGCATATCAAACGAAATGGCTTTTGAAGCCCAGTCTGGCTACGACTAAAGGAGTCCACATTGGATGATGACTAGTGACATGGTCACGTGACCAATGTTCAGTCGAGTGCAGTGCTCTTCTACCCAGGGATGATGCATATCAAAGGAAATGGTTTCCGAAGCCCGGCTCAGCTACCACCATGATGAGGTCACATGACCAAGTCACTAGTGATTAGGGACGCACGATCACCTTATAGAGCGCTGGAAACTATCTCTACATACCCATGACGCCTATCAGACGACGCGGATCAAGAAGCTCTCTTCGAATACGAGAGTGAGAGGGTTGACACGGACAATTCAGTAGTGATTCAGGTCACGTGACTACTTTCGGGCATCCTGCCATATTGTGTACCCTGGCTTGATGCATATCAAACGAAATGGCTTTTGAAGCCCAGTCTGGCTACGACTAAAGGAGTCCACATTGGATGTTGACTAGTGACATGGTCACGTGACCAATGTTCAGTCGAGTGCAGTGCTCTTCTACCCAGGGATGATGCATATCAAAGGAAATAGTTTTTGAAGCCCGGCTCAGCTACCACCATGATGAGGTCACATGACCAAGTCACTAGTGATTAGGGACGCACGATCACCATATAGAGCGCTGGAAACTATCTCTACATACCCATGATGCCTATCAGACGACGCGGATGAAGAAGCTCTCTTCGAATACGAGAGTGAGAGGGTTGACACGGACAATTCAGTAGTGATTTAGGTCAAGTGACTACTTTCGGGCATGCTGCCATATTGTGTACCCTGGCTTGATGCATATCAAACGAAATGGCTTTTGAAGCCCAGTCTGGCTACGACTAAATGAGTCCACATTGGATGATGACTAGTGACATGGTCACGTGACCAATGTTCAGTCGAGTGCAGTGCTCTTCTACCCAGGGATGATGCATATCAAAGGAAATGGTTTCCGAAGCCCGGCTCAGCTACCACCATGATGAGGTCACATGACCAAGTCACTAGTGATTAGGGACGCACGATCACCATATAGAGCGCTGGAAACTATCTCTACATACCCATGATGCATATCAGACGACGCGTATGAAGAAGCTCTCTTCGAATACGAGAGTGAGAGAGTTGACACGGACAATTCAGTAATGATTCAGGTCGCGTGACTACTTTCGGGCATACTGCCATATTGTGTACCCTGGCTTGATGCATATCAAACGAAATGGCTTTTGAAGCCCAGTCTGGCTACGACTAAATGAGTCCACATTGGATGATGACTAGTGACGTGGTCACGTGACCAATGTTCAGTCGAGTGCAGTGCTCTTCTACCCAGGGATGATGCATATCAAGCGAAATGGTTTCCGAAGCCCCGCTCAGCTACCACCATGAGGAGGTCACATGACCAAGTCACTAGTGATTAGGGACGCACGATCACCATATAGAGCGCTGCAAACTATCTCTATATACCCATGAAGCCAATCAGACGACGCGGATGAAGAAGCTCTCTTCGAATACGAGAGTGAGAGTGTTGACACGGACAATTCAGTAGTGATTCAGGTCACGTGACTACTTTCGGGCATGCTGCCATATTGTGTACCCTGGCTTGATGCATATCAAACGAAATGGCTTTTGAAGCCCAGTCTGGCTACGACTAAAGGAGTCCACATTGGATGATGACTAGTGACATGGTCACGTGACCAATGTTCAGTCGAGTGCAGTGCTCTTCTACCCAGGGATGATGCATATCAAAGGAAATGGTTTCCGAAGCCCGGCTCAGCTACCACCATGATGAGGTCACATGACCAAGTCACTAGTGATTAGGGACGCACGATCACCATATAGAGCGCTGGAAACTATCTCTACATACCGATGACGCCTATCAGACGACGCGGATGAAGAAGCTCTCTTCGAATACGAGAGTGAGAGGGTTGACATGGACAATTCAGTAGTGATTCAGGTCAAGTGACTACTTTCGGGCATGCTGCCATATTGTGTACCCTGGCTTGATGCATATCAAACGAAATGGCTTTTGAAGCCCAGTCTGGCTACGACTAAATGAGTCCACATTGGATGATGACTAGTGACGTCGTCACGTGACCAATGTTCAGTCGAGTGCAGTGCTCTTCTACCCAGGGATGATGCATATCAAAGGAAATGGTTTCCGAAGGCCGGCTCAGCTACCACCATGATGAGGTCACATGACCAAGTCACTAGTGATTAGGGACGCACGATCACCATATAGAGCGCTGGAAACTATCTCTACATACCCATGACGCATATCAGACGACGCGGATGGAGAAGCTCTCTTGGAATAGGAGAGTGAGAGAGTTGACACGGACAATTCAGTAATGATTCAGGTCACGTCACTACTTTCGGGCATGCTGCCATATGGTGTACCCTGGCTTGATGCATATGAAACGAAATGGCTTTTGAAGCCCAGTCTGGCTACGACTAAATGAGTCCACATTGGATGATGACTAGTGACGTGGTCACGTGACCAATGTTCAGTCGAGTGCAGTGCTCTTCTACCCAGGGTTGATGCATATCAAACGAAATGGTTTCCGAAGCCCAGCTCAGCTACCACCATGATGAGGTCACATGACCATGTCCAAGTCACTAGTGATTAGGGACACACGATCACCATATAGAGCGCTGGAAACTATCTCTACATACCCATGACGCATATCAGACGACGCGGATGGAAAAGCTCTCTTCGAATACGAGAGTGAGAGAGTTGACACGGACAATTCAGTCGTGATTCAGGTCACGTGACTACTTTCGGGCATGCTGCCATATTGTGTACCCTGCCTTGATGCATATCAAACGAAATGGTTTTTTGAAGCCCAGTCTGGCTATGACTAAATGAGTCCACATAGGATGATCAATAGTGACGTGGTCACGTGACCAATGTTCAGTCGAGTGCAGTGCTCTTCTACCCAGGGATAATGCATATCAAGCGAAATGGTTTCCGAAGCCCCGCTCAGCTACCACCATAAGGAGGTCACATGACCAAGTCACTAGTGATTAGGGACGCACGATCACCATATAGAGCGCTGGAAACTATCTCTACATACCCATGACGCCTAAAAGACGACGCGGATGAAGAAGCTCTCTTCGAATACGAGAGTGAGAGAGTTTACACGGACAATTCAGTAGTGATTCAGGTCACGTGACTACTTTCGGGCATGCTGCCATATTGTGTACCCTGCCTTGATGCATATCAAACGAAATGGTTTTTTGAAGCCCAGTCTGGCTATGACTAAATGAGTCCACATAGGATGATCAATAGTGACGTGGTCACGTGACCAATGTTCAGTCGAGTGCAGTGCTCTTCTACCCAGGGATGATGCATATCAAGCGAAATGGTTTCCGAAGCCCCGCTCAGCTACCACCATGAGGAGGTCACATGACCAAGTCACTAGTGATTAGGGACGCACGATCACCATATAGAGCGCTGGAAACTATCTCTATATACCCATGACGCCTAAAAGACGACGCGGATGAAGAAGCTCTCTTCGAATACGAGAGTGAGAGTGTTGACACGGACAATTCAGTAGTGATTCAGGTCACGTGACTACTTTCGGGCATCCTGCCATATTGTGTACCCTGGCTTGATGCATATCAAACGAAATGGCTTTTGAAGCCCAGTCTGGCTACGACTAAAGGAGTCCACATTGGATGTTGACTAGTGACATGGTCACGTGACCAATGTTCAGTCGAGTGCAGTGCTCTTCTACCCAGGGATGATGCATATCAAAGGAAATAGTTTCCGAAGCCCGGCTCAGCTACCACCATGATGAGGTCACATGACCAAGTCACTAGTGATTAGGGACGCACGATCACCATATAGAGCGCTGGAAACTATCTCTACATACCCATGATGCCTATCAGACGACGCGGATGAAGAAGCTCTCTTCGAATACGAGAGTGAGAGGGTTGACACGGACAATTCAGTAGTGATTCAGGTCAAGTGACTACTTTCGGGCATGCTGCCATATTGTGTACCCTGGCTTGATGCATATCAAACGAAATGGCTTTTGAAGCCCAGTCTGGCTACGACTAAAGGAGTCCACATTGGATGATGACTAGTGACATGGTCACGTGACCAATGTTCAGTCGAGTGCAGTGCTCTTCTACCCAGGGATGATGCATATCAAAGGAAATGGTTTCCGAAGCCCGGCTCAGCTACCACCATGATGAGGTCACATGACCAAGTCACTAGTGATTAGGGACGCACGATCACCTTATAGAGCGCTGGAAACTATCTCTACATACCCATGACGCCTATCAGACGACGCGGATCAAGAAGCTCTCTTCGAATACGAGAGTGAGAGGGTTGACACGGACAATTCAGTAGTGATTCAGGTCAAGTGACTACTTTCGGGCATGCTGCCATATTGTGTACCCTGGCTTGATACATATCAAACGAAATGGCTTTTGAAGCCCAGTCTGGCTACGACTAAATGAGTCCACATTGGATGATGACTAGTGACGTGGTCACGTGACCAATGTTCAGTCGAGTGCAGTGCTCTTCTACCCAGGGATGATGCATATCAAAGGAAATGGTTTCCGAAGCCCGGCTCAGCTACCACCATGATGAGGTCACGTGACCAAGTCACTAGTGATTAGGGACGCACGATCACCATATAGAGCGCTGGAAACTATCTCTACATACCCATGACGCATATCAGACGACGCGGATGGAGAAGCTCTCTTGGAATAGGAGAGTGAGAGAGTTGACACGGACAATTCAGTAATGATTCAGGTCACGTCACTACTTTCGGGCATGCTGCCATATTGTGTACCCTGGCTTGATGCATATGAAACGAAATGGCTTTTGAAGCCCAGTCTGGCTACGACTAAATGAGTCCACATTGGATGATGACTAGTGACGTGGTCACGTGACCAATGTTCAGTCGAGTGCAGTGCTCTTCTACCCAGGGTTGATGCATATCAAACGAAATGGTTTCCGAAGCCCGGCTCAGCTACCACCATGATGAGGTCACATGACCAAGTCCAAGTCACTAGTGATTAGGGACACACGATCACCATATAGAGCGCTGGAAACTATCTCTACATACCCATGACGCATATCAGACGACGCGGATGGAAAAGCTCTCTTCGAATACGAGAGTGAGAGAGTTGACACGGACAATTCAGTCGTGATTCAGGTCACGTGACTACTTTCGGGCATGCTGCCATATTGTGTACCCTGCCTTGATGCATATCAAACGAAATGGTTTTTTGAAGCCCAGTCTGGCTATGACTAAATGAGTCCACATAGGATGATCAATAGTGACGTGGTCACGTGACCAATGTTCAGTCGAGTGCAGTGCTCTTCTACCCAGGGATAATGCATATCAAGCGAAATGGTTTCCGAAGCCCCGCTCAGCTACCACCATGAGGAGGTCACATGACCAAGTCACTAGTGATTAGGGACGCACGATCACCATATAGAGCGCTGGAAACTATCTCTACATACCCATGACGCCTAAAAGACAACGCGGATGAAGAAGCTCTCTTCGAATACGAGAGTGAGAGAGTTGACACGGACAATTCAGTAGTGATTCAGGTCACGTGACTACTTTCGGGCATGCTGCCATATTGTGTACCCTGGCTTGATGCATATCAAACGAAATGGCTTTTGAAGCCCAGTCTGGCTACGACTAAATGAGTCCACATTGGATGATGACTAGTGACATGGTCACGTGACCAATGTTCAGTCGAGTGCAGTGCTCTTCTACCCAGGGATGATGCATATCAAAGGAAATGGTTTCCGAAGCCCGGCTCAGCTACCACCATGATGAGGTCACATGACCAAGTCACTAGTGATTAGGGACGCACGATCACCATATAGAGTGCTGGGAACTATCTCTACATACCCATGATGCATATCAGACGACGCGTATGAAGAAGCTCTCTTGGAATACGAGAGTGAGAGAGTTGACACGGACGATTCAGTAATGATTCAGGTCACGTGACTACTTTCGGGCATACTGCCATATTGTGTACCCTGGCTTGATGCATATCAAACGAAATGGCTTTTGAAGCCCAGTCTGGCTACGACTAAATGAGTCCACATTGGATGATCACTAGTGACGTGGTCACGTGACCAATGTTCAGTCGAGTGCAGTGCTCTTCCACCCAGGGTTGATGCATATCAAACGAAATGGGTTCCGAAGCCCGGCTCAGCTACCACCATGATGAGGTCACATGACCAAGTCACTAGTGATTAGGGACGCACTATCACCATATAGAGCGCTGGAAACTATCTCTACATACCCATGACGCATATTAGACGACGCGGATGAAGAAGCTCTCTTCGAATACGAGAGTGAGAGTGTTGACACGGACAATTCAGTCGTGATTCCGGTCACGGGACTACTTTCGGGCATGCTGCCATATTGTGTACCCTGGCTTGATGAATATCAAACGAAATGGTTTTTGAAGCCCAGTCTGACTATGACTAAATGAGTCCACATTGGATGATCACTAGTGACGTGGTCACGTGACCAATGTTCAGTCGCGTGCAGTGCTCTTCTACCCAGGGATGATGCATATCAAGCGAAATGGTTTCCGAAGCCCCGCTCAGCTACCACCATGATGAGGTCACATGACCAAGTCACTAGTGATTAGGGACGCACTATCACCATATAGAGCGCTGGAAACTATCTCTACATACCCATGACGCATATTAGACGACGCGGATGAAGAAGCTCTCTTCGAATACGAGAGTGAGAGTGTTGACACGGACAATTCAGTAGTGATTCAGGCCACGTGACTACTTTCGGGCATGCTGCCATATTGTGTACCCTGGCTTGATGCATATCAAACGAAATGGTTTTTGAAGCCCAGTCTGGCTATGACTAAATGAGTCCACATTGGATGATCAATAGTGACGTGGTCACGTGACCAATGTTCAGTCGAGTGCAGTGCTCTTCTACCCAGGGATGATGCATATCAAGCGAAATGGTTTCCGAAGCCCCGCTCAGCTACCACCATGAGGAGGTCACATGACCAAGTCACTAGTGATTAGGGACGCACGATCACCATATAGAGCGCTGGAAACTATCTCTATATACCCATGACGCCTAAAAGACGACGCGGATGAAGAAGCTCTCTTCGAATACGAGAGTGAGAGTGTTGACACGGACAATTCAGTAGTGATTCAGGTCACGTGACTACTTTCGGGCATCCTGCCATATTGTGTACCCTGGCTTGATGCATATCAAACGAAATGGCTTTTGAAGCCCAGTCTGGCTACGACTAAAGGAGTCCACATTGGATGTTGACTAGTGACATGGTCACGTGACCAATGTTCAGTCGAGTGCAGTGCTCTTCTACCCAGGGATGATGCATATCAAAGGAAATAGTTTCCGAAGCCCGGCTCAGCTACCACCATGATGAGGTCACATGACCAAGTCACTAGTGATTAGGGACGCACGATCACCATATAGAGCGCTGGAAACTATCTCTACATACCCATGATGCCTATCAGACGACGCGGATGAAGAAGCTCTCTTCGAATACGAGAGTGAGAGGGTTGACACGGACAATTCAGTAGTGATTCAGGTCAAGTGACTACTTTCGGGCATGCTGCCATATTGTGTACCCTGGCTTGATGCATATCAAACGAAATGGCTTTTGAAGCCCAGTCTGGCTACGACTAAAGGAGTCCACATTGGATGATGACTAGTGACATGGTCACGTGACCAATGTTCAGTCGAGTGCAGTGCTCTTCTACCCAGGGATGATGCATATCAAAGGAAATGGTTTCCGAAGCCCGGCTCAGCTACCACCATGATGAGGTCACATGACCAAGTCACTAGTGATTAGGGACGCACGATCACCTTATAGAGCGCTGGAAACTATCTCTACATACCCATGACGCCTATCAGACGACGCGGATCAAGAAGCTCTCTTCGAATACGAGAGTGAGAGGGTTGACACGGACAATTCAGTAGTGATTCAGGTCAAGTGACTACTTTCGGGCATGCTGCCATATTGTGTACCCTGGCTTGATACATATCAAACGAAATGGCTTTTGAAGCCCAGTCTGGCTACGACTAAATGAGTCCACATTGGATGATGACTAGTGACGTGGTCACGTGACCAATGTTCAGTCGAGTGCAGTGCTCTTCTACCCAGGGATGATGCATATCAAAGGAAATGGTTTCCGAAGCCCGGCTCAGCTACCACCATGATGAGGTCACGTGACCAAGTCACTAGTGATTAGGGACGCACGATCACCATATAGAGCGCTGGAAACTATCTCTACATACCCATGACGCATATCAGACGACGCGGATGGAGAAGCTCTCTTGGAATAGGAGAGTGAGAGAGTTGACACGGACAATTCAGTAATGATTCAGGTCACGTCACTACTTTCGGGCATGCTGCCATATTGTGTACCCTGGCTTGATGCATATGAAACGAAATGGCTTTTGAAGCCCAGTCTGGCTACGACTAAATGAGTCCACATTGGATGATGACTAGTGACGTGGTCACGTGACCAATGTTCAGTCGAGTGCAGTGCTCTTCTACCCAGGGTTGATGCATATCAAACGAAATGGTTTCCGAAGCCCGGCTCAGCTACCACCATGATGAGGTCACATGACCAAGTCCAAGTCACTAGTGATTAGGGACACACGATCACCATATAGAGCGCTGGAAACTATCTCTACATACCCATGACGCATATCAGACGACGCGGATGGAAAAGCTCTCTTCGAATACGAGAGTGAGAGAGTTGACACGGACAATTCAGTCGTGATTCAGGTCACGTGACTACTTTCGGGCATGCTGCCATATTGTGTACCCTGCCTTGATGCATATCAAACGAAATGGTTTTTTGAAGCCCAGTCTGGCTATGACTAAATGAGTCCACATAGGATGATCAATAGTGACGTGGTCACGTGACCAATGTTCAGTCGAGTGCAGTGCTCTTCTACCCAGGGATAATGCATATCAAGCGAAATGGTTTCCGAAGCCCCGCTCAGCTACCACCATGAGGAGGTCACATGACCAAGTCACTAGTGATTAGGGACGCACGATCACCATATAGAGCGCTGGAAACTATCTCTACATACCCATGACGCCTAAAAGACAACGCGGATGAAGAAGCTCTCTTCGAATACGAGAGTGAGAGAGTTGACACGGACAATTCAGTAGTGATTCAGGTCACGTGACTACTTTCGGGCATGCTGCCATATTGTGTACCCTGGCTTGATGCATATCAAACGAAATGGCTTTTGAAGCCCAGTCTGGCTACGACTAAATGAGTCCACATTGGATGATGACTAGTGACATGGTCACGTGACCAATGTTCAGTCGAGTGCAGTGCTCTTCTACCCAGGGATGATGCATATCAAAGGAAATGGTTTCCGAAGCCCGGCTCAGCTACCACCATGATGAGGTCACATGACCAAGTCACTAGTGATTAGGGACGCACGATCACCATATAGAGTGCTGGGAACTATCTCTACATACCCATGATGCATATCAGACGACGCGTATGAAGAAGCTCTCTTGGAATACGAGAGTGAGAGAGTTGACACGGACGATTCAGTAATGATTCAGGTCACGTGACTACTTTCGGGCATACTGCCATATTGTGTACCCTGGCTTGATGCATATCAAACGAAATGGCTTTTGAAGCCCAGTCTGGCTACGACTAAATGAGTCCACATTGGATGATGACTAGTGACGTGGTCACGTGACCAATGTTCAGTCGAGTGCAGTGCTCTTCTACCCAGGGATGATGCATATCAAACGAAATGGTTTCCGAAGCCCGGCTCAGCTACCACCATGATGAGGTCACATGACCAGGTCACTAGTGATTAGGGACACACGATCACCATATAGAGCGCTGGAAACTATCTCTACATACCCATGATGCATATCAGACGACGCGGATGGAAAAGCACTCTTCGAATACGAGAGTGAGAGAGTTGACACGGACAATTCAGTCGTGATTCCGGTCACGGGACTACTTTCGGGCATGCTGCCATATTGTGTACCCTGGCTTGATGAATATCAAACGAAATGGTTTTTGAAGCCCAGTCTGACTATGACTAAATGAGTCCACATTGGATGATCACTAGTGACGTGGTCACGTGACCAATGTTCAGTCGCGTGCAGTGCTCTTCTACCCAGGGATGATGCATATCAAGCGAAATGGTTTCCGAAGCCCCGCTCAGCTACCACCATGATGAGGTCACATGACCAAGTCACTAGTGATTAGGGACGCACTATCACCATATAGAGCGCTGGAAACTATCTCTACATACCCATGACGCATATTAGACGACGCGGATGAAGAAGCTCTCTTCGAATACGAGAGTGAGAGTGTTGACACGGACAATTCAGTAGTGATTCAGGCCACGTGACTACTTTCGGGCATGCTGCCATATTGTGTACCCTGGCTTGATGCATATCAAACGAAATGGTTTTTGAAGCCCAGTCTGGCTATGACTAAATGAGTCCACATTGGATGATCACTAGTGACGTGGTCACGTGACCAATGTTCATTTGAGTGCAGTGCTCTTCCACCCAGGGTTGATGCATATCAAACGAAATGGTTTCCGAAGCCCGGCTCAGCTACCACAATGTTGAGGTCACATGACCAAGTCATTAGTGATTAGGGACGCATGATCACCATATAGAGCGTTGGAAACTATCTCTACATACCCATGACGCATATCACACGACGCGGATGGAAAAGCACTCTTCGAATACGACAGTGAGAGAGTTGACACGGACAATTCAGTCGTGATTCCGGTCACGGGACTACTTTCGGGCATGCTGCCATATGGTGTACCCTGGCTTGATGAATATCAAACGAAATGGTTTTCGAAGCCCAGTCTGGCTATGACTAAATGAGTCCACATTGGATGATCACTAGTGACGTGGTCACGTGACCAATGTTCAGTCGAGTGCAGTGCTCTTCTACCCAGGGTTGATGCATATCAAACGAAATGGTTTCCGAAGCCCGGCTCAGCTACCACCATGGTGAGGTCACATGACCAAGTCCAAGTCACTAGTGATACGGGACACACGATCACCATATAGAGCGCTGGAAACTATCTCTACATACCCATGACGCATATCAGACGACGCGGATGGAAAAGCTCTCTTCGAATACGAGAGTGAGTGAGCTGACACGGACAATTCAGTCGTGATTCAGGTCACGTGACTACTTTCGGGCATGCTGCCATATTGTGTACCCTGCCTTGATGCATATCAAACGAAATGGTTTTTTGAAGCCCAGTCTGGCTATGACTAAATGAGTCCACATAGGATGATCAATAGTGACATGGTCACGTGACCAATGTTCAGTCGAGTGCAGTGCTCTTCTACCCAGGGATGATGCATATCAAGCGAAATGGTTTCCGAAGCCCCGCTCAGCTACCACCATGAGGAGGTCACATGACCAAGTCACTAGTGATTAGGGACGCACGATCACCATATAGAGCGCTGGAATCTATCTCTATATACCCATGACGCCTAAAAGACGACGCGGATGAAGAAGCTCTCTTCGAATACGAGAGTGAGAGTGTTGACACGGACAATTCAGTAGTGATTCAGGTCACGTGACTACTTTCGGGCATGCTGCCATATTGTGTACCCTGGCTTGATGCATATCAAACGAAATGGCTTTTGAAGCCCAGTCTGGCTACGACTAAATGAGTCCACATTGGATGATGACTAGTGACGTGGTCACGTGACCAATGTTCAGTCGAGTGCAGTGCTCTTCTACCCAGGGTTGATGCATATCAAACGAAATGGTTTCCGAAGCCCCGCTCAGCTACCACCATGAGGAGGTCACATGACCAAGTCACTAGTGATTAGGGACGCACGATCACCATATAGAGCGCTGGAATCTATCTCTACATACCCATGACGCATATCAGACGACGCGGATGGAAAAGCTCTCTTCGAATACGAGAGTGAGAGAGTTGACACGGACAATTCAGTCGTGATTCAGGTCACGTGACTACTTTCGGGCATGCTGCCATATTGTGTACCCTGCCTTGATGATTATCAAACGAAATGGTTTTTTGAAGCCCAGTCTGGCTATGACTAAATGAGTCCACATAGGATGATCAATAGTGACGTGGTCACGTGACCAATGTTCAGTCGAGTGCAGTGCTCTTCTACCCAGGGATAATGCATATCAAGCGAAATGGTTTCCGAAGCCCCGCTCAGCTACCACCATGAGGAGGTCACATGACCAAGTCACTAGTGATTAGGGACGTACGATCACCATATAGAGCGCTGGAAACTATCTCTACATACCCATGACGCCTAAAAGACGACGCGGATGAAGAAGCTCTCTTCGAATACGAGAGTGAGAGAGTTGACACGGACAATTCAGTAGTGATTCAGGTCACGTGACTACTTTCGGGCATGCTGCCATATTGTGTACCCTGGCTTGATGCATATCAAACGAAATGGCTTTTGAAGCCCAGTCTGGCTACGACTAAATGAGTCCACATTGGATGATGACTAGTGACATGGTCACGTGACCAATGTTCAGTCGAGTGCAGTGCTCTTCTACCCAGGGATGATGCATATCAAAGGAAATGGTTTCCGAAGCCCGGCTCAGCTACCACCATGATGAGGTCACATGACCAAGTCACTAGTGATTAGGGACGCACGATCACCATATAGAGCGCCGGAAACTATCTCTACATACCCATGATGCATATCAGACGACGCGTATGAAGAAGCTCTCTTGGAATACGAGAGTGAGAGAGTTGACACGGACGATTCAGTAATGATTCAGGTCACGTGACTACTTTCGGGCATACTGCCATATTGTGTACCCTGGCTTGATGCATATCAAACGAAATGGCTTTTGAAGCCCAGTCTGGCTACGACTAAATGAGTCCACATTGGATGATGACTAGTGACGTGGTCACGTGACCAATGTTCAGTCGAGTGCAGTGCTCTTCTACCCAGGGATGATGCATATCAAACGAAATGGTTTCCGAAGCCCGGCTCAGCTACCACCATGATGAGGTCACATGACCAAGTCACTAGTGATTAGGGACACACGATCACCATATAGAGCGCTGGAAACTATCTCTACATACCCATGATGCATATCAGACGACGCGGATGGAAAAGCACTCTTCGAATACGAGAGTGAGAGAGTTGACACGGACAATTCAGTCGTGATTCCGGTCACGGGACTACTTTCGGGCATGCTGCCATATTGTGTACCCTGGCTTGATGAATATCAAACGAAATGGTTTTTGAAGCCCAGTCTGGCTATGACTAAATGAGTCCACATTGGATGATCACTAGTGACGTGGTCACGTGACCAATGTTTAGTCGCGTGCAGTGCTCTTCTACCCATGGATGATGCATATCAAGCGAAATGGTTTCCGAAGCCCCGCTCAGCTACAACCATGAGAGGTCACATGACCAAGTCACTAGTGATTAGGGACGCACGATCACCATATAGAGCGCTGGAAACTATCTCTACATACCCATGACGCATATTAGACGACGCGGATGAAGAAGCTCTCTTCGAATACGAGAGTGAGAGAGTTGACACGGACAATTCAGTAGTGATTCAGGCCACGTGACTACTTTCGGGCATGCTGCCATATTGTGTACCCTGGCTTGATGCATATCAAACGAAATGGTTTTTGAAGCCCAGTCTGGCTATGACTGAATGAGTCCACATTGGATGATCACTAGTGACGTGGTCACGTGACCAATGTTCATTCGAGTGCAGTGCTCTTCCACCCAGGGTTGATGCATATCAAACGAAATGGTTTCCGAAGCCCGGCTCAGCTACCACAATGTTGAGGTCACATGACCAAGTCACTAGTGATTAGGGACGCATGATCACCATATAGAGCGTTGGAAACTATCTCTACATACCCATGACGCATATCACACGACGCGGATGGAAAAGCACTCTTCGAATACGAGAGTGAGAGATTTGACACGGACAATTCAGTCGTGATTCCGGTCACGGGACTACTTTCGGGCATGCTGCCATATTGTGTACCCTGGCTTGATGAATATCAAACGAAATGGTTTTCGAAGCCCAGTCTGGCTATGACTAAATGAGTCCACATTGGATGATCACTAGTGACGTGGTCACGTGACCAATGTTCAGTCGAGTGCAGTGCTCTTCTACCCAGGGTTGATGCATATCAAACGAAATGGTTTCCGAAGCCCGGCTCAGCTACCACCATGATGAGGTCACATGACCAAGTCCAAGTCACTAGTGATTAGGGACACACGATCACCATATAGAGCGCTGGAAACTATCTCTACATACCCATGACGCATATCAGACGACGCGGATGGAAAAGCTCTCTTCGAATACGAGAGTGAGAGAGTTGACACGGACAATTCAGTCGTGATTCAGGTCACGTGACTACTTTCGGGCATGCTGCCATATTGTGTACCCTGGCTTGATGCATATCAAACGAAATGGCTTTTGAAGCCCAGTCTGGCTACGACTAAAGGAGTCCACATTGGATGATGACTAGTGACATGGTCACGCGACCAATGTTCAGTCGAGTGCAGTGCTCTTCTACCCAGGGATGATGCATATCAAAGGAAATGGTTTCCGAAGCCCGGCTCAGCTACCACCATGATGAGGTCACATGACCGAGTCACTAGTGATTAGGGACGCACGATCACCATATAGAGCGCTGGAAACTATCTCTACATACCCATGACGCCTATCAGACGACGCGGATGAAGAAGCTCTCTTCGAATACGAGAGTGAGAGGGTTGACACGGACAATTCAGTAGTGATTCAGGTCGAGTGACTACTTTCGGGCATGCTGCCATATTGTGTACCCTGGCTTGATGCATATCAAACGAAATGGCTTTTGAAGCCCAGTCTGGCTACGACTAGATGAGTCCACATTGGATGATGACTAGTGACGTGGTCACGTGACCAATGTTCAGTCGAGTGCAGTGCTCTTCTACCCAGGGATGATGCATATCAAATGAAATGGTTTCCGAAGCCCGGCTCAGCTACCACCATGATGAGGTCACATGACCAAGTCACTAGTGATTAGGGACGCACGATCATCATATAGAGCGCTGGAAACTATCTCTACATACCCATGACGCATATCAGACGACGCGGATGGAGAAGCTCTCTTGGAATAGGAGAGTGAGAGAGTTGACACGGACAATTCAGTAATGATTCAGGTCACGTCACTACTTTCGGGCATGCTCCCATATTGTGTACCCTGGCTTGATGCATATCAAACGAAATGACTTTTGAAGCCCAGTCTGGCTACGACTAAATGAGTCCACATTGGATGATGACTAGTGACGTGGTCACGTGACCAATGTTCAGTCGAGTGCAGTGCTCTTCTACCCAGGGTTGATGCATATCAAACGAAATGGTTTCCGAAGCCCGGCTCAGCTACCACCATGATGAGGTCACATGACCAAGTCCAAGTCACTAGTGATTAGGGACACACGATCACCATATAGAGCGCTGGAAACTATCTCTACATACCCATGACGCATATCAGACGACGCGGATGGAAAAGCTCTCTTCGAATACGAGAGTGAGAGAGTTGACACGGACAATTCAGTCGTGATTCAGGTCACGTGACTACTTTCGGGCATGCTGCCATATTGTGTACCCTGCCTTGATGCATATCAAACGAAATGGTTTTTTGAAGCCCAGTCTGGCTATGACTAAATGAGTCCACATAGGATGATCAATAGTGACGTGGTCACGTGACCAATGTTCAGTCGAGTGCAGTGCTCTTCTACCCAGGGATAATGCATATCAAGCGAAATGGTTTGCGAAGCCCCGCTCATCTACCACCATGAGGAGGTCACATGACCAAGTCACTAGTGATTAGGGACGCACGATCACCCTATAGAGCGCTGGAAACTATCTCTACATACCCATGACGCCTAAAAGACGACGCGGATGATGAAGCTCTCTTCGAATACGAGAGTGAGAGAGTTGAGACGGACAATTCAGTAGTGATTCAGGTCACGTGACTACTTTCGGGCATGCTGCCATATTGTGTACCCTGGCTTGATGCATATCAAACGAAATGGCTTTTGAAGCCCAGTCTGGCTACGACTAAATGAGTCCACATTGGATGATGACTAGTGACATGGTCACGTGACCAATGTTCAGTCGAGTGCAGTGCTCTTCTACCCAGGGATGATGCATATCAAAGGAAATGGTTTCCGAAGCCCGGCTCAGCTACCACCATGATGAGGTCACATGACCAAGTCACTAGTGATTAGGGACGCACGATCACCATATAGAGCGCTGGAAACTATCTCTACATACCCATGATGCATATCATACGACGCGTATGAAGAAGCTCTCTTGGAATACGAGAGTGAGAGAGTTGACACGGACAATTCAGTAATGATTCAGGTCACGTGACTATTTTCGGGCATACTGCCATATTGTGTACCCTGGCTTGATGCATATCAAACGAAATGGCTTTTGAAGCCCAGTCTGGCTACGACTAAATGAGTCCACATTGGATGATGACTAGTGACGTGGTCACGTGACCAATGTTCAGTCGAGTGCAGTGCTCTTCTACCCAGGGATGATGCATATCAAACGAAATGGTTTCCGAAGCCCGGCTCAGCTACCACCATGATGAGGTCACATGACCAAGTCACTAGTGATTAGGGACACACGATCACCATATAGAGCGCTGGAAACTATCTCTACATACCCATGATGCATATCAGACGACGCGGATGGAAAAGCACTCTTCGAATACGAGAGTGAGAGAGTTGACACGGACAATTCAGTCGTGATTCCGGTCACGGGACTACTTTCGGGCATGCTGCCATATTGTGTACCCTGGCTTGATGAATATCAAACCAAATGGTATTGAAGCCCAGTCTGGTTATGACTAAATGAGTCCACATTGGATGATCACTAGTGACGTGGTCACGTGACCAATGTTCAGTCGCGTGCAGTGCTCTTCTACCCATGGATGATGCATATCAAGCGAAATGGTTTCCGAAGCCCCGCTCAGCTACAACCATGATGAGGTCACATGACCAAGTCACTAGTGATTAGGGACGCACGATCACCATATAGAGCGCTGGAAACTATCGCTACATACCCATGACGCCTATCAGACGACGCGGATGAAGAAGCTCTCTTCGAATACGAGAGTGAGAGGGTTGACACGGACAATTCAGTAGTGATTCAGGTCAAGTGACTACTTTCGGGCATGCTGCCATATTGTGTACCCTGGCTTGATGCATATCAAACGAAATGGCTTTTGAAGCCCAGTCTGGCTACGACTAAATGAGTCCACATTGGATGATGACTAGTGACGTGGTCACGTGACCAATGTTCAGTCGAGTGCAGTGCTCTTCTACCCAGGGATGATGCATATCAAAGGAAATGGTTTCCGAAGCCCGGCTCAGCTACCACCATGATGAGGTCACATGACCAAGTCACTAGTGATTAGGGACGCACGATCACCATATAGAGCGCTGGAAACTATCTCTACATACCCATGACGCATATCAGACGACGCGGATAGAGAAGCTCTCTTGGAATAGGAGAGTGAGAGAGTTGACACGGACAATTCAGTAATGATTCAGGTCACGTCACTACTTTCGGGCATGCTGCCATATTGTGTACCCTGGCTTGATGCATATCAAACGAAATGACTTTTCAAGCCCAGTCTGGCTATGACTAAATGAGTCCACATTGGATGATGACTAGTGACGTGGTCACGTGACCAATGTTCAGTCGAGTGCAGTGCTCTTCTACCCAGGGTTGATGCATATCAAACGAAATGGTTTCCGAAGCCCGGCTCAGCTACCACCATGATGAGGTCACATGACCAAGTCCAAGTCACTAGTGATTAGGGACACACGATCACCATATAGAGCGCTGGAAACTATCTCTACATACCCATGACGCATATCAGACGACGCGGATGGAAAAGCTCTCTTCGAATACGAGAGTGAGAGAGTTGACACGGACAATTCAGTCGTGATTCAGGTCACGTGACTACTTTCGGGCATGCTGCCATATTGTGTACCCTGCCTTGATGCATATCAAACGAAATGGTTTTTTTAAGCCCAGTCTGGCTATGACTAAATGAGTCCACGTAGGATGATCAATAGTGACGTGGTCACGTGACCAATGTTCAGTCGAGTGCAGTGCTCTTCTACCCAGGGATAATGCATATCAAGCGAAATGGTTTGCGACGCCCCGCTCAGCTACCACCATGAGGAGGTCACATGACCAAGTCACTAGTGATTAGGGACGCACGATCACCATATAGAGCGCTGGAAACTATCTCTACATACCCATGACGCATATTAGACGACGCGGATGAAGAAGCTCTCTTCGAATACGAGAGTGAGAGAGTTGACACGGACAATTCACTAGTGATTCAGGCCACGTGACTACTTTCGGGCATGCTGCCATATTGTGTACCCTGGCTTGATGCATATCAAACGAAATGGTTTTTGAAGCCCAGTCTGGCTATGACTAAATGAGTCCACATATGATGATCAATAGTGACGTGGTCAAGTGACCCATGTTCAGTCGAGTGCAGTGCTCTTCTACCCAGGGATGATGCATATCAAGCGAAATGGTTTCCGAAGCCCCGCTCAGCTACCACCATGATGAGGTCACATGACCAAGTCACTAGTGATTAGGGACACACGATCACCATATAGAGCGCTGGAAACTATCTCTACATACCCATGACGCATATCAGACGACGCGGATGGAAAATCTCTCTTCGAATACGAGAGTGAGAGAGTTGGCACGGACAATTCAGTCGTGATTCAGGTCACGTGACTACTTTCGGGCATGCTGCCATATTGTGTACCCTGCCTTGATGCATATCAAACGAAATGGTTTTTTGAGCCCAGTCTGGCTATGACTAAATGAGTCCACTTAGGATGATCAATAGTGACGTGGTCACGTGACCAATGTTCAGTCGAGTGCAGTTCTCTTCTACCCAGGGATGATGCATATCAAGCGAAATGGTTTCCGAAGCCCTGCTCAGCTACCACCATGAGGAGGTCACATGACCAAGTCACTAGTGATTAGGGACGCACGATCACCATATAGAGCGCTGGAAACTATCTCTATATACCCATGACGCCTAAAAGACGACGCGGATGAAGAAGCTCTCTTCGAATACGAGAGTGAGAGTGTTGACACGGACAATTCAGTAGTGATTCAGGTCACGTGACTACTTTCGGGCATGCTGCCATATTGTGTACCCTGGCTTGATGCATATCAAACGAAATGGCTTTTGAAGCCCAGTCTGGCTACGACTAAAGGAGTCCACATTGGATGATGACTAGTGACATGGTCACGTGACCAATGTTCAGTCGAGTGCAGTGCTCTTCTACCCAGGGATGATGCATATCAAAGGAAATGGTTTCCGAAGCGCGGCTCAGCTACCACCATGATGAGGTCACATGACCAAGTCACTAGTGATTAGGGACGCACGATCACCATATAGAGCGCTGGAAACTATCTCTACA
This sequence comes from Dermacentor variabilis, assembly GCF_050947875.1. Lineage (NCBI taxonomy): Eukaryota > Metazoa > Arthropoda > Arachnida > Ixodida > Ixodidae > Dermacentor > Dermacentor variabilis. Next base: position 79,459,679 of record NC_134576.1, on the reverse strand, counting down.
TACCCATGACGCCTATCAGACGACGCGGATGAAGAAGCTCTCTTCGAATACGAGAGTGAGAGGGTTGACACGGACAATTCAGTAGTGATTCAGGTCAAGTGACTACTTTCGGGCATGCTGCCATATTGTGTACCCTGGCTTGATGCATATCAAACGAAATGGCTTTTGAAGCCCAGTCTGGCTACGACTAAATGAGTCCACATTGGATGATGACTAGTGACGTGGTCACGTGACCAATGTTCAGTCGAGTGCAGTGCTCTTCTACCCAGGGATGATGCATATCAAAGGAAATGGTTTCCGAAGCCCGGCTCAGCTACCACCATGATGAGGTCACATGACCAAGTCACTAGTGATTAGGGACGCACGATCACCATATAGAGCGCTGGAAACTATCTCTACATACCCATGACGCATATCAGACGACGCGGATGGAGAAGCTCTCTTGGAATAGGAGAGTGAGAGAGTTGACACGGACAATTCAGTAATGATTCAGGTCACGTCACTACTTTCGGGCATGCTGCCATGTTGTGTACCCTGGCTTGATGCATATCAAACGAAATGGCTTTTGAAGCCCAGTCTGGCTACGACTAAATGAGTCCACATTGGATGATGACTAGTGACATGGTCACGTGACCAATGTTCAGTCGAGTGCAGTGCTCTTCTACCCAGGGTTGATGCATATCAAACGAAATGGTTTCCGAAGCCCGGCTCAGCTACCACCATGATGAGGTCACATGACCAAGTCCAAGTCACTAGTGATTAGGGACACACGATCACCATATAGAGTGCTGGAAACTATCTCTACATACCCATGACGCATATCAGACGACGCGGATGGAAAAGCTCTCTTCGAATACGAGAGTGAGAGAGTTGACACGGACAATTCAGTCGTGATTCAGGTCACGTGACTACTTTCGGGCATGCTGCCATATTGTGTACCCTGCCTTGATGCATATCAAACGAAATGGTTTTTTGAAGCCCAGTCTGGCTATGACTAAATGAGTCCACATAGGATGATCAATAGTGACGTGGTCACGTGACCAATGTTCAGTCGAGTGCAGTGCTCTTCTACCCAGGGATAATGCATATCAAGCGAAATGGTTTCCGAAGCCCCGCTCAGCTACCACCATGAGGAGGTCACATGACCAAGTCACTAGTGATTAGGGACGCACGATCACCATATAGAGCGCTGGAAACTATCTCTACACACCCATGACGCCTAAAAGACGACGCGGATGAAGAAGCTCTCTTCGAATACGAGAGTGAGAGAGTTGACACGGACAATTCAGTAGTGATTCAGGTCACGTGACTACTTTCGGGCATGCTGCCATATTGTGTACCCTGGCTTGATGCATATCAAACGAAATGGCTTTTGAAGCCCAGTCTGGCTACGACTAAATGAGTCCACATTGGATGATGACTAGTGACATGGTCACGTGACCAATGTTCAGTCGAGTGCAGTGCTCTTCTACCCAGGGATGATGCATATCAAAGGAAATGGTTTCCGAAGCCCGGCTCAGCTACCACCATGATGAGGTCACATGACCAAGTCACTAGTGATTAGGGACGCACGATCACCATATAGAGCGCTGGAAACTATCTCTACATACCCATGATGCATATCAGACGACGCGTATGAAGAAGCTCTCTTGGAATACGAGAGTGAGAGAGTTGACACGAACGATTCAGTAATGATTCAGGTCACGTGACCACTTTCGGGCATACTGCCATATTGTGTACCCTGGCTTGATGCATATCAAACGCAATGGCTTTTGAAGCCCAGTCTGGCTACGACTAAATGAGTCCACATTGGATGATGACTAGTGACGTGGTCACGTGACCAATGTTCAGTCGAGTGCAGTGCTCTTCTACCCAGGGATGATGCATATCAAACGAAATGGTTTCCGAAGCCCGGCTCAGCTACCACCATGATGAGGTCACATGACCAAGTCACTAGTGATTAGGGACGCACGATCACCATATAGAGCGCTGGAAACTATCTCTACATACCCATGACGCATATTAGACGACGCGGATGAAGAAGCTCTCTTCGAATACGAGAGTGAGATAGTTGACACGGACAATTCAGTAGTGATTCAGGCCACGTGACTACTTTCGGGCATGCTGCCATATTGTGTACCCTGGCTTGATGCATATCAAACGAAATGGTTTTTGAAGCCCAGTCTGGCTATGACTAAATGAGTCCACATTGGATGATCACTAGTGACGTGGTCACGTGACCAATGTTCATTCGAGTGCAGTGCTCTTCCACCCAGGGTTGATGCATATCAAACGAAATGGTTTCCGAAGCCCGGCTCAGCTACCACAATGCTGAGGTCACATGACCAAGTCACTAGTGATTAGGGACGCATGATCACCATATAGAGCGTTGGAAACTATCTCTACATACCCATGACGCATATCACACGACGCGGATGGAAAAGCACTCTTCGAATACGAGAGTGAGAGAGTTGACACGGACAATTCAGTCGTGATTCCGGTCACGGGACTACTTTCGGGCATGCTGCCATATTGTGTACCCTGGCTTGATGAATATCAAACGAAATGGTTTTCGAAGCCCAGTCTGGCTATGACTAAATGAGTCCACATTGGATGATCACTAGTGACGTGGTCAAGTGACCCATGTTCAGTCGAGTGCAGTGCTCTTCTACCCAGGGATGATGCATATCAAGCGAAATGGTTTCCGAAGCCCCGCTCAGCTAACACCATGAGGAGGTCACATGACCAAGTCACTAGTGATTAGGGACGCACGATCACCATATAGAGCGCTGGAAACTATCTCTATATACCCATGACGCCTAAAAGAAGACGCGGATGAAGAAGCTCTCTTCGAATACGAGAGTGAGAGTGTTGACACGGACAATTCAGTAGTGATTCAGGTCACGTGACTACTTTCGGGCATGCTGCCATATTGTGTACCCTGGCTTGATGCATATCAAACGAAATGGCTTTTGAAGCCCAGTCTGGCTACGACTAAAGGAGTCCACATTGGATGATGACTAGTGACATGGTCACGTGACCAATGTTCAGTCGAGTGCAGTGCTCTTCTACCCAGGGATGATGCATATCAAAGGAAATGGTTTCCGAAGCCCGGCTCAGCTACCACCATGATGAGGTCACATGACCGAGTCACTAGTGATTAGGGACGCACGATCACCATATAGAGCTCTGGAAACTATCTCTACATACCCATGACGCCTATCAGACGACGCGGATGAAGAAGCTCTCTTCGAATACGAGAGTGAGAGGGTTGACACGGACAATTCAGTAGTGATTCAGGTCAAGTGACTACTTTCGGGCATGCTGCCATATTGTGTACCCTGGCTTGATGCATATCAAACGAAATGGCTTTTGAAGCCCAGTCTGGCTACGACTAAATGAGTCCACATTGGATGATGACTAGTGACGTGGTCACGTGACCAATGTTCAGTCGAGTGCAGTGCTCTTCTACCCAGGGATGATGCATATCAAAGGAAATGGTTTCCGAAGCCCGGCTCAGCTACCACCATGATGAGGTCACATGACCAAGTCACTAGTGATTAGGGACGCACGATCACCATATAGAGCGCTGGAAACTATCTCTACATACCCATGACGCATATCAGACGACGCGGATGGAGAAGCTCTCTTGGAATAGGAGAGTGAGAGTGTTGACACGGACAATTCAGTAATGATTCAGGTCACGTCACTACTTTCGGGCATGCTGCCATATTGTGTACCCTGGCTTGATGCATATCAAACGAAATGACTTTTGAAGCCCAGTCTGGCTACGACTAAATGAGTCCACATTGGATGATGACTAGTGACGTGGTCACGTGACCAATGTTCAGTCGAGTGCAGTGCTCTTCTACCCAGGGTTGATGCATATCAAACGAAATGGTTTCCGAAGCCCGGCTCAGCTACCACCATGATGAGGTCACATGACCAAGTCCAAGTCACTAGTGATTAGGGACACACGATCACCATATAGAGCGCTGGAAACTATCTCTACATACCCATGACGCATATCAGACGACGCGGATGGAAAAGCTCTCTTCGAATACGAGAGTGAGAGAGTTGACACGGACAATTCAGTCGTGATTCAGGTCACGTGACTACTTTCGGGCATGCTGCCATATTGTGTACCCTGCCTTGATGCATATCAAACGAAATGGTTTTTTGAAGCCCAGTCTGGCTATGACTAAATGAGTCCACATAGGATGATCAATAGTGACGTGGTCACGTGACCAATGTTCAGTCGAGTGCAGTGCTCTTCTACCCAGGGATGATGCATATCAAGCGAAATGGTTTCCGAAGCCCCGCTCAGCTACCACCATGAGGAGGTCACATGACCAAGTCACTAGTGATTAGGGACGCACGATCACCATATAGAGCGCTGGAAACTATCTCTATATACCCATGACGCCTAAAAGACGACGCGGATGAAGAAGCTCTCTTCGAATACGAGAGTGAGAGTGTTGACACGGACAATTCAGTAGTGATTCAGGTCACGTGACTACTTTCGGGCATGCTGCCATATTGTGTACCCTGGCTTGATGCATATCAAACGAAATGGCTTTTGAAGCCCAGTCTGGCTACGACTAAAGGAGTCCACATTGGATGATGACTAGTGACATGGTCACGTGACCAATGTTCAGTCGAGTGCAGTGCTCTTCTACCCAGGGATGATGCATATCAAAGGAAATGGTTTCCGAAGCCCGGCTCAGCTACCACCATGATGAGGTCACATGACCGAGTCACTAGTGATTAGGGACGCACGATCACCATATAGAGCGCTGGAAACTATCTCTACATACCCATGATGCATATCATACGACGCGTATGAAGAAGCTCTCTTGGAATACGAGAGTGAGAGAGTTGACACGGACAATTCAGTAATGATTCAGGTCACGTGACTACTTTCGGGCATACTGCCATATTGTGTACCCTGGCTTGATGCATATCAAACGAAATGGCTTTTGAAGCCCAGTCTGGCTACGACTAAATGAGTCCACATTGGATGATGACTAGTGACGTGGTCACGTGACCAATGTTCAGTCGAGTGCAGTGCTCTTCTACCCAGGGATGATGCATATCAAACGAAATGGTTTCCGAAGCCCGGCTCAGCTACCACCATGATGAGGTCACATGACCAAGTCACTAGTGATTAGGGACACACGATCACCATATAGAGCGCTGGAAACTATCTCTACATACCCATGACGCATATTAGACGACGCGGATGAAGAAGCTCTCTTCGAATACGAGAGTGAGAGAGTTGACACGGACAATTCACTAGTGATTCAGGCCACGTGACTACTTTCGGGCATGCTGCCATATTGTGTACCCTGGCTTGATGCATATCAAACGAAATGGTTTTTGAAGCCCAGTCTGGCTATGACTAAATGAGTCCACATTGGATGATGACTAGTGACGTGGTCACGTGACCAATGTTCAGTCGAGTGCAGTGCTCTTCTACCCAGGGTTGATGCATATCAAACGAAATGGTTTCCGAAGCCCGGCTCAGCTACCACCATGATGAGGTCACATGACCAAGTCACTAGTGATTAGGGACGCACGATCACCATAAAGAGCGCTGGAAACTATCTCTACATACCCATGACGCATATCAGACGACGCGGATGGAAAAGCTCTCTTCGAATACGAGAGTGAGAGAGTTGACACGGACAATTCAGTCGTGATTCAGGTCACGTGACTACTTTCGGGCATGCTGCCATATTGTGTACCCTGGCTTGATGCATATCAAACGAAATGGTTTTTGAAGCCCAGTCTGGCTATGACTAAATGAGTCCACATATGATGATCAATAGTGACGTGGTCAAGTGACCCATGTTCAGTCGAGTGCAGTGCTCTTCTACCCAGGGATGATGCATATCAAGCGAAATGGTTTCCGAAGCCCCGCTCAGCTACCACCATGATGAGGTCACATGACCAAGTCCAAGTCACTAGTGATTAAAGACACACGATCACCATATAGAGCGCTGGAAACTATCTCTACATACCCATGACGCATATCAGACGACGCGGATGGAAAAGCTCTCTTCGAATACGAGAGTGAGAGAGTTGACACGGACAATTCAGTCGTGATTCAGGTCACGTGACTACTTTCGGGCATGCTGCCATATTGCGTACCCTGCCTTGATGCATATCAAACGAAATGGTTTTTTGAAGCCCAGTCTGGCTATGACTAAATGAGTCCACATAGGATGATCAATAGTGACGTGGTCACGTGACCAATGTTCAGTCGAGTGCAGTGCTCTTCTACCCAGGGATGATGCATATCAAGCGAAATGGTTTCCGAAGCCCCGCTCAGCTACCACCATGAGGAGGTCACATGACCAAGTCACTAGTGATTAGGGACGCACGATCACCATATAGAGCGCTGGAAACTATCTCTATATACCCATGACGCCTAAAAGACGACGCGGATGAAGAAGCTCTCTTCGAATACGAGAGTGAGAGTGTTGACACGGACAATTCAGTAGTGATTCAGGTCACGTGACTACTTTCGGGCATGCTGCCATATTGTGTACCCTGGCTTGATGCATATCAAACGAAATAGCTTTTGAAGCCCAGTCTGGCTACGACTAAAGGAGTCCACATTGGATGATGACTAGTGACATGGTCACGTGACCAATGTTCAGTCGAGTGCAGTGCTCTTCTACCCAGGGATGATGCATATCAAAGGAAATGGTTTCCGAAGCCCGGCTCAGCTACCACCATGATGAGGTCACATGACCAAGTCACTAGTGATTAGGGACGCACGATCACCATATAGAGCGCTGGAAACTATCTCTACATACCCATGACGCATATCAGACGACGCGGATGGAGAAGCTCTCTTGGAATAGGAGAGTGAGAGAGTTGACACGAACAATTCAGTAATGATTCAGGTCACGTCACTACTTTCGGGCATGCTGCCATATTGTGTACCCTGGCTTGATGCATATCAAACGAAATGACTTTTGAAGCCCAGTCTGGCTACGACTAAATGAGTCCACATTGGATGATGACTAGTGACGTGGTCACGTGACCAATGTTCAGTCGAGTGCAGTGCTCTTCTACCCATGGATGATGCATATCAAGCGAAATGGTTTCCGAAGCCCCGCTCAGCTACAACCATGATGAGGTCACATGACCAAGTCACTGGTGATTAGGGACGCACGATCACCATATAGAGCGCTGGAAACTATCTCTACATACCCATGACGCATATTAGACGACGCGGATGAAGAAGCTCTCTTCGAATACGAGAGTGAGAGAGTTGACAGGGACAATTCAGTAGTGATTCAGGCCACGTGACTACTTTCGGGCATGCTGCCATATTGTGTACCCTGGCTTGATGCATATCAAACGAAATGGTTTTTGAAGCCCAGTCTGGCTATGACTAAATGAGTCCACATTGGATGATCACTAGTGATGTGGTCACGTGACCAATGTTCATTCGAGTGCAGTGCTCTTCCACCCAGGGTTGATGCATATCAAACGAAATGGTTTCCGAAGCCCGGCTCAGCTACCACAATGTTGAGGTCACATGACCAAGTCACTAGTGATTAGGGACGCACGATCACCATATAGAGCGCTGGAAACTATCTCTACATACCCATGATGCATATCATACGACGCGTATGAAGAAGCTCTCTTGGAATACGAGAGTGAGAGAGTTGACACGGACAATTCAGTAATGATTCAGGTCACGTGACTACTTTCGGGCATACTGCCATATTGTGTACCCTGGCTTGATGCATATCAAACGAAATGGCTTTTGAAGCCCAGTCTGGCTACGACTAAATGAGTCCACATTGGATGATGACTAGTGACGTGGTCACGTGACCAATGTTCAGTCGAGTGCAGTGCTCTTCTACCCAGGGATGATGCATATCAAACGAAATGGTTTCCGAAGCCCGGCTCAGCTACCACCATGATGAGGTCACATGACCAAGTCACTAGTGATTAGGGACACACGATCACCATATAGAGCGCTGGAAACTATATCTACATACCCATGATGCATATCAGACGACGCGGATGGAAAAGCACTCTTCGAATACGAGAGTGAGAGAGTTGACACGGACAATTCAGTCGTGATTCCGGTCACGGGACTACTTTCGGGCATGCTGCCATATTGTGTACCCTGGCTTGATGAATATCAAACGAAATGGTTTTTGAAGCCCAGTCTGGTTATGACTAAATGAGTCCACATTGGATGATAACTAGTGACGTGGTCACGTGACCAATGTTCAGTCGAGTGCAGTGCTCTTCTACCCAGGGTTGATGCATATCAAGCGAAATGGTTTCCGAAGCCCCGCTCAGCTAAAACCATGATGAGGTCACATGACCAAGTCACTAGTGATTAGGGACGCACGATCACCATATAGAGCGCTGGAAACTATCTGTACATACCCATGACGCCTATCAGACGACGCGGATGAAGAAGCTCTCTTCGAATACGAGAGTGAGAGGGTTGACACAGACAATTCAGTGGTGATTCAGGTCAAGTGACTACTTTCGGGCATGCTGCCATATTGTGTACCCTGGCTTGATGCATATCAAACGAAATGGCTTTTGAAGCCCAGTCTGGCTACGACTAAATGAGTCCACATTGGATGATGACTACTGACGTGGTCACGTGACCAATGTTCAGTCGAGTGCAGTGCTCTTCTACCCAGGGATGATGCATATCAAAGGAAATGGTTTCCGAAGCCCGGCTCAGCTACCACCATGATGAGGTCACATGACCAAGTCACTAGTGATTAAGGACGCACGATCACCATATAGAGCGCTGGAAACTATCTCTACATACCCATGACGCATATCAGACGACGCGGATGGAGAAGCTCTCTTGGAATAGGAGAGTGAGAGTTGACACGGACAATTCAGTAATGATTCAGGTCACGTGACTACTTTCGGGCATGCTGCCATATTGTGTACCCTGGCTTGATGCATATCAAACGAAATGGCTTTTGAAGCCCAGTCTGGCTACGACTAAATGAGTCCACATTGGATGATGACTAGTGACGTGGTCACGTGACCAATGTTCAGTCGAGTGCAGTGCTCTTCTACCCAGGGTTGATGCATATCAAACGAAATGGTTTCCGAAGCCCGGCTCAGCTACCACCATGATGAGGTCACATGACCAAGTCCAAGTCACTAGTGATTAAAGACGCACGATCACCATATAGAGCGCTGGAAACTATCTCTACATACCCATGACGCATAGCAGACGACGCGGATGGAAAAGCTCTCTTCGAATACGAGAGTGAGAGAGTTGACACGGACAATTCAGTCGTGATTCAGGTCACGTGACTACTTTCGTGCATGCTGCCATATTGTGTACCCTGCCTTGATGAATATCAAACGAAATGGTTTTTGAAGCCCAGTCTGGCTATGACTAAATGAGTCCGCATTGGATGATCACTAGTGACGTGGTCACGTGACCAATGTTCAGTCGCGTGCAGTGCTCTTCTACCCAGGGATGATGCATATCAAGCGAAATGGTTTGCGAAGCCCCGCTCAGCTACCACCATGATGAGGTCACATGACCAAGTCACTAGTGATTAGGGACGCACGATCACCATATAGAGCGCTGGAAACTATCTCTACATACCCATAACGCATATTAGACGAGGCGGATGAAGAAGCTCTCTTCGAATACGAGAGTGAGAGAGTTGACACGGACAATTCAGTAGTGATTCAGGTCACGTGACTACTTTCGGGCATGCTGCGATATTGTGTACCCTGGCTTGATGCATATCAAACGAAATGGTTTTTGAAGCCCAGTCTGGCTATGACTAAATGAGTCCACATTGGATGATCACTAGTGACGTGGTCACGTGACCAATGTTCAGTCGAGTGCAGTGCTCTTCTACCCAGGGATGATGCATATCAAGCGAAATGGTTTCCGAAGCCCTGCTCAGCTACCACCATGAGGAGGTCACATCACCAAGTCACTAGTGATTAGGGACGCATGATCACCATATAGAGCGCTGGAAACTATCTCTACATACCCATGACGCCTAAAAGACGACGCGGATGAAGAAGCTCTCTTAGAATACGAGAGTGAGAGAGTTTACACGGACAATTCTGTAGTGATTCAGGTCATGTGACTACTTTCGGGCATGCTACCATATTGTGTACCCTGGCTTAATGCATATCAAACGAAATGGTTTTTGAAGCGCAGTCTGGCTATGACTAAATGAGTCCGCATTGGATGATCACTAGTGACGTGGTCACGTGACCAATGTTCATTCGAGTGCAGTGCTCTTCTACCCAGGGTTCATGCATATCAAACGAAATGGTTCCCGAAGCCCGGCTCAGCTACCACCATGATGAGGTCACATGACCAAGTCACTAGTGATTAGGGACACACGATCACCATATAGAGCGCTGGAAACTATCTCTACATACCCATGACGCATATCAGACGACGCGGATGGAAAAGCTCTCTTCGAATACGAGAGTGAGAGAGTTGACACGGACAATTCAGTCGTGATTCAGGTCACGTGACTACTTTCGGGCATGCTGCCATATTGTGTACCCTGGCTTGATGCATATCAAACGAAATGGTTTTTGAAGCCCAGTCTGGCTATGACTAAATGAGTCCACATATGATGATCAATAGTGACGTGGTCACGTGACCAATGTTCAGTCGAGTGCAGTGCTCTTCTACCCAGGGTTGATGCATATCAAACGAAATGGTTTCCGAAGCCCGGCTCAGCTACCACCATGATGAGGTCACATGACCAAGTCCAAGTCACCAGTGATTAGGGACACACGATCACCATATAGAGCGCTGGAAACTATCTCTACATACCCATGACGCATATCAGACGACGCGTATGGAAAAGCTCTCTTCGAATACGAGAGTGAGAGAGTTGACACGGACAATTCAGTCGTGATTCAGGTCACTTGACTACTTTCGGGCATGCTGCCATATTGTGTACCCTGCCTTGATGCATATCAAACGAAATGGTTTTTTGAAGCCCAGTCTGGCTATGACTAAATGAGTCCACATAGGATGATCAATAGTGACGTGGTCACGTGACCAATGTTCAGTCGAGTGCAGTGCTCTTCTACCCAGGGATGATGCATATCAAGCGAAATGGTTTCCGAAGCCCCGCTCAGCTACCACCATGAGGAGGTCACATGACCAAGTCCCTAGTGATTAGGGTCGCTTGATCACCATATAGAGCGCTGGAAACTATCTCTACATACCCATGACGCCTAAAAGACGACGCGGATGAAGAAGCTCTCTTCGAATACGAGAGTGAGTGTCGACACGGACAATTCAGTAGTGATTCAGGTCACGTGACTACTTTCGGGCATGCTGCCATATTGTGTACCCTGGCTTGATGCATATCAAACGAAATGGCTTTTGAAGCCCAGTCTGGCTACGACTAAATGAGTCCACATCGGATGATGACTAGTGACGTGGTTACGTGACCAATGTTCAGTTGAGTGCAGTGCTCTTCTACCCAGGGATGATGCATATCAAACGAAATGGTTTCCGAAGCCCGGCTCAGCTACCACCATGATGAGGTCACATGACCAAGTCACTAGTGATTAGGGACACACGATCACCATATAGAGCGCTGGAAATTATCTCTACATACCCATGACGCCTATCAGACGACGCGGATGAAGAAGCTCTCTTCGAATACGAGAGTGAGAGGGTTGACACGGACAATTCAGTCGTGATTCCGGTCACGTGACTACTTTCGGGCATGCTGCCATATTGTGTACCCTGGCTTGATGAATATCAAACGAAATGGTTTTTGAAGCCCAGTCTGGCTATGACTAAATGAGTCCGCATTGGATGATCACTAGTGACGTGGTCACGTGACCAATGTTCAGTCGCGTGCAGTGCTCTTCTACCCAGGGGTGATGCCTATCAAGCGAAATGGTTTGCGAAGCCCCGCTCAGCTACCACCATGATGAGGTCACATGACCAAGTCACTAGTGATTGGGGACGCACGATCACCATATAGAGCGCTGGAAACTATCTCTACATACCCATAACGCATATTAGACGACGCGGATGAAGAAGCTCTCTTCGAATACGAGAGTGAGAGAGTTGACACGGACAATTCAGTAGTGATTCAGGTCACGTGACTACTTTCGGGCATGCTGCGATATTGTGTACCCTGGCTTGATGCATATCAAACGAAATGGTTTTTGAAGCCCAGTCTGGCTATGACTAAATGAGTCCACATTGGATGATCACTAGTGACGTGGTCACGTGACCAATGTTCAGTCGAGTGCAGTGCTCTTCTACCCAGGGATGATGCATATCAAGCGAAATGGTTTCCGAAGCCCCGCTCAGCTACCACCATGAGGAGGTCACATGACCAAGTCACTAGTGATTAGGGACGCACGATCTCCATATAGAGCGCTGGAAACTATCTCTACATACCCATGACGCCTAAAAGACGACGCGGATGAAGAAGCTCTCTTAGAATACGAGAGTGAGAGAGTTTACACGGACAATTCTGTAGTGATTCAGGTCACGTGACTACTTTCGGGCATGCTACCATATCGTGTACCCTGGCTTAATGCATATCAAACGAAATGGTTTTTGAAGCGCAGTCTGGCTATGACTAAATGAGTCCGCATTGGATGATCACTAGTGACGTGGTCACGTGACCAATGTTCTGTCGAGTGCAGTGCTCTTCTACCCAGGGTTGATGCATATCAAACGAAATGGTTTCCGAAGCCCGGCTCAGCTACCACCATGATGTGGTCACATGACCAAGTCACTAGTGATTAGGGACACACGATCACCATATAGAGCGCTGGAAACTATCTCTACATACCCATGACGCATATCAGACGACGCGGATGGAAAAGCTCTCTTCGAATACGAGAGTGAGAGAGTTGACACGGACAATTCAGTCGTGATTCAGGTCACGTGACTACTTTCGGGCATGCTGCCATATTGTGTACCCTGGCTTGATGCATATCAAACGAAATGGTTTTTGAAGCCCAGTCTGGCTATGACTAAATGAGTCCACATATGATGATCAATAGTGACGTGGTCAAGTGACCCATGTTCAGTCGAGTGCAGTGCTCTTCTACCCAGGGATGATGCATATCAAGCGAAATGGTTTCCGAAGCCCCGCTCAGCTACCACCATGATGAGGTCACATGACCAAGTCACTAGTGATTAGGGACGCACGATCACCATATAGAGCGCTGGAAACTATCTCTACATACCCATGATGCATACCAGACGACGCGGATGAAGAAGCTCTCTTGGAATACGAGAGTGAGAGAGTTGACACGGACAATTCAGTAATGATTCAGGTCACGTGACTACTTTCGGGCATGCTGCCATATTGTGTACCCTGGCTTGATGCATATCAAACGAAATGGCTTTTGAAGCCCAGTCTGGCTACGACTAAATGAGTCCACATTGGATGATCACTAGTGACGTGGTCACGTCACCAATGTTCAGTCGCGTGCAGTGCTCTTCTACCCAGGGATGATGCATATCAAGCGAAATGGTTTCCGAAGCCCCGCTCAGCTAGCACCATGATGAGGTCACATGACCAAGTCACTAGTGATTAGGGACGCACTATCACCATATAGAGCGCTGGAAACTATCTCTACATACCCATGACGCATATTAGACGACGCGGATGAAGAAGCTCTCTTCGAATACGACAGTGAGAGAGTTGCCACGGACAATTCAGTAGTGATTCAGGTCACGTGACTACTTTCGGGCATGCTGCCATATTGTTAACCCTGGCTTGATGCATATCAAACGAAATGGCTCTTGAAGCCCAGTCTGGCTATGACTGAATGAGTCCACATTGGATGATCACTAGTGACGTGGTCACCTGACCAATGTTCAGTCGAGTGCAGTGCTCTTCCACCCAGGGATGATGCATATCAAAGGAAATGGTTTCCGAAGCCCGGCTCAGCTACCACCATGTTGAGATCACATGACCAAGTCACTAGTGATTAGGGACGCATGATCACCATATAGAGCTTTGGAAACTATCTCTACATACCCATGACGCATATCACACGACGCGGATGGAGTAGGTCTCTTAGAATACGAGAGTGAGAGAGTTGACACGGACAATTCAGTAGTGATTCAGGTCAAGTGACTACTTTCGGGCATGCTGCCATATTGTGTACCCTGGCTTGATGCATATCAAACGAAATGGCTTTTGAAGCCCAGTCTGGCTATGACTAAATGAGTCCACATTGGATGATGACTAATGACGTGGTCACGTGACCAATGTTCAGTCGAGGGCAGTGCTCTTCTACCCAGGGATGATGCATATCAAAGGAAATGGTTTCCGAAGCCCGGCTCAGCTACCACCATGATGAGGTCACATGACCAAGTCACTAGTGATTAGGGACGCACGATCACCATATAGAGCGCTGGAAACTATCTCTACATACCCATGACGCATATCAGACGACGCGGATGAAGAAGCTCTCTTGGAATAGGAGAGTGAGAGAGTTGACACGGACAATTCAGTAATGATTCGGGTCACGTGACTACTTTCGGGCATGCTGCCATAGCGTGTACCCTGACTTGATGCGTATCAAACGAAATGGCTTTTGAAGCCCAGTCTGGCTACGACTAAATGAGTCCACATTGGATGATGACTAGTGACGTGGTCACGTGACCAATGTTCAGTCGAGTGCAGTGCTCTTCTCCCCAGGGTTGATGCATATCAAACGAAATGGTTTCCAAAGCCCGGCTCAGCTACCACCATGATGAGGTCACATGACCAAGTCACTAGTGATTAGGGACACACGATCACCATATAGAGCGCTGGAAACTATCTCTACATACCCATGACGCATATCAGACGACGCGGATAGAAAAGCTCTCTTCGAATACGAGAGTGAGAGAGTTGACACGGACAATTCAGTCGTGATTCAGGTCACGTGACTACTTTCGGGCATGCTGCCATATTGTGTACCCTGGCTTGATGCATATCAAACGAAATGGTTTTCGAAGCCCAGTCTGGCTATGACTAAATGAGTCCACATAGGATGATCAATAGTGACGTGGTCACGTGACCAATGTTCAGTCGAGTGCAGTGCTCTTCTACCCAGGGATGATGCATATCAAGCGAAATGGTTTCCGAAGACCCGCTCAGCTACCACCATGTGGAGGTCACATGACCAAGTCACTAGTGATTAGGGACGCACGATCACCATATAGAGCGCTGGAAACTATCTCTACATACCCATGACGCCTAAAAGACGACGCGGATGAAGAAGCTCTCTTCGAATACGAGAGTGAGAGAGTTGACACGGACAATTCAGTCGTGATTCAGGTCACGTGACTACTTTCGGGCATGCTGCCATATTGTGTACCCTGGCTTGATGCATATCAAACGAAATGGCTTTTGAAGCCCAGTCTGGCTACGACTAAATGAGTCCACATTGGATGATGACTAGTGACGTGGTCACGTGACCAATGTTCATTCGAGTGCAGTGCTCTTCTACCCAGGGATGATGCATATCAAAAGAAATGGTTTCCGAAGCCCGGCTCAGCTACCACCATGATGAGGTCACATGACCAAGTCACTAGTGATTAGGGACGCACGATCACCATATAGAGCGCTGGAAACTATCTCTACATACCCATGATGCATATCAGACGACGCGGATGAAGAAGCTCTCTTGGAATACGAGAGTGAGAGAGTTGACACGGACAATTCAGTAATGATTCCGGTCACGTGACTACTTTCGGGCATGCTGCCATATTGTGTACCCTGGCTTGATGAATATCAAACGAAAGGGTTTTTGAAGCCCAGTCTGGCTATGACTAAATGAGTCCGCATTGGATGATCACTAGTGACGTGGTCACGTGACCAATGTTCAGTCGCGTGCAGTGCTCTTCTACCCAGGGATGATGCATATCAAGCGAAATGGTTTCCGAAGCCCCGCTCAGCTACCACCATGATGAGGTCACATGACCAAGTCACTAGTGATTAGGGACGCACGATCACCATATAGAGCGCTGGAAACTATCTCTACATACCCATGACGCCTATCAGACGACGCGGATGAAGAAGCTCTCTTCGAATACGAGAGTGAGAGGGTTGACACGGACAATTCAGTAGTGATTCAGGTCAAGTGACTACTTTCGGGCATGCTGCCATATTGTGTACCCTGGCTTGATGCATACCAAACGAAATGGCTTTTGAAGCCCAGTCTGGCTACGACTAAATGAGTCCACATTGGATGATGACTAGTGACGTGGTCACGTGACCAATGTTCAGTCGAGTGCAGTGGTCTTCTACCCAGGGTTGATGCATATCAAACGAAATGGTTTCCGAAGCCCGGCTCAGCTACCACCATGATGAGGTCACATGACCAAGTCACTAGTGATTAGGGACGCACGATCACCATATAGAGCACTGGAAACTATCTCTACATACCCATGACGCCTATCAGACGACGCGCATGAAGAAGCTCTCTTCGAATACGAGAGTGAGGGGGTTGACACGGACAATTCAGTAGTGATTCAGGTCAAGTGACTACTTTCGGGCATGCTGCCATTTTGTGTACCCTGGCTTGATGCATATCAAACGAAATGGCTTTTGAAGCCCAGTCTGGCTACGACTAAATGAGTCCCCATTGGATGATGACTAGTGACGTGGTCACGTGACCAATGTTCAGTCGAGTGCAGTGCTCTTCTACCCAGGGATGATGCATATCAAGCGAAATGGTTTCCGAAGCCCCGCTCAGCTACCACCATGTGGAGGTCACATGACCAAGTCACTAGTGATTAGGGACGCACGATCACCATATAGAGCGCTGGAAACTATCTCTACATACCCATGACGCCTAAAAGACGACGCGGATGAAGAAGCTCTCTTCGAATACGAGAGTGAGAGAGTTGACACGGACAATTCAGTCGTGATTCAGGTCACGTGACTACTTTCGGGCATGCCGCCATATTGTGTACCCTGGCTTGATGCATATCAAACGAAATGGCTTTTGAAGCCCAGTCTGGCTACGACTAAATGAGTCCACATTGGATGATGACTAGTGACGTGGTCACGTGACCAATGTTCATTCGAGTGCAGTGCTCTTCTACCCAGGGATGATGCATATCAAAAGAAATGGTTTCCGAAGCCCGGCTCAGCTACCACCATGATGAGGTCACATGACCAAGTCACTAGTGATTTGGGACGCACGATCACCATATAGAGCGCTGGAAACTATCTCTACATACCCATGATGCATATCAGACGACGCGGATGAAGAAGCTCTCTTGGAATACGAGAGTGAGAGAGTTGACACGGACAATTCAGTAATGATTCCGGTCACGTGACTACTTTCGGGCATGCTGCCATATTGTGTACCCTGGCTTGATGAATATCAAACGAAATGGTTTTTGAAGCCCAGTCTGGCTATGACTAAATGAGTCCGCATTGGATGATCACTAGTGACGTGGTCACGTGATCAATGTTCAGTCGCGTGCAGTGCTCTTCTACCCAGGGATGATGCATATCAAGCGAAATGGTTTCCGAAGCCCCGCTCAGCTACCACCATGATGAGGTCACATGACCAAGTCACTAGTGATTAGGGACGCACGATCACCATATAGAGCGCTGGAAACTATCTCTACATACCCATGACGCCTATCAGACGACGCGGATGAAGAAGCTCTCTTCGAATACGAGAGTGAGAGGGTTGACACGGACAATTCAGTAGTGATTCAGGTCAAGTGACTACTTTCGGGCATGCTGCCATATTGTGTACCCTGGCTTGATGCATACCAAACGAAATGGCTTTTGAAGCCCAGTCTGGCTACGACTAAATGAGTCCACATTGGATGATGACTAGTGACGTGGTCACGTGACCAATGTTCAGTCGAGTGCAGTGGTCTTCTACCCAGGGTTGATGCATATCAAACGAAATGGTTTCCGAAGCCCGGCTCAGCTACCACCATGATGAGGTCACATGACCAAGTCACTAGTGATTAGGGACGCACGATCACCATATAGAGCACTGGAAACTATCTCTACATACCCATGACGCCTATCAGACGACGCGGATGAAGAAGCTCTCTTCGAATACGAGAGTGAGAGGGTTGACACGGACAATTTAGTAGTGATTCAGGTCAAGTGACTACTTTCGGGCATGCTGCCATTTTGTGTACCCTGGCTTGATGCATATCAAACGAAATGGCTTTTGAAGCCCAGTCTGGCTACGACTAAATGAGTCCACATTGGATGATGACTAGTGACGTGGTCACGTGACCAATGTTCAGTCGATTGCAGTGCTCTTCTACCCAGGGATGATGCATATCAAAGGAAATGGTTTCCGAAGCCCGGCTCAGCTACAACCATGATGAGGTCACATGACCAAGTCACTAGTGATTAGGGACGCACGATCACCATATAGAGCGCTGGAAACTATCTCTACATACCCATGACGCATATCAGACGACGCGGATGGAGAAGCTCTCTTGGAATAGGAGAGTGGAGAGTATACACGGACAATTCAGTAATGATTCAGGTCACGTGACTACTTTTGGGCATGCTGCCATATTGTGTACCCTGGCTTGATGCATATCAAACGAAATGGCTTTTGAAGCCCAGTCTGGCTACGACTAAATGAGTCCACATTGGATGATGACTAGTGACGTGGTCACGTGACCAATGTTCAGTCGAGTGCAGTGCTCTTCTACCCAGGGTTGATGCATATCAAACGAAATGGTTTCCGAAGCCCGGCTCAGCTACCACCATGTTGAGATCACATGACCAAGTCACTAGTGATTAGGGACGCATGATCACCATATAGAGCTTTGGAAACTATCTCTACATACCCATGACGCATATCACACGACGCGGATGGAGTAGGTCTCTTAGAATACGAGAGTGAGAGAGTTGACACGGACAATTCAGTAGTGATTCAGGTCAAGTGACTACTTTCGGGCATGCTGCCATATTGTGTACCCTGGCTTGATGCATATCAAACGAAATGGCTTTTGAAGCCCAGTCTGGCTATGACTAAATGAGTCCACATTGGATGATGACTAGTGACGTGGTCACGTGACCAATGTTCAGTCGAGGGCAGTGCTCTTCTACCCAGGGATGATGCATATCAAAGGAAATGGTTTCCGAAGCCCGGCTCAGCTACCACCATGATGAGGTCACATGACCAAGTCACTAGTGATTAGGGACGCACGATCACCATATAGAGCGCTGGAAACTATCTCTACATACCCATGACGCATATCAGACGACGCGGATGAAGAAGCTCTCTTGGAATAGGAGAGTGAGAGAGTTGACACGGACAATTCAGTAATGATTCAGGTCACGTGACTACTTTCGGGCATGCTGCCATAGCGTGTACCCTGGCTTGATGCGTATCAAACGAAATGGCTTTTGAAGCCCAGTCTGGCTACGACTAAATGAGTCCACATTGGATGATCACTAGTGACGTGGTCACGTGACCAATGTTCAGTCGAGTGCAGTGCTCTTCTACCCAGGGTTGATGCATATCAAACGAAATGGTTTCCGAAGCCCGGCTCAGCTACCACCATGATGAGGTCACATGACCAAGTCACTAGTGATTAGGGACACACGATCACCATATAGAGCGCTGGAAACTATCTCTACATGCCCATGACGCATATCAGACGACGCGGATGGAAAAGCTCTCTTCGAATACGAGAGTGAGAGAGTTGACACGGACAATTCAGTCGTGATTCAGGTCACGTGACTACTTTCGGGCATGCTGCCATATTGTGTACCCTGGCTTGATGCATATCAAACGAAATGGTTTTTGAAGCCCAGTCTGGCTATGACTAAATGAGTCCACATAGGATGATCAATAGTGACGTGGTCACGTGACCAATGTTCAGTCGAGTGCAGTGCTCTTCTACCCAGGGATGATGCATATCAAGCGAACTGGTTTCCGAAGCCCCGCTCAGCTACCACCATGTGGAGGTCACATGACCAAGTCACTAGTGATTAGGGACGCACGATCACCATATAGAGCGCTGGAAACTATCTCTACATACCCATGACGCCTAAAAGACGACGCGGATGAAGAAGCTCTCTTCGAATACGAGAGTGAGAGAGTTGACACGGACAATTCAGTCGTGATTCAGGTCACGTGACTACTTTCGGGCATGCTGCCATATTGTGTACCCTGGCTTGATGCATATCAAACGAAATGGCTTTTGAAGCCCAGTCTGGCTACGACTAAATGAGTCCACATTGGATGATGACTAGTGACGTGGTCACGTGACCAATGTTCATTCGAGTGCAGTGCTCTTCTACCCAGGGATGATGCATATCAAAAGAAATGGTTTCCGAAGCCCGGCTCAGCTACCACCATGATGAGGTCACATGACCAAGTCACTAGTGATTAGGGACGCACGATCACCATATAGAGCGCTGGAAACTATCTCTACATACCCATGATGCATATCAGACGACGCGGATGAAGAAGCTCTCTTGGAATACGAGAGTGAGAGAGTTGACACGGACAATTCAGTAATGATTCCGGTCACGTGACTACTTTCGGGCATGCTGCCATATTGTGTACCCTGGCTTGATGAATATCAAACGAAATGGTTTTTGAAGCCCAGTCTGGCTATGACTAAATGAGTCCGCATTGGATGATCACTAGTGACGTGGTCACGTGACCAATGTTCAGTCGCGTGCAGTGCTCTTCTACCCAGGGATGATGCATATCAAGCGAAATGGTTTCCGAAGCCCCGCTCAGCTACCACCATGATGAGGTCACATGACCAAGTCACTAGTGATTAGGGACGCACGATCACCATATAGAGCGCTGGAAACTATCTCTACATACCCATGACGCCTATCAGACGACGCGGATGAAGAAGCTCTCTTCGAATACGAGAGTGAGAGGGTTGACACGGACAATTCAGTAGTGATTCAGGTCAAGTGACTACTTTCGGGCATGCTGCCATATTGTGTACCCTGGCTTGATGCATACCAAACGAAATGGCTTTTGAAGCCCAGTCTGGCTACGACTAAATGAGTCCACATTGGATGATGACTAGTGACGTGGTCACGTGACCAATGTTCAGTCGAGTGCAGTGGTCTTCTACCCAGGGTTGATGCATATCAAACGAAATGGTTTCCGAAGCCCGGCTCAGCTACCACCATGATGAGGTCACATGACCAAGTCACTAGTGATTAGGGACGCACGATCACCATATAGAGCACTGGAAACTATCTCTACATACCCATGACGCCAATCAGACGACGCGGATGAAGAAGCTCTCTTCGAGTACGAGAGTGAGAGGGTTGACACGGACAATTTAGTAGTGATTCAGGTCAAGTGACTACTTTCGGGCATGCTGCCATTTTGTGTACCCTGGCTAGATGCATATCAAACGAAATGGCTTTTGAAGCCCAGTCTGGCTACGACTAAATGAGTCCACATTGGATGATGACTAGTGACGTGGTCACGTGACCAATGTTCAGTCGAGTGCAGTGCTCTTCTACCCAGGGACGATGCATATCAAAGGAAATGGTTTCCGAAGCCCGGCTCAGCTACAACCATGATGAGGTCACATGACCAAGTCACTAGTGATTAGGGACGCACGATCACCATATAGAGCGCTGGAAACTATCTCTACATACCCATGACGCATATCAGACGACGCGGATGGAGAAGCTCTCTTGGAATAGGAGAGTGAGAGAGTATACACGGACAATTCAGTAATGATTCAGGTCACGTGACTACTTTTGGGCATGCTGCCATATTGTGTACCCTGGCTTGATGCATATCAAACGAAATGGCTTTTGAAGCCCAGTCTGGCTACGACTAAATGAGTCCACATTGGATGATGACTAGTGACGTGGTCACGTGACCAATGTTCAGTCGAGTGCAGTGCTCTTCTACCCAGGGTTGATGCATATCAAACGAAATGGTTTCCGAAGCCCGGCTCAGCTACCACCATGTTGAGATCACATGACCAAGTCACTAGTGATTAGGGACGCATGATCACCATATAGAGCTTTGGAAACTATCTCTACATACCCATGACGCATATCACACGACGCGGATGGAGTAGGTCTCTTAGAATACGAGAGTGAGAGAGTTGACACGGACAATTCAGTAGTGATTCAGGTCAAGTGACTACTTTCGGGCATGCTGCCATATTGTGTACCCTGGTTTGATGCATATCAAACGAAATGGCTTTTGAAGCCCAGTCTGGCTATGACTAAATGAGTCCACATTGGATGATGACTAGTGACGTGGTCACGTGACCAATGTTCAGTCGAGGGCAGTGCTCTTCTACCCAGGGATGATGCATATCAAAGGAAATGGTTTCCGAAGCCCGGCTCAGCTACCACCATGATGAGGTCACATGACCAAGTCACTAGTGATTAGGGACGCACGATCACCATATAGAGCACTGGAAACTATCTCTACATACCCATGACGCATATCAGACGACGCGGATGAAGAAGCTCTCTTGGAATAGGAGAGTGAGAGAGTTGACACGGACAATTCAGTAATGATCCAGGTCACGTGACTACTTTCGGGCATGCTGCCATAGCGTGTACCCTGGCTTGATGCGTATCAAACGAAATGGCTTTTGAAGCCCAGTCTGGCTACGACTAAATGAGTCCACATTGGATGATCACTAGTGACGTGGTCACGTGACCAATGTTCAGTCGAGTGCAGTGCTCTTCTACCCAGGGTTGATGCATATCAAACGAAATGGTTTCCGAAGCCCGGCTCAGCTACCACCATGATGAGGTCACATGACCAAGTCACTAGTGATTAGGGACACACGATCACCATATAGAGCGCTGGAAACTATCTCTACATGCCCATGACGCATATCAGACGACGCGGATGGAAAAGCTCTCTTCGAATACGAGAGTGAGAGAGTTGACACGGACAATTCAGTAGTGATTCAGGTCACGTGACTACTTTCGGGCATGCTGCCATATTGTGTACCCTGGCTTGATGCATATCAAACGAAATGGCTTTTGAAGCCCAGTCTGGCTACGACTAAATGAGTCCACATTGGATGATGACTAGTGACGTGGTCACGTGACCAATGTTCAGTCGAGTGCAGTGCTCTTCTACCCAGGGTTGATGCATATCAAACGAAATGGTTTCCGAAGCCCGGCTCAGCTACCACCATGTTGAGATCACATGACCAAGTCACTAGTGATTAGGGACGCACGATCACCATATAGAGCGCTGGAAACTATCTCTACATACCCATGACGCCTAAAAGACGACGCGGATGAAGAAGCTCTCTTCGAATACGAGAGTGAGAGAGTTGACACGGACAATTCAGTCGTGATTCAGGTCACGTGACTACTTTCGGGCATGCTGCCATATTGTGTACCCTGGCTTGATGCATATCAAACGAAATGGCTTTTGAAGCCCAGTCTGGCTACGACTAAATGAGTCCACATTGGATGATGACTAGTGACGTGGTCACGTGACCAATGTTCATTCGAGTGCAGTGCTCTTCTACCCAGGGATGATGCATATCAAAAGAAATGGTTTCCGAAGCCCGGCTCAGCTACCACCATGATGAGGTCACATGACCAAGTCACTAGTGATTAGGGACGCACGATCACCATATAGAGCGCTGGAAACTATCTCTACATACCCATGATGCATATCAGACGACGCGGATGAAGAAGCTCTCTTGGAATACGAGAGTGAGAGAGTTGACACGGACAATTCAGTAATGATTCCGGTCACGTGACTACTTTCGGGCATGCTGCCATATTGTGTACCCTGGCTTGATGAATATCAAACGAAATGGTTTTTGAAGCCCAGTCTGGCTATGACTAAATGAGTCCGCATTGGATGATCACTAGTGACGTGGTCACGTGACCAATGTTCAGTCGCGTGCAGTGCTCTTCTACCCAGGGATGATGCATATCAAGCGAAATGGTTTCCGAAGCCCCGCTCAGCTACCACCATGATGAGGTCACATGACCAAGTCACTAGTGATTAGGGACGCACGATCACCATATAGAGCGCTGGAAACTATCTCTACATACCCATGACGCCTATCAGACGACGCGGATGAAGAAGCTCTCTTCGAATACGAGAGTGAGAGGGTTGACACGGACAATTCAGTAGTGATTCAGGTCAAGTGACTACTTTCGGGCATGCTGCCATATTGTGTACCCTGGCTTGATGCATACCAAACGAAATGGCTTTTGAAGCCCAGTCTGGCTACGACTAAATGAGTCCACATTGGATGATGACTAGTGACGTGGTCACGTGACCAATGTTCAGTCGAGTGCAGTGGTCTTCTACCCAGGGTTGATGCATATCAAACGAAATGGTTTCCGAAGCCCGGCTCAGCTACCACCATGATGAGGTCACATGACCAAGTCACTAGTGATTAGGGACGCACGATCACCATATAGAGCACTGGAAACTATCTCTACATACCCATGACGCCTATCAGACGACGCGGATGAAGAAGCTCTCTTCGAATACGAGAGTGAGAGGGTTGACACGGACAATTTAGTAGTGATTCAGGTCAAGTGACTACTTTCGGGCATGCTGCCATTTTGTGTACCCTGGCTTGATGCATATCAAACGAAATGGCTTTTGAAGCCCAGTCTGGCTACGACTAAATGAGTCCACATTGGATGATGACTAGTGACGTGGTCACGTGACCAATGTTCAGTCGAGTGCAGTGCTCTTCTACCCAGGGATGATGCATATCAAAGGAAATGGTTTCCGAAGCCCGGCTCAGCTACAACCATGATGAGGTCACATGACCAAGTCACTAGTGATTAGGGACGCACGATCACCATATAGAGCGCTGGAAACTATCTCTACATACCCATGACGCATATCAGACGACGCGGATGGAGAAGCTCTCTTGGAATAGGAGAGTGAGAGAGTATACACGGACAATTCAGTAATGATTCCGGTCACGTGACTACTTTCGGGCATGCTGCCATATTGTGTACCCTGGCTTGATGAATATCAAACGAAATGGTTTTTGAAGCCCAGTCTGGCTATGACTAAATGAGTCCGCATTGGATGATCACTAGTGACGTGGTCACGTGACCAATGTTCAGTCGCGTGCAGTGCTCTTCTACCCAGGGATGATGCATATCAAGCGAAATGGTTTCCGAAGCCCCGCTCAGCTACCACCATGATGA
Source organism: Dermacentor variabilis (assembly GCF_050947875.1). Classification (NCBI taxonomy): domain Eukaryota; kingdom Metazoa; phylum Arthropoda; class Arachnida; order Ixodida; family Ixodidae; genus Dermacentor; species Dermacentor variabilis. The sequence goes on along the minus strand of NC_134576.1, from coordinate 79,434,522 downwards.
GGTCACATGACCAAGTCACTAGTGATTAGGGACGCACGATCACCATATAGAGCGCTGGAAACTATCTCTACATACCCATGACGCCTATCAGACGACGCGGATGAAGAAGCTCTCTTCGAATACGAGAGTGAGAGGGTTGACACGGACAATTCAGTAGTGATTCAGGTCAAGTGACTACTTTCGGGCATGCTGCCATATTGTGTACCCTGGCTTGATGCATACCAAACGAAATGGCTTTTGAAGCCCAGTCTGGCTACGACTAAATGAGTCCACATTGGATGATGACTAGTGACGTGGTCACGTGACCAATGTTCAGTCGAGTGCAGTGGTCTTCTACCCAGGGTTGATGCATATCAAACGAAATGGTTTCCGAAGCCCGGCTCAGCTACCACCATGATGAGGTCACATGACCAAGTCACTAGTGATTAGGGACGCACGATCACCATATAGAGCACTGGAAACTATCTCTACATACCCATGACGCCTATCAGACGACGCGGATGAAGAAGCTCTCTTCGAATACGAGAGTGAGAGGGTTGACACGGACAATTTAGTAGTGATTCAGGTCAAGTGACTACTTTCGGGCATGCTGCCATTTTGTGTACCCTGGCTTGATGCATATCAAACGAAATGGCTTTTGAAGCCCAGTCTGGCTACGACTAAATGAGTCCACATTGGATGATGACTAGTGACGTGGTCACGTGACCAATGTTCAGTCGAGTGCAGTGCTCTTCTACCCAGGGATGATGCATATCAAAGGAAATGGTTTCCGAAGCCCGGCTCAGCTACAACCATGATGAGGTCACATGACCAAGTCACTAGTGATTAGGGACGCACGATCACCATATAGAGCGCTGGAAACTATCTCTACATACCCATGACGCATATCAGACGACGCGGATGGAGAAGCTCTCTTGGAATAGGAGAGTGAGAGAGTATACACGGACAATTCAGTAATGATTCAGGTCACGTGACTACTTTTGGGCATGCTGCCATATTGTGTACCCTGGCTTGATGCATATCAAACGAAATGGCTTTTGAAGCCCAGTCTGGCTACGACTAAATGAGTCCACATTGGATGATGACTAGTGACGTGGTCACGTGACCAATGTTCAGTCGAGTGCAGTGCTCTTCTACCCAGGGTTGATGCATATCAAACGAAATGGTTTCCGAAGCCCGGCTCAGCTACCACCATGTTGAGATCACATGACCAAGTCACTAGTGATTAGGGACGCATGATCACCATATAGAGCTTTGGAAACTATCTCTACATACCCATGACGCATATCACACGACGCGGATGGAGTAGGTCTCTTAGAATACGAGAGTGAGAGAGTTGACACGGACAATTCAGTAGTGATTCAGGTCAAGTGACTACTTTCGGGCATGCTGCCATATTGTGTACCCTGGTTTGATGCATATCAAACGAAATGGCTTTTGAAGCCCAGTCTGGCTATGACTAAATGAGTCCACATTGGATGATGACTAGTGACGTGGTCACGTGACCAATGTTCAGTCGAGGGCAGTGCTCTTCTACCCAGGGATGATGCATATCAAAGGAAATGGTTTCCGAAGCCCGGCTCAGCTACCACCATGATGAGGTCACATGACCAAGTCACTAGTGATTAGGGACGCACGATCACCATATAGAGCACTGGAAACTATCTCTACATACCCATGACGCATATCAGACGACGCGGATGAAGAAGCTCTCTTGGAATAGGAGAGTGAGAGAGTTGACACGGACAATTCAGTAATGATCCAGGTCACGTGACTACTTTCGGGCATGCTGCCATAGCGTGTACCCTGGCTTGATGCGTATCAAACGAAATGGCTTTTGAAGCCCAGTCTGGCTACGACTAAATGAGTCCACATTGGATGATCACTAGTGACGTGGTCACGTGACCAATGTTCAGTCGAGTGCAGTGCTCTTCTACCCAGGGTTGATGCATATCAAACGAAATGGTTTCCGAAGCCCGGCTCAGCTACCACCATGATGAGGTCACATGACCAAGTCACTAGTGATTAGGGACACACGATCACCATATAGAGCGCTGGAAACTATCTCTACATGCCCATGACGCATATCAGACGACGCGGATGGAAAAGCTCTCTTCGAATACGAGAGTGAGAGAGTTGACACGGACAATTCAGTAGTGATTCAGGTCACGTGACTACTTTCGGGCATGCTGCCATATTGTGTACCCTGGCTTGATGCATATCAAACGAAATGGCTTTTGAAGCCCAGTCTGGCTACGACTAAATGAGTCCACATTGGATGATGACTAGTGACGTGGTCACGTGACCAATGTTCAGTCGAGTGCAGTGCTCTTCTACCCAGGGTTGATGCATATCAAACGAAATGGTTTCCGAAGCCCGGCTCAGCTACCACCATGTTGAGATCACATGACCAAGTCACTAGTGATTAGGGACGCATGATCACCATATAGAGCTTTGGAAACTATCTCTACATACCCATGACGCATATCACACGACGCGGATGGAGTAGGTCTCTTAGAATACGAGAGTGAGAGAGTTGACACGGACAATTCAGTAGTGATTCAGGTCAAGTGACTACTTTCGGGCATGCTGCCATATTGTGTACCCTGGTTTGATGCATATCAAACGAAATGGCTTTTGAAGCCCAGTCTGGCTATGACTAAATGAGTCCACATTGGATGATGACTAGTGACGTGGTCACGTGACCAATGTTCAGTCGAGGGCAGTGCTCTTCTACCCAGGGATGATGCATATCAAAGGAAATGGTTTCCGAAGCCCGGCTCAGCTACCACCATGATGAGGTCACATGACCAAGTCACTAGTGATTAGGGACGCACGATCACCATATAGAGCACTGGAAACTATCTCTACATACCCATGACGCATATCAGACGACGCGGATGAAGAAGCTCTCTTGGAATAGGAGAGTGAGAGAGTTGACACGGACAATTCAGTAATGATTCAGGTCACGTGACTACTTTCGGGCATGCTGCCATAGCGTGTACCCTGGCTTGATGCGTATCAAACGAAATGGCTTTTGAAGCCCAGTCTGGCTACGACTAAATGAGTCCACATTGGATGATCACTAGTGACGTGGTCACGTGACCAATGTTCAGTCGAGTGCAGTGCTCTTCTACCCAGGGTTGATGCATATCAAACGAAATGGTTTCCGAAGCCCGGCTCAGCTACCACCATGATGAGGTCACATGACCAAGTCACTAGTGATTAGGGACACACGATCACCATATAGAGCGCTGGAAACTATCTCTACATGCCCATGACGCATATCAGACGACGCGGATGGAAAAGCTCTCTTCGAATACGAGAGTGAGAGAGTTGACACGGACAATTCAGTCGTGATTCAGGTCACGTGACTACTTTCGGGCATGCTGCCATATTGTGTACCCTGGCTTGATGCATATCAAACGAAATGGTTTTTGAAGCCCAGTCTGGCTATGACTAAATGAGTCCACATAGGATGATCAATAGTGACGTGGTCACGTGACCAATGTTCAGTCGAGTGCAGTGCTCTTCTACCCAGGGATGATGCATATCAAGCGAACTGGTTTCCGAAGCCCCGCTCAGCTACCACCATGTGGAGGTCACATGACCAAGTCACTAGTGATTAGGGACGCACGATCACCATATAGAGCGCTGGAAACTATCTCTACATACCCATGACGCCTAAAAGACGACGCGGAAGAAGCTCTCTTCGAATACGAGAGTGAGAGAGTTGACACGGACAATTCAGTCGTGATTCAGGTCACGTGACTACTTTCGGGCATGCTGCCATATTGTGTACCCTGGCTTGATGCATATCAAACGAAATGGCTTTTGAAGCCCAGTCTGGCTACGACTAAATGAGTCCACATTGGATGATGACTAGTGACGTGGTCACGTGACCAATGTTCAGTCGAGTGCAGTGCTCTTCTACCCAGGGATGATGCATATCAAAGGAAATGGTTTCCAAAGCCCGGCTCAGCTACCACCATGATGAGGTCACATGACCAAGTCACTAGTGATTAAGGACGCACGATCACCATATAGAGTGCTGGAAACTATCTCTACATACCCATGACGCATATCAGACGACGCGGATGGAGAAGCTCTCTTGGAATAGGAGAGTGAGAGTTGACACGGACAATTCAGTAATGATTCAGGTCACGTGACTACTTTCGGGCATGCTGCCATATTGTGTACCCTGGCTTGATGCATATCAAACGAAATGGCTTTTGAAGCCCAGTCTGGCTACGACTAAATGAGTCCACATTGGATGATGACTAGTGACGTGGTCACGTGACCAATGTTCAGTCGAGTGCAGTGCTCTTCTACCCAGGGTTGATGCATATCAAACGAAATGGTTTCCGAAGCCCGGCTCAGCTACCACCATGATGAGGTCACATGACCAAGTCCAAGTCAATAGTGATTAAAGACACATGATCACCATATAGAGCGCTGGAAACTATCTCTATATACCCATGACGCATATCAGACGACGCGGATGGAAAAGCTCTCTTCGAATACGAGAGTGAGAGAGTTGACACGGACAATTCAGTCGTGATTTCAGGTCACGTGACTACTTTCGGGCATGCTGCCATATTGTGTACCCTGCCTTGATGCATATCAAACGAAATGGTTTTTTGAAGCCCAGTCTGGCTATGACTAAATGAGTCCACATAGGATGATCAATAGTGACGTGGTCACGTGACCAATGTTCAGTCGAGTGCAGTGCTCTTCTACCCAGGGATGATGCATATCAAGCGAAATGGTTTCCGAAGCCCCGCTCAGCTACCACCATGAGGAGGTCACATGACCAAGTCACTAGTGATTAGGGACGCACGATCACCATATAGAGCGCTGGAAACTATCTCTACATACCCATGACGCCTAAAAGACGACGCGGATGAAGAAGGTCTCTTCGAATACGAGAGTGAGTGTTGACACGGACAATTCAGTAGTGATTCAGGTCACGTGACTACTTTCGGGCATGCTGCCATATTGTGTACCCTGGCTTGATGCATATCAAACGAAATGGCTTTTGAAGCCCAGTCTGGCTACGACTAAATGAGTCCACATCGGATGATGACTAGTGACGTGGTCACGTGACCAATGTTCAGTTGAGTGCAGTGCACTTCTACCCAGGGATGATGCATATCAAACGAAATGGTTTCCGAAGCCCGGCTCAGCTACCACCATGATGAGGTCACATGACCAAGTCACTAGTGATTAGGGACACACGATCACCATATAGAGCGCTGGAAACTATCTCTACATACCCATAACGCATATTAGACGACGCGGATGGAGAAGCTCTCTTCGAATACGAGAGTGAGAGAGTTGACACGGACAATTCAGTAGTGATTCAGGTCACGTGACTACTTTCGGGCATGCTGCGATATTGTGTACCCTGGCTTGATGCATATCAAACGAAATGGTTTTTGAAGCCCAGTCTGGCTATGACTAAATGAGTCCACATTGGATGATCACTAGTGACGTGGTCACGTGACCAATGTTCAGTCGAGTGCAGTGCTCTTCTACCCAGGGATGATGCATATCAAGCGAAATGGTTTCCGAAGCCCCGCTCAGCTACCACCATGAGGAGGTCACATGACCAAGTCACTAGTGATTAGGGACGCACGATCACCATATAAAGCGCTGGAAACTATCTCTACATACCCATGACGCCTAAAAGACGACGCGGATGAAGAAGCTCTCTTAGAATACGAGAGTGAGAGAGTTTACACGGACAATTCTGTAGTGATTCAGGTCATGTGACTACTTTCGGGCATGCTACCATATTGTGTACCCTGGCTTAATGCATATCAAACGAAATGGTTTTTGAAGCGCAGTCTGGCTATGACTAAATGAGTCCGCATTGGATGATCACTAGTGACGTGGTCACGTGACCAATGTTCATTCGAGTGCAGTGCTCTTCTACCTAGGGTTGATGCATATCAAACGAAATGGTTTCCGAAGCCCGGCTCAGCTACCACCATGATGAGGTCACATGACCAAGTCACTAGTGATTAGGGACACATGATCACCATATAGAGCGCTGGAAAATATCTCTACATACCCATGACGCATATCAGACGACGCGGATGGAAAAGCTCTCCGAATACGAGAGTGAGAGAGTTGACACGGACAATTCAGTCGTGATTCAGGTCACGTGACTACTTTCGGGCATGCTGCCATATTGTGTACCCTGGCTTGATGCATATCAAACGAAATGGTTTTTGAAGCCCAGTCTGGCTATGACTAAATGAGTCCACATATGATGATCAATAGTGACGTGGTCACGTGACCAATGTTCAGTCGAGTGCAGTGCTCTTCTACCCAGGGATGATGCATATCAAGCGAAATGGTTTCCGAAGCCCCGCTCAGCTACCACCATGAGGAGGTCACATGACCAAGTCACTAGTGATTAGGGACGCACGATCACCATATAGAGCGCTGGAAACTATCTCTACATACCCATGACGCCTAAAAGACGACGCGGATGAAGAAGCTCTCTTCGAATACGAGAGTGAGTGTCGACACGGACAATTCAGTAGTGATTCAGGTCACGTGACTACTTTCGGGCATGCTGCCATATTGTGTACCCTGGCTTGATGCATATCAAACGAAATGGCTTTTGAAGCCCAGTCTGGCTACGACTAAATGAGTCCACATCGGATGATGACTAGTGACGTGGTCACGTGACCAATGTTCAGTTGAGTGCAGTGCTCTTCTACCCAGGGATGATGCATATCAAACGAAATGGTTTCCGAAGCCCGGCTCAGCTACCACCATGATGAGGTCACATGACCAAGTCACTAGTGATTAGGGACACACGATCACCATATAGAGCGCTGGAAACTATCTCTACATACCCATGACGCCTATCAGACGACGCGGATGAAGAAGCTCTCTTCGAATACGAGAGTGAGAGGGTTGACACGGACAATTCAGTCGTGATTCCGGTCACGTGACTACTTTCGGGCATGCTGCCATATTGTGTACCCTGGCTTGGTGAATATCAAACGAAATGGTTTTTGAAGCCCAGTCTGGCTATGACTAAATGAGTCCGCATTGGATGATCACTAGTGACGTGGTCACGTGACCAATGTTCAGTCGCGTGCAGTGCTCTTCTACCCAGGGGTGATGCATATCAAGCGAAATGGTTTGCGAAGCCCCGCTCAGCTACCACCATGATGAGGTCACATGACCAAGTCACTAGTGATTAGGGACGCACGATCACCATATAGAGCGCTGGAAACTATCTCTACATACCCATAACGCATATTAGACGACGCGGATGAAGAAGCTCTCTTCGAATACGAGAGTGAGAGAGTTGACACGGACAATTCAGTAGTGATTCAGGTCACGTGACTACTTTCGGGCATGCTGCGATATTGTGTACCCTGGCTTGATGCATATCAAACGAAATGGTTTTTGAAGCCCAGTCTGGCTATGACTAAATGAGTCCACATTGGATGATCACTAGTGACGTGGTCACGTGACCAATGTTCAGTCGAGTGCAGTGCTCTTCTACCCAGGGATGATGCATATCAAGCGAAATGGTTTCCGAAGCCCCGCTCAGCTACCACCATGAGGAGGTCACATGACCAAGTCACTAGTGATTAGGGACGCACGATCACCATATAGAGCACTGGAAACTATCTCTACATACCCATGACGCCTAAAAGACGACGCGGATGAAGAAGCTCTCTTAGAATACGAGAGTGAGAGAGTTTACACGGACAATTCTGTAGTGATTCAGGTCACGTGACTACTTTCGGGCATGCTACCATATTGTGTACCCTGGCTTAATGCATATCAAACGAAATGGTTTTTGAAGCGCAGTCTGGCTATGACTAAATGAGTCCGCATTGGTTGATCACTAGTGACGTGGTCACGTGACCAATGTTCTGTCGAGTGCAGTGCTCTTCGACCCAGGGTTGATGCATATCAAACGAAATGGTTTCCGAATCCCGGCTCAGCTACCACCATGATGTGGTCACATGACCAAGTCACTAGTGATTAGGGACACACGATCACCATATAGAGCGCTGGAAACTATCTCTACATACCCATGACGCATATCAGACGACGCGGATGGAAAAGCTCTCTTCGAATACGAGAGTGAGAGAGTTGACACGGACAATTCAGTCGTGATTCAGGTCACGTGACTACTTTCGGGCATGCTGCCATATTGTGTACCCTGGCTTGATGCATATCAAACGAAATGGTTTTTGAAGCCCAGTCTGGCTACGACTAAATGAGTCCACATTGGATGATCACTAGTGACGTGGTCACGTCACCAATGTTCAGTCGCGTGGAGTGCTCTTCTACCCAGGGATGATGCATATCAAGCGAAATGGTTTCCGAAGCCCCGCTCAGCTACCACTATGATGAGGTCACATGACCAAGTCACTAGTGATTAGGGACGCACTATCACCATATAGAGCGCTGGAAACTATCTCTACATACCCATGACGCATATTAGACGACGCGGATGAAGAAGCTCTCTTCGAATACGACAGTGAGAGAGTTGCCACGGACAATTCAGTAGTGATTCAGGTCACGTGACTACTTTCGGGCATGCTGCCATATTGTTAACCCTGGCTTGATGCATATCAAACGAAATGGCTCTTGAAGCCCAGTCTGGCTATGACTAAATGAGTCCACATTGGATGATCACTAGTGACGTGGTCACGTGACCAATGTTCAGTCGAGTGCAGTGCTCTTCCACCCAGGGATGATGCATATCAAACGAAATGTTTTCCGAAGCCCGGCTCAGCTACCACCATGTTGAGATCACATGACCAAGTCACTAGTGATTAGGGACGCATGATCACCATATAGAGCTTTGGAAACTATCTCTACATACCCATGACGCATATCACACGACGCGGATGGAGTAGGTCTCTTAGAATACGAGAGTGAGAGAGTTGACACGGACAATTCAGTAGTGATTCAGGTCAAGTGACTACTTTCGGGCATGCTGCCATATTGTGCACCCTGGCTTGATGCATATCAAACGAAATGGCTTTTGAAGCCCAGTCTGGCTATGACTAAATGAGTCCACATTGGATGATGACTAGTGACGTGGTCACGTGACCAATGTTCAGTCGAGGGCAGTGCTCTTCTACCCAGGGATGATGCATATCAAAGGAAATGGTTTCCGAAGCCCGGCTCAGCTACCACCATGATGAGGTCACATGACCAAGTCACTAGTGATTAGGGACGCACGATCACCATATAGAGCGCTGGAAACTATCTCTACATACCCATGACGCATATCAGACGACGCGGATGAAGAAGCTCTCTTGGAATAGGAGAGTGAGAGAGTTGACACGGACAATTCAGTAATGATTCAGGTCACGTGACTACTTTCGGGCATGCTGCCATAGCGTGTACCCTGGCTTGATGCGTATCAAACGAAATGGCTTTTGAAGCCCAGTCTGGCTACGACTAAATGAGTCCACATTGGATGATGACTAGTGACGTGGTCACGTGACCAATGTTCAGTCGAGTGCAGTGCTCTTCTACCCAGGGTTGATGCATATCAAACGAAATGGTTTCCGAAGTCCGGCTCAGCTACCACCATGATGAGGTCACATGACCAAGTCACTAGTGATTAGGGACACACGATCACCATATAGAGCGCTGGAAACTATCTCTACATACCCATGACGCCTAAAAGACGACGCGGATGAAGAAGCTCTCTTCGAATACGAGAGTGAGAGAGTTGACACGGACAATTCAGTCGTGATTCAGGTCACGTGACTACTTTCGGGCATGCTGCCATTTTGTGTACCCTGGCTTGATGCATATCAAACGAAATGGCTTTTGAAGCCCAGTCTGGCTACGACTAAATGAGTCCACATTGGATGATGACTAGTGACGTGGTCACGTGACCAATGTTCATTCGAGTGCAGTGCTCTTCTACCCAGGGATGATGCATATCAAAAGAAATGGTTTCCGAAGCCCGGCTCAGCTACCACCATGATGAGGTCACATGACCAAGCCACTAGTGATTAGGGACGCACGATCACCATATAGAGCGCTGGAAACTATCTCTACATACCCATGATGCATATCAGACGACGCGGATGAAGAAGCTCTCTTGGAATACGAGAGTGAGAGAGTTGACACGGACAATTCAGTAATGATTCCGGTCACGTGACTACTTTCGGGCATGCTGCCATATTGTGTACCCTGGCTTGATGAATATCAAACGAAATGGTTTTTGAAGCCCAGTCTGGCTATGACTAAATGAGTCCGCATTGGATGATCACTAGTGACGTGGTCACGTGACCAATGTTCAGTCGTGTGCAGTGCTCTTCTACCCAGGGATGATGCATATCAAGCGAAATGGTTTCCGAAGCCCCGCTCAGCTACCACCATGATGAGGTCACATGACCAAGTCACTAATGATTAGGGACGCACGATCACCATATAGAGCGCTGGAAACTATCTCTACATACCCATGACGCCTATCAGACGACGCGGATGAAGAAGCTCTCTTCGAATACGAGAGTGAGAGGGTTGACACGGACAATTCAGTAGTGATTCAGGTCAAGTGACTACTTTCGGGCATGCTGCCATATTGTGTACCCTGGCTTGATGCATACCAAACGAAATGGCTTTTGAAGCCCAGTCTGGCTACGACTAAATGAGTCCACATTGGATGATGACTATTGACGTGGTCACGTGACCAATGTTCAGTCGAGTGCAGTGGTCTTCTACCCAGGGTTGATGCATATCAAACGAAATGGTTTCCGAAGCCCGGCTCAGCTACCACCATGATGAGGTCATATGACCAAGTCACTAGTGATTAGGGACGCACGATCACCATATAGAGCACTGGAAACTATCTCTACATACCCATGACGCCTATCAGACGACGCGGATGAAGAAGCTCTCTTCGAATACGAGAGTGAGAGGGTTGACACGGACAATTCAGTAGTGATTCAGGTCAAGTGACTACTTTCGGGCATGCTGCCATTTTGTGTACCCTGGCTTGATGCGTATCAAACGAAATGGCTTTTGAAGCCCAGTCTGGCTACGACTAAATGAGTCCACATTGGATGATGACTAGTGACGTGGTCACGTGACCAATGTTCAGTCGAGTGCAGTGCTCTTCTACCCAGGGATGATGCATATCAAAGGAAATGGTTTCCGAAGCCCGGCTCAGCTACAACCATGATGAGGTCACATGACCAAGTCACTAGTGATTAGGGACGCACGATCACCATATAGAGCGCTGGAAACTATCTCTACATACCCATGACGCATATCAGACGACGCGGATGGAGAAGCTCTCTTGGAATAGGAGAGTGAGAGAGTATACACGGACAATTCAGTAATGATTCAGGTCACGTGACTACTTTTGGGCATGCTGCCATATTGTGTACCCTGGCTTGATGCATATCAAACGAAATGGCTTTTGAAGCCCAGTCTGGCTACGACTAAATGAGTCCACATTGGATGATGACTAGTGAGGTGGTCACGTGACCAATGTTCAGTCGAGTGCAGTGCTCTTCTACCCAGGGTTGATGCATATCAAACGAAATGGTTTCCGAAGCCCGGCTCAGCTACCACCATGTTGAGATCACATGACCAAGTCACTAGTGATTAGGGACGCATGATCACCATATAGAGCTTTGGAAACTATCTCTACATACCCATGACGCATATCACACGACGCGGATGGAGCAGGTCTCTTAGAATACGAGAGTGAGAGAGTTGACACGGACAATTCAGTAGTGATTCAGGTCAAGTGACTACTTTCGGGCATGCTGCCATATTGTGTACCCTGGCTTGATGCATATCAAACGAAATGGCTTTTGAAGCCCAGTCTGGCTATGACTAAATGAGTCCACATATGATGATCAATAGTGACGTGGTCAAGTGACCCATGTTCAGTCGAGTGCAGTGCTCTTCTACCCAGGGAAGATGCATATCAAGCGAAATGGTTTCCGAAGCCCCGCTCAGCTACCACCATGATGAGGTCACATGACCAAGTCACTAGTGATTAGGGATGCACGATCACCATATAGAGCGCTGGAAACTATCTCTACATACCCATGATGCATATCAGACGACGCGGATGAAGAAGCTCTCTTGGAATACGAGAGTGAGAGAGTTGACACGGACAATTCAGTAATGATTCAGGTCACGTGACTACTTTCGGGCATGCTGCCATATTGTGTACCCTGGCTTGATGCATATCAAACGAAATGGCTTTTGAAGCCCAGTCTGGCTACGACTAAATGAGTCCACATTGGATGATCACTAGTGACGTGGTCACGTCACCAATGTTCAGTCGCGTGGAGTGCTCTTCTACCCAGGGATGATGCATATCAAGCGAAATGGTTTCCGAAGCCCCGCTCAGCTACCACCATGATGAGGTCACATGACCAAGTCACTAGTGATTAGGGACGCACTATCACCATATAGAGCACTGGAAACTATCTCTACATACCCATGACGCATATTAGACGACGCGGATGAAGAAGCTCTCTTCGAATACGACAGTGGGAGAGTTGCCACGGACAATTCAGTAGTGATTCAGGTCACGTGACTACTTTCGGGCATGCTGCCATATTGTTAACCCTGGCTTGATGCATATCAAACGAAATGGCTCTTGAAGCCCAGTCTGGCTATGACTAAATGAGTCCACATTGGATGATCACTAGTGACGTGGTCACGTGACCAATGTTCAGTCGAGTGCAGTGCTCTTCCACCCAGGGATGATGCATATCAAACGAAATGTTTTCCGAAGCCCGGCTCAGCTACCACCATGTTGAGATCACATGACCAAGTCACTAGTGATTAGGGACGCATGATCACCATATAGAGCTTTGGAAACTATCTCTACATACCCATGACGCATATCACACGACGCGGATGGAGTAGGTCTCTTAGAATACGAGAGTGAGAGAGTTGACACGGACAATTCAGTAGTGATTCAGGTCAAGTGACTACTTTCGGGCATGCTGCCATATTGTGCACGCTGGCTTGATGCATATCAAACGAAATGGCTTTTGAAGCCCAGTCTGGCTATGACTAAATGAGTCCACATTGGATGATGACTAGTGACGTGGTCACGTGACCAATGTTCAGTCGAGGGCAGTGCTCTTCTACCCAGGGATGATGCATATCAAAGGAAATGGTTTCCGAAGCCCGGCTCAGCTACCACCATGATGAGGTCACATGACCAAGTCACTAGTGATTAGGGACGCACGATCACCATATAGAGCGCTGGAAACTATCTCTACATACCCATGACGCCTAAAAGACGACGCGGATGAAGAAGCTCTCTTCGAATACGAGAGTGAGAGAGTTGACACGGACAATTCAGTAATGATTCAGGTCACGTGACTACTTTCGGGCATGCTGCCATAGCGTGTACCCTGGCTTGATGCGTATCAAACGAAATGGCTTTTGAAGCCCAGTCTGGCTACGACTAAATGAGTCCACATTGGATGATGACTAGTGACGTGGTCACGTGACCAATGTTCAGTCGAGTGCAGTGCTCTTCTACCCAGGGTTGATGCATATCAAACGAAATGGTTTCCGAAGCCCGGCTCAGCTACCACCATGATGAGGTCACATGACCAAGTCACTAGTGATTAGGGACACACGATCACCATATAGAGCGCTGGAAACTATCTCTACATACCCATGACGCCTAAAAGACGACGCGGATGAAGAAGCTCTCTTCGAATACGAGAGTGAGAGAGTTGACACGGACAATTCAGTCGTGATTCAGGTCACGTGACTACTTTCGGGCATGCTGCCATATTGTGTACCCTGGCTTGATGCATATCAAACGAAATGGCTTTTGAAGCCCAGTCTGGCTACGACTAAATGAGTCCACATTGGATGATGACTAGTGACGTGGTCACGTGACCAATGTTCATTCGAGTGCAGTGCTCTTCTACCCAGGGATGATGCATATCAAAAGAAATGGTTTCCGAAGCCCGGCTCAGCTACCACCATGATGAGGTCACATGACCAAGCCACTAGTGATTAGGGACGCACGATCACCATATAGAGCGCTGGAAACTATCTCTACATACCCATGATGCATATCAGACGACGCGGATGAAGAAGCTCTCTTGGAATACGAGAGTGAGAGAGTTGACACGGACAATTCAGTAATGATTCCGGTCACGTGACTACTTTCGGGCATGCTGCCATATTGTGTACCCTGGCTTGATGAATATCAAACGAAATGGTTTTTGAAGCCCAGTCTGGCTATGACTAAATGAGTCCGCATTGGATGATCACTAGTGACGTGGTCACGTGACCAATGTTCAGTCGTGTGCAGTGCTCTTCTACCCAGGGATGATGCATATCAAGCGAAATGGTTTCCGAAGCCCCGCTCAGCTACCACCATGATGAGGTCACATGACCAAGTCACTAGTGATTAGGGACGCACGATCACCATATAGAGCGCTGGAAACTATCTCTACATACCCATGACGCCTATCAGACGACGCGGATGAAGAAGCTCTCTTCGAATACGAGAGTGAGAGGGTTGACACGGACAATTCAGTAGTGATTCAGGTCAAGTGACTACTTTCGGGCATGCTGCCATATTGTGTACCCTGGCTTGATGCATACCAAACGAAATGGCTTTTGAAGCCCAGTCTGGCTACGACTAAATGAGTCCACATTGGATGATGACTATTGACGTGGTCACGTGACCAATGTTCAGTCGAGTGCAGTGGTCTTCTACCCAGGGTTGATGCATATCAAACGAAATGGTTTCCGAAGCCCGGCTCAGCTACCACCATGATGAGGTCATATGACCAAGTCACTAGTGATTAGGGACGCACGATCACCATATAGAGCACTGGAAACTATCTCTACATACCCATGATGCCTATCAGACGACGCGGATGAAGAAGCTCTCTTCGAATACGAGAGTGAGAGGGTTGACACGGACAATTCAGTAGTGATTCAGGTCAAGTGACTACTTTCGGGCATGCTGCCATTTTGTGTACCCTGGCTTGATGCGTATCAAACGAAATGGCTTTTGAAGCCCAGTCTGGCTACGACTAAATGAGTCCACATTGGATGATGACTAGTGACGTGGTCACGTGACCAATGTTCAGTCGAGTGCAGTGCTCTTCTACCCAGGGATGATGCATATCAAAGGAAATGGTTTCCGAAGCCCGGCTCAGCTACAACCATGATGAGGTCACATGACCAAGTCACTAGTGATTAGGGACGCACGATCACCATATAGAGCGCTGGAAACTATCTCTACATACCCATGACGCATATCAGACGACGCGGATGGAGAAGCTCTCTTGGAATAGGAGAGTGAGAGAGTATACACGGACAATTCAGTAATGATTCAGGTCACGTGACTACTTTTGGGCATGCTGCCATATTGTGTACCCTGGCTTGATGCATATCAAACGAAATGGCTTTTGAAGCCCAGTCTGGCTACGACTAAATGAGTCCACATTGGATGATGACTAGTGAGGTGGTCACGTGACCAATGTTCAGTCGAGTGCAGTGCTCTTCTACCCAGGGTTGATGCATATCAAACGAAATGGTTTCCGAAGCCCGGCTCAGCTACCACCATGTTGAGATCACATGACCAAGTCACTAGTGATTAGGGACGCATGATCACCATATAGAGCTTTGGAAACTATCTCTACATACCCATGACGCATATCACACGACGCGGATGGAGCAGGTCTCTTAGAATACGAGAGTGAGAGAGTTGACACGGACAATTCAGTAGTGATTCAGGTCAAGTGACTACTTTCGGGCATGCTGCCATATTGTGTACCCTGGCTTGATGCATATCAAACGAAATGGCTTTTGAAGCCCAGTCTGGCTATGACTAAATGAGTCCACATTGGATGATGACTAGTGACGTGGTCACGTGACCAATGTTCAGTCGAGGGCAGTGCTCTTCTACCCAGGGATGATGCATATCAAAGGAAATGGTTTCCGAAGCCCGGCTCAGCTACCACCATGATGAGGTCACATGACCAAGTCACTAGTGATTAGGGACGCACGATCACCATATAGAGCGCTGGAAACTATCTCTACATACCCATGACGCATATCAGACGACGCGGATGGAAAAGCTCTCTTCGAATACGAGAGTGAGAGAGTTGACACGGACAATTCAGTCGTGATTCAGGTCACGTGACTACTTTCGGGCATGCTGCCATATTGTGTACCCTGGCTTGATGCATATCAAACGAAATGGTTTTTGAAGCCCAGTCTGGCTATGACTAAATGAGTCCACATAGGATGATCAATAGTGACGTGGTCACGTGAATAATGTTCAGTCGAGTGCAGTGCTCTTCTACCCAGGGATGATGCATATCAAGCGAAATGGTTTCCGAAGCCCCGCTCAGCTACCACCATGTGGAGGTCACATGACCAAGTCACCAGTGATTAGGGACGCACGATCACCATATAGAGCGCTGGAAACTATCTCTACATACCCATGACGCCTAAAAGACGACGCGGATGAAGAAGCTCTCTTCGAATACGAGAGTGAGAGAGTTGACACGGACAATTCAGTCGTGATTCAGGTCACGTGACTACTTTCGGGCATGCTGCCATATTGTGTACCCTGGCTTGATGCATATCAAACGAAATGGCTTTTGAAGCCCAGTCTGGCTACGACTAAATGAGTCCACATTGGATGATGACTAGTGACGTGGTCACGTGACCAATGTTCATTCGAGTGCAGTGCTCTTCTACCCAGGGATGATGCATATCAAAAGAAATGTTTTCCGAAGCCCGGCTCAGCTACCACCATGATGAGGTCACATGACCAAGTCACTAGTGATTAGGGACGCACGATCACCATATAGAGCGCTGGAAACTATCTCTACATACCCATGACGCATATCAGACGACGCGGATGGAAAAGCTCTCTTCGAATACGAGAGTGAGAGAGTTGACACGGACAATTCAGTCGTGATTCAGGTCACGTGACTACTTTCGGGCATGCTGCCATATTGTGTACCCTGGCTTGATGCATATCAAACGAAATGGTTTTTGAAGCCCAGTCTGGCTATGACTAAATGAGTCCACATAGGATGATCAATAGTGACGTGGTCACGTGAATAATGTTCAGTCGAGTGCAGTGCTCTTCTACCCAGGGATGATGCATATCAAGCGAAATGGTTTCCGAAGCCCCGCTCAGCTACCACCATGTGGAGGTCACATGACCAAGTCACCAGTGATTAGGGACGCACGATCACCATATAGAGCGCTGGAAACTATCTCTACATACCCATGACGCCTAAAAGACGACGCGGATGAAGAAGCTCTCTTCGAATACGAGAGTGAGAGAGTTGACACGGACAATTCAGTCGTGATTCAGGTCACGTGACTACTTTCGGGCATGCTGCCATATTGTGTACCCTGGCTTGATGCATATCAAACGAAATGGCTTTTGAAGCCCAGTCTGGCTACGACTAAATGAGTCCACATTGGATGATGACTAGTGACGTGGTCACGTGACCAATGTTCATTCGAGTGCAGTGCTCTTCTACCCAGGGATGATGCATATCAAAAGAAATGGTTTCCGAACCCCGGCTCAGCTACCACCATGATGAGGTCACATGACCAAGTCACTAGTGATTAGGGACGCACGATCACCATATAGAGCGCTGGAAACTATCTCTACATACCCATGATGCATATCAGACGACGCGGATGAAGAAGCTCTCTTGGAATACGAGAGTGAGAGAGTTGACACGGACAATTCAGTAATGATTCCGGTCACGTGACTACTTTCGGGCATGCTGCCATATTGTGTACCCTGGCTTGATGAATATCAAACGAAATGGTTTTTGAAGCCCAGTCTGGCTATGACTAAATGAGTCCGCATTGGATGATCACTAGTGACGTGGTCACGTGGCCAATGTTCAGTCGCGTGCAGTGCTCTTCTACCCAGGGATGATGCATATCAAGCGAAATGGTTTCCGAAGCCCCGCTCAGCTACCACCATGATGAGGTCACATGACCAAGTCACTAGTGATTAGGGACGCACGATCACCATATAGAGCGCTGGAAACTATCTCTACATACCCATGACGCCTATCAGACGACGCGGATGAAGAAGCTCTCTTCGAATACGAGAGTGAGAGGGTTGACACGGACAATTCAGTAGTGATTCAGGTCAAGTGACTACTTTCGGGCATGCTGCCATATTGTGTACCCTGGCTTGATGCATACCAAACGAAATGGCTTTTGAAGCCCAGTCTGGCTACGACTAAATGAGTCCACATTGGATGATGACTAGTGGCGTGGTCACGTGACCAATGTTCAGTCGAGTGCAGTGGTCTTCTACCCAGGGTTGATGCATATCAAACGAAATGGTTTCCGAAGCCCGGCTCAGCTACCACCATGATGAGGTCACATGACCAAGTCACTAGTGATTAGGGACGCACGATCACCATATAGAGCACTGGAAACTATCTCTACATACCCATGACGCCTATCAGACGACCCGGATGAAGAAGCTCTCTTCGAATACGAGAGTGAGAGGGTTGACACGGACAATTCAGTAGTGATTCAGGTCAAGTGACTGCTTTCGGGCATGCTGCCATATTGTGTACCCTGGCTTGATGCATATCAAACGAAATGGCTTTTGAAGCCCAGTCTGGCTACGACTAAATGAGTCCACATTGGATGATGACTAGTGACGTGGTCACGTGACCAATGTTCAGTCGAGTGCAGTGCTCTTCTACCCAGGGATGATGCATATCAAAGGAAATGGTTTCCGAAGCCCGGCTCAGCTACAACCATGATGAGGTCACATGACCAAGTCACTAGTGATTAGGGACGCACGATCACCATATAGAGCGCTGGAAACTATCTCTACATACCCATGACGCATATCAGACGACGCGGATGGAGAAGCTCTCTTGGAATAGGAGAGTGAGAGAGTATACACGGACAATTCAGTAATGATTCAGGTCACGTGACTACTTTTGGGCATGCTGCCATATTGTGTACCCTGGCTTGATGCATATCAAACGAAATGGCTTTTGAAGCCCAGTCTGGCTACGACTAAATGAGTCCACATTGGATGATGACTAGTGACGTGGTCACGTGACCAATGTTCAGTCGAGTGCAGTGCTCTTCTACCCAGGGTTGATGCATATCAAACGAAATGGTTTCCGAAGCCCGGCTCAGCTACCACCATGATGAGGTCACATGACCAAGTCACTAGTGATTAGGGACCCAGGATCACCATATAGAGCGCTGGAAACTATCTCTACATACCCATGACGCATATCAGACGACGCGGATGGAAAAGCTCTCTTCGAATACGAGAGTGTGAGAGTTGACACGGACAATTCAGCCGTGATTCAGGTCACGTGACTACTTTCGGGCATGCTGCCATATTGTGTACCCTGGCTTGATGCATATCAAACGAAATGGCTTTTGAAGCCCAGTCTGGCTACGACTAAATGAGTCCACATTGGATGATGACTAGTGACATGGTCACGTGACCAATGTTCAGTCGAGTGCAGTGCTCTTCTACCCAGGGATGATGCATATCAAACGAAATGGTTTCCGAAGCCCGGCTCAGCTACCACCATGATGAGGTCACATGACCAAGTCACTAGTGATTAGAGACACACGATCACCATATAGAGCATTGGAAACTATCTCCACATACCCATGACGCATATCAGACGACGCGGATGGAAAAGCTCTCTTCGAATACGAGAGTGAGAGAGTTGACACGGACAATTCAGTCGTGATTCCGGTCACGTGACTACTTTCGGGCATGCTGCCATATTGTGTACCCTGGCTTGATGAATATCAAACGAAACGGTTTTTGAAGCCCAGTCTGGCTATGACTAAATGAGTCCGCATTGGAAGATCACTAGTGACGTGGTCACGTGACCAATGTTCAGTCGCGTGCAGTGCTCTTCTACCCAGGGATGATGCATATCAAGCGAAATGGTTTCCGAAGCCCCGCTCAGCAACCACCATGATGAGGTCACATGACCAAGTCACTAGTGATTAGGGACGCACGATCACCATATAGAGCGCTGGAAACTATCTCTACATACCCATAACGCATATTAGACGACGCGGATGAAGAAGCTCTCTTCGAATACGAGAGTGAGAGAGTTGACACGGACAATTCAGTAGTGATTCAGGTCACTTGACTACTTTCGGGCATGCTGCCATATTGTGTACCCTGGCTTGATGCATATCAAACGAAATGGTTTTTGAAGCCCAGTCTGGCTATGACTAAATGAGTCCACATTGGATGATCACTACTGACGTGGTCACGTGACCAATGTTCAGTCGAGTGCAGTGCTCTTCCACCCAGGGATGATGCATATCAAACGAAATGGTTTCCGAAGCCCGGCTCAGCTACCACCATGTTGAGGTCACATGACCAAGTCACTAGTGATTAGGGACGCATGATCACCATATAGAGCGTTGGAAACTATCTCTACATACCCATGACGCATATCACACGACGCGGATAGAATAGGTCTCTTAGAATACGAGAGTGAGAGAGTTGACATGGACAATTCTGTAGTGATTCAGGTCACGGGACTACTTTCGGGCATGCTGCCATATTGTGTACCCTGGCTTGATGCATATCAAACGAAATGGTTTTTGAAGCGCAGTCTGGCTATGAGCAAGTGAGTCCGCATTGGATGATCACTAGTGACGTGGTCACGTGACCAATGTTCAGTCGAGTGCAGTGCTCTTCTACCCAGGGATGATGCATATCAAGCGAAATGGTTTCCGAAGCCCCGCTCAGCTACCACCATGAGGAGGTCACATGACCAAGTCACTAGTGATTAGGGACGCACGATCACCATATAGAGCGCTGGAAACTATCTCTACATACCCATGACGCCTAAAAGACGACGCGGATGAAGAAGCTCTCTTAGAATACGAGAGTGAGAGAGTTTACACGGACAATTCTGTAGTGATTCAGGTCACGTGACTAGTTTCGGGCATGCTACCATATTGTGTACCCTGGCTTAATGCATATCAAACGAAATGGTTTTTGAAGCGCAGTCTGGCTATGACTAAATGAGTCCGCATTGGATGATCACTAGTGACGTGGTCACGTGACCAATGTTCTGTCGAGTGCAGTGCTCTTCTACCCAGGGTTGATGCATATCAAACGAAATGGTTTCCGAAGCCCGGCTCAGCTACCACCATGATGAGGTCACATGACCAAGTCACTAGTGATTAGGGACACACGATCAACATATAGAGCGCTGGAAACTATCTCTACATACCCATGACGCATATCAGACGACGCGGATGGAAAAGCTCTCTTCGAATACGAGAGTGAGAGAGTTGACATGGACAATTCAGTCGTGATTCAGGTCACGTGACTACTTTCGGGCATGCTGCCATATTGTGTACCCTGGCTTGATGCATATCAAACGAAATGGTTTTTGAAGCCCAGTCTGGCTATGCCTAAATGAGTCCACATATGATGATCAATAGTGACGTGGTCAAGTGACCCATGTTCAGTCGAGTGCAGTGCTCTTCTACCCAGGGATGATGCATATCAAGCGAAATGGTTTCCGAAGCCCCGCTCAGCTACCACCATGATGAGGTCACATGACCAAGTCACTAGTGATTAGGGACGCACGATCACCATATAGAGCGCTGGAAACTATCTCTACATACCCATGATGCATATCAGACGACGCGGATGAAGAAGCTCTCTTGGAATACGAGAGTGAGAGAGTTGGCACGGACAATTCAGTAATGATTCAGGTCACGTGACAACTTTCGGGCATGCTGCCATATTGTGTACCCTGGCTTGATGCATATCAAACGAAATGGCTTTTGAAGCCCAGTCTGGCTACGACTAAATGAGTCCACATTGGATGATCACTAGTGACGTGGTCACGTCACCAATGTTCAGTCGCGTGCAGTGCTCTTCTACCCAGGGATGATGCATATCAAGCGAAATGGTTTCCGAAGCCCCGCTCAGCTACCACCATGATGAGGTCACATGACCAAGTCACTAGTGATTAAGGACGCACTATCACCATATAGAGCGCTGGAAACTATCTCTACATACCCATGACGCATATTAGACGACGCGGATGAAGAAGCTCTCTTCGAATACGACAGTGAGAGAGTTGCCACGGACAATACAGTAGTGATTCAGGTCACGTGACTACTTTCGGGCATGCTGCCATATTGTTTACCCTGGCTTGATGCATATCAAACGAAATGGCTCTTGAAGCCCAGTCTGGCTATGACTAAATGAGTCCACATTGGATGATCACTTGTGACGTGGTCACGTGACCAATGTTCAGTCGAGTGCAGTGCTCTTCCACCCAGGGATGATGCATATCAAACGAAATGGTTTCCGAAGCCCGGCTCAGCTACCACCATGTTGAGATCACATGACCAAGTCACTAGTGATTAGGGACGCATGATCACCATATAGAGCTTTGGAAACTATCTCTACATACCCATGACGCATATCACACGACGCGGATGGAGTAGGTCTCTTAGAATACGAGAGTGAGAGAGTTGACACGGACAATTCAGTAGTGATTCAGGTCAAGTGACTACTTTCAGGCATGCTGCCATATTGTGTACCCTGGCTTGATGCATATCAAACGAAATGGCTTTTGAAGCCCAGTCTGGCTATGACTAAATGGGTCCACATTGGATGATGACTAGTGACGTGGTCACGTGACCAATGTTCAGTCGAGGGCAGTGCTCTTCTACCCAGGGATGATGCATATCAAAGGAAATGGTTTCCGAAGCCCGGCTCAGCTACCACCATGATGAGGTCACATGACCAAGTCACTAGTGATTAGGGACGCACGATCGCCATATAGAGCGCTGGCAACTATCTCTACATACCCATGACGCATATCACACGACGCGGATAGAATAGGTCTCTTAGAATACGAGAGTGAGAGAGTTGACATGGACAATTCTGTAGTGATTCAGGTCACGGGACTACTTTCGGGCATGCTGCCATATTGTGTACCCTGGCTTGATGCATATCAAACGAAATGGTTTTTGAAGCGCAGTCTGGCTATGAGCAAGTGAGTCCGCATTGGATGATCACTAGTGACGTGGTCACGTGACCAATGTTCAGTCGAGTGCAGTGCTCTTCTACCCAGGGATGATGCATATCAAGCGAAATGGTTTCCGAAGCCCCGCTCAGCTACCACCATGAGGAGGTCACATGACCAAGTCACTAGTGATTAGGGACGCACGATCACCATATAGAGCGCTGGAAACTATCTCTACATACCCATGACGCCTAAAAGACGACGCGGATGAAGAAGCTCTCTTAGAATACGAGAGTGAGAGAGTTTACACGGACAATTCTGTAGTGATTCAGGTCACGTGACTAGTTTCGGGCATGCTACCATATTGTGTACCCTGGCTTAATGCATATCAAACGAAATGGTTTTTGAAGCGCAGTCTGGCTATGACTAAATGAGTCCGCATTGGATGATCACTAGTGACGTGGTCACGTGACCAATGTTCTGTCGAGTGCAGTGCTCTTCTACCCAGGGTTGATGCATATCAAACGAAATGGTTTCCGAAGCCCGGCTCAGCTACCACCATGATGAGGTCACATGACCAAGTCACTAGTGATTAGGGACACACGATCAACATATAGAGCGCTGGAAACTATCTCTACATACCCATGACGCATATCAGACGACGCGGATGGAAAAGCTCTCTTCGAATACGAGAGTGAGAGAGTTGACATGGACAATTCAGTCGTGATTCAGGTCACGTGACTACTTTCGGGCATGCTGCCATATTGTGTACCCTGGCTTGATGCATATCAAACGAAATGGTTTTTGAAGCCCAGTCTGGCTATGCCTAAATGAGTCCACATATGATGATCAATAGTGACGTGGTCAAGTGACCCATGTTCAGTCGAGTGCAGTGCTCTTCTACCCAGGGATGATGCATATCAAGCGAAATGCTTTCCGAAGCCCCGCTCAGCTACCACCATGATGAGGTCACATGACCAAGTCACTAGTGATTAGGGACGCACGATCACCATATAGAGCGCTGGAAACTATCTCTACATACCCATGATGCATATCAGACGACGCGGATGAAGAAGCTCTCTTGGAATACGAGAGTGAGAGAGTTGACACGGACAATTCAGTAATGATTCAGGTCACGTGACAACTTTCGGGCATGCTGCCATATTGTGTACCCTGGCTTGATGCATATCAAACGAAATGGCTTTTGAAGCCCAGTCTGGCTACGACTAAATGAGTCCACATTGGATGATCACTAGTGACGTGGTCACGTCACCAATGTTCAGTCGCGTGCAGTGCTCTTCTACCCAGGGATGATGCATATCAAGCGAAATGGTTTCCGAAGCCCCGCTCAGCTACCACCATGATGAGGTCACATGACCAAGTCACTAGTGATTAAGGACGCACTATCACCATATAGAGCGCTGGAAACTATCTCTACATACCCATGACGCATATTAGACGACGCGGATGAAGAAGCTCTCTTCGAATACGACAGTGAGAGAGTTGCCACGGACAATACAGTAGTGATTCAGGTCACGTGACTACTTTCGGGCATGCTGCCATATTGTTTACCCTGGCTTGATGCATATCAAACGAAATGGCTCTTGAAGCCCAGTCTGGCTATGACTAAATGAGTCCACATTGGATGATCACTTGTGACGTGGTCACGTGACCAATGTTCAGTCGAGTGCAGTGCTCTTCCACCCAGGGATGATGCATATCAAACGAAATGGTTTCCGAAGCCCGGCTCAGCTACCACCATGTTGAGATCACATGACCAAGTCACTAGTGATTAGGGACGCATGATCACCATATAGAGCTTTGGAAACTATCTCTACATACCCATGACGCATATCACACGACGCGGATGGAGTAGGTCTCTTAGAATACGAGAGTGAGAGAGTTGACACGGACAATTCAGTAGTGATTCAGGTCAAGTGACTACTTTCAGGCATGCTGCCATATTGTGTACCCTGGCTTGATGCATATCAAACGAAATGGCTTTTGAAGCCCAGTCTGGCTATGACTAAATGGGTCCACATTGGATGATGACTAGTGACGTGGTCACGTGACCAATGTTCAGTCGAGGGCAGTGCTCTTCTACCCAGGGATGATGCATATCAAAGGAAATGGTTTCCGAAGCCCGGCTCAGCTACCACCATGATGAGGTCACATGACCAAGTCACTAGTGATTAGGGACGCACGATCGCCATATAGAGCGCTGGAAACTATCTCTACATACCCATGACGCATATCAGACGACGCGGATGAAGAAGCTCTCTTGGAATAGGAGAGTGAGAGAGTTGACACGGACAATTCAGTAATGATTCAGGTCACGTGACTGCTTTCGGGCATGCTGCCATAGCGTGTACCCTGGCTTGATGCGTATCAAACGAAATGGCTTTTGAAGCCCAGTCTGGCTACGACTAAATGAGTCCACATTGGATGATGACTAGTGACGTGGTCACGTGACCAATGTTCAGTCGAGTGCAGTGCTCTTCTACCCAGGGTTGATGCATATCAAACGAAATCGTTTCCGAAGCCCGGCTCAGCTACCACCATGATGAGGTCACATGACCAAGTCACTAGTGATTAGGGACGCACGAT
Organism: Dermacentor variabilis; assembly: GCF_050947875.1. Taxonomy (NCBI): domain Eukaryota; kingdom Metazoa; phylum Arthropoda; class Arachnida; order Ixodida; family Ixodidae; genus Dermacentor; species Dermacentor variabilis. Next base: position 79,408,885 of record NC_134576.1, on the reverse strand, counting down.
CACCATATAGAGCGCTGGAAACTATCTCTACATACCCATGACGCATATCACACGACGCGGATGGAGTAGGTCTCTTAGAATACGAGAGTGAGAGAGTTGACACGGACAATTCAGTAGTGATTCAGGTCAAGTGACTACTTTCAGGCATGCTGCCATATTGTGTACCCTGGCTTGATGCATATCAAACGAAATGGCTTTTGAAGCCCAGTCTGGCTATGACTAAATGGGTCCACATTGGATGATGACTAGTGACGTGGTCACGTGACCAATGTTCAGTCGAGGGCACTGCTCTTCTACCCAGGGATGATGCATATCAAAGGAAATGGTTTCCGAAGCCCGGCTCAGCTACCACCATGATGAGGTCACATGACCAAGTCACTAGTGATTAGGGACGCACGATCGCCATATAGAGCGCTGGAAACTATCTCTACATACCCATGACGCATATCAGACGACGCGGATGAAGAAGCTCTCTTGGAATAGGAGAGTGAGAGAGTTGACACGGACAATTCAGTAATGATTCAGGTCACGTGACTGCTTTCGGGCATGCTGCCATAGCGTGTACCCTGGCTTGATGCGTATCAAACGAAATGGCTTTTGAAGCCCAGTCTGGCTACGACTAAATGAGTCCACATTGGATGATGACTAGTGACGTGGTCACGTGACCAATGTTCAGTCGAGTGCAGTGCTCTTCTACCCAGGGTTGATGCATATCAAACGAAATCGTTTCCGAAGCCCGGCTCAGCTACCACCATGATGAGGTCACATGACCAAGTCACTAGTGATTAGGGACGCACGATCACCATATAGAGCGCTGGAAACTATCTCTACATACCCATGATGCATATCAGACGACGCGGATGAAGAAGCTCTCTTGGAATACGAGAGTGAGAGAGTTGACACGGACAATTCAGTAATGATTCAGGTCACGTGACTACTTTCGGGCATGCTGCCATATTGTGTACCCTGGCTTGATGCATATGAAACGAAATGGCTTTTGAAGCCCCGTCTGGCTACGACTAAATGAGTCCACATTGGATGTAGACTAGTGACGTGGTCACGTGACCAATGTTCAGTCGAGTGCAGTGGTCTTCTACCCAGGGTTGATGCATATCAAACGAAATGGTTTCCGAAGCCCGGCTCAGCTACCACCATGATGAGGTCACATGACCAAGTCACTAGTGATTAGGGACGCACGATCACCATATAGAGCACTGGAAACTATCTCTACATACCCATGATGCATATCAGACGACGCGGATGAAGAAGCTCTCTTGGAATACGAGAGTGAGAGAGTTGACACGGACAATTCAGTAATGATTCAGGTCACGTGACAACTTTCGGGCATGCTGCCATATTGTGTACCCTGGCTTGATGCATATCAAACGAAATGGCTTTTGAAGCCCAGTCTGGCTACGACTAAATGAGTCCACATTGGATGATCACTAGTGACCTGGTAACGTCACCAATGTTCAGTCGCGTGCAGTGCTCTTCTACCCAGGGATGATGCATATCAAGCGAAATGGTTTCCGAAGCCCCGCTCAGCTACCACCATGATGAGGTCACATGACCAAGTCACTAGTGATTAAGGACGCACTATCACCATATAGAGCGCTGGAAACTATCTCTACATACCCATGACGCATATTAGACGACGCGGATGAAGAAGCTCTCTTCGAATACGACAATGAGAGAGTTGCCACGGACAATTCAGTAGTGATTCAGGTCACGTGACTACTTTCGGGCATGCTGCCATATTGTTTACCCTGGCTTGATGCATATCAAACGAAATGGCTCTTGAAGCCCAGTCTGGCTATGACTAAATGAGTCCACATTGGATGATCACTAGTGACGTGGTCACGTGACCAATGTTCAGTCGAGTGCAGTGCTCTTCCACCCAGGGATGATGCATATCAAACGAAATGGTTTCCGAAGCCCGGCTCAGCTACCACCATGTTGAGATCACATGACCAAGTCACTAGTGATTAGGGACGCATAATCACCATATAGAGCTTTGGAAACTATCTCTACATACCCATGACGCATATCACACGACGCGGATGGAGTAGGTCTCTTAGAATACGAGAGTGAGAGAGTTGACACGGACAATTCAGTAGTGATTCAGGTCAAGTGACTACTTTCAGGCATGCTGCCATATTGTGTACCCTGGCTTGATGCATATCAAACGAAATGGCTTTTGAAGCCCAGTCTGGCTATGACTAAATGGGTCCACATTGGATGATGACTAGTGACGTGGTCACGTGACCAATGTTCAGTCGAGGGCACTGCTCTTCTACCCAGGGATGATGCATATCAAAGGAAATGGTTTCCGAAGCCCGGCTCAGCTACCACCATGATGAGGTCACATGACCAAGTCACTAGTGATTAGGGACGCACGATCGCCATATAGAGCGCTGGAAACTATCTCTACATACCCATGACGCATATCAGACGACGCGGATGAAGAAGCTCTCTTGGAATAGGAGAGTGAGAGAGTTGACACGGACAATTCAGTAATGATTCAGGTCACGTGACTGCTTTCGGGCATGCTGCCATAGCGTGTACCCTGGCTTGATGCGTATCAAACGAAATGGCTTTTGAAGCCCAGTCTGGCTACGACTAAATGAGTCCACATTGGATGATGACTAGTGACGTGGTCACGTGACCAATGTTCAGTCGAGTGCAGTGCTCTTCTACCCAGGGTTGATGCATATCAAACGAAATCGTTTCCGAAGCCCGGCTCAGCTACCACCATGATGAGGTCACATGACCAAGTCACTAGTGATTAGGGACGCACGATCACCATATAGAGCGCTGGAAACTATCTCTACATACCCATGATGCATATCAGACGACGCGGATGAAGAAGCTCTCTTGGAATACGAGAGTGAGAGAGTTGACACGGACAATTCAGTAATGATTCAGGTCACGTGACTACTTTCGGGCATGCTGCCATATTGTGTACCCTGGCTTGATGCATATGAAACGAAATGGCTTTTGAAGCCCCGTCTGGCTACGACTAAATGAGTCCACATTGGATGTTGACTAGTGACGTGGTCACGTGACCAATGTTCAGTCGAGTGCAGTGGTCTTCTACCCAGGGTTGATGCATATCAAACGAAATGGTTTCCGAAGCCCGGCTCAGCTACCACCATGATGAGGTCACATGACCAAGTCACTAGTGATTAGGGACGCACGATCACCATATAGAGCACTGGAAACTATCTCTACATACCCATGATGCATATCAGACGACGCGGATGAAGAAGCTCTCTTGGAATACGAGAGTGAGAGAGTTGACACGGACAATTCAGTAATGATTCAGGTCACGTGACAACTTTCGGGCATGCTGCCATATTGTGTACCCTGGCTTGATGCATATCAAACGAAATGGCTTTTGAAGCCCAGTCTGGCTACGACTAAATGAGTCCACATTGGATGATCACTAGTGACCTGGTAACGTCACCAATGTTCAGTCGCGTGCAGTGCTCTTCTACCCAGGGATGATGCATATCAAGCGAAATGGTTTCCGAAGCCCCGCTCAGCTACCACCATGATGAGGTCACATGACCAAGTCACTAGTGATTAAGGACGCACTATCACCATATAGAGCGCTGGAAACTATCTCTACATACCCATGACGCATATTAGACGACGCGGATGAAGAAGCTCTCTTCGAATACGACAATGAGAGAGTTGCCACGGACAATTCAGTAGTGATTCAGGTCACGTGACTACTTTCGGGCATGCTGCCATATTGTTTACCCTGGCTTGATGCATATCAAACGAAATGGCTCTTGAAGCCCAGTCTGGCTATGACTAAATGAGTCCACATTGGATGATCACTAGTGACGTGGTCACGTGACCAATGTTCAGTCGAGTGCAGTGCTCTTCCACCCAGGGATGATGCATATCAAACGAAATGGTTTCCGAAGCCCGGCTCAGCTACCACCATGTTGAGATCACATGACCAAGTCACTAGTGATTAGGGACGCATAATCACCATATAGAGCTTTGGAAACTATCTCTACATACCCATGACGCATATCACACGACGCGGATGGAGTAGGTCTCTTAGAATACGAGAGTGAGAGAGTTGACACGGACAATTCAGTAGTGATTCAGGTCAAGTGACTACTTTCGGGCATGCTGGCATATTGTGTACCCTGGCTTGATGCATATCAAACGAAATGGCTTTTGAAGCCCAGTCTGGCTACGACTAAATGAGTCCACATTGGATGATGACTAGTGACGTGGTCACGTGACCAATGTTCAGTCGAGTGCAGTGCTCTTCTACCCAGGGTTGATGCATATCAAACGAAATCGTTTCCGAAGCCCGGCTCAGCTACCACCATGATGAGGTCACATGACCAAGTCACTAGTGATTAGGGACGCACGATCACCATATAGAGCGCTGGAAACTATCTCTACATACCCATGATGCATATCAGACGACGCGGATGAAGAAGCTCTCTTGGAATACGAGAGTGAGAGAGTTGACACGGACAATTCAGTAATGATTCAGGTCACGTGACTACTTTCGGGCATGCTGCCATATTGTGTACCCTGGCTTGATGCATATGAAACGAAATGGCTTTTGAAGCCCCGTCTGGCTACGACTAAATGAGTCCACATTGGATGTTGACTAGTGACGTGGTCACGTGACCAATGTTCAGTCGAGTGCAGTGGTCTTCTACCCAGGGTTGATGCATATCAAACGAAATGGTTTCCGAAGCCCGGCTCAGCTACCACCATGATGAGGTCACATGACCAAGTCACTAGTGATTAGGGACGCACGATCACCATATAGAGCACTGGAAACTATCTCTACATACCCATGACGCCTATCAGACGACGCGGATGAAGAAGCTCTCTTCGAATACGAGAGTGAGAGGGTTGACACGGACAATTCAGTAGTGATTCAGGTCAAGTGACTACTTTCGGGCATGCTGCCATATTGTGTACCCTGGCTTGATGCATATCAAACGAAATGGCTTTTGAAGCCCAGTCTGGCTACGACTAAATGAGTCCACATTGGATGATGACTAGTGACGTGGTCACGTGACCAATGTTCAGTCGAGTGCAGTGCTCTTCTACCCAGGGATGATGCATATCAAAGGAAATGGTTTCCGAAGCCCCGCTCAGCTACCACCATGATGAGGTCACATGACCAAGTCACTAGTGATTAGGGACGCACGATCACCATATAGAGTGCTGGAAACTATCTCTACATACCCATGATGCATATCAGACGACGCGGATGAAGAAGCTCTCTTGGAATACGAGAGTGAGAGAGTTGACACGGACAATTCAGTAATGATTCAGGTCACGTGACAACTTTCGGGCATGCTGCCATATTGTGTACCCTGGCTTGATGCATATCAAACGAAATGGCTTTTGAAGCCCAGTCTGGCTACGACTAAATGAGTCCACATTGGATGATGACTAGTGACGTGGTCACGTGACCAATGTTCAGTCGAGGGCAGTGCTCTTCTACCCAGGGATGATGCATATCAAAGGAAATGGTTTCCGAAGCCCGGCTCAGCTACCACCATGATGAGGTCACATGACCAAGTCACTAGTGATTAGGGACGCACGATCACCATATAGAGCGCTGGAAACTATCTCTACATACCCATGACGCATATCAGACGACGCGGATGAAGAAGCTCTCTTGGAATAGGAGAGTGAGAGAGTTGACACGGACAATTCAGTAATGATTCAGGTCACGTGACTACTTTCGGGCATGCTGCCATAGCGTGTACCCTGGCTTGATGCGTATCAAACGAAATGGCTTTTGAAGCCCAGTCTGGCTACGACTAAATGAGTCCACATTGGATGATGACTAGTGACGTGGTCACGTGACCAATGTTCAGTCGAGTGCAGTGCTCTTCTACCCAGGGTTGATGCATATCAAACGAAATGGTTTCCGAAGCCCCGCTCAGCTACCACCATGTGGAGGTCACATGACCAAGTCACTAGTGATTAGGGACGCACGATCAGCATATAGAGCACTGGAAACTATCTCTACATACCCATGACGCCTAAAAGACGACGCGGATGAAGAAGCTCTCTTCGAATACGAGAGTGAGAGAGTTGACACGGACAATTCAGTCGTGATTCAGGTCACGTGACTACTTTCGGGCATGCTGCCATATTGTGTACCCTGGCTTGATGCATATCAAACGAAATGGCTTTTGAAGCCCAGTCTGGCTACGACTAAATGAGTCCACATTGGATGATGACTAGTGACGTGGTCACGTGACCAATGTTCATTCGAGTGCAGTGCTCTTCTACCCAGGGATGATGCATATCAAAAGAAATGGTTTCCGAAGCCTGGCTCAGCTACCACCATGATGAGGTCACATGACCAAGTCACTAGTGATTAGGGACGCACGATCACCATATAGAGCGCTGGAAACTATCTCTACATACCCATGATGCATATCAGACGACGCGGATGAAGAAGCTCTCTTGGAATACGAGAGTGAGAGAGTTGACACGGACAATTCAGTAATGATTCAGGTCACGTGACTACTTTCGGGCATGCTGCCATATTGTGTACCCTGGCTTGATGCATATGAAACGAAATGGCTTTTGAAGCCCCGTCTGGCTACGACTAAATGAGTCCACATTGGATGTTGACTAGTGACGTGGTCACGTGACCAATGTTCAGTTGAGTGCAGTGCTCTTCTACCCAGGGATGATGCATATCAAACGAAATGTTTTCCGAAGCCCGGCTCAGCTACCACCATGATGAGGTCACATGACCAAGTCACTAGTGATTAGGGACACACGATCACCATATAGAGCGCTGGAAACTATCTCTACATATCCATGACGCATATCAGACGACGCGGATGGAAAAGCTCTCTTCGAATACGAGAGTGAGAGAGTTGACACGGACAATTCAGTCGTGATTCCGGTCACGTGACTACTTTCGGGCATGCTGCCATATTGTGTACCCTGGCTTGATGAATATCAAACGAAATGGTTTTTGAAGCCCTGTCTGGCTATGACTAAATGAGTCCGCATTGGATGATCACTAGTGACGTGGGCACGTGACCAATGTTCAGTCGCGTGCAGTGCTCTTCTACCCAGGGATGATGCATATCAAGCGAAACGGTTTCCGAAGCCCCGCTCAGCTACCACCATGATGAGGTCACATGACCAAGTCACTAGTGATTAGGGACGCACGATCACCATATAGAGCGCTGGAAACTATCTCTACATACCCATGACGCCTATCAGACGACGCGGATGAAGAAGCTCTCTTCGAATACGAGAGTGAGAGGGTTGACACGGACAATTCAGTAGTGATTCAGGTCAAGTGACTACTTTCGGGCATGCTGCCATATTGTGTACCCTGGCTTGATGCATATCAAACGAAATGGCTTTTGAAGCCCAGTCTGGCTACGACTAAATGAGTCCACATTGGATGATGACTAGTGACGTGGTCACGTGACCAATGTTCAGTCGAGTGCAGTGCTCTTCTACCCAGGGTTGATGCATATCAAACGAAATCGTTTCCGAAGCCCGGCTCAGCTACCACCATGATGAGGTCACATGACCAAGTCACTAGTGATTAGGGACGCACGATCACCATATAGAGCGCTGGAAACTATCTCTACATACCCATGATGCATATCAGACGACGCGGATGAAGAAGCTCTCTTGGAATACGAGAGTGAGAGAGTTGACACGGACAATTCAGTAATGATTCAGGTCACGTGACTACTTTCGGGCATGCTGCCATATTGTGTACCCTGGCTTGATGCATATGAAACGAAATGGCTTTTGAAGCCCCGTCTGGCTACGACTAAATGAGTCCACATTGGATGTTGACTAGTGACGTGGTCACGTGACCAATGTTCAGTCGAGTGCAGTGGTCTTCTACCCAGGGTTGATGCATATCAAACGAAATGGTTTCCGAAGCCCGGCTCAGCTACCACCATGATGAGGTCACATGACCAAGTCACTAGTGATTAGGGACGCACGATCACCATATAGAGCACTGGAAACTATCTCTACATACCCATGATGCATATCAGACGACGCGGATGAAGAAGCTCTCTTGGAATACGAGAGTGAGAGAGTTGACACGGACAATTCAGTAATGATTCAGGTCACGTGACAACTTTCGGGCATGCTGCCATATTGTGTACCCTGGCTTGATGCATATCAAACGAAATGGCTTTTGAAGCCCAGTCTGGCTACGACTAAATGAGTCCACATTGGATGATCACTAGTGACCTGGTAACGTCACCAATGTTCAGTCGCGTGCAGTGCTCTTCTACCCAGGGATGATGCATATCAAGCGAAATGGTTTCCGAAGCCCCGCTCAGCTACCACCATGATGAGGTCACATGACCAAGTCACTAGTGATTAAGGACGCACTATCACCATATAGAGCGCTGGAAACTATCTCTACATACCCATGACGCATATTAGACGACGCGGATGAAGAAGCTCTCTTCGAATACGACAATGAGAGAGTTGCCACGGACAATTCAGTAGTGATTCAGGTCACGTGACTACTTTCGGGCATGCTGCCATATTGTTTACCCTGGCTTGATGCATATCAAACGAAATGGCTCTTGAAGCCCAGTCTGGCTATGACTAAATGAGTCCACATTGGATGATCACTAGTGACGTGGTCACGTGACCAATGTTCAGTCGAGTGCAGTGCTCTTCCACCCAGGGATGATGCATATCAAACGAAATGGTTTCCGAAGCCCGGCTCAGCTACCACCATGTTGAGATCACATGACCAAGTCACTAGTGATTAGGGACGCATAATCACCATATAGAGCTTTGGAAACTATCTCTACATACCCATGACGCATATCACACGACGCGGATGGAGTAGGTCTCTTAGAATACGAGAGTGAGAGAGTTGACACGGACAATTCAGTAGTGATTCAGGTCAAGTGACTACTTTCGGGCATGCTGGCATATTGTGTACCCTGGCTTGATGCATATCAAACGAAATGGCTTTTGAAGCCCAGTCTGGCTACGACTAAATGAGTCCACATTGGATGATGACTAGTGACGTGGTCACGTGACCAATGTTCAGTCGAGTGCAGTGCTCTTCTACCCAGGGTTGATGCATATCAAACGAAATCGTTTCCGAAGCCCGGCTCAGCTACCACCATGATGAGGTCACATGACCAAGTCACTAGTGATTAGGGACGCACGATCACCATATAGAGCGCTGGAAACTATCTCTACATACCCATGATGCATATCAGACGACGCGGATGAAGAAGCTCTCTTGGAATACGAGAGTGAGAGAGTTGACACGGACAATTCAGTAATGATTCAGGTCACGTGACTACTTTCGGGCATGCTGCCATATTGTGTACCCTGGCTTGATGCATATGAAACGAAATGGCTTTTGAAGCCCCGTCTGGCTACGACTAAATGAGTCCACATTGGATGTTGACTAGTGACGTGGTCACGTGACCAATGTTCAGTCGAGTGCAGTGGTCTTCTACCCAGGGTTGATGCATATCAAACGAAATGGTTTCCGAAGCCCGGCTCAGCTACCACCATGATGAGGTCACATGACCAAGTCACTAGTGATTAGGGACGCACGATCACCATATAGAGCACTGGAAACTATCTCTACATACCCATGACGCCTATCAGACGACGCGGATGAAGAAGCTCTCTTCGAATACGAGAGTGAGAGGGTTGACACGGACAATTCAGTAGTGATTCAGGTCAAGTGACTACTTTCGGGCATGCTGCCATATTGTGTACCCTGGCTTGATGCATATCAAACGAAATGGCTTTTGAAGCCCAGTCTGGCTACGACTAAATGAGTCCACATTGGATGATGACTAGTGACGTGGTCACGTGACCAATGTTCAGTCGAGTGCAGTGCTCTTCTACCCAGGGATGATGCATATCAAAGGAAATGGTTTCCGAAGCCCCGCTCAGCTACCACCATGATGAGGTCACATGACCAAGTCACTAGTGATTAGGGACGCACGATCACCATATAGAGTGCTGGAAACTATCTCTACATACCCATGATGCATATCAGACGACGCGGATGAAGAAGCTCTCTTGGAATACGAGAGTGAGAGAGTTGACACGGACAATTCAGTAATGATTCAGGTCACGTGACAACTTTCGGGCATGCTGCCATATTGTGTACCCTGGCTTGATGCATATCAAACGAAATGGCTTTTGAAGCCCAGTCTGGCTACGACTAAATGAGTCCACATTGGATGATGACTAGTGACGTGGTCACGTGACCAATGTTCAGTCGAGGGCAGTGCTCTTCTACCCAGGGATGATGCATATCAAAGGAAATGGTTTCCGAAGCCCGGCTCAGCTACCACCATGATGAGGTCACATGACCAAGTCACTAGTGATTAGGGACGCACGATCACCATATAGAGCGCTGGAAACTATCTCTACATACCCATGACGCATATCAGACGACGCGGATGAAGAAGCTCTCTTGGAATAGGAGAGTGAGAGAGTTGACACGGACAATTCAGTAATGATTCAGGTCACGTGACTACTTTCGGGCATGCTGCCATAGCGTGTACCCTGGCTTGATGCGTATCAAACGAAATGGCTTTTGAAGCCCAGTCTGGCTACGACTAAATGAGTCCACATTGGATGATGACTAGTGACGTGGTCACGTGACCAATGTTCAGTCGAGTGCAGTGCTCTTCTACCCAGGGTTGATGCATATCAAACGAAATGGTTTCCGAAGCCCCGCTCAGCTACCACCATGTGGAGGTCACATGACCAAGTCACTAGTGATTAGGGACGCACGATCAGCATATAGAGCACTGGAAACTATCTCTACATACCCATGACGCCTAAAAGACGACGCGGATGAAGAAGCTCTCTTCGAATACGAGAGTGAGAGAGTTGACACGGACAATTCAGTCGTGATTCAGGTCACGTGACTACTTTCGGGCATGCTGCCATATTGTGTACCCTGGCTTGATGCATATCAAACGAAATGGCTTTTGAAGCCCAGTCTGGCTACGACTAAATGAGTCCACATTGGATGATGACTAGTGACGTGGTCACGTGACCAATGTTCATTCGAGTGCAGTGCTCTTCTACCCAGGGATGATGCATATCAAAAGAAATGGTTTCCGAAGCCTGGCTCAGCTACCACCATGATGAGGTCACATGACCAAGTCACTAGTGATTAGGGACGCACGATCACCATATAGAGCGCTGGAAACTATCTCTACATACCCATGATGCATATCAGACGACGCGGATGAAGAAGCTCTCTTGGAATACGAGAGTGAGAGAGTTGACACGGACAATTCAGTAATGATTCAGGTCACGTGACTACTTTCGGGCATGCTGCCATATTGTGTACCCTGGCTTGATGCATATGAAACGAAATGGCTTTTGAAGCCCCGTCTGGCTACGACTAAATGAGTCCACATTGGATGTTGACTAGTGACGTGGTCACGTGACCAATGTTCAGTTGAGTGCAGTGCTCTTCTACCCAGGGATGATGCATATCAAACGAAATGTTTTCCGAAGCCCGGCTCAGCTACCACCATGATGAGGTCACATGACCAAGTCACTAGTGATTAGGGACACACGATCACCATATAGAGCGCTGGAAACTATCTCTACATATCCATGACGCATATCAGACGACGCGGATGGAAAAGCTCTCTTCGAATACGAGAGTGAGAGAGTTGACACGGACAATTCAGTCGTGATTCCGGTCACGTGACTACTTTCGGGCATGCTGCCATATTGTGTACCCTGGCTTGATGAATATCAAACGAAATGGTTTTTGAAGCCCTGTCTGGCTATGACTAAATGAGTCCGCATTGGATGATCACTAGTGACGTGGGCACGTGACCAATGTTCAGTCGCGTGCAGTGCTCTTCTACCCAGGGATGATGCATATCAAGCGAAACGGTTTCCGAAGCCCCGCTCAGCTACCACCATGATGAGGTCACATGACCAAGTCACTAGTGATTAGGGACGCACGATCACCATATAGAGCGCTGGAAACTATCTCTACATACCCATGACGCCTATCAGACGACGCGGATGAAGAAGCTCTCTTCGAATACGAGAGTGAGAGGGTTGACACGGACAATTCAGTAGTGATTCAGGTCAAGTGACTACTTTCGGGCATGCTGCCATATTGTGTACCCTGGCTTGATGCATATCAAACGAAATGGCTTTTGAAGCCCAGTCTGGCTACGACTAAATGAGTCCACATTGGATGATGACTAGTGACGTGGTCACGTGACCAATGTTCAGTCGAGTGCAGTGCTCTTCTACCCAGGGTTGATGCATATCAAACGAAATCGTTTCCGAAGCCCGGCTCAGCTACCACCATGATGAGGTCACATGACCAAGTCACTAGTGATTAGGGACGCACGATCACCATATAGAGCGCTGGAAACTATCTCTACATACCCATGATGCATATCAGACGACGCGGATGAAGAAGCTCTCTTGGAATACGAGAGTGAGAGAGTTGACACGGACAATTCAGTAATGATTCAGGTCACGTGACTACTTTCGGGCATGCTGCCATATTGTGTACCCTGGCTTGATGCATATGAAACGAAATGGCTTTTGAAGCCCCGTCTGGCTACGACTAAATGAGTCCACATTGGATGTTGACTAGTGACGTGGTCACGTGACCAATGTTCAGTCGAGTGCAGTGGTCTTCTACCCAGGGTTGATGCATATCAAACGAAATGGTTTCCGAAGCCCGGCTCAGCTACCACCATGATGAGGTCACATGACCAAGTCACTAGTGATTAGGGACGCACGATCACCATATAGAGCACTGGAAACTATCTCTACATACCCATGACGCCTATCAGACGACGCGGATGAAGAAGCTCTCTTCGAATACGAGAGTGAGAGGGTTGACACGGACAATTCAGTAGTGATTCAGGTCAAGTGACTACTTTCGGGCATGCTGCCATATTGTGTACCCTGGCTTGATGCATATCAAACGAAATGGCTTTTGAAGCCCAGTCTGGCTACGACTAAATGAGTCCACATTGGATGATGACTAGTGACGTGGTCACGTGACCAATGTTCAGTCGAGTGCAGTGCTCTTCTACCCAGGGATGATGCATATCAAAGGAAATGGTTTCCGAAGCCCCGCTCAGCTACCACCATGATGAGGTCACATGACCAAGTCACTAGTGATTAGGGACGCACGATCACCATATAGAGTGCTGGAAACTATCTCTACATACCCATGATGCATATCAGACGACGCGGATGAAGAAGCTCTCTTGGAATACGAGAGTGAGAGAGTTGACACGGACAATTCAGTAATGATTCAGGTCACGTGACAACTTTCGGGCATGCTGCCATATTGTGTACCCTGGCTTGATGCATATCAAACGAAATGGCTTTTGAAGCCCAGTCTGGCTACGACTAAATGAGTCCACATTGGATGATGACTAGTGACGTGGTCACGTGACCAATGTTCAGTCGAGGGCAGTGCTCTTCTACCCAGGGATGATGCATATCAAAGGAAATGGTTTCCGAAGCCCGGCTCAGCTACCACCATGATGAGGTCACATGACCAGGTCACTAGTGATTAGGGACGCACGATCACCATATAGAGCGCTGGAAACTATCTCTACATACCCATGACGCATATCAGACGACGCGGATGAAGAAGCTCTCTTGGAATAGGAGAGTGAGAGAGTTGACACGGACAATTCAGTAATGATTCAGGTCACGTGACTACTTTCGGGCATGCTGCCATAGCGTGTACCCTGGCTTGATGCGTATCAAACGAAATGGCTTTTGAAGCCCAGTCTGGCTACGACTAAATGAGTCCACATTGGATGATGACTAGTGACGTGGTCACGTGACCAATGTTCAGTCGAGTGCAGTGCTCTTCTACCCAGGGTTGATGCATATCAAACGTAATGGTTTCCGAAGCCCCGCTCAGCTACCACCATGTGGAGGTCACATGACCAAGTCACTAGTGATTAGGGACGCACGATCAGCATATAGAGCGCTGGAAACTATCTCTACATACCCATGACGCCTAAAAGACGACGCGGATGAAGAAGCTCTCTTCGAATACGAGAGTGAGAGAGTTGACACGGACAATTCAGTCGTGATTCAGGTCACGTGACTACTTTCGGGCATGCTGCCATATTGTGTACCCTGGCTTGATGCATATCAAACGAAATGGCTTTTGAAGCCCAGTCTGGCTACGACTAAATGAGTCCACATTGGATGATGACTAGTGACGTGGTCACGTGACCAATGTTCATTCGAGTGCAGTGCTCTTCTACCCAGGGATGATGCATATCAAAAGAAATGGTTTCCGAAGCCTGGCTCAGCTACCACCATGATGAGGTCACATGACCAAGTCACTAGTGATTAGGGACGCACGATCACCATATAGAGCGCTGGAAACTATCTCTACATACCCATGATGCATATCAGACGACGCGGATGAAGAAGCTCTCTTGGAATACGAGAGTGAGAGAGTTGACACGGACAATTCAGTAATGATTCAGGTCACGTGACTACTTTCGGGCATGCTGCCATATTGTGTACCCTGGCTTGATGCATATGAAACGAAATGGCTTTTGAAGCCCCGTCTGGCTACGACTAAATGAGTCCACATTGGATGTTGACTAGTGACGTGGTCACGTGACCAATGTTCAGTTGAGTGCAGTGCTCTTCTACCCAGGGATGATGCATATCAAACGAAATGTTTTCCGAAGCCCGGCTCAGCTACCACCATGATGAGGTCACATGACCAAGTCACTAGTGATTAGGGACACACGATCACCATATAGAGCGCTGGAAACTATCTCTACATATCCATGACGCATATCAGACGACGCGGATGGAAAAGCTCTCTTCGAATACGAGAGTGAGAGAGTTGACACGGACAATTCAGTCGTGATTCCGGTCACGTGACTACTTTCGGGCATGCTGCCATATTGTGTACCCTGGCTTGATGAATATCAAACGAAATGGTTTTTGAAGCCCTGTCTGGCTATGACTAAATGAGTCCGCATTGGATGATCACTAGTGACGTGGGCACGTGACCAATGTTCAGTCGCGTGCAGTGCTCTTCTACCCAGGGATGATGCATATCAAGCGAAACGGTTTCCGAAGCCCCGCTCAGCTACCACCATGATGAGGTCACATGACCAAGTCACTAGTGATTAGGGACGCACGATCACCATATAGAGCGCTGGAAACTATCTCTACATACCCATGACGCCTATCAGACGACGCGGATGAAGAAGCTCTCTTCGAATACGAGAGTGAGAGGGTTGACACGGACAATTCAGTAGTGATTCAGGTCAAGTGACTACTTTCGGGCATGCTGCCATATTGTGTACCCTGGCTTGATGCATACCAAACGAAATGGCTTTTGAAGCCCAGTCTGGCTACGACTAAATGAGTCCACATTGGATGATGACTAGTGACGTGGTCACGTGACCAATGTTCAGTCGAGTGCAGTGGTCTTCTACCCAGGGTTGATGCATATCAAACGAAATGGTTTCCGAAGCCCCGCTCAGCAACCACCATGATGAGGTCACATGACCAAGTCACTAGTGATTAGGGACGCACGATCACCATATAGAGCGTTGGAAACTATCTCTACATACCCATGACGCATATCACACGACGCGGATAGAATAGGTCTCTTAGAATACGAGAGTGAGAGAGTTGACATGGACCATTCTGTAGTGATTCAGGTCACGTGACTACTTTCGGGCATGCTGCCATATTGTGTACCCTGGCTTGATGCATATCAAACGAAATGGTTTTTGAAGCCCAGTCTGGCTATGACTAAATGAGTCCACATTGGATGATCACTAGTGACGTGGTCACGTGACCAATGTTCAGTCGAGTGCAGTGCTCTTCCACCCAGGGATGATGCATATCAAACGAAATGGTTTCCGAAGCCCGGCTCAGCTACCACCATGATGAGGTCACATGACCAAGTCACTAGTTATTAGGGACGCACGATCACCATATAGAGCACTGGAAACTATCTCTACATACCCATGACGCCTATCAGACGACGCGGATGAAGAAGCTCTCTTCGATAACGAGAGTGAGAGGGTTGACACGGACAATTCAGTAGTGATTCAGGTCAAGTGACTAATTTCGGGCATGCTACCATATTGTGTACCCTGGCTTGATGCATATCAAACGAAATGGTTTTGAAGCCCAGTCTGGCTACGACTAAATGAGTCCACATAGGATGATCAATAGTGACGTGGTCACGTGACCAATGTTCAGTCGAGTGCAGTGCTCTTCTACCCAGGGATGATGCATATCAAGCGAAATGGTTTCCGAAGCCCCGCTCAGCTACCACCATGAGGAGGTCACATGACCAAGTCACTAGTGATTAGGGACGCACGATCACCATATAGAGCGCTGGAAACTATCTCTACATACCCATGACGCCTAAAAGACGACGCGGATGAAGAAGCTCTCTTCGAATACAAGAGTGAGAGAGTTGACACGGACAATTCAGTAGTGATTCAGGTCACGTGACTACTTTCGGGCATGCTGCCATATTGTGTACCCTGGCTTGATGCATATCAAACGAAATGGCTTTTGAAGCCCAGTCTGGCTACGACTAAATGAGTCCACATTGGATGATGACTAGTGACATGGTCACGTGACCAATGTTCAGTCGAGTGCAGTGCTCTTCTACCCAGGGATGATGCATATCAAACGAAATGGTTTCCGAAGCCCGGCTCAGCTACCACCATGATGAGGTCACATGACCAAGTCACTAGTGATTAGAGACACACGATCACCATATAGAGCGCTGGAAACTATCTCTACATACCCATGACGCATATCAGACGACGCGGATGGAAAAGCTCTCTTCGAATACGAGAGTGAGAGAGTTGACACGGACAATTCAGTCGTGATTCCGGTCACGTGACTACTTTCGGGCATGCTGCCATATTGTGTACCCTGGCTTGATGAATATCAAACGAAACGGTTTTTGAAGCCCAGTCTGGCTATGACTAAATGAGTCCGCATTGGAAGCTCACTAGTGACGTGGTCACGTGACCAATGTTCAGTCGCGTGCAGTGCTCTTCTACCCAGGGATGATGCATATCAAGCGAAATGGTTTCCGAAGCCCCGCTCAGCAACCACCATGATGAGGTCACATGACCAAGTCACTAGTGATTAGGGACGCACGATCACCATATAGAGCGTTGGAAACTATCTCTACATACCCATGACGCATATCACACGACGCGGATAGAATAGGTCTCTTAGAATACGAGAGTGAGAGAGTTGACATGGACCATTCTGTAGTGATTCAGGTCACGTGACTACTTTCGGGCATGCTGCCATATTGTGTACCCTGGCTTGATGCATATCAAACGAAATGGTTTTTGAAGCCCAGTCTGGCTATGACTAAATGAGTCCACATTGGATGATCACTAGTGACGTGGTCACGTGACCAATGTTCAGTCGAGTGCAGTGCTCTTCCACCCAGGGATGATGCATATCAAACGAAATGGTTTCCGAAGCCCGGCTCAGCTACCACCATGTTGAGGTCACATGACCAAGTCACTAGTGATTAGGGACGCATGATCACCATATAGAGCGTTGGAAACTATCTCTACATACCCATGACGCATATCACACGACGCGGATAGAATAGGTCTCTTAGAATACGAGAGTGAGAGAGTTGACATGAACAATTCTGTAGTGATTCAGGTCACGTGACTACTTTCGGGCATGCTGCCATATTGTGTACCCTGGCTTGATGCATATCAAACGAAATGGCTTTTGAAGCCCAGTCTGGCTACGACTAAATGAGTCCACATTGGATGATGACTAGTGACGTGGTCACGTGACCAATGTTCAATCGAGTGCAGTGCTCTTCTACCCAGGGTTGATGCATATCAAACGAAATGGTTTCCGAAGCCCGGCTCAGCTACCACCATGATGAGGTCACATGACCCAGTCAGTAGTGATTAGGGACGCACGATCACCATATAGAGCGCTGGAAACTATCTCTACATACCCATGACGCATATTAGACGACGCGGATGGAAAAGCTCTCTTCGAATACGAGAGTGTGAGAGTTGACACGGACAATTCAGTCATGATTCAGGTCACGTGACTACTTTCGGGCATGCTGCCATATTGTGTACCCTGGCTTGATGCATATCAAACGAAATGGCTTTTGAAGCCCAGTCTGGCTACGACTAAATGAGTCCACATTGGATGATGACTAGTGACATGGTCACGTGACCAATGTTCAGTCGAGTGCAGTGCTCTTCTACCCAGGGATGATGCATATCAAAGGAAATGGTTTCCGAAGCCCGGCTCAGCTACCACCATGATGAGGTCACATGACCAAGTCACTAGTGATTAGGGACGCACGATCACCATATAGACCGCTGGAAACTATCTCTACATACCCATAACGCATATTAGACGACGCGGATGAAGAAGCTCTCTTCGAATACGAGAGTGAGAGAGTTGACACGGACAATTCAGTAGTGATTCAGGTCACGTGACTACTTTCGGGCATGCTGTCATATTGTGTACCCTGGCTTGATGCATATCAAACGAAATGGTTTTTGAAGCGCAGTCTGGCTATGAGCAAGTGAGTCCGCATTGGATGATCACTAGTGACGTAGTCACGTGACCAATGTTCGGTCGAGTGCAGTGCTCTTCTACCCAGGGATGATGCATATGAAAGGAAATGGTTTCCGAAGCCCGGCTCAGCTACCACCATGTTGAGGTCACATGACCAAGTAACTAGTGATTAGGGACACATGATCACCATATAGAGCGTTGGAAACTATCTCTACATACCCATGACGCATATCACACGACGCGGATGGAGTAGGTCTCTTAGAATACGAGAGTGAGAGAGTTGACACGGACAATTCTGTAGTGATTCAGGTCACGTGACTACTTTCGGGCATGCTGCCATATTGTGTACCCTGGCTTAATGCATATCAAACGAAATGGTTTTTGAAGCGCAGTCTGGCTATGAGCAAGTGAGTCCGCATTGGATGATGACTAGTGACGTGGTCACGTGACCAATGTTCGTTCGAGTGCAGTGCTCTTCTACCCAGGGATGATGCATATCAAAGGAAATGGTTTCCGAAGCCCGGCTCAGCTACCACCATGATGAGGTCACATGACCAAGTCACTAGTGATTAGGGACGCACGATCACCATATAGAGCGCTGGAAACTATCTCTACATACCCATGACGCATATCAGACGACGCGGATGAAGAAGCTCTCTTGGAATAGGAGAGTGAGAGAGTTGACACGGACAATTCAGTAATGATTCAGGTCATGTGACTACTTTTGGGCATGCTGCCATATTGTGTACCCTGGCTTGATGCATATCAAACGAAATGGTTTTTGAAGCCCAGTCTGGCTATGACTAAATGAGTCCACATTGGATGATCACTAGTGACGTGGTCACGTGACCAATGTTCAGTCGAGTGCAGTGCTCTTCCACCCAGGGATGATGCATATCAAACGAAATGGTTTCCGAAGCCCGGCTCAGCTACCACCATGTTGAGGTCACATGACCAAGTCACTAGTGATTAGGGACGCATGATCACCATATAGAGCGTTGGAAACTATCTCTACATACCCACGACGCATATCACACGACGCGGATAGAATAGGTCTCTTAGAATACGAGAGTGAGAGAGTTGACATGAACAATTCTGTAGTGATTCAGGTCACGTGACTACTTTCGGGCATGCTGCCATATTGTGTACCCTGGCTTGATGCATATCAAACGAAATGGCTTTTGAAGCCCAGTCTGGCTACGACTAAATGAGTCCACATTGGATGATGACTAGTGACGTGGTCACGTGACCAATGTTCAATCGAGTGCAGTGCTCTTCTACCCAGGGTTGATGCATATCAAACGAAATGGTTTCCGAAGCCCGGCTCAGCTACCACCATGATGAGGTCACATGACCCAGTCAGTAGTGATTAGGGACGCACGATCACCATATAGAGCGCTGGAAACTATCTCTACATACCCATGACGCATATTAGACGACGCGGATGAAGAAGCTCTCTTCGAATACGAGAGTGAGGGAGTATACACGGACAATTCAGTAATGATTCAGGTCACGTGACTACTTTTGGGCATGCTGCCATATTGTGTACCCTGGCTTGATGCATATCAAACGAAATGGCTTTTGAAGCCCAGTCTGGCTACGACTAAATGAGTCCACATTGGATGATGACTAGTGACGTGGTCACGTGACCAATGTTCAGTCGAGTGCAGTGCTCTTCTACCCAGGGTTGATGCATATCAAACGAAATGGTTTCCGAAGCCCGGCTCAGCTACCACCATGATGAGGTCACATGACCAAGTCACTAGTGATTAGGGACCCACGATCACCATATAGAGCGCTGGAAACTATCTCTACATACCCATGACGCATATCAGACGACGCGGATGGAAAAGCTCTCTTCGAATACGAGAGTGTGAGAGTTGACACGGACAATTCAGTAGTGATTCAGGTCACGTGACTACTTTCGGGCATGCTGCCATATTGTGTACCCTGGCTTGATGCATATCAAACGAAATGGTTTTTGAAGCGCAGTCTGGCTGTGACTAAATGAGTGCGCATTGGATGATCACTAGTAACGTGGTCAGGTGACTAATGTTCAGTCGAGTGCAGTGCTCTTCTACCCAGGGATGATGCATATCAAACGAAATGGTTTCCGAAGCCCGGCTCAGCTACCACCATGATGAGGTCACATGACCAAGTCACTAGTGATTAGGGACGCACGATCACCATATAGAGCGCTGGAAACTATCTCTACATACCCATGACGCCTATCAGACGACGCGGATGAAGAAGCTCTCTTCGAATACGAGAGTGAGAGAGTTGACACGGACAATTCAGTAGTGATTCAGGTCAAGTGACTTCTTTCGGGCATGCTGCCATATTGTGTACCCTTGCTTGATGCATATGAAACGAAATGGCTTTTGAAGCCCAGTCTGGCTACGACTAAATGAGTCCACATTGGATGATGACTAGTGACGTGGTCACGTGACCAATGTTCAGTCGAGTGCAGTGCTCTTCTACCCAGGGATGATGCATATCAAGCGAAATGGTTTCCGAAGCCCCGCTCAGCTACCACCATGATGAGGTCACATGACCAAGTCACTAGTGATTAGGGACGCACGATCACCATATAGAGCGCTGGAAACTATCTCTACATACCCATAACGCATATTAGACGACGCGGATGAAGAAGCTCTCTTCGAATACGAGAGTGAGAGAGTTGACACGGACAATTCAGTAGTGATTCAGGTCACGTGACTACTTTCGGGCATGCTGTCATATTGTGTACCCTGGCTTGATGCATATCAAACGAAATGGTTTTTGAAGCGCAGTCTGGCTATGAGCAAGTGAGTCCGCATTGGATGATCACTAGTGACGTAGTCACGTGACCAATGTTCGGTCGAGTGCAGTGCTCTTCTACCCAGGGATGATGCATATGAAAGGAAATGGTTTCCGAAGCCCGGCTCAGCTACCACCATGTTGAGGTCACATGACCAAGTAACTAGTGATTAGGGACGCATGATCACCATATAGAGCGTTGGAAACTATCTCTACATACCCATGACGCATATCACACGACGCGGATGGAGTAGGTCTCTTAGAATACGAGAGTGAGAGAGTTGACACGGACAATTCTGTAGTGATTCAGGTCACGTGACTACTTTCGGGCATGCTGCCATATTGTGTACCCTGGCTTAATGCATATCAAACGAAATGGTTTTTGAAGCGCAGTCTGGCTATGAGCAAGTGAGTCCGCATTGGATGATCACTAGTGACGTGGTCACGTGACCAATGTTCGTTCGAGTGCAGTGCTCTTCTACCCAGGGATGATTCATATCAAACGAAATGGTTTCCGAAGCCCGGCTCAGCTACCACAATGATGAGGTCACATGACGAAGTCACATGTGATTAGGGACGCATGATCACCATATAGAGTGCTGGAAACTATCTCTACATACCCATGACGCATATCACACGACACGGATGGAGAAGCTATTCGCATACGAGAGTGAGAGAGTTGACACGGACAATTCAGTAGTGATTCAGGTCAAGTGACTACTTTCGGGCATGCTGCCATATTGTGTACCCTGGCTTGATGCATATCAAACGAAATGGCTTTTGAAGCCCAGTCTGGCTACGAATAAATGAGTCCACATTGGATGATGACTAGTGACGTGGTCACGTGACCAATGTTCAGTCGAGTGCAGTGCTCTTCTACCCAGGGATGATGCATATCAAAGGAAATGGTTTCCGAAGCCCGGCTCAGCTACCACCATGATGAGGTCACATGACCAAGTCACTAGTGATTAGGGACGCACGATCACCATATAGAGCGCTGGAAACTATCTCTACATACCCATGACGCATATCAGACGACGCGGATGAAGAAGCTCTCTTGGAATAGGAGAGTGAGAGAGTTGACACGGACAATTCAGTAATGATTCAGGTCATGTGACTACTTTTGGGCATGCTGCCATATTGTGTACCCTGGCTTGATGCATATCAAACGAAATGGCTTTTGAAGCCCAGTCTGGCTACGACTAAATGAGTCCACATTGGATGATGACTAGTGACGTGGTCAGGTGACCAATGTTCAGTCGAGTGCAGTGCTCTTCTACCTAGGGATGATGCATATCAAACGAAATGGTTTCCGAAGCCCGGCTCAGCTACCACCATGATGAGGTCACATGACCAAGTCACTAGTGATTAGGGACGCACGATCACCATATAGAGCGCTGGAAACTATCTCTACATACCCATGACGCATATCAGACGACGCGGATGAAGAAGCTCTCTTGGAATAGGAGAGTGAGAGAGTTGACACGGACAATTCAGTAATGATTCAGGTCACGTGACTACTTTTGGGCATGCTGCCATATTGTGTACCCTGGCTTGATGCATATCAAACGAAATGGCTTTTGAAGCCCAGTCTGGCTACGACTAAATGAGTCCACATTGGATGATGACTAGTGACGTGGTCACGTGACCAATGTTCAGTCGAGTGCAGTGCTCTTCTACCCAGGGTTGATGCATATCAAACGAAATGGTTTCCGAAGCCCGGCTCAGCTACCACCATGATGAGGTCACATGACCAAGTCACTAGTGATTAGGGATGCACGATCACCATATAGAGCGCTGGAAACTATCTCTACATACCCACGACGCCTATCAGACGATGCGGATGAAGAAGCTCTCTTCAAATACGAGAGTGAGAGAGTTGACACGGACAATTCAGTAATGATTCAGGTCACGTGACTACTTTCGGGTATGCTGCCATATAGTGTACCCTGGCTTGATGCATATCAAACGAAATGGCTTTTGAAGCCCAGTCTGGCTACGACTAAATGAGTCCACATTGGATGATGACTAGTGACGTGGTCACGTGACCAATGTTCAGTCGAGTGCAGTGCTCTTCTACACAGGGTTGATGCATATCAAACGAAATGGTTTCCGAAGCCCGGCTCAGCTACCACTATGATGAGGTCACATGACCAAGTCACTAGTGATTAGGGACACACGATCACCATATAGAGTGCTGGAAACTATCTCTATATACCCATGACGCATATCAGACGACGCGGATGGAAAAGCTCTCTTCGAATACGAGAGTGAGAGAGTTGACACGGACAATTCAGTCGTGATTCAGGTCACGTGACTACTTTCGGGCATGCTGCCATATTGTGTACCCTGGCTTGATGCATATCAAACGAAATGGTTTTTGAAG
This sequence comes from Dermacentor variabilis, assembly GCF_050947875.1. Lineage (NCBI taxonomy): Eukaryota > Metazoa > Arthropoda > Arachnida > Ixodida > Ixodidae > Dermacentor > Dermacentor variabilis. The sequence goes on along the minus strand of NC_134576.1, from coordinate 79,385,085 downwards.
CCCAGTCTGGCTATGACTAAATGAGTCCACATAGGATGATCAATAGTGACGTGGTCACGTGACCAATGTTCAGTCGAGTGCAGTGCTCTTCTACCCAGGGATGATTCATATCAAACGAAATGGTTTCCGAAGCCCGGCTCAGCTACCACCATGATGAGGTCACATGACCAAGTCACTTGTGATTAGGGACACATGATCACCATATAGAGCACTGGCAACTATCTCTACATACCCATGACGCCTATCAGACGACGCGGATGAAGAAGCTCTCTTCGAATACGAGAGTGAGAGAGTTGACACGGACAATTCAGTAGTGATTCAGGTCACGTGACTACTTTCGGGCATGCTGCCATATTGTGTACCCTGGCTTGATGCATATCAAACGAAATGGTTTTTGAAGCGCAGTCTGGCTGTGACTAAATGAGTGCGCATTGGATGATCACTAGTGACGTGGTCAGGTGACCAATGTTCAGTCGAGTGCAGTGCTCTTCTACCCAGGGATGATGCATATCAAACGAAATGGTTTCCGAAGCCCGGCTCAGCTACCACCATGATGAGGTCACATGACCAAGTCACTAGTGATTAGGGACGCACGATCACCATATAAAGCACGAGAAACTATCTCTACATACCCATGACGCATATCAGACGACGCGGATGAAGAAGCTCTCTTCGAATACCAGAGTGAGAGAGTTGACACGGACAATTCAGTAGTGATTCAGGTCACGTGACTACTTTCGGGCATGCTGCCATATTGTGTACCCTGGCTTGATGCATATCAAACGAAATGGTTTTTGAAGCGCAGTCTGGCTCTGACTAAATGAGTGCGCATTGGATGATCACTAGTGACGTGGTCAGGTGACCAATGTTCAGTCGAGTGCAGTGCTCTTCTACCCAGGGATGATGCATATCAAACGAAATGGTTTCCGAAGCGCGGCTCAGCTACCACCATGATGAGGTCACATGACCAAGTCACTAGTGATTAGGGACGCACGATCACCATATAGAGCGCTGGAAACTATCTCTACATACCCATGACGCCTATCAGACGACGCGGATGAAGAAGCTCTCTTCGAATACGAGAGTGAGAGAGTTGACACGGACAATTCAGTAGTGATTCAGGTCAAGTGACTTCTTTCGGGCATGCTGCCATATTGTGTACCCTGGCTTGATGCATATCAAACGAAATGGCTTTTGAAGCCCAGTCTGGCTACGACTAAATGAGTCCACATTGGATGATGACTAGTGACGTGGTCACGTGACCAATGTTCAGTCGAGTGCAGTGCTCTTCTACCCAGGGATGATGCATATCAAAGGAAATGGTTTCCAAAGCCCGGCTCAGCTACCACCATGATGAGGTCACATGAGCAAGTCACTGGTGATTAGGGACGCACGATCACCATATAGAGCGCTGGAAACTATCTCTACATACCCATGACGCATATCAGACGACGCGGATGAAGAAGCTCTCTTGGAATAGGAGAGTGAGAGAGTTGACACGGACAATTCAGTAATGATTCAGGTCACGTGACTACTTTCGGGCATGCAGCCATATTGTGTACCCTGGCTTGATGCATATCAAACGAAATGGTTTTTGAAGCGCAGTCTGGCTCTGACTAAATGAGTGCGCATTGGATGATCACTAGTGACGTGGTCAGGTGACCAATGTTCAGTCGAGTGCAGTGCTCTTCTACCCAGGGATGATGCATATCAAATGAAATGGTTTCCGAAGCGCGGCTCAGCTACCACCATGATGAGGTCACATGACCAAGTCACTAGTGATTAGGGACGCACGATCACCATATAGAGCGCTGGAAACTATCTCTACATACCCATGACGCCTATCAGACGACGCGGATGAAGAAGCTCTCTTCGAATACGAGAGTGAGAGAGTTGACACGGACAATTCAGTAGTGATTCAGGTCAAGTGACTTCTTTCGGGCATGCTGCCATATTGTGTACCCTGGCTTGATGCATATCAAACGAAATGGCTTTTGAAGCCCAGTCTGGCTACGACTAAATGAGTCCACATTGGATGATGACTAGTGACGTGGTCACGTGACCAATGTTCAGTCGAGTGCAGTGCTCTTCTACCCAGGGATGATGCATATCAAAGGAAATGGTTTCCAAAGCCCGGCTCAGCTACCACCATGATGAGGTCACATGAGCAAGTCACTGGTGATTAGGGACGCACGATCACCATATAGAGCGCTGGAAACTATCTCTACATACCCATGACGCATATCAGACGACGCGGATGAAGAAGCTCTCTTGGAATAGGAGAGTGAGAGAGTTGACACGGACAATTCAGTAATGATTCAGGTCACGTGACTACTTTCGGGCATGCTGCCATATTGTGTACCCTGGTTTGATGCATATCAAACGAAATGGCTTTTGAAGCCCAGTCTGGCTACGACTAAATGAGTCCACATTGGATGATGACTAGTGACGTGGTCACGTGACCAATGTTCAGTCGAGTGCAGTGCTCTTCTACCCAGGGTTGATGCATATCAAACGAAATAGTTTCCGAAGCCCGGCTCAGCTACCACCATGATGAGGTCACATGACCAAGACACTAGTGATTAGGGACACACGATCACCATATAGAGCGCTGGAAACTATCTCTACATACCCATGACGCATATCAGACGGCGCGGATGGAAAAGCTCTCTTCGAATACGAGAGTGAGATAGTTGACACGGACAATTCAGTCGTGATTCAGGTCACGTGACTACTTTCGGGCATGCTGCCATATTGTATACCCTGGCTTGATGCATATCAAACGAAATGGTTTTTGAAGCCCAGTCTGGCTATGACTAAATGAGTCCACATAGGATGATCAATAGTGACGTGGTCACGTGACCAATGTTCAGTCGAATGCAGTGCTCTTCTACCCAGGCATGATGCATATCAAGCGAAATGGTTTCCGAAGCCCCGCTCAGCTACCACCATGATGAGGTCACATGACCAAGTCACTTGTGATTAGGGACACATGATCACCATATAGAGCGCTGGAAACTATCTCTACATACCCATGACGCCTATCAGACGACGCGGATGAAGAAGCTCTCTTCGAATACGAGAGTGAGAGAGTTGACACGGACAATTCAGTAGTGATTCAGGTCACGTGACTACTTTCGGGCATGCTGCCATATTGTATACCCTGGCTTGATGCATATCAAACGAAATGGTTTTTGAAGCACAGTCTGGCTATGACTAAATGAGTGCGCATTGGATGATCACTAGTGACGTGGTCAGGTGACCAATGTTCAGTCGAGTGCAGTGCTCTTCTACCCAGGGATGATGCATATCAAACGAAATGGTTTCCGAAGCCCGGCTCAGCTACCACCATGATGAGGTCACATGACCAAGTCACTAGTGATTAGGGACGCACGATCACCATATAGAGCGCTGGAAACTATCTCTACATACCCATGACGCCTATCAGACGACGCGGATGAAGAAGCTCCCTTCGAATACGAGAGTGAGAGAGTTGACACGGACAATTCAGTAGTGATTCAGGTCAAGTGACTTCTTTCGGGCATGCTGCCATATTGTGTACCCTGGCTTGATGCATATCAAACGAAATGGCTTTTGAAGCCCAGTCTGGCTACGACTAAATGAGTCCACATTGGATGATGACTAGTGACGTGGTCACGTGACCAATGTTCAGTCGAGTGCAGTGCGCTTCTACCCAGGGATGATGCATATCAAAGGAAATGGTTTCCGAAGCCCGGCTCAGCTACCACCATGATGAGGTCACATGACCAAGTCACTAGTGATTAGGGACGCACGATCACCATATAGAGCGCTGGAAACTATCTCTACATACCCATGATGCATATCAGACGACGCGGATGAAGAAGCTCTCTTGGAATACGAGAGTGAGAGAGTTGACACGGACAATTCAGTAATGATTCAGGTCACGTGACTACTTTCGGGCATGCTGCCATATTGTGTACCCTGGCTTGATGCATATCAAACGAAATGGCTTTTGAAGCCCAGTCTGGCTACGACTAAATGAGTCCACATTGGATGATGACTAGTGACGTGGTCACGTGACCAATGCTCAGTCGAGTGCAGTGCTCTTCTACCCAGGGATGATGCATATCAAACGAAATGGTTTCCGAAGCCCGGCTCAGCTACCACCATGATGAGGTCACATGACCAAGTCACTATTGATTTGGGACACACGATCACCATATAGAGCGCTGGAAACTATCTCTACATACCCATGACGCATATCAGACGACGCGGATGGAAAAGCTCTCTTCGAATACGAGAGTGAGGTAGTTGACACGGACAATTCAGTCGTGATTCAGGTCACGTGACTACTTTCGGGCATGCTGCCATATTGTGTACCCTGGCTTGATGCATATCAAACGAAATGGCTTTTGAAGCCCAGTCTGGATACGACTAAATGAGTCCACATTGGATGATGACTAGTGACGTGATCACGTGACCAATGTTCAGTCGAGTGCCGTGCTCTTCTACCCAGGGATGATGCATATCAAACGAAATGGTTTCCGAAGCCCGGCTCAGCTACCACCATGATGAGGTCACATGACCAAGTCACTAGTGATTAGGGACGCACGATCACCATATAGAGCGCTGGAAACTATCTCTACATACCTATGACGCATATTAGACGACACGGATGAAGAACCTCTCTTAGAATACGAGAGTGAGAGAGTTGACACGGACAATTCAGTAGTGATTCAGGTCACGTGACTACTTTCGGGCATGCTGCCATATTGTGTACCCTGGCTTGATGCATATCAAACGAAATGGCTTTTGAAGCCCAGTCTGGCTACGACTAAATGAGTCCACATTGGATGATGACTAGTGACGTGGTCACGTGACCAATGTTCAGTCGAGTGCAGTGCTCTTCTACCCAGGGATGATGCATATCAAAGGAAATGGTTTTCGAAGCCCGGCTCAGCTACCACCATGATGAGGTCACATGACCAAGTCACTAGTGATTAGGGACGCACGATCACCATATAGAGCACTGGAAACTATCTCTACATACCCATGACGCATATCAGACGACGCGGATGAAGAAGCTCTCTTGGAATAGGAGAGTGAGAGAGTTGACACGGACAATTCAGTAATGATTCAGGTCACGTGACTACTTTCGGGCATGCTGCCATATTGTGTACCCTGGCTTGATGCATATCAAACGAAATGGCTTTTGAAGCCCAGTCTGGCTACGACTAAATGAGTCCACATTGGATGATGACTAGTGACGTGGTCACGTGACCAATGTTCAGTCGCGTACATAGCTCTTCTACCCATGGATGATGCATATCAAGCGAAATGGTTTCCGAAGCCCCACTCAGCTACCACCATGATGAGGTCACATGACCAAGTCACTAGTGATTAGGGACACACGATCACCATATAGAGCGCTGGAAACTATCTCTACATACCCATGACGCATATCAGACGACGCGGATGGAAAAGCTCTCTTCGAATACGAGAGTGAGATAGTTGACACGGACAATTCAGTCGTGATTCAGGTCACGTGACTACTTTCGGGCATGCTGCCATATTGTATACCCTGGCTTGATGCATATCAAACGAAATGGTTTTTGAAGCCCAGTCTGGCTATGACTAAATGAGTCCACATAGGATGATCAATAGTGACGTGGTCACGTGACCAATGTTCAGTCGAGTGCAGTGCTCTTCTACCCAGGGATGATGCATATCAAGCGAAATGGTTTCCAAAGCCCCGCTCAGCTACCACCATGATGAGGTCACACGACCAAGTCACTAGTGATTAGGGACGCACGATCACCATATAGAGCGCTGGAAACTATCTCTACATACCCATGACGCCTATCAGACGACGCGGATGAAGAAGCTCTCTTCGAATACGAGAGTGAGAGAGTTGACACGGACAATTCAGTAGTGATTCAGGTCAAGTGACTTCTTTCGGGCATGCTGCCATATTGTGTACCCTGGCTTGATGCATATCAAACGAAATGGCTTTTGAAGCCCAGTCTGGCTACGACTAAATGAGTCCACATTGGATGATGACTAGTGACGTGGTCACGTGACCAATGTTCAGTCGAGTGCAGTGCTCTTCTACCCAGGGATGATGCATATCAAAGGAAATGGTTTCCAAAGCCCGGCTCAGCTACCACCATGATGAGGTCACATGAGCAAGTCACTGGTGATTAGGGACGCACGATCACCATATAGAGCGCTGGAAACTATCTCTACATACCCATGACGCATATCAGACGACGCGGATGAAGAAGCTCTCTTGGAATAGGAGAGTGAGAGAGTTGACACGGACAATTCAGTAATGATTCAGGTCACGTGACTACTTTCGGGCATGCAGCCATATTGTGTACCCTGGCTTGATGCATATCAAACGAAATGGTTTTTGAAGCGCAGTCTGGCTCTGACTAAATGAGTGCGCATTGGATGATCACTAGTGACGTGGTCAGGTGACCAATGTTCAGTCGAGTGCAGTGCTCTTCTACCCAGGGATGATGCATATCAAATGAAATGGTTTCCGAAGCGCGGCTCAGCTACCACCATGATGAGGTCACATGACCAAGTCACTAGTGATTAGGGACGCACGATCACCATATAGAGCGCTGGAAACTATCTCTACATACCCATGACGCCTATCAGACGACGCGGATGAAGAAGCTCTCTTCGAATACGAGAGTGAGAGAGTTGACACGGACAATTCAGTAGTGATTCAGGTCAAGTGACTTCTTTCGGGCATGCTGCCATATTGTGTACCCTGGCTTGATGCATATCAAACGAAATGGCTTTTGAAGCCCAGTCTGGCTACGACTAAATGAGTCCACATTGGATGATGACTAGTGACGTGGTCACGTGACCAATGTTCAGTCGAGTGCAGTGCTCTTCTACCCAGGGATGATGCATATCAAAGGAAATGGTTTCCAAAGCCCGGCTCAGCTACCACCATGATGAGGTCACATGAGCAAGTCACTGGTGATTAGGGACGCACGATCACCATATAGAGCGCTGGAAACTATCTCTACATACCCATGACGCATATCAGACGACGCGGATGAAGAAGCTCTCTTGGAATAGGAGAGTGAGAGAGTTGACACGGACAATTCAGTAATGATTCAGGTCACGTGACTACTTTCGGGCATGCTGCCATATTGTGTACCCTGGTTTGATGCATATCAAACGAAATGGCTTTTGAAGCCCAGTCTGGCTACGACTAAATGAGTCCACATTGGATGATGACTAGTGACGTGGTCACGTGACCAATGTTCAGTCGAGTGCAGTGCTCTTCTACCCAGGGTTGATGCATATCAAACGAAATAGTTTCCGAAGCCCGGCTCAGCTACCACCATGATGAGGTCACATGACCAAGACACTAGTGATTAGGGACACACGATCACCATATAGAGCGCTGGAAACTATCTCTACATACCCATGACGCATATCAGACGGCGCGGATGGAAAAGCTCTCTTCGAATACGAGAGTGAGATAGTTGACACGGACAATTCAGTCGTGATTCAGGTCACGTGACTACTTTCGGGCATGCTGCCATATTGTATACCCTGGCTTGATGCATATCAAACGAAATGGTTTTTGAAGCCCAGTCTGGCTATGACTAAATGAGTCCACATAGGATGATCAATAGTGACGTGGTCACGTGACCAATGTTCAGTCGAATGCAGTGCTCTTCTACCCAGGCATGATGCATATCAAGCGAAATGGTTTCCGAAGCCCCGCTCAGCTACCACCATGATGAGGTCACATGACCAAGTCACTTGTGATTAGGGACACATGATCACCATATAGAGCGCTGGAAACTATCTCTACATACCCATGACGCCTATCAGACGACGCGGATGAAGAAGCTCTCTTCGAATACGAGAGTGAGAGAGTTGACACGGACAATTCAGTAGTGATTCAGGTCACGTGACTACTTTCGGGCATGCTGCCATATTGTATACCCTGGCTTGATGCATATCAAACGAAATGGTTTTTGAAGCACAGTCTGGCTATGACTAAATGAGTGCGCATTGGATGATCACTAGTGACGTGGTCAGGTGACCAATGTTCAGTCGAGTGCAGTGCTCTTCTACCCAGGGATGATGCATATCAAACGAAATGGTTTCCGAAGCCCGGCTCAGCTACCACCATGATGAGGTCACATGACCAAGTCACTAGTGATTAGGGACGCACGATCACCATATAGAGCGCTGGAAACTATCTCTACATACCCATGACGCCTATCAGACGACGCGGATGAAGAAGCTCCCTTCGAATACGAGAGTGAGAGAGTTGACACGGACAATTCAGTAGTGATTCAGGTCAAGTGACTTCTTTCGGGCATGCTGCCATATTGTGTACCCTGGCTTGATGCATATCAAACGAAATGGCTTTTGAAGCCCAGTCTGGCTACGACTAAATGAGTCCACATTGGATGATGACTAGTGACGTGGTCACGTGACCAATGTTCAGTCGAGTGCAGTGCGCTTCTACCCAGGGATGATGCATATCAAAGGAAATGGTTTCCGAAGCCCGGCTCAGCTACCACCATGATGAGGTCACATGACCAAGTCACTAGTGATTAGGGACGCACGATCACCATATAGAGCGCTGGAAACTATCTCTACATACCCATGATGCATATCAGACGACGCGGATGAAGAAGCTCTCTTGGAATACGAGAGTGAGAGAGTTGACACGGACAATTCAGTAATGATTCAGGTCACGTGACTACTTTCGGGCATGCTGCCATATTGTGTACCCTGGCTTGATGCATATCAAACGAAATGGCTTTTGAAGCCCAGTCTGGCTACGACTAAATGAGTCCACATTGGATGATGACTAGTGACGTGGTCACGTGACCAATGCTCAGTCGAGTGCAGTGCTCTTCTACCCAGGGATGATGCATATCAAACGAAATGGTTTCCGAAGCCCGGCTCAGCTACCACCATGATGAGGTCACATGACCAAGTCACTATTGATTTGGGACACACGATCACCATATAGAGCGCTGGAAACTATCTCTACATACCCATGACGCATATCAGACGACGCGGATGGAAAAGCTCTCTTCGAATACGAGAGTGAGGTAGTTGACACGGACAATTCAGTCGTGATTCAGGTCACGTGACTACTTTCGGGCATGCTGCCATATTGTGTACCCTGGCTTGATGCATATCAAACGAAATGGCTTTTGAAGCCCAGTCTGGATACGACTAAATGAGTCCACATTGGATGATGACTAGTGACGTGATCACGTGACCAATGTTCAGTCGAGTGCCGTGCTCTTCTACCCAGGGATGATGCATATCAAACGAAATGGTTTCCGAAGCCCGGCTCAGCTACCACCATGATGAGGTCACATGACCAAGTCACTAGTGATTAGGGACGCACGATCACCATATAGAGCGCTGGAAACTATCTCTACATACCTATGACGCATATTAGACGACACGGATGAAGAACCTCTCTTAGAATACGAGAGTGAGAGAGTTGACACGGACAATTCAGTAGTGATTCAGGTCACGTGACTACTTTCGGGCATGCTGCCATATTGTGTACCCTGGCTTGATGCATATCAAACGAAATGGCTTTTGAAGCCCAGTCTGGCTACGACTAAATGAGTCCACATTGGATGATGACTAGTGACGTGGTCACGTGACCAATGTTCAGTCGAGTGCAGTGCTCTTCTACCCAGGGATGATGCATATCAAAGGAAATGGTTTTCGAAGCCCGGCTCAGCTACCACCATGATGAGGTCACATGACCAAGTCACTAGTGATTAGGGACGCACGATCACCATATAGAGCACTGGAAACTATCTCTACATACCCATGACGCATATCAGACGACGCGGATGAAGAAGCTCTCTTGGAATAGGAGAGTGAGAGAGTTGACACGGACAATTCAGTAATGATTCAGGTCACGTGACTACTTTCGGGCATGCTGCCATATTGTGTACCCTGGCTTGATGCATATCAAACGAAATGGCTTTTGAAGCCCAGTCTGGCTACGACTAAATGAGTCCACATTGGATGATGACTAGTGACGTGGTCACGTGACCAATGTTCAGTCGCGTACATAGCTCTTCTACCCATGGATGATGCATATCAAGCGAAATGGTTTCCGAAGCCCCACTCAGCTACCACCATGATGAGGTCACATGACCAAGTCACTAGTGATTAGGGACACACGATCACCATATAGAGCGCTGGAAACTATCTCTACATACCCATGACGCATATCAGACGACGCGGATGGAAAAGCTCTCTTCGAATACGAGAGTGAGATAGTTGACACGGACAATTCAGTCGTGATTCAGGTCACGTGACTACTTTCGGGCATGCTGCCATATTGTATACCCTGGCTTGATGCATATCAAACGAAATGGTTTTTGAAGCCCAGTCTGGCTATGACTAAATGAGTCCACATAGGATGATCAATAGTGACGTGGTCACGTGACCAATGTTCAGTCGAGTGCAGTGCTCTTCTACCCAGGGATGATGCATATCAAGCGAAATGGTTTCCAAAGCCCCGCTCAGCTACCACCATGATGAGGTCACACGACCAAGTCACTAGTGATTAGGGACGCACGATCACCATATAGAGCGCTGGAAACTATCTCTACATACCCATGACGCCTAAAAGACGACGCGGATGAAGAAGCTCTCTTCGATTACGAGAGTGAGAGAGTTGACACGGACAATTCAGTAGTGATTCAGGTCACGTGACTACTTTCGGGCATGCTGCCATATAGTGTACCCTGGCTTGATGCATATCAAACGAAATGGCTTTTGAAGCCCAGTCTGGCTACGACTAAATGAGTCCACATTGGATGATGACTAGTGACATGGTCACGTGCCCAATGTTCAGTCGAGTGCAGTGCTCTTCTACCCAGGGATGATGCATATCAAAGGAAATGGTTTCCGAAGCCCGGCTCAGCTACCACCATGATGAGGTCACATGAGCAAGTCACTAGTGATTAGGGACACACGATCACCATATAGAGCGCTGGAAACTATCCCTACATACCCATGACGCATATCAGACGACGCGGATGGAAAAGCACTCTTCGAATACGAGAGTGAGAGAGTTGACACGGGCAATTCAGTCGTGATTCCGGTCACGTGACTACTTTCGGGCATGCTGCCATATTGTGTACCCTGGCTTGATGAATATCAAACGAAATGGTTTTTGAAGCTAAGTCTGGCTATAACTAAATGAGTCCACATTGGCTGATCACTAGTGACGTGGTCACGTGACCAATGTTCAGTCGCGTGCAGTGCTCTTCTACCCATGGATGATGCTAATCAAGCGAAATGGTTTCCGAAGCCCCGCTCAGCTACCACCATGATGAGGTCACATGACCAAGTCACTAGTGATTAGGGACGCACGATCACCATATAGAGCGCTGGAAACTATCTCAAAATACCTATGACGCATATTAGACGACGCGGATGAAGAAGCTCTCTTCGAATACGAGAGTGAGAGAGTTGACACGGACAATTCAGTAATGATTCAGGTCACGTGACTACTTTCGGGCATGCTGCCATATTGTGTACCCTTTCTTGATGCATATCAAACGAAATGGCTTTTGAAGCCCAGTCTGGCTACTACTAAATGAGTCCACAATGGATGATTAGTGACGTGGTCACGTGACCAATGTTCAGTCGAGTGCAGTGCTCTTCTACCCAGGGTTGATGCATATCAAACGAAATGGTTTCCAAAGCCCGGCTCAGCTACCACCATGATGAGGTCACATGACCAAGTCACTAGTGATTAGGGACACACGATCACCATATAGAGCGCTGGAAACTATCTCTACATACCCATGACGCATATCAGACGATGCGGATGGAAAAGCTCTCTTCGAATACGAGAGTGAGAGAGTTGACACGGACAATTCAGTCGTGATTCAGGTCACGTGACTACTTTCGGGCATGCTGCCATATTGTGTACCCTGGCTTGATGCATATCAAACGAAATGGTTTTTGAAGCCCAGTCTGGCTATGACTAAATGAGTCCACATAGGATGATCAATAGTGACGTGGTCACGTGACCGATGTTCAGTCGAGTGCAGTGCTCTTCTACCCAGGGATGATGCATATCAAGCGAAATGGTTTCCGAAGCCCCGCTCAGCTACCACCATGATGAGGTCACATGACCAAGTCACTAGTGATTAGGGACGCACGATCACCATATAGAGCGCTGGAAACTATCTCTACATACCCATGATGCATATCAGACGACGCGGATGAAGAAGCTCTCTGGGAATACGAGAGTGAGAGAGTTGACACGGACAATTCAGTAATGATTCAGGTCACGTGACTACTTTCGGGCATGCTGCATATTGTGTACCCTGGCTTGATGCATATCAAACGAAATGGCTTTTGAAGCCCAGTCTGGCTACGACTAAATGAGTCCACATTGGATGATGACTGGTGACGTGGTCACGTGACCAATGTTCAGTCGAGTGCAGTGCTCTTCTACCCAGGGATGATGCATATCAAACGAAATGGTTTCCGAAGCCCGGCTCAGCTACCACCATGATGAGGTCACATGACCAAGTCACTAGTGATTAGGGACACACGATCACCATATAGAGTCCTGGAAACTATCTCTACATACCCATGATGCATATTAGACGACGCGGATGAAGAAGCTCTTTTCGAATACGAGAGTGAGAGAGTTGACACGGACAATTCAGTCGTGATTCAGGTCACGTGACTACTTTCGGGCATGCTGCCATATTGTATACCCTGGCTTGATGCATATCAAACGAAATGGTTTTTGAAGCCCAGTCTGGCTATGACTAAATGAGTCCACATAGGATGATCAATAGTGACGTGGTCACGTGACCAATGTTCAGTCGAGTGCAGTGCTCTTCTACCCAGGGATGATGCATATCAAGCGAAATGGTTTCCGAAGCCCCGCTCAGCTACCACCATGATGAGGTCACACGACCAAGTCACTAGTGATTAGGGACGCACGATCACCATATAGAGCGCTGGAAACTATCTCTACATACCCATGACGCCTAAAAGACGACGCGGATGAAGAAGCTCTCTTCGATTACGAGAGTGAGAGAGTTGACACGGACAATTCAGTAGTGATTCAGGTCACGTGACTACTTTCGGGCATGCTGCCATATAGTGTACCCTGGCTTGATGCATATCAAACGAAATGGCTTTTGAAGCCCAGTCTGGCTACGACTAAATGAGTCCACATTGGATGATGACTAGTGACATGGTCACGTGCCCAATGTTCAGTCGAGTGCCGTGCTCTTCTACCCAGGGATGATGCATATCAAAGGAAATGGTTTCCGAAGCCCGGCTCAGCTACCACCATGATGAGGTCACATGACCAAGTCACTAGTGATTAGGGACGCACGATCACCATATAGAACGCTGGAAACTATCTCTACATACCCATGATGCATATCAGACGACGCGGATGAAGAAGCTCTCTTGGAATACGAGAGTGAGAGAGTTGACACGGACAATTCAGTAATGATTCAGGTCACGTGACTACTTTCGGGCATGCGGCCATATTGTGTACCCTGGCTTGATGCATATCAAACGAAATGGCTTTTGAAGCCCAGTCTGGCTACGACTAAATGAGTCCACATTGGATGATGACTAGTGACGTGGTCACGTGACCAATGTTCAGTCGAGTGCAGTGCTCTTCTACCCAGGGATGATGCATATCAAACGAAATGGTTTCCGAAGCCCGGCTCAGCTACCACCATGATGAGGTCACATGACCAAGTCACTAGTGATTAGGGACACACGATCACCATATAGAGCGCTGGAAACTATCTCTACATACCCATGACGCATATCAGACGACGCGGATGGAAAAGCACTCTTCGAATACGAGAGTGAGAGAGTTGACACGGGCAATTCAGTCGTGATTCCGGTCACGTGACTACTTTCGGGCATGCTGCCATATTGTGTACCCTGGCTTGATGAATATCAAACGAAATGGTTCTTGAAGCTAAGTCTGGCTATAACTAAATGAGTCCACATTGGCTGATCACTAGTGACGTGGTCACGTGACCAATGTTCAGTCGCGTGCAGTGCTCTTCTACCCATGGATGATGCTAATCAAGCGAAATGGTTTCCGAAGCCCCGCTCAGCTACCACCATGATGAGGTCACATGACCAAGTCACTAGTGATTAGGGACGCACGATCACCATATAGAGCGCTGGAAACTATCTCAAAATACCTATGACGCATATTAGACGACGCGGATGAAGAAGCTCTCTTCGAATACGAGAGTGAGAGAGTTGACACGGACAATTCAGTAATGATTCAGGTCACGTGACTACTTTAGGGCATGCTGCCATATTGTGTACCCTGGCTTGATGCATATCAAACGAAATGGCTTTTGAAGCCCAGTCTGGCTACTACTAAATGAGTCCACAATGGATGATTAGTGACGTGGTCACGTGACCAATGTTCAGTCGAGTGCAGTGCTCTTCTACCCAGGGTTGATGCATATCAAACGAAATGGTTTCCAAAGCCCGGCTCAGCTACCACCATGATGAGGTCACATGACCAAGTCACTAGTGATTAGGGACACACGATCACCATATAGAGCGCTGGAAACTATCTCTACATACCCATGACGCATATCAGACGATGCGGATGGAAAAGCTCTCTTCGAATACGAGAGTGAGAGAGTTGACACGGACAATTCAGTCGTGATTCAGGTCACGTGACTACTTTCGGGCATGCTGCCATATTGTGTACCCTGGCTTGATGCATATCAAACGAAATGGTTTTTGAAGCCCAGTATGGCTATGACTAAATGAGTCCACATAGGATGATCAATAGTGACGTGGTCACGTGACCGATGTTCAGTCGAGTGCAGTGCTCTTCTACCCAGGGATGATGCATATCAAGCGAAATGGTTTCCGAAGCCCCGCTCAGCTACCACCATGATGAGGTCACATGACCAAGTCACTAGTGATTAGGGACGCACGATCACCATATAGAGCGCTGGAAACTATCTCTACATACCCATGACGCCTATCAGACGACGCGGATGAAGAAGCTCTCTTGGAATACGAGAGTGAGAGAGTTGACACGGACAATTCAGTCGTGATTCAGGTCACGTGACTACTTTCGGGCATGCTGCCATATTGTGTACCCTGGCTTGATGCATATCAAACGAAATGGCTTTTGAAGCCCAGTCTGGATACGACTAAATGAGTCCACATTGGATGATGACTAGTGACGTGATCACGTGACCAATGTTCAGTCGAGTGCAGTGCTCTTCTACCCAGGGATGATGCATATCAAACGAAATGGTTTCCGAAGCCCGGCTCAGCTACCACCATGATGAGGTCACATGACCAAGTCACTAGTGATTAGGGACGCACGATCACCATATAGAGCACTGGAAACTATCTCTACATACCCATGACGCATATCAGACGACGCGGATGAAGAAGCTCTCTTGGAATAGGAGAGTGAGAGAGTTGACACGGACAATTCAGTAATGATTCAGGTCACGTGACTACTTTCGGGCATGCTGCCATATTGTGTACCCTGGCTTGATGCATATCAAACGAAATGGCTTTTGAAGCCCAGTCTGGCTACGACTAAATGAGTCCACATTGGATGATGACTAGTGACGTGGTCACGTGACCAATGTTCAGTCGCGTACATAGCTCTTCTACCCATGGATGATGCATATCAAGCGAAATGGTTTCCGAAGCCCCGCTCAGCTACCACCATGATGAGGTCACATGACCAAGTCACTAGTGATTAGGGACACACGATCACCATATAGAGCGCTGGAAACTATCTCTACATACCCATGACGCATATCAGACGACGCGGATGGAAAAGCTCTCTTCGAATACGAGAGTGAGATAGTTGACACGGACAATTCAGTCGTGATTCAGGTCACGTGACTACTTTCGGGCATACTGCCATATTGTATACCCTGGCTTGATGCATATCAAACGAAATGGTTTTTGAAGCCCAGTCTGGCTATGACTAAATGAGTCCACATAGGATGATCAATAGTGACGTGGTCACGTGACCAATGTTCAGTCGAGTGCAGTGCTCTTCTACCCAGGGATGATGCATATCAAGCGAAATGGTTTCCGAAGCCCCGCTCAGCTACCACCATGATGAGGTCACACGACCAAGTCACTAGTGATTAGGGACGCACGATCACCATATAGAGCGCTGGAAACTATCTCTACATACCCATGACGCCTAAAAGACGACGCGGATGAAGAAGCTCTCTTCGATTACGAGAGTGAGAGAGTTGACACGGACAATTCAGTAGTGATTCAGGTCACGTGACTACTTTCGGGCATGCTGCCATATAGTGTACCCTGGCTTGATGCATATCAAACGAAATGGCTTTTGAAGCCTAGTCTGGCTACGACTAAATGAGTCCACATTGGATGATGACTAGTGACATGGTCACGTGCCCAATGTTCAGTCGAGTGCAGTGCTCTTCTACCCAGGGATGATGCATATCAAAGGAAATGGTTTCCGAAGCCCGGCTCAGCTACCACCATGATGAGGTCACATGACCAAGTCACTAGTGATTAGGGACGCACGATCACCATATAGAACGCTGGAAACTATCTCTACATACCCATGATGCATATCAGACGACGCGGATGAAGAAGCTCTCTTGGAATACGAGAGTGAGAGAGTTGACACGGACAATTCAGTAATGATTCAGGTCACGTGACTACTTTCGGGCATGCTGCCATATTGTGTACCCTGGCTTGATGCATATCAAACGAAATGGCTTTTGAAGCCCAGTCTGGCTACGACTAAATGAGTCCACATTGGATGATGACTAGTGACGTGGTCACGTGACCAATGTTCAGTCGAGTGCAGTGCTCTTCTACCCAGGGATGATGCATATCAAACGAAATGGTTTCCAAAGCCCGGCTCAGCTACCACCATGATGAGGTCACATGACCAAGTCACTAGTGATTAGGGACACACGATCACCATATAGAGCGCTGGAAACTATCTCTACATACCCATGACGCATATCAGACGATGCGGATGGAAAAGCTCTCTTCGAATACGAGAGTGAGAGAGTTGACACGGACAATTCAGTCGTGATTCAGGTCACGTGACTACTTTCGGGCATGCTGCCATATTGTGTACCCTGGCTTGATGCATATCAAACGAAATGGTTTTTGAAGCCCAGTCTGGCTATGACTAAATGAGTCCACATAGCATGATCAATAGTGACGTGGTCACGTGACCGATGTTCAGTCGAGTGCAGTGCTCTTCTACCCAGGGATGATGCATATCAAGCGAAATGGTTTCCGAAGCTCCGCTCAGCTACCACCATGATGAGGTCACATGACCAAGTCACTAGTGATTAGGGCCGCACGATCACCATATAGAGCGCTGGAAACTATCTCTACATACCCATGATGCATATCAGACGACGCGGATGAAGAAGCTCTCTGGGAATACGAGAGTGAGAGAGTTGACACGGACAATTCAGTAATGATTCAGGTCACGTGACTACTTTCGGGCATGCTGCATATTGTGTACCCTGGCTTGATGCATATCAAACGAAATGGCTTTTGAAGCCCAGTCTGGCTACGACTAAATGAGTCCACATTGGATGATGACTAGTGACGTCGTCACGTGACCAATGTTCAGTCGAGTGCAGTGCTCTTCTACCCAGGGATGATGCATATCAAACGAAATGGTTTCCGAAGCCCGGCTCAGCTACCACCATGATGAGGTCACATGACCAAGTCACTAGTGATTAGGGACACACGATCACCATATAGAGTCCTGGAAACTATCTCTACATACGCATGATGCATATTAGACGACGCGGATGAAGAAGCTCTTTTCGAATACGAGAGTGAGAGAGTTGACACGGGCAATTCAGTAGTGATTCAGGTCACGTGACTACTTTCGGGCATGCTGCCATATTGTGTACCCTTGCTTGATGCATATCAAACGAAATGGTTTTTGAAGCGCAGTCTGGCTATGACTAAATGAGTGCGCATTGGATGATCACTAGTGACGTGGTCAGGTGACCAATGTTCAGTCGAGTGCAGTGCTCTTCTACCCAGGGATGATGCATATCAAACGAAATGGTTTCCGAAGCCCGGCTCAGCTACCACCATGATGAGGTCACATGACCAAGTCACTAGTGATTAGGGACGCACGATCACCATATAGAGCGCTGGAAACTATCTCTACATACCCATGACGCCTATCAGACGACGCGGATGAAGAAGCTCTCTTGGAATAGGAGAGTGAGAGAGTTGACACGGACAATTCAGTAATGATTCAGGTCACGTGACTACTTTCGGGCATGCTGCCATATTGTGTACCCTGGCTTGATGCATATCAAACGAAATGGCTTTTGAAGCCCAGTCTGGCTACGACTAAATGAGTCCACATTGGATGATGACTAGTGACGTGGTCACGTGACCAATGTTCAGTCGCGTACATAGTTCTTCTACCCATGGATGATGCATATCAAGCGAAATGGTTTCCGAAGCCCCGCTCAGCTACCACCATGATGAGGTCACATGACCAAGTCTCTAGTGATTAGGGACGCACGATCACCATATAGAGCGCTGGAAACTATCTCTACATACCTATGACGCATATTAGACGACGCGGATGAAGAAGCTCTCTTCGAATACGAGAGTGAGAGAGTTGACACGGACAATTCAGTAGTGATTCAGGTCACGTGACTACTTTCGGGCATGCTGCCATATTGTGTACCCTGGCTTGATGCATATCAAACGAAATGGCTTTTGAAGCCCAGTCTGGCTACGACTAAATGAGTCCACATTGGATGATGACTAGTGACGTGGTCACGTGACCAATGTTCAGTCGAGTGCACTGCTCTTCTACCCAGGGATGATGCATATCAAAGGAAATGGTTTCCGAAGCCCGGCTCAGCTACCACCATGATGAGGTCACATGACCAAGTCACTAGTGATTAGGGACGCACGATCCCCATATCTCGCTGTAAACTATCTCTACATACCCATGACGCATATCAGACGACGCGGATGAAGAAGCTCTCTTGGAATAGGAGAGTGAGAGAGTTGACATGGACAATCCAGTAATGATTCAGGTCACGTGACTACTTTCGGGCATGCTGCCATATTGTATACCCTGGCTTGATGCATATCAAACGAAATGGTTTTTGAAGCCCAGTCTGGCTATGACTAAATGAGTCCACATAGGATGATCAATAGTGACGTGGTCACGTGACCAATGTTCAGTCGAGTGCAGTGCTCTTCTACCCAGGGATGATGCATATCAAGCGAAATGGTTTCCGAAGCCCCGCTCAGCTACCACCATGATGAGGTCACATGACCAAGTCACTAGTGATTAGGGACGCACGATCACCATATAGAGCGCTGGAAACTATCTCTACATACCCATGACGCCTAAAAGACGACGCGGATGAAGAAGCTCTCTTCGATTACGAGAGTGAGAGAGTTGACACGGACAATTTAGTAATGATTCAGGTCACGTGACTACTTTCGGGCATGCTGCCATATTGTGTACCCTGGCTTGATGCATATCAAACGAAATGGCTTTTGAAGCCCAGTCTGGCTACGACTAAATGAGTCCACATTGGATGATGACTAGTGACGTGGTCACGTGACCAATGTTCAGTCGCGTACATAGCTCTTCTACCCATGGATGATGCATATCAAGCGAAATGGTTTCCGAAGCCCGGCTCAGCTACCACCATGATGAGGTCACATGACGAAGTCACTAGTGATTAGGGACGCACGATCACCATATAGAGCGCTGGAAACTATCTCTACATACCCATGACGCCTATCAGACGACGCGGATGAAGAAGCTCTCTTGGAATAGGAGAGTGAGAGAGTTGACACGGACAATTCAGTAATGATTCAGGTCACGTGACTACTTTCGGGCATGCTGCCATATTGTGTACCCTGGCTTGATGCATATCAAACGAAATGGCTTTTGAAGCCCAGTCTGGCTACGACTAAATGAGTCCACATTGGATGATGACTAGTGACGTGGTCACGTGACCAATGTTCAGTCGCGTACATAGCTCTTCTACCCATGGATGATGCATATCAAGCGAAATGGTTTCCGAAGCCCCGCTCAGCTACCACCATGATGAGGTCACATGACCAAGTCACTAGTGATTAGGGACGCACGATCACCATATAGAGCGCTGGAAACTATCTCTACATACCTATGACGCATATTAGACGACGCGGATGAAGAAGCTCTCTTCGAATACGAGAGTGAGAGAGTTGACACGGACAATTCAGTAGTGATTCAGGTCACGTGACTACTTTCGGGCATGCTGCCATATTGTGTACCCTGGCTTGATGCATATCAAACGAAATGGCTTTTGAAGCCCAGTCTGGCTACGACTAAATGAGTCCACATTGGATGATGACTAGTGACGTGGTCACGTGACCAATGTTCAGTCGAGTGCACTGCTCTTCTACCCAGGGATGATGCATATCAAAGTAAATGGTTTCCGAAACCCGGCTCAGCTACCACCATGATGAGGTCACATGACCAAGTCACTAGTGATTAAGGACGCACGATCCCCATATCTCGCTGTAAACTATCTCTACATACCCATGACGCATATCAGACGACGCGGATGAAGAAGCTCTCTTGGAATAGGAGAGTGAGAGAGTTGACACGGACAATCCAGTAATGATTCAGGTCACGTGACTACTTTCGGGCATGCTGCCATATTGTATACCCTGGCTTGATGCATATCAAACGAAATGGTTTTTGAAGCCCAGTCTGGCTATGACTAAATGAGTCCACATAGGATGATCAATAGTGACGTGGTCACGTGACCAATGTTCAGTCGAGTGCAGTGCTCTTCTACCCAGGGATGATGCATATCAAGCGAAATGGTTTCCGAAGCCCCGCTCAGCTACCACCATGATGAGGTCACATGACCAAGTCACTAGTGATTAGGGACGCACGATCACCATATAGAGCGCTGGAAACTATCTCTACATACCCATGACGCCTAAAAGACGACGCGGATGAAGAAGCTCTCTTCGATTACGAGAGTGAGAGAGTTGACACGGACAATTCAGTAGTGATTCAGGTCACGTGACTACTTTCGGGCATGCTGCCATATAGTGTACCCTGGCTTGATGCATATCAAACGAAATGGCTTTTGAAGCCCAGTCTGGCTACGACTAAATGAGTCCACATTGGATGATGACTAGTGACATGGTCACGTGCCCAATGTTCAGTCGAGTGCAGTGCTCTTCTTCCCTGGGATGATGCATATCAAAGGAAATGGTTTCCGAAGCCCGGCTCAGCTACCACCATGATGAGGTCACATGACCAAGTCACTAGTGATTAGGGACGCACGATCACCATATAGAACGCTGGAAACTATCTCTACATACCCATGATGCATATCAGACGACGCGGATGAAGAAGCTCTCTTGTAATACGAGAGTGAGAGAGTTGACACGGACAATTCAGTAATGATTCAGGTCACGTGACTACTTTCGGGCATGCTGCCATATTGTGTACCCTGGCTTGATGAATATCAAACGAAATGGTTTTTGAAGCCCAGTCTGGCTATAACTAAATGAGTCCACATTGGCTGAAAACTAGTGACGTGGTCACGTGACCAATGTTCAGTCGCGTGCAGTGCTCTTCTACCCATGGATGATGCTAATCAAGCGAAATGGTTTCCGAAGCCCCGCTCAGCTACCACCATGATGAGGTCACATGACCAAGTCACTAGTGATTAGGGACGCACGATCACCATATAGAGCGCTGGAAACTATCTCAAAATACCTATGACGCATATTAGACGACGCGGATGAAGAAGCTCTCTTCGAATACGAGAGTGAGAGAGTTGACACGGACAATTCAGTAATGATTCAGGTCACGTGACTACTTTCGGGCATGCTGCCATATTGTGTACCCTGGCTTGATGCATATCAAACGAAATGGCTTTTGAAGCCCAGTCTGGCTACGACTAAATGAGTCCACATTGGATGATTAGTGACGTGGTCACGTGACCAATGTTCAGTCGAGTGCAGTGCTCTTCTACCCAGGGTTGATGCATATCAAACGAAATGGTTTCCAAAGCCCGGCTCAGCTACCACCATGATGAGGTCACATGACCAAGTCACTAGTGATTAGGGACACACGATCACCATATAGAGCGCTGGAAACTATCTCTACATACCCATGACGCATATCAGACGATGCGGATGGAAAAGCTCTCTTCGAATACGAGAGTGAGAGAGTTGACACGGACAATTCAGTCGTGATTCAGGTCACGTGACTACTTTCAGGCATGCTGCCATATTGTGTACCCTGGCTTGATGCATATCAAACGAAATGGTTTTTGAAGCCCAGTCTGGCTATGACTAAATGAGTCCACATAGGATGATCAATAGTGACGTGGTCACGTGACCGATGTTCAGTCGAGTGCAGTGCTCTTCTACCCAGGGATGATGCATATCAAGCGAAATGGTTTCCGAAGCCCCGCTCAGCTACCACCATGATGAGGTCACATGACCAAGTCACTAGTGATTAGGGACGCACGATCACCATATAGAGCGCTGGAAACTATCTCTACATACCCATGACGCCTATCAGACGACGCGGATGAAGAAGCTCTCTTCGAATACGAGAGTGAGAGAGTTGACACGGACAATTCAGTAGTGATTCAGGTCAAGTGACTTCTTTCGGGCATGCTGCCATATTGTGTACCCTGGCTTGATGCATATCAAACGAAATGGCTTTTGAAGCCCAGTCTGGCTACGACTAAATGAGTCCACATTGGATGATGACTAGTGAAGTGGTCACGTGACCAATGTTCAGTCGAGTGCAGTGCTCTTCTACCCAGGGATGATGCATATCAAAGGAAATGGTTTCCGAAGCCCGGCTCAGCTACCACCATGATGAGGTCACATGACCAAGTCACTAGTGATTAGGGACGCACGATCACCATATAGAGCGCTGGAAACTATCTCTACATACCCATGACGCATATCAGACGACGCGGATGAAGAAGCTCTCTTGGAATAGGAGAGTGAGAGAGTTGACACGGACAATTCAGTAATGATTCAGGTCACGTGACTACTTTCGGGCATGCTGCCATATTGTGTACCCTGGCTTGATGCATATCAAACGAAATGGCTTTTGAAGCCCAGTCTGGCTACGACTAAATGAGTCCACAATGGATGATGAGTAGTGACGTGGTCACGTGACCAATGTTCAGTCGAGTGCAGTGCTCTTCTACCCAGGGTTGATGCATATCAAACGAAATGGTTTCCGAAGCCCGGCTCAGCTACCACCATGATGAGGTCACATGACCAAGTCACTAGTGATTAGGGACGCACGATCACCATATAGAGCGCTGGAAACTATCTCTACATACCCATGATGCATATCAGACGACGCGGATGAAGAAGCTCTCTTGGAATACGAGAGTGATAGAGTTGACACGGACAATTCAGTAATGATTCAGGTCACGTGACTACTTTCGGGCATGCTGCCATATTGTGTACCCTGGCTTGATGCATATCAAACGAAATGGCTTTTGAAGCCCAGTCTGGCTACGACTAAATGAGTCCACATTGGATGATGACTAGTGACGTGGTCACGTGACCAATGTTCAGTCGAGTGCAGTGCTCTTCTACCCAGGGATGATGCATATCAAACGAAATGGTTTCCGAAGCCCGGCTCAGCTACCACCATGATGAGGTCACATGACCAAGTCACTATTGATTAGGGACACACGATCACCATATAGAGCGCTGGAAACTATCTCTACATACCCATGACGCATATCAGACGACGCGGATGGGAAAGCTCTCTTCGAATACGAGAGTGAGATAGTTGACACGGACAATTCAGTCGTGATTCAGGTCACGTGACTACTTTCGGGCATGCTGCCATATTGTATACCCTGGCTTGATGCATATCAAACGAAATGGTTTTTGAAGCCCAGTCTGGCTATGACTAAATGAGTCCACATAGGATGATCAATAGTGACGTGGTCACGTGACCAATGTTCAGTCGAGTGCAGTGCTCTTCTACCCAGGCATGATGCATATCAAGCGAAATGGTTTCCGATGCCCCGCTCAGCTACCACCATGATGAGGTCACATGACCAAGTCACTAGTGATTAGGGACGCACGATCACCATATAGAGCACTGGAAACTATCTCTACATACCCATGACGCCTAAAAGACGACGCGGATGAAGAAGCTCTCTTCGATTACGAGAGTGAGAGAGTTGACACGGACAATTCAGTAGTGATTCAGCTCACGTGACTACTTTCGGGCATGCTGCCATATAGTGTACCCTGGCTTGATGCATATCAAACGAAATGGCTTTTGAAGCCCAGTCTAGCTACGACTAAATGAGTCCACATTGGATGATGACTAGTGACATGGTCACGTGCCCAATGTTCAGTCGAGTGCAGTGCTCTTCTACCCAGGGATGATGCATATCAAAGGAAATGGTTTCCGAAGCCCGGCTCAGCTACCACCATGATGAGGTCACATGACCAAGTCACTAGTGATTAGCGACGCACGATCACGATATAGAATGCTGGAAACTATCTCTACATACCCATGATGCATATCAGACGACGCGGATGAAGAAGCTCTCTTGGAATACGAGAGTGAGAGAGTTGACACGGACAATTCTGTAATGATTCAGGTCACGTGACTACTTTCGGGCATGCTGCCATATTGTGTACCCTGGCTTGATGCATATCAAACGAAATGGCTTTTGAAGCCCAGTCTGGCTACGACTAAATGAGTCCACATTGGATGATGACTAGTGACGTGGTCACGTGACCAATGTTCAGTCGAGTGCAGTGCTGTTCTACCCAGGGATGATGCATATCAAACGAAATGGTTTCCGAAGCCCGGCTCAGCTACCACCATGATGAGGTCACATGACCAAGTCACTAGTGATTAGGGATACACGATCACCATATAGAGCGCTGGAAACTATCTCTACATACCCATGACGCATATCAGACGACGCGGATGGAAAAGCACTCTTCGAATACGAGAGTGAGAGAGTTGACACAGGCAATTCAGTCGTGATTCCGGTCACGTGACTACTTTCGGGCATGCTGCCATATTGTGTACCCTGGCTTGATGCATATCAAACGAAATGGCTTTTGAAGCCGAGTCTGGCTACGACTAAATGAGTCCACATTGGATGATTAGTCACGTGGTCACGTGACCAATGTTCAGTCGAGTGCAGTGCTCTTCTACCCAGGGTTGATGCATATCAAACGAAATGGCTTCCAAAGCCCGGCTCAGCTACCACCATGATGAGGTCACATGACCAAGTCACTAGTGATTAGGGACACACGATCACCATATAGAGCGCTGGAAACTATCTCTACATATCCATGACGCATATCAGACGATGCGGATGGAAAAGCTCTCTTCGAATACGAGAGTGAGAGAGTTGACACGGACAATTCAGTCGTGATTCAGGTCACGTGACTACTTTCGGGCATGCTGCCATATTGTGTACCCTGGCTTGATGCATATCAAACGAAATGGTTTTTGAAGCCCAGTCTGGCTAGAACTAAATGAGTCCACATAGGATGATCAATAGTGACGTGGTCACGTGACCGATGTTCAGTCGAGTGCAGTGCTCTTCTACCCAGGGATGATGCATATCAAGCGAAATGGTTTCCGAAGCCCCGCTCAGCTACCACCATGATGAGGCCACATGACCAAGTCACTAGTGATTAGGGACGCACGATCACCATATAGAGCGCTGGAAACTATCTCTACATACCCATGATGCATATCAGACGACGCGGATGAAGAAGCTCTCTGGGAATACGAGAGTGAGAGAGTTGACACGGACAATTCAGTAATGATTCAGGTCACGTGACTACTTTCGGGCATGCTGCATATTGTGTACCCTGGCTTGATGCATATCAAACGAAATGGCTTTTGAAGCCCAGTCTGGCTACGACTAAATGAGTCCACATTGGATGATGACTAGTGACGTGGTCACGTGACCAATGTTCAGTCGAGTGCAGTGCTCTTCTACCCAGGGATGATGCATATCAAACGAAATGGTTTCCGAAGCCCGGCTCAGCTACCACCATGATGAGGTCACATGACCAAGTCACTAGTGATTAGGGACACACGATCACCATATAGAGTGCTGGAAACTATCTCTACATACCCATGATGCATATTAGACGACGCGGATGAAGAAGCTCTTTTCGAATACGAGAGTGAGAGAGTTAACACGGACAATTCAGTAGTGATTCAGGTCACGTGACTACTTTGGGCATGCTGCCATATTGTGTACCCTGGCTTGATGCATATCAAACGAAATGGTTTTTGAAGCCCAGTCTGGCTATGACTAAATGAGTCCACATTGGATGATCACTAGTGACGTGGTCACGGGACCAATATTCAGTCGAGTGCAGTGCTCTTCCACCCAGGGATGATGCATATCAAACGAAATGATTTCCGAAGCCCGGCTCAGCTACCACCATGTTGAGGTCACATGACCAAGTCACTAGTGATTAGGGACGCATGATCACCTTATAGAGCGTTGGAAACTATCTCTACATACCCATGACGCATATCACACGACGCGGATGGAGTAGGTCTCATAGAATACGAGAGTGAGAGAGTTGACACGGACAATTCTGTAGTGATTCAGGTCACGTGACTACTTTCGGGCATGCTGCCATATTGTGTACCCTGGCTTGATGCATATCAAACGAAATGGTTTTTGAAGCGCAGTCTGGCTATGACTAAATGAGTGCGCATTGGATGATCACTAGTGACGTGGTCACGTGACCAATGTTCGGTCGAGTGCAGTGCTCTTCTACCCAGGGATGATTCATATCAAACGAAATGGATTCCGAAGCCCGGCTCAGCTACCACCATGATGAGGTCACATGACCAAGTCACTAGTGATTAGGGACGCACGATCACCATATAGAGCGCTGGAAACTATCTCTACATACCCATGATGCATATCAGACGACGCGTATGAAGAAGCTCTCTTGGAATACGAGAGTGAGAGAGTTGACACGGACAATTCAGTAATGATTCAGGTCACGTGACTACTTTCGGGCATACTGCCATATTGTGTACCCTGGCTTGATGCATATCAAACGAAATGGCTTTTGAAGCCAAGTCTGGCTACGACTAAATGAGTCCACATTGGATGATGACTAGTGACGTGGTCAAGTGACCAATGTTCAGTCGAGTGCACTGCTCTCCAACCCAGGGATGATGCATATCAAACGAAATGGTTTCCGAAGCCCGGCTCAGCTACCACCATGATGAGGTCACATGACCAAGTCACTAGTGATTAGGGACACACGATCACCATATAGAGCGCTGGAAACTATCTCTACATACCCATGACGCATATCACACGACGCGGATGGAGTAGGTCTCTTAGAATACGAGAGTGAGAGAGTTGACACGGACAATTCTGTAGTGATTCAGGTCACGTGACTACTTTCGGGCATGCTGCCATATTGTGTACCCTGGCTTGATGCATATCAAACGAAATGGCTTTTGAAGCCCAGTCTGGCTACGAATAAATGAGTCCACATTGGATGATCACTAGTGACGTGGTCACGTGACCAATGTTCAGTCGCGTGCAGTGCTCTTCTACCCATAGATGATGCATATCAAGCGAAATGGTTTCCGAAGCCCCGCTCAGCTACCACCATGTTGAGGTCACATGACCAAGTCACTAGTGATTAGGGACGCATGATCACCATATAGAGCATTGGAAACTATCTCTACATACCCATGACGCATATCAGACGACGCGGATGAAGAAGCTCTCTTGGAATAGGAGAGTGAGAGAGTTGACACGGACAATTCAGTAATGATTCAGGTCACGTGACTACTTTCGGGCATGCTGCCATATTGTGTACCCTGGCTTGATGCATGTCAAACGAAATGGCTTTTGAAGCCCAGTCTGGCTATGACTAAATGAGTCCACATTGCATGATCACTAGTGACGTGGTCACGCGACCAATGTTCAGTCGAGTGCAGTGCTCTGCCACCTAGGGATGATGCATATCAAACGAAATGGTTTCCGAAGCCTGGCTCAGCTACCACCATGTTGAGGTCACATGACCAAGTCACTAGTGATTAGGGACGCATGATCACCATATAGAGCATTGGAAACTATCTCTACATACCCATGACGCATATCACACGACACGGATGGAGAAGCTATTCGAATACGAGAGTGAGAGAGTTGACACGGACAATTCAGTAGTGATTCAGGTCAAGTGAATACTTTCGGGCATGCTGCCATATTGTGTACCCTGGCTTGATGCATATCAAACGAAATGGCTTTTGAAGCCCAGTCTGGCCATGACTAAATGAGTCCACATTGGATGATCACTAGTGACGTGGTCACGTGACCAATGTTCAGTCGCGTGCAGTGCTCTTCTACCCATGGATGATGCATATCAAGCGAAATGGTTTCCGAAGCCCCGCTCAGCTACCACCATGATGAGGTCACATGACCAACTCACTAGTGATTCGGGACGCACGATCACCATATAGAGCGCTGGAAACTATCTCTACATACCCATGACGCCTATCAGACGACGCGGATGAAGAAGCTCTCTTCGAATACGAGAGTGAGAGAGTTGACACGGACAATTCAGTAGTGATTCAGGTCACGTGACTACTTTCGGGCATGCTGCCATATTGTGTACCCTGGCTTGATGCATATCAAACGAAATGGCTTTTGAAGCCCAGTCTGGCTACGAATAAATGAGTCCACATTGGATGATGACTAGTGACGTGGTCACGTGACCAATGTTCAGTCGAGTGCAGTGCTCTTCTACCCAGGGATGATGCATATCAAAGGAAATGGTTTCCGAAGCCCGGCTCAGCTACCACCATGATGAGGTCCCATGACCAAGTCACTAGTGATTAGGGACGCACGATCACCATATAGAGCACTGGAAACTATCTCTACATACCCATGACGCATATCAGACGACGCGGTTGGAAAAGCTCTCTTCGAATACGAGAGTGAGAGAGTTGACACGGACAATTCAGTCGTGATTCAGGTCACGTGACTACTTTCGGGCATGCTGCCATATTGTGTACCCTGGCTTGATGCATATCAAACGAAATGGTTTTTGAAGCCCAGTCTGGCTATGACTAAATGAGTCCACATTGGATGATGACTAGTGACGTGGTCACGTGACCAATGTTCAGTCGAGTGCAGTGCTCTTCTACCCAGGGTTGATGCATATCAAACGAAATGGTTTCCGAAGCCCGGCTCAGCTACCACCATGATGAGGTCACATGACCAAGTCACTAGTGATTAGGGACACACGATCACCATATAGAGCGCTGGAAACTATCTCTACATACCCATGACGCATATCAGACGAAGCGGATGGAAAAGCACTCTTCGAATACGAGAGTGAGAGAGTTGACACGGACAATTCAGTCGTGATTCCGGTCACGTGACTACTTTCGGGCATGCTGCCATATTGTGTACCCTGGCTTGATGCATATCAAGCGAACTGGTTTTTGAAGCGCAGTCTGGCTATGACTAAATGAGTGCGCATTGAATGATCACTAGTGACGTGGTCACGTGACCAATGTTCAGTCGAGTGCAGTGCTATTCTACCCAGGGATGATGCATATCAAAGGAAATGGTTTCCGAAGCCCGGCTCAGCTACCACCATGATGAGGTCACATGACCAAGTCACTAGTGATTAGGGACGCACGATCACCATATAGAGCGATGGAAACTATCTCTACATACCCATGACGCATATCAGACGACGCGGATGAAGAAGCTCTCTTGGAATAGGAGAGTGAGAGAGTTGACACGGACAATTCAGTAATGATTCAGGTCACGTGACTACTTTCGGGCATGCTGCCATATTGTGTACCCTGGCTTGATGCATATCAAACGAAATGGCTTTTGAAGCCCAGTCTGGCTACGACTAAATGAGTCCACATTGCATGATGACTAGTGACGTGGTCACCTGACCAATGTTCAGTCGAGTGCAGTGCTCTTCTACCCAGGGTTGATGCATATCAAACGAAATGGTTTCCGAAGCCCGGCTCAGCTACCACCATGATGAGGTCACATGACCAAGTCACTAGTGATTAGGGACGCACGATCACCATATAGAGCGCTGGAAGCTATCTCTACATACCCATGACGCCTATCAGACGACGCGGATGAAGAAGCTCTCTTCGAATACGAGAGTGAGAGAGTTGACACGGACAATTCAGTAGTGATTCAGGTCAAGTGACTACTTTCGGGCATGCTGCGATATTGTGTACCCTGGCTTGATGCATATCAAACGAAATGGCTTTTGAAGCCCAGTCTGGCTACGACTAAATGAGTCCACATTGGATGATGACTAGTGACGTGGTCACGTGACCAATGTTCAGTCGAGTGCAGTGCTCTTCTACCCAGGGATGATGCATATCAAAGGAAATGGTTTCCGAAGCCCGGCTCAGCTACCACCATGTTGAGGTCACATGACCAAGTCACTAGTGATTAGGGACGCATGATCACCATATAGAGCGTTGGAAACTATCTCTACATACCCATGACGCATATCACACGACGCGGATGGAGTAGGTCTCTTAGAATACGAGAGTGAGAGAGTTGACACGGACAATTCTGTAGTGATTCAGGTCACGTGACTACTTTCGGGCATGCTGCCATATTGTGTACCCTGGCTTGATGCATATCAAACGAAATGGCTTCTGAAGCCCAGTCTGGCTACGAATAAATGAGTCCACATTGGATGATCACTACTGACGTGGTCACGTGACCAATGTTCGGTCGAGTGCAGTGCTCTTCTACCCAGGGATGATTCATATCAAACGAAATGGATTCCGAAGCCCGGCTCAGCTACCACCATGATGAGGTCACATGACCAAGTCACTAGTGATTAGGGACGCACGATCACCATATAGAGCGCTGGAAACTATCTCTACATACCCATGATGCATATCAGACGACGCGTATGAAGAAGCTCTCTTGGAATACGAGAGTGAGAGAGTTGACACGGACAATTCAGTAATGATTCAGGTCACGTGACTACTTTCGGGCATACTGCCATATTGTGTACCCTGGCTTGATGCATATCAAACGAAATGGCTTTTGAAGCCAAGTCTGGCTACGAATAAATGAGTCCACATTGGATAATGACTAGTGACGTGGTCACGTGACCAATGTTCAGTCGAGTGCAGTGCTCTTCTAAACAGGGATGATGCATATCAAAGGAAATGGTTTCCGAAGCCCGGCTCAGCTACCACCATGATGAGGTCACATGACCAAGTCACTAGTGATTACGGACGCACGATCACCATATAGAGCGCTGGAAACTATCTCTACATACCCATGACGCATATCAGACGACACGGATGAAGAAGCTCTCTTGGAATAGAAGAGTGAGAGAGTTGACACGGACAATTCAGTAATGATTCAGGTCACGTGACTACTTTCGGGCATGCTGCCATATTGTGTACCCTGGCTTGATGCATATCAAACCAAATGGCTTCTGAAGCCCAGTCTGGCTATGACTAAATGAGTCCACATTGGATGATCACTAGTGACGTGGTCACGTGACCAATGTTCAGTCGAGTGCAGTGCTCTTCTACCCAGGGTTGATGCATATCAAACGAAATGGTTTCCGAAGCCCGGCTCAGCTACCACCATGATGAGGTCACATGACCAAGTCACTAGTGATTAGGGACACACGATCACCATATAGAGCGCTGGAAACTATCTCTACATACCCATGACGCCTATCAGACGACGCGGATGAAGAAGCTCTCTTCGAATACGAGAGTGAGAGAGTTGACACGGACAATTCAGTAGTGATTCAGGTCAAGTGACTACTTTCGGGCATGCTGCCATATTGTGTACCCTGGCTTGATGCATATCAAACGAAATGGCTTTTGAAGCCCAGTCTGGCTATGACTAAATGAGTCCACATTGGATGATCACTAGTGACGTGGTCACGCGACCAATGTTCAGTCGAGTGCAGTTCTCTTCCACCCAGGGATGATGCATATCAAACGAAATGGTTTCCGAAGACTGGCTCAGCTACCACCATGTTGAGGTCACATGACCAAGTCACTAGTGATTAGGGACGCATGATCACAATATAGAGCGTTGGAAACTATCTCTACATACCCATGACGCATATCACACGACGCCGATGGAGTAGGTCTCTTAGAATACGAGAGTGAGAGAGTTGACACGGACAATTCTGTAGTGATTCAGGTCACGTGACTACTTTCGGGCATGCTGCCATATTGTGTACCCTGGCTTGATGAATATCAAACGAAATGGTTTTTGAAGCCCAGTCTGGCTATGAATAAATGAGTTCACATTGGATGATCACTAGTGACGTGGTCACGTGACCAATGTTCAGTCGCGTGCAGTTCTCTTCTACCCATAGATGATGCATATCAAGCGAAATGGTTTCTGAAGCCCCGCTCAGCTACCACCATGATGAGGTCACATGACCAAGTCACTAGTGATTAGGGACGCACGATCACCATATAGAGCGTTGGAAACTATCTCTACATACCCATCACGCATATCAGACGACGCGGATGAAGAAGCTCTCTTGGAATAGGAGAGTGAGAGAGTTGACACGGACAATTCAGTAATGATTCAGGTCACGTGACTACTTTCGGGCATGCTGCCATATTGTGTACCCTGGCTTGATGCATATCAAACGAAATGGCTTTTGAAGCCCAGTCTGGCTATGACTAAATGAGTCCACATTGGATGATCACTAGTGACGTGGTCACGGGACCAATGTTCAGTCGAGTGCAGTGCTCTTCCACCCAGGGATGATGCATATCAAACGAAATGGTTTCTGAAGCCCCGCTCAGCTACCACCATGTTGAGGTCACATGACCAAGTCACTAGTGATTAGGGACGCATGATCACCATATAGAGCGTTGGAAACTATCTCTACATACCCATGACGCATATCACACGACGCGGATGGAGTAGGTCTCTTAGAATACGAGAGTGAGAGAGTTGACACGGACAATCCTGTAGTGATTCAGGTCACGTGACTACTTTCGGGCATGCTGCCATATTGTGTACCCTGGCTTGATGAATATCAAACGAAATGGTTTTTGAAGCCCAGTCTGGCTATGACTAAATGAGTCCACATTGGATGATCACTAGTGAGGTGGTCACGTGACCAATGTTCAGTCGCGTGCAGTTCTCTTCTACCCATAGATGATGCATATCAAGCGAAATGGTTTCCGAAGCCCCGCTCAGCTACCACCATGATGAGGTCACATGACCAAGTCACTAGTGATTAGGGACGCACGATCACCATATAGAGCGCTGGAAACTATCTCTACATACCCATGACGCATATTAGACGATGCGGATGAAGAACTCTCTTCGAATACGAGAGTGAGAGAGTTGACACGGACAATTCAGAAGTGATTCAGGTCACGTGACTACTTTCGGGCATGCTGCCATATTGTGTACCCTGGCTTGATGCATATCAAACGAAATGGTTTTTGAAGCCCAGTCTGGCTATGACTAAATGAGTCCACATTGGATGATCACTAGTGACGTGGTCACGTGACCAATGTTCAGTCGAGTGCAGTGCTCTTCCACCCAGGGTTGATGCATATCCAACGAAATCATTTCCGAAGCCCGGCTCAGCTACCATTATGTTGAGGTCACATGACCAAGTCACTAGTGATTAGGGACGCATGATCACAATATAGAGCGTTGGAAACTATCTCTACATACCCATGACGCATATCACACGACGCCGATGGAGTAGGTCTCTTAGAATACGAGAGTGAGAGAGTTGACACGGACAATTCTGTAGTGATTCAGGTCACGTGACTACTTTCGGGCATGCTGCCATATTGTGTACCCTGGCTTGATGAATATCAAACGAAATGGTTTTTGAAGCCCAGTCTGGCTATGAATAAATGAGTCCACATTGGATGATCACTAGTGACGTGGTCACGTGACCAATGTTCAGTCGCGTGCAGTTCTCTTCTACCCATAGATGATGCATATCAAGCGAAATGGTTTCTGAAGCCCCGCTCAGCTACCACCATGATGAGGTCACATGACCAAGTCACTAGTGATTAGGGACGCACGATCACCATATAGAGCGTTGGAAACTATCTCTACATACCCATCACGCATATCAGACGACGCGGATGAAGAAGCTCTCTTGGAATAGGAGAGTGAGAGAGTTGACACGGACAATTCAGTAATGATTCAGGTCACGTGACTACTTTCGGGCATGCTGCCATATTGTGTACCCTGGCTTGATGCATATCAAACGAAATGGCTTTTGAAGCCCAGTCTGGCTATGACTAAATGAGTCCACATTGGATGATCACTAGTGACGTGGTCACGCGACCAATGTTCATTCGAGTGCAGTGCTCTTCCACCCAGGGATGATGCATATCAAACGAAATGGTTTCTGAAGCCCCGCTCAGCTACCACCATGTTGAGGTCACATGACCAAGTCACTAGTGATTAGGGACGCATGATCACCATATAGAGCGTTGGAAACTATCTCTACATACCCATGACGCATATCACACGACGCGGATGGAGTAGGTCTCTTAGAATACGAGAGTGAGAGAGTTGACACGGACAATCCTGTAGTGATTCAGGTCACGTGACTACTTTCGGGCATGCTGCCATATTGTGTACCCTGGCTTGATGAATATCAAACGAAATGGTTTTTGAAGCCCAGTCTGGCTATGACTAAATGAGTCCACATTGGATGATCACTAGTGAGGTGGTCACGTGACCAATGTTCAGTCGCGTGCAGTTCTCTTCTACCCATAGATGATGCATATCAAGCGAAATGGTTTCCGAAGCCCCGCTCAGCTACCACCATGATGAGGTCACATGACCAAGTCACTAGTGATTAGGGACGCACGATCACCATATAGAGCGCTGGAAACTATCTCTACATACCCATGACGCATATTAGACGATGCGGATGAAGAACTCTCTTCGAATACGAGAGTGAGAGAGTTGACACGGACAATTCAGAAGTGATTCAGGTCACGTGACTACTTTCGGGCATGCTGCCATATTGTGTACCCTGGCTTGATGCATATCAAACGAAATGGTTTTTGAAGCCCAGTCTGGCTATGACTAAATGAGTCCACATTGGATGATCACTAGTGACGTGGTCACGTGACCAATGTTCAGTCGAGTGCAGTGCTCTTCCACCCAGGGTTGATGCATATCCAACGAAATCATTTCCGAAGCCCGGCTCAGCTACCATTATGTTGAGGTCACATGACCAAGTCACTAGTGATTAGGGACGCATGATCACCATATAGAGCGTTGGAAACTATCTCTACATACCCATGACGCATATCACACGACGCGGATGGAGTAGGTCTCTTAGAATACGAGAGTGAGAGAGTTGACACGGACAATCCTGTAGTGATTCAGGTCACGTGACTACTTTCGGGCATGCTGCCATATTGTGTACCCTGGCTTAATGCATATCAAACGAAATGGCTTTTGAAGCCCAGTCTGGCTACAAATAAATGAGTCCACATTGGATGATGACTAGTGACGTGGTCACGTGACCAATGTTCAGTCGAGTGCAGTGCTCTTCTACCCAGGGATGATGCATATCAAAGGAAATGGTTTCCGAAGCCCGGCTCAGCTACCACCATGATGAGGTCACATGACCAAGTCACTAGTGATTACGGACGCACGATCACCATATAGAGCGCTGGAAACTATCTCTACATACCCATGACGCATATCAGACGACGCGGATGAAGAAGCTCTCTTGGAATAGGAGAGTGAGAGAGTTGACACGGACAATTCAGTAATGATTCAGGTCACGTGACTACTTTCGGGCATGCTGCCATATTGTGTACCCTGGCTTGATGCATATCAAACGAAATGGCTTTTGAAGCCCAGTCTGGCTACGAATAAATGAGTCCACATTGGATGATGACTAGTGACGTGGTCACGTGACCAATGTTCAGTCGAGTGCAGTGCTCTTCTACCCAGGGATGATGCATATCAAAGGAAATGGTTTCCGAAGCCCGGCTCAGCTACCACCATGTTGAGGTCACATGACCATGTCACTAGTGATTAGGGACGCATGATCACCATATAGAGCGTTGGAAACTATCTCTACATACCCATGACGCATATCACACGACGCGGATGGAGTAGGTCTCTTAGAATACGAGAGTGAGAGAGTTGAAACGGACAATTCTATAGTGATTCAGGTCACGTGACTACTTTCGGGCATGCTGCCATATTGTGTACCCTGGCTTGATGCATATCAAACGAAATGGCTTTTGAAGCCCAGTCTGGCTACGAATAAATGAGTCCACATTGGATGATGACTAGTGACGTGGTCACGTGACCAATGTTCAGTCGAGTGCAGTGCTCTTCTACCCAGGGATGATGCATATCAAAGGAAATGGTTTCCGAAGCCCGGCTCAGCTACCACCATGATGAGGTCACATGACCAAGTCACTAGTGATTAGGGACGCACGATCACCATATAGAGCGCTGGAAACTATCTCTACATACCCATGACGCATATCAGACGACGCGGATGAAGAAGCTCTCTTGGAATAGGAGAGTGAGAGAGTTGACACGGACAATTCAGTAATGATTCAGGTCACGTGACTACTTTCGGGCATGCTGCCATATTATGTACCCTGGCTTGATGCATATCAAACGAAATGGCTTTTGAAGCCCAGTCTGGCTACGACTAAATGAGTCCACATTGGATGATGACTAGTGACGTGGTCACGTGACCAATGTTCAGTCGAGTGCAGTGCTCTTCTACCCAGGGTTGATGCATATCAAACGAAATGGTTTCCGAAGCCCGGCTCAGCTACCACCATGATGAGGTCACATGACCAAGTCACTAGTGATTAGGGACACACGATCACCATATAGAGCGCTGGAAACTATCTCTACATACCCATGACGCCTATCAGACGACGCGGATGAAGAAGCTCTCTTCGAATACGAGAGTGAGAGAGTTGACACGGACAATTCAGCAGTGATTCAGGTCAAGTGACTACTTTCGGGCATGCTGCCATATTGTGTACCCTGGCTTGATGCATATCAAACGAAATGGCTTTTGAAGCCCTGTCTGGCTATGACTAAATGAGTCCACATTGGATAATGACTAGTGACGTGGTCACGTGACCAATGTTCAGTCGAGTGCAGTGCTCTTCTACCCAGGGATGATGCATATCAAAGGAAATGGTTTCCGAAGCCCGGCTCAGCTACCACCATGATGAGGTCACATGACCAAGTCACTAGTAATTAGGGACGCACGATCACCATATAGAGCGATGGAAACTATCTCTACATACCCATGACGCATATCAGACGACGCGGATGAAGAAGCTCTCTTGGAATAGGAGAGTGAGAGAGTTGACACGGACAATTCAGTAATGATTCAGGTCACGTGACTACTTTCGGGCATGCTGCCATATTGTGTACCCTGGCTTGATGCATATCAAACGAAATGGCTTTTGAAGCCCAGTCTGGCTACGACTAAATGAGTCCACATTGGATGATGACTAGTGACGTGGTCACCTGACCAATGTTCAGTCGAGTGCAGCGCTCTTCTACCCAGGGTTGATGCATATCAAACGAAATGGTTTCCGAAGCCCGGCTCAGCTACCACCATGATGAGGTCACATGACCAAGTCACTAGTGATTAGGGACACACGATCACCATATAGAGCACTGCAAACTATCTCTACATACCCATGACGCATATCAGACGACGCGGATGGAAAAGCTCTCTTCGAATACGAGAGTGAGATAGTTGACACGGACAATTCAGTCGTGATTCAGGTCACGTGACTACTTTCGGGCATGCTGCCATATTGTGTACCCTGGCTTGATGCATATCAAACGATATGGTTTTTCAAGCCCAGTCTGGCTATGACTAAAGGAGTCCACATAGGAGGATGAATAGTGACGTGGTCACGTGACCAATGTTCAGTCGAGTGCAGTGCTCTTCTACCCAGGGATGATGCATATCAAGCGAAATGATTTCCGAAGCCCCGCTCAGCTACCACCATGATGAGGTCACATGACCAAGTCACTAGTGATTAGGGACGCATGATCACCATATAGAGCGCTGGAAACTATCTCATACATACCCATGACGCATATCACACGACACGGATGGAGAAGCTATTCGAATACGAGAGTGAGAGAGTTGACACGGACAATTCAGTAGTGATTCAGGTCAAGTGAATACTTTCGGGCATGCTGCCATATTGTGTACCCTGGCTTGATGCATATCAATCGAAATGGCTTTTGAAGCCCAGTCTGGCTACGAATAAATGAGTCCACATTGGATGATGACTAGTGGCGTGGTCACCTGACCAATGTTCAGTCGAGTGCAGTGCTCTTCTACCCAGGGATGATGCATATCAAAGGAAATGGTTTCCGAAGCCCGGCTCAGCTACCACCATGATGAGGTCACATGACCAAGTCACTAGTGATTAGGGACGCACGATCACCATATAGAGCGCTGGAAACTATCTCTACATACCCATGATGCATATCAGACGACGCGTATGAAGAAGCTCTCTTGGAATACGAGAGTGAGAGAGTTGACACGGACAATTTAGTAATGATTCAGGTCACGTGACTACTTTCGGGCATGCTGCCATATTGTGTACCCTGGCTTGATGCATATCAAACGAAATGGCTTTTGAAGCCCAGTCTGGCTACGAATAAATGAGTCCACATTGGATGATGACTAGTGACGTGGTCACGTGACCAATGTTCAGTCGAGTGCAGTGCTCTTCTACCCAGGGATGATGCATATCAAAGGAAATGGTTTCCGAAGCCCGGCTCAGCTACCACCATGTTGAGGTCACATGACCATGTCACTAGTGATTAGGGACGCATGATCACCATATAGAGCGTTGGAAACTATCTCTACATACCCATGACGCATATCACACGACGCGGATGGAGTAGGTCTCTTAGAATACGAGAGTGAGAGAGTTGAAACGGACAATTCTATAGTGATTCAGGTCACGTGACTACTTTCGGGCATGCTGCCATATTGTGTACCCTGGCTTGATGCATATCAAACGAAATGGCTTTTGAAGCCCAGTCTGGCTACGAATAAATGAGTCCACATTGGATGATGACTAGTGACGTGGTCACGTGACCAATGTTCAGTCGAGTGCAGTGCTCTTCTACCCAGGGATGATGCATATCAAAGGAAATGGTTTCCGAAGCCCGGCTCAGCTACCACCATGATGAGGTCACATGACCAAGTCACTAGTGATTAGGGACGCACGATCACCATATAGAGCGCTGGAAACTATCTCTACATACCCATGACGCATATCAGACGACGCGGATGAAGAAGCTCTCTTGGAATAGGAGAGTGAGAGAGTTGACACGGACAATTCAGTAATGATTCAGGTCACGTGACTACTTTCGGGCATGCTGCCATATTATGTACCCTGGCTTGATGCATATCAAACGAAATGGCTTTTGAAGCCCAGTCTGGCTACGACTAAATGAGTCCACATTGGATGATGACTAGTGACGTGGTCACGTGACCAATGTTCAGTCGAGTGCAGTGCTCTTCTACCCAGGGTTGATGCATATCAAACGAAATGGTTTCCGAAGCCCGGCTCAGCTACCACCATGATGAGGTCACATGACCAAGTCACTAGTGATTAGGGACACACGATCACCATATAGAGCGCTGGAAACTATCTCTACATACCCATGACGCCTATCAGACGACGCGGATGAAGAAGCTCTCTTCGAATACGAGAGTGAGAGAGTTGACACGGACAATTCAGCAGTGATTCAGGTCAAGTGACTACTTTCGGGCATGCTGCCATATTGTGTACCCTGGCTTGATGCATATCAAACGAAATGGCTTTTGAAGCCCAGTCTGGCTATGACTAAATGAGTCCACATTGGATAATGACTAGTGACGTGGTCACGTGACCAATGTTCAGTCGAGTGCAGTGCTCTTCTACCCAGGGATGATGCATATCAAAGGAAATGGTTTCCGAAGCCCGGCTCAGCTACCACCATGATGAGGTCACATGACCAAGTCACTAGTGATTAGGGACGCACGATCACCATATAGAGCGATGGAAACTATCTCTACATACCCATGACGCATATCAGACGACGCGGATGAAGAAGCTCTCTTGGAATAGGAGAGTGAGAGAGTTGACACGGACAATTCAGTAATGATTCAGGTCACGTGACTACTTTCGGGCATGCTGCCATATTGTGTACCCTGGCTTGATGCATATCAAACGAAATGGCTTTTGAAGCCCAGTCTGGCTACGACTAAATGAGTCCACATTGGATGATGACTAGTGACGTGGTCACCTGACCAATGTTCAGTCGAGTGCAGTGCTCTTCTACCCAGGGTTGATGCATATCAAACGAAATGGTTTCCGAAGCCCGGCTCAGCTACCACCATGATGAGGTCACATGACCAAGTCACTAGTGATTAGGGACACACGATCACCATATAGAGCACTGCAAACTATCTCTACATACCCATGACGCATATCAGACGACGCGGATGGAAAAGCTCTCTTCGAATACGAGAGTGAGAGAGTTGACACGGACAATTCAGTCGTGATTCAGGTCACGTGACTACTTTCGGGCATGCTGCCATATTGTGTACCCTGGCTTGATGCATATCAAACGAAATGGTTTTTGAAGCCCAGTCTGGCTATGACTAAATGAGTCCACATTGGGTGATCACTACTGACGTGGTCACGTGACCAATGTTCAGTCGAGTGCAGTGCTCTTCCACCCAGGGTTGATGCATATCAAACGAAATCGTTTCCGAAGCCCGGCTCAGCTACCACCATGTTGAGGTCACATGACCAAGTCACTAGTGATTAGGGACGCATGATCACCATATAGAGCGCTGGAAACTATCTCATACATACCCATGACGCATATCACACGACACGGATGGAGAAGCTATTCGAATACGAGAGTGAGAGAGTTGACACGGACAATTCAGTAGTGATTCAGGTCAAGTGAATACTTTCGGGCATGCTGCCATATTGTGTACCCTGGCTTGATGCATATCAATCGAAATGGCTTTTGAAGCCCAGTCTGGCTACGAATAAATGAGTCCACATTGGATGATGACTAGTGGCGTGGTCACCTGACCAATGTTCAGTCGAGTGCAGTGCTCTTCTACCCAGGGATGATGCATATCAAAGGAAATGGTTTCCGAAGCCCGGCTCAGCTACCACCATGATGAGGTCACATGACCAAGTCACTAGTGATTAGGGACGCACGATCACCATATAGAGCGCTGGAAACTATCTCTACATACCCATGATGCATATCAGACGACGCGTATGAAGAAGCTCTCTTGGAATACGAGAGTGAGAGAGTTGACACGGACAATTTAGTAATGATTCAGGTCACGTGACTACTTTCGGGCATGCTGCCATATTGTGTACCCTGGTTTGATGCATATCAAACGAAATGGCTTTTGAAGCCCAGTCTGGCTACGAATAAATGAGTCCACATTGGATGATGACTAGTGACGTGGTCACGTGACCAATGTTCAGTCGAGTGCAGTGCTCTTCTACCCAGGGATGATGCATATCAAAGGAAATGGTTTCCGAAGCCCGGCTCAGCTACCACCATGTTGAGGTCACATGACCATGTCACTAGTGATTAGGGACGCATGATCACCATATAGAGCGTTGGAAACTATCTCTACATACCCATGACGCATATCACACGACGCGGATGGAGTAGGTCTCTTAGAATACGAGAGTGAGAGAGTTGAAACGGACAATTCTATAGTGATTCAGGTCACGTGACTACTTTCGGGCATGCTGCCATATTGTGTACCCTGGCTTGATGCATATCAAACGAAATGGCTTTTGAAGCCCAGTCTGGCTACGAATAAATGAGTCCACATTGGATGATGACTAGTGACGTGGTCACGTGACCAATGTTCAGTCGAGTGCAGTGCTCTTCTACCCAGGGATGATGCATATCAAAGGAAATGGTTTCCGAAGCCCGGCTCAGCTACCACCATGATGAGGTCACATGACCAAGTCACTAGTGATTAGGGACGCACGATCACCATATAGAGCGCTGGAAACTATCTCTACATACCCATGACGCATATCAGACGACGCGGATGAAGAAGCTCTCT
The DNA here is from genome assembly GCF_050947875.1 of Dermacentor variabilis. Taxonomy (NCBI): domain Eukaryota; kingdom Metazoa; phylum Arthropoda; class Arachnida; order Ixodida; family Ixodidae; genus Dermacentor; species Dermacentor variabilis. The sequence continues at coordinate 79,342,839 of NC_134576.1, read as the reverse complement.
TGGAATAGGAGAGTGAGAGAGTTGACACGGACAATTCAGTAATGATTCAGGTCACGTGACTACTTTCGGGCATGCTGCCATATTATGTACCCTGGCTTGATGCATATCAAACGAAATGGCTTTTGAAGCCCAGTCTGGCTACGACTAAATGAGTCCACATTGGATGATGACTAGTGACGTGGTCACGTGACCAATGTTCAGTCGAGTGCAGTGCTCTTCTACCCAGGGTTGATGCATATCAAACGAAATGGTTTCCGAAGCCCGGCTCAGCTACCACCATGATGAGGTCACATGACCAAGTCACTAGTGATTAGGGACACACGATCACCATATAGAGCGCTGGAAACTATCTCTACATACCCATGACGCCTATCAGACGACGCGGATGAAGAAGCTCTCTTCGAATACGAGAGTGAGAGAGTTGACACGGACAATTCAGCAGTGATTCAGGTCAAGTGACTACTTTCGGGCATGCTGCCATATTGTGTACCCTGGCTTGATGCATATCAAACGAAATGGCTTTTGAAGCCCAGTCTGGCTATGACTAAATGAGTCCACATTGGATAATGACTAGTGACGTGGTCACGTGACCAATGTTCAGTCGAGTGCAGTGCTCTTCTACCCAGGGATGATGCATATCAAAGGAAATGGTTTCCGAAGCCCGGCTCAGCTACCACCATGATGAGGTCACATGACCAAGTCACTAGTGATTAGGGACGCACGATCACCATATAGAGCGATGGAAACTATCTCTACATACCCATGACGCATATCAGACGACGCGGATGAAGAAGCTCTCTTGGAATAGGAGAGTGAGAGAGTTGACACGGACAATTCAGTAATGATTCAGGTCACGTGACTACTTTCGGGCATGCTGCCATATTGTGTACCCTGGCTTGATGCATATCAAACGAAATGGCTTTTGAAGCCCAGTCTGGCTACGACTAAATGAGTCCACATTGGATGATGACTAGTGACGTGGTCACCTGACCAATGTTCAGTCGAGTGCAGCGCTCTTCTACCCAGGGTTGATGCATATCAAACGAAATGGTTTCCGAAGCCCGGCTCAGCTACCACCATGATGAGGTCACATGACCAAGTCACTAGTGATTAGGGACACACGATCACCATATAGAGCACTGCAAACTATCTCTACATACCCATGACGCATATCAGACGACGCGGATGGAAAAGCTCTCTTCGAATACGAGAGTGAGATAGTTGACACGGACAATTCAGTCGTGATTCAGGTCACGTGACTACTTTCGGGCATGCTGCCATATTGTGTACCCTGGCTTGATGCATATCAAACGATATGGTTTTTCAAGCCCAGTCTGGCTATGACTAAAGGAGTCCACATAGGAGGATGAATAGTGACGTGGTCACGTGACCAATGTTCAGTCGAGTGCAGTGCTCTTCTACCCAGGGATGATGCATATCAAGCGAAATGATTTCCGAAGCCCCGCTCAGCTACCACCATGATGAGGTCACATGACCAAGTCACTAGTGATTAGGGACGCATGATCACCATATAGAGCGCTGGAAACTATCTCATACATACCCATGACGCATATCACACGACACGGATGGAGAAGCTATTCGAATACGAGAGTGAGAGAGTTGACACGGACAATTCAGTAGTGATTCAGGTCAAGTGAATACTTTCGGGCATGCTGCCATATTGTGTACCCTGGCTTGATGCATATCAATCGAAATGGCTTTTGAAGCCCAGTCTGGCTACGAATAAATGAGTCCACATTGGATGATGACTAGTGGCGTGGTCACCTGACCAATGTTCAGTCGAGTGCAGTGCTCTTCTACCCAGGGATGATGCATATCAAAGGAAATGGTTTCCGAAGCCCGGCTCAGCTACCACCATGATGAGGTCACATGACCAAGTCACTAGTGATTAGGGACGCACGATCACCATATAGAGCGCTGGAAACTATCTCTACATACCCATGATGCATATCAGACGACGCGTATGAAGAAGCTCTCTTGGAATACGAGAGTGAGAGAGTTGACACGGACAATTTAGTAATGATTCAGGTCACGTGACTACTTTCGGGCATGCTGCCATATTGTGTACCCTGGTTTGATGCATATCAAACGAAATGGCTTTTGAAGCCCAGTCTGGCTACGAATAAATGAGTCCACATTGGATGATGACTAGTGACGTGGTCACGTGACCAATGTTCAGTCGAGTGCAGTGCTCTTCTACCCAGGGATGATGCATATCAAAGGAAATGGTTTCCGAAGCCCGGCTCAGCTACCACCATGTTGAGGTCACATGACCATGTCACTAGTGATTAGGGACGCATGATCACCATATAGAGCGTTGGAAACTATCTCTACATACCCATGACGCATATCACACGACGCGGATGGAGTAGGTCTCTTAGAATACGAGAGTGAGAGAGTTGAAACGGACAATTCTATAGTGATTCAGGTCACGTGACTACTTTCGGGCATGCTGCCATATTGTGTACCCTGGCTTGATGCATATCAAACGAAATGGCTTTTGAAGCCCAGTCTGGCTACGAATAAATGAGTCCACATTGGATGATGACTAGTGACGTGGTCACGTGACCAATGTTCAGTCGAGTGCAGTGCTCTTCTACCCAGGGATGATGCATATCAAAGGAAATGGTTTCCGAAGCCCGGCTCAGCTACCACCATGATGAGGTCACATGACCAAGTCACTAGTGATTAGGGACGCACGATCACCATATAGAGCGCTGGAAACTATCTCTACATACCCATGACGCATATCAGACGACGCGGATGAAGAAGCTCTCTTGGAATAGGAGAGTGAGAGAGTTGACACGGACAATTCAGTAATGATTCAGGTCACGTGACTACTTTCGGGCATGCTGCCATATTATGTACCCTGGCTTGATGCATATCAAACGAAATGGCTTTTGAAGCCCAGTCTGGCTACGACTAAATGAGTCCACATTGGATGATGACTAGTGACGTGGTCACGTGACCAATGTTCAGTCGAGTGCAGTGCTCTTCTACCCAGGGTTGATGCATATCAAACGAAATGGTTTCCGAAGCCCGGCTCAGCTACCACCATGATGAGGTCACATGACCAAGTCACTAGTGATTAGGGACACACGATCACCATATAGAGCGCTGGAAACTATCTCTACATACCCATGACGCCTATCAGACGACGCGGATGAAGAAGCTCTCTTCGAATACGAGAGTGAGAGAGTTGACACGGACAATTCAGCAGTGATTCAGGTCAAGTGACTACTTTCGGGCATGCTGCCATATTGTGTACCCTGGCTTGATGCATATCAAACGAAATGGCTTTTGAAGCCCAGTCTGGCTATGACTAAATGAGTCCACATTGGATAATGACTAGTGACGTGGTCACGTGACCAATGTTCAGTCGAGTGCAGTGCTCTTCTACCCAGGGATGATGCATATCAAAGGAAATGGTTTCCGAAGCCCGGCTCAGCTACCACCATGATGAGGTCACATGACCAAGTCACTAGTGATTAGGGACGCACGATCACCATATAGAGCGATGGAAACTATCTCTACATACCCATGACGCATATCAGACGACGCGGATGAAGAAGCTCTCTTGGAATAGGAGAGTGAGAGAGTTGACACGGACAATTCAGTAATGATTCAGGTCACGTGACTACTTTCGGGCATGCTGCCATATTGTGTACCCTGGCTTGATGCATATCAAACGAAATGGCTTTTGAAGCCCAGTCTGGCTACGACTAAATGAGTCCACATTGGATGATGACTAGTGACGTGGTCACCTGACCAATGTTCAGTCGAGTGCAGTGCTCTTCTACCCAGGGTTGATGCATATCAAACGAAATGGTTTCCGAAGCCCGGCTCAGCTACCACCATGATGAGGTCACATGACCAAGTCACTAGTGATTAGGGACACACGATCACCATATAGAGCACTGCAAACTATCTCTACATACCCATGACGCATATCAGACGACGCGGATGGAAAAGCTCTCTTCGAATACGAGAGTGAGAGAGTTGACACGGACAATTCAGTCGTGATTCAGGTCACGTGTCTACTTTCGGGCATGCTGCCATATTGTGTACCCTGGCTTGATGCATATCAAACGATATGGTTTTTCAAGCCCAGTCTGGCTATGACTAAAGGAGTCCACATAGGAGGATGAATAGTGACGTGGTCACGTGACCAATGTTCAGTCGAGTGCAGTGCTCTTCTACCCAGGGATGATGCATATCAAGCGAAATGATTTCCGAAGCCCCGCTCAGCTACCACCATGATGAGGTCACATGACCAAGTCACTAGTGATTAGGGACGCACGATCACCATATAGAGCGCTGGAAACTATCTCTACATACCCATGACGCCTAAAAGACGACGCGGATGAAGAAGCTCTCTTCGAATACGAGAGTGAGAGAGTTGACACGGACAATTCAGTCGTGATTCAGGTCACGTGACTACTTTCGGGAGCTGCCATATTGTGTACCCTGGCTTGATGCATATCAAACGAAATGGCTTTTGAAGCCCAGTCTGGCTACGACTAAATGAGCGCGCATTGGATGATCACTAGTGACGTGGTCACGTGACCAATGTTCAGTCGAGTGCAGTGCTCTTCTACCCAGGGATGATGCATATCAAAGGAAATGGTTTCCGAAGCCCGGCTCAGCTACCACCATGATGAGGTCACATGACCAAGTCACTAGTGATTAGGGACGCACGATCACCATATAGAGCGATGGAAACTATCTCTACATACCCATGACGCATATCAGACGACGCGGATGAAGAAGCTCTCTTGGAATAGGAGAGTGAGAGAGTTGACACGGACAATTCAGTAATGATTCAGGTCACGTGACTACTTTCGGGCATGCTGCCATATTGTGTACCCTGGCTTGATGCATATCAAACGAAATGGCTTTTGAAGCCCAGTCTGGCTACGACTAAATGAGTCCACATTGGATGATGACTAGTGACGTGGTCACCTGACCAATGTTCAGTCGAGTGCAGTGCTCTTCTACCCAGGGTTGATGCATATCAAACGAAATGGTTTCCGAAGCCCGGCTCAGCTACCACCATGATGAGGTCACATGACCAAGTCACTAGTGATTAGGGACACACGATCACCATATAGAGCACTGGAAACTATCTCTACATACCCATGACGCATATCAGACGACGCGGATGGAAAAGCTCTCTTCGAATACGAGAGTGAGAGAGTTGACACGGACAATTCAGTCGTGATTCAGGTCACGTGACTACTTTCGGGCATGCTGCCATATTGTGTACCCTGGCTTGATGCATATCAAACGATATGGTTTTTCAAGCCCAGTCTGGCTATGACTAAAGGAGTCCACATAGGAGGATGAATAGTGACGTGGTCACGTGACCAATGTTCAGTCGAGTGCAGTGCTCTTCTACCCAGGGATGATGCATATCAAGCGAAATGATTTCCGAAGCCCCGCTCAGCTACCACCATGATGAGGTCACATGACCAAGTCACTAGTGATTAGGGACGCACGATCACCATATAGAGCGCTGGAAACTATCTCTACATACCCATGACGCCTAAAAGACGACGCGGATGAAGAAGCTCTCTTCGAATACGAGAGTGAGAGAGTTGACACGGACAATTCAGTCGTGATTCAGGTCACGTGACTACTTTCGGGAGCTGCCATATTGTGTACCCTGGCTTGATGCATATCAAACGAAATGGCTTTTGAAGCCCAGTCTGGCTACGACTAAATGAGTGCGCATTGGATGATCACTAGTGACGTGGTCACGTGACCAATGTTCGGTCGAGTGCAGTGCTCTTCTACCTAGGGATGATTCATATCAAACGAAATGGTTTCCGAAGCCCGGCTCAGCTACCACCATGATGAGGTCACATGACCAAGTCACTAGTGATTAGGGACGCACGATCACCATATAGAGCGATGGAAACTATCTCTACATACCCATGACGCATATCAGACGACGCGGATGAAGAAGCTCTCTTGGAATAGGAGAGTGAGAGAGTTGACACGGACAATTCAGTAATGATTCAGGTCACGTGACTACTTTCGGGCATGCTGCCATATTGTGTACCCTGGCTTGATGCATATCAAACGAAATGGCTTTTGAAGCCCAGTCTGGCTACGACTAAATGAGTCCACATTGGATGACGACTAGTGACGTGGTGACCTGACCAATGTTCAGTCGAGTGCAGTGCTCTTCTACCCAGGGTTGATGCATATCAAACGAAATGGTTTCCGAAGCCCGGCTCAGCTACCACCATGATGAGGTCACATGACCAAGTGACTAGTGATTAGGGACACACGATCACCATATAGAGCGCTGGAAACTATCTCTACATACCCATGACGCATATTAGACGATGCGGATGAAGAAGCTCTCTTCGAATACGAGAGTGAGAGAGTTGACACGGACAATTCAGTAGTGATTCAGGTCACGTGACTACTTTCGGGCATGCTGCCATATTGTGTACCCTGGCTTGATGCATATCAAACGAAATGGTTTTTGAAGCCCAGTCTGGCTATGACTAAATGAGTCCACATTGGATGATCACTACTGACGTGGTCACGTGACCAATGTTCAGTCGAGTGCAGTGCTCTTCCACCCAGGGTTGATGCATATCAAACGAAATCGTTTCCGAAGCCCGGCTCAGCTACCACCATGTTGAGGTCACATGACCAAGTCACTAGTGATTAGGGACGCATGATCACCATATAGAGCGCTGGAAACTATCTCATACATACCCATGACGCATATCACACGACACGGATGGAGAAGCTATTCGAATACGAGAGTGAGAGAGTTGACACGGACAATTCAGTAGTGATTCAGGTCAAGTGAATACTTTCGGGCATGCTGCCATATTGTGTACCCTGGCTTGATGCATATCAATCGAAATGGCTTTTGAAGCCCAGTCTGGCTACGAATAAATGAGTCCACATTGGATGATGACTAGTGGCGTGGTCACCTGACCAATGTTCAGTCGAGTGCAGTGCTCTTCTACCCTGGGATGATGCATATCAAAGGAAATGGTTTCCGAAGCCCGGCTCAGCTACCACCATGATGAGGTCACATGACCAAGTCACTAGTGATTAGGGACGCACGATCACCATATAGAGCGCTGGAAACTATCTCTACATACCCATGACGCATATCACACGACGCGGATGGAGTAGGTCTCTTAGAATACGAGAGTGAGAGAGTTGAAACGGACAATTCTATAGTGATTCAGGTCACGTGACTACTTTCGGGCATGCTGCCATATTGTGTACCCTGGCTTGATGCATATCAAACGAAATGGCTTTTGAAGCCCAGTCTGGCTACGAATAAATGAGTCCACATTGGATGATGACTAGTGACGTGGTCACGTGACCAATGTTCAGTCGAGTGCAGTGCTCTTCTACCCAGGGATGATGCATATCAAAGGAAATGGTTTCCGAAGCCCGGCTCAGCTACCACCATGTTGAGGTCACATGACCAAGTCACTAGTGATTAGGGACGCATGATCACCATATAGAGCGTTGGAAACTATCTCTACATACCCATGACGCATATCACACGACGCGGATGGAGTAGGTCTCTTAGAATACGAGAGTGAGAGAGTTGAAACGGACAATTCTATAGTGATTCAGGTCACGTGACTACTTTCGGGCATGCTGCCATATTGTGTACCCTGGCTTGATGCATATCAAACGAAATGGCTTTTGAAGCCCAGTCTGGCTACGAATAAATGAGTCCACATTGGATGATGACTAGTGACGTGGTAACGTGACCAATGTTCAGACGAGTGCAGTGCTCTTCTACCCAGGGATGATGCATATCAAAGGAAATGGTTTCCGAAGCCCGGCTCAGCTACCACCATGATGAGGTCACATGACCAAGTCACTAGTGATTAGGGACGCACGATCACCATATAGAGCGCTGGAAACTATCTCTACATACCCATGACGCATATCAGACGACGCGGATGAAGAAGCTCTCTTGGAATAGGAGAGTGAGAGAGTTGACACGGACAATTCAGTAATGATTCAGGTCACGTGACTACTTTCGGGCATGCTGCCATATTATGTACCCTGGCTTGATGCATATCAAACGAAATGGCTTTTGAAGCCCAGTCTGGCTACGACTAAATGAGTCCACATTGGATGATGACTAGTGACGTGGTCACGTGACCAATGTTCAGTCGAGTGCAGTGCTCTTCTACCCAGGGTTGATGCATATCAAACGAAATGGTTTCCGAAGCCCGGCTCAGCTACCACCATGATGAGGTCACATGACCAAGTCACTAGTGATTAGGGACACACGATCACCATATAGAGCGCTGGAAACTATCTCTACATACCCATGACGCCTATCAGACGACGCGGATGAAGAAGCTCTCTTCGAATACGAGAGTGAGAGAGTTGACACGGACAATTCAGTAGTGATTCAGGTCAAGTGACTACTTTCGGGCATGCTGCCATATTGTGTACCCTGGCTTGATGCATATCAAACGAAATGGCTTTTGAAGCCCAGTCTGGCTATGACTAAATGAGTCCACATTGGATAATGACTAGTGACGTGGTCACGTGACCAATGTTCAGTCGAGTGCAGTGCTCTTCTACCCAGGGATGATGCATATCAAAGGAAATGGTTTCCGAAGCCCGGCTCAGCTACCACCATGATGAGGTCACATGACCAAGTCACTAGTGATTAGGGACGCACGATCACCATATAGAGCGATGGAAACTATCTCTACATACCCATGACGCATATCAGACGACGCGGATGAAGAAGCTCTCTTGGAATAGGAGAGTGAGAGAGTTGACACGGACAATTCAGTAATGATTCAGGTCACGTGACTACTTTCGGGCATGCTGCCATATTGTGTACCCTGGCTTGATGCATATCAAACGAAATGGCTTTTGAAGCCCAGTCTGGCTACGACTAAATGAGTCCACATTGGATGATGACTAGTGACGTGGTCACCTGACCAATGTTCAGTCGAGTGCAGTGCTCTTCTACCCAGGGTTGATGCATATCAAACGAAATGGTTTCCGAAGCCCGGCTCAGCTACCACCATGATGAGGTCACATGACCAAGTCACTAGTGATTAGGGACACACGATCACCATATAGAGCACTGGAAACTATCTCTACATACCCATGACGCATATCAGACGACGCGGATGGAAAAGCTCTCTTCGAATACGAGAGTGAGAGAGTTGACACGGACAATTCAGTCGTGATTCAGGTCACGTGACTACTTTCGGGCATGCTGCCATATTGTGTACCCTGGCTTGATGCATATCAAACGAAATGGTTTTTCAAGCCCAGTCTGGCTATGACTAAAGGAGTCCACATAGGAGGATGAATAGTGACGTGGTCACGTGACCAATGTTCAGTCGAGTGCAGTGCTCTTCTACCCAGGGATGATGCATATCAAGCGAAATGATTTCCGAAGCCCCGCTCAGCTACCACCATGATGAGGTCACATGACCAAGTCACTAGTGATTAGGGACGCACGATCACCATATAGAGCGCTGGAAACTATCTCTACATACCCATGACGCCTAAAAGACGACGCGGATGAAGAAGCTCTCTTCGAATACGAGAGTGAGAGAGTTGACACGGACAATTCAGTCGTGATTCAGGTCACGTGACTACTTTCGGGAGCTGCCATATTGTGTACCCTGGCTTGATGCATATCAAACGAAATGGCTTTTGAAGCCCAGTCTGGCTACGACTAAATGAGTGCGCATTGGATGATCACTAGTGACGTGGTCACGTGACCAATGTTCGGTCGAGTGCAGTGCTCTTCTACCTAGGGATGATTCATATCAAACGAAATGGTTTCCGAAGCCCGGCTCAGCTACCACCATGATGAGGTCACATGACCAAGTCACTAGTGATTAGGGACGCACGATCACCATATAGAGCGATGGAAACTATCTCTACATACCCATGACGCATATCAGACGACGCGGATGAAGAAGCTCTCTTGGAATAGGAGAGTGAGAGAGTTGACACGGACAATTCAGTAATGATTCAGGTCACGTGACTACTTTCGGGCATGCTGCCATATTGTGTACCCTGGCTTGATGCATATCAAACGAAATGGCTTTTGAAGCCCAGTCTGGCTACGACTAAATGAGTCCACATTGGATGACGACTAGTGACGTGGTGACCTGACCAATGTTCAGTCGAGTGCAGTGCTCTTCTACCCAGGGTTGATGCATATCAAACGAAATGGTTTCCGAAGCCCGGCTCAGCTACCACCATGATGAGGTCACATGACCAAGTGACTAGTGATTAGGGACACACGATCACCATATAGAGCACTGGAAACTATCTCTACATACCCATGACGCATATCAGACGACGCGGATGGAAAAGCTCTCTTCGAATACGAGAGTGAGAGAGTTGACACGGACAATTCAGTGGTGATGCAGGTCACGTGACTACTTTCGGGCATGCTGCCATATTGTGTACCCTGACTTGATGCATATCAAACGAAATGGTTTTTGAAGCCCAGTCTGGCTATGACTAAATGAGTCCACATTGGATGATGACTAGTGACGTGGTCACGTGACCAATGTTCAGTCGAGTGCAGTGCTCTTCTACCCAGGGTTGATGCATATCAAACGAAATGGTTTCCGAAGCCCGGCTCAGCTACCACCATGATGAGGTCACATGACCAAGTCACTAGTGATTAGGGACACACGATCACCATATAGAGCGCTGGAAACTATCTCTACATACCCATGACGCATATCAGACGAAGCGGATGGAAAAGCACTCTTCGAATACGAGAGTGAGAGAGTTGACACGGACAATTCAGTCGTGATTCCGGTCACGTGACTACTTTCGGGCGTGCTGCCATATTGTGTACCCTGGCTTGATGCATATCAAACGAAATGGCTTTTGAAGCCCAGTCTGGCTACGACTAAATGAGTGCGCATTGGATGATCACTAGTGACGTGGTCACGTGACCAATGTTCGGTCGAGTGCAGCGCTCTTCTACCTAGGGATGATTCATATCAAACGAAATGGTTTCCGAAGCCCGGCTCAGCTACCACCATGATGAGGTCACATGACCAAGTCACTAGTGATTAGGGACGCACGATCACCATATAGAGCGATGGAAACTATCTCTACATACCCATGACGCATATCAGACGACGCGGATGAAGAAGCTCTCTTGGAATAGGAGAGTGAGAGAGTTGACACGGACAATTCAGTAATGATTCAGGTCACGTGACTACTTTCGGGCATGCTGCCATATTGTGTACCCTGGCTTGATGCATATCAAACGAAATGGCTTTTGAAGCCCAGTCTGGCTACGACTAAATGAGTCCACATTGGATGACGACTAGTGACGTGGTGACCTGACCAATGTTCAGTCGAGTGCAGTGCTCTTCTACCCAGGGTTGATGCATATCAAACGAAATGGTTTCCGAAGCCCGGCTCAGCTACCACCATGATGAGGTCACATGACCAAGTGACTAGTGATTAGGGACACACGATCACCATATAGAGCACTGGAAACTATCTCTACATACCCATGACGCATATCAGACGACGCGGATGGAAAAGCTCTCTTCGAATACGAGAGTGAGAGAGTTGACACGGACAATTCAGTGGTGATTCAGGTCACGTGACTACTTTCGGGCATGCTGCCATATTGTGTACCCTGGCTTGATGCATATCAAACGAAATGGTTTTTGAAGCCCAGTCTGGCTATGACTAAATGAGTCCACATTGGATGATGACTAGTGACGTGGTCACGTGACCAATGTTCAGTCGAGTGCAGTGCTCTTCTACCCAGGGTTGATGCATATCAAACGAAATGGTTTCCGAAGCCCGGCTCAGCTACCACCATGATGAGGTCACATGACCAAGTCACTAGTGATTAGGGACACACGATCACCATATAGAGCGCTGGAAACTATCTCCACATACCCATGACGCATATCAGACGAAGCGGATGGAAAAGCACTCTTCGAATACGAGAGTGAGAGAGTTGACACGGACAATTCTGTAGTGATTCAGGTCACGTGACTACTTTCGGGCATGCTGCCATATTGTGTACCCTGGCTTGATGCATATCAAACGAAATGGCTTTTGAAGCCCAGTCTGGCTACGAATAAATGAGTCCACATTGGATGATCACTACTGACGTGGTCACGCGACCAATGTTCAGTCGAGTGCAGTGCTCTTCCACCCAGGGATGATGCATATCAAACGAAATGGTTTCCGAAGCCTGGCTCAGCTACCACCATGTTGAGGTCACATGACCAAGTCACTAGTGATTAGGGACGCATGATCACAATATAGAGCGTTGGAAACTATCTCTACATACCCATGACGCATATCACACGACGCGGATGGAGTAGGTCTCTTAGAATACGAGAGTGAGAGAGTTGACACGGACAATTCTGTAGTGATTCAGGTCACGTGACTACTTTCGGGCATGCTGCCATATTGTGTACCCTGGCTTGATGCATATCAAACGAAATGGCTTTTGAAGCCCAGTCTGGCTACGAATAAATGAGTCCACATTGGATGATGACTTGTGACGTGGTCGCGTGACCAATGTTCAGTCGAGTGCAGTGCTCTTCTACCCAGGGATGATTCACATCAAACGAAATGGTTTCCGAAGCCCGGCTCAGCTACCACCATGATGAGGTCACATGACCAAGTCACTTGTGATTAGGGACGCATGATCACCATATAGAGTGCTGGAAACTATCTCTACATACCCATGACGCATATCAGACGACGCGGATGGAAAAGCACTCTTCGAATACGAGAGTGAGAGAGTTGACACGGACAATTCAGTCGTGATTCCGGTCACGTGACTACTTTCGGGCATGCTGCCATATTGTGTACCCTGGCTTGATGAATATCAAACGAAATGGTTTTTGAAGCCCAGTCTGGCTATGAATAAATGAGTCCACATTGGATGATCACTAGTGACGTGGTCACGTGACCAATGTTCAGTCGCGTGCAGTTCTCTTCTACCCATAGATGATGCATATCAAGCGAAATGGTTTCTGAAGCCCTGCTCAGCTACCACCATGATGACGTCACATGACCAAGTCACTAGTGATTAGGGACGCACGATCACCATATAGAGCGCTGGAAACTATCTCTACATACCCATGACGCATATTAGACGACGCGGATGGAGTAGCTATTCGAATACGAGAGTGAGAGAGTTGACACGGACAATTCAGTAGTGGTTCAGGTCAAGTGAATACTTTCGGGCATGCTGCCATATTGTGTACCCTGGCTTGATGCATATCAAACGAAATGGCTTTTGAAGCGCAGTCTGGCTACGAATAAATGAGTCCACATTGGATGATGACTAGTGACGTGGTCACGTGACCAATGTTCAGTAGAGTGCAGTGCTCTTCTACCCAGGGATGATGCATATCAAAGGAAATGGTTTCCGAAGCCCGGCTCAGCTACCACCATGTTGAGGTCACATGACCAAGTCACTAGTGATTAGGGACGCATGATCACCATATAGAGCATTGGAAACTATCTCTACATACCCATGACGCATATCAGACGACGCGGATGAAGAAGCTCTCTTGGAATAGGAGAGTGAGAGAGTTGACACGGACAATTCAGTAATGATTCAGGTCACGTGACTACTTTCGGGCATGCTGCCATATTGTGTACCCTGGCTTGATGCATATCAAACGAAATGGCTTCTGAAGCCCAGTCTGGCTACGACTAAATGAGTCCGCATTGGATGATGACTAGTGACGTGGTTACGTGACCAATGTTCGGTCGAGTGCAGTGCTCTTCTACCCAGGGATGATGCATATCAAAGGAAATGGTTTCCGAAGCCCGGCTCAGCTACCACCATGATGAGGTCACATGACCAAGTCACTAGTGATTAGGGACGCACGATCACCATATAGAGCGCTGGAAACTATCTCTACATACCCATGACGCATATCAGACGACGCGGATGAAGAAGCTCTCTTGGAATAGGAGAGTGAGAGAGTTGACACGGACAATTCAGTCGTGATTCAGGTCACGTGACTACTTTCGGGCATGCTGGCATATTGTGTACCCTGGCTTGATGCATATCAAACGAAATGGTTTTTCAAGCCCAGTCTGGCTATGACTAAAGGAGTCCACATAGGATGATGAATAGTGACGTGGTCACCTGACCAATGTTCAGTCGAGTGCAGTGCTCTTCTACCCAGGGTTGATGCATATCAAACGAAATGGTTTCCGTAGCCCGGCTCAGCTACCACCATGATGAGGTCACATGACCAAGTCACTAGTGATTAGGGACACACGATCACCATATAGAGCACTGGAAACTATCTCTACATACCCATGACGCATATCAGACGACGCGGATGGAAAAGCTCTCTTCGAATACGAGAGTGAGAGAGTTGACACGGACAATTCAGTCGTGATTCAGGTCACGTGACTACTTTCGGGCATGCTGCCATATTGTGTACCCTGGCTTGATGCATATCAAACGAAATGGTTTTTCAAGCCCAGTCTGGCTATGACTAAAGGAGTCCACATAGGATGATGAATAGTGACGTGGTCACGTGACCAATGTTCAGTCGAGTGCAGTGCTCTTCTACCCAGGGATGATGCATATCAAGCGAAATGGTTTCCGAAGCCCCGCTCAGCTACCACCATGATGAGGTCACATGACCAAGTCACTAGTGATTAGGGACGCACGATCACCATATAGAGCGCTGGAAACTATCTCTACATACCCATGACGCCTAAAAGACGACGCGGATGAAGAAGCTCTCTTCGAATACGAGAGTGAGAGAGTTGACACGGACAATTCAGTAGTGATTCAGGTCACGTGACTACTTTCGGGCATGCTGCCATATTGTGTACCCTGGCTTGAACGCATATCAAACGAAATGGCTTTTGAAGCCCAGTCTGGCTACGACTAAATGAGTCCACATTGAATGATGACTAGTGACGTGGTCACGTGACCAATGTTCAGTCGAGTGCAGTGCTCTTCTACCCAGGGATGATGCATATCAAAGGAAATGGTTTCCGAAGCCCGGCTCAGCTACCACCATGATGAGGTCACATGACCAAGTCACTAGTGATTAGGGACGCACGATCACCATATAGAGCGCTGGAAACTATCTCTACATACCCATGATGCATATCACACGACGCGTATGAAGAAGCTCTCTTGGAATACGAGAGTGAGAGAGTTGACACGGACAATTTAGTAATGATTCAGGTCACGTGACTACTTTCGGGCATACTGCCATATTGTGTACCCTGGCTTGATGCATATCAAACGAAATGGCTTTTGAAGCCTAGTCTGGCTACGACTAAATGAGTCCACATTGGATGATCACTAGTGACGTGGTCACGTGACCAATGTTCAGTCGAGTGCAGTGCTCTTCCACCCAGGGTTGATGCATATCAAACGAAATGGTTTCCGAAGCCCGGCTCAGCTACCACAATGTTGAGGTCACATGACCAAGTCACTAGTGATTAGGGACGCATGATCACCATATAGAGCGTTGGAAACTATCTCTACATACCCATGATGCATATCACACGACGCGGATGGAGTAGGTCTCTTAGAATACGAGAGTGAGAGAGTTGACACGGACAATTCTGTAGTGATTCAGGTCACGTGACTACATTCGGGCATGCTGCCATATTGTGTACCCTGGCTTGATGCATATCAAACGAAATGGCTTTTGAAGCCCAGTCTGGCTTCGACTAAATGAGTCCACATTGGATAATGACTAGTGACGTGGTCACCTGACCAATGTTCAGTCGAGTGCAGTGCTCTTCTACCCAGGGTTGATGCATATCAAACGAAATGGTTTCCGAAGCCCGGCTCAGCTACCACCATGATGAGGTCACATGACCAAGTCACTAGTGATTAGGGACGCACGATCACCATATAGAGCGCTGGAAACTATCTCTACATACCCATGACGCCTAAAAGACGACGCGGATGAAGAAGCTCTCTTCGAATACGAGAGTGAGAGAGTTGACACGGACAATTCAGTAGTGATTCAGGTCACGTGACTACTTTCGGGCATGCTGCCATATTGTGTACCCTGGCTTGAACGCATATCAAACGAAATGGCTTTTGAAGCCCAGTCTGGCTACGACTAAATGAGTCCACATTGAATGATGACTAGTGACATGGTCACGTGACCAATGTTCAGTCGAGTGCAGTGCTCTTCTACCCAGGGATGATGCATATCAAAGGAAATGGTTTCCGAAGCCCGGCTCAGCTACCACCATGATGAGGTCACATGACCAAGTCACTAGTGATTAGGGACGCACGATCACCATATAGAGCGCTGGAAACTATCTCTACATACCCATGATGCATATCAGACGACGCGTATGAAGAAGCTCTCTTGGAATACGAGAGTGAGAGAGTTGACACGGACAATTTAGTAATGATTCAGGTCACGTGACTACTTTCGGGCATACTGCCACATTGTGTACCCTGGCTTGATGCATATCAAACGAAATGGCTTTTGAAGCCTAGTCTGGCTACGACTAAATGAGTCCACATTGGATGATCACTAGTGACGTGGTCACGTGACCAATGTTCAGTCGAGTGCAGTGCTCTTCCACCCAGGGTTGATGCATATCAAACGAAATGGTTTCCGAAGCCCGGCTCAGCTACCACAATGTTGAGGTCACATGACCAAGTCACTAGTGATTAGGGACGCATGATCACCATATAGAGCGTTGGAAACTATCTCTACATACCCATGATGCATATCACACGACGCGGATGGAGTAGGTCTCTTAGAATACGAGAGTGAGAGAGTTGACACGGACAATTCTGTAGTGATTCAGGTCACGTGACTACATTCGGGCATGCTGCCATATTGTGTACCCTGGCTTGATGCATATCAAACGAAATGGCTTTTGAAGCCCAGTCTGGCTACGACTAAATGAGTCCACATTGGATGATGACTGGTGACGTGGTCACCTGAGCAATGTTCAGTCGAGTGCAGTGCTCTTCTACCCAAGGTTGATGCATATCAAACGAAATGGTTTCCGAAGCCCGGCTCAGCTACCACCATGATGAGGTCACATGACCAAGTCACTAGTGATTAGGGACACACGATCACCATATAGAGCACTGGAAACTATCTCTACATACCCATGACGCATATCAGACGACGCGGATGGAAAAGCTCTCTTCGAATACGAGAGTGAGAGAGTTGACACGGACAATTCAGTCGTGATTCAGGTCACGTGACTACTTTCGGGCATTCTGCCATATTTTGTACCCTGGCTTGATGCATATCAAACGAAATGGTTTTTGAAGCCCAGTCTGGCTATGACTAAATGAGTCCACATAGGATGATGAATAGTGACATGGTCACGTGACCGATGTTCAGTCGAGTGCAGTGCTCTTCTACCCAGGGATGATGCATATCAAAGGAAATGGTTTCCGAAGCCCGGCTCAGCTACCACCATGATGAGGTCACATGACCAAGTCACTAGTGATTAGGGACGCACGATCACCATATAGAGCGCTGGAAACTATCTCTACATACCCATGACGCATATCAGACGACGCGTATGAAGAAGCTCTCTTGGAATACTAGAGTGAGAGAGTTGACACGGACAATTCTGTAGTGATTCAGGTCACGTGACTACTTTCGGGCATGCTGCCATATTGTGTACCCTGGCTTAATGCATATCAAACGAAATGGTTTTTAAAGCGCAGTCTGGCTATGACTAAATGAGTCCACATTGGATGATCACTAGTGACGTGGTCACGTGACCAATGTTCAGTCGAGTGCAGTGCTCTTCCACCCAGGGTTGATGCATATCAAACGAAATGGTTTCCGAAGCCCGGCTCAGCTACCACAATGTTAAGGTCACATGACCAAGTCACTAGTGATTAGGGACGCATGATCACCATATAGAGCGTTGGAAACTATCTCTACATACCCATGATGCATATCACACGACGCGGATGGAGTAGGTCTCTTAGAATACGAGAGTGAGAGAGTTGACACGGACAATTCTGTAGTGATTCAGGTCACGTGACTACATTCGGGCATGCTGCCATATTGTGTACCCTGGCTTGATGAGTATCAAACGAAATGGCTTTTGAAGCCCAGTCTGGGTACGACTAAATGAGTCCACATTGGATGATGACTAGTGACGTGGTCACCTGACCAATGTTCAGTCGAGTGCAGTGCTCTTCTACCCAGGGTTGATGCATATCAAACGAAATGGTTTCCGAAGCCCGGCTCAGCTACCACCATGATGAGGTCACATGACCAAGTCACTAGTGATTAGGGACACACGATCACCATATAGAGCACTGCAAACTATCTCTACATACCCATGACGCATATCAGACGACGCGGATGGAAAAGCTCTCTTCGAATACGAGAGTGAGAGAGTTGACACGGACAATTCAGTCGTGATTCAGGTCACGTGACTACTTTCGGGCATGCTGCCATATTGTGTACCCTGGCTTGATGCATATCAAACGAAATGGTTTTTGAAGCCCAGTCTGGCTATGACTAAATGAGTCCACATAGGATGATGAATAGTGACGTGGTCACGTGACCAATGTTCAGTCGAGTGCAGTGCTCTTCTACCCAGGGATGATGCATATCAAGCGAAATGGTTTACGAAGCCCCGCTCAGCTACCACCATGATGAGGTCACATGACCAAGTCACTAGTGATTAGGGACGCACGATCACCATATAGAGCGCCGGAAACTATCTCTACATACCCATGATGCATATCAGACGACGCGTATGAAGAAGCTCTCTTGGAATACGACAGTGAGAGAGTTGACACGGACAATTCAGTAATGATTCAGGTCACGTGACTACTTTCGGGCATACTGCCATATTGTGTACCCTGGCTTGATGCATATCAAACGAAATGGCTTTTGAAGCCCAGTCTGGCTACGACTAAATGAGTCCACATTGGATGATGACTAGTGACGTGGTCACGTGACCAATGTTCAGTCGAGTGCAGTGCTCTTCTACCCAGGGATGATGCATATCAAACGAAATGGTTTCCGAAGCCCGGCTCAGCTACCACCATGATGAGGTCACATGACCAAGTCACTAGTGATTAGGGAAACACGATCACCATATAGAGTGCTGGAAACTATCTCTACATACCCATGATGCATATCAGACGACGCGTATGAAGAAGCTCTCTTGGAATACGAGAGTGAGAGAGTTGACACGGACAATTCAGTAATGATTCAGGTCACGTGACTACTTTCGGGCATACTGCCATATTGTGTACCCTGGCTTGATGCATATCAAACGAAATGGCTTTTGAAGCCTAGTCTGGCTACGACTAAATGAGTCCACATTGGATGATCACTAGTGACGTGGTCACGTGAGCAATGATCAGTCGAGTGCAGTGCTCTTCCACCCAGGGTTCATCATCATCATCATCAGCCTGTTACGCCCACTGCAGGGCAAAGGCCTCTCCCATGCTTCTCCAACAACCCCGGTCATGTACTAATTGTGGCCATGCCGTCCCTGCAAACTTCTTAATCTCATCCGCCCACCTAACTTTTTGCCGCCCCCTGCTACGCTTCCCTTCCCTTGGGATCCAGTCCGTAACCCTTAATGACCATCGGTTATCTTCCCTCCTCATTACATGTCCTGCCCATGCCCATTTCTTTTTCTTGATTTCAACTAAGATGTCATTAACTCGCGTTTGTTCCCTCACCCAATCTGCTCTTTTCTTATCCCTTAACGTTACACCTATCATTCTTCTTTCCATAGCTCGTTGTGTCGTTCTCAATTTGAGTAGAACCCTTTTAGTAAGCCTCCAGGTTTCTGCACCGTAGGTTAGTACTGGTAAGACACAGCTATTATATACTTTTCTCTTGAGGGATAATGGCAACCTGCTGTTCATGATTTGGGAATGCCTGCCAAACGCACCCCAGCCCATTCTTATTCTTCTGATTATTTCCGTCTCATGATCCGGATCCGCCGTCACTACCTGCCCTAAGTAGATGTATTCCCTTACGACTTCCAGTGCCTCGCTGCCTATTGTAAATTGCTGTTCTCTCCCGAGACTGTTAAGCATTACTTTAGTTTTCTGCAGATTAATTTTTAGACCCACTCTTCTGCTTTGCCTCTCCAGGTCAGTGAGCATGCATTGCAATTGGTCCCCTGAGTTACTAAGCAAGGCAATATCATCAGCGAATCGCAAGTTACTAAGGTATTCTCCATTAACTTTTATCCCCAATTCTTCCCAATCCAGGTCTCTGAATACCTCCTGTAAACACGCTGTGAATAGCATTGGAGATATCGTATCTCCCTGCCTGACGCCTTTCTGTATTGGGATTTTGTTGCTTGCTTTATGGAGGACTACGTTGGCTGTGGAGCCGCTATAGATATCTTCCAGTATTTTTACATATGGCTAATCTACACCCTGATTCCGTAACGCCTCCATGACTGCTGAGGTTTCGACTGAATCAAACGCTTTCTCGTAATCAATGAAAGCTATATATAAGGGTTGGTTATATTCTGCACATTTCTCTATCACTTGATTGATAGTGTGAATATGGTCTATTGTTGAGTAGCCTTTACGGAATCCTGCCTGGTCCTTTGGTTGACAGAAGTCTAAGGTGTTCCTGATTCTATTTGCAATTACCTTAGTAAATACTTTGTAGGCAACGGACTGTAAGCTGATCGGTCTATAATTTTTCAAGTCTTTGGCGTCCCCTTTCTCATAGATTAGGATTATGTTAGCGTTCTTCCAAGATTGCGGTACGCTCGAGGTCATGAGGCATTGCGAATACAGGGTGGCCAGTTTCTCTAGAACAATCTGTCCACCATCCTTCAACAAATCTGCTGTTACCTGATCCTCCCCAGCTGCCTTCCCCCTTTGCATATCTCCTAAGGCTTTCTTTACTTCTTCCGGCGTTACCTTTGGGATTTCGAATTCCTCTAGACTATTTTCTCTTCCATTATCGTCGTGGATGCCACTGGTACTGTATAAATCTCTATAGAACTCCTCAGCCACTTGAACTATCTCATCCATATTAGTAATGATATTGCCGGCTTTGTCTCTTAACGCATACATCTGATTCTTGCCAATTCCTAGTTTCTTCTTCACTGTTTTTAGGCTTCCTCCGTTCCTGAGCGCATGTTCAATTCTATCCATATTATACTTCCTTATGTCAGCTGTCTTACGCTTGTTGATTAACTTCGAAAGTTCTGCAAGTTCTATTCTAGCTGTAGGGTTAGATGCTTTCATACATTGGCGTTTCTTGATCAGATCTTTCGTCTCCTGCGATAGTTTGCTGGTATCCTGTCTAACGGAGTTACCACCGACTTCTATTGCACACTCCTTAATGATGCCCACAAGATTGTCGTTCATTACTTCAACAATAAGGTTCTCTTCCTGAGTTAAAGCCGAATACCTGTTCAGTAGCTTGGTCTGGAATTCCTCTATTTTCCCTCTTACCGCTAACTCATTGATCGGCTTCTTATGTACCAGTTTCTTCCGTTCCCTCCTCAGGTCTAGGCTAATTCGAGTTCTTACCATCCTGTGGTCACTGCAGCGCACCTTGCCGAGCACGTTCACATCTTGTATGATGCCAGGGTTAGCGCAGAGTATGAAGTCTATTTCATTTCTAGTCTCGCCGTTCGGGCTTCTCCATGTCCACTTTCGGCTATCTCGCTTGCGGAAGAAGGTATTCATTATCCTCATATTATTCTGTTCCGCAAACTCTACTAATAACTCTCCCCTGCTATTCCTAGTGCTTATGCCATATTCACCCACTGCCTTGTCTCCAGCCTGCTTCTTGCCTACCTTGGCATTAAAGTCGCCCATTAGTATAGTGTATTTAGTTTTCACTCTGCCCATCGCCGATTCCACGTCTTCATAGAAGCTTTCGACTTCCTGGTCATCATGACTGGATGTAGGGGCGTAGACCTGTACAATCTTCATTTTGTACCTCTTATTAGGTTCCACAACAAGACCTGCCACCCTCTCGTTAATGCTATAGAATTCCTGTATGTTACCAGCTATATTCTTATTAACCAGGAATCCGACCCCTAGTTCTCTTCTCTCCGCTAAGCCCCGGTAGCACAGAACGTGCCCGCTATTTAGCACTGTATATGCTTCTTTTGGCCTCCTAACTTCACTGAGCCCTATTATATCCCATTTACTGCCCTCTAATTCCTCCAATAGCACTGCTAGACTCGCCTCACTAGATAACGTTCTAGCGTTAAACGTTGCCAGGTTCATATTCCAATGGCGGCCTGTCCGAAGCCAGTGATTCTTAGCACCCTCTGCTGCGTCGCAGGTCTGACCGCCGCCGTGGTCAGTTGCTTCGCAGCTGCTGGGGACTGAGGGCCGGGGTTTGATTGTTGTGTTCATAGGAGGTTATGGCCAAGTTCTGCACCAGGGTGGCCAATCCTGCTCTGGTGAGGGAGTGCGTTACCGGTTCTGGTCACCGGGATCAGGCCACACTCCAGGCCTGTTTGTGCAATTTTATCAACACGCGGATTTTTTTTTTTAATCCGGTGGAAAATTGCCGGCACCGGGATTCGAACCACGGACCTCTTGCACGCGAGGCGGGTGTTCTACCTCTACGCCACCGCGGCACCACCACCCAGGGTTGATGCATATCAAACGAAATGGTTTCCGAAGCCCGGCTCAGCTACCACAATGTTGAGGTCACATGACCAAGTCACTAGTGATTAGGGACGCATGATCACCATGTAGAGCGTTGGAAACTATCTCTACATACCCATGACGCATATCACACGACACGGATGGAGAAGCTATTCGAATACGAGAGTGAGAGAGTTGACACGGACAATTCAGTAATGATTCAGGTCACGTGACTACTTTCGGGCATGCTGCCATATTGTGTACCCTGGCTTGATGCATATCAAACGAAATGGCTTTTGAAGCCCAGTCTGGCTACGACTAAATGAGTCCACATTGGATGATGACTAGTGACGTGGTCACCTGACCAATGTTCAGTCGAGTGCAGTGCTCTTCTACCCAGGGTTGATGCATATCAAACGAAATGGTTTCCGAAGCCCGGCTCAGCTACCACCATGATGAGGTCACATGACCAAGTCACTAGTGATTAGGGACACACGATCACCATATAGAGCACTGCAAACTATCTCTACATACCCATGACGCATATCAGACGACGCGGATGGAAAAGCTCACTTCGAATACGAGAGTGAGAGAGTTGACACGGACAATTCAGTCGTGATTCAGGTCACGTGACTACTTTCGGGCATGCTGCCATATTGTGTACCCTGGCTTGATGCATATCAAACGAAATGGCTCTTGAAGCCCAGTCTGGCTATGACTAAATGAGTCCACATAGGATGATGAATAGTGACGTGGTCACGTGACCAATGTTCAGTCGAGTGCAGTGCTCTTCTACCCAGGGATGATGCATATCAAAGGAAATGGTTTCCGAAGCCCGGCTCAGCTACCACCATGATGAGGTCACATGACCAAGTCACTAGTGATTAGGGACGCACGATCACCATATAGAGCGCTGGAAACTATCTCTACATACCCATGATGCATATCAGACGACGCGCATGAAGAAGCTCTCTTGGAATACGACAGTGAGAGAGTTGACACGGACAATTCAGTCGTGATTCAGGTCACGTGACTACTTTCGGGCATACTGCCATATTCTGTACCCTGGCTTGATGCATATCAAACGAAATGGCTTTTGAAGCCCAGTCTGGCTACGACTAAATGAGTCCACATTGGATGATGACTAGTGACGTGGTCACGTGACCAATGTTCAGTCGAGTGCAGTGCTCTTCTACCCTGGGATGATGCATATCAAACGAAATGGTTTCCGAAGCCCGGCTCAGCTACCACCATGATGAGGTCACATGACCAAGTCACTAGTGATTAGGGACACACGATCACCATATAGAGCGCTGGAAACTATCTCTACATACCCATGACGCATATTAGACGACGCGGATGAAGAAGCTCTCTTCGAATACGAGAGTGAGAGAGTTTACACGGACAATTCAGTAGTGATTCAGGCCACGTGACTACTTCCGGGCATGCTGCCATATTGTGTACCCTGGCTTAATGCATATCAAACGAAATGGTTTTTGAAGCGCAGTCTGGCTATGACTAAATGAGTCCACATTGGATGATCACTAGTGACGTGGTCAAGTGACCAATGTTCAGTCGAGTGCAGTGCTCTTCCACCCAGGGTTGATGCATATCAAACGAAATGGTTTCCGAAGCCCGGCTCAGCTACCACAATGTTGAGGTCACATGACCAAGTCACTAGTGATTAGGGACGCATGATCACCATATAGAGCGTTGGAAACTCTCTCTACATACCCATGACGCATATCACACGACACGGATGGAGAAGCTATTCGAATACGAGAGTGAGAGAGTTGACACGGACAATTCAGTAATGATTCAGGTCACGTGACTACTTTCGGGCATGCTGCCATATTGTGTACCCTGGCTTGATGCATATCAAACGAAATGGCTTTTGAAGCCCAGTCTGGCTACGACTAAATGAGTCCACATTGGATGATGACTAGTGACGTGGTCACCTGACCAATGTTCAGTCGAGTGCAGTGCTCTTCTACCCAGGGTTGATGCATATCAAACGAAATGGTTTCCGAAGCCCGGCTCAGCTACCACCATGATGAGGTCACATGACCAAGTCACTAGTGATTAGGGACACACGATCACCATATAGAGCACTGCAAACTATCTCTACATACCCATGACGCATATCAGACGACGCGGATGGAAAAGCTCTCTTCGAATACGAGAGTGAGAGAGTTGACACGGACAATTCAGTCGTGATTCAGGTCACGTGACTACTTTCGGGCATGCTGCCATATTGTGTACCCTGGCTTGATGCATATCAAACGAAATGGTTTTTGAAGCCCAGTCTGGCTATGACTAAATGAGTCCACATAGGATGATGAATAGTGACGTGGTCACGTGACCAATGTTCAGTCGAGTGCAGTGCTCTTCTACCCAGGGATGATGCATATCAAGCGAAATGGTTTACGAAGCCCCGCTCAGCTACCACCATGATGAGGTCACATGACCAAGTCACTAGTGATTAGGGACGCACGATCACCATATAGAGCGCCGGAAACTATCTCTACATACCCATGATGCATATCAGACGACGCGTATGAAGAAGCTCTCTTGGAATACGACAGTGAGAGAGTTGACACGGACAATTCAGTAATGATTCAGGTCACGTGACTACTTTCGGGCATACTGCCATATTGTGTACCCTGGCTTGATGCATATCAAACGAAATGGCTTTTGAAGCCCAGTCTGGCTACGACTAAATGAGTCCACATTGGATGATGACTAGTGACGTGGTCACGTGACCAATGTTCAGTCGAGTGCAGTGCTCTTCTACCCAGGGATGATGCATATCAAACGAAATGGTTTCCGAAGCCCGGCTCAGCTACCACCATGATGAGGTCACATGACCAAGTCACTAGTGATTAGGGAAACACGATCACCATATAGAGTGCTGGAAACTATCTCTACATACCCATGATGCATATCAGACGACGCGGATGGAAAAGCACTCTTCGAATACGAGAGTGAGAGAGTTGACACGGACAATTCAGTCGTGATTCCGGTCACGGGACTACTTTCGGGCATGCTGCCATATTGTGTACCCTGGCTTGATGAATATCAAACGAAATGGTTTTTGAAGCCCAGTCTGGCTACGACTAAATGAGTCCACATTGGATGATGACTAGTGACATGGTCACGTGACCAATGTTCAGTCGAGTGCAGTGCTCTTCTACCCAGGGATGATGCATATCAAAGGAAATGGTTTCCGAAGCCCGGCTCAGCTACCACCATGATGAGGTCACATGACCAAGTCACTAGTGATTAGGGACGCACGATCACCATATAGAGCGCTGGAAACTATCTCTACATACCCATGATGCATATCAGACGACGCGTATGAAGAAGCTCTCTTGGAATACGAGAGTGAGAGAGTTGACACGGACAATTCAGTCGTGATTCAGGTCACGTGACTACTTTCGGGCATACTGCCATATTCTGTACCCTGGCTTGATGCATATCAAACGAAATGGCTTTTGAAGCCCAGTCTGGCTACGACTAAATGAGTCCACATTGGATGATGACTAGTGACGTGGTCACGTGACCAATGTTCAGTCGAGTGCAGTGCTCTTCTACCCAGGGATGATGCATATCAAACGAAATGGTTTCCGAAGCCCGGCTCAGCTACCACCATGATGAGGTCACATGACCAAGTCACTAGTGATTAGGGACACACGATCACCATATAGAGCGCTGGAAACTATCTCTACATACCCATGATGCATATCAGACGACGCGGATGGAAAAGCACACTTCGAAAACGAGAGTGAGAGAGTTGACACGGACAATTCAGTCGTGATTCCGGTCACGGGACTACTTTCGGGCATGCTGCCATATTGTGTACCCTGGCTTGATGAATATCAAACGAAATGGTTTTTGAAGCCCAGTCTGGCTATGACTAAATGAGTCCACATTGGATGATCACTAGTGACGTGGTCACGTGACCAATGTTCAGTCGCGTGCAGTGCTCTTCTACCCATGGATGATGCATATCAAGCGCAATGGTTTCCGAAGCCCCGCTCAGCTACCACCATGATGAGGTCACATGACCAAGTCACTAGTGATTAGGGACACACGATCACCATATAGAGCGCTGGAAACTATCTCTACATACCCATGATGCATATCAGACGACGCGGATGGAAAAGCACACTTCGAAAACGAGAGTGAGAGAGTTGACACGGACAATTCAGTCGTGATTCCGGTCACGGGACTACTTTCGGGCATGCTGCCATATTGTGTACCCTGGCTTGATGAATATCAAACGAAATGGTTTTTGAAGCCCAGTCTGGCTATGACTAAATGAGTCCACATTGGATGATCACTAGTGACGTGGTCACGTGACCAATGTTCAGTCGCGTGCAGTGCTCTTCTACCCATGGATGATGCATATCAAGCGCAATGGTTTCCGAAGCCCCGCTCAGCTACCACCATGATGAGGTCACATGACCAAGTCACTAGTGATTAGGGACGCACGATCACCATATAGAGCGCTGGAAACTATCTCTACATACCCATGACGCATATTAGACGACGCGGATGAAGAAGCTCTCTTCGAATACGAGAGTGAGAGAGTTTACACGGACAATTCAGTAGTGATTCAGGCCACGTGACTACTTCAGGGCATGCTGCCATATTGTGTACCCTGGCTTAATGCATATCAAACGAAGTGGTTTTTGAAGCGCAGTCTGGCTATGACTAAATGAGTCCACATTGGATGATCACTAGTGACGTGGTCACGTGACCAATGTTCAGTCGAGTGCAGTGCTCTTCCACCCAGGGTTGATGCATATCATACGAAATGGTTTCCGAAGCCCGGCTCAGCTACCACAATGTTGAGGTCACATGACCAAGTCACTAGTGATTAGGGACGCATGATCACCATATAGAGCGTTGGAAACTATCTCTACATACCCATGACGCATATCACACGACACGGATGGAGAAGCTATTCGAATACGAGAGTGAGAGAGTTGACACGGACAATTTAAAGCCCCTGAAACTTCGTAAAGTAGTGCCACTCTCCTCCTCCGCCTTCACTCCTCCTCGTTTCTCCTCTCTTTCACGCTCCCTCCTCGACCATGGCGCCGCCTACGATGCTCGAGCGCAGCAGACGACCTTTCGCAGAGTGAATGCACGCATAGCAAGGCAGTGCTCTTTAGGCGTTCACGTTGGCTTTCCAGCTCCGCGTAACTTCGTGTACAGCATAGAATTTCTAGTCGGATGCTTGTACAAATTCGGTAACGGCAGCTTTTGTTTAATTTTTTATAACTATTTCTTTAAAAAGTATCTGAAGGAGTGTTAACGCTGTGTGTTGACGACTGCGAATGTATCGCGTGCCCTACAATTAGGTACGCAACATTCTTCAAGGGCGTGTCGCAACATCTTGTTGTGAATGGTTGTAAATAACACGTTTACCATCGAATGACAGCCTCTTGGCTTCCAGCAAGCCCTCAGCCTAAAGAATCCGCGCCGCCCTTACCATGTGAATTCGCGGCGCGTATGAGCTATGACGTATAAAGGCTGACGGAGATCACTGCTCTGGAGGTTCGAAAGTGTATTACAAGCTACAGTGCCGCCAACGTGCGTGCTTGCCAATCTAAGCGCGCGCAAAGCCTCAGAGGTGGGCGCTGGTGCTATTATGTTTCACGTGTCTCAACGCCGACAGAAATACCGCGGCCGATCATCGAGTCGGGACTGTGCGTACACAAGAAAATAAAATGAGTTTTTAGCATTCATGCGCGAAGCGGGAGCGCGATAACAATGCTTGACTCAATCTCAAACAAGACCACTGTGGCCTTCGGTAATTTTTTCAGGTTAATGACTTATCACGAATAACACTTCATCGTGCGTTGGTTCGTCCGTTTACTAAGTGACGTACTTGTCGCGAACCCAGTTGCACTGAGGTGCATGCATTCAGGACGGTTGCACTCCCTTCGAAGTAACATTTGCGAGACATGTCTTTATTAGTGAAGTCATGATCGCGCAAAGAATCCCCCCGCCATGACGCGGCCGAAATTAATTTTGCGGCAAGTGAAATGATGTTTGATCCATAGGTTAAAATGATATGAAACGGCATTCGAGTTGCAAGTTAACAGTTTATACATAGATGCATTACAGATTTGCTATTGCAGTTACAAGTCCGTGTGCACCATTTATTGTCTCATTTCGTAAATAAACGCACCAGCCTAAGAGTCCTAAAGCAAGCGCGACTCAATTAGGCATAATGACTGTAGAAACTAATAGTTGCATAGACGAGCAAGCGAACGACTATATGAGCGCGCGAACTAAACGAGCGAGCAAACGACTAAACGAGCGTGCGAACGAACGAGCAAACAACTAAGCACGAACGACGACTAAACCAGCCAGGGAACGGGCGGGCGACCGCACGTTTTCTTTGCGAGTGCTCCACCGCCGCACCTTAAGCTTCGCACACTTTAAAGCTCACGCGAATTAGCACATACGTCTCAATTACCTATGATGCGGTCGCTCGACGACGAACGCACCGCGTAACACGGTTTCGGGAGAGCACGCACGCTTTTCATCGGTGCCTCTGTATCGCAAATTCACCGGGCGACCGCCAACGAGGAACACGAACAAATGTGGCAAACAAAGCTAGTCTATCTAAAGAAGGCTAGTAAGTAACCACAAAAGGCAGAGAGTTGCTCTCCTGAGGCGCTTTCATGATCGAGACTGAAATTTTATCAAAAGGACTGCGCTGAATCTTAAAAATTTCGTAATCACGTTATCGCAAGCAACCTCGCGTGCCCGCGAACTCAAGCCGGTTGGCGTTCAAAACGATTAAGCGCACCAAATATGACTAACACGACCACGTAGTGCGCATATAAGCAAAGCAGACGTTGCGTACAAATCATGTTAAAGCGTGCGTACAAATGACAACATGCACAGTGAACTGTGCAATATCTACTGCGTTATTGCCCGCAGTACAATACGTAAGCCTGGCCACAACTTACATCACATAGTCGCGCGGAGGAAGTTGGTCGGAAGTTCTCCCTCCCAATTCGGTGAAGCCATGTCTTTCTTCTTAACGCGTTACGCTTACCGGACGGTATCGCGAACATATTCTTGCCTTTGCTAAAACTATATTGGCATCCAAACGCGCAGCAGGTCATGGTAACTGAAAATGACGTGAAGCGACGTCGCACTTGCCACAAAACATCCTTCAAGGCGTTCACAAGATTAAAACAACACAGAATAGGAACGGAAGGAATGCCGTCAACAAGCGCCGCTTCTCGAGCAAAGATGGCACTGAAGCGCGATTGTAAACAAACGAAGCCGGCGCAAGGGGCCACGTGATGCCATTAGGCCAATAGCGACGCGGCGTCGGCTTCGGCCAGAGCGCTGGAGGAGGAGGCGGCGTTCTTCAAAGCGTGGCACTACTTTACGAAGTTTAAGGGGCTTTAGGACAATTCAGTAGTGATTCAGGTCAAGTGAATACTTTCGGGCATGCTGCCATTATGTGTACCCTGGGTTGATGCATATCAAACGAAATGGCTTTTGAAGCCCAGTCTGGCTACGAATAAATGAGTCCACATTGGATGATGACTAGTGACGTGGTCACGTGACCAATGTTCAGTCGAGTGCAGTGCTCTTCTACCCAGGGATGATGCATATCAAAGGAAATGGTTTCCGAAGCCCGGCTCAGCTACCACCATGATGAGGTCACATGACCAAGTCACTAGTGATTAGGGACGCACGATCACCATATAGAGCGCTGGAAACTATCTCTACATACCCATGACGCATATCAGACGACGCGGATGAAGAAGCTCTCTTGGAATAGGAGAGTGAGAGAGTTGACACGGAGAATTCAGTAATGATTCAGGTCACGTCACTACTTTCGGGCATGCTGCCATATTGTGTACCCTGGCTTGATGCATATCAAACGAAATGGCTTTTGAAGCCCAGTCTGGCTACGACTAAATGAGTCCACATTGGATGATGACTAGTGACGTGGTCACGTGACCAATGTTCAGTCGAGTGCAGTGCTCTTCTACCCAGGGTTGATGCATATCAAACGAAATGGTTTCCGAAGCCCGGGTCAGCTACCACCATGATGAGGTCACATGACCAAGTCACTAGTGATTAGGGACACACGATCACCATATAGAGCGCTGGAAACTATCTCTACATACCCATGATGCATATCAGACGACGCGGATGGAAAAGCACTCTTCGAATACGAGAGTGAGAGAGTTGACACGGACAATTCAGTCGTGATTCCGGTCACGGGACTACTTTCGGGCATGCTGCCATATTGTGTACCCTGGCTTGATGAATATCAAACGAAATGGTTTTTGAAGCCCAGTCTGGCTACGACTAAATGAGTCCACATTGGATGATGACTAGTGACATGGTCACGTGACCAATGTTCAGTCGAGTGCAGTGCTCTTCTACCCAGGGATGATGCATATCAAAGGAAATGGTTTCCGAAGCCCGGCTCAGCTACCACCATGATGAGGTCACATGACCAAGTCACTAGTGATTAGGGACGCACGATCACCATATAGAGCGCTGGAAACTATCTCTACATACCCATGATGCATATCAGACGACGCGTATGAAGAAGCTCTCTTGGAATACGAGAGTGAGAGAGTTGACACGGACAATTCAGTCGTGATTCAGGTCACGTGACTACTTTCGGGCATACTGCCATATTCTGTACCCTGGCTTGATGCATATCAAACGAAATGGCTTTTGAAGCCCAGTCTGGCTACGACTAAATGAGTCCACATTGGATGATGACTAGTGACGTGGTCACGTGACCAATGTTCAGTCGAGTGCAGTGCTCTTCTAGCCAGGGATGATGCATATCAAACGAAATGGTTTCCGAAGCCCGGCTCAGCTACCACCATGATGAGGTCACATGACCAAGTCACTAGTGATTAGGGACACACGATCACCATATAGAGCGCTGGAAACTATCTCTACATACCCATGATGCATATCAGACGACGCGGATGGAAAAGCACTCTTCGAAAACGAGAGTGAGAGAGTTGACACGGACAATTCAGTCGTGATTCCGGTCACGGGACTACTTTCGGGCATGCTGCCATATTGTGTACCCTGGCTTGATGAATATCAAACGAAATGGTTTTTGAAGCCCAGTCTGGCTATGACTAAATAAGTCCACATTGGATGATCACTAGTGACGTGGTCACGTGACCAATGTTCAGTCGCGTGCAGTGCTCTTCTACCCATGGATGATGCATATCAAGCGCAATGGTTTCCGAAGCCCCGCTCAGCTACCACCATGATGAGGTCACATGACCAAGTCACTAGTGATTAGGGACGCACGATCACCATATAGAGCGCTGGAAACTATCTCTACATACCCATGACGCATATTAGACGACGCGGATGAAGAAGCTCTCTTCGAATACGAGAGTGAGAGAGTTTACACGGACAATTCAGTAGTGATTCAGGCCACGTGACTACTTCCGGGCATGCTGCCATATTGTGTACCCTGGCTTAATGCATATCAAACGAAATGGTTTTTGAAGCGCAGTCTGGCTATGACTAAATGAGTCCACATTGGATGATCACTAGTGACGTGGTCACGTGACCAATGTTCAGTCGAGTGCAGTGCTCTTCCACCCAGGGTTGATGCATATCATACGAAATGGTTTCCGAAGCCCGGCTCAGCTACCACAATGTTGAGGTCACATGACCAAGTCACTAGTGATTAGGGACGCATGATCACCATATAGAGCGTTGGAAACTATCTCTACATACCCATGACGCATATCACACGACACGGATGGAGAAGCTATTCGAATACGAGAGTGAGAGAGTTGACACGGACAATTCAGTAGTGATTCAGGTCAAGTGAATACTTTCGGGCATGCTGCCATTATGTGTACCCTGGGTTGATGCATATCAAACGAAATGGCTTTTGAAGCCCAGTCTGGCTACGAATAAATGAGTCCACATTGGATGATGACTAGTGACGTGGTCACGTGACCAATGTTCAGTCGAGTGCAGTGCTCTTCTACCCAGGGATGATGCATATCAAAGGAAATGGTTTCCGAAGCCCGGCTCAGCTACCACCATGATGAGGTCACATGACCAAGTCACTAGTGATTAGGGACGCACGATCACCATATAGAGCGCTGGAAACTATCTCTACATACCCATGACGCATATCAGACGACGCGGATGAAGAAGCTCTCTTGGAATAGGAGAGTGAGAGAGTTGACACGGAGAATTCAGTAATGATTCAGGTCACGTCACTACTTTCGGGCATGCTGCCATATTGTGTACCCTGGCTTGATGCATATCAAACGAAATGGCTTTTGAAGCCCAGTCTGGCTACGACTAAATGAGTCCACATTGGATGATGACTAGTGACGTGGTCACGTGACCAATGTTCAGTCGAGTGCAGTGCTCTTCTACCCAGGGTTGATGCATATCAAACGAAATGGTTTCCGAAGCCCGGGTCAGCTACCACCATGATGAGGTCACATGACCAAGTCACTAGTGATTAGGGACACACGATCACCATATAGAGCGCTGGAAACTATCTCTACATACCCATGATGCATATCAGACGACGCGGATGGAAAAGCACTCTTCGAATACGAGAGTGAGAGAGTTGACACGGACAATTCAGTCGTGATTCTGGTCACGGGACTACTTTCGGGCATGCTGCCATATTGTGTACCCTGGCTTGATGAATATCAAACGAAATGGTTTTTGAAGCCCAGTCTGGCTACGACTAAATGAGTCCACATTGGATGATGACTAGTGACATGGTCACGTGACCAATGTTCAGTCGAGTGCAGTGCTCTTCTACCCAGGGATGATGCATATCAAAGGAAATGGTTTCCGAAGCCCGGCTCAGCTACCACCATGATGAGGTCACATGACCAAGTCACTAGTGATTAGGGACGCACGATCACCATATAGAGCGTTGGAAACTATCTCTACATACCCATGATGCATATCAGACGACGCGTATGAAGAAGCTCTCTTGGAATACGAGAGTGAGAGAGTTGACACGGACAATTCAGTCGTGATTCAGGTCACGTGACTACTTTCGGGCATACTGCCATATTATGTACCCTGGCTTGATGCATATCAAACGAAATGGCTTTTGAAGCCCAGTCTGGCTACGACTAAATAAGTCCACATTGGATGATGACTAGTGACGTGGTCACGTGACCAATGTTCAGTCGAGTGCAGTGCTCTTCTACCCAGGGATGATGCATATCAAACGAAATGGTTTCCGAAGCCCGGCTCAGCTACCACCATGATGAGGTCACATGACCAAGTCACTAGTGATTAGGGACACACGATCACCATATAGAGCGCTGGAAACTATCTCTACATACCCATGATGCATGTCAGACGACGCGGATGGAAAAGCACTCTTCGAAAACGAGAGTGAGAGAGTTGACACGGACAATTCAGTCGTGATTCCGGTCACGGGACTACTTTCGGGCATGCTGCCATATTGTGTACCCTGGCTTGATGCATATCAAACGAAATGGCTTTTGAAGCCCAGTCTGGCTATGACTAAATGAGTCCACATTGGATAATGACTAGTGACGTGGTCACGTGACCAATGTTCAGTCGAGTGCAGTGCTCTTCTACCCAGGGATGATGCATAT
Source organism: Dermacentor variabilis (assembly GCF_050947875.1). Taxonomy (NCBI): domain Eukaryota; kingdom Metazoa; phylum Arthropoda; class Arachnida; order Ixodida; family Ixodidae; genus Dermacentor; species Dermacentor variabilis. The sequence goes on along the minus strand of NC_134576.1, from coordinate 79,308,567 downwards.
CAAAGGAAATGGTTTCCGAAGCCCGGCTCAGCTACCACCATGATGAGGTCACATGACCAAGTCACTAGTGATTAGGGACGCACGATCACCATATAGAGCGCTGGAAACTATCTCTACATACCCATGACGCATATTAGACGATGCGGATGAAGAAGCTCTCTTCGAATACGAGAGTGAGAGAGTTTACACGGACAATTCAGTAGTGATTCAGGCCACGTGACTACTTCCGTGCATGCTGCCATATTGTGTACCCTGGCTTAATGCATATCAAACGAAATGGTTTTTGAAGCGCAGTGTGGCTATGACTAAATGAGTCCACATTGGATGATCACTAGTGACATGGTCACGTGACCAATGTTCAGTCGAGTGCAGTGCTCTTCCACCCAGGGTTGATGCATATCAAACGAAATGGTTTCCGAAGCCCGGCTCAGCTACCACAATGTTGAGGTCACATGACCAAGTCACTAGTAATTAGGGACGCATGATCACCATATAGAGCGTTGGAAACTATCTCTACATACCCATGATGCATATCAGACGACGCGGATGGAAAAGCACTCTTGGAAAACGAGAGTGAGAGAGTTTACACGGACAATTCAGTAGTGATTCAGGCCACGTGACTACTTTCGGGCATGCTGCCATTATGTGTACCCTGGGTTGATGCATATCAAACGAAATGGCTTTTGAAGCCCAGTCTGGCTACGAATAAATGAGTCCACTTGGATGATGACTAGTGACGTGGTCACCTGACCAATGTTCAGTCGAGTGCAGTGCTCTTCTACCCAGGGATGATGCATATCAAAGGAACTGGTTTCCGAAGCCCGGCTCAGCTACCACAATGATGAGGTCACATGACCAAGTCACTAGTGATTAGGGACGCACGATCACCATATAGAGCGCTGGAAACTATCTCTACATACCCATGACGCATATCAGACGACGCGGATGAAGAAGCTCTCTTGGAATAGGAGAGTGAGAGAGTTGACACGGGGAATTCAGTAATGATTCAGGTCACGTCACTACTTTCGGGCATGCTGCCATATTGTGTACCCTGGCTTGATGCATATCAAACGAAATGGCTTTTGAAGCCCAGTCTGGCTACGACTAAATGAGTCCACATTGGATGATGACTGGTGACGTGGTCACGTGACCAATGTTCAGTCGAGTGCAGTGCTCTTCTACCCAGGGTTGATGCATATCAAACGAAATGGTTTCCGAAGCCCGGCTCAGCTACCACCATGATGAGGTCACATGACCAAGTCACTAGTGATTAGGGACGCACGATCACCATATAGAGCGCTGGAATCTATCTCTACATACCCATGACGCCTATCAGACGACGCGGATGAAGAAGCTCTCTTCGAATACGAGAGTGAGAGGGTTGACACGGACAATTCAGTAGTGATTCAGGTCAAGTGACTACTTTCGGGCATGCTGCCATATTGTGTACCCTGGCTTGATGCATATCAAACGAAATGGCTTTTGAAGCCCAGTCTGGCTACGACTAAATGAGTCCACATTGGATGATGACTAGTGACGTGGTCACGTGACCAATGTTCAGTCGAGTGCAGTGCTCTTCTACCCAGGGATGATGCATATCAAAGGAAATGGTTTCCGAAGCCCGGCTCAGCTACCACCATGATGAGGTCACATGACCAAGTCACTAGTGATTAGGGACGCACGATCACCATATAGAGCGCTGGAAACTATCTCTGCATACCCACGACGCATATCAGACGACGCGGATGGAGAAGCTCTCTTGGAATAGGAGAGTGAGAGAGTTGACACGGACAATTCAGTAATGATTCAGGTCACGTGACTACTTTCGGGCATGCTGCCATATTGTGTACCCTGGCTTGATGCATATCAAACGAAATGGCTTTTGAAGCCCAGTCTGGCTACGACTAAATGAGTCCACATTGGATGATGACTAGTGACGTGGTCACGTGACCAATGTTCAGTCGAGTGCAGTGCTCTTCTACCCAGGGATGATGCATATCAAACGAAATGGTTTCCGAAGCCCGGCTCAGCTACCACCATGATGAGGTCACATGACCAAGTCACTAGTGATTAGGGACACACGATCACCATATAGAGCGCTGGAAACTATCTCTACATACCCATGATGCATATCAGACGACGCGGATGGAAAAGCACTCTTGGAAAACGAGAGTGAGAGAGTTTACACGGACAATTCAGTAGTGATTCAGGCCACGTGACTACTTTCGGGCATGCTGCCATATTGTGTACCCTGGCTTGATGCATATCAAACGAAATGGTTTTGAAGCCCAGTCTGGCTATGACTAAATGAGTCCACATTGGATGATCACTAGTGACGTGGTCACGTGACCAATGTTCAGTCGAGTGCAGTGCTCTTCCACCCAGGGTTGATGCATATCAAACGAAATGGGTTCCGAAGCCCGGCTCAGCTACCACAATGTTGAGGTCACATGACCAAGTCACTAGTGATTAGGGACGCATGATCACCATATAGAGCGTTGGAAACTATCTCTACATACCCATGACTCATATCACACGACGCGGATGGAGTAGGTCTCTTAGAATACGAGAGTGAGAGAGTTGACACGGACAATTCTGTAGTGATTCAGGTCACGTGAATACTTCCGGGCATGCTGCCATATTGTGTACCCTGGCTTAATGCATATCAAACGAAATGGTTTTTGAAGCGCAGTCTGGCTATGACTAAATGAGTCCACATTGGATGATCACTAGTGACGTGGTCACGTGACCAATGTTCAGTCGAGTGCAGTGCTCTTCCACCCAGGGTTGATGCATATCAAACGAAATGGTTTCCGAAGCCCGGCTCAGCTACCACAATGTTGAGGTCACATGATCAAGTCACTAGTGATTAGGGACGCATGATCACCATATAGAGCGTTGGAAACTATCTCTACATACCCATGACGCATATCACACGTCACGGATGGAGAAGCTATTCGAATACGAGAGTGAGAGAGTTGACACGGACAATTCAGTTGTGATTCAGGTCAAGTGAATACTTTCGGGCATGCTGCCATTATGTGTACCCTGGGTTGATGCATATCAAACGAAATGGCTTTTGAAGCCCAGTCTGGCTACGAATAAATGAGTCCACATTGGATGATGACTAGTGACGTGGTCACGTGACCAATGTTCAGTCGCGTGCAGTGCTCTTCTACCCATGGATGATGCATATCAAGCGAAATGGTTTCCGAAGCCCCGCTCAGCTACCACCATGATGAGGTCACATGACCAAGTCACTAGTGATTAGGGACGCACGATCACCATATAGAGCGCGGGAAACTATCTCTACATACCCATGACGCATATTAGACGACGCGGATGAAGAAGCTCTCTTCGAATACGAGAGTGAGAGAGTTGACACGGACAATTGAGTAGTGATTCAGGCCACGTGACTACTTTCGGGCATGCTGCCATATTGTGTACCCTGGCTTGATGCATATCAAACGAAATGGTTTTGAAGCCCAGTCTGGCTATGACTAAATGAGTCCACATTGGATGATCACTAGTGACGTGGTCACGTGACCAATGTTCAGTCGAGTGCAGTGCTCTTCCACCCAGGGTTGATGCATATCAAACGAAATGGGTTCCGAAGCCCGGCTCAGCTACCACAATGTTGAGGTCACATGACCAAGTCACTAGTGATTAGGGACGCATGATCACCATATAGAGCGTTGGAAACTATCTCTACATACCCATGACGCATATCACACGACGCGGTTGGAGTAGGTCTCTTAGAATACGAGAGTGAGAGAGTTGACACGGACAATTCTGTAGTGATTCAGGTCACGTGACTACTTCCGGGCATGCTGCCATATTGTGTACCCTGGCTTAATGCATATCAAACGAAATGGTTTTTGAAACGCAGTCTGGCTATGACTAAATGAGTCCACATTGGATGATCACTAGTGACGTGGTCACGTGACCAATGTTCAGTCGAGTGCAGTGCTCTTCCACCCAGGGTTGATGCATATCAAACGAAATGGTTTCCGAAGCCCGGCTCAGCTACCACAATGTTGAGGTCACATGACCAAGTCACTAGTGATTAGGGACGCATGATCACCATATAGAGCGTTGGAAACTATCTCTACATACCCATGACGCATATCACACGACACGGATGGAGAAGCTATTCGAATACGAGAGTGAGAGAGTTGACACGGACAATTCAGTAGTGATTCAGGTCAAGTGAATACTTTCGGGCATGCTGCCATTATGTGTACCCTGGGTTGATGCATATCAAACGAAATGGCTTTTGAAGCCCAGTCTGGCTACGAATAAATGAGTCCACATTGGATGATGACTAGTGACGTGGTCACGTGACCAATGTTCAGTCGAGTGCAGTGCTCTTCTACCCAGGGATGATGCATATCAAAGGAAATGGTTTCCGAAGCCCGGCTCAGCTACCACCATGATGAGGTCACATGACCAAGTCACTAGTGATTAGGGACGCACGATCACCATATAGAGCGCTGGAAACTATCTCTACATACCCATGACGCATATCAGACGACGCGGATGAAGAAGCTCTCTTGGAATAGGAGAGTGAGAGAGTTGACACGGAGAATTTAGTAATGATTCAGGTCACGTCACTACTTTCGGGCATGCTGCCATATTGTGTACCCTGGCTTGATGCATATCAAACGAAATGGCTTTTGAAGCCCAGTCTGGCTACGACTAAATGAGTCCAAATTGGATGATGACTAGTGACGTGGTCACGTGACCAATGTTCAGTCGAGTGCAGTGCTCTTCTACCCAGGGTTGATGCATATCAAACGAAATGGTTTCCGAAGCCCGGCTCAGCTACCACCATGATGAGGTCACATGACCAAGTCACTAGTGATTAGGGACGCACGATCACCATATAGAGCGCTGGAAACTATCTTTACATACCCATGACGCCTATCAGACGACGCGGATGAATAAGCTCTCTTCGAATACGAGAGTGAGAGGGTTGACACGGACAATTCAGTAGTGATTCAGGTCAAGTGACTACTTTCGGGCATGCTGCCATATTGTGTACCCTGGCTTGATGCATATCAAACGAAATGGCTTTTGAAGCCCAGTCTGGCTACTACTAAATGAGTCCACATTGGATGATGACTAGTGACGTGGTCACGTGACCAATGTTCAGTCGAGTGCAGTGCTCTTCTACCCAGGGATGATGCATATCAAACGAAATGGTTTCCGAAGCCCGGCTCAGCTACCACCATGATGAGGTCACATGACCAAGTCACTAGTGATTAGGGACGCACGATCACCATATAGAGCGCTGGAAACTATCTCTGCATACCCATGACGCATATCAGACGACGCGGATGGAGAAGCTCTCTTGGAATAGGAGAGTGAGAGAGTTGACACGGACAATTCAGTAATGATTCAGGTCACGTGACTACTTTCGGGCATGCTGCCATATTGTGTACCCTGGCTTGATGCATATCAAACGAAATGGCTTTTGAAGCCCAGTCTGGCTACGACTAAATGAGTCCACATTGGATGATGACTAGGGACGTGGTCACGTGACCAATGTTCAGTCGAGTGCAGTGCTCTTCTACCCAGGGTTGATGCATATCAAACGAAATGGTTTCCGAAGCCCGGCTCAGCTACCAACATGATGAGGTCACATGACCAAGTCCAAGTCACTAGTGATTAGGGACACACGATCACCATATAGAGCGCTGGAAACTATCTCTACATACCCATGACGCATATCAGACGACGCGGATGGAAAAGCTCTCTTCGAATACGAGAGTGAGAGAGTTGACACGGACAATTCAGTCGTGATTCAGGTCACGTGACTACTTTCGGGCATGCTGCCATATTGTGTACCCTGCCTTGATGCATATCAAACGAAATGGTTTTTTGAAGCCCAGTCTGGCTATGACTAAATGAGTCCACATAGGATGATGACTAGTGACGTGGTCACGTGACCAATGTTCAGTCGAGTGCAGTGCTCTTCTACCCAGGGATGATGCATATCAAACGAAATGGTTTCCGAAGCCCGGCTCAGCTACCACCATGATGAGGTCACATGACCAAGTCACTAGTGATTAGGGACACACGATCACCATATAGAGCGCTGGAAACTATCTCTACATACCCATGATGCATATCAGACGACGCGGATGGAAAAGCACTTTTCGAAAACGACAGTGAGAGAGTTGACACGGACAATTCAGTCGTGATTCCGGTCACGGGACTACTTTCGGGCATGCTGCCATATTGTGTACCCTGGCTTGATGAATATCAAACGAAATGGTTTTTGAAGCCCAGTCTGGCTATGACTAAATGAGTCCACATTGGATGATCACTAGTGACGTGGTCACGTGACCAATGTTCAGTCGCGTGCAGTGCTCTTCTACCCATGGATGATGCATATCAAGCGAAATGGTTTCCGAAGCCCCGCTCAGCTACCACCATGATGAGGTCACATGACCAAGTCACTAGTGATTAGGGACGCACGATCACCATATAGAGCGCTGGAAACTATCTCTACATACCCATGACGCATATTAGACGACGCGGATGAAGAAGCTCTCTTCGAATACGAGAGTGAGAGAGTTTACACGGACAATTCAGTAGTGATTCAGGCCACGTGACTACTTTCGGGCATGCTGCCACCTTGTGTACCCTGGCTTGATGCATATCAAACGAAATGGTTTTGAAGCCCAGTCTGGCTATGACTAAATGAGTCCACATTGGATGATCACTAGTGACGTGGTCACGTGACCAATGTTCAGTCGAGTGTAGTGCTCTTCCACCCAGGGTTGATGCATATCAAACGAAATGGGTTCCGAAGCCCGGCTCAGCTACCACAATGTTGAGGTCACATGACCAAGTCACTAGTGATTAGGGACGCATGATCACCATATAGAGCGTTGGAAACTATCTCTACATACCCATGACGCATATCACACGACGCGGATGGAGTAGGTCTCTTAGAATACGAGAGTGAGAGAGTTGACACGGACAATTCTGTAGTGATTCAGGTCACGTGACTACTTCCGGGCATGCTGCCATATTGTGTACCCTGGCTTAATGCATATCAAACGAAATGGTTTTTGAAGCGCAGTCTGGCTATGACTAAATGAGTCCACATTGGATGATCACTAGTGACGTGGTCACGTGACCAATGTTCAGTCGAGTGCAGTGCTCTTCCACCCAGGGTTGATGCATATCAAACGAAATGGTTTCCGAAGCCCGGCTCAGCTACCACAATGTTGAGGTCACATGACCAAGTCACTAGTGATTAGGGACGCATGATCACCATATAGAGCGTTGGAAACTATCTCTACATACCCATGACGCATATCACACGACACGGATGGAGAAGCTATTCGAATACGAGAGTGAGAGAGTTGACACGGACAATTCAGTAGTGATTCAGGTCAAGTGAATACTTTCGGGCATGCTGCCATTATGTGTACCCTGGGTTGATGCATATCAAACGAAATGGCTTTTGAAGCCCAGTCTGGCTACGAATAAATGAGTCCACATTGGATGATGACTAGTGACGTGGTCACGTGACCAATGTTCAGTCGAGTGCAGTGCTCTTCTACCCAGGGATGATGCATATCAAAGGAAATGGTTTCCGAAGCCCGGCTCAGCTACCACCATGATGAGGTCACATGACCAAGTCACTAGTGATTAGGGACGCACGATCACCATATAGAGCGCTGGAAACTATCTCTACATACCCATGACGCATATCAGACGACGCGGATGAAGAAGCTCTCTTGGAATAGGAGAGTGAGAGAGTTGACACGGAGAATTCAGTAATGATTCAGGTCACGTCACTACTTTCGGGCATGCTGCCATATTGTGTACCCTGGCTTGATGCATATCAAACGAAATGGCTTTTGAAGCCCCGTCTGGCTACGACTAAATGAGTCCACATTGGATGATGACTAGTGACGTGGTCACGTGACCAATGTTCAGTCGAGTGCAGTGCTCTTCTACCCAGGGTTGATGCATATCAAACGAAATGGTTTCCGAAGCCCGGCTCAGCTACCACCATGATGAGGTCACATGACCAAGTCACTAGTGATTAGGGACGCACGATCACCATAGAGAGCGCTGGAAACTATCTCTACATACCCATGACGCCTATCAGACGACGCGGATGAAGAAGCTCTCTTCGAATACGAGAGTGAGAGGGTTGACACGGACAATTCAGTAGTGATTCAGGTCAAGTGACTACTTTCGGGCATGCTGCCATATTGTGTACCCTGGCTTGATGCATATCAAACGAAATGGCTTTTGAAGCCCAGTCTGGCTACGACTAAATGAGTCCACATTGGATGATGACTAGTGACGTGGTCATGTGACCAATGTTCAGTCGAGTGCAGTGCTCTTCTACCCAGGGATGATGCATATCAAAGGAAATGGTTTCCGAAGCCCGGCTCAGCTACCACCATGATGAGGTCACATGACCAAGTCACTAGTGATTAGGGACGCACGATCATCATATAGAGCGCTGGAAACTATCTCTACATACCCATGATGCATATCAGACGACGCGTATGAAGAAGCTCTCTTGGAATACGAGAGTGAGAGAGTTGACACGGACAATTCAGTAATGATTCAGGTCACGTGACTACTTTCGGGCATACTGCCATATTGTGTACCCTGGCTTGATGCATATCAAACGAAATGGCTTTTGAAGCCCAGTCTGGCTACGACTAAATGAGTCCACATTGGATGATGACTAGTGACGTGGTCACGTGACCAATGTTCAGTCGAGTGCAGTGCTCTTCTACCCAGGGATGATGCATATCAAACGAAATGGTTTCCGAAGCCCGGCTCAGCTACCACCATGATGAGGTCACATGACCAAGTCACTAGTGATTAGGGACACACGATCACCATATAGAGTGCTGGAAACTATCTCTACATACCCATGATGCATATCAGACGACGCGGATGGAAAAGCACTCTTCGAATACGAGAGTGAGAGAGTTGACACGGACAATTCAGTCGTGATTCCGGTCACGGGACTACTTTCGGGCATGCTGCCATATTGTGTACCCTGGCTTGATGAATATCAAACGAAATGGTTTTTGAAGCCCAGTCTGGCTATGACTAAATGAGTCCACATTGGATGATCACTAGTGACGTGGTCACGTGACCAATGTTCAGTCGCGTGCAGTGCTCTTCTACCCATGGATGATGCATATCAAGCGAAATGGTTTCCGAAGCCCCGCTCAGCTACAACCATGATGAGGTCACATGACCAAGTCACTAGTGATTAGGGACGCACGATCACCATATAGAGCGCTGGAAACTATCTCTACATACCCATGACGCATATTAGACGACGCGGATGAAGAAGCTCTTTTCGAATACGAGAGTGAGAGAGTTGACACGGACAATTCAGTAGTGATTCAGGCCACGTGACTACTTTCGGGCATGCTGCCATATTGTGTACCCTGGCTTGATGCATATCAAACGAAATGGCTTTTGAAGCCCCGTCTGGCTACGACTAAATGAGTCCACATTGGATGATGACTAGTGACGTGGTCACGTGACCAATGTTCAGTCGAGTGCAGTGCTCTTCTACCCAGGGTTGATGCATATCAAACGAAATGGTTTCCGAAGCCCGGCTCAGCTACCACCATGATGAGGTCACATGACCAAGTCACTAGTGATTAGGGACGCACGATCACCATAGAGAGCGCTGGAAACTATCTCTACATACCCATGACGCCTATCAGACGACGCGGATGAAGAAGCTCTCTTCGAATACGAGAGTGAGAGGGTTGACACGGACAATTCAGTAGTGATTCAGGTCAAGTGACTACTTTCGGGCATGCTGCCATATTGTGTACCCTGGCTTGATGCATATCAATCGAAATGGCTTTTGAAGCCCAGTCTGGCTACGACTAAATGAGTCCACATTGGATGATGACTAGTGACGGGGTCGTGTGACCAATGTTCAGTCGAGTGCAGTGCTCTTCTACCCAGGGATGATGCATATCAAAGGAAATGGTTTCCGAAGCCCGGCTCAGCTACCACCATGATGAGGTCACTTGACCAAGTCACTAGTGATTAGGGACGCACGATCACCATATAGAGCGCTGGAAACTATCTCTGCATACCCATGACGCATATCAGACGACGCGGATGGAGAAGCTCTCTTGGAATAGGAGAGTGAGAGAGTTGACACGGACAATTCAGTAATGATTCAGGTCACGTGACTACTTTCGGGCATGCTGCCATATTGTGTACCCTGGCTTGATGCATATCAAACGAAATGGCTTTTGAAGCCCAGTCTGGCTACGACTAAATGAGTCCACATTGGATGATGACTAGTGACGTGGTCACGTGACCAATGTTCAGTCGAGTGCAGTGCTCTTCTACCCAGGGTTGATGCATATCAAACGAAATGGTTTCCGAAGCCCTGCTCAGCTACCAACATGATGAGGTCACATGACCAAGTCCAAGTCACTAGTGATTAGGGACACACGATCACCATATAGAGCGCTGGAAACTATCTCTACATACCCATGACGCATATCAGACGACGCGGATGGAAAAGCTCTCTTCGAATACGAGAGTGAGAGAGTTGACACGGACAATTCAGTCGTGATTCAGGTCACGTGACTACTTTCGGGCATGCTGCCATATTGTGTACCCTGCCTTGATGCATATCAAACGAAATGGTTTTTTGAAGCCCAGTCTGGCTATGACTAAATGAGTCCACATAGGATGATCAATAGTGACGTGGTCACGTGACCAATGTTCAGTCGAGTGCAGTGTTCTGCTACCCAGGGATGATGCATATCAAGCGAAATGGTTTCCGAAGCCCCGCTCAGCTACCAACATGAGGAGGTCACATGACCAAGTCCAAGTCACTAGTGATTAGGGACACACGATCACCATATAGAGCGCTGGAAACTATCTCTACATACCCATGACGCCTAAAAGACGACGCGGATGAAGAAGCTCTCTTCGAATACGAGAGTGAGAGAGTTGACACGGACAATTCAGTAGTGATTAAGGTCACGTGACTACTTTCGGGCATGCTGCCATATTGTGTACCCTGGCTTGATGCATATCAAACGAAATGGTTTTGAAGCCCAGTCTGGCTACGACTAAATGAGTCCACATTGGATGATGACTAGTGACGTGGTCACGTGACCAATGTTCAGTCGAGTGCAGTGCTCTTCTACCCAGGGATGATGCATATCAAACGAAATGGTTTCCGAAGCCCGGCTCAGCTACCACCATGATGAGGTCACATGACCAAGTCACTAGTGATTAGGGACACACGATCACTATATAGAGTGCTGGAAACTATCTCTACATACCCATGATGCATATCAGACGACGCGGATGGAAAAGCACTCTTCGAATCCGAGAGTGAGAGAGTTGACACGGACAATTCAGTCGTGATTCCGGTCACGGGACTACTTTCGGGCATGCTGCCATATTGTGTACCCTGGCTTGATGAATGTCAAACGAAATGGTTTTTGAAGCCCAGTCTGGCTATGACTAAATGAGTCCACATTGGATGATCACTAGTGACGTGGTCACGTGACCAATGTTCAGTCGCGTGCAGTGCTCTTCTACCCATGGATGATGCATATCAAGCGAAATGGTTTCCGAAGCCCCGCTCAGCTACAACCATGATGAGGTCACATGACCAAGTCACTAGTGATTAGGGACGCACGATCACCATATAGAGCGCTGGAAACTATCTCTACATACCCATGACGCATATTAGACGACGCGGATGAAGAAGCTCTCTTCGAATACGAGAGTGAGAGAGTTGACACGGACAATTCAGTAGTGATTCAGGCCACGTGACTACTTTCGGGCATGCTGCCATATTGTGTACCCTGGCTTGATGCATATCAAACGAAATGGCTTTTGAAGCCCCGTCTGGCTACGACTAAATGAGTCCACATTGGATGATGACTAGTGACGTGGTCACGTGACCAATGTTCAGTCGAGTGCAGTGCTCTTCTACCCAGGGTTGATGCATATCAAACGAAATGGTTTCCGAAGCCCGGCTCAGCTACCACCATGATGAGGTCACATGACCAAGTCACTAGTGATTAGGGACGCACGATCACCTTAGAGAGCGCTGGAAACTATCTCTACAAACCCATGACGCCTATCAGACGACGCGGATGAAGAAGCTCTCTTCGAATACGAGAGTGAGAGGGTTGACACGGACAATTCAGTAGTGATTCAGGTCAAGTGACTACTTTCGGGCATGCTGCCATATTGTGTACCCTGGCTTGATGCATATCAAACGAAATGGCTTTTGAAGCCCAGTCTGGCTACGACTAAATGAGTCCACATTGGATGATGACTAGTGACGTGGTCATGTGACCAATGTTCAGTCGAGTGCAGTGCTCTTCTACCCAGGGATGATGCATATCAAAGGAAATGGTTTCCGAAGCCCGGCTCAGCTACCACCATGATGAGGTCACATGACCAAGTCACTAGTGATTAGGGACGCACGATCACCATATAGAGCGCAGGAAACTATCTCTACATACCCATGACGCATATCAGACGACGCGGATGGAAAAGCTCTCTTCGAATACGAGAGTGAGAGAGTTGACACGGACAATTCAGTCGTGATTCAGGTCACGTGACTACTTTCGGGCATGCTGCCATATTGTGTACCCTGCCTTGATGCATATCAAACGAAATGGTTTTTTGAAGCCCAGTCTGGCTATGACTAAATGAGTCCACATAGGATGATCAATAGTGACGTGGTCACGTGACCAATGTTCAGTCGAGTGCAATGCTCTGCTACCCAGGGATGATGCATATCAAGCGAAATGGTTTCCGAAGCCCCGCTCAGCTACCAACATGAGGAGGTCACATGACCAAGTCCAAGTCACTAGTGATTAGGGACACACGATCACCATATAGAGCGCTGGAAACTATCTCTACATACCCATGACGCATATCAGACGACGCGGATGGAAAAGCTCTCTTCGAATACGAGAGTGAGAGAGTTGACACGGACAATTCAGTAATGATTCAGGTCACGTCACTACTTTCGGGCATGCTGCCATATTGTGTACCCTGGCTTGATGCATATCAAACGAAATGGTTTTGAAGCCCAGTCTGGCTACGACTAAATGAGTCCACATTGGATGATGACTAGTGACATGGTCACGTGACCAATGTTCAGTCGAGTACAGTGCTCTTCTACCCAGGGATGATGCATATCAAACGAAATGGTTTCCGAAGCCCGGCTCAGCTACCACCATGATGAGGTCACATGACCAAGTCACTAGTGATTAGGGACACACGATCACCATATAGAGTGCTGGAAACTATCTCTACATACCCATGATGCATATCAGACGACGCGGATGGAAAAGCACTCTTCGAATACGAGAGTGAGAGAGTTGACACGGACAATTCAGTCGTGATTCCGGTCACGGGACTACTTTCGGGCATGCTGCCATATTGTGTACCCTGGCTTGATGAATATCAAACGAAATGGTTTTTGAAGCCCAGTCTGGCTATGACTAAATGAGTCCACATTGGATGATCACTAGTGACGTGGTGACGTGACCAATGTTCAGTCGCGTGCAGTGCTCTTCTACCCATGGATGATGCATATCAAGCGAAATGGTTTCCGAAGCCCCGCTCAGCTACAACCATGATGAGGTCACATGACCAAGTCACTAGTGATTAGGGACGCACGATCACCATATAGAGCGCTGGAAACTATCTCTACATACCCATGACGCATATTAGACGACGCGGATGAAGAAGCTCTCTTCGAACACGAGAGTGAGAGAGTTGACACGGACAGTTCAGTAGTGATTCAGGCCACGTGACTACTTTCGGGCATGCTGCCATATTGTGTACCCTGGCTTGATGCAAATCAAACGAAATGGTTTTTGAAGCCCAGTCTGGCTATGACTAAATGAGTCCACATTGGATGATCACTAGTGACGTGGTCACGTGACCAATGTTCAGTCGAGTGCAGTGCTCTTCCACCCAGGGTTGATGCATATCAAACGAAATGGTTTCCGAAGCCCGGCTCAGCTACCACAATGTTGAGGTCACATGACCAAGTCACTAGTAATTAGGGACGCATGATCACCATATAGAGCGTTGGAAACTATCTCTACATACCCATGACGCATATCACACGACGCGGATGGAGTAGGTCTCTTAGAATACGAGAGTGAGAGAGTTGACACGGACAATTCTGTAGTGATTAAGGTCACGTGACTACTTTCGGGCATGCTGCCATATTGTGTACCCTGGCTTAGTGCATATCAAACGAAATGGTTTTTGAAGCGCAGTCTGGCTATGACTAAATGAGTCCACATTGGATGATCACTAGTGACGTGGTCACGTGACCAGTGTTCAGTCGAGTGCAGTGCTCTTCCACCCAGGGTTGATGCATATCAAACGAAATGGTTTCCGAAGCCCGGCTCAGCTACCAACATGATGAGGTCACATGACCAAGTCACTAGTGATTAGGGACGCATGATCACCATATAGAGCGTTGGAAACTATCTCTACATACCCATGACGCATATCAGACGACGCGGATGGAAAAGCTCTCTTCGAATACGAGAGTGAGAGAGTTGACACGGACAATTCAGTCGTGATTCAGGTCACGTGACTACTTTCGGGCATGCTGCCATATTGTGTACCCTGCCTTGATGCATATCAAACGAAATGGTTTTTTGAAGCCCAGTCTGGCTATGACTAAATGAGTCCACATAGGATGATCAATAGTGACGTGGTCACGTGACCAATGTTCAGTCGAGTGCAGTGCTCTGCTACCCAGGGATGATGCATATCAAGCGAAATGGTTTCCGAAGCCCCGCTCAGCTACCAACATGAGGAGGTCACATGACCAAGTCCAAGTCACTAGTGATTAGGGACACACGATCACCATATAGAGCGCTGGAAACTATCTCTACATACCCATGACGCCTAAAAGACGACGCGGATGAAGAAGCTCTCTTCGAATACGAGAGTGAGAGAGTTGACACGGACAATTCAGTAATGATTCAGGTCACGTCACTACTTTCGGGCATGCTGCCATATTGTGTACCCTGGCTTGATGCATATCAAACGAAATGGTTTTGAAGCCCAGTCTGGCTACGACTAAATGAGTCCACATTGGATGATGACTAGTGACATGGTCACGTGACCAATGTTCAGTCGAGTGCAGTGCTCTTCTACCCAGGGATGATGCATATCAAAGGAAATGGTTTCCGAAGCCCGGCTCAGCTACCACCATGATGAGGTCACATGACCAAGTCACTAGTGATTAGGGACGCACGATCATCATATAGAGCGCTGGAAACTATCTCTACATACCCATGATGCATATCAGACGACGCGTATGAAGAAGCTCTCTTGGAATACGAGAGTGAGAGAGCTGACACGGACAATTCAGTAATGATTCAGGTCACGTGACTACTTTCGGGCATACTGCCATATTGTGTACTCTGGCTTGATGCATATCAAACGAAATGGCTTTTGAAGCCCAGTCTGGCTACGACTAAATGAGTCCACATTGGATGATGACTAGTGACGTGGTCACGTGACCAATGTTCAGTCGAGTACAGTGCTCTTCTACCCAGGGATGATGCATATCAAACGAAATGGTTTCCGAAGCCCGGCTCAGCTACCACCATGATGAGGTCACATGACCAAGTCACTAGTGATTAGGGACACACGATCACCATATAGAGTGCTGGAAACTATCTCTACATACCCATGATGCATATCAGACGACGCGGATGGAAAAGCACTCTTCGAATACGAGAGTGAGAGAGTTGACACGGACAATTCAGTCGTGATTCCGGTCACGGGACTACTTTCGGGCATGCTGCCATATTGTGTACCCTGGCTTGATGAATATCAAACGAAATGGTTTTTGAAGCCCAGTCTGGCTATGACTAAATGAGTCCACATTGGATGATCACTAGTGACGTGGTGACGTGACCAATGTTCAGTCGCGTGCAGTGCTCTTCTACCCATGGATGATGCATATCAAGCGAAATGGTTTCCGAAGCCCCGCTCAGCTACAACCATGATGAGGTCACATGACCAAGTCACTAGTGATTAGGGACGCACGATCACCATATAGAGCGCTGGAAACTATCTCTACATACCCATGACGCATATTAGACGACGCGGATGAAGAAGCTCTCTTCGAACACGAGAGTGAGAGAGTTGACACGGACAGTTCAGTAGTGATTCAGGCCACGTGACTACTTTCGGGCATGCTGCCATATTGTGTACCCTGGCTTGATGCATATCAAACGAAATGGTTTTTGAAGCCCAGTCTGGCTATGACTAAATGAGTCCACATTGGATGATCACTAGTGACGTGGTCACGTGACCAATGTTCAGTCGAGTGCAGTGCTCTTCCACCCAGGGTTGATGCATATCAAACGAAATGGTTTCCGAAGCCCGGCTCAGCTACCACAATGTTGAGGTCACATGACCAAGTCACTAGTAATTAGGGACGCATGATCACCATATAGAGCGTTGGAAACTATCTCTACATACCCATGACGCATATCACACGACGCGGATGGAGTAGGTCTCTTAGAATACGAGAGTGAGAGAGTTGACACGGACAATTCTGTAGTGATTCAGGTCACGTGACTACTTTCGGGCATGCTGCCATATTGTGTACCCTGGCTTAGTGCATATCAAACGAAATGGTTTTTGAAGCGCAGTCTGGCTATGACTAAATGAGTCCACATTGGATGATCACTAGTGACGTGGTCACGTGACCAGTGTTCAGTCGAGTGCAGTGCTCTTCCACCCAGGGTTGATGCATATCAAACGAAATGGTTTCCGAAGCCCGGCTCAGCTACCACAATGTTGAGGTCACATGACCAAGTCACTAGTGATTAGGGACGCATGATCACCATATAGAGCGTTGGAAACTATCTCTACATACCCATGACGCATATCACACGACACGGATGGAGAAGCTATTCGAATACGAGAGTGAGAGAGTTGACACGGACAATTCTGTAGTGATTCAGGTCAAGTGAATACTTTCGGGCATGCTGCCATATTGTGTACCCTGGGTTGATGCATATCAAACGAAATGGCTTTTGAAGCCCAGTCTGGCTACGAATAAATGAGTCCACATTGGATGATGACTAGTGACGTGGTCACGTGACCAATGTTCAGTCGAGTGCAGTGCTCTTCTACCCAGGGATGATGCATTTCAAAGGAAATGGTTTCCGAAGCCCGGCTCAGCTACCACCATGATGAGGTCACATGACCAAGTCACTAGTGATTAGGGACGCACGATCACCATATAGAGCGCTGGACACTATCTCTACATACCCATGACGCATATCAGACGACGCGGATGAAGAAGCTCTCTTGGAATAGGAGAGTGAGAGAGTTGACACGGACAATTCAGTAATGATTCAGGTCACGTCACTACTTTCGGGCATGCTGCTATATTGTGTACCCTGGCTTGATGCATATCAAACGAAATGGCTTTTGAAGCCCAGTCTGGCTACGACTAAATGAGTCCACATTGGATGATGACTAGTGACGTGGTCACGTGACCAATGTTCAGTCGAGTGCAGTGCTCTCCTACCCAGGGTTGATGCATATCAAACGAAATGGTTTCCGAAGCCCGGCTCAGCTACCACCATGATGAGGTCACATGACCAAGTCACTAGTGATTAGGGACGCACGATCACCATATAGAGCGCTGGAAACTATCTCTGCATACCCATGACGCATATCAGACGACGCGGATGGAGAAGCTCTCTTGGAATAGGAGAGTGAGAGTGTTGACACGGACAATTCAGTAATGATTCAGGTCACGTGACTACTTTCGGGCATGCTGCCATATTGTGTACCCTGGCTTGATGCATATCAAACGAAATGGCTTTTGAAACCCAGTCTGGCTACGACTAAATGAGTCCACATTGGATGATGACTAGTGACGTGGTCACGTGACCAATGTTCAGTCGAGTGCAGTGCTCTTCTACCCAGGGTTGATGCATATCAAACGAAATGGTTTCCGAAGCCCGGCTCAGCTACCAACATGATGAGGTCACATGACCAAGTCCAAGTCACTAGTGATTAGGGACAAACGATCACCATATAGAGCGCTGGAAACTATCTCTACATACCCATGACGCATATCAGACGACGCGGATGGAAAAGCTCTCTTCGAATACGAGAGTGAGAGAGTTGACACGGACAATTCAGTCGTGATTCAGGTCACGTGACTACTTTCGGGCATGCTGCCATATTGTGTACCCTGCCTTGATGCATATCAAACGAAATGGTTCTTTGAAGCCCAGTCTGGCTATGACTAAATGAGTCCACATAGGATGATGACTAGTGACGTGGTCACGTGACCAATGTTCAGTCGAGTGCAGTGCTCTTCTACCCAGGGATGATGCATATCAAACGAAATGGTTTCCGAAGCCCGGCTCAGCTACCACCATGATGAGGTCACATGACCAAGTCACTAGTGATTAGGGACGCACGATCACCATATAGAGCGCTGGAAACTATCTCTAAATACCCATGACGCATATTAGACGCCGCGGATGAAGAAGCTCTCTTCCAATACGAGAGTGAGAGAGTTTACACGGACAATTCAGTAGTGATTCAGGCCACGTGACTACTTTCGGGCATGCTGCCATATTGTGTACCCTGGCTTGATGCATATCAAACGAAATGGTTTTGAAGCCCAGTCTGGCTATGACTAAATGAGTCCACATTGGATGATCACTAGTGACGTGGTCACGTGACCAATGTTCAGTCGAGTGCAGTGCTCTTCCACCCAGGGTTGATGCATATCAAACGAAATGGGTTCCGAAGCCCGGCTCAGCTACCACAATGTTGAGGTCACATGACCAAGTCACTAGTGATTAGGGACGCATGATCACCATATAGAGCGTTGGAAACTATCTCTACATACCCATGACGCATATCACACGACGCGGATGGAGTAGGTCTCTTAGAATACGAGAGTGAGAGAGTTGACACGGACAATTCTGTAGTGATTCAGGTCACGTGACTACTTCCGGGCATGCTGCCATATTGTGTACCCTGGCTTGATGCATATCAAACGAAATGGCTTTTGAAGCCCAGTCTGGCTACGACTAAATGAGTCCACATTGGATGATGACTAGTGACGTGGTCACGTGACCAATGTTCAGTCGAGTGCAGTGCTCTTCTACCCAGGGTTGATGCATATCAAACGAAATGGTTTCCGAAGCCCGGCTCAGCTACCACCATGATGAGGTCACATGACCAAGTCACTAGTGATTAGGGACGCACGATCACCATATAGAGCGCTGGAAACTATCTCTACATACCCATGACGCCTATCAGAAGACGCGGATGAAGAAGCTCTCTTCGAATACGAGAGTGAGAGGGTTGACACGGACAATTCAGTAGTGATTCAGGTCAAGTGACTACTTTCGGGCATGCTGCCATATTGTGTACCCTGGCTTGATGCATATCAAACGAAATGGCTTTTGAAGCCCAGTCTGGTTACGACTAAATGAGTCCACATTGGATGATGACTAGTGACGTGGTCACGTGACCAATGTTCAGTCGAGTGCAGTGCTCTTCTACCCAGGGATGATGCATATCAAAGGAAATGGTTTCCGAAGCCCGGCTCAGCTACCACCATGATGAGGTCACATGACCAAGTCACTAGTGATTAGGGACGCACGATCACCATATAGAGCGCTGGAAACTATCTCTGCATACCCATGACGCATATCAGACGACGCGGATGGAGAAGCTCTCTTGGAATAGGAGAGTGAGAGAGTTGACACGGACAATTCAGTAATGATTCAGGTCACGTGACTACTTTCGGGCATGCTGCCATATTGTGTACCCTGGCTTGATGCATATCAAACGAAATGGCTTTTGAAGCCCAGTCTGGCTACGACTAAATGAGTCCACATTGGATGATGACTAGTGACGTGGTCACGTGACCAATGTTCAGTCGAGTGCAGTGCTCTTCTACCCAGGGTTGATGCATATCAAACGAAATGGTTTCCGAAGCCCGGCTCAGCTACCACCATGATGAGGTCACATGACCAAGTCACTAGTGATTAGGGACACACGATCACCATATAGAGCGCTGGAAACTATCTCTACATACCCATGATGCATATCAGATGACGCGGATGGAAAAGCACTCTTCGAATACGAGAGTGAGAGAGTTGACACGGACAATTCAGTCGTGATTCCGGTCACGGGACTACTTTCGGGCATGCTGCCATATTGTGTACCCTGGCTTGATGAATATCAAACGAAATGGTTTTTGAAGCCCAGTCTGGCTATGACTAAATGAGTCCACATTGGATGATCACTAGTGACGTGGTCACGTGACCAATGTTCAGTCGCGTGCAGTGCTCTTCTACCCATGGATGATGCATATCAAGCGAAATGGTTTCCGAAGCCCCGCTCAGCTACAACCATGATGAGGTCACATGACCAAGTCACTAGTGATTAGGGACGCACGATCACCATATAGAGCGCTGGAAACTATCTCTACATACCCATGACGCATATTAGACGACGCGGATGAAGAAGCTCTCTTCGAATACGAGAGTGAGAGAGTTGACACGGACAATTCAGTAGTGATTCAGGCCACGTGACTACTTTCGGGCATGCTGCCATATTGTGTACCCTGGCTTGATGCGTATCAAACGAAATGGTTTTTGAAGCCCAGTCTGGCTATGACTAAATGAGTCCACATTGGATGATCACTAGTGACGTGGTCACGTGACCAATGTTCATTCGAGTGCAGTGCTCTTCCACCCAGGGTTGATGCATATCAAACGAAATGGTTTCCGAAGCCCGGCTCAGCTACCACAATGTTGAGGTCACATGACCAAGTCACTAGTAATTAGGGACGCATGATCACCATATAGAGCGTTGGAAACTATCTCTACATACCCATGACGCATATCACACGACGCGGATGGAGTAGGTCTCTTAGAATACGAGAGTGAGAGAGTTGACACGGACAATTCTGTAGTGATTGAGGTCACGTGACTACTTTCGGGCATGCTGCCATATTGTGTACCCTGGCTTAATGCATATCAAACGAAATGGTTTTTGAAGCGCAGTCTGGCTATGACTAAATGAGTCCACATTGGATGATCACTAGTGACGTGGTCACGTGACCAATGTTCAGTCGAGTGCAGTGCTCTTCCACCCAGGGTTGATGCATATCAAACGAAATGGTTTCCGAAGCCCGGCTCAGCTACCACAATGTTGAGGTCACATGACCAAGTCACTAGTGATTAGGGACGCATGATCACCATATAGAGCGTTGGAAACTATCTCTACATACCCATGACGCATATCACACGACACGGATAGAGAAGCTATTCGAATACGAGAGTGAGAGAGTTGACACGGACAATTCTGTAGTGATTCAGGTCAAGTGAATACTTTCGGGCATGCTGCCATATTGTGTACCCTGGCTTGATGCATATCAAACGAAATGGTTTTGAAGCCCAGTCTGGCTACGAATAAATGAGTCCACATTGGATGATGACTAGTGACGTGGTCACGTGACCAATGTTCAGTCGAGTGCAGTGCTCTTCTACCCAGGGATGATGCATTTCAAAGGAAATGGTTTCCGAAGCCCGGCTCAGCTACCACCATGATGAGGTCACATGACCAAGTCACTAGTGATTAGGGACGCACGATCACCATATAGAGCGCTGGACACAATCTCTACATACCCATGACGCATATCAGACGACGCGGATGAAGAAGCTCTCTTGGAATAGGAGAGTGAGAGAGTTGACACGGACAATTCAGTAATGATTCAGGTCATGTCACTACTTTCGGGCATGCTGCCATATTGTGTACCCTGGCTTGATGCATATCAAACGAAATGGTTTTGAAGCCCAGTCTGGCTACGACTAAATGAGTCCACATTGGATGATGACTAGTGACATGGTCACGTGACCAATGTTCAGTCGAGTGCAGTGCTCTTCTACCCAGGGATGATGCATATCAAAGGAAATGGTTTCCGAAGCCCGGCTCAGCTACCACCATGATGAGGTCACATGACCAAGTCACTAGTGATTAGGGACGCACGATCATCATATAGAGCGCTGGAAACTATCTCTACATACCCATGATGCATATCAGACGACGCGTATGAAGAAGCTCTCTTGGAATACGAGAGTGAGAGAGTTGACACGGACAATTCAGTAATGATTCAGGTCACGTGACTACTTTCGGGCATACTGCCATATTGTGTACCCTGGCTTGATGCATATCAAACGAAATGGCTTTTGAAGCCCAGTCTGGCTACGACTAAATGAGTCCACATTGGATGATGACTAGTGACGTGGTCACGTGACCAATGTTCAGTCGAGTGCAGTGCTCTTCTACCCAGGGATGATGCATATCAAACGAAATGGTTTCCGAAGCCCGGCTCAGCTACCACCATGATGAGGTCACATGACCAAGTCACTAGTGATTAGGGACACACGATCACCATATAGAGTGCTGGAAACTATCTCTACATACCCATGATGCATATCAGACGACGCGGATGGAAAAGCACTCTTCGAATACGAGAGTGAGAGAGTTGACACGGACAATTCAGTCGTGATTCCGGTCACGGGACTACTTTCGGGCATGCTGCCATATTGTGTACCCTGGCTTGATGAATATCAAACGAAATGGTTTTTGAAGCCCAGTCTGGCTATGACTAAATGAGTCCACATTGGATTATCACTAGTGACGTGGTCACGTGACCAATGTTCAGTCGCGTGCAGTGCTCTTCTACCCATGGATGATGCATATCAAGCGAAATGGTTTCCGAAGCCCCGCTCAGCTACAACCATGATGAGGTCACATGACCAAGTCACTAGTGATTAGGGACGCACGATCACCATATAGAGCGCTGGAAACTATCTCTACATACCCATGACGCATATTAGACGACGCGGATGAAGAAGCTCTCTTCGAATACGAGAGTGAGAGAGTTGACACGGACAATTCAGTAGTGATTCAGGCCACGTGACTACTTTCGGGCATGCTGCCATATTGTGTACCCTGGCTTGATGCATATCAAACGAAATGGTTTTTGAAGCCCAGTCTGGCTATGACTAAATGAGTCCACATTGGATGATCACTAGTGACGTGGTCACGTGACCAATGTTCATTCGAGTGCAGTGCTCTTCCACCCAGGGTTGATGCATATCAAACGAAATGGTTTCCGAAGCCCGGCTCAGCTACCACAATGTTGAGGTCACATGACCAAGTCACTAGTAATTAGGGACGCATGATCACCATATAGAGCGTTGGAAACTATCTCTACATACCCATGACGCATATCACACGACGCGGATGGAGTAGGTCTCTTAGAATACGAGAGTGAGAGAGTTGACACGGACAATTCTGTAGTGATTCAGGTCACGTGACTACTTTCGGGCATGCTGCCATATTGTGTACCCTGGGTTGATGCATATCAAACGAAATGGCTTTTGAAGCCCAGTCTGGCTACGAATAAATGAGTCCACATTGGATGATGACTAGTGACGTGGTCACGTGACCAATGTTCAGTCGAGTGCAGTGCTCTTCTACCCAGGGATGATGCATTTCAAAGGAAATGGTTTCCGAAGCCCGGCTCAGCTACCACCATGATGAGGTCACATGACCAAGTCACTAGTGATTAGGGACGCACGATCACCATATAGAGCGCTGGACACTATCTCTACATACCCATGACGCATATCAGACGACGCGGATGAAGAAGCTCTCTTGGAATAGGAGAGTGAGAGAGTTGACACGGACAATTCAGTAATGATTCAGGTCACGTCACTACTTTCGGGCATGCTGCCATATTGTGTACCCTGGCTTGATGCATATCAAACGAAATGGCTTTTGAAGCCCAGTCTGGCTACGACTAAATGAGTCCACATTGGATGATGACTAGTGACGTGGTCACGTGACCAATGTTCAGTCGAGTGCAGTGCTCTTCTACCCAGGGTTGATGCATATCAAACGAAATGGTTTCCGAAGCCCGGCTCAGCTACCACCATGATGAGGTCACATGACCAAGTCACTAGTGATTAGGGACGCACGATCACCATATAGAGCGCTGGAAACTATCTCTGCATACCCATGACGCATATCAGACGACGCGGATGGAGAAGCTCTCTTGGAATAGGAGAGTGAGAGAGTTGACACGGACAATTCAGTAATGATTCAGGTCACGTGACTACTTTCGGGCATGCTGCCATATTGTGTACCCTGGCTTGATGCATATCAAACGAAATGGCTTTTGAAACCCAGTCTGGCTACGACTAAATGAGTCCACATTGGATGATGACTAGTGACGTGGTCACGTGACCAATGTTCAGTCGAGTGCAGTGCTCTTCTACCCAGGGTTGATGCATATCAAACGAAATGGTTTCCGAAGCCCGGCTCAGCTACCAACATGATGAGGTCACATGACCAAGTCCAAGTCACTAGTGATTAGGGACAAACGATCACCATATAGAGCGCTGGAAACTATCTCTACATACCCATGACGCATATCAGACGACGCGGATGGAAAAGCTCTCTTCGAATACGAGAGTGAGAGAGTTGACACGCACAATTCAGTCGTGATTCAGGTCACGTGACTACTTTCGGGCGTGCTGCCATATTGTGTACCCTGCCTTGATGCATATCAAACGAAATGGTTTTTTGAAGCCCAGTCTGGCTATGACTAAATGAGTCCACATAGGATGATGACTAGTGACGTGGTCACGTGACCAATGTTCAGTCGAGTGCAGTGCTCTTCTACCCAGGGATGATGCATATCAAACGAAATGGTTTCCGAAGCCCGGCTCAGCTACCACCATGATGAGGTCACATGACCAAGTCACTAGTGATTAGGGACGCACGATCACCATATAGAGCGCTGGAAACTATCTCTAAATACCCATGACGCATATTAGACACCGCGGATGAAGAAGCTCTCTTCCAATACGAGAGTGAGAGAGTTTACACGGACAATTCAGTAGTGATTCAGGCCACGTGACTACTTTCGGGCATGCTGCCATATTGTGTACCCTGGCTTGATGCATATCAAACGAAATGGTTTTGAAGCCCAGTCTGGCTATGACTAAATGAGTCCACATTGGATGATCACTAGTGACGTGGTCACGTGACCAATGTTCAGTCGAGTGCAGTGCTCTTCTACCCAGGGATGATGCATATCAAAGGAAATGGTTTCCGAAGCCCGGCTCAGCTACCACCATGATGAGGTCACATGACCAAGTCACTAGTGATTAGGGACGCACGATCACCATATAGAGCGCTGGAAACTATTTCTACATACCCATGATGCATATCAGACGACGCGTATGAAGAAGCTCTCTTGGAATACGAGAGTGAGAGAGTTGACACGGACAATTCAGTAATGATTCAGGTCACGTGACTACTTTCGGGCATACTGCCATATTGTGTACCCTGGCTTGATGCATATCAAACGAAATGGCTTTTGAAGCCCAGTCTGGCTACGACTAAATGAGTCCACATTGGATGATGACTAGTGACGTGGTCACGTGACCAATGTTCAGTCGAGTGCAGTGCTCTTCTACCCAGGGATGATGCATATCAAACGAAATGGTTTCCGAAGCCCGGCTCAGCTACCACCATGATGAGGTCACATGACCAAGTCACTAGTGATTAGGGACACACGATCACCATATAGAGCGCTGGAAACTATCTCTACATACCCATGATGCATATCAGATGACGCGGATGGAAAAGCACTCTTCGAATACGAGAGTGAGAGAGTTGACACGGACAATTCAGTCGTGATTCCGGTCACGGGACTACTTTCGGGCATGCTGCCATATTGTGTACCCTGGCTTGATGAATATCAAACGAAATGGTTTTTGAAGCCCAGTCTGGCTATGACTAAATGAGTCCACATACGATGATCACTAGTGACGTGGTCACGTGACCAATGTTCAGTCGCGTGCAGTGCTCTTCTACCCATGGATGATGCATATCAAGCGAAATGGTTTCCGAAGCCCCGCTCAGCTACAACCATGATGAGGTCACATGACCAAGTCACTAGTGATTAGGGACGCACGATCACCATATAGAGCGCTGGAAACTATCTCTACATACCCATGACGCATATTAGACGACGCGGATGAAGAAGCTCTCTTCGAATACGAGAGTGAGAGAGTTGACACGGACAATTCAGTAGTGATTCAGGCCACGTGACTACTTTCGGGCATGCTGCCATATTGTGTACCCTGGCTTGATGCGTATCAAACGAAATGGTTTTTGAAGCCCAGTCTGGCTATGACTAAATGAGTCCACATTGGATGATCACTAGTGACGTGGTCACGTGACCAATGTTCATTCGAGTGCAGTGCTCTTCCACCCAGGGTTGATGCATATCAAACGAAATGGTTTCCGAAGCCCGGCTCAGCTACCACAATGTTGAGGTCACATGACCAAGTCACTAGTAATTAGGGACGCATGATCACCATATAGAGCGTTGGAAACTATCTCTACATACCCATGACGCATATCACACGACGCGGATGGAGTAGGTCTCTTAGAATACGAGAGTGAGAGAGTTGACACGGACAATTCTGTAGTGATTGAGGTCACGTGACTACTTTCGGGCATGCTGCCATATTGTGTACCCTGGCTTAATGCATATCAAACGAAATGGTTTTTGAAGCGCAGTCTGGCTATGACTAAATGAGTCCACATTGGATGATCACTAGTGACGTGGTCACGTGACCAATGTTCAGTCGAGTGCAGTGCTCTTCCACCCAGGGTTGATGCATATCAAACGAAATGGTTTCCGAAGCCCGGCTCAGCTACCACAATGTTGAGGTCACATGACCAAGTCACTAGTGATTAGGGACGCATGATCACCATATAGAGCGTTGGAAACTATCTCTACATACCCATGACGCATATCACACGACACGGATAGAGAAGCTATTCGAATACGAGAGTGAGAGAGTTGACACGGACAATTCTGTAGTGATTCAGGTCAAGTGAATACTTTCGGGCATGCTGCCATATTGTGTACCCTGGCTTGATGCATATCAAACGAAATGGTTTTGAAGCCCAGTCTGGCTACGAATAAATGAGTCCACATTGGATGATGACTAGTGACGTGGTCACGTGACCAATGTTCAGTCGAGTGCAGTGCTCTTCTACCCAGGGATGATGCATTTCAAAGGAAATGGTTTCCGAAGCCCGGCTCAGCTACCACCATGATGAGGTCACATGACCAAGTCACTAGTGATTAGGGACGCACGATCACCATATAGAGCGCTGGACACAATCTCTACATACCCATGACGCATATCAGACGACGCGGATGAAGAAGCTCTCTTGGAATAGGAGAGTGAGAGAGTTGACACGGACAATTCAGTAATGATTCAGGTCATGTCACTACTTTCGGGCATGCTGCCATATTGTGTACCCTGGCTTGATGCATATCAAACGAAATGGTTTTGAAGCCCAGTCTGGCTACGACTAAATGAGTCCACATTGGATGATGACTAGTGACATGGTCACGTGACCAATGTTCAGTCGAGTGCAGTGCTCTTCTACCCAGGGATGATGCATATCAAAGGAAATGGTTTCCGAAGCCCGGCTCAGCTACCACCATGATGAGGTCACATGACCAAGTCACTAGTGATTAGGGACGCACGATCATCATATAGAGCGCTGGAAACTATCTCTACATACCCATGATGCATATCAGACGACGCGTATGAAGAAGCTCTCTTGGAATACGAGAGTGAGAGAGTTGACACGGACAATTCAGTAATGATTCAGGTCACGTGACTACTTTCGGGCATACTGCCATATTGTGTACCCTGGCTTGATGCATATCAAACGAAATGGCTTTTGAAGCCCAGTCTGGCTACGACTAAATGAGTCCACATTGGATGATGACTAGTGACGTGGTCACGTGACCAATGTTCAGTCGAGTGCAGTGCTCTTCTACCCAGGGATGATGCATATCAAACGAAATGGTTTCCGAAGCCCGGCTCAGCTACCACCATGATGAGGTCACATGACCAAGTCACTAGTGATTAGGGACACACGATCACCATATAGAGTGCTGGAAACTATCTCTACATACCCATGATGCATATCAGACGACGCGGATGGAAAAGCACTCTTCGAATACGAGAGTGAGAGAGTTGACACGGACAATTCAGTCGTGATTCCGGTCACGGGACTACTTTCGGGCATGCTGCCATATTGTGTACCCTGGCTTGATGAATATCAAACGAAATGGTTTTTGAAGCCCAGTCTGGCTATGACTAAATGAGTCCACATTGGATTATCACTAGTGACGTGGTCACGTGACCAATGTTCAGTCGCGTGCAGTGCTCTTCTACCCATGGATGATGCATATCAAGCGAAATGGTTTCCGAAGCCCCGCTCAGCTACAACCATGATGAGGTCACATGACCAAGTCACTAGTGATTAGGGACGCACGATCACCATATAGAGCGCTGGAAACTATCTCTACATACCCATGACGCATATTAGACGACGCGGATGAAGAAGCTCTCTTCGAATACGAGAGTGAGAGAGTTGACACGGACAATTCAGTAGTGATTCAGGCCACGTGACTACTTTCGGGCATGCTGCCATATTGTGTACCCTGGCTTGATGCATATCAAACGAAATGGTTTTTGAAGCCCAGTCTGGCTATGACTAAATGAGTCCACATTGGATGATCACTAGTGACGTGGTCACGTGACCAATGTTCATTCGAGTGCAGTGCTCTTCCACCCAGGGTTGATGCATATCAAACGAAATGGTTTCCGAAGCCCGGCTCAGCTACCACAATGTTGAGGTCACATGACCAAGTCACTAGTAATTAGGGACGCATGATCACCATATAGAGCGTTGGAAACTATCTCTACATACCCATGACGCATATCACACGACGCGGATGGAGTAGGTCTCTTAGAATACGAGAGTGAGAGAGTTGACACGGACAATTCTGTAGTGATTCAGGTCACGTGACTACTTTCGGGCATGCTGCCATATTGTGTACCCTGGGTTGATGCATATCAAACGAAATGGCTTTTGAAGCCCAGTCTGGCTACGAATAAATGAGTCCACATTGGATGATGACTAGTGACGTGGTCACGTGACCAATGTTCAGTCGAGTGCAGTGCTCTTCTACCCAGGGATGATGCATTTCAAAGGAAATGGTTTCCGAAGCCCGGCTCAGCTACCACCATGATGAGGTCACATGACCAAGTCACTAGTGATTAGGGACGCACGATCACCATATAGAGCGCTGGACACTATCTCTACATACCCATGACGCATATCAGACGACGCGGATGAAGAAGCTCTCTTGGAATAGGAGAGTGAGAGAGTTGACACGGACAATTCAGTAATGATTCAGGTCACGTCACTACTTTCGGGCATGCTGCCATATTGTGTACCCTGGCTTGATGCATATCAAACGAAATGGCTTTTGAAGCCCAGTCTGGCTACGACTAAATGAGTCCACATTGGATGATGACTAGTGACGTGGTCACGTGACCAATGTTCAGTCGAGTGCAGTGCTCTTCTACCCAGGGTTGATGCATATCAAACGAAATGGTTTCCGAAGCCCGGCTCAGCTACCACCATGATGAGGTCACATGACCAAGTCACTAGTGATTAGGGACGCACGATCACCATATAGAGCGCTGGAAACTATCTCTGCATACCCATGACGCATATCAGACGACGCGGATGGAGAAGCTCTCTTGGAATAGGAGAGTGAGAGAGTTGACACGGACAATTCAGTAATGATTCAGGTCACGTGACTACTTTCGGGCATGCTGCCATATTGTGTACCCTGGCTTGATGCATATCAAACGAAATGGCTTTTGAAACCCAGTCTGGCTACGACTAAATGAGTCCACATTGGATGATGACTAGTGACGTGGTCACGTGACCAATGTTCAGTCGAGTGCAGTGCTCTTCTACCCAGGGTTGATGCATATCAAACGAAATGGTTTCCGAAGCCCGGCTCAGCTACCAACATGATGAGGTCACATGACCAAGTCCAAGTCACTAGTGATTAGGGACAAACGATCACCATATAGAGCGCTGGAAACTATCTCTACATACCCATGACGCATATCAGACGACGCGGATGGAAAAGCTCTCTTCGAATACGAGAGTGAGAGAGTTGACACGCACAATTCAGTCGTGATTCAGGTCACGTGACTACTTTCGGGCGTGCTGCCATATTGTGTACCCTGCCTTGATGCATATCAAACGAAATGGTTTTTTGAAGCCCAGTCTGGCTATGACTAAATGAGTCCACATAGGATGATGACTAGTGACGTGGTCACGTGACCAATGTTCAGTCGAGTGCAGTGCTCTTCTACCCAGGGATGATGCATATCAAACGAAATGGTTTCCGAAGCCCGGCTCAGCTACCACCATGATGAGGTCACATGACCAAGTCACTAGTGATTAGGGACGCACGATCACCATATAGAGCGCTGGAAACTATCTCTAAATACCCATGACGCATATTAGACACCGCGGATGAAGAAGCTCTCTTCCAATACGAGAGTGAGAGAGTTTACACGGACAATTCAGTAGTGATTCAGGCCACGTGACTACTTTCGGGCATGCTGCCATATTGTGTACCCTGGCTTGATGCATATCAAACGAAATGGTTTTGAAGCCCAGTCTGGCTATGACTAAATGAGTCCACATTGGATGATCACTAGTGACGTGGTCACGTGACCAATGTTCAGTCGAGTGCAGTGCTCTTCTACCCAGGGATGATGCATATCAAAGGAAATGGTTTCCGAAGCCCGGCTCAGCTACCACCATGATGAGGTCACATGACCAAGTCACTAGTGATTAGGGACGCACGATCACCATATAGAGCGCTGGAAACTATTTCTACATACCCATGATGCATATCAGACGACGCGTATGAAGAAGCTCTCTTGGAATACGAGAGTGAGAGAGTTGACACGGACAATTCAGTAATGATTCAGGTCACGTGACTACTTTCGGGCATACTGCCATATTGTGTACCCTGGCTTGATGCATATCAAACGAAATGGCTTTTGAAGCCCAGTCTGGCTACGACTAAATGAGTCCACATTGGATGATGACTAGTGACGTGGTCACGTGACCAATGTTCAGTCGAGTGCAGTGCTCTTCTACCCAGGGATGATGCATATCAAACGAAATGGTTTCCGAAGCCCGGCTCAGCTACCACCATGATGAGGTCACATGACCAAGTCACTAGTGATTAGGGACACACGATCACCATATAGAGCGCTGGAAACTATCTCTACATACCCATGATGCATATCAGATGACGCGGATGGAAAAGCACTCTTCGAATACGAGAGTGAGAGAGTTGACACGGACAATTCAGTCGTGATTCCGGTCACGGGACTACTTTCGGGCATGCTGCCATATTGTGTACCCTGGCTTGATGAATATCAAACGAAATGGTTTTTGAAGCCCAGTCTGGCTATGACTAAATGAGTCCACATACGATGATCACTAGTGACGTGGTCACGTGACCAATGTTCAGTCGCGTGCAGTGCTCTTCTACCCATGGATGATGCATATCAAGCGAAATGGTTTCCGAAGCCCCGCTCAGCTACAACCATGATGAGGTCACATGACCAAGTCACTAGTGATTAGGGACGCACGATCACCATATAGAGCGTTGGAAACTATCTCTACATACCCATGACGCATATCACACGACGCGGATGGAGTAGGCCTCTTAGAATACGAGAGTGAGAGAGTTGACACGGACAATTCTGTAGTGATTGAGGTCACGTGACTACTTTCGGGCATGCTGCCATATTGTGTACCCTGGCTTAATGCATATCAAACGAAATGGTTTTTGAAGCGCAGTCTGGCTATGACTAAATGAGTCCACATTGGATGATCACTAGTGACGTGGTCACGTGACCAATGTTCAGTCGAGTGCAGTGCTCTTCCACCCAGGGTTGATGCATATCAAACGAAATGGTTTCCGAAGCCCGGCTCAGCTACCACAATGTTGAGGTCACATGACCAAGTCACTAGTGATTAGGGACGCATGATCACCATATAGAGCGTTGGAAACTATCTCTACATACCCATGACGCATATCACACGACACGGATAGAGAAGCTATTCGAATACGAGAGTGAGAGAGTTGACACGGACAATTCTGTAGTGATTCAGGTCAAGTGAATACTTTCGGGCATGCTGCCATATTGTGTACCCTGGGTTGATGCATATCAAACGAAATGTCTTTTGAAGCCCAGTCTGGCTACGAATAAATGAGTCCACATTGGATGATGACTAGTGACGTGGTCACGTGACCAATGTTCAGTCGAGTGCAGTGCTCTTCTACCCAGGGATGATGCATTTCAAAGGAAATGGTTTCCGAAGCCCGGCTCAGCTACCACCATGATGAGGTCACATGACCAAGTCACTAGTGATTAGGGACGCACGATCACCATATAGAGCGCTGGACACAATCTCTACATACCCATGACGCATATCAGACGACGCGGATGAAGAAGCTCTCTTGGAATAGGAGAGTGAGAGAGTTGACACGGACAATTCAGTAATGATTCAGGTCACGTCACTACTTTCGGGCATGCTGCCATATTGTGTACCCTGGCTTGATGCATATCAAACGAAATGGCTTTTGAAGCCCAGTCTGGCTACGACTAAATGAGTCCACATTGGATGATGACTAGTGACGTGGTCACGTGACCAATGTTCAGTCGAGTGCAGTGCTCTTCTACCCAGGGTTGATGCATATCAAACGAAATGGTTTCCGAAGCCCGGCTCAGCTACCACCATGATGAGGTCACATGACCAAGTCACTAGTGATAAGGGACGCACGATCACCATATAGAGCGCTGGAAACTATCTGTACATACCCATGACGCCTATCAGACGACGCGGATGAAGAAGCTCTCTTCGAATACGAGAGTGAGAGGGTTGACACGGACAATTCAGTAGTGATTCAGGTCAAGTGACTACTTTCGGGCATGCTGCCATATTGTGTACCCTGGCTTGATGCATATCAAACGAAATGGCTTTTGAAGCCCAGTCTGGCTACGACTAAATGAGTCCACATTGGATGATGACTACTGACGTGGTCACGTGACCAATGTTCAGTCGAGTGCAGTGCTCTTCTACCCAGGGATGATGCATATCAAAGGAAATGGTTTCCGAAGCCCGGCTCAGCTACCACCATGATGAGGTCACATGACCAAGTCACTAGTGATTAAGGACGCACGATCACCATATAGAGCGCTGGAAACTATCTCTACATACCCATGACGCATATCAGACGACGCGGATGGAGAAGCTCTCTTGGAATAGGAGAGTGAGAGTTGACACGGACAATTCAGTAATGATTCAGGTCACGTGACTACTTTCGGGCATGCTGCCATATTGTGTACCCTGGCTTGATGCATATCAAACGAAATGGCTTTTGAAGCCCAGTCTGGCTACGACTAAATGAGTCCACATTGGATGATGACTAGTGACGTGGTCACGTGACCAATGTTCAGTCGAGTGCAGTGCTCTTCTACCCAGGGTTGATGCATATCAAACGAAATGGTTTCCGAAGCCCGGCTCAGCTACCACCATGATGAGGTCACATGACCAAGTCCAAGTCACTAGTGATTAGGGACACACGATCACCATATAGAGCGCTGGAAACTATCTCTACATACCCATGACGCATATCAGACGACGCGGATGGAAAAGCTCTCTTCGAATACGAGAGTGAGAGAGTTGACACGGACAATTCATTCGTGATTCAGGTCACGTGACTACTTTCGGGCATGCTGCCATATTGTGTACCCTGCCTTGATGCATATCAAACGAAATGGTTTTTTGAAGCCCAGTCTGGCTATGACTAAATGAGTCCACATAGGATGATCAATAGTGACGTGGTCACGTGACCAATGTTCAGTCGAGTGCAGTGCTCTTCTACCCAGGGATGATGCATATCAAGCGAAATGGTTTCCGAAGCCCCGCTCAGCTACCACCATGAGGAGGTCACATAATCAAGTCACTAGTGATTAGGGACACACGATCACCATATAGAGCGCTGGAAACTATCTCTACATACCCATGACGCCTATCAGACGACGCGGATGAAGAAGCTCTCTTCGAATACGAGAGTGAGAGGGTTGACACGGACAATTCAGTCGTGATTCCGGTCACGTGACTACTTTCGGGCATGCTGCCATATTGTGTACCCTGGCTTGATGAATATCAAACGATATGGTTTTTGAAGCCCAGTCTGGCTATGACTAAATGAGTCCGCATTGGATGATCACTAGTGACGTGGTCACGTGACCAATGGTCAGTCGCGTGCAGTGCTCTTCTACCCAGGGATGATGCATATCAAGCGAAATGGTTTGCGAAGCCCCGCTCAGCTACCACCATGATGAGGTCACATGACAAAGTCACTAGTGATTAGGGACGCACGATCACCATATAGAGCGCTGGAAACTATCTCTATATACCCATAACGCATATTAGACGACGCGGATGAAGAAGCTCTCTTCGAATACGAGAGTGAGAGAGTTGACACGGACAATTCAGTAGTGATTCAGGTCACGTGACTACTTTCGGGCATGCTGCGATATTGTGTACCCTGGCTTGATGCATATCAAACGAAATGGTTTTTGAAGCCCAGTCTGGCTATGACTAAATGAGTCCACATTGGATGATCAATAGTGACGTGGTCACGTGACCAATGTTCAGTCGAGTGCAGTGCTCTTCTACCCAGGGATGATGCATATCAAGCGAAATGGTTTCCGAAGCCCTGCTCAGCTACCACCATGAGGAGGTCACATGACCAAGTCACTAGTGATTAGGGACGCACGATCACCATATAGAGCGCTGGAAACTATCTCTACATACCCATGACGCCTAAAAGACGACGCGGATGAAGAAGCTCTTTAGAATACGAGAGTGAGAGAGTTGACACGGACAATTCAGTAATGATTCAGGTCACGTGACTACTTTCGGGCATGCTGCCATATAGTGTACCCTGGCTTGATGCATATCAAACGAAATGGCTTTTGAAGCCCAGTCTGGCTACGACTAAATGAGTCCACATTGGATGATGACTAGTGACGTGGTCACGTGACCAATGTTCAGTCGAGTGCAGTGCTCTTCTACCCAGGGTTGATGCATATCAAACGAAATGGTTTCCGAAGCCCGGCTCAGCTACCAACATGATGAGGTCACATGACCAAGTCCAAGTCACTAGTGATTAGGGACGCACGATCACCATATAGAGCGCTGGAAACTATCTCTATATACCCATGACGCCTAAAAGACGACGCGGATGAAGAAGCTCTCTTCGAATACGAGAGTGAGAGTGTTGACACGGACAATTCAGTAGTGATTCAGGTCACGTGACTACTTTCGGGCATGCTGCCATATTGTGTACCCTGGCTTGATGCATATCAAACGAAATGGCTTTTGAAGCCCAGTCTGGCTACGACTAAAGGAGTCCACATTGGATGATGACTAGTGACATGGTCACGTGACCAATGTTCAGTCGAGTGCAGTGCTCTTCTACCCAGGGTTGATGCATATCAAACGAAATGGTTTCCGAAGCCCGGCTCAGCTACCACCATGATGAGGTCACATGACCAAGTCCAAGTCACTAGTGATTAGGGACACACGATCACCATATAGAGCGCTGGAAGCTATCTCTACATACCCATGACGCATATCAGACGACGCGGATGGAGAAGCTCTCTTGGAATAGGAGAGTGAGAGAGTTGACACGGACAATTCAGTAATGATTCAGGTCGCGTCACTACTTTCGGGCATGCTGCCATATTGTGTACCCTGGCTTGATGCATATCAAACGACATGGCTTTTGAAGCCCAGTCTGGCTACGACTAAATGAGTCCACATTGGATGATGACTAGTGACGTGGTCACGTGACCAATGTTCAGTCGAGTGCAGTGCTCTTCTACCCAGGGTTGATGCATATCAAACGAAATGGTTTCCGAAGCCCGGCTCAGCTACCACCATGATGAGGTCACATGACCAAGTCCAAGTCACTAGTGATTAGGGACACACGATCACCATATAGAGCGCTGGAAACTATCTTCACATACCCATGACGCATATCAGACGACGCGGATGGAAAAGCTCTCTTCGAATACGAGAGTGAGAGAGTTGACACGGACAATTCAGTCGTGATTCAGGTCACGTGACTACTTTCGGGCATGCTGCCATATTGTGTACCCTGCCTTGATGCATATCAAACGAAATGGTTTTTTGAAGCCCAGTCTGGCTATGACTAAATGAGTCCACATAGGATGATCAATAGTGACGTGGTCACGTGACCAATGTTCAGTCGAGTGCAGTGCTCTTCTACCCAGGGATAATGCATATCAAGCGAAATGGTTTCCGAAGCCCCGCTCAGCTACCACCATGAGGAGGTCACATGACCAAGTCACTAGTGATTAGGGACGCACGATCACCATATAGAGCGCTGGAAACTATCTCTACATACCCATGACGCCTAAAAGACGACGCGGATGAAGAAGCTCTCTTCGAATACGAGAGTGAGAGAGTTGACACGGACAATTCAGTAGTGATTCAGGTCAAGTGACTACTTTCGGGCATGCTGCCATATTGTGTACCCTGGCTTGATGCATATCAAACGAAATGGCTTTTGAAGCCCAGTCTGGCTACGACTAAATGAGTCCACATTGGATGATGACTACTGACGTGGTCACGTGACCAATGTTCAGTCGAGTGCAGTGCTCTTCTACCCAGGGATGATGCATATCAAAGGAAATGGTTTCCGAAGCCCGGCTCAGCTACCACCATGATGAGGTCACATGACCAAGTCACTAGTGATTAAGGACGCACGATCACCATATAGAGCGCTGGAAACTATCTCTACATACCCATGACGCATATCAGACGACGCGGATGGAGAAGCTCTCTTGGAATAGGAGAGTGAGAGTTGACACGGACAATTCAGTAATGATTCAGGTCACGTGACTACTTTCGGGCATGCTGCCATATTGTGTACCCTGGCTTGATGCATATCAAACGAAATGGCTTTTGAAGCCCAGTCTGGCTACGACTAAATGAGTCCACATTGGATGATGACTAGTGACGTGGTCACGTGACCAATGTTCAGTCGAGTGCAGTGCTCTTCTACCCAGGGTTGATGCATATCAAACGAAATGGTTTCCGAAGCCCGGCTCAGCTACCACCATGATGAGGTCACATGACCAAGTCCAAGTCACTAGTGATTAGGGACACACGATCACCATATAGAGCGCTGGAAACTATCTCTACATACCCATGACGCATATCAGACGACGCGGATGGAAAAGCTCTCTTCGAATACGAGAGTGAGAGAGTTGACACGGACAATTCATTCGTGATTCAGGTCACGTGACTACTTTCGGGCATGCTGCCATATTGTGTACCCTGCCTTGATGCATATCAAACGAAATGGTTTTTTGAAGCCCAGTCTGGCTATGACTAAATGAGTCCACATAGGATGATCAATAGTGACGTGGTCACGTGACCAATGTTCAGTCGAGTGCAGTGCTCTTCTACCCAGGGATGATGCATATCAAGCGAAATGGTTTCCGAAGCCCCGCTCAGCTACCACCATGAGGAGGTCACATAATCAAGTCACTAGTGATTAGGGACACACGATCACCATATAGAGCGCTGGAAACTATCTCTACATACCCATGACGCCTATCAGACGACGCGGATGAAGAAGCTCTCTTCGAATACGAGAGTGAGAGGGTTGACACGGACAATTCAGTCGTGATTCCGGTCACGTGACTACTTTCGGGCATGCTGCCATATTGTGTACCCTGGCTTGATGAATATCAAACGATATGGTTGTTGAAGCCCAGTCTGGCTATGACTAAATGAGTCCGCATTGGATGATCACTAGTGACGTGGTCACGTGACCAATGTTCAGTCGCGTGCAGTGCTCTTCTACCCAGGGATGATGCATATCAAGCGAAATGGTTTGCGAAGCCCCGCTCAGCTACCACCATGATGAGGTCACATGACAAAGTCACTAGTGATTAGGGACGCACGATCACCATATAGAGCGCTGGAAACTATCTCTATATACCCATAACGCATATTAGACGACGCGGATGAAGAAGCTCTCTTCGAATACGAGAGTGAGAGAGTTGACACGGACAATTCAGTAGTGATTCAGGTCACGTGACTACTTTCGGGCATGCTGCGATATTGTGTACCCTGGCTTGATGCATATCAAACGAAATGGTTTTTGAAGCCCAGTCTGGCTATGACTAAATGAGTCCACATTGGATGATCAATAGTGACGTGGTCACGTGACCAATGTTCAGTCGAGTGCAGTGCTCTTCTACCCAGGGATGATGCATATCAAGCGAAATGGTTTCCGAAGCCCTGCTCAGCTACCACCATGAGGAGGTCACATGACCAAGTCACTAGTGATTAGGGACGCACGATCACCATATAGAGCGCTGGAAACTATCTCTACATACCCATGACGCCTAAAAGACGACGCGGATGAAGAAGCTCTTTAGAATACGAGAGTGAGAGAGTTGACACGGACAATTCAGTAATGATTCAGGTCACGTGACTACTTTCGGGCATGCTGCCATATAGTGTACCCTGGCTTGATGCATATCAAACGAAATGGCTTTTGAAGCCCAGTCTGGCTACGACTAAATGAGTCCACATTGGATGATGACTAGTGACGTGGTCACGTGACCAATGTTCAGTCGAGTGCAGTGCTCTTCTACCCAGGGTTGATGCATATCAAACGAAATGGTTTCCGAAGCCCGGCTCAGCTACCAACATGATGAGGTCACATGACCAAGTCCAAGTCACTAGTGATTAGGGACGCACGATCACCATATAGAGCGCTGGAAACTATCTCTATATACCCATGACGCCTAAAAGACGACGCGGATGAAGAAGCTCTCTTCGAATACGAGAGTGAGAGTGTTGACACGGACAATTCAGTAGTGATTCAGGTCACGTGACTACTTTCGGGCATGCTGCCATATTGTGTACCCTGGCTTGATGCATATCAAACGAAATGGCTTTTGAAGCCCAGTCTGGCTACGACTAAAGGAGTCCACATTGGATGATGACTAGTGACATGGTCACGTGACCAATGTTCAGTCGAGTGCAGTGCTCTTCTACCCAGGGTTGATGCATATCAAACGAAATGGTTTCCGAAGCCCGGCTCAGCTACCACCATGATGAGGTCACATGACCAAGTCCAAGTCACTAGTGATTAGGGACACACGATCACCATATAGAGCGCTGGAAGCTATCTCTACATACCCATGACGCATATCAGACGACGCGGATGGAGAAGCTCTCTTGGAATAGGAGAGTGAGAGAGTTGACACGGACAATTCAGTAATGATTCAGGTCGCGTCACTACTTTCGGGCATGCTGCCATATTGTGTACCCTGGCTTGATGCATATCAAACGACATGGCTTTTGAAGCCCAGTCTGGCTACGACTAAATGAGTCCACATTGGATGATGACTAGTGACGTGGTCACGTGACCAATGTTCAGTCGAGTGCAGTGCTCTTCTACCCAGGGTTGATGCATATCAAACGAAATGGTTTCCGAAGCCCGGCTCAGCTACCACCATGATGAGGTCACATGACCAAGTCCAAGTCACTAGTGATTAGGGACACACGATCACCATATAGAGCGCTGGAAACTATCTTCACATACCCATGACGCATATCAGACGACGCGGATGGAAAAGCTCTCTTCGAATACGAGAGTGAGAGAGTTGACACGGACAATTCAGTCGTGATTCAGGTCACGTGACTACTTTCGGGCATGCTGCCATATTGTGTACCCTGCCTTGATGCATATCAAACGAAATGGTTTTTTGAAGCCCAGTCTGGCTATGACTAAATGAGTCCACATAGGATGATCAATAGTGACGTGGTCACGTGACCAATGTTCAGTCGAGTGCAGTGCTCTTCTACCCAGGGATAATGCATATCAAGCGAAATGGTTTCCGAAGCCCCGCTCAGCTACCACCATGAGGAGGTCACATGACCAAGTCACTAGTGATTAGGGACGCACGATCACCATATAGAGCGCTGGAAACTATCTCTACATACCCATGACGCCTAAAAGACGACGCGGATGAAGAAGCTCTCTTCGAATACGAGAGTGAGAGAGTTGACACGGACAATTCAGTAGTGATTCAGGTCAAGTGACTACTTTCGGGCATGCTGCCATATTGTGTACCCTGGCTTGATGCATATCAAACGAAATGGCTTTTGAAGCCCAGTCTGGCTACGACTAAATGAGTCCACATTGGATGATGACTACTGACGTGGTCACGTGACCAATGTTCAGTCGAGTGCAGTGCTCTTCTACCCAGGGATGATGCATATCAAAGGAAATGGTTTCCGAATCCCGGCTCAGCTACCACCATGATGAGGTCACATGACCAAGTCCCTAGTGATTAAGGACGCACGATCACCATATAGAGCGCTGGAAACTATCTCTACATGCCCATGACGCATATCAGACGACGCGGATGGAGAAGCTCTCTTGGAATACGAGAGTGAGAGAGTTGACACGGACGATTCAGTAATGATTCAGGTCACGTGACTACTTTCGGGCATGCTGCCATATTGTGTACCCTGGCTTGATGCATATCAAACGAAATGGCTTTTGAAGCCCAGTCTGGCTACGACTAAATGAGCCCACATTGGATGATGACTAGTGACGTGGTCACGTGACCAATGTTCAGTCGAGTGCAGTGCTCTTCTACCCAGGGTTGATGCATATCAAACGAAATGGTTTCCGAAGCCCGGCTCAGCTACCACCATGATGAGGTCACATGACCAAGTCCTAGTCACTAGTGATTAGGGACACACGATCACCATATAGAGCGCTGGAAACTATCTCTACATACCCATGACGCATATCAGACGACGCGGATGGAAAAGCTCTCTTCGAATACGAGAGTGAGAGAGTTGACACCGACAATTCAGTCGTGATTCAGGTCACGTGACTACTTTCGGGCATGCTGCCATATTGTGTACCCTGCCTTGATGCATATCAAAGGAAATGGTTTTTTGAAGCCCAGTCTGGCTATGACTAAATGAGTCCACATAGGATGATCAATAGTGACGTGGTCACGTGACCAATGTTCAGTCGAGTGCAGTGCTCTTCTACCCAGGGATGATGCATATCAAGCGAAATGGTTTCCGAAGCCCCGCTCAGCTACCACCATGAGGAGGTCACATGACCAAGTCACTAGTGATTAGGGACGCACGATCACCATATAGAGCTCTGGAAACTATCTCTACATACCCATGACGCCTAAAAGACGACGCGGATGAAGAAGCTCTCTTCGAATACGAGAGTGAGTGTTGACACGGACAATTCAGTAGTGATTCAGGTCACGTGACTACTTTCGGGCATGCTGCCATATTGTGTACCCTGGCTTGATGCATATCAAACGAAATGGCTTTTGAAGCCCAGTCTGGCTACGACTAAATGAGTCCACATCGGATGATAACTAGTGACATGGTCACGTGACCAATGTTCAGTCGAGTGCAGTGCTCTTCTACCCAGGGATGATGCATATCAAAGGAAATGGTTTCCGAAGCCCGGCTCAGCTACCACCATGATGAGGTCACATGACCAAGTCACTAGTGATTAGGGACGCACGATCACCATATAGAGCGCTGGAAACTATCTCTACATACCCATGATGCATATCAGACGACGCGTATGAAGAAGCTCTCTTGGAATACGAGAGTGAGAGAGTTGACACGGACGATTCAGTAATGATTCAGGTCACGTGACTACTTTCGGGCATGCTGCCATATTGTGTACCCTGGCTTGATGCATATCAAACGAAATGGCTTTTGAAGCCCAGTCTGGCTACGACTAAATGAGTCCGCATTGGATGATGACTAGTGACGTGGTCACGTGACCAATGTTCAGTCGAGTGCAGTGCTCTTCTACCCAGGGGTGATGCATATCAAGCGAAATGGTTTCCGAAGCCCCGCTCAGCTACCACCATGAGGAGGTCACATGACCAAGTCACTAGTGATTAGGGACGCACGATCACCATATAGAGCGCTGGAAACTATCTCTACATACCCATGACGCCTAAAAGACGACGCGGATGAAGAAGCTCTCTTCGAATACGAGAGTGAGAGTGTTGACACGGACAATTCAGTAGTGATTCAGGTCACGTGACTACTTTCGGGCATGCTGCCATATTGTGTACCCTGGCTTGATGCATATCAAACGAAATGGCTTTTGAAGCCCAGTCTGGCTATGACTAAATGAGTCCACATTGGATGATGACTAGTGACGTGGTCACGTGACCAATGTTCAGTCGAGTGCAGTGCTCTTCTACCCAGGGTTGATGCATATCAAACGAAATGGTTTCCGAAGCCCGGCTCAGCTACCACCATGATGAGGTCACATGACCAAGTCACTAGCGATTAGGAACGCACGATCACCATATAGAGCGCTGGAAACTATCTGTACATACCCATGACGCATATTAGACGACGCGGATGAAGAAGCTCTCTTCGAATACGAGAGTGAGAGAGTTGACACGGACAATTCAGTAGTGATTCAGGTCACGTGACTACTTTCGGGCATGCTGCGATATTGTGTACCCTGGCTTGATGCATATCAAACGAAATGGTTTTTGAAGCCCAGTCTGGCTGACTAAATGAGTCCACATTGGATGATCACTAGTGACGTGGTCACGTGACCAATGTTCAGTCGAGTGCAGTGCTCTTCTACCCAGGGATGATGCATATCAAGCGAAATGGTTTCCGAAGCCCCGCTCAGCTACCACCATGATGAGGTCACATGACCAAGTCACTAGTGATTAGGGACACACGATCACCATATAGAGCGCTGGAAACTATCTCTACATACCCATGACGCATATCAGACGACGCGGATGGAACAGCTCTCTTCGAATACGAGAGTGAGAGAGTTGACACGGACAA
The DNA here is from genome assembly GCF_050947875.1 of Dermacentor variabilis. Classification (NCBI taxonomy): domain Eukaryota; kingdom Metazoa; phylum Arthropoda; class Arachnida; order Ixodida; family Ixodidae; genus Dermacentor; species Dermacentor variabilis. The sequence continues at coordinate 79,265,496 of NC_134576.1, read as the reverse complement.
TTCAGTGGTGATTCAGGTCACGTGACTACTTTCGGGCATGCTGCCATATTGTGTACCCTGGCTTGATGCATATCAAACGAAATGGTTTTTGAAGCCCAGTCTGGCTATGACTAAATGAGTCCACATATGATGATCAATAGTGACGTGGTCAAGTGACCCATGTTCAGTCGAGTGCAGTGCTCTTCTACCCAGGGTTGATGCATATCAAGCGAAATGGTTTCCGAAGCCCCGCTCAGCTACCACCATGATGAGGTCACATGACCAAGTCACTATTGATTAGGGACGCACGATCACCATATAGAGCGCTGGAAACTATCTCTACATACACATGACGCATATCAGACGACGCGGATGAAGAAGCTCTCTTGGAATAGGAGAGTGAGAGAGTTGACACGGACAATTCAGTAATGATTCAGGTCACGTCACTACTTTCGGGCATGCTGCCATATTGTGTACCCTGGCTTGATGCATATCAAACGAAATGGCTTTTGAAGCCCAGTCTGGCTACGACTAAATGAGTCCACATTGGATGATGACTAGTGACGTGGTCACGTGACCAATGTTCAGTCGAGTGCAGTGCTCTTCTACCCAGGGTTGATGCATATCAAACGAAATGGTTTCCGAAGCGCGGCTCAGCTACCACCATGATCAGGTCACATGACCAAGTCCAAGTCACTAGTGATTAGGGACACACGATCACCATATAGAGCGCTGGAAACTATCTCTACATACCCATGACGCATATCAGACGACGCGGATGGAAAAGCTCTCTTCGAATACGAGAGTGAGAGAGTTGACACGGACAATTCAGTCGTGATTCAGGTCACGTGACTACTTTCGGGCATGCTGCCATATTGTGTACCCTGCCTTGATGCGTATCAAACGAAATGGTTTTTTGAAGCCCAGTCTGGCTATGACTAAATGAGTCCACATAGGATGATCAATAGTGACGTGGTCACGTGACCAATGTTCAGTCGAGTGCAGTGCTCTTCTACCCAGGGATGATGCATATCAAGTGAAATGGTTTCCGAAGCCCCGCTCAGCTACCACCATGAGGAGGTCACATGACCAAGTCACTAGTGATTAGGGACGCACGATCACCATATAGAGCGCTGGAAACTATCTCTACATACCCATGACGCCTAAAAGACGACGCGGATGAAGAAGCTCTCTTCGAATACGAGAGTGAGTGTCGACACGGACACTTCAGTAGTGATTCAGGTCACGTGACTACTTTCGGGCATGCTGCCATATTGTGTACCCTGGCTTGATGCATATCAAACGAAATGGCTTTTGAAGCCCAGTCTGGCTACGACTAAATGAGTCCACATCGGATGATGACTAGTGACGTGGTCACGTGACCAATGTTCAGTTGAGTGCAGTGCTCTTCTACCCAGGGATGATACATATCAAACGAAATGGTTTCCGAAGCCCGGCTCAGCTACCACCATGATGAGGTCACATGACCAAGTCACTAGTGATTAGGGACACACGATCACCATATAGAGCGCTGGAAACTATCTCTACATACCCATGACGCCTATCAGACGACGCGGATGAAGAAGCTCTCTTCGAATACGAGAGTGAGAGGGTTGACACGGACAATTCAGTCGTGATTCCGGTCACGTGACTACTTTCGGGCATGCTGCCATATTGTGTACCCTGGCTTGATGAATATCAAACGAAATGGTTTTTGGAGCCCAGTCTGGCTATGACTAAATGAGTCCGCATTGGATGATCACTAGTGACGTGGTCACGTGACCAATGTTCAGTCGCGTGCAGTGCTCTTCTACCCAGGGGTGATGCATATAAAGCGAAATGGTTTGCGAAGCCCCGCTCAGCTACCACCATGATGAGGTCACATGACCAAGTCACTAGTGATTAGGGACGCACGATCACCATATAGAGCGCTGCAAACTATCTCTACATACCCATAACGCATATTAGACGACGCGGATGAAGAAGCTCTCTTCGAATACGAGAGTGAGAGAGTTGACACGGACAATTCAGTGGTGATTCAGGTCACGTGACTACTTTCGGGCATGCTGCGATATTGTGTACCCTGGCTTGATGCATATCAAACGAAATGGTTTTTGAAGCCCAGTCTGGCTATGACTAAATGAGTCCGCATTGGATGATCACTAGTGACGTGGTCACGTGACCAATGTTCAGTCGCGTGCAGTGCTCTTCTACCCAGGGTTGATGCATATCAAGCCAAATGGTTTGCGAAGCCCCGCTCAGCTACCACCATGATGAGGTCACATGACCAAGTCACTAGTGATTAGGGACACACGATCACCATATAGAGCGCTGGAAACTATCTCTACATACCCATGACGAATATCAGACGACGCGGATGGAAAAGCTCTCTTCGAATACGAGAGTGAGTGTCGACACGGACACTTCAGTAGTGATTCAGGTCACGTGACTACTTTCGGGCATGCTGCCATATTGTGTACCCTGGCTTGATGCATATCAAACGAAATGGTTTTTGAAGCCCAGTCTGGCTATGACTAAATGAGTCCACATATGATGATCAATAGTGACGTGGTCAAGTGACTCATGTTCAGTCGAGTGCAGTGCTCTTCTACCCAGGGTTGATGCATATCAAGCGAAATGGTTTCCGAAGCCCCGCTCAGCTACCACCATGATGAGGTCACATGACCAAGTCACTATTGATTAGGGACGCACGATCACCATATAGAGCGCTGGAAACTATCTCTACATACACATGACCCATATCAGACGACGCGGATGAAGAAGCTCTCTTGGAATAGGAGAGTGAGAGAGTTGACACGGACAATTCAGTAATGATTCAGGTCACGTCACTACTTTCGGGCATGCTGCCATATTGTGTACCCTGGCTTGATGCATATCAAACGAAATGGCTTTTGAAGCCCAGTCTGGCTACGACTAAATGAGTCCACATTGGATGATGACTAGTGACGTGGTCACGTGACCAATGTTCAGTCGAGTGCAGTGCTCTTCTACCCAGGGTTGATGCATATCAAACGAAATGGTTTCCGAAGCGCGGCTCAGCTACCACCATGATGAGGTCACATGACCAAGTCCAAGTCACTAGTGATTAGGGACGCACGATCACCATATAGAGCGCTGGAAACTATCTCTACATACCCATGACGCCTAAAAGACGACGCGGATGAAGAAGCTCTCTTCGAATACGAGAGTGAGTGTCGACACGGACACTTCAGTAGTGATTCAGGTCACGTGACTACTTTCGGGCATGCTGCCATATTGTGTACCCTGGCTTGATGCATATCAAACGAAATGGCTTTTGAAGCCCAGTCTGGCTACGAGTAATGAGTCCACATCGGATGATGACTAGTGACGTGGTCACGTGACCAATGTTCAGTTGAGTGCAGTGCTCTTCTACCCAGGGATGATGCATATCAAACGAAATGGTTTCCGAAGCCCGGCTCAGCTACCACCATGATGAGGTCACATGACCAAGTCACTAGTGATTAGGGACACACGATCACCATATAGAGCGCTGGAAACTATCTCTACATACCCATGACGCCTATCAGACGACGCGGATGAAGAAGCTCTCTTGGAATAGGAGAGTGAGAGAGTTGACACGGACAATTCAGTAATGATTCAGGTCACGTCACTACTTTCGGGCATGCTGCCATATTGTGTACCCTGGCTTGATGCATATCAAACGAAATGGCTTTTGAAGCCCAGTCTGGCTACGACTAAATGAGTCCACATTGGATGATGACTAGTGACGTGGTCACGTGACCAATGTTCAGTCGAGTGCAGTGCTCTTCTACCCAGGGTTGATGCATATCAAACGAAATGGTTTCCGAAGCCCGGCTCAGCTACCACCATGATGAGGTCACATGACCAAGTCCAAGTCACTAGTGATTAGGGACACACGATCACCATATAGAGCGCTGGAAACTATCTCTACATACCCATGACGCATATCAGACGACGCGGATGGAAAAGCTCTCTTCGAATACGAGAGTGAGAGAGTTGACACGGACAATTCAGTCGTGATTCAGGTCACGTGACTACTTTCGGGCATGCTGCCATATTGTGTACCCTGCCTTGATGCATATCAAACGAAATGGTTTTTTGAAGCCCAGTCTGGCTATGACTAAATGAGTCCACATAGGATGATCAATAGTGACGTGGTCACGTGACCAATGTTCAGTCGAGTGCAGTGCTCTTCTACCCAGGGATGATGCATATCAAGCGAAATGGTTTCCGAAGCCCCGCTCAGCTACCACCATGAGGAGGTCACATGACCAAGTCACTAGTGATTAGGGACGCACGATCACCATATAGAGCGCTGGAAACTATCTCTACATACCCATGACGCCTAAAAGACGACGCGGATGAAGAAGCTGTCTTCGAATACGAGAGTGAGTGTCCACACGGACAATTCAGTAGTGATTCAGGTCACGTGACTACTTTCGGGCATGCTGCCATATTGTGTACCCTGGCTTGATGCATATCAAACGAAATGGCTTTTGAAGCCCAGTCTGGCTACGACTAAATGAGTCCACATCGGATGATGACTAGTGACGTGGTCACGTGACCAATGTTCAGTTGAGTGCAGTGCTCTTCTACCCAGGGATGATGCATATCAAACGAAATGGTTTCCGAAGCCCGGCTCAGCTACCACCATGATGAGGTCACATGACCAAGTCACTAGTGATTAGGGACACACGATCACCATATAGAGCGCTGGAAACTATCTCTACATACCCATGACGCCTATCAGACGACGCGGATGAAGAAGCTCTCGTCGAATACGAGAGTGAGAGGGTTGACACGGACAATTCAGTCGTGATTCCGGTCACGTGACTACTTTCGGGCATGCTGCCATATTGTGTACCCTGGCTTGATGAATATCAAACGAAATGGTTTTTGAAGCCCAGTCTGGCTATGACTAAATGAGTCCACATATGATGATCAATAGTGACGTGGTCAAGTGACCCATGTTCAGTCGAGTGCAGTGCTCTTCTACCCAGGGATGATGCATATCAAGCGAAATGGTTTCCGAAGCCCCGCTCAGCTACCACCATGATGAGGTCACATGACCAAGTCACTATTGATTAGGGACGCACGATCACCATATAGAGCGCTGGAAACTATCTCTACATACACATGGCGCATATCAGACGACGCGGATGAAGAAGCTCTCTTGGAATAGGAGAGTGAGAGAGTTGACACGGACAATTCAGTAATGATTCAGGTCACGTCACTACTTTCGGGCATGCTGCCATATTGTGTACCCTGGCTTGATGCATATCAAACGAAATGGCTTTTGAAGCCCAGTCTGGCTACGACTAAATGAGTCCACATTGGATGATGACTAGTGACGTGGTCACGTGACCAATGTTCAGTCGAGTGCAGTGCTCTTCTACCCAGGGTTGATGCATATCAAACGAAATGGTTTCCGAAGCCCGGCTCAGCTACCACCATGATGAGGTCACATGACCAAGTCCAAGTCACTAGTGATTAGGGACACACGATCATCATATAGAGCGCTGGAAACTATCTCTACATACACATGACGCATATCAGACGACGCGGATGAAGAAGCTCTCTTGGAATAGGAGAGTGAGAGAGTTGACACGGACAATTCAGTAATGATTCAGGTCACGTCACTACTTTCGGGCATGCTGCCATATTGTGTACCCTGGCTTGATGCATATCAAACGAAATGGCTTTTGAAGCCCAGTCTGGCTACGACTAAATGAGTCCGCATTGGATGATCACTAGTGACGTGGTCACGTGACCAATGTTCAGTCGCGTGCAGTGCTCTTCTACCCAGGGATGATGCATATCAAGCCAAATGGTTTGCGAAGCCCCGCTCAGCTACCACCATGATGAGGTCACATGACCAAGTCACTAGTGATTAGGGACGCACGATCACCATATAGAGCGCTGGAAACTATCTCTACATACCCATAACGCATATTAGACGACGCGGATGAAGAAGCTCTCTTCGAATACGAGAGTGAGAGAGTTGACACGGACAATTCAGTAGTGATTCAGGTCACGTGACTACTTTCGGGCATGCTGTGATATTGTGTACCCTGGCTTGATGCATATCAAACGAAATGGTTTTTGAAGCCCAGTCTGGCTGACTAAATGAGTCCACATTGGATGATCACTAGTGACGTGGTCACGTGACCAATGTTCAGTCGAGTGCAGTGCTCTTCTACCCAGGGATGATGCATATCAAGCGAAATGGTTTCCGAAGCCCCGCTCAGCTACCACCATGATGAGGTCACATGACCAAGTCACTAGTGATTAGGGACACACGATCACCATATAGAGCACTGGAAACTATCTCTACATACCCATGACGCATATCAGACGACGCGGATGGAAAAGCTCTCTTCGAATACGAGAGTGAGAGAGTTGACACGGACAATTCAGTCGTGATTCAGGTCACGTGACTACTTCCGGGCATGCTGCCATATTGTGTACCCTGGCTTGATGCATATCAAACGAAATGGTTTTTGAAGCCCAGTCTGGCTATGACTAAATGAGTCCACATATGATGATCAATAGTGACGTGGTCAAGTGACCCATGTTCAGTCGAGTGCAGTGCTCTTCTACCCAGGGTTGATGCATACCAAGCGAAATGGTTTCCGAAGCCCCGCTCAGCTACCACCATGATGAGGTCACATGACCAAGTCACTATTGATTAGGGACGCACGATCACCATATAGAGCGCTGGAAACTATCTCTACATACACATGGCGCATATCAGACGACGCGGATGAAGAAGCTCTCTTGGAATAGGAGAGTGAGAGAGTTGACACGGACAATTCAGTAATGATTCAGGTCACGTGACTACTTTCGGGCATGCTGCCATATTGTGTACCCTGGCTTGATGCATATCAAACGAAATGGCTTTAGAAGCCCAGTCTGGCTACGACTACATGAGCCCACATTGGATGATGACTAGTGACGTGGTCACGTGACCAATGTTCAGTCGAGTGCAGTGCTCTTCTACCCAGGGTTGATGCATATCAAACGAAATGGTTTCCGAAGCCCGGCTCAGCTACCACCATGATGAGGTCACATGACCAAGTCCTAGTCACTAGTGATTAGGGACACACGATCACCATATAGAGCGCTGGAAACTATCTCTACATACCCATGACGCATATCAGACGACGCGGATGGAAAAGCTCTCTTCGAATGCGAGAGTGAGAGAGTTGACACCGACAATTCAGTCGTGATTCAGGTCACGTGACTACTTTCGGGCATGCTGCCATATTGTGTACCCTGCCTTGATGCATATCAAACGAAATGGTTTTTTGAAGCCCAGTCTGGCTATGACTAAATGAGTCCACATAGGATGATCAATAGTGACGTGGTCACGTGACCAATGTTCAGTCGAGTGCAGTGCTCTTCTACCCAGGGATGATGCATATCAAGCGAAATGGTTTCCGAAGCCCCGCTCAGCTACCACCATGAGGAGGTCACATGACCAAGTCACTAGTGATTAGGGACGCACGATCACCATATAGAGCGCTGGAAACTATCTCTACATACCCATGACGCCTAAAAGACGACGCTTATGAAGAAGCTGTCTTCGAATACGAGAGTGAGTGTCGACACGGACAATTCAGTAGTGATTCAGGTCACGTCACTACTTTCGGGCATGCTGCCATATTGTGTACCCTGGCTTGATGCATATCAAACGAAATGGCTTTTGAAGCCCAGTCTGGCTACGACTAAATGAGTCCACATTGGATGATGACTAGTGACGTGGTCACGTGACCAATGTTCAGTCGAGTGCAGTGCTCTTCTACCCAGGGTTGATGCATATCAAACGAAATGGTTTCCGAAGCCCGGCTCAGCTACCACCATGATGAGGTCACATGACCAAGTCCAAGTCACTAGTGATTAGGGACACACGATCACCATATAGAGCGCTGGAAACTATCTCTACATACGCATGACGCCTATCAGACGACGCGGATGAAGAAGCTCTCTTCGAATACGAGAGTGAGAGGTTTGACACGGACAATTCAGTCGTGATTCCGGTCACGTGACTACTTTCGGCCATGCTGCCATATTGTGTACCCTGGCTTGATGCATATCAAACGAAATGGCTCTTGAAGCCCAGTCTGGCTATGACTAAATGAGTCCACATTGGATGATCACTAGTGACGTGGTCACGTGACCAATGTTCAGTCGAGTGCAGTGCTCTTCCACCCAGGGATGATGCATATCAAACGAAATGGTTTCCGAAGCCCGGCTCAGCTACCACCATGTTGAGATCACATGACCAAGTCACTAGTGATTAGGGACGCATGATCACCATATAGAGCTTTGGAAACTATCTCTACATACCCATGACGCATATCACACGACGCGGATGGAGTAGGTCTCTTAGAATACGAGAGTGAGAGAGTTGACATGGACAATTCAGTAGTGATTCAGGTCAAGTGACTACTTTCGGGCATGCTGCCATATTGTGTACCCTGGCTTGATGCATATCAAACGAAATGGCTTTTGAAGCCCAGTCTGGCTATGACTAAATGAGTCCACATTGGATGATGACTAGTGACGTGGTCACGTGACCAATGTTCAGTCGAGGGCAGTGCTCTTCTACCCAGGGATGATGCATATCAAAGGAAATGGTTTCCGAAGCCCGGCTGAGCTACCACCATGATGAGGTCACATTACCAAGTCACTAGTGATTACGGACGCACGATCACCATATAGAGCGCTGGAAACTATCTCTACATACCCATGACGCATATCAGACGACGCGGATGAAGAAGCTCTCTTGGAATAGGAGAGTGAGAGAGTTGACACGGACAATTCAGTAATGATTCAGGTCACGTGACTACTTTCGGGCATGCTGCCATAGTGTGTACCCTGGCTTGATGCATATCAAACGAAATGGCTTTTGAAGCCCAGTCTGGCTACGACTAAATGAGTCCACATTGGATGATCACTAGTGACGTGGTCACGTCACCAATGTTCAGTAGCGTGCAGTGCTCTTCTACCCAGGGATGATGCATATCAAGCGAAATGGTTTCCGAAGGCCCGCTCAGCTACCACCATGATGAGGTCACATGACCAAGTCACTAGTGATTAGGGACGCACTATCACCATATAGAGCGCTGGAAACTATCTCTACATACCCATGACGCATATTAGACGACGCGGATGAAGAAGCTCTCTTCGCATACGACAGTGAGAGAGTTGACACGGACAATTCAGTAATGATTCAGGTCACGTGACTACTTTCGGGCATGCTGCCATAGTGTGTACCCTGGCTTGATGCATATCAAACGAAATGGCTTTTGAAGCCCAGTCTGGCTACGACTAAATGAGTCCACATTGGATGATGACTAGTGACGTGGTCACGTGACCAATGTTCAGTCGAGTGCAGTGCTCTTCTACCCAGGGATGATGCATATCAAAAGAAATGGTTTCCGAAGCCCGGCTCAGCTACCACCATGTTGAGATCACATGACCAAGTCACTAGTGATTAGGGACGCACGATCACCATATAGAGCGCTGGAAACTATCTCTACATACCCATGACGCATATCAGACGACGCGGATGAAGAAGCTCTCTTGGAATAGGAGAGTGAGAGAGTTGACACGGGCAATTCAGTAGTGATTCAGGTCACGTGACTACTTTCGGCCATGCTGCCATATTGTGTACCCTGGCTTGATGCATATCAAACGAAATGGTTTTTGAAGCCCAGTCTGGCTATGACTAAATGAGTCCACATTGGATGATCACTAGTGACGTGGTCACGTGACCAATGTTCAGTCGAGTGCAGTGCTCTTCCACCCAGGGATGATGCATATCAAACGAAATGGTTTCCGAAGCCCGGCTCAGCTACCACCATGTTGAGATCACATGACCAAGTCACTAGTGATTAGGGACGCACGATCACCATATAGAGCGCTGGAAACTATCTCTACATACCCATGACGCATATCAGACGACGCGGATGAAGAAGCTCTCTTGGAATAGGAGAGTGAGAGAGTTGACACGGACAATTCAGTAATGATTCAGGTCACGTGACTACTTTCGGGCGTGCTGCCATAGTGTGTACCCTGGCTTGATGCATATCAAACGAAATGGCTTTTGAAGCCCAGTCTGGCTACGAATAAATGAGTCCACATTGGATGATGACTAGTGACGTGGTCACGTGACCAATGTTCAGTCGAGTGCAGTGCTCTTCTACCCAGGGATGATGCATATCAAAGGAAATGGTTTCCGAAGCCCGGCTCAGCTACCACCATGATGAGGTCACATGACCAAATCACTAGTGATTAGGGACGCACGATCACCATATAGAGCGCTGGAAACTATCTCTACATACCCATGACGCATATCAGACGACGCGGATGCAGAAGCTCTCTTGGAATAGGAGAGTGAGAGAGTTGACACGGACAATTCAGTAATGGTTCAGGTCACGTGACTACTTTCGGGCATGCTGCCATATTGTGTCCCTGGCTTGATGCGTATCAAACGAAATGGCTTTTGAAGCCCAGTCTGGCTACGACTAAATGAGTCCACATTGGATGATGACTAGTGACGTGGTCACGTGACCAATGTTCAGTCGAGTGCAGTGCTCTTCTACCCAGGGTTGATACATATCAAACGAAATGGTTTCCGAAGCCCGGCTCAGCTACCACCATGATGAGGTCACATGACCCAGTCACTAGTGATTAGGGACACACGATCACCATATAGAGCGCTGGAAACTATCTCTACATACCCATGACGCATATCAGACGACGCGGATGGAAAAGCTCTCTTCGAATACGAGAGTGAGAGAGTTGACACGGACAATTCAGTCGTGATTCAGGTCACGTGACTACTTTCGGGCATGCTGCCATATTGTGTACCCAGGCTTGATGCATATCAAACGAAATGGCTTCTGAAGCCCACTCTGGCTACGACTAAATGAGTCCACATTGGATGATGACTAGTGACATGGTCACGTGACCAATGTTCAGTCGAGTGCAGTGCTCTTCTACCCAGGGATGATGCATATCAAAAGAAATGGTTTCCGAAGCCCGGCTCAGCTACCACCATGATGAGGTCACATGACCAAGGCACTAGTGATTAGGGACACACGATCACCATATAGAGCGCTGGAAACTATCTCTACATACCCATGACGCATATCAGACGACGCGGATGGAAAAGCTCTCTTCGAATACGAGAGTGAGAGAGTTGACACGGACAATTCAGTAATGATTCAGGTCACGTGACTACTTTCGGGCATGCTGCCATATTGTGTACCCTGGCTTGATGCATATGAAACGAAATGGCTTTTGAAGCCCCGTCTGGCTACGACTAAATGAGTCCACATTGGATGTTGACTAGTGACGTGGTCACGTGACCAATGTTCAGTCGAGGGCAGTGCTCTTCTACCCAGGGATGATGCATATCAAACGAAATGTTTTCCGAAGCCCGGCTCAGCTACCACCATGATGAGGTCACATGACCAAGGCACTAGTGATTAGGGACGCACGATCACCATATAGAGCGCTGGAAACTATCTCTACATACCCATGATGCATATCAGACGACGCGGATGAAGAAGCTCTCTTGGAATACGAGAGTGAGAGAGTTGACACGGACAATTCAGTAATGATTCAGGTCACGTGACTACTTTCGGGCATGCTGCCATATTGTGTACCCTGGCTTGATGCATATGAAACGAAATGGCTTTTGAAGCCCCGTCTGGCTACGACTAAATGAGTCCACATTGGATGTTGACTAGTGACGTGGTCACGTGACCAATGTTCAGTTGAGTGCAGTGCTCTTCTACCCAGGGATGATGCATATCAAACGAAATGTTTTCCGAAGCCCGGCTCAGCTACCACCATGATGAGGTCACATGACCAAGTCACTAGTGATTAGGGACACACGATCACCATATAGAGCGCTGGAAACTATCTCTACATACCCATGACGCATATCAGACGACGCGGATGGAAAAGCTCTCTTCGAATACGAGAGTGAGAGAGTTGACACGGACAATTCAGTCGTGATTCCGGTCACGTGACTACTTTCGGGCATGCTGCCATATTGTGTACCCTGGCTTGATGAATATCAAACGAAATGGTTTTTGAAGCCCAGTCTGACTATGACTAAATGAGTCCGCATTGGATGATCACTAGTGACGTGGTCACGTGACCAATGTTCAGTCGCGTGCAGTGCTCTTCTACCCAGGGATGATGCATATCAAGCGAAATGGTTTCCGAAGCCCCGCTCAGCTACCACCATGATGAGGTCACATGACCAAGTCACTAGTGATTAGGGACGCACAATCACCATATAGAGCACTGGAAACTATCTCTACATACCCATGACGCCTATCAGACGACGCGGATGAAGAAGCTCTCTTCGAATACGAGAGTGAGAGGGTTGACACGGACAATTCAGTAGTGATTCAGGTCAAGTGACTACTTTCGGGCATGCTGCCATATTGTGTACCCTGGCTTGATGCATACCAAACGAAATGGCTTTTGAAGCCCAGTCTGGCTACGACTAAATGAGTCCACATTGGATGATGACTAGTGACGTGGTCACGTGACCAATGTTCAGTCGAGTGCAGTGCTCTTCTACCCAGGGTTGATGCATATCAAACGAAATGGTTTCCGAAGCCCGGCTCAGCTACCACCATGATGAGGTCACATGACCAAGTCACTAGTGATTAGGGACGCACGATCACCATATAGAGCACTGGAAACTATCTCTACATACCCATGACGCCTATCAGACGACGCGGATGAAGAAGCTCTCTTCGAATACGAGAGTGAGAGGGTTGACACGGACAATTCAGTAGTGATTCAGGTCAAGTGACTACTTTCGGGCATGCTGCCATATTGTGTACCCTGGCTTGATGCATATCAAACGAAATGGCTTTTGAAGCCCAGTCTGGCTACGACTAAATGAGTCCACATTGGATGATGACTAGTGACGTGGTCACGTGACCAATGTTCAGTCGAGTGCAGTGCTCTTCTACCCAGGGATGATGCATATCAAAGGAAATGGTTTCCGAAGCCCGGCTCAGCTACAACCATGATGAGGTCACATGACCAAGTCACTAGTGATTAGGGACGCACGATCACCATATAGAGCGCTGGAAACTATCTCTACATACCCATGACGCATATCAGACGACGCGGATGGAGAAGCTCTCTTGGAATACGAGAGTGTGAGAGTTGACACGGACAATTCAGTCGTGATTCAGGTCACCTGACTACTTTCGGGCATGCTGCCATATTGTGTACCCTGGCTTGATGCATATCAAACGAAATGGTTTTTGAAGCCCAGTCTTGCTATGACTAAATGAGTCCACATTGGATGATAACTAGTGACGTGGTCACGTGACCAATGTTCAGTCGAGTGCAGTGCTCTTCCACCCAGGGATGATGCATATCAAACGAAATGGTTTCCGAAGCCCGGCTCAGCGACCACCATGATGAGGTCACATGACCAAGTCACTAGTGATTAGGGACACACGATCACCATATAGAGCGCTGGAAACTATCTCTACATACCCATGACGCATATCAGACGACGCGGATGGAAAAGCTGTCTTCGAATACGAGAGTGAGAGAGTTGACACGGACAATTCAGTCGTGATTCAGGTCACGTGACTACTTTCGGGCATGCTGCCATATTGTGTACCCTGGCTTGATGCATATCAAACGAAATGGTTTTTGAAGCCCAGTCTGACTATGACTAAATGAGTCCACATAGGATGATCAATAGTGACGTGGTCACGTGACCAATGTTCAGTAGAGTGCAGTGCTCTTCTACCCAGGGATGATGCATATCAAGCGAAATGGTTTCCGAAGCCCCGCTCAGCTACCACCATGATGAGGTCACATGACCAAGTCACTAGTGATTAGGGACGCACGATCACCATATAGAGCGCTGGAAACTATCTCTACATACCCATGACGCATATCAGACGACGCGGATGGAAAAGCTGTCTTCGAATACGAGAGTGAGAGAGTTGACACGGACAATTCAGTCGTGATTCAGGTCACGTGAGTACTTTCGGGCATGCTGCCATATTGTGTACCCTGGCTTGATCCATATCAAACGAAATGGTTTTTGAAGCCCAGTCTTGCTATGACTAAATGAGTCCACATTGGATGATAACTAGTGACGTGGTCACGTGACCAATGTTCAGTCGAGTGCAGTGCTCTTCCACCCAGGGATGATGCATATCAAACGAAATGGTTTCCGAAGCCCGGCTCAGCGACCACCATGATGAGGTCACATGACCAAGTCACTAGTGATTAGGGACACACGATCACCATATAGAGCGCTGGAAACTATCTCTACATACCCATGACGCATATCAGACGACGCGGATGGAAAAGCTGTCTTCGAATACGAGAGTGAGAGAGTTGACACGGACAATTCAGTCGTGATTCAGGTCACGTGACTACTTTCGGGCATGCTGCCATATTGTGTACCCTGGCTTGATGCATATCAAACGAAATGGTTTTTGAAGCCCAGTCTGACTATGACTAAATGAGTCCACATAGGATGATCAATAGTGACGTGGTCACGTGACCAATGTTCAGTAGAGTGCAGTGCTCTACTACCCAGGGATGATGCATATCAAGCGAAATGGTTTCCGAAGCCCCGCTCAGCTACCACCATGATGAGGTCACATGACCAAGTCACTAGTGATTAGGGACGCACGATCACCATATAGAGCGCTGGAAACTATCTCTACATACCCATGACGCATATCAGACGACGCGGATGGAAAAGCTGTCTTCGAATACGAGAGTGAGAGAGTTGACACGGACAATTCAGTCGTGATTCAGGTCACGTGAGTACTTTCGGGCATGCTGCCATATTGTGTACCCTGGCTTGATCCATATCAAACGAAATGGTTTTTGAAGCCCAGTCTGACTATGACTAAATGAGTCCACATAGGATGATCAATAGTGACGTGGTCACGTGACCAATGTTCAGTCGAGTGCAGTGCTCTTCTACCCAGGGATGATGCATATCAAGCGAAATGGTTTCCGAAGCCCCGCTCAGCTACCACCATGATGAGGTCACATGACCAAGTCACTATTGATTAGGGACGCACGATCACCATATAGAGCGCTGGAAACTATCTCTACATACCCATGACGCCTAAAAGATGACGCGGATGAAGAAGCTCTCTTCGAATACGAGAGTGAGAGAGTTGACACGGACAATTCAGTAGTGATTCAGATCACGTGACTACTTTCGGGCATGCTGCCATATTGTGTACCCTGGCTTGATGCATATCAAACGGAATGGCTTTTGAAGCCCAGTCTGGCTACGACTAAATGAGTCCACATTGGATGATGACTAGTGACATGGTCACGTGACCAATGTTCAGTCGAGTGCAGTGCTCTTCTACCCAGGGATGATGCATATCAAAAGAAATGGTTTCCGAAGCCCGGCTCAGCTACCACCATGATGAGGTCACATGACCAAGTCACTAGTGATTAGGGACGCACGATCACCATATAGAGCGTTGGAAACTATCTCTACATACCCATGATGCATATCAGACGACGCGGATGAAGAAGCTCTCTTGGAATACGAGAGTGAGAGAGTTGACACGGACAATTAAGTAATGATTCAGGTCACGTGACTACTTTCGGGCATGCTGCCATATTGTGTACCCTGGCTTGATGCATATCAAACGAAATGGCTTTTGAAGCCCAGTCTGGCTACGACTAAATGAGTCCACATTGGATGATCACTAGTGACGTGGTCACGTCACCAATGTTCAGTCGCGTGCAGTGCTCTTCTACCCAGGGATGATGCATATCAAGCGAAATGGTTTCCGAAGCCCCGCTCAGCTACCACCATGATGAGGTCACATGACCAAGTCACTAGTGATTAGGGACGCACTATCACCATATAGAGCGCTGGAAACTATCTCTACATACCCATGACGCATATTAGACGACGCGGATGAAGAAGCTCTCTTCGCATACGACAGTGAGAGAGTTGCCACGGACAATTCAGTAGTGATTCAGGTCACGTGACTACTTTCGGCCATGCTGCCATATTGTGTACCCTGGCTTGATGCATATCAAACGAAATGGTTTTTGAAGCCCAGTCGGGCTATGACTAAATGAGTCCACATTGGATGATCACTAGTGACGTGGTCACGTGACCAATGTTCAGTCGAGTGCAGTGCTCTTCCACCCAGGGATGATGCATATCAAACGAAATGGTTTCCGAAGCCCGGCTCAGCTACCACCATGTTGAGATCACATGACCAAGTCACTAGTGATTAGGGACGCACGATCACCATATAGAGCGCTGGAAACTATCTCTACATACCCATGACGCATATCAGACGACGCGGATGAAGAAGCTCTCTTGGAATAGGAGAGTGAGAGAGTTGACACGGACAATTCAGTAATGATTCAGGTCACGTGACTACTTTCGGGCATGCTGCCATAGTGTGTACCCTGGCTTGATGCATATCAAACGAAATGGCTTTTGAAGCCCAGTCTGGCTACGACTAAATGAGTCCACATTGGATGATGACTAGTGACGTGGTCACGTGACCAATGTTCAGTCGAGTGCAGTGCTCTTCTACCCAGGGATGATGCATATCAAAGGAAATGGTTTCCGAAGCCCGGCTCAGCTACCACCATGATGAGGTCACATGACCAAATCACTAGTGATTAGGGACGCACGATCACCATATAGAGCGCTGGAAACTATCTCTACATACCCATGACGCATATCAGACGACGCGGATGAAGAAGCTCTCTTGGAATAGGAGAGTGAGAGAGTTGACACGGACAATTCAGTAATGGTTCAGGTCACGTGACTACTTTCGGGCATGCTGCCATATTGTGTCCCTGGCTTGATGCGTATCAAACGAAATGGCTTTTGAAGCCCAGTCTGGCTACGACTAAATGAGTCCAGATTGGATGATGACTAGTGACGTGGTCACGTGACCAATGATCAGTCGAGTGCAGTGCTCTTCTACCCAGGGTTGATGCATATCAAACGAAATGGTTTCCGAAGCCCGGCTCAGCTACCACCATGATGAGGTCACATGACCAAGTCACTAGTGATTAGGGACACACGATCACCATATAGAGCGCTGGAAACTATCTCTACATACCCATGACGCATATCAGACGACGCGGATGGAAAAG
This sequence comes from Dermacentor variabilis, assembly GCF_050947875.1. NCBI lineage: Eukaryota > Metazoa > Arthropoda > Arachnida > Ixodida > Ixodidae > Dermacentor > Dermacentor variabilis. Next base: position 79,248,312 of record NC_134576.1, on the reverse strand, counting down.
CTCTCTTCGAATACGAGAGTGAGAGAGTTGACACGGACAATTCAGTAATGATTCAGGTCACGTGACTACTTTCGGGCATGCTGCCATATTGTGTACCCTGGCTTGATGCATATCAAACGAAATGGCTTTTGAAGCCCAGTCTGGCTACGACTAAATGAGTCCACATTGGATGATCACTAGTGACGTGGTCACGTCACCAATGTTCAGTCGCGTGCAGTGCTCTTCTACCCACGGATGATGCATATCAAGCGAAATGATTTCCGAAGCCCCGCTCAGCTACCACCATGATGACGTCACATGAACAAGTCACTAGTGATTAGGGACGCACTATCACCATATAGAGCGCTGGAAACTATCTCTACATACCCATGACGCATATTAGACGACGCGGATGAAGAAGCTCTTCGAATACGACAGTGAGAGAGTTGCCACGGACAATTCAGTAGTGATTCAGGTCACGTGACTACTTTCGGGCATGCTGCCATATTGTGTACCCTGGCTTGATGCATATCAAACGAAATGGCTCTTGAAGCCCAGTCTGGCTATGACTAAATGAGTCCACATTGGATGATCACTAGTGACGTGGTCACGTGACCAATGTTCAGTCGAGTGCAGTGCTCTTCCACCCAGGGATGATGCATATCAAACGAAATGGTTTCCGAAGCCCGGCTCAGCTACCACCATGTTGAGATCACATGACCAAGTCACTAGTGATTAGGGACGCATGATCACCATATAGAGCTTTGGAAACTATCTCTACATACCCATGACGCATATCACACGACGCGGATGGAGTAGGTCTCTTAGAATACGAGAGTGAGAGAGTTGACATGGACAATTCAGTAGTGATTCAGGTCAAGTGACTACTTTCGGGCATGCTGCCATATTGTGTACCCTGGCTTGATGCATATCAAACGAAATGGCTTTTGAAGCCCAGTCTGGCTATGACTAAATGAGTCCACATTGGATGATGACTAGTGACGTGGTCACGTGACCAATGTTCAGTCGAGGGCAGTGCTCTTCTACCCAGGGATGATGCATATCAAAGGAAATGGTTTCCGAAGCCCGGCTGAGCTACCACCATGATGAGGTCACATTACCAAGTCACTAGTGATTACGGACGCACGATCACCATATAGAGCGCTGGAAACTATCTCTACATACCCATGACGCATATCAGACGACTCGGATGAAGAAGCTCTCTTGGAATAGGAGAGTGAGAGAGTTGACACGGACAATTCAGTAATGATTCAGGTCACGTGACTACTTTCGGGCATGCTGCCATAGTGTGTACCCTGGCTTGATGCATATCAAACGAAATGGCTTTTGAAGCCCAGTCTGGCTACGACTAAATGAGTCCACATTGGATGATCACTAGTGACGTGGTCACGTCACCAATGTCCAGTCGCGTGCAGTGCTCTTCTACCCAGGGATGATGCATATCAAGCGAAATGGTTTCCGAAGGCCCGCTCAGCTACCACCATGATGAGGTCACATGACCAAGTCACTAGTGATTAGGGACGCACTATCACCATATAGAGCGCTGGAAACTATCTCTACATACCCATGACGCATATTAGACGACGCGGATGAAGAAGCTCTCTTCGCATACGACAGTGAGAGAGTTGCCACGGACAATTCAGTAGTGATTCAGGTCACGTGACTACTTTCGGCCATGCTGCCATATTGTGTACCCTGGCTTGATGCATATCAAACGAAATGGTTTTTGAAGCCCAGTCTGGCTATGACTAAATGAGTCCTCATTGGATGATCACTAGTGACGTGGTCACGTGACCAATGTTCAGTCGAGTGCAGTGCTCTTCCACCCAGGGATGATGCATATCAAACGAAATGGTTTCCGAAGCCCGGCTCAGCTACCACCATGTTGAGATCACATGACCAACTCACTAGTGATTAGGGACGCACGATCACCATATAGAGCGCTGGAAACTATCTCTACATACCCATGACGCATATCAGACGACGCGGATGAAGAAGCTCTCTTGGAATAGGAGAGTGAGAGAGTTGACACGGACAATTCAGTAATGATTCAGGTCACGTGACTACTTTCGGGCATGCTGCCATAGTGTGTACCCTGGCTTGATGCATATCAAACGAAATGGCTTTTGAAGCCCAGTCTGGCTACGACTAAATGAGTCCACATTGGATGATGACTAGTGACGTGGTCACGTGACCAATGTTCAGTCGAGTGCAGTGCTCTTCTACCCAGGGATGATGCATATCAAAGGAAATGGTTTCCGAAGCCCGGCTCAGCTACCACCATGATGAGGTCACATGACCAAATCACTAGTGATTAGGGACGCACGATCACCATATAGAGCGCTGGAAACTATCTCTACATAACCATGACGCATATCAGACGACGCGGATGAAGAAGCTCTCTTGGAATAGGAGAGTGAGAGAGTTGACACGGACAATTCAGTAATGGTTCAGGTCACGTGACTACTTTCGGGCATGCTGCCATATTGTGTCCCTGGCTTGATGCGTATCAAACGAAATGGCTTTTGAAGCCCAGTCTGGCTACGACTAAATGAGTCCACATTGGATGATGACTAGTGACGTGGTCACGTGACCAATGTTCAGTCGAGTGCAGTGCTCTTCTACCCAGGGTTGATGCATATCAAACGAAATGGTTTCCGAAGCCCGGCTCAGCTACCACCATGATGAGGTCACATGACCAAGTCACTAGTGATTAGGGACACACGATCACCATATAGAGCGCTGGAAACTATCTCTACATACCCATGACGCATATCAGACGACGCGGATGGAAAAGCTCTCTTCGAATACGAGAGTGAGAGAGTTGACACGGACAATTCAGTCGTGATTCAGGTCACGTGACTACTTTCGGGCATGCTGCCATATTGTGTACCCTGGCTTGATGCATATCAAACGAAATGGCTTTTGAAGCCCACTCTGGCTACGACTAAATGAGTCCACATTGGATGATGACTAGTGACATGGTCACGTGACCAATGTTCAGTTGAGTGCAGTGCTCTTCTACCCAGGGATGATGCATATCAAAAGAAATGGTTTCCGAAGCCCGGCTCAGCTACCACCATGATGAGGTCACATGACCAAGGCACTAGTGATTAGGGACACACGATCACCATATAGAGCGCTGGAAACTATCTCTACATACCCATGACGCATATCAGACGACGCGGATGGAAAAGCTCTCTTCGAATACGAGAGTGAGAGAGTTGACACGGACAATTCAGTAATGATTCAGGTCACGTGACTACTTTCGGGCATGCTGCCATATTGTGTACCCTGGCTTGATGCATATGAAACGAAATGGCTTTTGAAGCCCCGTCTGGCTACGACTAAATGAGTCCACATTGGATGTTGACTAGTAACGTGGTCACGTGACCAATGTTCAGTCGAGTGCAGTGCTCTTCTACCCAGGGATGATGCATATCAAACGAAATGTTTTCCGAAGCCCGGCTCAGCTACCACCATGATGAGGTCACATGACCAAGGCACTAGTGATTAGGGACGCACGATCACCATATAGAGCGCTGGAAACTATCTCTACATACCCATGATGCATATCAGACGACGCGGATGAAGAAGCTCTCTTGGAATACGAGAGTGAGAGAGTTGACACGGACAATTCAGTAATGATTCAGGTCACGTGACTACTTTCGGGCATGCTGCCATATTGTGTACCCTGGCTTGATGCATATGAAACGAAATGGCTTTTGAAGCCCCGTCTGGCTACGACTAAATGAGTCCACATTGGATGTTGACTAGTGACGTGGTCACGTGACCAATGTTCAGTTGAGTGCAGTGCTCTTCTACCCAGGGATGATGCATATCAAACGAAATGTTTTCCGAAGCCCGGCTCAGCTACCACCATGATGAGGTCACATGACCAAGTCACTAGTGATTAGGGACACACGATCACCATATAGAGCGCTGGAAACTATCTCTACATACCCATGACGCATATCAGACGACGCGGATGGAAAAGCTCTCTTCGAATACGAGAGTGAGAGAGTTGACACGGACAATTCAGTCGTGATTCCTGTCACGTGACTACTTTCGGGCATGCTGCCATATTGTGTACCCTGGCTTGATGAATATCAAACGAAATGGTTTTTGAAGCCCAGTCTGACTATGACTAAATGAGTCCGCATTGGATGATCACTAGTGACGTGGTCACGTGACCAATGTTCAGTCGCGTGCAGTGCTCTTCTACCCAGGGATGATGCATATCAAGCGAAATGGTTTCCGAAGCCCCGCTCAGCTACCACCATGATGAGGTCACATGACCAAGTCACTAGTGATTAGGGACGCACAATCACCATATAGAGCGCTGGAAACTATCTCTACATACCCATGACGCCTATCAGACGACGCGGATGAAGAAGCTCTCTTCGAATACGAGAGTGAGAGGGTTGACACGGACAATTCAGTAGTGATTCAGGTCAAGTGACTACTTTCGGGCATGCTGCCATATTGTGTACCCTGGCTTGATGCATATCAAACGAAATGGCTTTTGAAGCCCAGTCTGGCAACGACTAAATGAGTCCACATTGGATGATGACTAGTGACGTGGTCACGTGACCAATGTTCAGTCGAGTGCAGTGCTCTTCCACCCAGGGATGATGCATATCAAACGAAATGGTTTCCGAAGCCCGGCTCAGCGACCACCATGATGAGGTCACATGACCAAGTCACTAGTGATTAGGGACACACGATCACCATATAGAGCGCTGGAAACTATCTCTACATACCCATGACGCATATCAGACGACGCGGATGGAAAAGCTGTCTTCGAATACGAGAGTGAGAGAGTTGACACGGACAATTCAGTCGTGATTCAGGTCACGTGACTACTTTCGGGCATGCTGCCATATTGTGTACCCTGGCTTGATGCATATCAAACGAAATGGTTTTTGAAGCCCAGTCTGACTATGACTAAATGAGTCCACATAGGATGATCAATAGTGACGTGGTCACGTGACCAATGTTCAGTAGAGTGCAGTGCTCTTCTACCCAGGGATGATGCATATCAAGCGAAATGGTTTCCGAAGCCCCGCTCAGGTACCACCATGATGAGGTCACATGACCAAGTCACTAGTGATTAGGGACGCACGATCACCATATAGAGCGCTGGAAACTATCTCTACATACCCATGACGCATATCAGACGACGCGGATGGAAAAGCTGTCTTCGAATACGAGAGTGAGAGAGTTGACACGGACAATTCAGTCGTGATTCAGGTCACGTGAGTACTTTCGGGCATGCTGCCATATTGTGTACCCTGGCTTGATCCATATCAAACGAAATGGTTTTTGAAGCCCAGTCTGACTATGACTAAATTAGTCCACATAGGATGATCAATAGTGACGTGGTCACGTGACCAATGTTCAGTCGAGTGCAGTGCTCTTCTACCCAGGGATGATGCATATCAAGCGAAATGGTTTCCGAAGCCCCGCTCAGCTACCACCATGATGAGGTCACATGACCAAGTCACTATTGATTAGGGACGCACGATCACCATATAGAGCGCTGGAAACTATCTCTACATACCCATGACGCCTAAAAGATGACGCGGATGAAGAAGCTCTCTTCGAATACGAGAGTGAGAGAGTTGACACGGACAATTCAGTAGTGATTCAGATCACGTGACTACTTTCGGGCATGCTGCCATATTGTGTACCCTGGCTTGATGCATATCAAACGGAATGGCTTTTGAAGCCCAGTCTGGCTACGACTAAATGAGTCCACATTGGATGATGACTAGTGACATGGTCACGTGACCAATGTTCAGTCGAGTGCAGTGCTCTTCTACCCAGGGATGATGCATATCAAAAGAAATGGTTTCCGAAGCCCGGCTCAGCTACCACCATGATGAGGTTACATGACCAAGTCACTAGTGATTAGGGACGCACGATCACCATATAGAGCGTTGGAAACTATCTCTACATACCCATGATGCATATCAGACGACGCGGATGAAGAAGCTCTCTTGGAATACGAGAGTGAGAGAGTTGACACGGACAATTAAGTAATGATTCAGGTCACGTGACTACTTTCGGGCATGCTGCCATATTGTGTACCCTGGCTTGATGCATATCAAACGAAATGGCTTTTGAAGCCCAGTCTGGCTACGACTAAATGAGTCCACATTGGATGATCACTAGTGACGTGGTCACGTCACCAATGTTCAGTCGCGTGCAGTGCTCTTCTACCCAGGGATGATGCATATCAAGCGAAATGGTTTCCGAAGCCCCGCTCAGCTACCACCATGATGAGGTCACATGACCAAGTCACTAGTGATTAGGGACGCACTATCACCATATAGAGCGCTGGAAACTATCTCTACATACCCATGACGCATATTAGACGACGCGGATGAAGAAGCTCTCTTCGCATACGACAGTGAGAGAGTTGCCACGGACAATTCAGTAGTGATTCAGGTCACGTGACTACTTTCGGCCATGCTGCCATATTGTGTACCCTGGCTTGATGCATATCAAACGAAATGGTTTTTGAAGCCCAGTCTGGCTATGACTAAATGAGTCCACATTGGATGATCACTAGTGACGTGGTCACGTGACCAATGTTCAGTCGAGTGCAGTGCTCTTCCACCGAGGGATGATGCATATCAAACGAAATGGTTTCCGAAGCCCGGCTCAGCTACCACCATGTTGAGATCACATGACCAAGTCACTAGTGATTAGGGACGCACGATCACCATATAGAGCGCTGGAAACTATCTCTACATACCCATGACGCATATCAGACGACGCGGATGGAAAAGCTGTCTTCGAATACGAGAGTGAGAGAGTTGACACGGACAATTCAGTCGTGATTCAGGTCACGTGACTACTTTCGGGCATGCTGCCATATTGTGTACCCTGGCTTGATGCATATCAAACGAAATGGTTTTTGAAGCCCAGTCTGTCTATGACTAAATGAGTCCACATAGGATGATCAATAGTGACGTGGTCACGTGACCAATGTTCAGTAGAGTGCAGTGCTCTTCTACCCAGGGATGATGCATATCAAGCGAAATGGTTTCCGAAGCCCCGCTCAGCTACCACCATGATGAGGTCACATGACCAAGTCACTAGTGATTAGGGACGCACGATCACCATATAGAGCGCTGGAAACTATCTCTACATACCCATGACGCATATCAGACGACGCGGATGGAAAAGCTGTCTTCGAATACGAGAGTGAGAGAGTTGACACGGACAATTCAGTCGTGATTCAGGTCACGTGAGTACTTTCGGGCATGCTGCCATATTGTGTACCCTGGCTTGATCCATATCAAACGAAATGGTTTTTGAAGCCCAGTCTGACTATGACTAAATTAGTCCACATAGGATGATCAATAGTGACGTGGTCACGTGACCAATGTTCAGTCGAGTGCAGTGCTCTTCTACCCAGGGATGATGCATATCAAGCGAAATGGTTTCCGAAGCCCCGCTCAGCTACCACCATGATGAGGTCACATGACCAAGTCACTATTGATTAGGGACGCACGATCACCATATAGAGCGCTGGAAACTATCTCTACATACCCATGACGCCTAAAAGATGACGCGGATGAAGAAGCTCTCTTCGAATACGAGAGTGAGAGAGTTGACACGGACAATTCAGTAGTGATTCAGATCACGTGACTACTTTCGGGCATGCTGCCATATTGTGTACCCTGGCTTGATGCATATCAAACGGAATGGCTTTTGAAGCCCAGTCTGGCTACGACTAAATGAGTCCACATTGGATGATGACTAGTGACATGGTCACGTGACCAATGTTCAGTCGAGTGCAGTGCTCTTCTACCCAGGGATGATGCATATCAAAAGAAATGGTTTCCGAAGCCCGGCTCAGCTACCACCATGATGAGGTCACATGACCAAGTCACTAGTGATTAGGGACGCACGATCACCATATAGAGCGTTGGAAACTATCTCTACATACCCATGATGCATATCAGACGACGCGGATGAAGAAGCTCTCTTGGAATACGAGAGTGAGAGAGTTGACACGGACAATTAAGTAATGATTCAGGTCACGTGACTACTTTCGGGCATGCTGCCATATTGTGTACCCTGGCTTGATGCATATCAAACGAAATGGCTTTTGAAGCCCAGTCTGGCTACGACTAAATGAGTCCACATTGGATGATCACTAGTGACGTGGTCACGTCACCAATGTTCAGTCGCGTGCAGTGCTCTTCTACCCAGGGATGATGCATATCAAGCGAAATGGTTTCCGAAGCCCCGCTCAGCTACCACCATGATGAGGTCACATGACCAAGTCACTAGTGATTAGGGACGCACTATCACCATATAGAGCGCTGGAAACTATCTCTACATACCCATGACGCATATTAGACGACGCGGATGAAGAAGCTCTCTTCGCATACGACAGTGAGAGAGTTGCCACGGACAATTCAGTAGTGATTCAGGTCACGTGACTACTTTCGGCCATGCTGCCATATTGTGTACCCTGGCTTGATGCATATCAAACGAAATGGTTATTGAAGCCCAGTCTGGCTATGACTAAATGAGTCCACATTGGATGATCACTAGTGACGTGGTCACGTGACCAATGTTCAGTCGAGTGCAGTGCTCTTCCACCCAGGGATGATGCATATCAAACGAAATGGTTTCCGAAGCCCGGCTCAGCTACCACCATGTTGAGATCACATGACCAAGTCACTAGTGATTAGGGACGCACGATCACCATATAGAGCGCTGGAAACTATCTCTACATACCCATGACGCATATCAGACGACGCGGATGAAGAAGCTCTCTTGGAATAGGAGAGTGAGAGAGTTGACACGGACAATTCAGTAATGATTCAGGTCACGTGACTACTTTCGGGCATGCTGCCATAGTGTGTACCCTGGCTTGATGCATATCAAACGAAATGGCTTTTGAAGCCCAGTCTGGCTACGACTAAATGAGTCCACATTGGATGATGACTAGTGACGTGGTCACGTGACCAATGTTCAGTCGAGTGCAGTGCTCTTCTACCCAGGGATGATGCATATCAAAGGAAATGGTTTCCGAAGCCCGGCTCAGCTACCACCATGATGAGGTCACATGACCAAATCACTAGTGATTAGGGACGCACGATCACCATATAGAGCGCTGGAAACTATCTCTACATACCCATGACGCATATCAGACGACGCGGATGAAGAAGCTCTCTTGGAATAGGAGAGTGAGAGAGTTGACACGGACAATTCAGTAATGGTTCAGGTCACGTGACTACTTTCGGGCATGCTGCCATATTGTGTCCCTGGCTTGATGCGTATCAAACGAAATGGCTTTTGAAGCCCAGTCTGGCTACGACTAAATGAGTCCACATTGGATGATGACTAGTGACGTGGTCACGTGACCAATGTTCAGTCGAGTGCAGTGCTCTTCTACCCAGGGTTGATGCATATCAAACGAAATGGTTTCCGAAGCCCGGCTCAGCTACCACCATGATGAGGTCACATGACCAAGTCACTAGTGATTAGGGACACACGATCACCATATAGAGCGCTGGAAACTATCTCTACATACCCATGACGCATATCAGACGACGCGGATGGAAAAGCTCTCTTCGAATACGAGAGTGAGAGAGTTGACACGGACAATTCAGTCGTGATTCAGGTCACGTGACTACTTTCGGGCATGCTGCCATATTGTGTACCCTGGCTTGATCCATATCAAACGAAATGGTTTTTGAAGCCCAGTCTGACTATGACTAAATTAGTCCACATAGGATGATCAATAGTGACGTGGTCACGTGACCAATGTTCAGTCGAGTGCAGTGCTCTTCTACCCAGGGATGATGCATATCAAGCGAAATGGTTTCCGAAGCCCCGCTCAGCTACCACCATGATGAGGTCACATGACCAAGTCACTATTGATTAGGGACGCACGATCACCATATAGAGCGCTGGAAACTATCTCTACATACCCATGACGCCTAAAAGATGACGCGGATGAAGAAGCTCTCTTCGAATACGAGAGTGAGAGAGTTGACACGGACAATTCAGTAGTGATTCAGATCACGTGACTACTTTCGGGCATGCTGCCATATTGTGTACCCTGGCTTGATGCATATCAAACGGAATGGCTTTTGAAGCCCAGTCTGGCTACGACTAAATGAGTCCACATTGGATGATGACTAGTGACATGGTCACGTGACCAATGTTCAGTCGAGTGCAGTGCTCTTCTACCCAGGGATGATGCATATCAAAAGAAATGGTTTCCGAAGCCCGGCTCAGCTACCACCATGATGAGGTCACATGACCAAGTCACTAGTGATTAGGGACGCACGATCACCATATAGAGCGTTGGAAACTATCTCTACATACCCATGATGCATATCAGACGACGCGGATGAAGAAGCTCTCTTGGAATACGAGAGTGAGAGAGTTGACACGGACAATTAAGTAATGATTCAGGTCACGTGACTACTTTCGGGCATGCTGCCATATTGTGTACCCTGGCTTGATGCATATCAAACGAAATGGCTTTTGAAGCCCAGTCTGGCTACGACTAAATGAGTCCACATTGGATGATCACTAGTGACGTGGTCACGTCACCAATGTTCAGTCGCGTGCAGTGCTCTTCTACCCAGGGATGATGCATATCAAGCGAAATGGTTTCCGAAGCCCCGCTCAGCTACCACCATGATGAGGTCACATGACCAAGTCACTAGTGATTAGGGACGCACTATCACCATATAGAGCGCTGGAAACTATCTCTACATACCCATGACGCATATCAGACGACGCGGATGAAGAAGCTCTCTTGGAATAGGAGAGTGAGAGAGTTGACACGGACAATTCAGTAATGATTCAGGTCACGTGACTACTTTCGGGCATGCTGCCATAGTGTGTACCCTGGCTTGATGCATATCAAACGAAATGGCTTTTGAAGCCCAGTCTGGCTACGACTAAATGAGTCCACATTGGATGATGACTAGTGACGTGGTCACGTGACCAATGTTCAGTCGAGTGCAGTGCTCTTCTACCCAGGGATGATGCATATCAAAGGAAATGGTTTCCGAAGCCCGGCTCAGCTACCACCATGATGAGGTCACATGACCAAATCACTAGTGATTAGGGACGCACGATCACCATATAGAGCGCTGGAAACTATCTCTACATACCCATGACGCATATCAGACGACGCGGATGAAGAAGCTCTCTTGGAATAGGAGAGTGAGAGAGTTGACACGGACAATTCAGTAATGGTTCAGGTCACGTGACTACTTTCGGGCATGCTGCCATATTGTGTCCCTGGCTTGATGCGTATCAAACGAAATGGCTTTTGAAGCCCAGTCTGGCTACGACTAAATGAGTCCACATTGGATGATGACTAGTGACGTGGTCACGTGACCAATGTTCAGTCGAGTGCAGTGCTCTTCTACCCAGGGTTGATGCATATCAAACGAAATGGTTTCCGAAGCCCGGCTCAGCTACCACCATGATGAGGTCACATGACCAAGTCACTAGTGATTAGGGACACACGATCACCATATAGAGCGCTGGAAACTATCTCTACATACCCATGACGCATATCAGACGACGCGGATGGAAAAGCTCTCTTCGAATACGAGAGTGAGAGAGTTGACACGGACAATTCAGTCGTGATTCAGGTCACGTGACTACTTTCGGGCATGCTGCCATATTGTGTACCCTGGCTTGATGCATATCAAACGAAATGGCTTTTGAAGCCCACTCTGGCTACGACTAAATGAGTCCACATTGGATGATGACTAGTGACATGGTCACGTGACCAATGTTCAGTCGAGTGCAGTGCTCTTCTACCCAGGGATGATGCATATCAAAAGAAATGGTTTCCGAAGCCCGGCTCAGCTACCACCATGATGAGGTCACATGACCAAGGCACTAGTGATTAGGGACACACGATCACCATATAGAGCGCTGGAAACTATCTCTACATACCCATGACACATATCAGACGACGCGGATGGAAAAGCTCTCTTCGAATACGAGAGTGAGAGAGTTGACACGGACAATTCAGTAATGATTCAGGTCACGTGACTACTTTCGGGCATGCTGCCATATTGTGTACCCTGGCTTGATGCATATGAAACGAAATGGCTTTTGAAGCCCCGTCTGGCTACGACTAAATGAGTCCACATTGGATGTTGACTAGTGACGTGGTCACGTGACCAATGTTCAGTCGAGTGCAGTGCTCTTCTACCCAGGGATGATGCATATCAAACGAAATGTTTTCCGAAGCCCGGCTCAGCTACCACCATGATGAGGTCACATGACCAAGGCACTAGTGATTAGGGACGCACGATCACCATATAGAGCGCTGGAAACTATCTCTACATACCCATGATGCATATCAGACGACGCGGATGAAGAAGCTCTCTTGGAATACGAGAGTGAGAGAGTTGACACGGACAATTCAGTAATGATTCAGGTCACGTGACTACTTTCGGGCATGCTGCCATATTGTGTACCCTGGCTTGATGCATATGAAACGAAATGGCTTTTGAAGCCCCGTCTGGCTACGACTAAATGAGTCCACATTGGATGTTGACTAGTGACGTGGTCACGTGACCAATGTTCAGTTGAGTGCAGTGCTCTTCTACCCAGGGATGATGCATATCAAACGAAATGTTTTCCGAAGCCCGGCTCAGCTACCACCATGATGAGGTCACATGACCAATCACTAGTGATTAGGGACACACGATCACCATATAGAGCGCTGGAAACTATCTCTACATACCCATGACGCATAACAGACGACGCGGATGGAAAAGCTCTCTTCGAATACGAGAGTGAGAGAGTTGACACGGACAATTCAGTCGTGATTCCGGTCACGTGACTACTTTCGGGCATGCTGCCATATTGTGTACCCTGGCTTGATGAATATCAAACGAAATGGTTTTTGAAGCCCAGTCTGACTATGACTAAATGAGTCCGCATTGGATGATCACTAGTGACGTGGTCACGTGACCAATGTTCAGTCGCGTGCAGTGCTCTTCTACCCAGGGATGATGCATATCAAGCGAAATGGTTTCCGAAGCCCCGCTCAGCTACCACCATGATGAGGTCACATGACCAAGTCACTAGTGATTAGGGACGCACAATCACCATATAGAGCGCTGGAAACTATCTCTACATACCCATGACGCCTATCAGACGACGCGGATGAAGAAGCTCTCTTCGAATACGAGAGTGAGAGGGTTGACACGGACAATTCAGTAGTGATTCAGGTCAAGTGCCTACTTTCGGGCATGCTGCCATATTGTGTACCCTGGCTTGATGCATACCAAACGAAATGGCTTTTGAAGCCCAGTCTGGGTACGACTAAATGAGTCCACATTGGATGATGACTAGTGACGTGGTCACGTGACCAATGTTCAGTCGAGTGCAGTGCTCTTCTACCCAGGGTTGATGCATATCAAACGAAATGGTTTCCGAAGCCCGGCTCAGCTACCACCATGATGAGGTCACATGACCAAGTCACTAGTGATTAGGGACGCACGATCACCATATAGAGCACTGGAAACTATCTCTACATACCCATGACGCCTATCAGACGACGCGGATGAAGAAGCTCTCTTCGAATACGAGAGTGAGAGGGTTGACACGGACAATTCAGTAGTGATTCAGGTCAAGTGACTACTTTCGGGCATGCTGCCATATTGTGTACCCTCGCTTGATGCATATCAAACGAAATGGCTTTTGAAGCCCAGTCTGGCTACGACTAAATGAGTCCACATTGGATGATGACTAGTGACGTGGTCACGTGACCAATGTTCAGTCGAGTGCAGTGCTCTTCTACCCAGGGATGATGCATATCAAAGGAAATGGTTTCCGAAGCCCGGCTCAGCTACAACCATGATGAGGTCACATGACCAAGTCACTAGTGATTAGGGACGCACGATCACCATATAGAGCGCTGGAAACTATCTCTACATACCCATGACGCATATCAGACGACGCGGATGGAGAAGCTCTCTTGGAATACGAGAGTGTGAGAGTTGACACGGACAATTCAGTCGTGATTCAGGTCACGTGACTACTTTCGGGCATGCTGCCATATTGTGTACCCTGGCTTGATCCATATCAAACGAAATGGTTTTTGAAGCCCAGTCTGACTATGACTAAATTAGTCCACATAGGATGATCAATAGTGACGTGGTCACGTGACCAATGTTCAGTCGAGTGCAGTGCTCTTCTACCCAGGGATGATGCATATCAAGCGAAATGGTTTCCGAAGCCCCGCTCAGCTACCACCATGATGAGGTCACATGACCAAGTCACTAGTGATTAGGGACGCACTATCACCATATAGAGCGCTGGAAACTATCTCTACATACCCATGACGCATATCAGACGACGCGGATGAAGAAGCTCTCTTGGAATAGGAGAGTGAGAGAGTTGACACGGACAATTCAGTAATGATTCAGGTCACGTGACTACTTTCGGGCATGCTGCCATAGTGTGTACCCTGGCTTGATGCATATCAAACGAAATGGCTTTTGAAGCCCAGTCTGGCTACGACTAAATGAGTCCACATTGGATGATGACTAGTGACGTGGTCACGTGACCAATGTTCAGTCGAGTGCAGTGCTCTTCTACCCAGGGATGATGCATATCAAAGGAAATGGTTTCCGAAGCCCGGCTCAGCTACCACCATGATGAGGTCACATGACCAAATCACTAGTGATTAGGGACGCACGATCACCATATAGAGCGCTGGAAACTATCTCTACATACCCATGACGCATATCAGACGACGCGGATGAAGAAGCTCTCTTGGAATAGGAGAGTGAGAGAGTTGACACGGACAATTCAGTAATGGTTCAGGTCACGTGACTACTTTCGGGCATGCTGCCATATTGTGTCCCTGGCTTGATGCGTATCAAACGAAATGGCTTTTGAAGCCCAGTCTGGCTACGACTAAATGAGTCCACATTGGATGATGACTAGTGACGTGGTCACGTGACCAATGTTCAGTCGAGTGCAGTGCTCTTCTACCCAGGGTTGATGCATATCAAACGAAATGGTTTCCGAAGCCCGGCTCAGCTACCACCATGATGAGGTCACATGACCAAGTCACTAGTGATTAGGGACACACGATCACCATATAGAGCGCTGGAAACTATCTCTACATACCCATGACGCATATCAGACGACGCGGATGGAAAAGCTCTCTTCGAATACGAGAGTGAGAGAGTTGACACGGACAATTCAGTCGTGATTCAGGTCACGTGACTACTTTCGGGCATGCTGCCATATTGTGTACCCTGGCTTGATGCATATCAAACGAAATGGCTTTTGAAGCCCACTCTGGCTACGACTAAATGAGTCCACATTGGATGATGACTAGTGACATGGTCACGTGACCAATGTTCAGTCGAGTGCAGTGCTCTTCTACCCAGGGATGATGCATATCAAAAGAAATGGTTTCCGAAGCCCGGCTCAGCTACCACCATGATGAGGTCACATGACCAAGGCACTAGTGATTAGGGACACACGATCACCATATAGAGCGCTGGAAACTATCTCTACATACCCATGACACATATCAGACGACGCGGATGGAAAAGCTCTCTTCGAATACGAGAGTGAGAGAGTTGACACGGACAATTCAGTAGTGATTCAGGTCAAGTGACTACTTTCGGGCATGCTGCCATATTGTGTACCCTCGCTTGATGCATATCAAACGAAATGGCTTTTGAAGCCCAGTCTGGCTACGACTAAATGAGTCCACATTGGATGATGACTAGTGACGTGGTCACGTGACCAATGTTCAGTCGAGTGCAGTGCTCTTCTACCCAGGGATGATGCATATCAAAGGAAATGGTTTCCGAAGCCCGGCTCAGCTACAACCATGATGAGGTCACATGACCAAGTCACTAGTGATTAGGGACGCACGATCACCATATAGAGCGCTGGAAACTATCTCTACATACCCATGACGCATATCAGACGACGCGGATGGAGAAGCTCTCTTGGAATACGAGAGTGTGAGAGTTGACACGGACAATTCAGTCGTGATTCAGGTCACGTGACTACTTTCGGGCATGCTGCCATATTGTGTACCCTGGCTTGATCCATATCAAACGAAATGGTTTTTGAAGCCCAGTCTGACTATGACTAAATTAGTCCACATAGGATGATCAATAGTGACGTGGTCACGTGACCAATGTTCAGTCGAGTGCAGTGCTCTTCTACCCAGGGATGATGCATATCAAGCGAAATGGTTTCCGAAGCCCCGCTCAGCTACCACCATGATGAGGTCACATGACCAAGTCACTAGTGATTAGGGACGCACTATCACCATATAGAGCGCTGGAAACTATCTCTACATACCCATGACGCATATCAGACGACGCGGATGAAGAAGCTCTCTTGGAATAGGAGAGTGAGAGAGTTGACACGGACAATTCAGTAATGATTCAGGTCACGTGACTACTTTCGGGCATGCTGCCATAGTGTGTACCCTGGCTTGATGCATATCAAACGAAATGGCTTTTGAAGCCCAGTCTGGCTACGACTAAATGAGTCCACATTGGATGATGACTAGTGACGTGGTCACGTGACCAATGTTCAGTCGAGTGCAGTGCTCTTCTACCCAGGGATGATGCATATCAAAGGAAATGGTTTCCGAAGCCCGGCTCAGCTACCACCATGATGAGGTCACATGACCAAATCACTAGTGATTAGGGACGCACGATCACCATATAGAGCGCTGGAAACTATCTCTACATACCCATGACGCATATCAGACGACGCGGATGAAGAAGCTCTCTTGGAATAGGAGAGTGAGAGAGTTGACACGGACAATTCAGTAATGGTTCAGGTCACGTGACTACTTTCGGGCATGCTGCCATATTGTGTCCCTGGCTTGATGCGTATCAAACGAAATGGCTTTTGAAGCCCAGTCTGGCTACGACTAAATGAGTCCACATTGGATGATGACTAGTGACGTGGTCACGTGACCAATGTTCAGTCGAGTGCAGTGCTCTTCTACCCAGGGTTGATGCATATCAAACGAAATGGTTTCCGAAGCCCGGCTCAGCTACCACCATGATGAGGTCACATGACCAAGTCACTAGTGATTAGGGACACACGATCACCATATAGAGCGCTGGAAACTATCTCTACATACCCATGACGCATATCAGACGACGCGGATGGAAAAGCTCTCTTCGAATACGAGAGTGAGAGAGTTGACACGGACAATTCAGTCGTGATTCAGGTCACGTGACTACTTTCGGGCATGCTGCCATATTGTGTACCCTGGCTTGATGCATATCAAACGAAATGGCTTTTGAAGCCCACTCTGGCTACGACTAAATGAGTCCACATTGGATGATGACTAGTGACATGGTCACGTGACCAATGTTCAGTCGAGTGCAGTGCTCTTCTACCCAGGGATGATGCATATCAAAAGAAATGGTTTCCGAAGCCCGGCTCAGCTACCACCATGATGAGGTCACATGACCAAGGCACTAGTGATTAGGGACACACGATCACCATATAGAGCGCTGGAAACTATCTCTACATACCCATGACACATATCAGACGACGCGGATGGAAAAGCTCTCTTCGAATACGAGAGTGAGAGAGTTGACACGGACAATTCAGTAATGATTCAGGTCACGTGACTACTTTCGGGCATGCTGCCATATTGTGTACCCTGGCTTGATGCATATGAAACGAAATGGCTTTTGAAGCCCCGTCTGGCTACGACTAAATGAGTCCACATTGGATGTTGACTAGTGACGTGGTCACGTGACCAATGTTCAGTCGAGTGCAGTGCTCTTCTACCCAGGGATGATGCATATCAAACGAAATGTTTTCCGAAGCCCGGCTCAGCTACCACCATGATGAGGTCACATGACCAAGGCACTAGTGATTAGGGACGCACGATCACCATATAGAGCGCTGGAAACTATCTCTACATACCCATGATGCATATCAGACGACGCGGATGAAGAAGCTCTCTTGGAATACGAGAGTGAGAGAGTTGACACGGACAATTCAGTAATGATTCAGGTCACGTGACTACTTTCGGGCATGCTGCCATATTGTGTACCCTGGCTTGATGCATATGAAACGAAATGGCTTTTGAAGCCCCGTCTGGCTACGACTAAATGAGTCCACATTGGATGTTGACTAGTGACGTGGTCACGTGACCAATGTTCAGTTGAGTGCAGTGCTCTTCTACCCAGGGATGATGCATATCAAACGAAATGTTTTCCGAAGCCCGGCTCAGCTACCACCATGATGAGGTCACATGACCAATCACTAGTGATTAGGGACACACGATCACCATATAGAGCGCTGGAAACTATCTCTACATACCCATGACGCATAACAGACGACGCGGATGGAAAAGCTCTCTTCGAATACGAGAGTGAGAGAGTTGACACGGACAATTCAGTCGTGATTCCGGTCACGTGACTACTTTCGGGCATGCTGCCATATTGTGTACCCTGGCTTGATGAATATCAAACGAAATGGTTTTTGAAGCCCAGTCTGACTATGACTAAATGAGTCCGCATTGGATGATCACTAGTGACGTGGTCACGTGACCAATGTTCAGTCGCGTGCAGTGCTCTTCTACCCAGGGATGATGCATATCAAGCGAAATGGTTTCCGAAGCCCCGCTCAGCTACCACCATGATGAGGTCACATGACCAAGTCACTAGTGATTAGGGACGCACAATCACCATATAGAGCGCTGGAAACTATCTCTACATACCCATGACGCCTATCAGACGACGCGGATGAAGAAGCTCTCTTCGAATACGAGAGTGAGAGGGTTGACACGGACAATTCAGTAGTGATTCAGGTCAAGTGCCTACTTTCGGGCATGCTGCCATATTGTGTACCCTGGCTTGATGCATACCAAACGAAATGGCTTTTGAAGCCCAGTCTGGGTACGACTAAATGAGTCCACATTGGATGATGACTAGTGACGTGGTCACGTGACCAATGTTCAGTCGAGTGCAGTGCTCTTCTACCCAGGGTTGATGCATATCAAACGAAATGGTTTCCGAAGCCCGGCTCAGCTACCACCATGATGAGGTCACATGACCAAGTCACTAGTGATTAGGGACGCACGATCACCATATAGAGCACTGGAAACTATCTCTACATACCCATGACGCCTATCAGACGACGCGGATGAAGAAGCTCTCTTCGAATACGAGAGTGAGAGGGTTGACACGGACAATTCAGTAGTGATTCAGGTCAAGTGACTACTTTCGGGCATGCTGCCATATTGTGTACCCTCGCTTGATGCATATCAAACGAAATGGCTTTTGAAGCCCAGTCTGGCTACGACTAAATGAGTCCACATTGGATGATGACTAGTGACGTGGTCACGTGACCAATGTTCAGTCGAGTGCAGTGCTCTTCTACCCAGGGATGATGCATATCAAAGGAAATGGTTTCCGAAGCCCGGCTCAGCTACAACCATGATGAGGTCACATGACCAAGTCACTAGTGATTAGGGACGCACGATCACCATATAGAGCGCTGGAAACTATCTCTACATACCCATGACGCATATCAGACGACGCGGATGGAGAAGCTCTCTTGGAATACGAGAGTGTGAGAGTTGACACGGACAATTCAGTCGTGATTCAGGTCACGTGACTACTTTCGGGCATGCTGCCATATTGTGTACCCTGGCTTGATCCATATCAAACGAAATGGTTTTTGAAGCCCAGTCTGACTATGACTAAATTAGTCCACATAGGATGATCAATAGTGACGTGGTCACGTGACCAATGTTCAGTCGAGTGCAGTGCTCTTCTACCCAGGGATGATGCATATCAAGCGAAATGGTTTCCGAAGCCCCGCTCAGCTACCACCATGATGAGGTCACATGACCAAGTCACTATTGATTAGGGACGCACGATCACCATATAGAGCGCTGGAAACTATCTCTACATACCCATGACGCCTAAAAGATGACGCGGATGAAGAAGCTCTCTTCGAATACGAGAGTGAGAGAGTTGACACGGACAATTCAGTAGTGATTCAGATCACGTGACTACTTTCGGGCATGCTGCCATATTGTGTACCCTGGCTTGATGCATATCAAACGGAATGGCTTTTGAAGCCCAGTCTGGCTACGACTAAATGAGTCCACATTGGATGATGACTAGTGACATGGTCACGTGACCAATGTTCAGTCGAGTGCAGTGCTCTTCTACCCAGGGATGATGCATATCAAAAGAAATGGTTTCCGAAGCCCGGCTCAGCTACCACCATGATGAGGTCACATGACCAAGTCACTAGTGATTAGGGACGCACGATCACCATATAGAGCGTTGGAAACTATCTCTACATACCCATGATGCATATCAGACGACGCGGATGAAGAAGCTCTCTTGGAATACGAGAGTGAGAGAGTTGACACGGACAATTAAGTAATGATTCAGGTCACGTGACTACTTTCGGGCATGCTGCCATATTGTGTACCCTGGCTTGATGCATATCAAACGAAATGGCTTTTGAAGCCCAGTCTGGCTACGACTAAATGAGTCCACATTGGATGATCACTAGTGACGTGGTCACGTCACCAATGTTCAGTCGCGTGCAGTGCTCTTCTACCCAGGGATGATGCATATCAAGCGAAATGGTTTCCGAAGCCCCGCTCAGCTACCACCATGATGAGGTCACATGACCAAGTCACTAGTGATTAGGGACGCACTATCACCATATAGAGCGCTGGAAACTATCTCTACATACCCATGACGCATATTAGACGACGCGGATGAAGAAGCTCTCTTCGCATACGACAGTGAGAGAGTTGCCACGGACAATTCAGTAGTGATTCAGGTCACGTGACTACTTTCGGCCATGCTGCCATATTGTGTACCCTGGCTTGATGCATATCAAACGAAATGGTTTTTGAAGCCCAGTCTGGCTATGACTAAATGAGTCCACATTGGATGATCACTAAAGACGTGGTCACGTGACCAATGTTCAGTCGAGTGCAGTGCTCTTCCACCCAGGGATGATGCATATCAAACGAAATGGTTTCCGAAGCCCGGCTCAGCTACCACCATGTTGAGATCACATGACCAAGTCACTAGTGATTAGGGACGCACGATCACCATATAGAGCGCTGGAAACTATCTCTACATACCCATGACGCATATCAGACGACGCGGATGAAGAAGCTCTCTTGGAATAGGAGAGTGAGAGAGTTGACACGGACAATTCAGTAATGATTCAGGTCACGTGACTACTTTCGGGCATGCTGCCATAGTGTGTACCCTGGCTTGATGCATATCAAACGAAATGGCTTTTGAAGCCCAGTCTGGCTACGACTAAATGAGTCCACATTGGATGATGACTAGTGACGTGGTCACGTGACCAATGTTCAGTCGAGTGCAGTGCTCTTCTACCCAGGGATGATGCATATCAAAGGAAATGGTTTCCGAAGCCCGGCTCAGCTACCACCATGATGAGGTCACATGACCAAATCACTAGTGATTAGGGACGCACGATCACCATATAGAGCGCTGGAAACTATCTCTACATACCCATGAAGCATATCAGACGACGCGGATGAAGAAGCTCTCTTGGAATAGGAGAGTGAGAGAGTTGACACGGACAATTCAGTAATGGTTCAGGTCACGTGACTACTTTCGGGCATGCTGCCATATTGTGTCCCTGGCTTGATGCGTATCAAACGAAATGGCTTTTGAAGCCCAGTCTGGCTACGACTAAATGAGTCCACATTGGATGATGACTAGTGACGTGGTCACGTGACCAATGTTCAGTCGAGTGCAGTGCTCTTCTACCCAGGGTTGATGCATATCAAACGAAATGGTTTCCGAAGCCCGGCTCAGCTACCACCATGATGAGGTCACATGACCAAGTCACTAGTGATTAGGGACACACGATCACCATATAGAGCGCTGGAAACTATCTCTACATACCCATGACGCATATCAGACGACGCGGATGGAAAAGCTCTCTTCGAATACGAGAGTGAGAGAGTTGACACGGACAATTCAGTCGTGATTCAGGTCACGTGACTACTTTCGGGCATGCTGCCATATTGTGTACCCTGGCTTGATGCATATCAAACGAAATGGCTTTTGAAGCCCACTCTGGCTACGACTAAATGAGTCCACATTGGATGATGACTAGTGACATGGTCACGTGACCAATGTTCAGTCGAGTGCAGTGCTCTTCTACCCAGGGATGATGCATATCAAAAGAAATGGTTTCCGAAGCCCGGCTCAGCTACCACCATGATGAGGTCACATGACCAAGGCACTAGTGATTAGGGACACACGATCACCATATAGAGCGCTGGAAACTATCTCTACATACCCATGACACATATCAGACGACGCGGATGGAAAAGCTCTCTTCGAATACGAGAGTGAGAGAGTTGACACGGACAATTCAGTAATGATTCAGGTCACGTGACTACTTTCGGGCATGCTGCCATATTGTGTACCCTGGCTTGATGCATATGAAACGAAATGGCTTTTGAAGCCCCGTCTGGCTACGACTAAATGAGTCCACATTGGATGTTGACTAGTGACGTGGTCACGTGACCAATGTTCAGTCGAGTGCAGTGCTCTTCTACCCAGGGATGATGCATATCAAACGAAATGTTTTCCGAAGCCCGGCTCAGCTACCACCATGATGAGGTCACATGACCAAGGCACTAGTGATTAGGGACGCACGATCACCATATAGAGCGCTGGAAACTATCTCTACATACCCATGATGCATATCAGACGACGCGGATGAAGAAGCTCTCTTGGAATACGAGAGTGAGAGAGTTGACACGGACAATTCAGTAATGATTCAGGTCACGTGACTACTTTCGGGCATGCTGCCATATTGTGTACCCTGGCTTGATGCATATGAAACGAAATGGCTTTTGAAGCCCCGTCTGGCTACGACTAAATGAGTCCACATTGGATGTTGACTAGTGACGTGGTCACGTGACCAATGTTCAGTTGAGTGCAGTGCTCTTCTACCCAGGGATGATGCATATCAAACGAAATGTTTTCCGAAGCCCGGCTCAGCTACCACCATGATGAGGTCACATGACCAATCACTAGTGATTAGGGACACACGATCACCATATAGAGCGCTGGAAACTATCTCTACATACCCATGACGCATATCAGACGACGCGGATGGAAAAGCTCTCTTCGAATACGAGAGTGAGAGAGTTGACACGGACAATTCAGTCGTGATTCCGGTCACGTGACTACTTTCGGGCATGCTGCCATATTGTGTACCCTGGCTTGATGAATATCAAACGAAATGGTTTTTGAAGCCCAGTCTGACTATGACTAAATGAGTCCGCATTGGATGATCACTAGTGACGTGGTCACGTGACCAATGTTCAGTCGCGTGCAGTGCTCTTCTACCCAGGGATGATGCATATCAAGCGAAATGGTTTCCGAAGCCCCGCTCAGCTACCACCATGATGAGGTCACATGACCAAGTCACTAGTGATTAGGGACGCACAATCACCATATAGAGCGCTGGAAACTATCTCTACATACCCATGACGCCTATCAGACGACGCGGATGAAGAAGCTCTCTTCGAATACGAGAGTGAGAGGGTTGACACGGACAATTCAGTAGTGATTCAGGTCAAGTGCCTACTTTCGGGCATGCTGCCATATTGTGTACCCTGGCTTGATGCATACCAAACGAAATGGCTTTTGAAGCCCAGTCTGGGTACGACTAAATGAGTCCACATTGGATGATGACTAGTGACGTGGTCACGTGACCAATGTTCAGTCGAGTGCAGTGCTCTTCTACCCAGGGTTGATGCATATCAAACGAAATGGTTTCCGAAGCCCGGCTCAGCTACCACCATGATGAGGTCACATGACCAAGTCACTAGTGATTAGGGACGCACGATCACCATATAGAGCACTGGAAACTATCTCTACATACCCATGACGCCTATCAGACGACGCGGATGAAGAAGCTCTCTTCGAATACGAGAGTGAGAGGGTTGACACGGACAATTCAGTAGTGATTCAGGTCAAGTGACTACTTTCGGGCATGCTGCCATATTGTGTACCCTGGCTTGATGCATATCAAACGAAATGGCTTTTGAAGCCCAGTCTGGCTACGACTAAATGAGTCCACATTGGATGATGACTAGTGACGTGGTCACGTGACCAATGTTCAGTCGAGTGCAGTGCTCTTCTACCCAGGGATGATGCATATCAAAGGAAATGGTTTCCGAAGCCCGGCTCAGCTACAACCATGATGAGGTCACATGACCAAGTCACTAGTGATTAGGGACGCACGATCACCATATAGAGCGCTGGAAACTATCTCTACATACCCATGACGCATATCAGACGACGCGGATGGAGAAGCTCTCTTGGAATACGAGAGTGTGAGAGTTGACACGGACAATTCAGTCGTGATTCAGGTCACGTGACTACTTTCGGGCATGCTGCCATATTGTGTACCCTGGCTTGATGCATATCAAACGAAATGGTTTTTGAAGCCCAGTCTTGCTATGACTAAATGAGTCCACATTGGATGATAACTAGTGACGTGGTCACGTGACCAATGTTCAGTCGAGTGCAGTGCTCTTCCACCCAGGGATGATGCATATCAAACGAAATGGTTTCCGAAGCCCGGCTCAGCGACCACCATGATGAGGTCACATGACCAAGTCACTAGTGATTAGGGACACACGATCACCATATAGAGCGCTGGAAACTATCTCTACATACCCATGACGCATATCAGACGACGCGGATGGAAAAGCTGTCTTCGAATACGAGAGTGAGAGAGTTGACACGGACAATTCAGTCGTGATTCAGGTCACGTGACTACTTTCGGGCATGCTGCCATATTGTGTACCCTGGCTTGATGCATATCAAACGAAATGGTTTTTGAAGCCCAGTCTGACTATGACTAAATGAGTCCACATAGGATGATCAATAGTGACGTGGTCACGTGACCAATGTTCAGTAGAGTGCAGTGCTCTTCTACCCAGGGATGATGCATATCAAGCGAAATGGTTTCCGAAGCCCCGCTCAGCTACCACCATGATGAGGTCACATGACCAAGTCACTAGTGATTAGGGACGCACGATCACCATATAGAGCGCTGGAAACTATCTCTACATACCCATGACGCATATCAGACGACGCGGATGGAAAAGCTGTCTTCGAATACGAGAGTGAGAGAGTTGACACGGACAATTCAGTCGTGATTCAGGTCACGTGAGTACTTTCGGGCATGCTGCCATATTGTGTACCCTGGCTTGATCCATATCAAACGAAATGGTTTTTGAAGCCCAGTCTGACTATGACTAAATGAGTCCACATAGGATGATCAATAGTGACGTGGTCACGTGACCAATGTTCAGTCGAGTGCAGTGCTCTTCTACCCAGGGATGATGCATATCAAGCGAAATGGTTTCCGAAGCCCCGCTCAGCTACCACCATGATGAGGTCACATGACCAAGTCACTATTGATTAGGGACGCACGATCACCATATAGAGCGCTGGAAACTATCTCTACATACCCATGACGCCTAAAAGATGACGCGGATGAAGAAGCTCTCTTCGAATACGAGAGTGAGAGAGTTGACACGGACAATTCAGTAGTGATTCAGATCACGTGACTACTTTCGGGCATGCTGCCATATTGTGTACCCTGGCTTGATGCATATCAAACGGAATGGCTTTTGAAGCCCAGTCTGGCTACGACTAAATGAGTCCACATTGGATGATGACTAGTGACATGGTCACGTGACCAATGTTCAGTCGAGTGCAGTGCTCTTCTACCCAGGGATGATGCATATCAAAAGAAATGGTTTCCGAAGCCCGGCTCAGCTACCACCATGATGAGGTCACATGACCAAGTCACTAGTGATTAGGGACGCACGATCACCATATAGAGCGTTGGAAACTATGTCTACATACCCATGTTGCATATCAGACGACGCGGATGAAGAAGCTCTCTTGGAATACGAGAGTGAGAGAGTTGACACGGACAATTAAGTAATGATTCAGGTCACGTGACTACTTTCGGGCATGCTGCCATATTGTGTACCCTGGCTTGATGCATATCAAACGAAATGGCTTTTGAAGCCCAGTCTGGCTACGACTAAATGAGTCCACATTGGATGATCACTAGTGACGTGGTCACGTCACCAATGTTCAGTCGCGTGCAGTGCTCTTCTACCCAGGGATGATGCATATCAAGCGAAATGGTTTCCGAAGCCCCGCTCAGCTACCACCATGATGAGGTCACATGACCAAGTCACTAGTGATTAGGGACGCACTATCACCATATAGAGCGCTGGAAACTATCTCTACATACCCATGACGCATATTAGACGACGCGGATGAAGAAGCTCTCTTCAAATACGACAGTGAGAGAGTTGCCACGGACAATTCAGTAGTGATTCAGGTCACGTGACTACTTTCGGGCATGCTGCCATATTGTGTACCCTGGCTTGATGCATATCAAACGAAATGGTTTTTGAAGCCCAGTCTGGCTATGACTAAATGAGTTCACATTGGATGATCACTAGGGACGTGGTCACGTGACCAATGTTCAGTCGAGTGCAGTGCTCTTCTACCCAGGGTTGATGCATATCAAACGAAATGGTTTCCGAAGCCCGGCTCAGCTACCACCATGATGAGTTCACATGACCAAGTCACTAGTGATTAGGGACACACGATCACCATATAGAGCGCTGGAAACTATCTCTACATACCCATGACGCCTAAAAGACGACGCGGATGAAGAAGCTCTCTTCGAATACAAGAGTGAGAGAGTTGACACGGACAATTCAGTAGTGATTCAGGTCACGTGACTACTTTCGGGCATGCTGCCATATTGTGTACCCTGGCTTGATGCATATCAAACGAAATGGCTTTTGAAGCCCAGTCTGGCTACGACTAAATGAGTCCACATTGGATGATGACTAGTGACATGGTCACGTGACCAATGTTCAGTCGAGTGCAGTGCTCTTGTACCCAGGGATGATGCATATCAAACGAAATGGTTTCCGAAGCCCGGCTCAGCTACCACCATGATGAGGTCACATGACCAAGTCACTAGTGATTAGAGACACACGATCACCATATAGAGCGCTGGAAACTATCTCTACATACCCATGACGCATATCAGACGACGCGGATGGAAAAGCTCTCTTCGAATACGAGAGTGAGAGAGTTGACACGGACAATTCAGTCGTGATTCCGGTCACGTGACTACTTTCGGGCATGCTGCCATATTGTGTACCCTGGCTTGATGAATATCAAACGAAACGGTTTTTGAAGCCCAGTCTGGCTATGACTAAATGAGTCCGCATTGGAAGATCACTAGTGACGTGGTCACGTGACCAATGTTCAGTCGCGGGCAGTGCTCTTCTACCCAGGGATGATGCATATCAAGCGAAATGGTTTCCGAAGCCCGGCTCAGCTACCACCATGTTGAGGTCACATGACGATGTCACTAGTGATTAGGGACGCATGATCACCATATAGAGCGTTGGAAACTATCTCTACATACCCATGACGCATATCACACGACGCGGATGGAGTAGGTCTCTTATAATACGAGAGTGAGAGAGTTGACATGGACAATTCTGTAGTGATTCAGGTCACGTGACTACTTTCGGGCATGCTGCCATATTGTGTACCCTGGCTTGATGCATATCAAACGAAATGGCTTTTGAAGCCCAGTCTGGCTACGACTAAATGAGTCCACATTGGATGATGACTAGTGACGTGGTCACGTGACCAATGTTCTGTCGGGTGCAGTGCTCTTCTACCCAGGGTTGATGCATATCAAACGAAATGGTTTCCGAAGCCCGGCTCAGCGACCACCATGATGAGGTCACATGACCAAGTCACTATTGATTAGGGACGCACGATCACCATATAGAGCGCTGGAAACTATCTCTACATACCCATGACGCCTAAAAGATGACGCGGATGAAGAAGCTCTCTTCGAATACGAGAGTGAGAGAGTTGACACGGACAATTCAGTAGTGATTCAGATCACGTGACTACTTTCGGGCATGCTGCCATATTGTGTACCCTGGCTTGATGCATATCAAACGGAATGGCTTTTGAAGCCCAGTCTGGCTACGACTAAATGAGTCCACATTGGATGATGACTAGTGACATGGTCGCGTGACCAATGTTCAGTCGAGTGCAGTGCTCTTCTACCCAGGGATGATGCATATCAAAAGAAATGGTTTCCGAAGCCCGGCTCAGCTACCACCATGATGAGGTCACATGACCAAGTCACTAGTGATTAGGGACGCACGATCACCATATAGAGCGTTGGAAACTATCTCTACATACCCATGATGCATATCAGACGACGCGGATGAAGAAGCTCTCTTGGAATACGAGAGTGAGAGAGTTTACACGGACAATTAAGTAATGATTCAGGTCACGTGACTACTTTCGGGCATGCTGCCATATTGTGTACCCTGGCTTGATGCATATCAAACGAAATGGCTTTTGAAGCCCAGTCTGGCTACGACTAAATGAGTCCACATTGGATGATCACTAGTGACGTGGTCACGTCACCAATGTTCAGTCGCGTGCAGTGCTCTTCTACCCAGGGATGATGCATATCAAGCGAAATGGTTTCCGAAGCCCCGCTCAGCTACCACCATGATGAGGTCACATGACCAAGTCACTAGTGATTAGGGACGCACTATCACTATAGAGCGCTGGAAACTATCTCTACATACCCATGACGCATATTAGACGACGCGGATGAAGAAGCTCTCTTCAAATACGACAGTGAGAGAGTTGCCACGGACAATTCAGTAGTGATTCAGGTCACGTGACTACTTTCGGGCATGCTGCCATATTCTGTACCCTGGCTTGATGCATATCAAACGAAATGGTTTTTGAAGCCCAGTCTGGCTATGACTAAATGAGTTCACATTGGATGATCACTAGTGACGTGGTCACGTGACCAATGTTCAGTCGAGTGCAGTGCTCTTCCACCCAGGGATGATGCATATCAAACGAAATGGTTTCCGAAGCCCGGCTCAGCTACCACCATGTTGAGGTCACATGACCAAGTCACTAGTGATTAGGGACGCATGATCACCATATAGAGCGTCGGAAACTATCTCTACATACCCATGACGCATATCACACGACGCGGATGGAGTAGGTCTCTTAGAATACGAGAGTGAGAGAGTTGACACGGACAATTCAGTAGTGATTCAGGTCAAGTGACTACTTTCGGGCATGCTGCCATATTGTGTACCCTGGCTTGATGCATATCAAACGAAATGGCTTTTGAAGCCCAGTCTGGCTACGACTAAATGAGTCCACATTGGATGATGAATAGTGACGGGGTCACGTGACGAATGTTCAGTCGAGTGCAGTGCTCTTCTACCCAGGGATGATGCATATCAAAGGAAATGGTTTCCGAAGCCCGGCTCAGCTACCACCATGATGAGGTCACATTACCAAGTCACTAGTGATTACGGACGCACGATCACCATATAGAGCGCTGGAAACTATCTCTACATACCCGTGACGCATATCAGACGACGCGGATGAAGAAGCTCTCTTGGAATAGGAGAGTGAGAGAGTTGACACGGACAATTCAGTAATGATTCAGGTCACGTGACTACTTTCGGGCATGCTGCCATATTGTGTACCCTGGCTTGATGCATATCAAACGAAATGGCTTTTGAAGC
Source organism: Dermacentor variabilis (assembly GCF_050947875.1). Taxonomy (NCBI): domain Eukaryota; kingdom Metazoa; phylum Arthropoda; class Arachnida; order Ixodida; family Ixodidae; genus Dermacentor; species Dermacentor variabilis. Next base: position 79,218,590 of record NC_134576.1, on the reverse strand, counting down.
CCAGTCTGGCTACGACTAAATGAGTCCACATTGGATGATGACTAGGGACGTGGTCACGTGACCAATGTTCAGTCGAGTGCAGTGCTCTTCTACCGAGGGTTGATGCATATCAAACGAAATGGTTTCCGAAGCCCGGCTCAGCTACCACCATGATGAGTTCACATGACCAAGTCACTAGTGATTAGGGACGCACGATCACCATATAGAGTGCTGGAAACTATCTCTACATACCCATGACGCATATCAGACGACGCGGAAGAAGAAGCTCTCTTGGAATAGGAGACTGAGAGAGTTGACACGGACAATTCAGTAATGATTCAGGTCACGTGACTACTTTCGGGCATGCTGCCATATTGTGTACCCTGGCTTGATGCATATCAAACGAAATGGCTTTTGAAGCCCAGTCTGGCTACGACTAAAGGAGTCCACATTGGATGATGACTAGTGACGTGGTCACGTGACCAATGTTCAGTCGAGTGCAGTGCTCTTCTACCCAGGGTTGATGCATATCAAACGAAATGGTTTCCGAAGCCCGGCTCAGCTACCACCATGATGAGGTCACATGACCAAGTCACTAGTGATTAGGGACACACAATCACCATATAGAGCGCTGGAAACTATCTCTACATACCCATGACGCATATCAGACGACGCGGATGGAAAAGCTCTCTTCGAATACGAGAGTGAGAGAGTTGACACGGACAATTCAGTCGTGATTCAGGTCACGTGACTATTTTCGGGCATGCTGCCATATTGTGTACCCTGGCTTGATGCATATCAAACGAAATGGTTTTTGAAGCCTAGTGTGGCTATGACTAAATGAGTCCACATAGGATGATCGATAGTGACGTGGTCACGCGACCAATGTTCAGTCGAGTGCAGTGCTCTTCTACCCAGGGATGATGCATATCAAGCGAAATGGTTTCTGAAGCCCCGCTCAGCTACCACCATGATGAGGTCACATGACCAAGTCACTAGTGATTAGGGACGCACGATCACCATATAGAGCGCTGGAAACTATCTCTACATACCCATGACGCCTATCAGACGACGCAGATGAAGAAGCTCTCTTCGAATACGAGAGTGAGAGAGTTGACACGGACAATTCAGTAGTGATTCAGGTCAAGTGACTACTTTCGGGCATGCTGCCATATTGTGTACCCTGGCTTGATGCATATCAAACGAAATGGCTTTTGAAGCCCAGTCTGGCTACGATTAACTGAGTCCATACTGGATGATGACTAGTGACGTGGTCACGTGACCAATGTTCAGTCGAGTGCAGTGCTCTTCTACCCAGGGATGATGCATATCGAAGGAAATGGTTTCCGAAGCCCGGCTCAGCTACCACCATGATGAGGTCACATGACCAAGTCAATAGTGATTAGGGACGCACGATCACCATATAGAGCGCTGGAAACTATCTCTACATACCCATGACGCATATCAGACGACGCGGATGAAGAAGCTCTCATGGAATAGGAGAGTGAGAGAGTTGACACGGACAATTCAGTAATGATTCAGGTCACGTGACTACTTTCGGGCATGCTGCTATATTGTGTACCCTGGCTTGATGCATATCAAAGGAAATGGCTTTTGAAGCCCAGTCTGGCTACGACTATATGAGTCCACATTGGATGATGACTAGTGACGTGGTAACGTGAACAATGTTCAGTCGAGTGCAGTGCTCTTCCACCCAGGGATGATGCATATCAAACGAAATGGTTTCCGAAGCCCGGCTCAGCTACCACCATGATGAGGTCACATGACCAAGTCACTAGTGATTAGGGACGCACGATCACCATATAGAGCGCTGGAAACTATCTCTACACACCCATGACGCATATCAGGCGACGCGGATGAAGAAGCTCTCTTGGAATACGAGAGTGAGAGAGTTGACACGGACAATTCAGTAATGATTCAGGTCACGTGACTACTTTCGGGCATGCTGCCATATTGTGTACCCTGGCTTGATGCATATCAAACGAAATGGCTTTTGAAGCCCAGTCTGGCTACGACTAAATGAGTCCACATTGGATGATGACTAGTGACGTGGTCACGTGACCAATGTTCAGTCGAGTGCAGTGATCTTCTACCCAGGGATGATGCATATCAAACGAAATGGTTTCCGAAGCCCGGCTCAGCTACCACCATGATGAGGTCACATGACCAAGTCACTAGTGATTAGGGACACACGATCACCATATAGAGCGCTGGAAACTATCTCTACATACCCATGACGCATATCAGACGACGCGGATGGAAAAGCTCTCTTCGAATACGAGAGTGAGAGAGTTGACACGTACAATTCAGTCGTGATTCCGGTCACGTGACTACTTTCGGGCATGCTGCCATATTGTGTACCCTGGCTTGATGAATATCAAACGAAATGGTTTTTGAAGCCCAGTCTGGCTATGACTAAATGAGTCCACATTGGATGATAACTAGTGACGTGGTCACGTGACCAATGTTCAGTCGAGTGCAGTGCTCTTCCACCCAGGGATGATGCATATCAAACGAAATGGTTTCCGAAGCCCGGCTCAGCTACCACCATGTTGAGGTCACATGACCAAGTCACTAGTGATTAGGGACGCATGATCACCATATAGAGCGTTGGAAACTATCTCTACATACCCATGACGCATATCAGACGACGCGGATGAAGAAGCTCTCATGGAATAGGAGAGTGAGAGAGTTGACACGGACAATTCAGTAATGATTCAGGTCACGTGACTACTTTCGGGCATGCTGCTATATTGTGTACCCTGGCTTGATGCATATCAAAGGAAATGGCTTTTGAAGCCCAGTCTGGCTACGACTAAATGAGTCCACATTGGATGATGACTAGTGACGTGGTAACGTGACCAATGTTCAGTCGAGTGCAGTGCTCTTCCACCCAGGGATGGTGCATATCAAACGAAACGGTTTCCGAAGCCCGGCTCAGCTACCACCATGATGAGGTCACATGACCAAGTCACTAGTGATTAGGGACACACGATCACCATATAGAGCGCTGGAAACTATCTCTACATACCCATGACGCATATCAGACGACGCGGATGGAAAAGCTCTCTTCGAATACGAGAATGAGAGAGTTGACACGGACAATTCAGTCGTGATTCCGGTCACGTGACTACTTTCGGGCATGCTGCCATATTGTGTACCCTGGCTTGATGAATATCAAACGAAATGGTTTTTGAAGCCCAGTCTGGCTATGACTAAATGAGTCCACATTGGATGATCACTAGTGACGTGGTCACGTGACCAATGTTCAGTCGCGTGCAGTGCTCTTCTACCCAGGGATGATGCATATCAGGCGAAATGGTTTCCGAAGCCCCGCTCAGCTACCACCATGATGAGGTCACATGACCAAGTCACTAGTGATTAGGGACGCACGATCACCATATAGAGCACTGGAAACTATCTCTACATACCCATGACGCATATTAGACGACGCGGATGACGAAGCTCTCTTCGAATACGAGAGTGAGAGAGTTGACACGGACAATTCAGTAGTGATTCAGGTCACGTGACTACTTTCGGGCATGCTGCCATATTGTGTACCCTGGCTTGATGCATATCAAACGAAATGGCTTTTGAAGCCCAGTCTCGCTACGACTAAATGAGTCCACATTGGATGATGACTAGTGACGTGGTCACGTGACCAATGTTCAGTCGAGTGCAGTGCTCTTCTACCCAGGGTTGATGCATATCAAACGAAATGCTTTCCGAAGCCCGGCTCAGCTACCACCATGATGAGGTCATATGACCAAGTCACTAGTGATTAGGGACGCACGATCACCATATAGAGCGCTGGAAACTATCTCTACATACCCATGACGCCTATCGGACGACGCAGATGAAGAAGCTCTCTTCGAATACGAGAGTGAGAGAGTTCACACGGACAATTCAGTAGAGATTCTGGTCACGTGACTACTTTCGGGCATGCTGCCATATTGTGTACCCTGGCTTGATGCATATCAAACGAAATGGCTTTTGAAGCCCAGTCTCGCTACGACTAAATGAGTCCACATTGGATGATGACTAGTGACGTGGTCACGTGACCAATGTTCAGTCGAGTGCAGTGCTCTTCTACCCAGGGATGATGCATATCAAAGGAAATGGTTTCCGAAGCCCGGCTCAGCTACCACCATGATGAGGTAACATGACCAAGTCACTAGTGATTAGGGACGCACGATCACCATATAGAGCGCTGGAAACTATCTCTACATCCCCATGACGCATATCAGACGACGCGGATGAAGAAGCTCTCTTGGAATAGGAGAGTGAGAGAGTTGACACGGACAATTCAGTAATGATTCAGGTCACGTGACTACTTTCGGGCATGCTGCCATATTGTGTACCCTGGCTTGATGCATATCGAACGAAATGGTTTTTGGAGCCCAGTCTGGCTATCGCTACAATGTGGCTTCATGTTGTCGCTAGTGACTCTTATCACGTGGCCTTATTCGAAAGCACTGCACTCGTTTGTATCCTGGCCTGATGCATATCAAACGAAATTGTGTTGGGAGTCTGGTTCGGCTATAACTCTTATGAGCTCATTCTAGGTAATCTGCCAACATAGCACACCAGCATTGATCAAGCATAGGCCAATCCTGGCAGAAATTGGTACGAATCTTCAACCAATAGTAGCATATCGGCAATGTGCCACACAATCCAATGTTGGCCCAGGATTAAAGCCAATATTGCAACAATGTTATGCCAATGCAGGAACCATTGTGCTGCCAGCATACGACTAGTGTTGAACCATATCGTTGCCAATATTAATGTCAGCTTTGAGTCAATGCAGCAACCATTGTGCTGCCAGCGTAGGGCCATTGTTGAGCCATATCGTTGCCATTATTGATTCCAGCTTTGAGCCAATGACGAATATTGGAGGTACGCTGGCTTTAGAGTACACAGCTATTGTGATTGCGAACCTTTTGGTAGCGGCATTTTTTATAGTAATTGTCGCCATACCTTTTCCCTCAATAGTAGCCAGGAAAGCTTGACAAAAAGATATGTCAAGAAGCAGAACTCCTATATAGTTGCAAATAATAATAAAATAATACTGAAATTCACATTTCGACGGTTCATTGGCGAATAAATTTGCACAAACAGGCATATTCCAGTGACCTCGATAGGTGACGCTTGGTTAAGTTCGAACAGTTTATTTACAGACCACGCCCTCAGGAGTGGAAGTGGGCAAGGTGCCCAGCACAATGAGCTCGCCAAGGTTTTAGGGCAGGGAGCTGACATCGGTAGGCAGGTTGGTCAGTGCTTCTTGGACGGCGGGCTGGGCAGGCCCCCGAGGACCACGAGAACGCGGTGGTTTCGTTGAATTTTCCACCACTTCCCATAGCGACTTCACCATTACTTGCAGGAGATGCTTGCAATATAAAATGAAAATGGCTTGGCTTGATAAAAGCAAAGCCCTTGAATTTGGGTGAAATTCACAAACAGATTTACACGTATTCTACTTGGGGCACCATTCAAACGCTACGAATAAGAAGAACTATGTAATTGCAGGCACTCTACATTAGCCAGGGCTGTTTCAGTATTGTATATACCGCGTGATTTCGCTTGGTTTGGCAGCATTTTATAACATTCATTCTAAAGTATCCCAAAAGAATTGTCGATTCGGCTCACAGTTTTTCCGCTCAGTAAAAGTTGATGGGTCGACATGAGCAATTTAGCAGCACCTAAATTTCCACAGGCAAGAAATTAGGAAAATAAGAAAGCATATTTCAGAGATTCTTACGGCTGTGGGCTAACCTACTGTGATAGCACCATTTTCCAGCTGTGAGGACCACCATTTCATTTTTTATCGCCTGCTTGTTCCTGCAATAATTGCGTTCTTCCACTTCAGGTAACTCGACAACGATCTGGCGGTTATATGAAAATCTATTCATTTAAAAAAGTCTGCTGAGAAAATATGTATTATCATATCTGAAATGTAACCGTTGCACATAAAAACTCTTAAATTTCTAGTCAACCTATAGTTATGGTGCACACATGAATGGCCCAAGCTTATAGCAGGCAAACGCAATATAACGTTGCAATCGCCACCACACATTGTTCTTTATTCCATGCAAAATTGATGCAGTGCTGAGCATGAATAGGGAAAAATTCAACGTTAAAGACGCAGCGAAACCATGAGAAATGTTAGAACGTCAACAGTAATATACACACAAATCGTGGAATTAAAAAGTGAAGAGAAACAGCATTGGGGGGAGCAGCTGGACATAATTTTAAAGACAAAAGTGTCCTGAAATTGAGGCCTTTGAAACAACCTTACTTCTAAAACACAAAACTGAATGTGTTGTTTCCTATTTAACTTCGTCTGGCTCCTTATAAAACTTATAACATGCGCAAAACAAATGCACTCACCATTGCAAGATCCACGGTTCTGTGTATCCGAGTTCATCCCACATCGAGGACAGTGGCCACTAGCGCCGTCTTTTTCCTGCTTGTTGTTTCGCTTATCATTAATTCTAGCACTCACAAACATTCGTGCCCACTTTGCTGCGTATTTCAATATGTAGGCTTCGCAGTAGGAATGACGACCGCAAGCGAACATTTTTCGCGATAGGAGTGCGCTGACAAGAACGGACAAGACTGCAAGCACTCAGGTGGTGTTGTGTCCAGTCGGTGCTAGCTATGCACAGAAGGAAAGGGTTAAAGAAAGGGTGAATGAAGAAAACTGCACTAAAAGCCACACTTTCCCCCGCTGGACCTAGCCCGACCGTGTTCTTCGGGCGGCAGCGACGGAGGGAGACAAAGACGACAATAGTAACCCCGCCGCGTTCACCCCTGCCTGCGAGAGCAGCCAATCCGACACAGCAGCTTGTAGCTGTCTGAGCGCTTGATTGATAGCATTGACCAGGCTCACGCGGGTGCGTGACGGAGATGCAAGTAGGGGCGAAAAAAATCGGGAATGGCGCCGTGCCAAAGACAGGCAACGACGAGAGGATGTTGACACGGACAAGCACAAACTTCCAACTAATTTTTCTTTCTGTTAGGGGCACTCATAAAAGAGCTTACTACACATGTGCGAACAAACAAATATATTGAAATAGGAGCATGATGATAATATCATTGCAACTTCCCATGCATGCTAAACAAAGTTTCACTAATACATATGCGCTCCATCTCGATGCAATATAAAACGGTTCCATCAGCTCTGCGGCACTATAATTCTCGATTCTTCTGAGAAATATGATCCTCTGAAGCCGCGGAGCGTAATGCAAAATATACAATGTGCAGACAAATGCGCAATACGGTTGTTTTTTATGCAAAGCTCATGTTACCAAGCATGACCAATAAAGCAGTGGCTAGTTTGCCCGTTATGCGACTTCTCCTGCTTGCTACGTCGTGCATTGGCTTTTCTGTTCAGGGGCGCATGTCGGTGAAGGCGAAGTGCATAAACGGCTGCCATACCACGCATTCAGTTGACATGGAACAACCACAGGTGGTTAGTACAAATCCCGTCCCACCTTGCCCCTACGGCGCGCCTCATAATCACATTGTGGTTTAGGCACGCATAACTCCATATTTTAAATTTTTATTGGCATTTTTAAGCATCACTTAAGCTTAATACATTTGCTTACTTCAAGCCCTGCGTTATTCCAAGAAAGCCAGCTTAGTAAACCATGTTGGCAAATCAATGCGAATGTCGGTCCAATATTTCCCGTCTTTTTGAATGGCAGGGCTAATATTCTGTGTTGCATGGGCAAACAACCTTGGATCTCTGTCACAGTGGCACCGCCAATATTCGATTCAAGCTATATATCTTAGGCCGTCATTGGGCAGGCAGTCAGAATGGCAGAACCACTATTTGAACCACGCTGTTAACTTTAGGCCATCATTGGGCAAGCAATCAGAATGGCACAGCCAATATTGGAACCACGCTGTCAACCTTAGGCCATCACTGGGCCAGGAACTGCCAACGCGTATCGAACGTGGGCCCGAGCTGACGTGCAGAATCGGTAGTGACTGCTAAAAAATTGCCGCATTGCAACAGAGTGCACTGTTTTTCTAACCCAGGGTATGATGCATGTCATACAAAATTACTTTAAAAGCCCTTGTCAGCTGTCCTTTTGATGAGCTCACGTGAGGCATTCGCTGGTGATTAGTGTTATGTGAACATGACCGGGCATGATGCACTCCTTTACTATTCAGTGTAGATGCACAGTAATCTGGATAGCTTTAAAGCCTTGTCAAACTAGCACTATAATGAGCTCACATAGGCAAAGATTTGCGAATAGCATTATGTGAAAGCATGTCTTAGCATAGTGCGGTCTTCTATCTACATATTATATGTAGCAAAGAAGAAATTTCTTAAACTTTCTTGCGCTATCATCACATAATGCTCACTTTGGAGATTCGCGATCCTTTGCCTGCTCATTTTACGTGGTTTAACGTCTCAAACCCGACTCAGCATACCAGGGATACTGTGGAGCAGGGCTCTAGGGGGTATAGACCACGTAGGGTTCTTTGACGTACACTGACATCGCACAGTAAACGGGCCTCTAGCACTTCGCCTCCATGGAAATGGAACCGCTGCCGTCGGATCGAACTCGCGTCTTTTCATGCCACCAGCCGAGCACATTAACCACTGAGCCACCGCGGCAGTGCAGGTTCGCCAGTGATTGCAGTATCTTGACGAAATTCGATCGTAGTGCATCATTTCAGTGCCCTAGTTCCACTGGCAGCAGTCACGGATTTCGCCGGGGTTTCTCCCAAGCCGCAGCGGAGCACGGAGTTACAGTGTTCTAGAAGGCTGGGTACTATTCAGAATGCGGCGCGCTTCAATGGGAGGCGCTGTGAGAAAAAGGCGGTGGGCCGCGCGTTGCTCTCCCGTCGAATAGCGGAGGAGAAATGCTGGCTGTCTGCCTCGCCGCGTTGCTGCATTGAGCAGGTTTCAGCGCTGTCGTTGAAAAAAAGGGAGCGATTTCAGCTGGCTGTAGTTGTGAGGCTAAGAAAAGCACAAACAGTATGCCCGGGGGATTGCAAAACTATACAAATTATGACAAAAAATGGGGAGCGGTTCCCTGTCACATGTGGACATTGTACAATATGCCTCCCGCAAGACGGGGCTTCAACGGGACATCCTGAGGAAGTATATAGAATGAAAACCCATTGAAAAAGCAATGCACTGCAAGTCAGGAGGCCAGCGAACGCGTAGTAGCAGTGGAGTGACGAGGAGGGCGAACGAAGGACAGAGGGAACGAAACAGTGGAAGGGAGGATTGGAAAACCATTCAGGAAGGACCCAGGAGGCAACGGTTGAGCAAGAGCGAAAAGGTGTAAAAGAAGAGGAAAACAAATGAACAGGAAAAGGCAAAAATAGAAGCAAGGTGCGAAAAAAAATCCGTGAGAAGAAAATGAAGTGTCAATAAATTCAAGGGAAGAGAGGCAAAGAAAGAAGCACGAAATATTAAGGGAAACGACGAAAATAAATGTGGGTGAGCACTGCAGAAAAATTATTCACGAAGTTCGCGGGAAAAAAAATGTGTTTAGATTTTTATGATAATGTTTGATACAACGTTGTCTGGCAGAAGTGCTTCGATCAGGCCTAAGTTCTCTGGTAAGGCCGGTGACACTTTTCGCGATCATTTCGTTTTCGCGATCACTTTTCGTTTTGTGAAAACGACACGCAGCTGCAGTCCTCGTTTTGAGGAATGGTACCGCTGATAAGATTTCCAGATGAAAATCAGTCGAATGTAGGTGGGCCTAGGAGGCAGTTTTTCCGTGTATATATGTGAAGATAACTGGTGGCTTTCATATCAGTGAAAATGTCCCACTATATGCGGAGATAACGTGCGTCGAAGACCGAAAGGCAATGATCCGTAAATAGTGAAAGTTGGTAGCAATTTCATCACAATTATCAATGCGTAGTCTTTTTATTTATTTCCGCTGTTGGTGCTTTATTATGTTAAATTTGAATGGTAGCTAGCAGTGGTCGATCGCTGAGGTGGTGCTGGAGGGACGTGAAGCTTATAAAGTGCGAATTAGTATCATCGAAGAGCTAGCGGCAGCGCGGGTTGGCTCAATAGCCACTTAAATGAGCTTTCACAGCGAACTCAGGTGCGACCCCGCAGGGGCGTCTGCGTAAGCAGGCGTTTGGTGTGTTGCGACACCACGTACCCGAGCACACGAGGGTTGGACCCTCCCGCGTGTAGCCGTGCGCGGCTTAGGCGTGTCCGGGGAAAGGGGGATCCTGGGGGTTGAGCCAATGCCGAGTGTTCGGATTTTTAAGGCCCCCCGGCGGAGGCAACACACCTCTTTGGCCTCTGCTTCACATAGACGGCACCCCCGGACTGACCCACCCGGGGGAAATCGGCAGTCGCCTTTTCCTGTCTCTCTCTTCCTATAACCTTCGTCTTTCCCTTACTTTCCACCTTTCCTGTCTCCTTCTCTCTTCTATTCACTTCCTTCTTCTTGGCGGCAAGGGTTAACCCTGTGTGGCTATCCAACCTTGGGTACACCATATTTGGTTATAGTGGCGGCGTACGGCGGGCGTCATGCAGACTTGCATGCAAGCTCTGCCGCGTCCCCTCGTTGGGCTCCGTGGTGGGCGGTCGGCGCTGTTGCCGAATTTTTATGTATTTCATGGAAACTTCTTTTCCCAAACTTCCTGATCGCCCTCAGAAACGAGGGCGCACCGAAGATCTCTTCCAATTTTTCGGACGACAAGTCCACAACTTTCCGCGATTCCACGTGATTCACTCAGAAAAGCCAGACAAACTAGTGCGATCCATTTCACCGTTCCTTGTATCCAAGTCTTTGACCGAAGTTTTCGGTACAGGATATAAGGTGTCGAGAATGTCAAGTGGTGATCTCCTTTTGGAGCTCCAAAACCAGAAGCAGTATGAGAAGCTGCCAAAACTTGTGTCATTTGGAGAGACCCAAGTAACAGTAACCCCGCACCGTACCATGAACACAAGCCGCGGTGTTGTCTCGGACGATGACTTGCTGGAGCTCACTGAGGATGAACTCTTGGACGGCTTCAGTGATCAGAATGTTATCAATGTTAAAAGAATTAAGATCAGGCGTGACAGCAAAGAAATCAAGACCAAACACCTTATATTGACTTTGGGCTCAAGTATTCTGCCCGAGTCTGTAGAGGCCGGGTACGTCAAGCTCCGGGTTAGGCCATATGTCCAAAACCCCCTTAGATGTTTCAAATGCCAACACTTCGGCCACAGTTCGCAGAGTTGCCGAGGCCGTGAAACCTGTGCGAAGTGCAGTGCCCACGAGCATAATTCTGAAGCTTGCAAGAACACTCTCCATTGTGTAAACTGTGAAGGTGAGCACGCCGCATACTCGCGGTCGTGCCCGTCCTGGAAAAAAGAGAAAGACATAGTCACAATCAAAGTTAAGGAAAACATATCGTTCAAAGAGGCACGCAGGCGGGTGTCCTTCCTGCCAAAGAACACCTTTGCCGAAGTGGCGCGTCAGGGGGCAGCGCCACAACGGTCTCCGGTGGCTATCCGACCCACAGGCAGTGAGTCGGCAGTTACGCCATCTGCCCCCACGGTGGTTGCAGCTAGCGCTGCTCCGCCTACTCAGCAAACGGGGCCATCGACCCCGAAGGTGGGCGCAGCCGAGGCTGCCCCAACCTCCCCGGCCCCTTCCAGCGCTGGCAACAGCCGGCGCAGCCAAATCCCGCAGGGGGCCCCATCGACCTCCGGGCTGGTGGGCGCAGGGGTCTTGCCCTCCAAGGCAGGACTCTCCCTTGTAACTTCTCGCTCGCAATAGCACGTGTCCGGCGCCTCACAAGAGGCAATGGACACTGCACCTGTCCTCAAGGCGCACCAAACGCCTAAGGAGCGTCGAGACTCTCTCGAACGCTCCAGAAAGGGCAGAACTCCCGTTACAGGGCCTCGAAAGAGCTCTGCAACCTAAGACAACACCTCCATTTCCATACACACAGCACTTATTTCCTTCCAAGATGGCTACACAAATAATTCAATGGAATGTCAGAGGTCTTCTTAGGAACCTTGATGACGTACAAGAGCTTATCCAAAAACAAAATACAAAAGTGCTGTGTCTACAGGAAACACACTTAACACCACAACACACAAACTTTCTCCTACCGTATGTCAAGTTCCGCAAAGATCGCGATGATGCCGTCGTATCATCAGGCGGTGTTGCCATTTTAATTCATAAAAGTATCTCCTGTCAGCGTTTACAGCTATAAACGCCCCTCGAAGCAGTGGCGGTTCGAGCTGTTCTTCTAAATAAACTCGTCACCATTTGCTCGCTTTACGTACCCCCACTTTACAAATTAACGAAGCATGAATTCCAATCCTTTATTGATCAATTGCCAGAACCTTACGTTGGTCTTGGCGATTTCAATGCGCACAGCTCCCTGTGGGGCGACTCTCGTATAGATGCGCGAGGTCGTCTCGTTGAACAGTTCCTTTTTCCTTCTGGAGCGTGCCTTCTAAATAAGAAAGAACCCACATATTACTCTCTTGCAAACAGATCCTTTTCGTCAATAGATCTTAGTATAGTTTCCGCGTCTATACTGCCCGAACTCAAATGGGAAGTTACGAGCTATCCTTACGGGAGCGATCACTTCCCCGTACTGCTAAGAACATCTGAAGAAAATGAATTTCCCCCACAAGCTCCTAGGTGGAAGATAGATACAGCCGACTGAGAGAAATTTCGAAATCTATCTAGCATCTCATGGGCTGATATGTCTTCTCTAGAAATTGATGCCGCTGTGGAGTATGTTACAGCGTTCATAATAGATGCCGCATCTAAATGCATATCTGAAGGAAGTGGTTTGGCATGCAGACGGCGTGTCCCGTGGTGGAACGACGAATGTAGGATTGCTCGTAAGAAACAGAACAAAGCGTGGGGGTTGCTACGCGCTTCCCCCACTGCAGAGAGTCTTATCAACTTTAAGAAAGTAAAATCTCAAGGCAGGAGAACCCGCGGGCAGGCCAGAAGAGAAAGTTGGCAGAACTTTTTACCAAGTATTAACTCGTTTACAGATGAGGCGAAAGTCTGGAACCGCGTAAATAGAATTAGAGGGCGACAAACATATTCACTCCATCTGGTAAACACACAAGGTGATATGCTGCAAGACCAGGCAGACTCACTTGGGGAGCACTTTCAGAGCGTGTCAAGTTCAACAAATTATTCAGAATCCTTCCTCAAATACAAACAAATAGAAGAATGTAAGCCATTAATAGGAAAATGTCGAAAGAATGAACCATACAACTGTCCATTTAGTATTGCCGAGTTCAGAGCTGCCTTGAGATCATGCAAGAGCTCCGCACCGGGTTCTGACAAAATCATGTATGAAATGATCAAAAACCTACACAATGACACCAAAGTTACACTACTCACAATTTGTAACAGTTTGGGCTGCAGGATACTTTCCAACTGCATGGAAAGAAGCAATTGTGGTCCCTGTTTTGAAGCAGGGGAAAGACCCATCCATGGCGGCAAGCTATCGTCCGATAGCTCTTACAAGCTGCCTGTGTAAGGTTTTTGAAAAAATGATAAATCGGCGACTCATTCATTTCCTTGAAGAAAACAAAATGCTTGATCCCTATCAGTGTGGCTTCCGAGAAGTGCGCTGCACAACCGACCATCTTGTACGTATTGAAGGCCATATTCGTTACGCGTTTGTACACAAACAGTTTTTCTTATCGATATTCCTCGATATGGAGAAGGCGTACGATACGAGCTGGCGCTACGGAATCTTGAGAGATTTGTCAGAAATGGGCATTCATGGTAATATGCTAAACGTAATAAAAAGCTACTTGTCCAATCGTACCTTCCGGGTGAAAGTAGGCAATGTGCTGTCACGTCCTTTTATACAAGAAACCGGTGTACCCCAGGGTGGCGTGCTCAGTTGCACACTCTTTATTGTTAAGATGACAACACTTCGTGCTTCCTTACCACCGGCCATTTTATATTCTGTCTATGTGGACGACATTCAAATAGGCTTCAAATCCTGTAACCTCGCAGTATGCGAGAGACAGGTACAGCATGGTTTGAACAAGGTGTCAGGGTGGGCAGAGAAAAATGGTTTTAAAATCAATCCTCAAAAGAGTTCTCGCGTGCTGTTTACAAGGAAGAGAGGCCTGGTTCCGGATCCTTGCTTGGAAATGTGTGGGCAACAGATACCTGTAAACAAAGAGCACAAATTTCTAGGTGTTATACTTGACAATAGACTCACTTTCGTCCCACATACTAAACATCTTAAAGAGAAGTGTCTAAAAACAATGAACATAATGAAACTTCTATCCCAGACTACGTGGGGTAGTGACAGGAAGTGCCTAATGAATCTCTATAAGAGCCTCATCCGGTCACGATTAGATTATGGTGCCGTGGTATATAACTCTGCCGCCCCGAGCGCGCTAAAGATGCTAGACCCTGTTCACCATCTGGGTATCCGTTTAGCCACAGGAGCTTTCAGAACGAGTCCCGTACAAAGTTTATATGCAGAATCGAGTGAGTGGTCACTTCATATCCAGAGAACATACATCAGCCAAACATATTTTTTGAAAGTCCACTCTAATCCTGAACATCCCTGTTTCAACACCATTAATGATATGGCATATGCTACACTGTTTCGTAATCGTCCTTCCGTAAGACAGCCTTTCTCGCTGCGTGTGAGGGAGCTTAGTCATGAAATGCATGTTCCACTCCTCGAACTTCGCCTAATGCATCCAGCCAAGCTGCTACCTCCTTGGGAGTGGCAGTTGATACAATGCGATACATCTTTCATGGAAGTTACAAAAAACGCTCCAGAGATTGAAATCCAAATGCATTTCCGGGAACTCCCGCACAAACACTCCTGCACGGAGTTCTACACAGACGCATCGAAGTCACACGACAGGGTGTCCTACGCAGCCGTCGGGCCATCCTTCTCGGAAACCGATGTACTGCATGCGGAAACTAGTATCTTTACGGCTGAGGCCTACGCACTATTGTCGGCTGTGAAGCATATCAGGAAATCAAAACTCCAGAAAGCAGTCATATATACGGATTCCCTTAGTGTTGTGAAGGCTTTGATGGCATTCTCTAACCACAAAAATCCGGTAATTAACGAACTCTATTCTGCTCTGTGTAAAGCGTATATAGGTAATCAACATGTCATCATATGCTGGGTGCCAGGTCATAGGGGCATCGAAGGTAACCAGATGGCCACGTCAGTTGCATCACATTCTGCTAATCCCACCGCTGCAGTTCCTGTCCCAGACCTGAAGCCCTTCTTCCGGAGGAAACTATGGAACCAGTGGCAACGCCTATGGGACGCGGAAACAAATAATAAGCTCCACGTGATAAAGCCACAGTTTGGATTCTGGCCTTCCGTAACAAAATCACGCCGGACAGAGGTCCTATTCTGTCGTCTAAGAACAGGACACACATTTGGCATACAACTTTTTACTCACCGGAAATGAGCCTCCAACCTGCGGTAGATGCGGGGAGAGGCTCACCATCGTCCACGTCCTTCTGGAGTGTCGGAAAGCCGAATCTGAAAGACACATTTTCCCATTGCATACCGGCAGCAGATCCCCCTTCATCCAATAATGTTACTCGGCCCAGAACCGCTATTTGACACCAACGCAGTCCTAAGTTATCTGAAAGATGTTGTGTTGCATGTTGTTAGCCCCATACGTTCATAGCGTCTCCTCTCTTCAGAGGATGGCGCTGTGATAATTATTTTGAATAGCACATGCCTCTAGGCCCTTGTGGTTCAAGCGCTTTGGCGAGGCAGCAGTGTTCCAAGTAATTTTACGATCTTATATATTTTATATTTTGCATCATCCTTCTACGATGGATTTTAATGTTCATAGTACTAGTCATTAATCATCGCCATAATTTTATAGCCCATAGATTTTACGCACTTTACAGCGAATATTTTTAGGCCACTTTACAGCCAAGTCACATCTTCCATAGTACATCGTCAACATTACCACGTGTCATGGCGCTCTTTGGCCAAACCTGGCCCTTGCGCCACAAAACACAACACATCATCATCAACTCAGCTGCGAGGCATGCCCAACACTCAGGAAAATGGTGATCTATCGGGCACCCATGCATGGATGACTGAATCATCTTTAATTGGAGATATTTAGAGGGTGCTCGTGGCCGTCGTATTTGCAGCTAATCAGCTCCTAGCACCCAGACTTACGGGCGGCGGCCCCTATAGGTGTCTCGCGTCTTTTCTGCTTGAGATTACGTATCCGAATTATGAAACAGTAGGTAAAATATACTAGCACATTACAGAAGAAATTTCATGCGTGTATATTGTCGTACAACTTCGACGCTTTCGAGAATATACAATCATACATTTTCAGATGTATTTGAGGGGTACGTTTCAGTACGCAATTTGTTTTCGTCTTTTTCATGTTGCAATAAATTTGTATCGCGACCTACGAGATCCTCTGTAACTTTATAAATCCTGGTATTGTACCTCTTGCTTTGATCGCCACAATGAAAAATAAGTCTCAGTGCGCTTGTATGTCTACATAGCAGACAAAAAAATATAGGATGGATGTAGACAAATTAGTTGCGATGTCTTTTGTTATTAATGTGAGCGAGTATCGGAAAGCAAAACAGTCGATGTAACTTCCGGACCCATAGCACAGTAATACTGCTTTTATTTGCGTGTGTGTGTGTGGGGGGGGGTATTATAGCTGAGATTACTGAAAAAAAAAGAGCAAAGAAAAAGCTCGAAAGAGCCAAGGTCGGCAGTTTCCGCTTTTTTATCTCAAACGCGCATTCAACGAACTGATTTCCTTTTAAATGACTCATGTCAAGGGTCAGCTTGCTTTATGCGTCTACATTGGCAACTTAGTAGTTATAAACAAAAAATACGGTAGTGATGTGACACTGCCACAGCAAACAGCGCGACTATGCGGTCGGCCCCCTGCAGCCTTTGGGAACACGGGGAACCCCTCATGGATCGGTGTTATCCCCGCTCCTGTGCAACATAGCTATGATGTGCCTCCGAAATGCGAGTGGAAGGCGTTCAACACGCTTTATATGCAGATGACATTGCAATCTGGACCACATTGCTTCTCCTTCATTTCTCCCTTAGCCAGTCAAATTCTGAAAATCCAACACCGAATCGTGTCACTCGGGCCCCTGGCCCACCAGGGCTTACGAAGTGATGAGGCCATTGACGCGGCTGCCCGTGCACTTACGCACCGGGATCCTCCTCACCCCAGCTATTCTGGCTCGGAGGCAAACCAACCGCTGCAGCAGTTCAATGAAATCATAACACATTATAGAGACAACCACCGCTTTTTCCCGGCTCCTACAAACGGGATAAGTAAGGCGGAGGAGCGAAGTTAAGGCGCCTGCAGACAGGTACTCTACTCTTTTCTGCAAACATCAAACATTTTGATCCTAACACGGCAGGTCGGTGCCTGCACTGTGGGGAGACCTGTGATATCTTACACATGGTGTGGGCATGTGCTCAAAATCCCCACCTCTTCCCTTTACCTAACCCTTCCCCGGAGGCATGAGAGACTGCCCTCTTTAACTGCTCCTCGCTTGAGTTCCAAATGGCTCTGGTGAATGGGAGCGAGACGAGACGGGGCCTCGTCATGCGGTGGCCGGAGTAGGTACGCCGACAATGTAGCGGGCTACTTCGTGTTCTCCGAACTTTCTCAATTTGGCCGATAAAAGTTTTCACGACCACCACCACATCCGCGCTGATTTCTGCTCCAGGAGAATATGCCAGCGCCACACCACGAGGACCACTTTCTCAGCCTCACGGGCAGAGCGCCGCTTTGGCCAATGCCGTGGGTTCTACACAACTTTAAAGGAGCCCCGCCGCACTGCCACCTCACTCACGGCCTGCGAGCTGCGCGCGAGAGATCGCGTTACGAGCGCCCGACGAGACGGCCAAGGAACATTGTAGCCAGGGTATCTCGCGCATTGATACCACCCTTAGGGATTTACCCCTAGCAGTGGCGTTGCTAGGTCGTCTGGCACCCGGGGCCCATAGATTCTATGTCACCCCCCCCCCCCTCTGCGCTGTATTCAGAAAGAGCAGAATATCGAAAATTTCCGGTGAGGTGTGCGGGGTATGCTTCAGAACCAGCACAGCCGCCTTGGATACGCCCTCCCCCCTCCCCCCTTTTCGCTTTTATTCCCTGAGATCACGAATGAAGCAGGTATACACGCTGTTTCATTTTCTGCACCAAATAACACAGGGTGCTGCGTTGATAACTTGTAATAAGCGCATTTGCACATACGCTGTCAGAATGTAAGGCCTCGTGGAAAATATGGATGGCAAGTCACAAAAATATTTCAATAAAGCTTTCATTGGCAATTTCAGAGGCTATATCGCATTTGCACAGTTAAAGCCCGACAGTCATGAGTTGCCCAACAGCAACTCCACAAAAATCGTCGTCGGCACTACCGCATGTAGTGTTTTGGCTGTGCGCAGCCTTGAACCCGAACGAAAATTAAATAACGTGTCAGTGACGCGGATCTCCTCACCCTATTAGAAAATGGCACATGCTTCCCTGTGGTGCGGGAGTCAATGCTATGACACTTCCGAAGTCTGTCATTCTGGTCCATAAAAACTTTCTTTATTTGCTACTATTGGCGAACGTCGTTATCCTATAGCTGCGCTACTGCCTCAATGTTGGGAAAGAAATAGAGCACGCTCAACGTCGATTCTTGGCGTCACCACGCAGAGGCAGTACTATCACGGATCCTCCCACTGCACGTCGAGTTATTTTTTTAGCGATGTGCGCAATATCACTACCTCATTGCCCACCTCAAAACGACAGGCCCTGGCTGTCCGATCATAACAAACCTTGGCCCTCTGCTGGGCCTTTGCCATTGCTTCACCTGACAACTCCTGTGCCCTTCTTAAGCGTTCGAGGAGCCTAAGCACGTACTCCACCACGACTGGGTCGTCGCCCCTGCCTTCCCACGAGTCTCGAAGCATGCGAAGCGGAGACCGCAGCGAGTGACCGTACACCAGCTCAGCTGGCGAAAACCCCGTAGCCGCATGCGGCGCGGTCCTTAATGCAAACATCACCCCAGGCAGACACAGCTCCCAGTCAGTTTGTTGTACAAAACACAATGCTCTCAACACGCGCTTCATGACGGAGTGGAGCTTCTCAACGGAATTCGACTGTGGGTGGTACACTAAGCTGTGTAACAGCTTTACCCCACACCTTTCGAGAAAGGCTGTCGTCAAAGCGCCAGCAGAGTCCTTCCATGTTTTTCTGGTCACGAAACTCCGCCGTCACGCTATGGGAGAGGTTCATATGCTTCCCAAAGGTGCCGCGACGCGGCACCTTTGGGAAGTGCGAGGCGAGCTGACTGATCGGGTGCGTTCTGTGCATGTGCGTTGCTATTTTTCGAGTGTTGGGTTATTTGGTTGAAGTGGTGGGGTGGGACAACGATGCCGAACACGTGTTGCGTGTCTGGGTGCCGTTCCGGCTACAAGGGCACGACCGAAAAGGTGTCGTTGTTCTGTTTACCTAATAACAAGGAGCAGCGCGAGAAATGGAAGCAGGCCATACCGCGGCAGGAAAGTGACGGTTTTAATTTCGAATCCAAGTATACACGTGTGTGCGCGAAACACTTTGACGCCTCGGACATCGTCACTGCGTACAATTTCAACATCAACGGCGACGACGTGTCCCTGGAGCGTGAGAAGCCGATGCTGAAGACTAACGCCGTTCCAAGGATTTTTGAAGGCCTTCCAGCGTACCTCACGAAGCCCAAACCTCGGTCCCGCTCATCGACAGTTCGACCATCACGCAAACGACCTCGTGAGTTGTCGGGTACGGTTGAAGTGCGCCGATCATCGCCGACACCGTGTTCAGACTGGACCGATGCTGCAGGGAATTACGGTAGGTTAGTCCTGTTTACGTCCGCGCCATCAGGTGTGGTTTACTCTTTTGCTTTATGATTGCACCCATAAATTGCTAACTTCTTGCCGTCAGTTTGAAGGGCATCGGCAGAGCCTGCAAAATGTCAAAATAAATAATTTCGTTCTTCTTTTCTTTTAGACTTGGCGCTCAGTGACCCGGTGAAAAACCACCAAACGGACTCGGCTTCTCAAACAGACCGCGTGATTGGCTGTGCCAGCTGTGCTGAAGTGCAGACATTGAGGCGCCAGCTTCGAGCCGCGAAACAGCAGCTTCAACAATGCCAAGGAAAACTTGCCAAATTCCGATTGCAGTCTGCCAAGTGCAAACGGCAACAGCAGAACCTTCAAAGCCTTTCAGATCGCGAGAAATTGATTATTGATCAGTGTGTGATGAAGGCGAGCGCAAAGTCTGCTCGAGCTGTCCGGTAAGTTCGAACCACTGCATCACATATATAGTATACGTGAAGGTGGTGGAATCTTCGTGTGCTAATTTTAGGTACATAGAGGAATGTCCATGTCTATCGTAGGACAGTGGAAGCTAAGTATTTGATGTGTTTTGAACGAATGTTGGTCGCCTTCAAATGCAAATCGATGCACAAGACCACTCAGAAATGATACCACTTTTTGTGCTTGATTCCACCCATTCTGCATTGATTCCACAGTATCGAACCATGTAGCAACAATTTTTGTCTATGGTAAATGTAGCATTCTTGACTGCTGGGAGCGGCTTATTCACACCATCATAGTACTGTGAGCTTGCTGTTTCCATCTTTCTCAGCACCTTAATGTTATTCTCCGGAGCATGTTTATTAGCAGATGCTGAATGATTGTTATTATGCACTGGGGACTACTACACATTTTAGTTAGAACTTGGGAATGCATGCACACATATTTGCTTGATTATTCGGTGTTTTATATTGACAATGCACCACATCTCTGTGTTATTCATAGTGGTGTGCTCTCTTTTAGAGAATGTTTGCCTGCATGTTGACATGGTTTGCATGATATGCACAGTGCAATATGCATGTTCACATCACCTCTTGGCATACAGATAGCCTTGGTTCACAGCAGTATGTTTATGCTTGGTAGCATCAGGAATGACTCTGGTAGCATGCTTGAGCATGTGAATGAAATTTGCACCCTTTCCTCGCCAGGTATAAGAAAGACTGGCTGTATGACTGCCTTCTCTTGAAGATTAAGTCGACCTCTGTATACACATATATTCAAGAAAATAACTTTCTGCCCCTGCCGAACCCACGCACACTGTACGGCTACATGAAGAAATTGAAAGCTGATTTTGGGTTTGATGCACACACATTCACTATGCTGAAGGAAAAGCTGCTGACTTCCCCTGAAAAAGAAAGACGAGGTTGGAAAGCGCATCTCTTAAACTGCATGTTGTGCTTGTGCCTTTCTGAAATGATTCAAATGACAATTTTTTTTCAGGTGTGCTCAACATCGAAGAAATGAGTGTCAGGAAAAGCCTGCACGTCAGAGAGTCTGACGTGAAATTCCTTGGAAAAGTTGACTTTGGTGACCACACCAGGCCAGGAGACCATGAAAAAAATGGTGATCACGTGTTGGTCTTCCTGTTTCGACCCTTCTTGCATGGATGGTCACAAACTGTGGGAACTTTCTGCGCATCGAGCTCCACCCCTGGATCAGTACTTGCGAAGCTTTTACTGCAGTGTATTGTACACTTGTCAAATTCTGGAGCGGTTATTAATGCAGTGACATGTGATAATTCGACAACCAATCGGTCAGCCTTGAGGTCCCTAGGTAAATATTTAATAACATACGACTTGTGCTGCAGGCCAACCAGGAAGACTTAATTTTATTAGTCGCACATCTCTTTGCAGGCATTCGTGGCGACATCAGAGACAAACAGGTGTCATTTCAGCACCCATGTGAGCCCTCTAGGATGATTTATGCTGTCATTGACCCACCACACATATTTAAGTGTATTAGAAACAACCTGCTGAAAGTTGGGAAGTTTCTGGTAAGGGAAAGAATTTTGTTCCTGTTAGATACACGCTCGTATGGTTTTATCAGAAGTAATTTTTCCTTTTTCCTACAGCTGCCACGAGGGCAGGAAGTATTTCATCATCATTATGCAGAACTCCTACAACATGAAGAGCAGCAATCTGGACTGCGTGCTGTGCCAAAGCTCACAAAGGCACATATATACCCAAATGCTTTCCAGAAAATGAGCGTCAAACTTGCTGTTCAGGTAAGGTACCTGATGTTCAGGTGCTATTAGGACATACAAAAATTGCTTTTGCACATTACCCACAAAGAACGGTGAGAAGGAAAATTTCTTATTTCCAGTTTTTCAGTGAATCCACAGCTACAGCGATGAAACTCTACAGTGAGCAGGAAGCATGCACAAAGCTCCATGGGTCTGCAGCAACATATGAATTCACCAGGAGGATGAACAAACTATTTGGCTGCTTGAACTCTCGGAGGCCTGAGCATGTGCAGTACAATGAAGCTGAACATGTTGCTGTAAGAATTACTCTTTTGGCCTCACACATATCTCTGACTTCTTGCTGAATACTTTATTACTTTACAGACACTGAAACAGAGCGTTGCATGGCTCGACAGCTGCTGCAACTACATAGAAAGTCTGCCGAAGCAGAGGCAAATTTGCTTTTTGAGCAAGCCGACATGCGAGGCTCTAAGAGTAACCCTGCTCAGTACCATATCTCTTGTTGAGAACCTTCTTAAAGCAGATTTTCGCTATGTACTAGTGGGAAAGTTTGGACAAGACCCATTATAGGCAAACAAGTTCATCTTCGTGCATGCAACTAGGTAAATAACAAAGCATTTTTCGTTTCAGAGATTTCTTGGCATTGTCAGACATGTTACCGGTGATGGAGGACAGCCAACAGTCCAGCAATTCCTATTTATATATAGGATGCTTTCTGTGAAGAATCTTGTCCAGCCGCCCAAGCGATCCTCAGTAGCTGGAGATGGTCCACAACTGCTCCTCAAGCTGCAAGATTTATTCAACAAAGAAAAACCTACTGGGGCCTGTCATGTGAGCAACAATATATTTGGAGCAATGTTTCCTGAACAGAATGAAATCAAGCAGGCCTTTTTATTTCCTTAACTAAGTGTACATGTCATAGTTCTTGTTTTGTATAGAATTATGTGCAAGTCCGTTCATTTCTGGCCACATGAAGCTGTATGGGCATCGCATGTATGGCAGGACACTGCAATGCATGCATATCAAGAATGGATGCTTTTGCAGCTGTTGATTTAGAAAAGCCATGCCGATTTTTGATAAAGGCTAGTTGTAATTGTCATAGTAAAGCTGTATAACAATACAAGGCATCCAGTAAATTTGTTGCATTGTGTGCGGGCTGCTGAGCACACCAGCAATATGGTATTTGCATTTCAGGCTGATTCTTTGGCCATTCTTCTGGATGAAGTCCTCTTGGAGCCTGCAGAAACGGCGGAGGAGGCTTCAGTTCTCTGCCATCAGCAGTCCCCAAAAGAATGCATAATGGATTACCTTGCTGGCTATGTCGCAAAAAAGTTTTCTTCATTGAGCTGCTCGAGCTGTGTAAGAACAATGAGAAGTTTTGAACGAGCGGCAACTGGCCTGATTCTTGCCCAATCCATAGGTGGTCTACAAGTGCCTTCCAGCCAGCTAGTCGCTCTCCTCCAAATTGTGGAAGATCATCTGGAAGTGTGCACAGTTTACAAAATTGCCTCTTCTGATGTGTACGTTAATATTGTGGAGAATGTTTTGATGGACAGTCGTACTGCTACAGCCGCTGTCGGCTGCAAATCACACTTTGTAAGCACCACTGCAGAAGTTGTTCAGTTTTTTCTTAAGAACCGCTTGCATTTTTTCACGAGAGAAAAATCAAGCAAATGCAAGCAAAGGGGCGAGCTTCATGTCCAGCAGGGGGTGGTAGGAAACCAACCAGTTGAAGCGGTCCAGTTAAAGGGACGCAGTAGGTATCACGATTATCGTGTAAAGGTGACCACTCACAAAAAATTGCAATGCTGATGATGATGGAGAATAAGGGTGTTGTGAGATCTGATCAGGGCATTGATGACAAAACACATTTGCTTTATGCTTTGTTGCAACCTCAATTTGTGTTATACCAGGATAGAGTAGTTCACAGCAATAGCGCCCTTACCCCGACCATCTATGAAAGGTATAGCATTAGAATTCCTTTAAATGCAAGTGTTAAAACAGAATAATATGCATTGTTTTATTTTTCATTGTCCTTTAGTCTTGGCTATTGATGGGCTACTATTGTTCAATTGCACATACTTTTAGGTCTATAAGCTGCTATGAGTAAGAAGATTATTAGCACACTGTTAGCTACATTTGTATTGTGATTTGCTGAGCAAGTTTTGTGTGCATGTTTAAGTAACAGCTGAAGAAGTAGAAAGGTGTTATCTCTAACAAGCCATTTAAAAGAAATTGCTGTATTTGTGATGTGGCTACTTGTGTTCGTTTGAGAGTACTTTAGCCGTGTGTTATGAAATGCTTATGCTTTACACTTTCTTGTTTATAGAAACAATCGACTATGCATTCTGTACTTATTGCCATTCGTTTGCTGGTGTTTGTTTTCTGCCTCCCAATGCATACCTCTCACGTTTGATCTTATTTCTTTATGCGTATTATATCAGTGTCATGCTTTTAACAAACTTCTTGCATTGTGAATGGTGGACCATTTATGACCGGAAGCCTCTGTGCTATCTGTATTTCGCTCCGCTTATTTTACATGATAAATAAATGATCGTGCTTGTATTTGTTTTGCACCAACACGTTTTATTTCTTTTCTTAATCGAATTATAAAGTTTTTTTTTCATTTTTCGGCCATGATAAGAATATCAGGACCGGTGATTGCAACATTTTAACATATTGTAAATAGTTGCGAATTAAGAACCAAAATACCTAGTCTCGTCGTTTCCGCGTCGAAACCACGGGCAGCGTGACTAAGTGCTGGGCTTACTGACGCTTCGAAACGACTGCTTGTTAAGGCAATTGCCTAATTACAGCTAGTTTCAACTGTGCAGCTCCTAACACTTCAGGTTCGCCTTAATCCGTTGTTAAAAGCCGCACCGAAGACATTCAGTAGCGAAGTTCCGTCTTGCATTAATTCTACCTAAATCTTATTCAGAAATGGCATCGCTTTTCAATAAATCTTAAGCGCATGGAGCAGCTCAGTTCCCTTGTCTTTGTCATTAAGTATTCTACGGTAGCAGCCCTTTGCAAGAGCAATTTCATTCTTTTGATCTCTTTATAAGATACTGCCCACAGAGTCCTTCTCTGCCACAGTTTAACAGAAACTGAACAGCTGTGCTCGGCGAACAATCTGGCGCTATGCACAAGGAAAAATTGGCGCTTACTCATCTGGTGATAAGTGGGACCACTGGCGTTTTGTTGCGAATGCGCGGTGTTTAATTTAAGGCAAATATTAAAAAGCGGAGCTCACCGAAGCGTTGAGGCGAACGGCGATGACGAAGAAATCCGGACCGAGACCGCCCGGCCGTGTACAGCGGGCGCACTTCGACGGGGGCGAAATGCAAAACACCCGTTTATTTAAAGTTAGGTGCATTTGAAAGGATCCCAAGTGGTCAAAACTAATCCCGAGTCCGCCACTACGGCGTGCCTCATAATCGTATCGCGGTTCTGGCTCTTAAAATTCCAGATCTTTCTTTTTTTTCGGTCTGAGACCGCCGCAAGCTCCATGTTATGAGCGGCTTTTTTTCTTTCGTCCCGTGCGCTCATATCATCGCAGAAGACACGCTCAGGCAGTAATTTAATTATATTCAATGTTAAAAATAGTTACGTGAAACTAAAGCGATCGTTGAGGAAGTTGAGAAAGCTAGAATACCGAGGCTGCCCCACACACAACCACAGCGGTAGCGGCGTTCGCATACCCTCTCATGCACGGTTGCGCTTCTAGCGGCGGGCGCTGGCGCTATATGAAACTGAGGCGGCAGTTTCGTGACCCGAAAAAACATGGAAGGACTCTGGCGCTAGTAAACACTGTGCCCTTATCTGACTGGATTTCCGCAGGAAAATGAACTCGCGCAAATATGGACAGTAGTGCATTGGCTATCTCACCTGAGCTGAGTTCTTTAAGCGGCACTGCTTCAGGGAACTTTGTCGCTGGGTAGATCACAGTCAAAATGTGTCTGTACCCCGTGGTTGTTACCGGCCGAGGTCCGACTGTATCAGTAACGAGCGGCGTAAAAGACTCCGTAATGATAGGTACCAACTTCAACGGCGCCCTCGATTTGTCCCCTGGTTTGCCCACCCGCTGACAGGTGTCACATGTCCTCACAAAGTGTTCTGCGTCACCAAAACACCCTGGCCAATAGTACTCTTGCAAAGAGATTGTCCTTAGTCTTCTTAACTCCTAGGTGTCCGGACCAGGAACCTCAATGCGACAAGCGCGACAGATCCTGACGGTAGCACTGAGGCACGATCTGCTGATCGAACTCCACTCCACTGCGGTCTAGATACTTCCGGTACAGTCCCCCTCTTCTTTCCACAAAACGAGCATTTTTCTTGGCGATACCTTTCTTGACATTGCAGCGCATGTTTTCTAGGCTGCCATCCTTTTTTTGCTCGGCTAACAAAGCCGACCGGCTGACTTTTAGCAACCTATTAAGTCCATCTGACGTAGGCGCGATGAGCAAATCTGCAGATAGCTCTTCATACTTTCCCGTGTCGGGCGTTTCCTCTCCAGTATCTGGGGCCTTCAACGCTACAGGCTCAATTTTGTTCAGTTCGGACGTGCTTTGAATATCAGCTTGCTGCGGCTCCGACCCTTTCTCATTGTTCGACAACGTCGGCCCCGCAACTACCGCCTTTGCAGCGAGCTCCCGAACCCTCGATCTGGTTAAGGCCTGAACGCTAGCCTCACCAAACAAAAGGCCCTTCTCGCGCAGGAGGTGATCGGACCTGTTCTAAAATAGGTACGGGTACTGGGGGGGCAGCATAGATGACACTGCGGCCTGCGTCTCGTGTGCTCCGAAAGGTCCTTCAATAAGCACTTTTGCTACGGGCAAACACACGCTATGAGCTTCCACGGCTTGCTTGATCCATGCGCACTCGCCCGTGAACATATCGGGTTCTACGTAAGAGGGGTGAACTACAATAATTGTAGCTGCGGAATCACGAAGCACTCGGCACTCTTTCCGTTCACGAGGAGGTCTCCCCGCAGGGGCGTCTGCGTCAGCAGGCGTTTGGTGTGTTGCGACACCACGTACCCGAGCACACGAGGGTTGGACCCTCCCGCGTGTAGCGGTGCGCGGCTTAGCCGTGTCTGGGGAAAAGGGGATCCTGGGGGTTGAGCCGAAGATGGGTGTGTGGACCTTTAAGGCCCCTCGGCGGAGGCAACACACCTCTTCGGCCTCGGCTTCACATAGACGGCACCCCCGGACTGACCCACCCTGGGGAAATCGGCAGTCGCCTTTTCCTGTCCTCCTCTCCAATCTTCGTCTTTCTCTCTCGCCTTTTTCATCTTTCCTGTCTTCTCATCACTTCTCCTCACTTCCTAGTTTCCCGGCGGCAAGGATTAACCTTGTGTAGCTAGCCAGCCTTGGTTATGCTGTATTTGGTTATAGCAGCGATGTACGGCTGGCGGTGGCAGGGTTTCTCTAGCAGGAATTTCTGTCACGTCCCCCTGTTGGGCTCCATGGTGGGTAGTCGGCATCGCGGCCGAAAACCCAACTATATCTATGGAAAACGCGTTTCCTAAACTCCCTGATCGCCCTCAGAAACGAGGGCGCACAGAAGAAGTCTTTCAGTTTTTCGGACGGCAAGTCCACAATTTTCCTCGTTTTCACATAATCCACTCAGACAAACCAGCTAAACAAGTGCGAACAATCTCACCGTTCCTTGTATCGAAGACTCTTACCGAAGTGTTTGGTCCAGGTTATAAGGCTTCGAGGATGGCAAGCGGTGACCTCCTCTTGGAGCTCCGCGATCAGAAGCAATTTGAGAAACTGCCTAAACTAGTATCATTTGGAGAGACCCAAGTAGTAGTAACCCCGCACCGCACGATGAATACCTCCCGCGGCGTTGTTTCCGACGATGATTTGCTGGAGCTCACTGAGGCTGAGCTCTTGGAGGGCTTCAGCGAACAGAATGTTATAAATGTCAAAAGAATTAAGATGAGGCGAGATGGAAAAGAAATCCAAACAAAACACCTGATACTCACTTTCGGCTCAAGTGTCCTCCCCGAGTCCATCGAGGCCGGTTATATCAAACTTCGAGTTAGGCCATACGTGCCCAATCCTCTCAGATGCTTTAAGTGCCAAAGGTTTGGCCACAGTTCACAGAACTGTCGAGGCCGGCTGACATGTGCCAAGTGTAGTGACACTGAACATTCCTCCGAAACATGCCAGAACACTCCACATTGTGTCAACTGGGATGGCGAGCATGCCGCATACTCGCGGTCCTGCCCGTCATGGAAAAAAGAAAAGGAGATTGTGACAATCAAAGTCAAAGAAAACGTATCCTTCAAAGAGGCACGCAGGCGGGTTGCATACCTTCCTAAGGCCAGCTTTGCCGAAGTGGCGCGTCAGGGGGCAGCGCCACAACGGCCTCCGGCGGCTGTCCGACCCACAAGCCGTGAGTCGGCAGTTACGCCATCAGCCCCCGTGGCGGTTGCAGCTAGCGCTGCTCCGTCTACCCAGCAGACGGGGCCACCGACCCCGAAGGTGGGCGCCACTGAGGCAGCCCCACCCTCCCCCGCCCCTTCCGGCGCTGGCAACAGCCGGCGCAGCCAAATTCCTCAGGGAGCTCCATCGACCTCCGGGCTGGTGGGCGCAGGGGTCTTGCCCTCCAAGGCGGGACTCTCTCTGAAAACTTCTCGCTCGCAAGAGCACGTGTCCGGAGCCTCACCAGAGGCAATGGACACTACACCTATCCTCAAGGCGCACCAAGCGCCTAAGGAGCGGCGAGGTTCCCTCGAACGCTTTAAAAAGAACAAAACCCCGGTTACAGGGCCTCGAAAGAGCTCTGTAATCTAAGGCATCACTGCCTTTTCCGTAAGCACAGCACCAATTTACTATAAAAATGGATACACAAATAATTCAGTGGAACGTCAGAGGTCTTCTTAGAAACCTTGATGATGTGCAAGAACTCATCCACAAACATAATCCAAAAGTGCTGTGTTTACAGGAAACACACTTAAAATCTATAGAAACAAACTTTCTCCGAAAGTATGTTACGTTTTGCAAAGACCGCGAGGATGCTGTCGCAGCATCTGGCGGTGTAGCCATTATTGCTGACAAAAGTATAGCATGTCAGTATTTAAAGCTCCAAACGGCCCTTGAGGCCGTGGCCGTTCGAGCCGTACTTTTAAATAAACTCATTACAATCTGTTCTGTGTATATACCACCACATCATCACCTTCACAGACGCGACTTAGAGTCATTAATAGATGAGCTCCCGGACCCCTATTTTATTCTTGGTGATTTTAATGCACACAGTACTTTGTGGGGCGATTCACGCTGAGATGCGCGAGGTCGCGTCATTGAAGAGGTGCTTTTTTCCTCTGGAACATGTCTCTTGAACACGAAGGAGCCCACATATTTTAACCTGTCCAACAAGTCATACTCTGCCATAGATCTTAGCATTTTATCGCCGACGCTTTTACCCTATTTTAAATGGAATGTGCTTAACAACCCGTATGGGAGTGACCACTTCCCAATAATCCTAACTACGCCGAAACAAGATCAACTTCCCCCGCTGGTCCCTCGGTGGAAGATTGACTCAGCCGATTGGGAACGGTACCGATCTCTTACTTACATGACGTGGACTGAGATGTCTGGTATAATCATAGAAGATGCTGTTGCATATTTTACAGCTTTTATACTGGATGCCGCCTGTAAATGTATTACACAAACGAGCGGCATGGGTTCCAAGCGGCGTGTTCCCTGGTGGAACGATGCATGCAGGCAAGCACGGAGGAACTAGAACAAAGCGTGGGCGATATTTCGCGATTCTCCTACAGCTGAAAACCTGGAAAACCTTAAACATATCAAATCCCAGGCGAGGAGAACGCGCCGACAAGCAAGACGAGAGAGTTGGGCGAAGTATATATCAAGCATCAGCTCGTACACAGATGAGAGCAAAGTATGGAATAGAGTGAAAAAGGTTAATGGACAACAAACGTATTCCCTGCCTTTAGTAAATAGTCACGGAGAAAGCCTGGAAGATCAAGCCAACTTTCTTGGCACACACTTTGAACACATATCCAGCTCCTCAAACTACACCGAAACATTCCTAAACTGCAAAACACGAATAGAGAACCAAAAGCTAGAAAGGAAATGTGCAAAAAGTGCGCAGTACAATGAACCATTCTGCATAGCAGAACTGCAGGCAGCACTGAACTACTGTAATACATCCGCCCCAGGTTCGGACCGCATAATATATGAGATGTTAAAACAACTACCATCCGAAACACAGAAAACCCTCCTTTCCCTTTACAACGTTATATGGTCTTCCGGCGAGATTCCCTCTGCTTGGAAGGAGGCTATTATAATTCCAATACTGAAGCGCGGAAAGGATCCTTCCTCTGTATCAAGTTATAGACCTATAGCATTAACAAGTTGCCTCTGCAAAGTATTCGAAAAAATGATTAACTGTCGCCTACTACACTTCCTAGAATCAAACAAATTGCTGGACCCATACCAGTGCGGGTTTCGGGAGGGTCGATCCACCACTGACCATCTCATGCGTATCGAGGCACGCATCCGTGAAGCTTTTGTCCATAAGCAGTTTTTCTTATCAGTATTCTTAGATATGGAGAAAGCCTATGATACAACGTGGCGGTTCGGGATATTGAAAGACCTCTCACAGTTAGGTATACACGGAAATATGTTAAATGTTATAGAAAGTTATCTGTCGAATCGGACATTCCGTGTTCGAGTGGGCAGTGTTCTGTCACAGAAGTTTGTACAGGAAACTGGAGTGCCGCAGGGCGGGGTGCTCAGCTGCACACTCTTTATAGTAAAAATGAATTCTCTTCGTCTACACATACCACATAACATCTTCTATTCAACGTATGTTGACGACGTGCAGATAGGATTTCAGTCAAGTTCTCTTGCAATCTGTGAGCGACAGGTCCAGCTTGGTCTTAACAGGGTCTCCAAATGGGCTGATGAGAACGGGTTCAGACTGAACCCACAAAAAAGCACCTGTGTCATGTTCTCGAGAAAAAGAGGCCTGCACCCTGATCCTGAAATTGTGCTGCATGGTGAGCGTCTGCCCGTAAACAGCGAACATAAATTCTTAGGCATAATTTTAGACGCGAAACTAACCTTTGTACAGCACATAAAATATCTTAAAGACAAGTGCATGAAAACAATGAATATCTTAAAGGTGCTCTCACGCACAACCTGGGGCAGTGATAGAAAATGTCTCATGAACTTGTATAAAAGCCTCATACGCACACGACTAGACTATGGAGCCATAGTTTACCAGTCGGCTACTCCAACTGCTCTGAAGATGCTAGACCCTGTCCACCACTTAGGCATTCGCTTGTCCACAGGCGCCTTTAGAACAAGCCCAGTGGAAAGCCTTTACGTTGAATCGGATGAGTGGTCACTTAATCTGCAGAGAACATACTCCTCTTTCATGTATTTTCTGAGAGTGAACGCAAACAGTGAGCAGCCCGCGTTCTCCACCATAAACGATTTGTCCAGTTGTCAACTTTTTCGCAACCGGCCCACAGTGGCAAAGCCTTTCTCACTGCGTGTCAGAGACATGGCTGAAGAAATAAGGGTTCCACTGCTTGAATACCACCTTATGTCCCCTGCTATACGGCCCCCGCCGTGGCAGTGGCAACCAATAGACTGTGATATATCTTTCGTAACTGTTACAAAGCACGCGCCTGCCGCGCATATACGAACTTATTTCCTCGAATTACAGCACAAATACTCCTCTCCTGAATTCTTTACAGACGCATCGAAGTGTAATTCTGGCGTATCTTACGCAGCGGTCGGTCCATTCTTTTCGGTTGCTGGTGTTCTGCACCCTAACACAAGTATTTTCACAGCAGAGGCCTACGCGATATTGGCCGCTGTTAAACACATTAAAGAATTTAATATCCCAAAGGCAGTTATATACACAGACTCGAGCGTCGTAAATGCTTTGAAAACTGTCAAGAAATATAAAAACCCTGTAATTATTTCTCTTTACTCAGCATTGCAAAAACCTATGCGTCTAAGCAGCATATCGTCCTGTGCTGGGTGCCGGGGCACCGAGAGATAGAGGGAAACGTGTTAGCGGACCAGCTAGCCACATTCGTGAACGCGAACGCTGCAGACACTTCCACGACTATCCCTGTAAATGACCTCAAGCCCTCAATAAGAAAAAACCTAAGAGATTTCTGGCAGCGCTTGTGGGATAAAGAAACAGCAAATAAATTACATGTTATCAAGCCTTATCTTGGCAACTGGCCGCCGGTATCGAAGAACCGCCACACAGAAGTAACACTTTGCAGACTCAGGATAGGACACACATACAGCACACACGCATACCGCTTGTCCGGTGGCGATCCGCCCATGTGTGATAAATGTGGTGAGCCACTTACCGTGCTTCACATCCTGCTGCAATGCACACAATTAGACGCTAATAGGAAAAAGCATTTTCCATTACCACATCGGCAGCTAATTCCACTCCATCCTCAAATGATTATAGGTATAGAACTTTTCTTCAAACATGAATCCCTGTTTCGAATTTTAAAAGATGTAGATAGTTTTCATATTATAGCACCAGGAAATCCGTAGCACAGCCTCTAACAGAGGTTTCTGCTGCGGTAGGTGCAATAAAAGAAAGCACCTGCCTCCCAGCCTTTGGGCTCAAAGGCCCCCCGGAGGCATTAGTGCTATTTACATATTCTCGCATTTTAGCTCCATGATCACTTATCACGTGTACTATATCCACAGACCACTACATGTATCACTGTCATAATTTTATGCTATATACAATTTTACGTTTCCATGACACTGATTGATTTTAGGCCACTTTACAGCCATGTTACATCCCACCATCGGCACTCACAAATCAGCGCTTAACACAACATTATCAGTCATGGCGCTCTTTGGCCATACGTGGCCCTTGCGCCACTAAACAACACACATCCACGAGGAGGTCTCGCATGTAAGGCTCGAGAAGCTTCATGTTCTCGTCAGTGCTGCATAATGACAAAAAACACGACTTTTGTTTTTGTTCCTGCATACTGCACCGAAAAGTGACCCGGCTTCTGGCACGTATAACACACGCGCGCTTGCCTCATCTCGAACCGCTTTCTGCGTTCGGCTTCGGCTGCCGCCGTCTCCTTACGTTCGGTCGGACTGCTTTCACTCGCATCCGCACTACGTGTGTCCCCCCTTGCTCTCATGGGTGTGAACTTCGGCCTCTCAAGCTTGGAGCCAAATTCCCCCTTTTGACCGTCCTTAGCTCCGCGAGCCCGACGCGTCACAAACTCCTCGGCTAGCTCGGCGGCTTTAGCCACCGTATTAACATCTGGCCTATCCAAGACCCAGTACCGCACGTTCTCACGTAACCGACTATAAAACTGTTCCAGCCCGAAACACTGCAGAACTTTCTCGTGGTCACCAAACGCTTTCTCTTCTTTGAGCCACTCCTGCATGTTTGATATAAGCCTCTAGGCGAACTCTGTATATGACTCACTTCTGCCTTTCTCATTTTCCCGAAAATCCCGACGGAACGCCTCCGCTGACAGCGTGTACTTTTTTAGCAGACTCGATTTCACTTGGTCGAAATCCTCTGCCTCCTCTCTCTTCAAGCGAGTGACTACGTCGGACGCCTCGCCGGGTAACGAAGTGAGCAAGCGCTGTGGCCACGGTTCCCGAGAGAACCCCTGCTTCTCGCACGTTCGCTCAAAGTTAACCAGGAACAAACCAATGTCCTCTCCAAGCTTAAACGGCCGCATCAGGTCAGTCATCTTGAATGATACTCGTTCTCCTGCACCGTGTGCCTGACTGCCATTACGAGCGCGTTCCATCTCTACCTCGAGACGCTTCATTTCCAACGCGTGTTGACGGTCGCGCTCCTCTTTCTTTCTCTTTTTGCTCTTTACGTTGGCGCTCCCTCTCGTCAATAGTCTCAAGGCATTCCGACAGCTCGTCATCCTCAGCTTCTAACTCAAGGATAGCCCTTAGCAGTTCTGGTTTTCTGAGTCTGTCTGAGACATCCAGACCCAACTCTCTTGCAAGCTCCAGCAATTTCGGTTTGCGCAACGA
This sequence comes from Dermacentor variabilis, assembly GCF_050947875.1. Lineage (NCBI taxonomy): Eukaryota > Metazoa > Arthropoda > Arachnida > Ixodida > Ixodidae > Dermacentor > Dermacentor variabilis. The sequence continues at coordinate 79,184,456 of NC_134576.1, read as the reverse complement.
CTTCCAATCGATGGCTGCTCTGAATGCTGCTTTCTCTACTACCTATTATTGTCTTGCCGCAAACTAACCCGGCAGCAACGACAACCACAATTACCAGCTCTGTTTCTGACACTAACAAAAGCCTGGCAAAACTCAGAAGGAGATAGTCCCGCACTCACCAAACCTCGCAGCCAAGAATTCAGCGCAGTCATTCCGCTGCAGGCAACCAGTCATCACACAGGGCTCGTTGCACTGCTCCCGGATGGTCGTTGTGCTCATCAGCATACAGTCGACCGCATATCTTCGCTGCTGGCCTCCGTTGTCGCGATCTCACCGCTGGCAACCAGTTGTTGCAAATGTTGCAAACGCTAGCCCCAAGGGTAGCGTTGGCCTGGCGGCCTGGGACACCGCTGAAAGCATCCGAAGGTCCTGGCAAAGGATGAGTCGACTGCTAACAGAACAACTTGTTTATTCTAGCATCGCAAAAGAGCGACCGGTCAGGTCGACCGAAGTGGAGAGATGGGAGACCGCGGTACTCGAAGGAAGAAATCGAAGCCTCCCTTGGCGTCCATGGGCAGCTGCTTTTATACTCTCGGAGGCGAGGGCGAGAAGGAACGGCGCGCAAGAGGCGCACGTGACGGCAGCGCACGGACAAGTTGTGACAAGAAGTGACGTATCGGCCGGGCCGGCGCCGGTCAGACCTCCTCGCTTCACAGTTGGGGAGCTCCATTCCCCGGCTGCCGCACTTTGACAAGCGTGGGCACCAACATGCACACACACACACACACGCACACATGAAGACACGTGGCAATGAAACATGCCTGGACGCGCTTGGAAGGAGGCGTTTCGGCAGCGCTGAACTGGCCAAAATGTCCGCCGCTTTGAACGAAGCCCCGGCGTCCGTTGCATCCGCGCCGGCTATACCGCACGTCGGAGGCGAAACGTAACACTTGCTAGCCCAATCATTGCCATGTTAAAAATGATGGGGGAGATCACCGATTCTTGCGGAGTTTCCTTGTTTGGTGTGGGGAACATTTCCGATCGCATCTCTCCCAGGGCTATGGTTGTGGTTCGGTTCGAGAGGAAGGCCTTAACATAGCCGTGTATCTTCCTTCCACAGTTCAGGTTGTCCATTCCTCTGAGGATGGCTTCATGGCTCACGTTGTCGAAGGCTCCTTTAATATCCAATGCCATTATGATGAATTCCCCATTGTGGGGATATTGCTAAGTACTTCGTCTTTGATCTGAAAGAAGCACATCTTGCGTCGATAGCTTGCTCCTGAAGCCGACCATGCTGTGGGGGTACAGCTCTTCTTCTTCCATACGATTTTGTAGCCGCATTGTTGCCACTCTCTCGTATAGTTTGTCTAAGCACGAGGTTAGTGAGATCGGCCTAAAATTTTTGTCTTGCGGCTTTTTGCCCGGCTTCGGGATTATAACTATCTCCGCGTGCTTCCAAACTTCCGGGACAGTTTCTTCCAAAAGCTTGTGGAGGTATTCGGTTAGTTCCGCGATCATGTCGTCGCTGACGTTGCGGATGAGCGCGTTATTTTGTCCGCGCCCGCCGCCGTATTCCTGCTTGTGTTCCCGATTGCTGCATAGACTTCCTCCCACGTGATTGGTCTATCTAGGTCTGCGTTTTCTTGCCCTTTTTAGTGCTCCCTGTAGGCTGCTGGGTTGCTGTCTCCGAAACATTTGACGCGCAATCTGGCCATTGAAACGGGTGGACCAGTCTGTATATGACTGTTTTCGCATTTGGTTTTGGTTGAATCGAGGAAGGCTTCGAGTATGCGTCACGTCTTAGCGGTGCTTAAGGTTCCGCTAAGCGAGTTCCACTCGCTTAGTTATACGGTGTACTCCTCTGCCTTCGTAATTTCCGCAATCTTCCATTTGACCTTCCTATTGCATTTTTGCTTCTTCCACCTTTTCGTTAGCCCCCTTCTTGCTTCCCATAGCTTGAGCAGTGTGGAGTCAACATCTGGTGTTTGTTCGTTCAATATCCTTTGCATGCTTGCGCTGTCATTCTTTGAGCATATTCCCCCATTGCTCTATTCACTGGATTCCCTTTTCCGAGTATCCGTCGCACGCTTCTCTGAAGTCGTTCCAATCCTTCATTGTTGTTGTCCATATCCGACGCTTAATGTTGTCCGATGTGATTTGCGTCTTGATAATGTAATGGTCGCTGCCCAGGTTTTCAAACATTTTCCCATACTGCCTATCTCGCTTTCTTCACGCACGTGAGGTCGGGGCAGCTGTCGGTACTGATGATGTTGCCTATCCTGGTTGGGGTGTCTGCGTCGGTAATGAGGCTGCACTTTTATGCTTTCCGCTTTCTCTTTGATGTCCTTGCCCTTGTTATCGCATACCCTGTACCCCCAGCTGTGGTCCTTGGCATTGCAGTCTCCCACTATCACCGGCGCGTTTCCCTTGGCTAGCTTGTTTACACCGTGGACAAGCTCTAGAAATTTTGCTTTCTTCTGCTTCGGAGAGCTATACACATTAACGATGAAAGTGCTGCCTCCTTTTTTCTTTTCGGAATGATTTCGGTAATAACGTTCTACATTCGTGTCGGCAATCTTGTGGGCTATGGCTATAAGAATCTTGCTAACCAAGATTGCACTTTTTCTTTCTTCCGGACTTTCGTAACGCGTGTAGCCCTGGAGTGTGGGTGTTGGCATTTTTCTATTGTAGTGCGATGGCGTCTGGCGGTATTAGCTGTGTGTTGATTAGTAGCCCTTGTTTTCTTCTACACCCTCTGCAATTCCATTGCGAGATTGATAATTTTTTCGGTTCGGATAAGATTATGCTGTGCAAACTTAAATATTTGTGCTTGCAGCTGAAGTCAATATTTACATAACTAAACGGATGCATCTGAGCCGGCAATATACTTACAGGTTTTAAAGGATGTTACTTTCTCCAGCCCTCTGAAATCCTCTGAAAGTGGACGGACGGCGAACCCGGTGCGGAAATTGAACAAAAATCACCACCCCAGCTCACTTTAGACGTTGTCACACAAGCACCACCGAAACACAGACAGACAAGCCCGAACCAATGGTTTATTGCTGCACTCAAGGGAAGTTACGGCAAGCTATTTGAAGCCCACCTTCACTGATTCACTGAGAGAAAAGTCCCTGAAACGTGTCTCGCGTGCAACCATTATCTTGTAGATAAAGCTTCGCACGTTTGCATACAACCCCTATGCATGCTCCCAGGACGCCCGCGACCATGGCACTGCAGAAGTGGTACACCCCGCTCAGTGCGGTGCGCGCCTCGTTTTTTTCTGTATAGCCGGGAGGATGGTACCGACGAAGCCTTGTAAGTTCTCGTGGGCTTCTTGACTCCTGCGAGCATCGATGAGAATGAGGATTGTTTATCGCCCTGGCTAGAAAGCTTAACGCCCGGCAAAAGTCGAGGGGACGACTTGAACACGCCAGGCCCTAAGGACCATGTGCGGAAGGGAAGCATACATCCTCATTCGACTTACGCACCACCTAGTACATGATAGCATCGGATTGAAATATACAAGAAATATTAATTCTGATACGCAGAAACTGAAACACAAACCCCTTCTTCAGCTGCCGTTTTTGCGTGAGCACGATACGATAATCGCGACGAACTAAAGCTTAGAGCTTGGCTGTAGAATACTGGCGAACCTCTGGGAACCTCAAATAATCCACTATATATAAGTTTACATTACTAATCACTTTCGCTTTCGTTCCTCAGGAGGTTTGTGATTCAGGATGCCATGAGACAGCAGGTGGTTATATGGCAGCAGAACATGACGTTTCAGCGTTAGCTGTGGCTCGCTACTACATTTCCTCGAAGAGCACGATACTTCGGCTCGCTGACTATACTTCTTCCGTCAAGCATAAGAGAAACGAGTGAATATTGACACGTGTAGTTTTCCTTTCTCGGGCGACAAGTTTTCACAGGCTAAAAAAAGTCAAATATTATGGCTTAGCGCGAGACGTGGCTGCGTGATTTGAAATTTACTCGAGTATGTTGTTACGAAGGGTTGCGTTAACAAAAGGAGGAACGCAGAAACAAAACGAAATAGGCGGAAAGAGCGCTTTTTCCACCTACATCGTTCTTTTTTCCTGCATTTGTCCTTTTGTCCGCGCAACCCTTGTATAATCAAATTGCGCGCGCGACACCAGTTGTGTACAAGTTTCTGGAGGGCACGCGCGCACCAGCGATTAATCTGGCAATTTCGTTAAGTGACGTATCTGGAAGCCGACGCGCTTTACTAGTAGATAAACTTTTCGGCTATCGCCGACTTTTCTCGCCGTTATCGTTGAGCTTGAGTGTTACTTGTTTTGCTAAACACAAGTTCCCCTAATAAAAAATCCAACTTGTGGCTCAGTTTTTACACTGCGTCGTTCTTCACCTTCACTACAACATTGCATATGGTGGGGGTGCTTTGGCGTTCATGTACCGGACATTCGCGTCAATGCCACAACTCTTAGACAAACAGCATCGCCCCGGGCCATGGGGCAAGCCAAAGGCCACAATACCTCCGGCCGAGCAGACTTCTACTGGAGGCAACTAGGAAAATCGTGGCCAAGTAAACAAACCCAATGGTAGCTCCAGCGTCCACCCATTATGCTGGAACAGCCCAGAGAGCCAACGACCTCCCGCGTACGATTGTTTGAAGCTGCAGAAAACTAAGTGGAATCATACGATATGGTCACCACATTTAACAAATGGAATGGCGACGACCAGCTGTGGCAGTACACTCAGCCTTAGAAGACGCCGCGTGGAGGTGGTTCGGGAATCGTGCGTGACTGACAACGCGGGACCGCTTCCACAAAACCTTCTGTAACACCTTTACTAGCATGGACCGCAAATACAGCACTGAAGCGGTACTGGAATGACATACAGCTCCCAAACGAGAGCAACGCGGTCTGCACGGAAGAGATGACACGCCTGTTCCGCCACGCCCACCTGGACACGTCTGAGGCCAAGAGCGTTAGCTTCCTGATGCGTGGTGTGTATCATGAGCTTATTGGCAGATTGATGTGCAATCCTTAAAAACCACATCAGAGTCTACGGTTAAGCTACGGGCATTGAGAAGACGCTGCGAACGCGCACTGAACAATAGAAAGACCAAGTGCTTATTACACCGAAAAGTGAAATCCAGACACTAGGCTCCGACGAGCTCTATGAGTCAAGCAGAGCGGTCGTATGTGCATCTCTGCCCAGGACGTTGCCTTCACAGCCGTTTAGCCCCTTTGGTGTCATCAAGAGAGATCCAAGAGTTGTAGTCCCTGCATCGCCACGGCCTCTGTAAGAAGAAATGACCTACGCCGAACTGTTACTCAATTACGTCCCCCTTCCACACCCGTTCCAGGGCCGGAAACATTGTAGTTGCGACATATATATGACATGCTTCTAACCACCATCTGCTCTGCTATAATAGCGGAGTAGCCGGCAGTGTATACCACCGATGCACCTGTCGTGGTAACGCCGAAAATATACTCTGGCCCATCCCGTGGACGGCCGTTTAGCCCCAACCCGTCGCTTAGCCCCTACCCGGAAAACTAGAAGCAGGAACGGATGCTGGTGCAGTTGCTGTACGTCGAAATACCGAAGATCCTACACCATCGACAGAACTAACACGTCACATTTATCGAATGGCTCCGTGATATCGTCGGTCACCTCGTCGCAACTCAGTCGGGCCCTTGACGACCATCCCGTTCACCACCATCAGGCCCGTACTTGTCATGGTAACGCCGAGAATACACTCTGGCCCATCCCATGGACGGTCGCTTAGTCCCTACGCGGAAAACTAGAAGTAGCAACCGATGCTGGTGCAGTTGCCACAATTCACAAGTCAATGCGATGCAGCCGTCCTCCGGCGCCAGGGACTAACTGCAACGATATCGACGCACTTCTCGACGGCCACCTTTCCACCACTTTAGTGGACACAGGAGTCCACTACTCGGTCATGAATAGACCCTTTGCCGCCCGAAATCCGGACTGCTGGAGGAAACCTGATAACACCCACTGCAATTCCCACGCCAAGGATTACCGTTCATGACCAGATCTACGCTGTGACCTTCGTTATCCTCCAACAGTGTCAACGAAACGAAATTTTCTGCAAGCCACGAATGTGATTCCGGGGTTTGTTGCGAATAAGCCGCGCCCACAGCAAGAAGAAAGGCTCCGTGATATCGCTGACTACCTTGCCAGCCCTCGACGACCGTCCCGTTCACCGTCACCAGGTCGGCACCTGTCGTGGTAACGCCGACGATATACTCTGGCCCCTCCCGTGGACGGCCGTTTAGCCCCAACCCGGAAAACTAGAAGCCGCAACCGATGCTGTTGCAGCTGCTGTACGTCGAAATACCGGAGATCCTACATCACCGATTGAACTAACACGGCGCCATCTGAAGGTCACGCGATAGCGTCGGAGAGCTCTCAGAATCATTATGCCTTGAGTCTGCTGAAACATTAAATCAACGCCCCGCCCTGCTCCAGCATCGTCATTTCCGTCGGAACTGAAACTGCGGCAGACGTAACACGCGTCACTGAAGGACGAGTACTGAAATTTATAAAGTAACAAGTCGACTGACATTTATAAAGTAACAAGTCGAAGAAACGAAGCACGACGAAATCAATCAGCCTTCAAAAAGCCCGCAGGCGTCTCATGTCGCCGCACCAAGGTCAGCAGGAGGGGGTCCGACGGATAGATGTACAAAATAGAGCGACCTAAAATATTTTTTGTCGGTGAACATTAAGTGTGGCTACTGACAAATCGAAGTCGACGAGGATAACTGGCTACCACCCGCGGAGGCATGGTCTTACGAAGCGGCCGAACAAGACCTTCGCCGACTTCGCAACAACACAGCAGTCCAAGAAAATGCAGATACCGCCGTTCAAGTAGCGCAGGGAAGCCGCGGAAAAAATTTTAACGCAACGCTGCCACACGTAACCAACGAAGAAAGACTCGACTTCACCTCCTATCAACAGCGCGCCGAAGAAGCACGACAACTTGCCTGCTTGCGTGTCAAGAGGCAGCAGAGGACAGACAGCCGACACTACGTGCATACAATCCTGGAAAGCGTGCTTCTGTATGAGCCCTTATACGCCGACGGGGTCTTAGAAACTATTGCGATGCTATTTCGGGCTCTACAAGACCATCCGACTTATTGGCGTGCGATACGATGAAGTTATAGCAGACGGCGGTCACCTATCTCAGCAGCGCCGCCCACGACCTGAAGTCGTCCACGTGGTGCATCTTAAGCCTTCCTACGTTCGCTAACAAACTTTGGACCTAGGTTTCTCCGTTTTTTTTTCCTTTTATCAACTATGAGTGGTTTTGTTTTCGCTTTCGTGTTTGTTTGCAGCTTCGTGGAGATGCTAACAGGCGTGCATTGACGTGTGTACTTGCTTATCTTTCCACTGTGATTGCTTTTCACCGGCTAAGACATGTAAAAGTTGTTACTCAGCGCGCGACGCGCCTGCATCTATTTCGCGTGTTTTTGACGAACCTTCTATAATACCATTGCATGCAGGACACCAATTGTGTATTAGTTCCTGGAAGCCACGCGAGCACATGAGATAACCCTGTCAATTTGACGAGTCATTTATAAAAGCCGTCGCGTTTGACGTTCTGTATGAAGTTCCAGGGAGGTAGAACCGTAGCCGCGCGCCGTATGCCGTGTTTGCGAGTTTATAGGTAATCGCGCTTCAATCTCGCGGACGCAAGGGAAGAAAGTGGGGAGGAAACGCTCTGTATTCAGTCGCGCGCAAGGCACCAGGGAGTGGGACTGCGCTCACCCTATCTGGAAAGCGATTTGCGTCACGGGCACAGTGTAGGTGCCCCGACGTCTCATACCGTTGGGCGTGCTTCGTTCTCACTGCTCAGTTTGTGTTGAAGCGATAGAAAGCGCGAAGGTCACTTCGGTCTCACGTCCTCTCACGTTCCTCCCGTCAGCGCTTGTGACTGCGAGTGTGCGCGGTCATCTAGTGTGATGTGTTCATGTTAGGCTGCGTGAGCTAACATGCTTTTTGGTATAGTTAGTAGGCGAACGTGTAGGATTACAAGACCAATAAACTATTACTAATTGTTGTCTACTAACCTGCAATCACAATCGACGCTTCGCCTTTCGAGCGGGATAGCGACTTTTATGTTTACACATTAGTGGATCAAAGTTCTAGACATTGCACAATTGAAGTCTATTTCTGGAAGAACTGCAAAGGCGCCTTTCGCTACACCCTTGCAAAGGCGCCTTTCGCTACACCTCAAGGGCCATATAGAGTGCGACGAAGTCCTTTGTACTGAAAGCCATAGTGCTTTTCCGGTGTGCATTCGCTTACACGCACTTTGCCGTGCATCGCATAAATGGAGAAAAATAGCCTAAACGAGCCCCGGATACCTGATAATTACACAAACATGGGGTGGTTGGCATCTTGGCATAAAAATGTAAAGCATTTATTGCTGGTTGAAGATCTGAGGGTAACAGTACCAGCTGTGAACGCCCAGCCCTGCTCTGTTTTCCTATATATATTTAGGTTAAGCTGTATTATTGGATTAACCTTCCGCACTAACGAACAAACCCACGCATACCGCGAGAGGTCGCTCACCAAGCCAATACTTCATTAAGAGACAATTCGTTGCTACTTTCGTTCGCTTTCATTCGTGACGAGGTGTATTGTCGTTCACAACTTTGTGGAACGCTAGGTAAAGGCACTGCAAGAGCTTTCCGTAGCACGGAGCTCGCTCACGATCGCAGCACGGTCCTTCGTCTTCCGTCTTCACTCGGCACATACACAGAGGCGCGTCTGCTTCATTACAATGCCCCGGGATCCAAGCGTAGCCATCCTGGCGACTCAAGCGCGGAGCAGATGAGCAGGTGGTAATACGGTTTCAGGCGGTTGACATGTACTGTCTCTCGCCCACGACGACGCAGGTCTGGTGACACTGTGAGCGGCTCCACGATGTAATTGACCGGTGAAGTGGCCTCGATGATACGGTATGGGCCGTGATAACGCGCCAGGAGTTTAGAAGAAAGGCCAGGAATGTGGGCTGGTATTCAAAGCCACACAAGCTAACCAGGAGCAAAGTTGTGCGGTGGTTGACAAGTACGGTCATGTCTTTTGACGTTTTTGAGTCTCACTTGTCAGGGCAAGTGCCAGCTGACGGCAATATTCAGCATATCTGGCGACTTCGGAAAGCGGAGTATACTCTGTAGCGTCAGGTTGGCACGGCAGTATGGTATCCAATGGGCATGAAGGCTCACGGCCATACACAACGAGAAAGGGAGAGAAGCCGGTGGTCGCTTGCGTCGTGATGTTGTGTGCGAACGTTACAAAAGGGAGTGCGGTGTCGCATTTGGAGTGATCGGATGGAATGTACTTCCGAAACATGTCGCCAAGTGTGCAATTGAACTGTTCGACCAGACCGTTGGTTTTGTGATGGCACGCGCTCGATTTGCGGTGAATTATCCTGCACTCAGCGAGGAGGGCTTGGACGCCCTCCGACAGGAAGAAACGGCCTCTATCACTGAGCAGTTCTCGGGGAGCACCGTGGCGAAGAACAAAATTGCGAAGGATGAAAAACCCAAGGTCACCGGCGGTTGCTGCTGGCAGACCTGCAGTCTCAGCGTAGCGATTAATGGGGTCGACGCCGACAATAATCCACCGACTTTCACACCCGCTTCATTGAAGCGGGCCGTAGAAGTCGATGCCGACGCGGTCGAACGGACGAGACGGGCACGGTAGCGGCTGCAACGGCACTGTAGCACACTGGGTAGGTGTCTTGCCTTGTTGGCATGTATTACAAGACTGAATGCACTTTAGCACAAAGATGTACATGCCTCGCCAATAATAGCGCTGACGCAACCTTGTGTAAGTTGCTAACCATGCTAACCTTCAGCGTGAGCGTTACTTGCTTATCTAGGCACAAGTTCGCCCAGTAAACAGCTAAATTTGTGACTCGCATTTGTGACACGGCGTTGTCATTTACCATCGTTCTTTATAACACACCTTTTGTTGCGATAACATTTATATCGATATTCCAGGCGCATTTTTGCCGTCACCATCAGCGTTACCGCGACGTTCCGTATGAGCCTACGGGGTATTGGCGTTCCATATTGCGTACGAAGCGACTAAAACTTCTCACTGCTTTGATAGATGTGGGCTTTGAGAAGTCTGCAACGGCGTGAAGCTCGTCTGGGTCCGGGAGGACGCCGTCTTTTGAGATAACGTGACCCAAGATGGTTGGCTTGCTCGCAGCAAAACGGCTGTAGGACGGCAGATGCGAGATAGGTCAGAATCTCATGCAGGTGAGCGAGGTGTGTTGGAAAATCGGTTGTGAAGACGACGATGTCGTCGAGGTAACATAAACAGGTCTTCCATTTGTGGCCGCAAAGGATGGTGTCGATCATACCCCCAAAAGTAGCAGGGCATGACGAAGGGCATGACGTTAAACTCGCAGAGGCCATCGGGTGTAACAAATGGGGATTTCGGACGGTCAGGTTCGGCCATTGGAACTTGCCAGTACTCGGAGCGCAGATCCAAGGAACTGAAATATTCTGCGCCTTGTAAACAGTCGAGAGCGTCATCGACCCGAAGCAGTGGGTAAACGTCTCTTCTCGTTGTCTTGTTTAGGCATCTGTAGGCGAAACAAAAGCGAATTGAGCCATCTTTTATTCTTACCAATACGACATGTGAAGACCAAGGACTTTGAGAGGGACGGATGACTAGGTTTTAGCATATTGGCCGCTTTCTCAGTGATGATTCGGCGCACTTCGGCGAAGACACGATACGGGCGATGTCGCAAGAGGGAGTGAAAAGCGGTGTCGATGCTGTGCGAAACACTGGTGGCACGGCCCAATGATGTCTGATGACAGTCGAAAGAAGAAACTTGTGAAGGAGAGCGAGAAGTTGGCGGCGATGAGATGGGGAAAGAGCAGGGTCGATGGCGTTGTCAAAACCTACTGAAAGTGATGAGTCTGAGACCGAAGCGATGGACTCAACGTGATGGAGGGAGACGGTAGAACATCGACATCGTCCACGTAGTCGAATGCCTGGAAGTATCCTACGGTCTCACCACGCAGTAGGCTGATCGGGTACTGGCAGTAGTTGGTGACCAGAATCACAGTTGACCCAGATGTTGTAGTGAGCACGGAAAATTGAAGAACAATGCCCTTAGGCTGAGCAAACAAATCGGACTGCGTGAACGCTACAGTGGCGTCAGATGCGGCATCAGACGACAGGACAACAGCCATCGACGACTCAGGCGGTATGGTTGTGTCATCATCAACAGTGAGTTTGTCGGCAAAGTGATGAGAGCTGGCCAGCAGTGATTCACATATAGTGGTAAAAGCGATACGTCTGCATGCGAACAGTCAATGACCGCATGATGACGTGACAGGAAAACCCAACCTACGATGAGGTCGTGAGGGCACGATGGTAGCACGAAACACTCGATTATGTTTACGACACGGGCCATGCATACAGCTGTGCGCGCTGGCAGTGACGAGGACCAGGCCACAAGGAGCTTTAGTCACTTTTCGTAATTTACGACAAAGGTTCTTGTGAATGACGGAAACGGCTGCTCCGGTATCGACTAGTGCCACTGCGAGTACTCCTTCAAAAACGGTATTAACATTTTGCGGCGAAGAATGAGGTCTTGAAAACGATGTATTTGCAGTTCTTGCCTCGGGAACTGCACCAGACAGTTTCTCTCTTCAGTGGGAGCTCAACGACGTAGGGGCGAAATCAAACGCCGACGAGGGGAAGGGGAACGCCGATTTCGTACCGGCGATCAATGTCAACACGTCGCGGTGCCACATGGGCCAGCAATGCCGCAGGCGAAGCACATAGGCCGGTTTAGACAACCGGCCTCGGTGGCACAAAAAAACTGTGGTGACGGTCGGGCAACTGGAAATGAAGCCGGATGCATGGGCAATGAAAAGAAAGCTGTCGGCGCAGGTGGCCCTGCAACCACGGCCGCATAACTGAGCGGCAGCGACGTAGGGTGAGTGGCAAAGTTGGTATGGGCCAGCGGCACACTCACAGGATTGGGTAGGGGTTTTGTAGGAGCTGCAGGAAGCGCTTCAGATATCTGAGTTCCGATGGCTTGCTGCAGCATTGGAGGCAAAGCTGCCATAGGTGCTTCGCTGTGAGGCAGCAGCGAGAACTGCCAGGCCACCTCTTCACGAATAAAATCTTTGATATGCTGTGAGAGCGTCGAGTTGGTCATGCCGGGAGAAAGCGCGATGCTCGAGATGGAATCGACGTTCTGAATGTCCTGGCGGCCGATGGAACGTTGGTGGCGCACCTCGTCAAAGCTCTGGCTGAGGTTAATGAGGACGGATACGCTAGTTGGGCTTTTGGCCAGCAACATCTGGAATGCGCCGTCCTCGATGCCCTTGAGTATATCTTTGATCTTGTCATCCTCGGACGTGCTGGAATTTACCCGCTTGCACAAATCGAGGACATCCTCGATGTAACAGGGGAATTTCTCTCCAGGCTGGAGTCAGAAATGAGGCGATGAGATAAGGTGGTGGTCATGTTACTGGAGGAGACATTACCCTGGCCCACCTGGCCAACTACTCGTGAACGTCTTTTTCTCAGTCAAATACACTCAGTTCTGTCTCTCAAATAAATGTGACAGGAATGTGCCACACTTACGTGAGCATTAGCCGCAGTCCTTCAGGGAAGACGGACTGTTATACGCCTTCGTGAGGAAATCCTATGATTACCATGCTGTCCAGAGGCCTCCTCCTTTCGGGACAGAAGCGCGTGCTGAATTTAGGACTACATGATATGGTCTAAGCCGCTCACTTTAATTCTATGAGTACAAGATAGAGAAGCAGCAGCACTGACTTTGAACATTCAGAAAAAATTTAGGCGTATCCTGTTCTTCTACTTAAGTTGTTCAAGCGAACTAAAGTGGCAACGAATTGTCTCTTGGTGAAGTAGGCGATTCAGCAGAGCTATCACGGTTGGCTGCCTTGAAAACGTTTCATAGCTGAGGGCACCTGCTCTTTCGTGGCAAGTGGTACCAATATGACAACCTATTCATCGAACTTTATATTTCACCTGTTTTCAGTATTTTCTTCGAACGAAGGCAGTCAGCGACAAGTTTTTTGGAGGCACGCCATGAAATAGTTGAATTGCTCACTACGAATCAGACAGTACATGACAGGTTTCTGCGTTTGTCCGTTTTTCAGTTCGCAAAAGGCGGTAGGAATATGTGTCCTCTCTGCTACCCTCGAGGAAACGATCAGACCTTGCAGTACTGAAAGACGACATCCAGTATGCAGCTGCGCTGCTATCGGAATTCTCGCTGACTAATCCGTTTGTTTATACATGGAGGTCGTTGGCATAACTTGCGCGCAAGTGCTCGAGCACAAGATAAGGTGCCTCGAGTGAAAGCGTCAACCAATGGTAAGTGCAACTCAAATACATTAAGGTGGTAAACGACACCTCCAAGCAGCTATGACGGATCAGCTTGTTGCTCTCCGTCAGTGTGGGAGTTGAGATGGGACCTATACTCCGGATTGCTATGATTTTCCGAGCAGTCTTCTTCGTGATGGATGCAGGTACAGTGGCGCCGAGGTCATTCAGCAACGCACACGGCGGCCGTCACGTAAATTATGTTGGAAGCCGTAACTGCATTCCCTGAGCCAGTGGGCAGAAAGATGACAAAGCACGCGGAAAGCATGTGTTTCGTCGAAGTAGGCTATGGTGGCGGGATCTTTAACGGAAGAAGGAAATTCCGTTGGATGCTGCTGCAGAATACCCCAATTCGCAACTTTGCTCAAGCGGGCATTACGGGTGGCTTTCGGCAGCGAGTAACTGTAAGCACTTTCAGAGTCTGACGAAAAGAAGCGTCGCTCCCGCAAGGGTGGCCGAAAGCAGACACAATCAAATTATGTATACGTTTTTGCTGTTGTTTGACCTAGTGAGACCGAGCTTTTGAAAAGGTGCGCTAGGGAAGACACGGAGCTTTTCGGCACAACCTGCCTAGACGCTCTAGGGTGAAGTAAACGCTGTCCTCCCCCAACCGCTGGCTCTTCCTTCGCGTTGCCGCCATGCACTAGCGCCATTGAGGGGCGCGTTGCTGGACCACCTCGAACATCCATTGCTAACTCCTTCCTTCAAGACTAGTTCATGGTCTCCTAGACTACTCAGTGCATCATAGTTGGGGGATCGATGCTTGGAGCGGAGTCTTCTTTGAATAGCTTTTCCGCGGAAATGCTCACTCTCCCACCGAGGCTGTGTGTGGTACATAGAGACTGGGTCTTGTATATTGCACATAACATATTGGGTCTTGTATATAGTACATAACATATTGGGTCTCGTATTTTATATATAATGGCAAGATTGTCATGCAAGTTCTCTGACGCGCACTTCTGTGGCAGATGGTAAGATATCTGGGTGGTCACAAGAGCGTTGTGCAGTTTCAGCACTGAGCTTGCTTGGTTCCTCAGTGCATGCTCGCGATTCGCTGGAGTGGGTGAAGCCGCAGCAGTGATGTTTCTGATACAGTCCACAGCTCGACGTTACAGGAGCCTTATGTCCGGGGTGACGCCAGGGGCAAGGACACTGGAAGCAAGTCACACTGGATGACCTCACATGTCTAGCGGCAGCCGTGTAGCCTTCCGTCTTAGCCCAGGATTTTGATACTGCTATTGACGGGCCAAGTACAGGCAGATGGGTCTGAAGAAATGAAATTGCTGTTCCGGCAATAAGTACCAGCAGTTAGTGATTGTACCCTTAGACCTAAGTACAGAAGTTCTCCATATATGTCGAAATCTTGCGGGGGCATGCGGTTACAACCAACCGCATTTGAGAAAGCTACCGAGACAATGTAAACACGGCAGAGGAGAGAGAACAAACTATTGCGGAACACCGTAAGAAATACGAATAACATCGTCGCTGATGAAGGCGGGGGCGAAGCGCAAGATATTTTGTCTGATGGCTACAGCTCACAAGTGGGTAATTATAGATCCTCTATCACAGCCATAGGCCTTAGCGATGTCCATAACAGCATGGTTTCTAAGGCCATCTTTTCTGTGATGTTGAATATGACTCACGATACCCAATGCACTGGCTGTCATGGCCACACATTTACGGTCTAAAGCCAGCTACGCATAAGAAAGGTTTTCTACTCAGCTCCAGAAATAATTAAACCTGTTATGTTCCAATTTTTTATTACTTTCGCTACTCAGGATGCTGTACACGTCGTAGAAGGCACAAAGCTCTAGTTTTCGCGGCATGAGCAGGTTCGTGAGCGTATGATTGCTCATAAGGTCAGGGCCCACTGCACAACATCGTCTTAAGCTGCTTAGCAGTTACTCTACCCCGAAAAATGTGAAATTGGCGTCCATCGGAAAATAAGCAACAGGTGGCATGGGGCCCATAGCGTCCGTTGAATAGTGACATTAGTAAGCATTCGCAAAATCTTCTATTAAGATCGCAAGAGTCTTTCCGAGCTTCAAGGCGACGGCTTCGAAAAGTATTCCTTTGTGAGCCTTTCTAGCTTGCCTGACAATAAATCCCCATACTGTTTTCGTGGGAATCAACACCAACGAGCTTACGCAGAATGCCACCCACCGTTTGTTTCCCTGGGGGGAACGTCGTTTTGAACATCAACTTCCTTATTTCTTCATGGAATTTAATGAAGATTGGAACAAATGTTTAGAATGTCTCCCTTATGCCTCCATAAAATTTTCAGGGTGATATCGTCAGAACGTTTTATTTAATTTTATTGAGCAGAATTTTT
The DNA here is from genome assembly GCF_050947875.1 of Dermacentor variabilis. Taxonomy (NCBI): domain Eukaryota; kingdom Metazoa; phylum Arthropoda; class Arachnida; order Ixodida; family Ixodidae; genus Dermacentor; species Dermacentor variabilis. Next base: position 79,168,735 of record NC_134576.1, on the reverse strand, counting down.
CTCCCTATAACTTTCTGGAGAGACATGGGAACTTAAAAAAACGTATTAAAAGGCTTATTAAGCATTGACTGCATAGGTAAATGCGTGCTCCAGGTTGTGACATTCTTGAATTTTTTGGCGTGCCATATTTTATGTTACCTTCGTATCAAGCACACTTTCGGGGTAGACGAATAGCCACATCGTAAACTTACAAAGGGTCAAGATAAGGAAGCGAGTATGCCAAAACCTGCACTATAGCCCAAGGAACGTCACAAGAAAAACGGCGTCAAAATATGTTAAACGGTAACAAAGAAATCAGCTCCAAAATCTGAGCAGAAAGCCAGAAAAAACGAGTTTCGCCTTCTCCTCAGTTCTCTAAAAGGCACCAAATTTGTAGTCTTTGGGATGTTTTGTGATGCGGGGCTTCTTGTACATGTGTCCTCTTGTCTGGTGTGGTTCCCCCCCCCCACACACTTTTTTCTTCTTATAGGGCATTTTTTGCTGCTGATGCTCTACAAAGAGTATGGTGCGTAAGTTTCAAACCAAGTGACGTGCAGAACTCTGTGTGGGCGTGAATATAGCTCCGTGTACACTAAGGCAGCCTTTACCCGCACGCTGCCCGATTGATAGCAATGTACAGTGCAATCAGCGGGGCATTTTTTTTGTTTTGGTAGAATTGACCATGCTACTGAATGAAGGCTCCGAGTGTCAGCAGCCTCCCAAGTCATCTTTACTTGACAATTGCAGTAGAACTTAGGATCAGAGAGCCAGTGATAGATATGCAGCTGCTAGGTGCTTTCCAGAATTGTACTTTTGTATGATGCCTCGATCACTTCTGCAGCCAGGTGTCTGTGCCAGCCCAAGGGGCCTACTGAACAGAGCTCATGATGAGATTCTCATTACGAAGGGATGGTATGATACATATTGTTACGAGTTATCTAGACAATATGATAATAGAGTGAATGCGCAAAATGCTTGGTTGCGGGTCCGAGATGCCGATGTGCGAAATGCCTAGCCACAGATACAAGGAGCCGACGCGCGATGTGGTTAGTCGCGCAGTCCGAGGTGCCGACGCGCGAAATGGCTAGTCGCCGGCTCGAGGAGTCGACACTCGAAGCGCTTATTCGCGCAGTCCGAGGTGCCGACGCGCGAAATGGCTAGTCGCCGGCTCGAGGAGTCGACACTCGATGCGCTTATTCGCGCAGTCCAAGGTGCGGACGCGCGAAATGCCTAGTCGCAGACTCGAGGAGTCGACACTCGAAGCGCTTATTCGCGCAGTCCGAGGTGCCGACGCGCGAAATGCCTAGTCGCAGGCTCGAGGAGTCGACACTCGATGCGCTTATTCGCGCAGTCCAAGGTGCCGACGCGCGAAATGCCTAGTCGCAGGCTCGAGGAGTCGACACTGGATGCGCTTATTCGCGCAGTCCAAGGTGCCGACGCGCGAAATACCTAGTCGCAGGCTCGAGGAGTCGACACTCGATGCGCTTATTGGCGCAGTCCAAGGTGCCGACGCGCGAAATGCCTAGTCGTGGGCTCGAGAAGTCGACACTCGATGGGCTTATTCGCGCAGTCCAAGGTGGCGACGCGCGAAATGCCTAGTCGTGGGCTCGAGGAGTCACACTCGATGCGCTTATTCGCGCAGTCCGAGGTGCCGACGCGCGAAATGCCTAGTCGCAGGCTCGAGGAGTCGACACTCGATGCGCTTATTCGCGCAGTCCAAGGTGCCGACGCGCGAAATGCCTAGTCGCAGGCTCGAGGAGTCGACACTGGATGCGCTTATTCGCGCAGTCCAAGGTGCCGACGCGCGAAATACCTAGTCGCAGGCTCGAGGAGTCGACACTCGATGCGCTTATTGGCGCAGTCCAAGGTGCCGACGCGCGAAATGCCTAGTCGTGGGCTCGAGAAGTCGACACTCGATGCGCTTATTCGCGCAGTCCAAGGTGGCGACGCGCGAAATGCCTAGTCGTGGGCTCGAGGAGTCACACTCGATGCGCTTATTCGCGCAGTCCGAGGTGCCGACGCGCGAAATGCCTAGTCGCGGGCTCGAGGAGTTGACACTCGATGCGCTTATTCGCGCAGCCCGAGGTGCTGACGCGCGAAATGCCTAGTTGTGGGCTCGAGAAGTCGACACTCGGTGCGCTTATTCGCGCAGTCCGAGGTGCCGACACGCGAAGTGCCTAGACGCGGCTCGAAGAGTCGACACTCGATATACTTAGTCGCGCAGTCGGAAACGTCGATACACAAAATGCTTAGGTGAGGGTCCGAGAAGTCCGCGAGCGATGTGTATGATCGCCGAGTCGGAGGCTTCCTATGCGCGAAATGCTTAGCGGCGCGTCCGAGGATTGCGTATGTGATGTGCTTGGTCACGAATTTCGAAACACCTAGTACTGAAAGGCTTAGCCGCATCTCCGAGGATTGCGCGCGTGAACCTTAGTCGCGAAGTCCGTACCCCCGATGCTCGGAATGCTTAGCCGCGAGTCTGAAACGTCCACAAGCATAGGGATCAGCCACGCTACTACGATGTCCACGTAGCGCCTGTTTTGACACGTCGAGATTACGGCGAGTGGGGCCGTACAGACTTGCGAGGTTCGGCAGACGATGCGAGCGCCGGACCAACGGCGAACCGCGCTGGAGTGACGTGGCGGGCGCGGCCAATCGCAGACTCCGGCACGACCCTCAGTCATTTGCTTTTTGTGCGCTTGTTTCTCTATGGAGGAGACATCTGACTCCAAATTTGAAGACTGAGAAATGCGCTTTTCAACGAGACCAAGATGGCGGTGGTCGGTCGCACCGTTCCGGAGATATTGTGGCTTGAAAAACGCTATTCTTTCTTGATTTCCGCGAGATTTCTCGCCACCTTGGCTGATAAAACGAACTTTTTTAGAGCACTTCTGAGTGGTTTACAGTGATGATATTTGGGCATCAGATAGAAAAAGGGTTATAGAAACTGAAAATGTGATTACCGAAAAATCGATTTTTCGGAACTTTTAACCATGCCAAAGCCACGTCCGCCCTTAATTCGTTACTGTGCCTATGAATTATGGCATTGAGGCAATTCAACCTCCTTTTCAGTGCCCCCCTTCCGCCCGCATTACAGGCTCCACTCTACACTGAGAGTGGCACAGGGGTAATGATCCAGCAGTTGCATTAATTTTGGTGGCTGCTTTCTCGCTGTTCAGTACCTCTACGAAGAGTTCTCCGGTGGGCTCATCAAGACCTTCTCGATCAAGTAGCCCACAGTGTAACAGAGAATAAGCTTGTTTCGCTCTTTTGGTATTAAGCAATTTTTATAAACACGGGGAAGTGGTCACTGTCATTTGATCTAAAGCTATCTTTCGCGACACTGATGCCTACTCAATGAATCACGTGATCACTGACACAGCTAGCAAATAACTTTACATAGGTGTCATCACGCTAACGTAGCAATGCTAATGTCTTCTAGACCAAACTTCTAAAATGAACTCTGACTCCTTTTGTCATGTAATCTTCAACCTGTTTCTATGAAAATGATGATTTTCCTTTGTTGTATTGCTTTATGTGCCGTGTGTTGTGGAAGTTATCGAGCCTGTAGATTTGCCGTGCTAGGCGTGCATGCCGCTACTCACTTTCGGTGCTGTTCGGCGCCGCGTTGGTCAATATCTCCAAGGCTCTCCATCTCACGGCGCCCTAAATACCTGATTCCACCAGCTATCTTATCTCCGGACATCTCCTGCCGGATGGCATCGTCAGTGCCCGCCACGTTGCGCTTCGCCTCCTTAGCTTCATGTACCTGGGCCTCGACGTCCCAAGTTAGGGGGGCCTGTCTTCGTGTAATCTGTAATGTGTAAAGAGAAGCCGTTGCAACGTTCACCGACATAATAACTGAGTGGCTATGGCTATATAGTAAATGTACGGAAGCCTAGCGTTCACGCACAGATGTATGCTGCGTGCAGGCTATTTGGGAAAGATTCATATCCACCAATGTACGCACACCAATGCAAAACGAGCGTCCATTGGAGAATACGAGGTGGCGTGGAGGCCGTAGAGTCAGGTTAACAGCGACATCAGTAGGCATTCGCGAAATCTTCCGCTAAGACAGCAAGAATCTTTCCGAACTTGAAGTCGATGGCTTCGAACGGTTTGCTTTGTGAGCCTTTCCAGCTTCCCTGACAATAATTCCCCGCAGTGTTGTCATGGAAATAAACACGGAAAAGCTTACGCGTAATGCCGCCCACGGTTGCCTTCTTTAACTCTGTAATTTACCTACGAATCGCGGCCCTGAGGCCATTAAACGTCGTTTTCTGTGCCGAATCGCCCTATTTTTGGTTCATATCATCGGCTCCTTTATTCGCTGCTGGCGGCTCCGCAGAGAAATCTACAAAGAGGGTCCACCAGAGACCTCTTTGTAGATGTGCTGGCGAGACAGCAGCCGCCAAATTAATGCAACTTATGTGCAATGCAAATACGCCTGTTTGCCTTCGTTTCGGTGGCCTTCGATTGGGTTGGTTCGCCGTTAAAAGACATTTGTTAACAGCCGTACGCTTCTTCCTTCCCGTAATAATATTACAGGTGGCAGAACTCATTCATAAGCCTCTAACTCTCTACCTGCGCAGTTTCGGAAACTTTAAAATCACAATTGAAATTTTTAAAGGACATGGGCGGCGTCACTAGCGGAACTCAGATTGACAGAAATACCTTATGTGCCATTTTGTGGCAGTGACGTGCGACTCTCGGTCATTTTTGTTGAGAGCAAAGTTCTTAGAAAGCTATATGTAATAAAGCACTTGCATTTATTTGGGGGTTCCTACTGTTCCTCCTCTCAGTGGAGATTGAGTTCGGTGGCCTTTCGTCACTAGGTTTTTCTGTATTGCTTTCACCCTCATCGACATCTGGGGTTGAATGCTGACGTGGGCCGCTTGCTGCAGTCTCTGCTGCCTCATCGGTCTGTCGCTTACCTTGTCCTAGTTCATCTGTACGAGGTAGAAGAGGGGAGATCACTGATTAAAACATCCTTCACTTACATGAAGCACATACTCCCGGCACCGTGTATACGAAATTGAAAAATACTATATAAGAGACAAAAATCATATGTATATCTAGGCATATCTAAAGGCCTGCACCAAAGCTGCGGCCTGCCTCCCCATGCGCTATGTTGAAAAATTGAGTCACTTCAGAATTGAGTCACTTCATTGAGCCAAGCGACTTAAGTGGCTAAATTTCCTTAACGAGAAAAAGGGGGGTTAACCGAGGGGCCCGATTTTTATTAGTCATATCAGAAGAAGCCAACAAAGACTGACACCAAGGACAACATAGGGGAAAGTACTTGTGCTTTAATAAACGAAGTAAAGAAAAGATAAATTAATGGAAATTAAAGTGGATGAAAAAACAACTTGCCGCAGGTGGGAACCGAACCCACAACCTTCGCATGTCGCGTGCGATGCTCTACGAACTGAGGTACCGCGGCGTCGTTTTCCCATCCACTTTCTTGGGTATTTATGTGTCCTAGTACAACCCTGGGAGTGTTAGCCAGCGCCACCACTCACAGACATTGGCGGCGGACGTTGAACGTCCTTCTTGCCCCAGGCGTCACGAGAACGTGATCTTTTTTGGGTGAAGGCAACGGGCCAATAAACCCACATATGCTACCTGAAGGCATCAATGTTGCGGGATTCGAGACCCTCGTTATGTAATCAACGAGAAGAAAGGGAGTTAACCGAGGGGCCCGATTTTTATTAGTCATATCAGAAGCCAACAAACACTGACACCAAGGACAACATAGGGGAAATAACTTGTGCTTTAATAAACGAAATAAAGAAACGATAAATGAATGGAAATTAAAGTGGATGAAAAAACTTGCCGCAGGTGGGAACCGAACCCACAACCTTCGCATGTCGCGTGCGATGCTCTACTAATTGAGCTACCGCGGCGTCGTTTTCCCATCCACTTCCTTGGGTATTTATGTGTCCTAGTACAACCCTGGGAGTGTTAGCCAGCGCCACCACTCACAGACCTTGGCGACGCACGTGGGACGTCGTTCTTGCCCCAGGCGTCACGAGAACGCGATCTTTTTTGGGTGAAGGCAACGGGTCAATAAACCCACATATGCTACCTGAAGGCATCAATGTTGCGGGATTCGAGACCCTCGTTATGTAATCAACGAGAAGAAAGGGGGTTAACCGAGGGGCCCGATTTTTATTAGTCATATCAGAAGCCAACAAACACTGACACCAAGGACAACATAGGGGAAATAACTTGTGCTTTAATAAACGAAATAAAGAAACGATAAATGAATGGAAATAAAAGTGGATGAAAAAACAACTTGCCGCAGGTGGGAACCAAACCCACAACCTTCGCATGTCGCGTGCGATGCTCTAGCAATTGAGCTACCGCGGCGTCGTTTGCCCATCCACTTTCTTGGGTATTTATGTGTCCTAGTTCACGTTCTCGTGACGCCTGGGGCAAGAAGGACGTCCCACGTCCGCCGCCAAGGTCTGTGAGTGGTGGCTCTGGCTAACACTCCCAGGGTTGTACTAGGAAACATAAATACCCAAGAAAGTGGATGGGAAAACGACGCCGCGGTAGCTCAATTGGTAGAGCATCGCACGCGACATGCGAAGGTTGTGGGTTCGGCTCCCACCTGCGGCAAGTTGTTTTTTCATCCACTTTATTTCCATTCATTTATCGTTTCTTTATTTCGTTTATTAAAGCACAAGTTATTTCCCCTATGTTGTCCTTGGTGTCAGTGTTTGTTGGCTTCTTCAGATATAAATTTCCTTAAGTGACTTCGGTCGAGTTACTTAAGAAGTGACGTGTCATTCTCTGACACGTGACGTCATACATTGTCACGTGTACCTCACAACTCTACCTTAATCCACCAGAGTGTATCTTGCTCTAAATGCCCCAACAGTAGTCGAATTTAATTCACTTTAGTCTACCTAAGTTCACTTTATTCACCCTAATCCAATCTTCTCATTTGTACCGACGAATTGTAATGCACCTTAATCCAAATTACTCCAACTTGTACCACCGTACCACCTCGTTAAAATTCTACCAACCATAATCCAGATGTTCAAACAACCCCAATCCACTTTATTGCACCTTAATGCACCTAAATACATTGACCTTCCCCTTCAGTCACTCTACTTCAACTTAACTCACTTTACGCCACCTTGTTTCACCTCGCTCTAACTTTTTCTAAATTTATACAAGACGCTCATGATGTCACGTGATGTGATAATCTTTGGTACCACGCGTTGCCTACAGCGCCGGCTTTTTCTGCCTCTTGGGACATATAAAGCATCGCATTAATAAGTGCGTCGACGACCAATGAAATTTGGAAATGGGCCAACTTGAAATTTAGGGGTGGCACAAGTGAAATTTGGGAGTAGGTCATCTTCAAATTTTGGCGCAGGCCAACTTCAGATTTGGGCTTGGAATTTGGATGTGCCTGAACTGGGTCTGGCCAACTCAAATTTGGGGCTGGCTGAGGCTAATTTAGGGGTGGGCCAATCTAAATTTGGGAGCGGGTTAACTCCAATGTGGGGTGGGTCAATTCAATTTTGGGAGCGGGCCAACTTGAAATGTGGCTCATAGCCAACTTGAGAGTTCGATGTATGCTTACGCATACTTAGACAACTCCAACGCAGTTTTCTATACTTTTTTTGTGTGAACATTTCTAAATTTCCTAATATTCAGGAAACTCCCTCATACGCGCGGCACTTGTCTCATCGCTTTCTCTATTACTTGTTTCTATACAAGAAATGTGTGTAGAATCCAGAGTATGATGGGAGAGGGGGGGCGTTCGGTGCTTTTCTCACTAGCCTCTTTAACCGTTCCACATCTAGCCGGAGGCCAAGTTAATTACATCTGATGGAGAGTACGTGATATTGATTAAAGTTCGCAAATGTATGAAGAAAAAAAATGTCAATTTTCTTTTCTATTTCAGGATATCTGCCTTCAAATTCCGCATGCCCTAGTAAGAGGTGGCCCTTTCCCGACGCCAATCTCTGACCCACTTCCGGAAATTTTCCGCTTGCGCTCGGCAAACAGACGACGCTGCCTTCGCCACGCAGGACTTACCATGGTGTTCAATGGCTTCCACAGCCATTCCAGTTTCAACTGACTCCGCGTCGGACACAGTGATTGAGGATGCTCTCACCGCTATCAAGGCTGATTCCCTTGGTGCTGCATCATCGCGTCCCAGCTTGCGCAGTGGAATGCTTTCTGGCAGCCGATCCATAGCCGGCATATGTGGTAGGCTGCGCACAAAAACGTGGCAGTACGGAAGTTCTCTGTCCCACAATGGACAGCCAGCATTTCACAAACAATGAAGTACAAATCTAGTGGCACATACCCAGTGGGTCAAATTTGCATCATAGCGGCTCACTGGATACCAAGATAGACTGAGTGGTAAGTACCCAGCAACTCAATTCGGCATCAAAGCCTGTCCCGCATCAACAGTGACCTGCCGTATTTTTTCGAATCTAGGCCGATAGTTTTTTTTTTCAACAATCATATACCAAACTCTAGGGTCGGCTTAGATTCGAGGATTAAAAAGAACACGCCAGTATGTAATTGAAAATGATAAATATGGTGTCTAGCTAGCGGTCATCTAGAAAAGCCTGTACCGTAGCCGCTATTAGCCACGCCAGTAGCCAACTGAAGCAGACCGAATTATATGACAGGCGTCAGATATTCTAACCTGCATCATATCGGCGTGCGGTATCTCCAAGCGTGAACTATGCCCATAGCTCGGCATTATTGTAATGGCACCCAACAGGCGACGCCACTATTAACTCTAAAACAAAATTACATCTTTTGGGTAGTATCTTGCCACACAACAACATATGTCATCTGCCTTGTCTGCATTTTCTTTCTTTAACGCTGCAAGCCCTGTACTTCTCAGTAACGAATGGCATGCGCGTTATCAGCATGACATGCCAATCCCGACAGGAAAGTAGCGGTCGCCTAGTAAATACTTTGTAGGTAACGGACAGTAAGCTGATCGGTCTATAATTTTTCAATTCTTTGGTATCCCCTTTCTTATGACTTAGGATTATGTTAGCGTTCTTCGAAGATTCCGGTACGCTCGAGGTCATGAGGCACTGCGTATACAGGGTGACCAATTTTTCTAGAACAATCTGCCATCCATCCTTCAACAAGTCTGCTGTTACCTGATCCGCCCCAGCTCCCATCCCCCTTTCCATAACTAGCAAGGCTTTCTTTATTTCTTCCGGCGTTAGTTGTGGGATTTCCAATTCCTCTGCGGTATTGTCTCTTCCATTATCGTCATGGGTGCCACTGGTACTGTATAAGGGGGCAACGGGAGGCGTTTTTGAGTGTGTCTAAACACGGAGCTGACACCCATCATTTTTCCGAAGGCCTGAGCGTTCCCTTCAGCTATCTCATCCATATTAGTAATGATGTGGTCTCTTAGCACATATATCTGACTCTTGCCTACTCCTAGTTTCATCTTCACTGCTTTTAGGCTTCCTTCGTTCCTGAGAGCATGCTCAGTTCTATCCATATTATACTTCTTTATGTCAGCTGTCTTACGCTTGTTGATTAACTTGGAAAGTTCTGCCAGTTCTATTCTAGCTGTAGGGTTAGAGGCTTTGATACATTGGCGTTTCTTGAACAGATCTCCTGCGATAACTTACTGGTATCCTGTCTCATGGAGTTACCACTGACATCTATTGCATACTCTTTAATGCCTAAAAGATTGTCGTTCATATCTTCAACACTAATGTCCTCTTCCTGAGTTAAAGCCGAATTCCTGTTATGTATCTTGATCCGGAATTCCTCTATTTTCCCTCTTACCGCTGACTGATTGATGGGCTTCATATGTACCTGTTTCTTCCGTTCCCTCCTAAAGTGTAGACTAATTGGAGTTTTTACCATCCTATGGTCACTGCAGTGCACGTGACCGAGAACGTCCAGATCTTGTATGATGCCAGCGTTAGCGCAGAGCATAAAGTCTATTTCATTTCTAGTCTCGCCATTCGGGCTCCTCCACTTCCACTATCGGCTATCCGGCTTGCGGAAGAAGGTATTAATTGTAGCGTTCCTAGTTAAAGGACACAGTAGACGTAAAGCATTGCTGTCGAACTGGCGTCCATCTCGTCTACATTTATTTCTCACTTCTCTTTTCTCTTCCTCTGTCCCCCGGTTCCCGCGCTTCTTCATCTTCTATTCGAAGGCTCATACCGCTTCACCCTTCCAGGTTCTTTTTGCTAACCCCTCCTGGGGTAATACTTCAAAACGTTTCCAATCGAAGCACATTCAACTGAGCCCCGTTCACCAATGTACCACACAGTCTTCAATATTCCTTTCTGAGTGGCTGTCTTTGTCACAGAGTAAGGACCATAAAATTTGGCTTTGGATTCTCTTACTCCTTTCCTATCTAGAATGAGGTCGGTGACTTGAATGTCTGGGATATCTGAGCAATGTCTCTTGTCAAAATTTTTTTTTCATTCGTTTACGGTACCTCTCCTCCTGTGATTTTTGTTTCCTCTCCTCGACGATCTTGAGATTTTCTAACAGCCCCAGTTCACGGTCCGCTTGAAGAATAAGGGTCTCTCCTGAAGAAGCGAACTGCGGGCTGCATCCCAAGCCACTGGTGTAGGAGCGATTGTGATGTCTTACAGCTGCTTCTAAAGAGCATTTCCATTCACCAGGGAAACGATCGTACATCCTGATGTATTGTTTCACATCTCGTATAGCACGCTGTGCAAGCCCATTCGCTCCGGGATGGTATGGCGAAAAGAATTGGATTGATATATTGCGGTCTCGAGCCCATCTTGCTAGCTTTTCACTCTTGAACGCTGGACCCTTATCACATACAATCTTCCTGGTTGTCCTAAACATATCTCGTTGGAGGAGGGCGATGACACTATTTGCATCTTCTTGTCCTGCCCGTGCCGCGACCATCCTGGTACACTCGTCTATGGCCAGAAGAAAAGTTTGCGTTTTTCGGACTCCTTCTCGTTTCTTATTTAGCTCGGCAAAATCCAGGTGTATAACTTCAAAAGGCACCTTCGAGTGGCAAGGTATTATCATGGCGTCCGTAGGCTGCTTATATTTCACTTTGTAGACTTGACAAATGCGGCATGAACGAACGTACTGACTGACGTCTTCTTTCATGTGAGGCCACGTAAATCTCTTGACTAGTTTGTTGTAGGTGCGCCAAAATCCGTCGCGTCCTCCAGATTCTGGGCTATCGTGGTACAAATAAAGCACCCTGGGAACCAGCGTTGGCGGGACTTGATAGCGACCTGCCAAAAAAATTATTTGTTCAGTGCCTTCCCACAATTTTACTTCATTGATTTCTTCCGATTGTTCTTTGTTGGCCTGTATCATCAGCCTAGACAATGCATCTGCATCATTCAAAACGGGTCCAGGTCTGTGGGAGATGGTGAAATCAAACTGCTGCAAGTAGTTCACCCATCTGGCGATACGTCCCTTAGGTTGGGTCATATTCAAGAGATGAGTGAGTGCCTGGTGATCCGTGAACAAAGTAAACTTCGCACCTTCTAGGTACGTACGGAAGTACTGAATTGCTTTAAGGACAGCAAGAGCTTCCTTTTCAGTAGTGGTGTAGTTGACTTCAGGTGGCTTGAGGGTGTAGCTGTAGGAGCCTACTACATGTCGCTTTTCTCGGCCGGATGCTTCTGGACATTTCTGGTACAAGACTGCACCTGTTTCATAATGTGAAGCGTCGTATTCAGTTCAAAGGGTAAAGTGAAATCTGGTACGCGTAGAATAGGGTCAGCAGAGATTTCGCGCACCAGATCACGGTAGACTCTGTCACATTCCTCATCCCACTCAAATGGAACTTTCTTCTGCGTTCGGCGCGTGAGGCATCTTGTTTTTATAGCAAAATCTTTTATGAAAGGTCTTAAATGTCCTGCTAATCCCAAAAACACACGCAAAGAGTCGACGACATATGGTTTCACCAGTTGGGATTTTCTCTCGACGGACTCTTGTTTCGTGCTTTTGGTAGTCCCATTAAATACTCTTCCAAGAAACAACTTTTCTTTGAAAGAATGCACCTTTCTTAAAATTAACCTTGAGTTGTGCCAAGCTCAAGGCATTTAATACCTGCGAAAGGTGTTCCTGATGTTCAGCCTCTGTTTTGGGCAAGACGATAATATCGTCTATGTACACGTTACAAAAGACACCTGGGAAAGGCTTCAGGACTTCGTTCATAATCTTCTGGAACCATGCTGGCGAGTTTTTCCAGCCGAAAGGAAGCCTGTTATACTCGTACAGATCGAAGGGCGTGATAAAAGCAGTGTACATTTTTGTTTCTTCGGTTAGCGGGATCTGCCAGAAACCTTTGCACAAGTCAATGCGTGAAAAACTCCGGCAACCACCTGTCTCATCTATAATCGTGTCTATCTTCGGCATGGGAAATGGTGTAAGTTCTTTCTGGCGATTGATAACCCTGTAAACTGTGCACAGTCTGAAAGTTCCATCTTCCTTCGGCGCAATAGTTATGGGAGAAGCGAAGGGTGACACCGAAGGCCGGATTATATCAGCGTCTAGCATCTCCTACAATTCTTTCTTTCACCATATCTTGCGTTCTCTTGACATGTTATAAGGTGATTTTCGGATGACGGTCTTGTCAATTAGTTCTAAAGGCACCTTGTGCGACTTCATCGCTTGTGGATAGCTTCCTACGCATACCGGTTCAGGGTAGGTCGTTGCAATATCCTCCGTGCACGTAACTATTCGCAGGTTATCTTTTCTATCTTGCTGTGTCTCTTCCCTTGATAGTCCTTCCACTAAAACTGCATCGTCCCAGTATACGTTGATTTTTAGTTTCTTTATATCTCGTCTGTATAGCAGAAAGTCGTACGTCACCCCCGTTATCACCAGTACGTCACTCTATTTCATTACCTTGGAACTCGATGTTTACTCAGGCCCACTGATTATGCATTGTCACTTTTCCATCGTACCCTTGCCCCCGTAGTACTCTTCCTCTATGCAGGTGACTTGAATCTACCAGCTTGGCATTTATTATAGACACAGAAGCACGGCTGTCACCCAAAGCCATCATATGTCATATATAAAGAATTTCCCACTTTGACAGGAATGTGAAGTAGGCTAGAGCAAGTTAAATAAACAGTCTCAGTTGTGGTTATCGGGTCGGACTGATCACCCTTGTTTATTAGTTTTTTTCGTCAGAGACTCTTGAGCATCTGAAAGTAGGGGGACAGGGTCGTTGTCGACGTTATTCACTCGACCTCTGGAAGCACGCCAACCCCAGTTCTCTGTACTGCCTGCAAGGCGGCTCGGTTCTTGCGGATTACGGCTTGACCAATCCGCGTCGGTCCGTCTGAAGCGACTGCTTGAGCCAGCGGTTATATTTTCTTCTGAAGTAGATGGGATGTCGTGAAGGCACTCCAGGAGCCTTTCTATAGTTTGAGGTGATCGTGCTTGCACTAGCTTCAGGACTTCCGCGGGCAATCCGTGCATTATTAGAGCTACTATGGCAGAAGGAGGAAGCATAGGCTCGGCCAGCTTTAGAAGGCGGCGTTTTTCAAAGAAATACTCGACGGGGGAGCCCTGCTTGAATTTGAAATTAGCCGCGGCGTTCCATCTTTGCACTGGGTTGCTTCGGAATGTCATCAAGAATTTTTCCTTCCACTTGTTCCAAGAGTTGCCAACATCTTCAATAATGTGCAGATCGTACCACTTCCGTGCAACATCTCTTAAATAATTACGCATGTTGGTAATCTTGTCCTCATTAGAGTGCCATTTGTTCTTCCCAGCGGCATATTCGTAGAATTCAAACCAACTTTCTGGGCTTGAAGACATGCCGTCGAACACATCGCGTTCGACAAAATTAGTCGCCGGCTTCTCAGCGTTTAGAGAGCTTATAAGTGACGTTACCAGTGGGTTTTGTTGCGCCATCTGTTCTTGTTGTAGCTGAAGAGCTTTCAAAACGCGGTTCACCTCTTCTGTGAAGACCGTGATGCAGAGTCCTTTCGACACATCGGTTCAAGAACTAATTCGTCGAAGATCGCCAGACGCAAGTTCACTTTCACCGCACCCTTCCGACGTAGTTCAGCAATGTCTATGGAAGCCTTCTCTAAAACCAGCTTCACGAGTTCTGCCGAGTTGAGTTCGCGAGGTAGTTCCACCGCTGGTTGGTCTTGAGCTTGGTATCTCGAAAAGATGATCTCTGCGGAGGTCTCCTCGAGGAAATATGTCACCCACATGTTGGAGTCAGTTGTCGGCTGCGCCAAAATATTGTAGCGTTCCTAGTTAAAGGACACAGTAGACGTAAAGCATTGCTGTGGAACTGGCGTCCATCTCGTCTACATTTATTTCTCACTTCTCTCTTCTCTTCCTCTGTCCCCCCGGTTCCCGCCAGGGTTAGCGCAGAGTATAAAGTCGATTTCATTTCTAGTCTCGCCATTCGGGCTCCTCCACGTCCACTATCGGCTATCCCGCTTGCGGAAAAAGGTATTCGTTATCCGTATATTATTCTGTTCTGCAAACTGCTATTCCCCTGCTATTCCTAGAATCTCATTCCCCCATTGTCTTGTCTCCAACCTGCCTACCCTGGCATTGAAGTCGCCCATCAGTATAGTGTATTTTGTTTTGACTTTACCCATCGCCGATACCTCGTCTTGATAGAAGCTTTCGACTTTCTGGTCATGTGTGGATGTAGGGACGCAGACATGTACGACCTTCAATTTTTACCTCTTAAGCTTCACAACAGGACCTGCCACCCTTTTGTAAATGTTATAGAATTCCTTTATGTTACCAGCTATATCCTTATTAATCATGAATCCGACTCGTAGTTCTCGTCTGTCCGCTAAGCTCAGGTAGTACAAGACGTGCCCGCTTTTTTGCACTGTATATGCTTCTTTTGCCCTCTAACTTCACTGAGCCCCATTATATCCCACTTACTGCCCTCTAATTCCTTCAATAGCACTGCTAGATTCGCCTCACTAGATAACGTCCTAACGGTAAACGTTGCCAGTTTCAGATTCCAATGGCCGCCTTTCCGGACCCAGAGATTAGCAGCCTCTGCTGCGTCGCAGGTCGGACCGCCGCCGTGGTCAGTTGCTTCGCAGCTGCTGGGGACTGAGGGCCGGGGTCTCATTGCTGTATTCGTATAGTTGGTTATATACAGTGGATATAGTTTCCAGTAAAGTGGAATACCCGCCAGTAATTCTTTCGTTCTTGACATTTATTTGACAATTGCAAATAATTATCTAATTAAACATGTACTGCCCTGATTATGAAAGTGTCAGTGAGGCATTTGTCGGCACCCCCAGACACCTCGAAATGACATTGCTGTGTTTTCAGCGATGTATTAATAAGCGTGCAAATTTCTTCCGGCTGCAAACAAGCCTCACGAAAACGAAAAATACCACGTGACTGAGCTCCCACCCGTATCATAAAGCAGCGCCCTCAAATCGGCTGATTCAAAGTAACTGCACTGCCTGTCGCAAACCGGAAGAGACAGCGCATCACTTTGATTATCGCATTGAAGGAGAACCAACAGCAGGTTTCGCGGCTTTGCAGCTATTTTTTCCTCTCTACGTAATACTTATCATGCTCTCTCAAGGCAGACTGATCACATTGATAATAAAAGCCCTCTGATAACGCGTCAGAAGCGCCGCTCTGACCACGCACGAAACGCGAAACGCATTTAATAGGCATAGCATGTTTCAGAACCTGCTTTTCTCGCTCCGCATCGACAGAGTTGGCGCGCAGCTATATCTCACGCCAGAAATCCGCTTCGGACCAAAGCCAAAATAAAGTGGCCATATTAGTTTTAATAAGAGTGTATACGTGCTGCGAAATTAGGTTCATGGCAGGTACAGGTACTTGTATGGAATTGATGCCACTCTATGAGATGCTATGGTGCAAGGACCCAGTCAAGCTTTTTCGGGCTTTTCGCCCGTGCTCCATACATCTGGGAGATGTTGGATAAAGCTGAATAGAATATTGAACTGAAGATAAAAGCGAAATGAACAGATAGAGAAGCGACCCATGTGATCAGAACGGGAACAATTTCTAAGTGAGCCGAATTGGCAATCGCAACGCCTGCACAAAAACACAGAAAGTACATCAGATTTCAGCGCGCCCTTATAATCTATGAATTCGTAAGCGTCGTTCAACACCAACTGCTGCCTAGAGGACGTGTTGGAATAAGTCTCCATCTGCAGCTACGCAGTTCCGAGTCCGCTTTACCACATCTTCTGTGGCTTTCTTGATGAGCAACGCTCGAATTCCGTTATCCGTGTCTGAGATAATCCGACGTCCCTGTCGATCATGTAAGCGTGATCTTTCACATAACTCCAAAAAAAGAAATTGAGTGGACAGACGTCAGATGACCTAGCCGGCCAATTCACATGCCCATGCCTTCTAATCTATTGCACATGAGAAGTTGCATCCAGCCAGTTTCCTGCTCGGCTGCTGCTGTGTACTGGTACTGTATCTTGCTGATACCACAGAAGTGTAAGAAGTAACAGCGGGACTTGGCTGAGACTCATCCGCAACTCCTTCAAGGATTTCATCCACGTAACGTTCTCCAGCAAGTGTTTGCAAGATGGGACCGATTACTGAACCGGCGGAAATTCCGCAACCCCCTTTGAATGATCACCAGTACTTGTGCCTATTGCGCTTTACCCAGTGTGCATTGTAGTCACTCCTAAAGCGTGAATTATGCAGATTGCATGAATTAAGCATCCTTATACTCGGCTTTCACTCTTTCTCTGAACACTCTCTCACCTGGCTTGGTGAGCTTTTTCCAGTGCGAGAAAGAGGACCGCCGAAGCGAGCGTGTGGGTTTTTATCGGATAACAATGACCTCACACCAGCTGTGTCCCTCCCGCGCCCCTCTTTCTTCCCCGCTAGGCTCCACCTGCCCTCGCCGCGTCGCAATGCTGCTCGATGGTATTTTTAAAATCGGCTTTCACTCTCTTTCAGCTCCACCACCAGCTTGACGATTTTTTCCACTGCGACAAAGAGGGCCGCCGAAGCGTGCGCGCGGGTTTTTATTGTAGAGCAATGAGGTCACACCACCTGTGTCTCCCCCGCACCTCTCCTTCTCCCCCACCAGTCTCCACCGACGCTCGCCGCGTCGCTATGCTGCGCCATGCTATTTTTACACTCTGCTCTGCTTTCACTCTCTTTCAGATATGTCTCCCCAAGCTCGGCGAAGCTGAAAGCGGCAAGAGAAACCGAGCGAGGTTCTAACAGCGCCACTGCAATAGCATCTTGTTTTTGTATAGGGTACATTCTCAGTGGCTATTACCTGGTTACCCAAAATGTTTGCAAAGACGGTTATTGAACACTGACACAGTGAAACACATACTCGCACCTGCCCTGTTATCTAGACTAGTATCACAGAGATGGCTTGAAAAGTAGCAAACAGTCCTGCATCCCTGGTGGCGCATGTCGGCGTCAAATAGATACCTTAAGAAGCAAATTGGTTGTCACTGACCAAATTGGTTGGAACGCTTGTTTTCGAATTTCGTTCTCTCAGCACAGCAGCCCAACGCGCTACCCACTTTAGACTATCCAGGCACCCAGACAGCTCGCGGAATGTCCACTAAGTACACTAACGATGCCAATCGAGTACACAAGACTGGCGCCTACTTCCAGCTGTTGTTTATTCAAGAAGCATGGTATCTATAAGTACGATCGGCGTCACCGTTGTGTAGAGCGCGGAAAAGCGGCCACCGGTGCTCTCCGCAGCCAGCCAGCTACGTAGTGGCTAGGCCCGAGCAGCTACCGTTAAACATCGCTGGCTGCCCACCGAGCAGCCCTGCGGCCACCGTTCCCGCGCTCTGCACAAGTGTGGTGCCGACTGTACAGCACATAACACGACCACATGTCAAAGGCCACCATGGATCCCCTCCCCCCCAGAAAGAAGCGCATCGCAACCATGCACCATGACGGAACCGTGTGGCCCAGTTACCAAATATACTACCGCAACAAAGCTAGCCTCTAAAAATACGTGAAGGTAGCTTAAAGCCTACGCGCAGATGCGCCAACTAATCAGGTCTAGAAAAAGCAAGACTTATAAAAGGAAATTCATCCGTCAGAAGCCATGACCTGGAAAAAGCAGCAAGGTGGAGTTTCTGGCGCGGGCTTGTGATCGATAATTTTTCCAACTTTATGGTAAACAAATGATGTTCGTAATAGTTGAAATGTTAGTGAATTTGTTTTTATAAAAAGAAAATAACATAAAGAGAATGCACGGGAAAAATTCTTCAGTACACTAAAGCACTTCCGGCACACAGCAAGTGTCGTCTGCTTGTGTTACAATGTGCTCCGTCTTTGACGAGAGCTCCGCCGTCAGCGTCGGTCTCAGTCTTTTCGCAAGCACCATGATTCGACTTTGTTGCGTTGTGGACTGCAAACGTAGCGACTGGTAAAATGTCAAGCTGCGACATCGCGTCCCTCTGCAAGGCAGCACACGAGCGAACTGACTGCAGTGCATCAGACTGCCGCTATAGCGTTTCGCGAATCCGGTGTTGGGGCAAACAAGCGCAAGGGGACAGGGCCTGGCCGCTGGAGTGTGCCGTTTAGCAGAAGCGCAAATGTGAATTCTCTGCACGGTGCAGCCACCTGGTGGCACAGAGCTCAACCATACACAGTAGCAGTAACGAAATGTATTCTTCTTTGCTGCTGGTGTAAACATTTCGCAGGAGTATGTTTTACACTTGGTTACACCAGACTTCGTGCCACGCAATCCTTATGTTTTTGTACGGAATGTGAAAGTGCTAAAGCATCTCGTCTTAAGAGGTAGCCAATAGTTATTCGATTATATATTCCACTGACTATGAGCAGTTGTATGACCGGTATGGAGTTCAAAGTTCGAAACAATTATTGCAGCACTACGAGGTACGGGTTACTGCTGAATAATCTTACTCCGAATTCTTCGAATACTGAACTAGTGGTGGCTTAATTGTCTGTGTGGCCACAGATTAAGAAAAGTAAACATTACGGCAAGGCACAGAGATATAGAGACGACGAATTGCTTAAGCATAAGAAAACATTGTTCATAATTGTTTCTTTACATATTCAATGAAGGCATGAACCATTTTTAAAGTGAATGAGAAAGCCTAATGTTTTCGTACCTGAATTTCAGAAGATGGAATTGCCGGTTCAATACAGCGGTACTGATGAGCTTATGGGCACTGAGTATAGCGAAAGTGTTCATTCGCATTGCTTTGGCGTACGTAACCTGAAAGTACAGGCATGTTTTAAAAGTTTCCTAGTTTTATTGTTACATTAGGCAGCGATGAAACGAAATTGCAAACAATACATGAAAATGCCTATATGAAATTGATATCAAATGAAACAATCGCGTTTTATACCTATTCATTCACTTCCCCACCTTAATATATACAGTGCTTCTAATATTAGAATATAGTACAGCATTTAATTTCATACCAGGGTCATTCCACGCCAATTGTTCCATCTGTGGCGTTCGAGCGATATCCATTTCTCTCAAAAAATGTAAAAGGAACACACACACGTATAGAAGCATTATTTGTGCCATATTTTCGCATATTATATTGAGCGGAAATTTTTCTTGCGCCCGTCAGGGCCATTTGAGTTTCACTAAACATTGCAAAGCCAGGTGCGCAAAAATATTGCCACAAATCAACGGTCTCGCGCATTCTTCTATATTGAGTTTTTGCGTTGCGTGAAGGTCGTGCTTTTATTGTAAAATTGTTTCAGTGATTATTTTTATGTTTTCTAATCAATTACATCTGTCCCAAAAACGAACTTCTCGGCTCTGTCAGCGCTTAATCTAAAATAAAAGCTTGAATTTAGCGTATACTTTGTTCAATGCTTAGACGTCGTTAAAACAAAGGTGGTCCGTGAAAAAAATACGCCGGAAGGATCGTATATGTCACCAGCATAACCACCAAAACCAAACCTTGCCACGAAAATATTAATCGAAGAAATTTGCGTTTTCCGGGGAAAAAATTTTTCAATGTCAGCTTCACCTTTGCAATAGTTCAGTTCTAGCCTTTACTTTCCTTAATAGCATGTTTACAGTACACGCTAACCACTTTAAGAAATGAAATAAAAGCTTAATTTTAGCATATATGCTACTTTGTTCCATGCTTAGACGTCGGTGAAACAAAGGTGGTCCGTCAAAAAAATCAGGTGTATAGGCAGTGGGTACGGCAGACCAGTTGTAAGGAAACCGACTTTTCTACTTCGGGAAGGCTTTTTTGTTTGGTCTCGCCAGAAGACTTGGTCCAGAATCTTGCTTTTTAACTAACAGGTGTATCTGTGCTGAGACGTGTGCTACTGTATTTCGGCTAGTTCACAGTGCAACGGCCGTGCAACTCGCCTATTAAGGAGGGAACACTCGGCGAAAACTGGCAACAGCAAACACGTTACGGCTAGTGTTATCCCCATCCGATAGTTTACGCGAGCATAGGAGAAAAAAAAGAAAGTGGATTCGACTTACAGACGTTGAACCTTTAATTCGCGACTTATTTTTATTGCGTGGCCTAGTAACAAGCTAGCGGCACGCTAGGCGCGACAGATACATGCTTTATTTGCCATACATGCCACCGAAGCCGGCGAGGCCGTTTGCGAATGTGAAGTTGGCCCCATCGGCGGCCCGTCCCTTTTGGATGTAGCATGTTTGTTGGGCTCCGAGCGTATTCTTGCGTTACTTCTGCACTTCTACACGGCAGTGACGGCACCACTGCACTATTCGACTAAGGTGAGAAATTTTGTGAGAACTTTTGGCTTTTATGACACGAAACAGACTCGCGACACAGTTAGCGAAAAACAGCTCTGCCATTCTACAGTAGTTAGCTTGAGGTAATGACTCGTACTGGGAGCTGTTTGCCAAGCTTTCGGCAGTTTTGGGGCACGGTCACCGCACCCGGCTTTGTGACGAAGTTAGCAAAAAGCACTTCGGCCGTGTGACGCAGTTTCGCATGCACTGAATCTTTCCGGGACAAGTTCTAGCGCTTTCTCACACCCATACTATTCATGCACAGTGGCCACACCGGCTGTTGTGACGCAGTTAGCGAAATGCAGCTCGGCCGTGTGCTGCAGTTAGTTTCGCGTGTACTGGACTTTACTGGGACACATTCGTGACGCAGCCTCTGACCAGCAAAGTCACTGTCATTAATTTCGTTACATTTCGAATACTTTTGAAGGACGCTCGCTGCTTCTGGGGATCTGACGCAGTTAGCAAAAAAGATATGCGGCCGTGATGACAGTTTGGCGTGTACTGAATCTCAGTGAGACAAGTTTGGGACACTTTCTATGGCCCCGCAACATGTACCTTCTTTCGGTACTCACGCTTGTTACACAGGGAGCCATTGCCAAGAGTAATAACACTGGAGTGTCGCTAGCGCCGGCCGGCAGAACGTACAGAAGATAACGCCAAGGAGCTCAAAAACAAACAACTCAAAAATTCTGTATTTTGACCGGCTGAGAATAGGCTTTGCACTCGCCCATTTTTTGTGAGTGCTAGTAGAAAGCATTCTGCAGGCATTCTGCTCTGGCTGAGAGCCTGTGTTGTGGCTTAACATCACGCGCGCTGACGCAAAGCTGTTTTCGAAACGCGCAGTCACTCGTGTGATTGTGCTCGTAAAGTGCTGGAAATAGTGCCCGGCAATTGATGAATGCTTAGAAGTCTGATGTTCTCTTCATATTTAAAAGCCAATTACTTTTGTTTGTAAAACGGCGCATTGCGACTATCGCACGTTCCGCCTCTACACGCACTATTCCTATTAGATCTAAATACGAAAATGCCACATGCTCGTAATTTACTTTTTCAAGCTGGCTGCATCCGTTGGAAAATATAGTAGAGCATTTTGTATTATACCAGGGGTCATTCCACGCCAATTGTTTCAACTGTGGCGTTCGAGCAATATCCATTTCTCTAAAAAAACACGTATAGAAGCATTAATTGCAGCGTATTTTCGCATATTATGTTGAGCAGAAATAGTTGACTGGCACTATCCATTTTCAAATAAAGACCGATGTTCGGATGTTGGAATCTTGCTTGATAATATGCTAAACCTGGATGTGCGAAAGTAGTAACAGAGCCTCCCGATTTAAAAAGTGTGAGAGAAAATGTACGAGTGTGTACGAAAGTTCTGCTGCTCACCTCGTGCCGCAACGTTGCATGAATGTACAAAAAGCCCGCAACGAGAATTTATATCGAGCTAAATAAACATTTCCTTTTTTACAATGCGTTTTGCGTGTACTTTATAAAATTTCACGTGGCACATATTCGAAGGGAGTCTTGTAAGGATTGTTCGCACTCATTTTGACCAAACGCTTCCGCACTAAGACCGCGCGCGATTGAAGTGCAAAAAAAAAGAGGAGGGGCGATCAGCGCAGCCGGCGTAGAGCGCGCCAGCTAGCGTCCAGAACGCGTGCGCTCAAAGCCCAAACCGCAAGGAATCAATCTCATTCGCTGCGTGTGCAACAGTCAATTCAGCCGCTGCACTGTATGGGAGTGTCCGCTGCTCTTAAATGTCTCACTCCATGCTTATATCTTCAGTGGGTACGGCGGAGCAGATAGCGGCATGATGTCAGCAAAGTCACTTCGTGCAGGCTCTTCTGCTCGATTTCACAGCAAGGCTTGATGCAAAATCTTGCTTCGTCATTAAACGTGTCGCTGTGCTGACACGTGTGCTGCCGTATCTCAACTAGTGCAACTCCTTTCTTCGTTGAAGGCGTGACAACAGCGCCATCTAGTGACATACGCCAACAGGCCTGCCTAAAACGATCGTACGCAGAGCTGCTCCTCCATTGGGTACGACAGATCAGAGGGCGTAATGTCGTCAGTAAGTCCCCTTTTTTACTTCCGTGCATGTCAGTCCTAGCTACACCAGCTTTTATAGCAATTATTCTGGCCTCCTGGTGCTCCCGCGCCTGCAACGGTGTATATGATTGCATATGATGTATTCTCTGTGGGCGCTACTTTTGTCTAGGGTTGTGGAGAAACGCTGAAGGAGTTGTTGGAAGGAAAAGAAAATGACCTGATGAAATGGCTGCCCTAAGGGAACACCAAAAGAGCTTGGAAAAAATGATGTCTGATCTTGTCTTACGCTCTCTTGAAATAGAAAGATGAACTGCCCTGGTCGAATCTCTCGAACAAATAATAAAGGCCTTGAAATCAACATTTACCAATCTGGAAGACCGCAGGAAGATCCTGATGAGGAAGATTTGGTTTTAAACAAAAAATTTTAAACGACTTCTTTTCAACAAAACTACAGGTACCATGTCTATCTTCTGGTAGACCTGCTTTTCAATATGCTCCTGAAAATGAACTATAATTGGTCTAGTGTTGCCACGGATACCTAAGCAGTGAATTCTATTGTTATTGATATTGTTATGGAAGCATGAAGAGGAAGAAGAAAATCTCGATACGCTGGCTGCTGCGTGTTCGGTGGTCAGCCATCTTGTATACGCTGACTCATCCTGTATATATATTGCAAATACAGTCTTTATATACTCCTAGCATGCTTAGGTATCCGTGGCAACACTAGACCAGTTATACTTCATTTTCAGGAGTATAATGAAAAGTAGGCAGTGTTAAGAACGCACAGAAGCTTAAAGGTACGATAATATCCATTCAAAATGATTACTCGCGTCAGACGATGTAGAAAAGAAAGCTCTTATGGGCAAGTGATAAGAATCATAAACAAGAAAAGTACCTCACTCATTGACGATAATGTGCGATTCAATAGGGAGTTCTCTTCATTTTCTGTTGGCATTCAGCTCTTGCTGGCAATAATTTGTTCCCAGCTAACCCTATTACCTTGAGGCAGCACGCTGATACTATCAATGCCTTCAAATGCAGACTTTTTGGATTAAGCTTCTTTGCTTTGCAAGTCTGTTTCAAGGAAAGGTGGCGATTCCAGATTTCTATTCTATATGCGAGCGAGACGAACCAGCAAGTCTGGGTTACAATGTTACAACGCTCAAACCTGAATAAAGGCTCCTTTCTTTCATGATAATTGTAAGGTTGACTAACTTGTATGGTCCTCAAATAATCAATTGAACATTAACATAGATGCGTCTAGCGTCGTTAACAAATCAATAGAAATAGAAGCCATCATGTTAGAGCATGATCTTCAGGTTATCAAGGAGACCTGACGTCGTGAGGACATTGGTGACGATGTTGTACCGCCCACATATCAGGTTTTTGTCATGACCGTCCTATTAGAAACGGCGGCGCTGTTTTGATAAAATACGATATTAGAACATCACTGCTGTGAAATAGATGATCACGAAAGCTACTTTGAAAGTGTCCTGCTCTTAGCGCACTTTTTCTCTGCGGTTTATAGCCCACTGGATGCACCACCTCGATTTCTGAAGGATCTACGCGATCATTTAGCGTTATTTTCTTGTTGAGAAGCAGTCATTGTTGGAGATATTGGTATGGAAGCATGAAAGAGGACAGAGGAAGGAGAAATCGCGAGACGCTGGCTGCTGCGTGTTCGGTGGTCAGCCATCTTGTATACGCTGACTCATCCTGCATATATATTGCAAATACAGTCTTTATATACTCCTAGCATACCCGTAACAATAATAATTAACTTTCTGTTGACTGGCCTACCCATCTTAAATAAAGACCGATGTTCAGATGTTGAAACCTTGATTGATATCATGCTAAACCTGGATGTGCGGCAGTAGTAACAGAGCCTTCCAATTAAACTTAAAAGAAAATGTACGAAAGACGTTGCACGCTATTCTTGCTTCGTAGACACTACGATTTCTCATACTATACGTGTACGAGGTTGCGTTTTTGCCGACAATACATGATGAACGAACTTGTTCGACCCGCAAAAGAATGAACCCTAAATGATATTCGCACTTCTTTTACATATTTATTATAATAATTCAAATACAACACGCCGATACTATCAATGCCTTCAAATGCAGACTTTTGGGATTAAGCTTCTTTGCTTTGCAAGTCTGAAGGAAAGGTGGCTATTCCAGATTTCTATTCAGTATGCAAGGGAGAAGAACCAGCAAGTCTGGGTTACCATGTTCTGTCAATAAGTTCGGTAGGAGGTGTTGTCAAGCGTTCGACGATACTACATGCATGATCACTTGTGCTGACCTTACTGTTCGCTGTAATGGTGTGTTCAAAATTCTAAGGTAAAGAACGAATTTGAGGTGAAAAATATCAGTAATGGCTTGTATTTGCAATAGAACGCAGGTTCTATTGCACGGCCATTCAAGTTTGCATTAATAGTGACGTCCTCTGAATTTAAGCAACATCATGTCAAACATCGCACAAGCGTTGCTTATTGGACCTTCTAACGGCACTTTGATACACCCAGTCTGCTGACAGATGGCCATTGAAATGTGTTGCTTGAGTGATAACTTGCAGGGCCCCTGAAAAATAAAAGAAAATCCATCAATATCTTTTCACTTATGCAATAAGATAACGCATAGGCAAAAGCAGTTTCGCCTACATTCATTCACACAGGTGCGAATGCTCCAGCGTTCAGAGCATATGGGATACTCTACGAATAAGTGGTTTCCTCAATGCTTATGACTCCTAGTGTAACATTACTGTGGTAGAATAACCTGTCACATTAGCAGGTCACTGAAACAAGTGTTATTGCAGTAAAAGAAGACGAACACCCTGTTTGATCAACAATTACTAGTATTGAAGCAACAGATGTAACAAGCTTCAAATGTAATTTAAAAAAGCAGCGCAAACAGGTCGAGAAAACTAAATTACTTGGACACTACCACTCTTCAAGCAACGTAAAAGCTGTGCTGGCGTAGTGGCTTTGACATTGCAGTGCTAAGCCAAATTGCTTAGCAGTGCAATGTATAAACGTTAGGTCAAGCCAACAGAGCTCTTGTTCTGGCAGGTTAAGGTTAAGCTTAAGGTGTTGCCTCAGAAAGAGCTTACTGTTGGCACGTTTCATGGTGCACTGAGGTGTTCGGCTGCTACGTACAAGGTCGCGGGATTGAATGCCGGCCACGGTGACCGTATTTCGATGGGGACGAAATGCGAAAACACCTCTGTGCTTAGGTTAGGTGCACGTTAAAGAACACCAAGGTTGCAGCGGTGGCGTAGAGGTAGAACACCCGCCTCGCGTGCAACAGGTCCGTGGTTCGAATCCCGGGGCCGGCAATTTTCCACCGGATTTAAAAAAAAAGGAAGTCCGCGTGTTGATAAAATTCCATAAACACGCCTGGAATGTGGCCTAATCCCGGTGACCAGAACCAGTAACGCACACACTCACCAGAGCAGGATTGGCCACTCTGGTGCAGTACTTGGCCACAACCTCCTATACGAAAAACAGAATCAAACCCCGGCCCTCAGTCCCCAGCAGCTGTGAAGCAACTGACCACGGCGGCGGTCAGGCCTGCGACGCAGCAGAGGGTGCTAAGAATCACTGGCTCCGGACAGGCCGCCATTGGAATATGAACCTGGCAACGTTTAACGCTAGAACGTTATCTAGTCAGGCGAGTCTGATGATGACCAGGAAGTCGAAAGCTTCTATGAAGAAGTGGAATCGGCGATGGGTAGAGTGAAAACTAAATGCACTTTACTAATGGGCGACTTTAATGCCAAGGTAGCAAGACGCAGGCGGGAGACAAGGCAGTGGGGGAATATGGAATAGGCACTAGGAATAGCAGGGGAGAGGTATTAGTAGAGTTTGCGGAACAGAATAATATGAGGATAATGAATACCTTATTCCGCAAGCGGGATAGCCGAAACTGGACGTGGAAAAGCCCGAACGGCGAGACTAGAAATGAAATAGACCTCATACTCTGCGCTAACCCTGGCATCATACAAGATGTGGACGTTCTCGGCAAGGTGCGCTGCAGTGACCACAGGATGGTAAGAACTCGAATTAGCCTAGACCTGAGAAGGGAACGGAAGAAACTGGTACATAAGAAGCCGATCAATGAGTTAGCGGTAAGAGGGAAAGTAGAGGAATTCCACATCAAGCTACAGAACAGGTATTCGGCTTTAACTTAGGAAGAGGAACTTAGTGATGAAGCAATGAATGACAATCTTGTGGGCATCATTAAGGAGTGTGCAATGGAAGTCGGTGGTAACTGCGTTAGGCAGGCTACCAGTAAACGATCACAGGAGACGAAAGATCTGATCAAGAAACGCCAATGTATGAAATTCTCTAACCCTACAGCTAGAATAGAACTGGCAGAACTATCAAAGTTAATCAACAAGCGTAAGACAGCAGACATAAGGAAGTATAATATGGATAGAATTGAACATGCTCTCAGGAACGGAGGAAGCCTAAAAACAGTGAAGAAGAAACTAGGAATTGGCAAGAATCAGATGTATGCGTTAAGAGACAAAGCCGGCAATATCATTACTAATACGGATGAGATAGTTCAAGTGGCTGAGGAGTTCTATAGAGATTTATACAGTACCAGTGGCAGCCACGACGATAATGGAAGAGAAAATAGTCTAGAGGAATTCGAAATCCCACAGGTAACGCCGGAAGAAGTAAAGAAAGCCTTGGGAGATATGCAAAGGGGGAGGCAGCTGGGGAGGATCAGGTAACAGCAGATTTGTTGAAGGACGGTGGGGAGATTGTTCTAGAAAAACTGGCCACCCTGTATACACAATGCCTCATGACCTCGAGCGTACGGGAATCTTGGAAGAACGCTAACATAATCCTAATCCGTAAGAAAGGGGACGCTAAAGACTTGAAAAATTATAGACCGATCAGCTTACTGTCCGTTGCCTACAAACTACTTACTAAGGTAATCGCAAATAGAATCAGGAACACCTTAGACTTCTGCCAAGCAAAGGACCAGGCAGGATTCCGTAAAGGGTACTCAACAATAGATTATATTCATACTATCAATCAGGTGATAGAGAAATGTGCGGAATATAACCAACCCTTATATATAGCTTTCATTGATTACGAGAAAGCATTTGATTCTGTCGAAACCTCAGCAGTCATGGATGCATTACGGAATCATGGTGTAGACGAGCCGTATGTAAAAATACTGAAAGATATCTATAGCCATCACAGCCACCATAGTCTTCCATAAAGAAAGCAACAAAATCCCAATAAAGAAAGGCGTCATTCAGGGAGATACGATCTCTCCAATGCTATTCACAGCGTGTTTACAGGAGGTATTCAGAGACCTGGATTTGGAAGAAATGGGAATAAAAGTTAATGGAGAATACCTTAGTAAGTTGCGATTCGCTGATGATATTGCCTTGCTTAGCAACTCAGGGGACCAACTGCAATGCATGCTCACTGACCTGGAGAGGCAAAGCAGAAGAGTGGGTCTAAAAATTAATCTCTAGAAAACTAAAGTAATGTTTAACAGTCTCGGAAGAGAACAGCAATTTACAATAGGCAGCGAGGCACTGGAAGTCGTAAGGGAATACATCTACTTAGGGCAGGTAGTGACTGCGGATACGGATCATGAGACGGAAATAATCAGAAGAATAAGAATGGGCTGGGCTGCGTTTGGCAGGCATTCGCAGAACATGAACAGCAGGTTGCCAGTATCCCTTAAGAGAAAAGTGTATAATAGCTGTGTCTTACCAGTACTCACCTACGGGGCAGAAACCTGGAGGCTTACGAAAAGGGTTCTACTCAAATTGAGGACGACGCAACGAGCTATGGAAAGAAGAATGATAGGTGTAACGTTAAGGGATAAGAAAAGAGCAGATTGGGTGAGGGAACAAACGCGAGTTAATGACATCTTAGTTGAAATCAAGAAATAGAAATGGGCATGGGCAGGACATGAAATGAGGAGGGAAGATAACCGATGGTCATTATGGGTTACGGACTGGATTCCAAGGGAAGGGAAGCATAGCAGGGGGCGGCAGAAAGTCAGGTGGGCGGATGAGATTAAGAAGTTTGCAGGGACGGCATGGCCACAATTAGTACATGACCGGGGCTGTTGGAGAAATATGGGAGAGGCCTTTGCCCTGCAGTGGGCGTAACCAGGCTGATGATGATGATGATGAAAGAACACCAGATGGTCCAAATTTCCGTAGTCCCCCACTACGGCGTGCCTCATAATCAGAAAGTGGTTTTGGCACGCGAAACCCCGTAATGCATGTATGTAACGTTCCATAGTGCAAGTCCTTCTGGTCAGGGTTGGGTGAATTGCCATAGTGTTGATTCCTTTGGCCGAAATGGCAGTGGCACGTTTAGTGCGCTTGTAGGAAGACAACTTCAGGATATCAAGTTTTCTTGAGACTGTCTGTACAGGGGGCCCTTTAGTGTAGCCGTGAAGTTGACTTAGTTGTGTGTCCCAGAAGACACAAGTAATGATCTCCTATAGTTCGCTCCTTGCATATGCTCGAGTTTCCAAGCCCTTCATTTTCTGTCGGCATTCAGCTCTTGCTGGCAATAATTTGTTCCCAGCTAACCCTATTACCTTGAGGCAGCACGCTGATACTATCAATGCCTTCAAATGCAGACTTTTTGGATTAAGCTTCATGGCTTTGCAAGTCTGAAGGAAAGGGGGCGATTCCAGATTTCTATTCTATATGCAAGCGAGATGAACCAGCAAGTCTGGGTTACAATGTTCTGTCAATAAGTTCGGTAGAAAGTGTTGTCAAGGGTTCGACGAAAATTCATTTAGTCAGGTAACATGATGAAGTTGCAGTCACTGATCAAGAAAATGACACGTTAGAGACGAGACGAATTTTTGTCTAACCTTTACCTCCTACACAATTAAACAGAAGTTGTAACCGAGATTACCAGTTCGTTTCACTCACATCTAGAATATCGACCTGTGAGTGCCTTTTTTTAACCGCACTGGTCAGGAGAAAGCCAGGTGCCTTATCCTGAAAAGGCTGCATTTGATGGCATCAGTGGCAAGCTGAAATTACTGACAGCACAAGTATGCCAACAGAAAATTAGGGGTATCAAGGCCGATCCCTTCTTCGCAATGTGGCAATTAAAAAGTTATTATTCAAGAGTTGCCGGATGCAGAGCTTCATGGCAGCTTAATGCCGATGCTAAGGACTCCACCCATAGAAGTTATGTTTAACACGTCTTCCTGCAACCACACTGAACCTAAATATGCTTGTTGGGCAAGGGAACGAACTTCAAAACTTGTGCCTTGCCTTAGTCAATGAGAGTAATCTGCGCCATGAATGGTGCCATCAGTGCACTTCCTTCCGAAGATGAGGCCCACACCTGCACTTTTAGTGCAGGTGTGGGCACTGCAGCAGGTATGCACTGAGGCATACCTGCTAGTATGCCCTCAGTGTGTGCAAAGAACCAGCATGGGGCTCCAAAAACCATCTAACCAATGAACGCAGACCCAAACCAACAAACCTAGCTCGTTCAGTGCTTAGGAAAGTAGCCTCACGTCGGCTTTTCCTACAATTCTTTCTCGGCATGGCAGAAACTTCCTTTTCTGTGTAGGCACGTATATAATAAAGAGGCACGCATCACCACCTGTTAAAGAAAGCGTGCCAATAAGAGTGCGTAGCACAGAGGTGTTTATGGATATTAAAAACCACTCGTGCAGTAGACACTACATCCGCAAAACAGGCCAATGTCTAAATGACTGGGCTTGCAACCATATTAACCTGATCCTCAGGTCATTTGGCAGTCACTTGGTAGTGCACAGCTCACTTGCAATATTTTGTTAGAAAACTGCCCAACTATAGGGCTGGCGAGATTTGCGAGGCTTTCCTTATGTGTGTGACAGGGAACCTGCGAGTTGGATTCCCCTCCAGAAGTTTGCTTTTTTATAATTGTAAAACAAGTGTCGTAGTAGCCATGCCGTGTGTCCTTTTCGCAGTTGGGCAAGCGCCACGCATTACAGATTTCACTGTTCTCGCCCTTTGGCCTCTTGCTTTATATTGCTGTGCAAGCAGTAAAATTGGATGGTTGTTAGACTATGTTATGTTCAGTCACCTCCTTACATTTCTTAGGAATTGTGCGTTAAATAAGGCTTTTATTGGTGAAAGAGTCCTACTTTAGGCATCAACAAGTTCAGTGGTAGTTTGCAATTAAATAGCGTAAGCATCCTCTGAAAACATGTCCATGAGAAACACTGCAAGGAGAGCAGTTTAGAAAAAGAATATGATAATTTATCACCAAGGCCAACCCTTGTGTCACTCAGATTAGTGTTGAAATAGAGTGGGAGGTTATTCACCCCGAAGAAGTCACCAGGACCCTGAGCTGGTGCATCGCCTGTGAACGCAAGTCCCGGCCGCGTCAGCAAGACCTAGGTCTACCCAACGCACTTCAATCAAAACCCTCCGGTGCCGATTGTGGACCTGCGACATATTTCTCAAAACTTAAAACTGATACTGAGGTGCAAGGTGTCCGTATCGTATTGCTCAGACTGGACTGACTGACGTGGAGATCAGCACTGATCAGCAACACAACAGTCTGCTTACATATTTGTGCATGCCCACCCACACCTGCATCAAAAGAAGTGAGCTTTAGTGTCATGAGAATATATTATAGAAAGTGTCATTGTTAACTAAGCAATTATTATTATTAGGAATGAAATGCTCATATTCGCCCATAGAAAGCTTTGTGTAACAAAGCCTGCAAGATAAAAAAAATGCAATGCATGAGCCATCTGTGCAAAAACAGTCGAATCTGCCTTTTTGCGCCCTCCTCCTCATGTGTAGGTGGCAGTGAGATTAAGTAAACTGGACGAGACGGCTACATTGTGTGAGCAAATGTGGTCACGTTGTGGGCCAATTATGATAACATAGCACGAAATTCCTCTTTACAGTCGTTTTAACGTGTTTTGTAATGCTAGCCGACCTGTAGACCGTACAGTGTGAAAGCACCCATAAGCCTAACAGAATTACAGATAGAGCTAACCAATAAGCGTCCACAGCAGCATAACTCAGCATATCTATAAAGAGTGGGAGGTTATTCACCCCGAAGAAATCACCAGGACCCTGGGCTGGTGCATTGCCTGTGAACGCAAGTCCCGGCCGCGTCAGCAAGACCTAGGTCTACCTAACGCACTCCATTCAAAACCCTCCGGTGCCGGTTGTGGACCTCGCCAAAAGCAAGTTAACCGAGGGGGCGCGCATGCCTGCTTGGCCACGAGACGATACCAAGATTGTGGTGAGATCACGCGGCGGTCGGCCATATGGAAGTTGGCCGGATCATTTATGCTGCGTGATATGGCCGAATTACCAGCAAAACGTTATCATCAGTACTTCGAAGAGGGAAAATGCTAATCTGTACGTGAGAGTCACCCAGATTGTCGTCCAAGGCAGGGAGCATGAGGTCAGCGCCTATGAATCGGCCCCGCGTCCCCCTAGGAGACGCGGTTCAAGAAATCAACGAGAACATCAGCGAAAATGATCCCACTGATGTAGAGGCAAACCACATCGCTAACAAGACGTCTGTGGTGATCGCCTTCAATGGACCCAAAGTGCCGAACTACGTTCATTTGGGGGCCTGCTCCTCAAATGCTGCTTGTAAAAAAAGATAACTATCTGCTATCAGTGCGATCACCTGCGTCACCGCATGGATGTTTTCCCGAATACGACAGACCGAATCTACCGAGGATGCGGTGCTCCTAACCCCGACGAACAGCACAAGTGTACCCCGAAGTGTGACCTCTGTAGACGGGAGCATTTTACCGCAGACAAGGTGTGGAAAGCTCGCTTCAAGATCCCAAACATAGTACGGAAACGCCAGTGGGAGCGGAGATGCGCCAACGACACGCCATAAAAAGTCTCCAAACCGCACCACGTCAGGCGAAAGTAGCTGCGTCAGGGACCCGGAACCGCTCTCTCCCGTGACGGCAGAAGAGGGCGGAGCAGCAGCTGCGCCTCTAGGCCGGGCTTGAGAGCGTCGTCACCAGGTGACGTGGCCGGCAGCAGATGCAGCGGGCGCCACCAGGAGTCTGGCGGCGCCCGGAAGCATATGGCGGCGCCCGGAAGCATATGGCGGCGCCTGGAAGCATATGGAACCTGTGAAGAGGGAGCCACCCCAGCAGGCGCTTGACGCGCTCTATTTTATTAAGGGTCAATAAAGTTGTTTCTCTCCACCAGAGCTTCAAAAAACACAGTATGATATAATTTACTGCAGGACATTTCAAATAAAGGCTGTTTATCGCTTTTTAGTGACTTCGAGAATGACAAGCAAGTACAGTGACATCTCCCAGCACCTCAAAGACAGTACTGGTGACTGACTACATGAAAACGCAACCCGCTGACAAGCATTATCATTTTGGGCAGCGTTGTCTCATATCACATCAATCAGAAATCTTTAAGGGGACACTGAAGGTAAAAAATTATTATCTGAGATGCATTATTAGGTTACTCTTCCGCTCTATCAGGAAAACACTGAAGTTACAGAATCAAGAGGCTTGTTTAGCCAGGAAAAGTAAGGAACGAAATACAGGTGGTGAAACCACAATAAAGTTCCCGCACTAAATTACCGTCTGAAAAGGCCTAAATTCTTTTGGCAAATATTGGCTATAAGCCTTCTAGCAAAGCCAAATGCTGTATTTAGCAATTTATTGAGCCGAAGCATTCAAAATGCAGTAAAAAATTTTGGAATGCGTAATGTCCCCCTGATGTACAGGCAGTGATATATTGGTGCAAAATTTGGAAGAAAATTGGGCTTAGAACTTCACACACTCTCTTATTAATAACCTCCCATCAAAATTCAGCACAAAAAGAAAGGATACTTGATGCATATGAACTGATGTAGTGTTTCTGTTTAGCGTTCCTGTAAGACCAAACACATCAGTACACTGTCATACTGTACACATTCAAACCACTTCGGCCTTGCTTAAGTACCATTGTGCGCCAAGCAACAAAAAAAACTGAATAACAGGAGTCACTGTCAAGGGACAAATAAATGGGGCTCCCCTAGTGTGATGCAATTCAATAGGCTAAGAGAAACATGGCGTCATGGCTTAAATGGCAAAGAAAGAATGAAATTGACCTTTGGGTGAGGACTCATTATGGTACTAACTCAATATTTTAACAAGTGCTTATTCCGTTTGTACTTGTCCCGAAAGCTAGTCATGTTCGTTGTCTACGGCAGAGGGTGTCAAGGGTAAACATTAGGTAGCCAGGACATTTTAACCGTCAAAGTCCGTACTGACCTTTGTTGGCCGCTTTCAATAGTGTGTAGCTGTTGACATAGCAGATATGATGTAATTATTGTAGAACACCATGGCTTGAGCATGGCGTGCATAAAACACTTTTCTTCAGTGAGAAAATATTGTTAGATGTGAAAAGACAGGCGAAAGAGGCTATTTACAGACTATTTACACTGGAGCCAGACAGCCAGGCCGACGCGCCAAAGGCACAGACCCACTTCATCGTCGTTCTCGCGGCGGCTCGTCTCTTGAGCATCTCTCTGATATCGTAATACTACCCCCCCCCCCGCCGACGACAAAATCGCTGTCACGGTGTTGTTAAATATCGAAGGTGCGTGGAGAGTTGTAGTATTTGAGTCGGACGACGTGGATAATGTCACTGGTTGTCACGGCGGAGGACGTAGTGGGCGTGGCTAGAACGATTTCATAGGTGACATCGGTCACTTGGCGGAGCACGCGATATGGGCCTGTGTAACAGGAATGCAGTTTTTCAAAAAGACCAACTTTAGGCGATGGGGACGAAACCAACAAGAGGGTGCCGGGCACAATATGGACATCACGGCGACGAAGGTCGTAGCGTTGCTTCTGTTTGTCTTGAGACACTTGTAGACGAGCGCGGGCAAGTTGGCGAGCATGGTCAGCATGGGCGATGGCATCACGGGCATAAGCGCTAGTTGAAGCTGTGGTGGACGGAAGCACAGTTTGCAGTGGAACCGTCGCAAACTGTGCGATGCCGGCCGTACAAGAGGTAAAAAGGGTAAAAGCCAGCAGTGTTGAGACGGGAAGAGTTGTACGCAAAGGTAATGTAAGGTAAAGCCAGGTCCCAGTCACGGTGTTCGTCTGAAATGTATTTGGATAGCATGTCTATAAGAGTGCGGTTCAAGCACTCAGTGAGGCGGTTCGTTTCAGGGTGGTAGGAGGTAAATTTATGCTTGATTGAGCACAAATTGCCTTGGAATGAACAATTGGAGTGGCCAAAAACGTACGGCCACAGACTGTTAGCAATTGATGCGGAGCACCATGCATCAATGTTATATGAAGGAAGAAATCCGCAACAGCAGTTGCACAACTGGTCGGAAGCGCGTGGGTTATGGCGTAGCGAGTCGCGTAGTTCACCGCAACTGCAACCCACTTGTTTCCTGATGTAGATGCCAGAAATGGGCCAAGAATGTCTAAGCCGACACGATGGAAGGGCTCGGCAGGGATGTCGAGCGGCTGCAGGTAACCAGCGGGGAGCTGGTAGGCTTCTTGCATCGTTGCAAAGTTCACAAGCGACGACGTAATGTCGTAGGAAACGGGCAAGGCCCGGCCAGAAAAATACGGCGACGTAAACGGTCATAGGTTCGATATACGCCGAGGTGTCCTACCGTTGGTGCGTCGTGAAGCTCTTCTAGAGCGGTTGAGCGGAGGTGTTTAGGTATTACAAGTAGGAACTCAGAGTCGTGCGAATGAAGGTTACGACTGTACAGAGTACCGTCGCGGAGGATGAAGATGCATAGAGTTGCATCAACCGGAGTGACGGCCGATGAGTGCTCTGATGTAGGCGGCACGACGTTGCTCATAGGGGAAATGAAGCAGCTGTAATACAGAACATACGTAAGCAGCACCGGCAATATTGGAGGAGTCAAGAGTCGTCAACAGGGTAACGCGACAAGCTATCAGCGTCTTGGTGCAGGCGGCCAGATTGCTAAACCACGGAATATGACAATTCTTGTAGCTGGCCTGTAGGATCTTTTAGAGATGAAAGCCAGCAGACGGCATGATGATCAGTCACCACGGAAAAAGGGCGACCATGAAGGTAAGGACGGAACTTCACAACCGCCCAGACAACAGCAAGGCATTCTCGTTCCGTAATGGAATAGTTGCGCTCCCATGGTGCTAGGAGGCGGCTCGGATAAGCAATAACGCGATCTTGGTCATGCTGACATTGGGCTAACACGGCACCTACGCCATGACCGCTGGCGACTGTACGCAAATCTGTAGGGGCAAGTGGGCCAGAATGGATGGTGAGGTGAGTGACGAGGCGAGAGAAGGCGGTGGCTTCTCTCGCCACCTTCCACCTTCGTACCCCACCAGAATTGTACGCCTTTCTTAAAAAGATTAGTGAGGGGTCTAGCAATGGCCGCAAAATCTTGTTTAATACGACGAATGTACGAACATAGCCATACAAAACTTCGAACGTCTGCGGCTGTCTTCGGAACCGGAAAGTTTTGTCGGGATGAGGCTGCACTCCGGAAGCGTCAACGAGGTGGCCCAGAACAGCAATTTGGCGGCGGACGAAACGACATTTGGGCGAGTTACGTTGCAGCTTCGCCTTTAGAAATACATCAAGTACAGTTGTTAGACGCTCAAAGTGAGTATCGAACGTTGGCGAGAAGACGATAACGTCGTCGAGGTAGCAGAGACATGTGGACCATTTGAAACCTTGGAGCAAGAAGTCCATCATACAATCAAACATGGCAGGGGCGTTGCATAATGCAAATGGCATTACTTTAAATTGGTATAGGCCATTATGCGTGATGAGCGCAGTGTATTCTCTGTCCATATCGTCAATAGCAATGCGCTAGTATCCAGAACGAAGATCAATAGAAGAGAAATAGCTGGAACGGTACAGGCAGTCAAGGGCGTCATCTCTACGTGGCAGCGGGTAAACGTCCGTCTTAGTGATGTTCAGATGACGGCAGTCTACGCAGATGCGCCACGCACGTGCCGTCCTTTTTAACCAATACCACAGGTGGCGCCCAGGGACTTGAACAAGGCTCAATGATGTTTTTACCTAGCATTTTGTTAGGTTGACTTTGAATGACTCGGCGTTCCGACGCAGAAACTCGATACGGTCTTCCGTGAATAGGCGTAACATCGCCAGTAAGAATCCAATGCTTGACCGCGAGCGTCTGGCCTAAAGGGCAATCGTCGAATTCGAAAATATCTCGGTTGTATGATAATACTTGGCAAAGGTCTTCAGCCTTCGCAGAGGGCAGGTCCGTCACAACCATTTTGTCTATGTTGTGATAGGCGCCCGATGATGGCGCGAGGGGCCTGCTAAGCTCGCAAGAAGAAGTGGTCGATAAAGCTGCCACGTGATGGTCACCGAGACAGTCAACGTTGGCAAGGCTAATACCTTACGGTAGAATTTGCTTTGCCAATCCAAAGTTAAAATACGCATGAAAGTGCAGTTTGCAGTAATATTACAAGTATACTGTGAGGCACGGTAACGTTATACTGTAGTGCAATGTCGGGCAGAGGAGTGACGAGGTACTGGCCATCAGGGACTTGCGGAGAAGACAACAGTCCAATATGGCAGCAGGTGAAGAAAGCCGGTGGGGCGTAGGCGGAACTGGGGCACGTCAGAAGGTTCCGCGAGAATCGGCAACTCAATGCAAAGGGTACTGGCAGAGGAGTCAATGGGCTCCGATGGTGCTAGGAGGCAGCTCGCATAAGCAACAACGCGATCTTGGTCTTGCTGACTTTGGGCTAACACGGCACCTACGCCATGACCGCTGGCAACTGTACGCAATTCTGTAGGGGCATAAGGCTAGAAGTGGGCCAGAATGGATGGTGAGGTTAGAAGAGTGAGGAGGCGAGAGAAGGCGGTGGCTTCTGAAGTACCCCACCAGAATTGTACGCCTTTCTTCAAAAAATTAGGTCGTGAGGGCAATGAGCAATCACGGTGAAGAGGACAGGAGTGTGGCGGCCGGCGATGCTGATACTTACCGTACACATGTCGATGATAGGCACAGTACCGCCATCTGCGACGCGGACGAGGCGTTCCGACACTGTGGTGAGGAGCTTGTTCAGTCGTCGTCGGAAGGCAGCACTCATATAACAGAAAAATGTGATCCTGTATCGATGTGTGCCCTTATAGGATAGCCATCAACGTCAACGTCAACAAGGTTTTGCCTCGTAGGTAACGTGAGCACTAGATTTGAGGGCAGGGTCGACAACGAAGATTCACCTCCTGACGCTGCAGTGCCTAGTTTTCCGGCTGGATCCGGGAGGCGATAGGCGGCGGAGAGAAGCGACGGGCTTGGGGAGCACGAGACTGATGGCGTCGAAGTGAGGGAGACCTGCTGTAGCGAAAGTTCGGAGCGGTAGCATCAGCGGCAGAGGTTCATGGCGGGTGGCATAGGGAACAGAAGGTCCAAAGGTGCGGGAATAAGTGGCGGCGTACGTCGGAGGATCGAGGAGGTGGCCATCGGTTGCGGTAGTGACGAGCGACGTGGCCGATGCGGCAGCAGTCGAAGCATATCGGCCTGTCATCAGTGGTACGCCATTCGGACGGGTTGCGGCGATATGTGGCAGAAAAGTACTGCCGGGGACGTAGAGGAGTGCTAGAGAACGCTGGGTTTAGATGTTGAACACACGGAGTTTAGACCCACGTTGTCAAATTCCTGCCTTGCAACGGCCTGAATCATGGCAATCGTGGTTGCTGGCGGCGCAATCGTGGTTACTGGCGCATCGATGGGCGTCGTGGAGAAAGGTGGTGAACAGGCGGTCTCTAGCTCGCAGTGAGCAATAAGGGTTACGTCGTCACAGGTGGTGGTCTGACGCGGTCGACCCTCACATATCGACGTAGCAGCAGTGTTGGGTAGCCGCGTGATGTGTGTGGTGTGGCGGCTCTTAGCTTGTTCAAGTTGACGGCA
Organism: Dermacentor variabilis; assembly: GCF_050947875.1. Taxonomy (NCBI): domain Eukaryota; kingdom Metazoa; phylum Arthropoda; class Arachnida; order Ixodida; family Ixodidae; genus Dermacentor; species Dermacentor variabilis. The sequence goes on along the minus strand of NC_134576.1, from coordinate 79,130,078 downwards.
TTCTTTCATGATGGCGTCGATAGTTGACACGTTGCCGAAAACAAGCTAATCAAAAGCGTCATTGGCGATGCCATTTAGCACATGTGCCACTTTGTCTGCTTCAGACATAGTATCGTCCGCCTTGCGGCATTGAGCCAAGACGTCGAGGATGTATGAAACGTACAGCTCTGTCGATGTCTGAACACGAGACGCAAGAGCCTTTCGCGCGACAACCTTGCGGCAAATGGGGTCGCCGAACAGTTCCCGTAGCTTTTCTTTCAAACTGCCTCAACTGATTATCTCGTCGTCATGCGTTTGGTGCCGCACGCGAGGGGTGCCAAGAATTGTTGGTTCCCACTTGTTATTAGTACTGGCGTGTTCTTATAGCTTGATCATTTCGTCAACATCCTGTCCCTCCAGGCCACAGAACGCACCAGGGTCGCCATGTTGGGCAACCGTGACGATTGTAGCAGTCGGATAACCCGAAGCCGTTGCAGAGGCGGTCTCGTAACCAGTAGGAATGGGGAACAAGCTCGATGTACCGACCACTTCGGAGTTCCTTGGCGAGGATGGGGATCGCTAATCTCCACCAGAATGTTACATGTGGAAAGACACAGACGAAAGAGGCTATTTACAGGCTGCTTGCACTGGAGCCAGACAGCCAGGTCGACACTCACTCGCGCCAGAGGTACAGACCCACTTCATCATAGTTCTCACGGCGGCTCATCTCTTGAGCATCTCTCGATGATATCATAATATTTTCTGGTTCCTTTTCGGAGAGCAGCCTATAGGCTGTTCTGGGGAAGAGTGCCAGAAAATACGAATAATGGATGTATTCATTACTCAGAACAAAAACCTTGTTTCTCTCAGAATGCCACAGCCAATTACATTTTTAGAGTTAGCCATCCTAAAATGCACGCAAAGTACAGCATGCTTTTGAGGTTACCACAACAGCAAATTTCAGCAGTCAATATCATAATCAAGCCTCTAGAAGTTGTGCGCATTAGCAAGTTGACAGAGTAATAAGGAGGAGAAGGTGAGAGAAATGGTGCCACTGTAAGAAAAGCCATAGCATAGTTCTATCTTACGTCATGTGCAGAAGGGCAAAGCATACCCAGCTTTCGGTTATACTCTGAACTGCGGCCACTGCACCAAGTGGAATGCGTAACCGATACTTTGTGATACCACGTTATTACAACCTGCAATTGATGTGACATCAGAGATCAGTTTCAACCTTGACGTTAAGCTGCGTTAGGAACGCATTATTTATTAGCTACATTAAAATCTAAAGCAATAGTTTTGTACATTTTATGCCAAACCTGCCAGACTGTGCACTTCATATTTTGCAAAAATTCTAGACAGAAATACTGTGTTGGAAAGAAAGCATGAACTTCTAAGGCCTTCCCTCAGCAAGCGCATTTTTCTGTGCATACATTGTTAACCATTACTTACCTTGACACGCAGCACGCAAGCATCACACTTACAACAGCCGAAACTGACGACATTGTTTTTATATCAGCGAGTTCTTGTGAGTGCTTTTGTAACTGCCAATTCTCCCTGCTTCAGGAACGTATCTCAAACTTGCCTAAAGCAAGTGCCCCTCTGTTATTTTCGTTAGGGATAGTTGATTGCTAGGAATTATGAAAGCAGCACAAAGGTCATGACTATATTTTACATGCATTTTCGTAATCTCATGCCACCTCATCTCTGAACACCTTTAAAACCATTACATTAGTAAAATTGAACAATGAGTACAATTTGTAAATTGCGCGAGATATTGAGAAACGTCGGCAGGTACAAAATACACAGATAACCTAGAAGTCATAAATGACCGGGACCGTTTTGTACGCACCTTGTCAATGCGAGCAGACCCGATGCTTTGCAGTTCTCTTCCGGCTGCATTAGTGCCGCAGGCTCCTATGTGTTGCAGAAGTGCCTCCGTCTCAGAAACTATTGACATTCCTAAACAGTAAGAAATGTTCAGCTTATTGTAAGCACTGCTGAACCTGCAATGTTGTGATTTAACACGACTGCGTTAAATTGTGAGAAGCTGTCTTACTGCCAGTTACATGAAGTTACATCCGCTTGGACAAATATATCATTCTTACATCAAAGATGGTTTTAACGCGTCAAATGCACAAGAACACAGCGAACACCACACAGGTTGCCTTGGCGACAATCAATTAGCGAAAAATTTGCATAGATGCTAAAATCTTCTCACGAGTCCGACAAAGCAATGGGGTGCCGTCGCGCGTTGACGTAACATTCCCTGCTTGAATTTTTGTGCTCGTTAGAACCAAGCAATCCCCGGCGCTAGCATACTTCCCAACAGAATGCAAATAAACAATAGATGAAACCCTTAGCAACATGAATAAGTCTCAGAGCAATTTTCGTGAAGCCTTTCGCTAAATGTGCCCTACGACATGAAGAACAAACATTTTGTAGCTGTACCAATCTTCTGCTGCACATGACAGGGCACACTACACGAACCATAAGAATGCGCCAAGCACCGGACGTACCTTTTGAAGCATCCTCGGCAAACGTTCCATCGTGTCAGTTTATGCCGCATTGATTGTACGAATTGTGCTTCCGGCGTAAACGCTGTTGAATTACGGATGAACTGCACACGATAGCACAACTTTCAGCACATTTTTCCGTGCACTGTGATCCGATGCGAGTGCGGCGAGAGTGCAAGAGGTTGTTATGGAGCCGGAAACAAAGACAGCGCGAATGTACAGAACTATGATGATCACCAACGGCGCACCGCACGAAAAATACAGTGAGTTAATAGCGTCACACAGGCCCAGGGGCTTAGCGGTGGTCAATGCACACAAGAAAAGAGCACATTTTCTCTCGGCACAGCGTAAATATGATCCCACTATCACTATCACATCGGCCGCGCCGCCCGTCGCGACAACATTTACAGATACCTTTCAGTTCCCCAACTCCTCGTCTCGCCTATGCGCACCGAGCGGCCCACTGCCGTCGACCTTGGCGCCAAGCGTGCGAGCGTTGTTTGCTATAGCCTGGTACGGTTGTGGTTGTTTGTCGCGGCGTTCGGCATTTACGTGGTGCTCGCTGAATAAAGCAGCCGTTATTTCTGTTTGCTATTGTTTAAGCTGAAGTATAATGACTGACACCATAGCTGAAGGTGCACGTTCGAAGAAAGGGATGACTCTTGCGGATAATTGCCGGACCGGCCAAAGCGTGATACCACTATTTACTCAGGCGCAAGTTCCTTTTGTCTTGACGGCCATCAATGTTTTCGGTGGGACAAAAAGCAGACTGCAACGTTGGGAATCAAAGAAGGAACTGTGCACGTTATGCATTCCGATGCACCGCACTCGCTTTCGATGTCCTCGCCGCTAATGCCATGCGATGTGTAACACGTCAATTTCTCAGGTCACCATCTTGAAACTGTACGTCAGATACCTTGTACGATTCTCCCCAAACCTTTCTCCGCGCAGGAAATGTCATTTTGCTAATTCTAAAGTAACAATGTGGATCTGACGGTGGGAGGAATTAAGTGCGCTTTGTAGGAGCTTTCCTGCACCTGCTGGTGAAAACAGACATGAAGCACGTCAGCGTGTTGGCGTGAACCAGGAGTAAGGTTTATCTCAGGATACTAAAAAACAGGGGGCCTGCAAACGAAAGTACGCGTGCAATATCAACACTCGGTAATCCACACGTCGCAGGCACTCGCGTGTCCGTTAACTGAGACGGCCGGCCACGTGCACGAGGACAGTGACAAGGCGCAAACAGAGAGAAAGAAACTCTGCTACAGCACAATAAGAAACGCGAACGCCCGCAAATAGCGTGCACATGTCAGCAGAGCTGCGCCGCTCACTTGGCGCAAAACTCTGCCGCAGCGCTCTGACAGCCCCTAGCAATACGTCATGCCCGGCATGAAAAGATGCGTTGCGAAGCTTAAAAATTATCTATAAACCTTGGTCCGCAATGCAACGCTCAAGGACTAAAAAGGGAAATGACGTCATTTCCTCACGATAGAGGTATGCTATGTTGTTTACATCGGCGTCTGGTTCCTGTAACCGTGATTGCATGGGTAATAGCGACGTAGTATTTCCATGTTGCGTGAGTTATGTGGCCTGTTTCAACAACGTTGCATTACTGCTTTCAGCAGCGAGGACAGCAACCTGCAGAGCAGCCGTATCCACTGGTCAGGGCCGTAAAATCTGTTCGAAATTGGCAGCACATCGTCGTTTGGTTTGGGAATCCTAGAAGATGTTCGCGTGTCTCAGCGGCGTAATCAACGACGGATTTGGTGTCGAGTGGTGTGATCTACGCATTTTGTTCCGGCGCCGTTCAACGAATGTGTGCTGTTCATGAGTGGTGCCATTTGTGCATCGGGCAAAGCGGCCACGCCGGCTGGATTTGCGTTCTTGTAAGATCGTCCATACATTCTTTCGCGAGTGCTTTCGTAAACTTCTCGCGTTCTGTCTGTGCCTCTGAGAAGCGTTGCTATTGTGGCAGCACTTTGCAAACGCGTTTTTCATTTGGTGACTGCGAGCGCGAATGCCAGGATGTGCTAAATGTTTGTCAATTAAAGGGCCTGCTTCAATGTAGGAACACCGACATTTTCGTTGTTTCAAGGTCAACTTACAACGCATAAAAAGCACTGCCTTGCGCTTAACCATCATTGGCACACGAACTACTTTGTCATTTCTCCTTTAATTTCGAATTCAGTTTTGTGCAGCATGCGCGCAATGATTATCAAGTTGCAACGCTAATCTCGTTTTTTGCCACTGCTGTGCACATATAAGGATTTTTTACTAGGTCAAGCTCTCTCAGCATGTTTTGAAAGACTGCAAATATTTTTTCATAGCAGTTATTGTGCATTGATCGTACTACTATTTAAGTGATTGATGGTTATCCGATTTCATTATTTTTATTTATTTGTGACAAAGTGCGATGTATTTTACTGATATTTTAGCGATTTATTCACCGATTTATTTACACTATGTTTCGTGGTTCTGCGTTCATTTATTACATGTGGGCATGCATGGCCAATTTCATGTCCGCCTGCTACGGTTTTACATAAACCGGCACTAACATCCTCTTAGCGTGGCTAATGAAAAAAGACAGGTAGATTTGTATTAGACGGTTTCGTGTTTGACACACTTAGATGTTCGAAAAATATGGAGCTTCAAGTTCGCCCAATACTATATATTACTGACATTTGTGATGACAGCAATATTATTAGCATTTGACAAAGTGCATGCATCTTCTGTCACTGATCAAACTGCATGCAATAATCTCCTTTGCTAACTCGTCCTTGTTGGATGTGTTTCCAATGCCGTATAATCAGATTGCCTGATTCTTTTTATTGTGCGCACAAACAAAGGTATAGCATTTTATTATGAAACTTTGAAGGTACCCAACTCCTACATAGGATTAATATCTTAGGCAGATCTAATATTCTCTGACCATAGCTTTCGGCCTTTTTGTGCATTCCAGTGCTTATTGGCTGGTCAAGGAATGCGTCTGCGTCATGCAAAGGCAGTAGTATCGCCGTTAGTGTTCATCTCAGAATATGTCCCCAAGTAAAAATCATTGCATCAATGGTACCAACACCAACTTTAATGGGGATGAAAGTGTTCAATGCATGCAATTCCCAAAATTGAACTCTGCACCGCTTATTTCCTATGTAATTTATGCTGGTATATGTGCCACAATGGTTCTATGCCATGGTACAGCGCATTGATTATGCTCTTGCATGTTCTGCAAACAACTCATCATAAATCTCACTGTCATTAACGAGCTTTTGTAAGCACAAAGACTTAAGTGCACATACTTTGTATCACGTTCACGTTCCTCATACAAATACAGTGCCTGCACATCAAACGCCATCTCACACCTCAGACAATCTCGTTAGGTCTACGCAGCACATCGCACGCATCTCATACACGCTTTACGCATTCTCACAGCACATCGCGTAAATCTCGTGCACTTCGTAAAAGTCTGCGTAGCACACCATACAGGTCTCGCACATTTTCTACGAGATCTCATTCAAAATGCAAAGCATATCGTAGACTTCTCGTCAAATCTTCCGATATGCATACAACTTGATTATTTCTCCTAGAAATTTTTCAATTTCAACATTTCAATTTCAATTTTTCAACATTTTTCAATAGGCTTACGCGAGTTTGTGATGCATTCCCTTCAATCCTAAATCTCGTTTTGCTACTAAGACAATGGAATATTCAATATCTAAATCCCGGTATTTCTGATCATGTGTGCAAGCGCCAAGCACAGTTAAGAGCACAGGGATTTTATCTGTTGTACGTCCCTTCACTTGAACTTGTTCTCCTGTATGGCCGTGGCGCTTCCCCACTGTGGAAGATTGGCCACGAATGGAATTTGAACGTTAAAGCAGAAATCAGGCATAAAATATCAAATAAATAAATAAAACAAAGCTATGGTGGGGAAGGGAAATTATTAGTCTAATATGGTAATTGATTGGTTCAATATTCAATTTTGGAATGCCGACGAAGCATTTCTGTGACTGAACCCAATAATAGAGGCTCCAAAAGATAGCTTTATAGGCACTGATAAATTTAGACCTGATACTGCGAAGCGGAATTTTGCTTACAATACAAGAAATGGTCTATCGTATCCGCTTCGCCACAAAATAAGCATAGAGGACCCGACCAGAAGTGCGTAGATCGAAGTTCAACGTAGGTATACGGCAGTGCACCAAGGGTGTAGAAGATGTCGCTAATCCACAGAGTTGGTAATTGCGGAGTCTAATACTGCCTGCCTAATGACACTCCTGCGAAATCTAGCAGCACTCACATGAGCAGTCAAAGGGCAATAAGGGAGAATCTGGCCACTTATCGATGCAATTTCATTTATATTTTGACCTTTAAGTACAGGCACTCAAACGCACGCTTCTCAAGTACGAAGGTACCAATAAATGAAAGGTCCTACTTTGTCGTTAATAATCCATCTTCCTCATCACTAAAGTCGTACCCCACTACTCGCTTATGTCTAAAACTAGCGACGTGCCAGAAGAGGATAAGTTCAAGTGGCCGTGGTCATTTGAAGAGGTGGTCGGACGGAAGTGTCGATAATGGGAGCCAGTTTTATCCTTGCATAGGAACTGTGTCTTCACGCCCATTGCGCGCGATTGCGAAATGGTGGTGGTTGGGCTGAAGAGAACGACGAGGCATGTCACCGCGGACAAAAACGCGTGAGGATGCTTGAAGGTTGTGGGGTTTCCACTCTGCGTGCGGCTATGGCTGAAGGCGAGCTCCGGATCTAGCCCCACGCAGTCGCGTTGTGTTACTCCCCAACCCGTAGCGCGGGAATCGCGGTTGCGTGGGGTTCGAACGAATAAGGCAACCAGCGGCTTCAACTGTAATAACGTTTATTGCTTCCGGCAATAAAGAACACTGGCAGAGGGACGTCCTCTCTGCAATAGTAATAAATAGCCTGGCCTTGTTGCCCGGGATAGTCAGGCAAACGACGTCACTCACGGGTTGCGGCAGGTACTCCAGTCCGGCAGGTTAGGGGTCCGGCTTCAGAGAGGGCCTCCCCCAGTCGCGCTGTTTTGTACCCTTTTACCTGGGTGAGGGGAATGTAATCCTCTCCCGTAAACTACCTGCCCGCCAGTCGAGGAGGAAGGGTGCGCGCGTCTCGAGAGCGAGGGAGAATCGGGAGAGGGCTAGTCCGCCTCTCGCGTGTCTATGCCGGCTCTCGGTGCGACGACGCTGGGGTAGATGGGCGCGTGTGCTCGCCACAAGGTATGAGGGTAGGAAAATGTCCTGCTTATTCGTGTGAGAAGAGGTTGGCGATGGACGCTAATTGTACATGGAAATGCCTAGACGCTGGACGAAAGATGGATCCCAAATAATCGGCGAGGCGAGGCCTTTCTGTCCCGAGGAGGGAACGGCCCGCTACGTGCTACGGCACGTTCAGATGAACCTCAAAGCACTCCGTGCAGACGGTTAACCAGAGAAGCTGAAATGTGCGTTCCTGATATTGATCACTGGGTAAATCCGGACGGTTAATTAGATAAGCAACGAGGTCACCGGGCAAACGGAGGGTGCATCCGTCAACCATCTCAGCTACATAGCAGGATAGTTCAGGGCCAGAGCACTGCCCAATCCCTCTCAAAAGCATCATTGCTTTGGCGGGCTGACAAAATATTTGGTTGCATGTTTTATGTTGTGAACACTTTGTTTCTTTCTATTTTCTTTAATAAAACATAAAACATGCAACCAAAGTGTTCACCTAAGGCAGAGCAGCACGATGGAAAGGTACGATACCCAATCCTCTGCGTAAGGCTGTGCAAGCCTTACGCAGAGCATGAACATGAGCCCACGCGTGTGCAAGGGTGATCGTGTTCTATATTAGATGTTATTTTTTTAAACCGAACCTTTTCCGAGCATGCTGTGTCAATCGAAGATGGCTTATCTGACCATTACCTTATTGTACTTTTCTTGCCGATTGTCAAAACTACCGTTCCTAAAACTGCCAATACCAAATCATTTAAAGATTACGCCAGAGCTGATGACGCCAGCATAGTTGCGCGTGATAGTGATGTGTGGTGATAGTGGTAGTGATGTGTATACACTTTGGACCGCATTTGTCACAATGTCCAGGCATTGCATAGATATTTTCATGCCCACTAAAACAAATAAAGTCAATAAAAGTAGGCCTTGGATGCCGCGTGGAATAGTACAATTAAAACGCGAAATCAAACTAATAAAAAACGAAGCATCCACGTACGGTCGTTATCTTGGAGTTCCAAAAAAAAAGCTGTCATTCGCCGTGCGTGATTCAATTTTTTTTTATTTTACCACAACCTTACCCAACATTATAAAAACGCCCCGGATAAGTTTTGTGGATACATTGGCAATAGCAAGAAGACTTATGAAAATTGCAGTTACTGGGACCAATTTTAATGACTTGAATGCCATCGCACAACATTTGAGCTCTTATTTTCATAGCGTTCTCTCCCGCGCACGATCAGGCCAATCTTTGAGTTCTGTAGTGTTTCAAGCGCACGAGGCGAACGTTATATCTTACCATGACATTGCGTCTATGTTACTCAATTTAAAAACCAAAACAAGTCCTGGCCCTGACAACGTCCCGAATGCGTTACTTAGGGAATACGCTGAAAGTTGTCGAGTTCTTAGATGTAATATTGAGAGCATCTTTGTTATGCGCGAAAGTGCCTAAGCCTGGAAGATAGCTCGGGTTGTTATGGTCTTTAAAAAAAGGGCGATCGGTTATTGCTCGAGAATTAGTGCCCCATATCATGAACGTCCTCTTGCTGCACATTTTTTGAGCACATGATCGCAAATCTGATTAATGAATTCTCAGATGAACACTCCATACTAACAAGTGCTCAACATGGCCTCACAAGGCTGTTCCACTACCACAAAATTAGTAACAATAATTGATTCAATTGCCAAAGCTTTGGACGCCAACGGTCAAATTTATGCAGTGTTCTTGGACTTCAGTGAAGCCTTTGATAGGATAATTCACAAAAAGCAAATTCTAAAATTAAGGAGCTTTAAACTTCCGGACTTCATAACTACCTGGATTACAGACTATCTGCATAATCGCTAACAGTATGTTTCAGTTGACGATCGCAACTCGAGATATCTACCAGTCACTTCAGGTGTTCCCCAGGGCATTGTCCTGGGACAATTGCTATTTTTTTATATATCAATGACATTGTTACCGTTGTCAAACCTGGAACACAAATAAGGCTGTTTGCAGATGACTGCGTTGTATTTTGTACTATTAAGTCAGAAGGAACACAACTCTCGCTTGAATAATATATTTTTGTGGTGCGAAGAAAGGGGCATGGCTGCAAACATAGATAAAACTGTCTGTTCGCATAACGCATGAAAAGAATCCCCTTGGAGTACGCGTATCAAATGGGATATGTATCGTTAGAAGTACCTTGGCGTAACATTGACTAATAATTTTTCTTGGAACATTCACATTGACAACTAAGAAATGCCCCCTCAAAAGTTAAGCTACTCACTTACCTAACCTATATCGTGCCGAAACTTGAATATGCTTGCAGTGCATGGAATCCCTAGTATAGGAATCCCATGCAATGTTTCTCTCAAATTTGTTAACGTTGACTTTAGTATAAAGTCAATGTTAACAAACTTGAGAGAATACAGGAAATCTGTTCGTTTTATGTAGTCCAACTTCAAAAGTGGGGATTCGCCGTCAGAGTTGATGTTGGCTAACGACATTCTTTCGCTTGATCGAAGAAGACAGAAACACAGGCTAGATTTTTTACATAATCTAAATAATCATAAATCGCCTCTGGACCCTTGACTACATGTAAGTCATCTCTCCCCGAGGTATACACGACACCATCGTCCGGATACGCTGACACCTATCTATGCTAGGACAGACAGCTATGAGTTATTTCCCTGGACTGTTTCTGAATGGAATGCCTGCCCCTTACAACATCTTACGGTGTTTTCATGGAAGTTCTTATTGTCCTTTATTTGCATAGAATGTGTTCTCCTAGTGTCAAAATCCCTTGCGTTTGGTGTGCAATTCCCTTGCCTTTTTTTACATAGTTTTGTTTGCACCGTTGATTGATTAAGGTATTGTGTTTTGATCTTTTCCATAAGTGCTTGTGTGAGCTATATATCATTGTAAAGTACAGACATGTACAAGGATAAGCGGACCTGTCTGGCATTTGTCCTTCGCACTAAGTTGCGCTAAAAGAAGACAATAAGATGCCCCTATTCTGCCATTAAACAATACGAATTAACAAAATTTCACTGAATAGCTATTTACTTATGAGAGTTCTCGGGTTTTCCGTGCCAAAACCTCGATATCGTTATGAGCCACGCCGTTACGACCAACTCCGGATTAATTTGTCCTCGACTGGATATTTACTGTGCCTCCAGTGTACGGGACCTAGCGTTTTTACATTTTGCCCCTATCGAAATGCGGCCCCCGTGGCCTAAATTTGATGCTGCAACCTCGGGCTTAGCAGCGCAGCGCCATAGCCGCTAAGCCCATCGCGGTGGGTTGCTTCTTAATTGCTTAGAACACTGCAGCTTATCCTAGTGGAATGAATTTCCAGAATGACTAGTATCGAGGTATGTGGTATCCAATTGGCCTTATTTGTCAACTATTGTTCCACTTGTTCCACGGGGGCGGCATTTCGATAGGGGCAAAATGTAAAAAAGCCATGTCCCGTGCACTGGAGGCACAGTAAATATCCCGTCGAGGACAAATTAATCCGGAGTTGGTCGTAACGGCGTGGCTCATAACGATATTGAGGTTTTGGCACGGAAAACCCGAGAACTCTCATAAGTAAAAAGCTATTCAGTGAAATTTTGTTAATTAGTTAAATCCCTCTCACGGACCAAAATTATGTTACGTTCAACAGCTTATTTTTCAAAGTATTGTTAAATGGCTAAATAGGGGCCTCTTATTGTCTTGCTTTAGCGCAACTCAATTTGAGGGCGAAGGAAAAATGCCAGAATGCCAGACAGGTTCGCTCATCCTTGTGTATGTCTGTACTTTTTCCTATTTTTAAATACCCGTAGTACTTGAAGATGATTGCCCGCACATAAACGAGATAACAGACAGTCAAATATGATTGATTTAAGCACCACAAGGCCACCCATAATAAACAGCTGTACTTATTGGTTCCTTCGGTCTTGACATCAAAAAGGCCCTGTGTTGCGTGTCCCACAAAAAGGTGTTTCGCCTGCTGTCTATGTAGACTGTGTATGTTGCTCTAATGACGGTAGAGACACCACGGAACTAGTAAAATATGCTCCAGAAAGGCGCCTATAAGCAATATTGGACTAATGTATTCGTCCTTTTTCCATGGTTTCACGCAGACTGAAAGTGTGTTGTGCAAGTGGTGCTCCCAGTTCACGGCTCGTGAAAGCAACTTACGATCCGCTCTACCTCGTCACGCGTAGATGGCTGCATATGTGGACTTCCAGCAACATGGAGTTGCACAATGTCCATCTACCTTAAGTAGGCATACCTTCAGGATTGTAATTCTTACAAAATTCTGGCAATCATGGCATTTATTCCTCACCGCACACACCACTATCCGCACTAGATTGGTCTGTATTTCCCGGCGGCACGTTATTAGGTTAACTCAAAGCGTGAAACGAAATATTACAATGGTAAGACACATTGAAACAATTTTTCGAGCGCAGCTCTTAGGCACCCGTTCCTGCTTTCAGCGTCGGTGTGCCTCGGCGTGGTTCCTCGGCAAACGAGCACTGCGAGCACAGCGAAAGACGAAAGCGAACGCGGGGCACAGCGGCAAGTGAAAGAAGGGCGCCAGTGCAGGAAATGGGAGGAGGAGCGGAGGGGAAACAGCCTGCGCATGCGCCGAGTTGCCGGCGGCAAAGGCATCCACAACCGCATGGGCGTGGGGCGTGAGCGCTGAGTGTGCGGTAACAGCTTAGGACGAGGATCACTTCTGCTACAAGGGTCGAGAGCGAGCGGCTACGAGTAAGGCTCGATTCTACGCTATCTTCGGTATTGTCGCCGCTGACACTGGTGGTATGATTTCCCCTCAACGAAGGGCCACTCTCGTTGTCGGAGGAAAAGCATAGTGCAGCGCAAGGCGGGCTGTGCGGGGGCGATGGCTACGACATGGCGCGAGGGTAGCGCATGTCGTCTGCGTGGAAACAAAGCGCGCTACTTACAGCGTTCTCTTCCTAATATAAACCGTGTACCTATATAATTGCATTGCAAGATATCGAAGCGAGAGATGAAAACGCGCATAGAGCTGCACTCACGTTTCGCATTATGGAATATCCTAATAATCGGTGAATTTTTTTTCGGTTAAAACGCAAATTATTTCAGTTAGAATATTCGTGGCAAAAGTAGTTACGCTTCTCAAATATATCTAATTTTCCGCGACCACCTGATTGTGTTAGCGACGTCTATACATTGGCCAAAATAAAATATGCGCTAAATTCAGCCTTTATTACAGGTCTTGTACGTAGCACAGAGGCGGAAAATGTAGACATAGTATGTTTTGGGGCATTCCTAGGAAGGTAATTTCAGGTTTTCTTCCGGGACCACTTCTTTTGAAATATTCCAAAGAAACACTACAATGCGCGCGGTACTACCTTGGTGTTAACTACTAAAGTTTAATTATTAACGTTAAATTATTATTAAAGTTAAATTAAGAAATATTTTGTGAAAGAGGCTTATAACGAAATCATGTCGAGACTATGCAAGAACGCAAGGTTTGATAGAATGGGCGAAATGTTTATTTTTTGGCAAGTTTTCAATTTGCAACTAATTTTCCGCTGTACTGAAATTCAAATGGCACCTCACAGACGCAAAAAAGTATGCGCTCAAAATATATTTAGAATATAGTCTGCAAGTAACGCTTATATACGTGCAGCTGTCTCAGCGCCACGCATGAGACAGCTGGCGTGGAATGACCAACCAGACTATGCGATATAGCGGGAGTTCTGTACCTACACAAAATTAATGTCCGGTATATTGGCACTTTGGATTTCAGTTATAATATTTTTTGTTAAACAAATGCATAGAGTACGAGCACTGTAATACAATGGCTCCCGGCCAGCTCCTTGGTGCAAATTGCTGACAAGGGCACAGTTTGGTGGGATTGGACTGTAGTAATCACAAAGTGTCTAGTTCAGTCCAGTCAGAAAGCTAGTCAATTAGCGCTTCATCTCATGCGTGAATCTGTTCAACGTAACTACGTCAGTGCCCGTTCACACTGCCTACCTTACACTCGTAAGGTAGGCAGTATGCCATAATTAGGTGCAATATCCCGATTAGATTATGAGGTTCTACTTGCCAAAACCACTTTCTCATGAGGCATGCCGTAGTGGGGGACTCTCGAAATTCGGAACATTTAGGCTTTTTTAGCGTGCACCTAAATCTAAGTGCACGGGTGTTTTCGCATTTCGCTCCCATCAAATGCGTCCTCCGCGGCCGGGATTCAATCCCACGACGTCGTGCTCAGCAGCCCAACGCCACCACCACTAAGCAACTACGGCGGTTTGGTGCAATATTTCATAGCATATCGACAGTCCACGAGAAAACTAGGGGAGGTGCGAGCTGTTAATGCCTTTTGCGGTGACCATTTTTACTTGCTAATCTGCAAGTCGCGATTGCCCGTATCATATTTTTGTACTGTCAGGCTGTCCGCGCGTAGGAAATGTTGTCAATTCTAGAACCTGTACTAGCGCAAGCGATAAAGCAGGAACGTTCAACGACTTATGTATGTATAATCCACGCGTCTCAGCATTACATCACATTTCGACACTCAACTGATGTGCTCGCCGTTCTTGCGTTTCTTCAGGAAGCTTCTTAGGTCATGCATTCAGCACTAACACTTTTTTCAGCCTCTAAGCAATGTGACACCTCCGGATGTGATTAAGTGATGCGCGCTTGTAGGTGTAGGTGAAGGTGTTCTTGCTGACTGTTTAATCAGATGGCATGCGCTCTGGAACGTGCATGAGCACCAACAATGACGCTGTGAAGTGCCATGAATGTGACCTTCTATAATTGCTAATAGCCCGCGTGTCTGGCCGGTAGATTTTAATGATATAGGATTGTGCTGTCCGCAATTGTCATGCATTTTTGCAGCGAAGCCATTATGCGCTAGGTTCTGGCTGCTTGTGTGCCTAGGCGGAAAACATGGCGGCCAGCCCAGACCTACAGCATGAAGCAAAACCCTATCACCGCGTGGGCCCAAGCTGCGTTTAATCGCGAGAAGTGTCAGAACGTATTGGGATAAAAAATATCGTAATAGAAAGAGTAAATCCAGCATAGACACGCCATGGGTTCTATAGGCAAACCACGTAAGCTTATTCGAGTTCCCTTTCACTCGTGCAATGGGCATGTCGCGTGCGGTGAGGACTGCTGAAGAACAGCGCACCTGCGAAGGACAGCCTCGGGACAGAAGTGGTAATTTGCGCGGCGACACCGAGCGGCACGTATTACGGACAAAGATCGTGCCGCCAACGCCAAGCGTACGCACCTTTGGTTGGATCACCCCTACTGACTCCACTTGCATCGTAATTGTGGGTGATTTCAACAAGGACGTCTCTCGGCCAGGTGGAAAGTGGTTCGTGGCGTGCCCACAACACGTCATCGGTCGTGTATAGGTCGCGCATTGGCCAAGAGCCTTTCCAGTGCACCACAAAGCCACTGGCCGTATGTCGTAGCAATCAAAGCGATAGCCACCTTAGTGACCAAATATTAAATTTAAAAAATAAAACAGCAGAAGAATAAAAGAAAACAATGAGTATCAGATATTATTGTGGTGCGCCTCATATTTAATCAACATATTGTCAGCATATTTGTCGCCATATATACAACTCCGTTGGTCATCCCCGGTTACAGAGTAGAATAGCTCTGCAACTTCTTTTTCTTTACTGGGCCGAACGTGACCGTCACATTGTCGGGGCGGTGAATGGATATCTGTGTGAATGACATGCCGCAGGAACGGCGGCGCATCGTGCATGTGTGTCAACAGCCTTGATTGAAAATATAGCTGTAACGGTATATAGGAAGCTATTTTTGTTGCTTTGTTGCACCTTCACTATCAGAGCAGAAAATAAACACTGAAATAAATAGATAATTCTTACCACTTCGGTGAGCGTTTCATTTTCGACAAGCTTAATGCCCCTCTTTCTGCATCCGTCGAACGGTTCGATTTTGAGGCAACGCTGCAACAAACCCGAACAATTTGTGAAATACAGACGATATCCAACACTGTCAACTGTACATTTACTTTTAAGGGACACTTCCAGTGTTCTGTACCAAGAGCTATACCAAGTACAAGTACAAATGTGCTGTACTTGTACTTGGTACAGAAGCTTCGCCGTAAATGCCGACCCTCGGTCAGTGATGACGAATGACGGTGCGCCATGCTGATACTGCTGCTTACTCTTGCCTTAGCACGTGACAATATATATAGTCGATGCTCCATTGGGAGAGGGAACAATGCCACCTGATGTTATGAGCCAGCGTTGCATGCCCAGCAAGAACGGCGATTAAAGACGATGAAGTCAAAGATCTCGCGCCAGCTGTTGAACCGTCCTTCTTGTGTCTGACATTTTCGTGTCTGGCTGCTGATTATATATATATATATATATATATATATATATATATATATATATATATATATATATATATATATATATATATATATATATATATATATATATATATATATATATAAACGAAAATGTCAGCCACAAGAAGGACGGTTCTCCAGCTGGCGCGAGATCTGTGACTTCGTCGTCTTTAATCGCCGTTGTTGCTGGGCACGAAACACTGGCTCAAAACACCACAAAACATCAGGTGGCATTATTCCCCCTCCCTATGGAGCATCGACTCCATGCTCAAACACAAAACGTACACGGGAACTAAACAAATTAGGTAAGACAAAAAAAGAAAGGAAACGCGCTAGCACACATACAGAAATGCACACGGAAAAATGTGTTGTCAGGTCGGGCACAAAAAAAAAAACGCTTCGCAATTATCTGGAAGACGACGCGACGACAGCAAAAAAAAAAACAGGTTCTTTCACTAGTACACTTCACCATGTAAAAAACGGCTTGAGGCGGACGACATGTACTGTCTGCGCGTGGTAAACGGCGCTTGGGCGATGGCAGGTCTACGTCTGCAATCGCTTCGTAGTTCACGTCACTTACACGCCTTAGTATTGTATATGGTCCGAAGTACTTGCTCAGGAGTTTCTCGCTGAGACCTCGCCGTCTATTGGGTGTCCAAAACCAAACTTGGTCACCGGGCTCATAGGTAACTTGTCGATAGTGGAGATTGTACTTTATTGCATCTGTACACTGCTGCTGTCTTATGTGCACACGGGCCAGCTGACGCGCTTTCTCGGCGCGCTGAATGTACTCCTCGACGTCAGGAGCTAACTGGTCGAGCTGGTCGGTAGTTTCATATGGAATCATGGCGTCTAGCGTAGCTTGGTCATCTCGACCATAAACGAGGCGGAATGGCTTGAAGCGTGTAGTTTCCTGCGTGGCAGTGTTGTATGGAAACGTTACGTACGGTAGCATTTCGTCCCACGTTTCGTGCGGCACATCCACGTACATAGCGATCATGTCTGCCAGTGTTTTGTTTAGTCTTTCTGTCAAGCCGTTAGTCTGAGGGTGGTATGCAGTGGCCTTTCGGTGACTCGTGTAACTCAGCTTGAAGATGTCGTCCAGAAGCTTCGCCGTAAATGCCGCCCCTCGGTCACTGATGATGAATGACGGTGCGCCATGCCGAAGCACAATGTGATGCATAAAAAACTGGGCAACTTCAGATGCTGTCCCGCGTGGTAGTGCCTTCGTCTCAGCGTAATGCGTCTAGTCAGTCACAACAATGATGCACTTATTGCCGGAGGAAGACAAGGGAAATGGTCCAAGAAGGTCCATTCCAACTTGATCAAACGGCCTACGCGGAGGGTCGATGGGTTGTAGAAGGCCTGCAGGCTTGAAGGGTGGTGACTTGAGGCGCTGGCATTCACGGCATCCTTTCACGTAGCGTTTGACACAAGCAGTCAATCTAGGCCAGTAGTACAGTTGCCGTACCCTGTCCAGAGTCCTTGCATAGCCCAAGTGACCAGATGTCGGCTCGTCGTGGAAGGCTAATATGATGTCACGAAGGGCTTGAGGTACTACTAGAAGATGTGGTTTGTCGCCAGCACCTGTGTTTCTTTTGTACAAGTGCCCCCTCGTAGGCAAAATGACGACAACCGTCACGAAATAGGGCGAGGAATGGACGCCATACCGCCTTCTAAGTTTTCGATGACGGGGGTCTTAACTCAGCGTCCGATCGCTGTTTAGCGAGCAGATCCGGCCCGCTGAGGGCTCCCAGAAAGGCGCTGTCGTCTTCCTCGTCAGGATTCTGAGATTCAACAGGTGCTCGGGATAACGTGTCAGCATTTTCATGTTTTCTGCCTGACTTGTAAACGATGGTGATGTTAAATTCCTGGAGTCGCAGACTCCAACGTGCCAATCGTCCAGAAGGGTCTCGGAGGTCGGTCAACCAGCACAAAGCGTGATGATCGGTCAAAACTTTAAATGGCCGCCCGTAGAGATACGGCCTAAACATTGTGGTAGCCTAAATAACCGCGTGGCACTCCTTCTTTGTGGTGGAATAATTGGACTCTGCGCGTGACAGAGTGCGGCTCGCGTAGGCGATAACTCGTTCAGTCCCGCCTTGCCGTTGCACCAGGATAGCTCCGAGACCGATATTGCTGGCGTCAGTGCGTGCTTCTGTGATAGCATCCGGAGAAGACTGCTGCCGTAGCAGCTTTTCCCGCTCCAACCGATAAGAAAAGTGAGCGACGATTTTTGGGCTTGTGTGCATATTATCGACGCCTAATTGAAAATTTTTCGAAGATTGCAGATCCGCTATTTCGCCTTACGCATGACGACACGCCATTCCTCTGCACTGAAGAACAACAGACCGCCTTTGCGGAGCTACAACGACAATCGACGTTGTAGCTCCGCAAAGGCGGTCTGTTGGAGCTCCTGCTGCCCGGAGCGGTTTGGTGCATAGATTAGCTTACCCCGCTCCTCCACCAGTTTGTCACGCGCTAAGGCAAGAGTAAGCAGCAGTATCAGCAGCCAGACATGAAAATGTCAGACAAAAAGGACGGTTCTCCAGATGGCGCGAGATCTTTTACTTCGTCGCCTTCAATCGCCGTTCTTATATATATATATATATATATATATATATATATATATATATATATATATATATATATATATATATATATATATATATATATATGTATATATACATATATTGCCGGCCTTACTCGGCCACAGTTTCCAATGCTGCTTGCGATTACGCTACTTAGCATGGGGTATCGAGTCCATGTAACGCCGCTGGTGAGCCAGCCGAATGCGCAACCAGCATTATATGGCGTGTGGCGCTGAGTGTTGCACCAGGGTTGCAGGTCTGGCTAACCATTATCCAGTATCAGCTTACAACATACGGCTGGAGATCATGTACAGTAAACAGCCGCTCTGCCCTAAGATATCAATCGTCGTTGCAGTTGTGCTCTTCGGTCTTCTCGAATGAGTAAAGCTCAACGAGATACCACATGCATTGCAGGTCTTTGTTGCGCATCTTGCTCGTAGGAGGTCTTCGATGATGATGACAGCGGTATTAGGCACCTCCCTGAACGCCGGGCGACCGGCTACGCATTTGGTGAATGGCTGGCACAAAATTTAGGACATAGTATGCTTTTGGGCCACTTCTACGAAAATTATTGCAGGTTTTCTTCCGTGACGACTTCCTGGATGTGACTCCGATGGATGAGGAATGAGATGCTTCCTCACCCATCATATTGTGACGTGGTGGTGACGTTGAAGAACACAGTAGCAATACTGTGAAAGACAAAACTAACTTTTATTTGGCGAACCTTTGCCCACAAAAACAGGCTACACTTATATCACAACGATAGCGGCGAATACGGTCGGCGTTTGTCGAAAATCTGATCAGCGGGTCAAGCGCGTCGGCTATTAAACATCTGTCGTCGAATGTTCCAGAGTAATTGCTGGGATCCGCGTGCCTTCCACAAAGTTCTACATTATTCGCGTCGCGTACACACGCAATCAGATTACACAAGGCTCGGCCACAGACAGCGGATGGAAGCATCGATAACATTCCAGAAACTTCCGATACATGGAGGCGTGTCCTACGCTGTGCGATAACATTTGTTAGGAGGGGAAACGTGTCCCCCGATAAAGACAAACAAGTACACGTGTCAATGTCGTATATATTGTCACGGCATGTTCTTTTAAGTAAACTCCGCAAGAAGCCTGACAGAAGACCAGTAAGACGGCCAGCTTCAGTTAGACAATCAGCTGGAATCGAGCGCGCACTAGTAGTTCACACTCTTCCTCTTCCACACTTCACCGTGCCAGCGCCGATAATCTCCAGTAAAATCACGCCCCGCATAGAAAGGAACCATCCTGGCAACCTAGGGAAAACAGCATCGTTGGACCGGGGCATGGTTTAAGCCAGGCTACAAGAACTATTTTGCACCCTCGGCAACGGTAAACAGAAGATGACTTGAGCTGCTCAATGACATAGCTCACGGGTGTTGCTTGATCCATTATGTGGTAGGTGGCATGTTAGTTTGAGAGAAACTTAGTGGATTGTCCTGGAAGAGTGGCCGGGTCGCGAAGCCAAACAAACGTTCCGGGGGAATAGTGGGCACTGGGGGGCGGATGCATCATGGCGAGACTTTTGGCGCCGCTGATTGTGGCTGTTGAACGTGCGAACGACCTGGCGACATTCTTGAGCATAAGCAGCAGCTTCTGAAAGAGGTGTCACTTCAGAAGCGTGGGAACGGTAAAGGAGAATGGTGTCTATGAAGCAGGAAGGTTATCGACCATAGATAAGAAAGGAAGGAGAGAAGCCGGTGGCATTTTGTGGGGCCGAGTTCTAAGTTTGAGCGATAAAAGGAAGCACCCGGTCTCAATTAGAGTGATCGCACGATGCATACATCGCTAGCATGTTACCCAGCATACGATTGAAACGTTCCATCATACAGTTAGATTGAGGATGGTATGCGGAAGCGGAGCGGCGAACGATGTTACCTGCCTTTAGCAGGGCCTCTATAGAATTGGAAATAAAGCATTGGAAACATGGTCACTAAGTAATTCACGTTTTGCACCACGTCAGAATCAGGTGGCCAAAAAGGAAGCAAGCGACGTCTTTCACGGTGGAAGCCGGCAGTGCAGATGTTTCTGCGTATCGTGTGAAGTGGCAACAATGATCCACCGGTATCCAGTAAGAGTGCCCGGAAGGTGGCACTCTTGTTTCAACACGGCCGGAAAGTCTTGGCAAGGCAGGGTTAAGGTTGCAGGGGAATAGCAGAACTCTGAGGAGGAGTCTTGCGGCGTTGACACGTAGCGCATGAATGGACGTACTGTTGAATCAGTACATGCCTCGCCGGTAGTATTTGAAACGAATACGAGAGTATGTTGTGAAGACGCCAGAGTGGCCGCAGTAGGGGCCTTTGTGAAAAGCTGCGCAGATCTGAGCGCAGATGACGGGGAATAAGGAGGAGCCATCGACGGTCGTCGGTGAGGTCATGCCGTCGATACAATACCTCTTCGCAGGTGCAATGTGTTGTGCTTGACGAAGAATGGTGCGTGAGATACTCAGGTGGGGGATCTTTACACTGCTCGACCGGCATGTCATTGAAGTCAAGAGCTGAGAAATGGCAGGTGGAAATTAGTGAGTAAAAAGGATCAGGAGGCAGCATAGATTGGGATTGGGTGTCTGCCTCCGAATATTTGTGTCCAGAGCGATAAATGACACCGATGTCATACTTTTGAAGGCGGAAAGCCCTTCGATTTAAGCGGCCAGTGGGGTCGTTCAAAGACGACAACCAGCAAAAGGCATGGTGGTCAGTGGCAACGTCAAAATGAAGACCATAAAGGTAAATACGAAATTTGCTTATTGCCTGAACAATCGCCAAACATTCTTTTTTCTTCAGAGAGCTGAATTATGCCTTCGTTAGAGTACGGCTGGCATATGCGACATCATTCTCGTCAAAGTGGCATTTTACGTTGAGCGAGAATTGCCCGAAGTGCGACACCGCTCTCAGTACGACACCGCATCTCAGTACGCACAGTGGGATCAAAGTGGCGCAGTAGTCGAAGGGGACGTGAGGAGCCGGCGGAGCCGGTGAGAGTCACACGAAGAGGACCATACAGGTAAATGCCAACCACTTTAAGTGGCTGTGACGAACAAGGAGCCGGTTGAAATTGTCCGGTTGGAGCTGATGTAGGGAGCTTTCGACGCTGACATTGGGCGCAGGAAGCAACACACCTCTCTACACTGGCGACAATCCAGGCCAGTAGAAGCAACCTTTGAAGCGGTCGTAGGTTTTCTGAAAACCAAAGTGACCAGCAGTCATGTCGTCGTGAGGAGCCTGCAGGACATAAAGCACGTAGAGAGCGTGGCAGGACAGCAACCTAGCGTTGACCGTCAGGGTGATAGACATGACGGTACAGGACGCGGTTGTCAATCTTAAATTGCGTCAGCTGTCGAAAGGCGGGCGTTAGGCGGGCGCGAAGCTCCTTGAAGGTGGTCTATGATGCGCCGACAGTAAGAGTCGGCAAGTTAATGACAGTGGAATAATTTGTTGTGTGGAGGCATCTCGTCGACAGTGGCCAACAAGAAAGCATGTGAAGAGGGATCGTGCGAAAGCTTGTCACGGATGGCAGTTGGAGGTCCATTGCATGGTGTCGTAGGAAGCGGAGAATGAGAAAGCACGTCTGCATCTGTGTTTTTTCCGCACTTGTAGGTAATAGTAAAGTCGTATTCTTGCAGACGAAGAATCCACCGACCAAGTCGTCCAGACTAATTCTTCAGCGTTAAAAGCCAGCATAATGCATGATGGTCTGTAACGATCGTAAAATGGCGGCCGTGAAGATAAGGTCGAAACCAAATGATAGCTAGGCATTTCTGCTCCGTGATGGTGTAATTCTTTTCGGCGTTTGTCAGAACACGACTTGCGCATGCGGCGACTCTCTCACCTAAAGTGTCTTCGCGCTGTAGCAGAATGCCACCAATGCCAGACCACTAGCATCCGTATGCAGAGCAGTAGGAGCAGCTTCATCAAAATGGCGTAGTACAAAGGGAACATTAGAACCCAGTAATTTGTGCAGAGGTGACGCGCTATTGAGGCGAAGCCTCGTATGAATCGGTGACGTAAATCTTTGGTCTTTTCGGGACGGAGGAAGTGCCGAACTGCCAAAATCCTGTCAGGATCAGGACGAATGCCATCTTTGCTCGCAATGTGACCTAGTACCTTGATCGTCTTGCTCGCAAAATGGCATTTCTTGTTGGTGTTTAGCTGCACTCCAGCAGTGGCAAGGCACGTGAGAAATTCATCCAGACGTTGCAGGTGCTGAGATAAGGTTGACGAGAAAACAACAATATAGTCAAGATAGCACAAGCAAGTCTTCCACTTCACACCACGAAGAACGGTGTCAATCATGCGCTCGAACGTTGCGGGCGCATTGCAGAAGCCGAATGCCATGACATTAAACTTGTAGAGCCCATCTGGTGTTGATAACGCTGTTTTCTCTTTATCGTCCTCATGCATAGGTATCTGCCAATAGCCGGAACACAGATCGATGCTGGAGGAGTACGCGGCACCCTGTAGGGAATCGAAGGAATCGTCTATTCGCGGCATAGGGTATACATCCTTGCGTGTGATCTTGTTAAGTGCTCGGTAGTAGATGTAAAATCGAACAGAGCAGTCTTTTCTTCCGAAGCAAAAGAATGGGGGAAGACCAAGGGCTAGCAGAGGGGCATGTTATGTTCCATTGGAGCATGTCGGTGACGTTCTCATCAATGACTTTCATCTCGGCTAGCGATACCCGATATGGGCTACGGCGCACGATGGATGTACCATCTGTCTCTATCCGATGCGTCGTAATCGAAGTCTTTCCCAACGTAGCTGAATGCGCGTCAAACGAAGCTTCATGTTTTTGGAGCAAAGTAAGCAATTGTTGTGACTGCGAAGGGGTCAGGTCGGAACTGATGGTAGCTGCAAGAGCTGAAGGAGATGCGGCTCGTCCGGTACAAGGAACTTCAGAGGAAGCTGGTTTAAAGGCAACAACAGATATAGACTCCGACTGAAGGGCGCAAGCCAATGTAGTGCCTTGAGGGATGAGAATCTTTTCAGATGTCGGGTTTGTAGCGTAGAGAAGTGCAGAGCCATGATCAAACCAAACCAGTCCTGATGCAAAGGATATCCCTCTTGCGACACAGCGTGCAGATGGTAATACGATCACGTCGTCGCAGTCAATGACGTCAGACGTGATGGTAACGATGCTTTGATGGCGAGGGGTTAGCGTGGTATCTTCTGCAGCAAGCAAGTGAAGTGGTGCGTCATCTGCACAAGTGAATAGGTCGTGTCGGTCATGTGGAGAACGCTGTTGCCCGAAGCAAATGGACGCTGAGGCCGTAGAAAAAAAATCTCATCCCAACATGAGCTGTTGGGCACACGAACTGCACATGGCGATAGGTCGAATGGCTGCCGCTTGAGCAGCGAGTAGCGAAGGTCCATCATAGGGAGTCGTAACTTTCCGAAGTCGCGAACACAATTCACGGTGAATAACTGAAACACTAGGACCAGTGTCTATCAAATCTTCTACTTGTACACCTTCTACTACAACCAATATCATATTGCACCGACGCGATGGAAGAATTTCTGTCCTGTCGTTTGATGCAGCTTTTCCTCCAAAAGCTGCACAATTCAGTTTTCCGGACGACGCTCGGCGAATTGAGAAGCAGGTCTCAGTCGGGACGTAGAGCGGCGAAGGGGTGACGGCGAGCGGCGTCTCGGAGGATGGTATGTCTGAGCCGTCTCGGATGCTACAGTAGGCGATGGAGAGCGGCCGCGCGGTGGAACATAAGGACGGCTTTGGTCGTGGAAGTTCTCTAGACGTTGGAAAGTAGCTGCGGGCGAAAAGTCATCCCGTTCGTATACGTCATATCCGCGACGCTCGTCTTGCTGGCGCTTGCGGCAAAAGCGTGCTATGTGGCCACGATAGCCGAAGTAGTAGCAGATGGGACGAGGAGGACGCCACTGCGGATAGCTGGTTTGCGCAGGTGCGCTGGTATTCATGAAACCCATGTGGGCCGGTGTTGGTTTTCGAGGCATCGGTGGAACGATGACTGGAGTAACTGCGGCTACTTGTGCGTACGTTGGTGGGGCCCTAGGCGTTAGAAGGACCGTGTACGCTGAACTAGCCATGGACGCCAAATCCTCGTTCATAACGTCTCGCAGGTTGGTAGCCGAGGCATGAGAAGGCATAGGCTCTGCGGCTAAGATACTGTAGCTCTTCTCGAATTATTGCGCGTATCGTTGCTCGTAACGTAGGGTCGTCGGCTGTAGTGTTTGCAGTGGTGTCTGGCTGCAACCATACTGATTCGAGTTCGTCAAGGCGCTGGCAAATACTGACGATATCAGCGACGGTAGCGGGGTTCTTGATGGCTAAAGCATTGAAAGCAATAGCTCCGATGCCTTTGAGGATATGGCTAACCCTGTGGGATTCGCTCATGGCCGTGTTCACGCGTCGACAAAGAGCAAGCACATCCTCGATCTACGAGGTATAAGATTCCCCTAGTTGTTGCTTGCTAGTGTCGAGCGTCTTTTTTGCGAGGGCGGAACGAACAGCCGGTGTGCCGAAGATTTGGCGTAGCTGCTGTTTGAAAGCGCCCCAGTTCGTGAAATCAACCTCATGGTTGAAAAGCCAAGTCTTCGCTACTCCTGTCGGATAAAAGGCGACGTGACGTAGCTTGGACGCATCGTCCCGAAGGGCATGCAGGTCAGTGAAAAAAATTGGAGGACGCTTAAGCTTCGCCTTCAAGAGTGGAACGCGACAGCGTTCCCGTCGACCCGCCTAGGGGTATTGGGCTACGGCGCAACGTCTACGCGTCCCGCATCGGACGCGGTGAGCGTCGAGCAACGCAGCGTTCGGCGCGACAACGAAATGTGCGCCTGAGCAAGCGACGCACGCCTGAGCCTTAGAAACAGCTCGTTTCTAAGGCAACACCGCGTTCACTAGAGGCGCTTTTGTACCGCTTTGAAGCATCGAACTCGTGGCTCAGTGGTAACGTCTCCGTCTCACACTCAGGAGACCCTGGTTCGATTCCTACCCAGCCCATCTTGGAAGTTGCTTTTTATTTATGAAGTGCCTGCCGTGATTTATCGCTCACGGCCAACGCCGCGGACGCCGACGCCGACACCGACACCGACGCCGACGACACCGGCTTTTCTGCGACACGAGCTCCTTAACGCTATCGCGTTAAAATGAAAATAAGAGCAACACAGGAGGAAGGAGAGTGCAGACGTGGAAGCATCGGCTCCGTTTCTTTTTCCAAGCTCCGCTCGCCAATTTTGAGAGTACAGCAAAAAGAAGCATACCACTGGATCCGCGAAGCTACTGCGAATCTACTGACACCAAGATTCGAGGTGGGGCTTGTATTTTCACAATTTTACGGAACTTTTTCTGCACTTACACGCAGAGTTGAGCTTAGCAGAGCTAAGCTTAGTGAGGAGTAGGGCCTTTGTTGGGCCTAGCAAGCCCACCTGCCCGCAGGCGTGGCTGATACAAGCATGGAAGATGAAGATTTTGCTGGAAATTAAGGAAACAATACTCAAGACGACTTCGGCTGGCAAGTAATGGCTGGCCGAAGATCACGAGCTAGCACGAAGGCTGCGGACAAGGAGAGCATATTGCCACGTAATCAGCGAGAGCATGGCGTCAAGGGAACCGCCATCGGCGAAATGGTTAAGAATCGGATTATAAAAGCATCGAGGATGCCTCGACTACTTGAGGAGCACAGAAAGATAATTATACGACCTCGAGAAGGGCTTAACTTGAACAACGTGAGCACCACCACGATTGGTTCCGCAGTCACCGAGGCGTCCGGCCTAACGGAAGAGGAGGCCCGTGAAGATGTCTGCCAAAACTTACTGAAATATCATCGCAGTCAGCACACCTAAGCCCGAACATGCTGCGAAGTACGTTAGAATCAAGTCTTTCAGGATTATGGAAGCGGAATACGAGGCAAATGCATACGAAGCGGCACCACATGCCACATGCAAAGCCGTCGTCCGAAGAGTGGACATCAGAGACTCGCAAGCTATGATAAGAAACATCGTGCATGACTTGAACCTGCTTGCGCTGGCTGCCAACCGTATCACGGCGTCGGGATCGGTTATACAAAAAATGGAGGCTACTTTTCGCTGGACTCAAAGTGCCCAATTTTGTCAGGTGCGGATCCACGCTAGTGAAATGCTACCTTTAAAGGAAGCAATTCGACGTCGGCTTCACCTGCGGAAGGGTCGGGCACCGCTCTGATGTGTGTCCAACACATGACTTTGTTCAGTGCAGGCGTTGTGGAACTCGCAACCCAGGAGATGAACATGTGTGTGTACCGAAGTGTAAATTTTGGGAAGGCGATCACCCTACCGGCGAGAAGTTTTGTAAACAAAGAAACAAAGAGAGCGCAACAGGACTCGGTCGTCAACAAGAGCGCAGTCGGAGGCGCAACAGCAGGCGCTCAACTATCGCCCCGAGGGCAGGGAGCACTCACGCTACAGGAGTCGCACCAGACGCAGGCATCCTTCACTGTCCAGGGAGAGAAGGCGCTCCAAGCCAAAGGAAGCGCAGGTTCGCTTCGTACAAAGGGACTTAATACCAGGCGAGAAGAAGGCGCCAGGAACCACCTGGGCTGACACAGTAAAAGGTATGGCGAGGGTTGCTAGGAACGCAGGACGCAGGAAAAGACATGGCGTTGAAATGCTCGGCAGCCAAATCAGAACTCTTGGTCACTAAGCAACGCAGAAATGGTCGTAAACCAAGAGGTTGGATTCCGGAAGATGAGCCAAGAGTGTGCTTATACACTCATGAAGGATTCACAATCAGGCTAGTTGCAAAAATCAAGGTTCTTGGGTAACACATAGACGGAAACAATGCTAACTATGGAACAATACAATATATCTCGAATAAAACAGATGAAGTGATTAGGTTACTAAGGAGAATTACCAATAGGCGCAGAGGCTTAGGAGAAGACAGCGCTTTGAGGCTAATACACGCCTTTACTCTCTGTCGCTTCACTTATGTGGCTGGATTATTCAAATGGAAGCAGGCAGAACTGAAGAAACTTAATGTAATGCTCAAGAAGCTCGTTAAAGTAGCCCTAGGGATACCCAGTAACGCCGCAACCAACGAACCCATGAGTCTAGGGGTGCACAACACAATGGAAGAAATCGCGGAGGCCCAACAGCTCGCGCAACACGAAAGATTGACAAAATCACGAGCTGGCAGGAACATATTACAGGCAATAGGTGCACAACTGAATACATCAAGGAGCCCAATAGAGGCTGATGTAGAAATAAGGAGTGACGTTAGGAACAAGATCGGAACCAACCCTCTCGCCAGAAACATGCATCCAGAATATAATGTCGAAAGGAGAAAGGCAAGAGCTAAAGCACTCTTGAATGAAATAGAGCAGCAGAACCAACTGGCAGCTATAGTTGATGCCGCCTGGCTGAAAGGTAAAGAAGCATATACGACCATTGTCTCAAATTATCAAGTGAAGGTCCAAGACGCTATCACTAACAAGCTAACAAGCGGCAATTGCTCTAGCCATCAGGAGCAATAAGCAGGCCTGCATTTATAGTGATTCGAAATCTGCTATAAAGTGTTTTGATAACGGATACGTAGCTGGAGTCAATCCCAATGTTTCTGAAAACATTGGCATTATGAGAACCGAAATCCGATGGTTTCCTTTGCACATGGGAAAGTGGACGAGACTCGGGTAAACCTCAATGATGTTGCTCATGACTTGGCACGAGGACTTGCTAACCTGACAGTCACAACCGAGCCGTTCACCATCAAGCCAGGGAATCTAGCGATCATTTAATAACATACACTCACATTACCAAACACTACTATTTAGGACGCAGGAAATTGAACTGGGCTCAGGCAATCTCACTGCGCTCATTGCAAACAGGCACATATCCCACACCGTACACCATGGACTGTAACGATTGTAATGGGTTCATTGGAATCAGACATATGGTTGCGGAGTGTCCCGCGACTCTCCCCAACCTCGTTGAAGAATAGACACAGTGGGAGAAAAGGATTTAAAGCCCATTGCTTCAGGACCAACAAAGGGCCATCCAGAGGGCCCATGATGTCGCTGAAAAGCTTGGCCTGTCAGTGCCAACGTGGGAGCTTAAGAAGTCGAGCCTCCGGACCTCATTACAATAAAAGTAAATAAATGGAACGGGGGAGGATAACTACGTTTCCGTTGACACGAGGGAAGGAGTGAGATAACGGTCGCTGTGCAGCACTACTGCGTGTGCCGCCATTGTAGCGGGGAAGAGGGCAAGTTCAATAGGGCGTCGGGGGGCACAATAGAGAAGCGGCCCGCAAGGAAGGCAGAAAAGCGGCAGCTCTGGAAAGTAACACAGTCACAATACACATATGCAAGGCAAGACCCGTTCCGGCAACTTTGTGGTCCAGCTGAGGCACGGAAAAAAATTTCTATAAAGAATATACGCGCGGGATTCGCAAAACAAGTACGTCACAGGGCTTAGATTTAGGGAGCCGGGATAAGGAGCCTCCATGTGGGGCAGTTTTCGAACGTTTAGCGTTCAACTGACGCCATGTCAGCTCGAGCAGATTCCCAGAAGGGGTAATAAGTAACTCACAATGAATACGTGGGTGGCAGGGCGTAGGAAACTGGATTCATTAGTTTTCCGCTCGCCCCCTTGAGGCGCACGCAGAGGGAGCAGCAAGCAGTGAGCCGCGTAAATGTTGGGTGTGCGAATCTTCAAAACTTTTGAATAACCAATCAAGTAGTGGCTTATTCAATTCGTTCTTCGAGTAGAATAGTCACCATTTCTAAATCCTAATATTTTTCCAATACTTCTCAAATAATAAAAATGTCGACTGCGCCAACGTAAAAATTACATTGGAGCAAAAATGCAGTAAATTTTCACTACCGCTGGTTTAGTGTAGACATAAAACGTGACTCAACTGTGGAAGTTATGTTCTCATGGCTGCGTACCTCGCTTGCGTAGTCACAATGGACGGGCTGTACAGCAATTCCTCACACGCTGTGAAGAGACTTGTGCATATTAATGAACTACTTGTTTGTACCTAATGCCATATTTGTGTTTTTAATAAAGAACGTTTGATAACGTACTATGAACACTGGGATAGAAGCATTATTTTTAAGTGTAACAGCTACTTGTTAATGAATATTCGAAAAGTAGCCATTATTCGATTCGATTGGCTTCTGCCACTATTTGTCTCGATTTCAAAAATATCTTTTCGCACCACCCCACAAAAGAGCGACAGAACAGAGGATTATTTGTAGAAAACACTGGGAATAGCTAGTACCCAATATCAAAACAAAGAGAAAATTTTTACGTTGCGGGGCAGCAAAAGAGATCTTTCAGCACTATTTCACTGTGGAAATTAACAGATATGTTTTCAAAGTACTTGTCCACTGAGCACCGTGCAGGCACCTTGCACTGCCATAAGTGATGTTCGCATATAATTCCTGCCACCCTCAGGCGCTGACATGGTGCCGCCCTGAGCGGGTTAGGCCAGGCAAACAATAGAAGCGACCGCGTACGCGGTAATATGTGCAAGTCACACCAAGGGTGGCCAGCCATTGGGCCGTCGTTAAGTTCACGAAGAACTGTGAAGCGTAGGTGTGATGGTATAGTGAGGAGGAGGTGAGAGCCGTTAGGGCACACGCTACGCCGATATAAGGTACCATCTTTCAGGATGAACATGCCCAGCCATTTTCGGCAACAACACAACGCAGAAACGAAATGGTTGTTTGGCATCGTGTGGATAGTAAAGAAAATCTAGACATTTTAAACTACCCCTCCCCTCTTTTATCATGGTTCGATGGAAAATATTGGACAATTTCTCTGCTCCCTACCACAACAATATATGCCATATTTCTTTTTCCTTTTTTTAACTACTTGTTGCAGACAGCACACGCCCTTCCACGTTTCTGCCTCTAACAATACACTCTTCCCTCTCCACAGAACGCGAAGTCTGTAAAATAGTAATTTTCCTCATCTTGATATCTTTCAAAACATACCTCCTCTCTGTTCGGAAATTCACATTTTCTCTTTGATTTCTTTTTTTGCTGCACTCTTTTGCTGTATGCTCGTTGATTTTAAGTTTGCTCCATTGCTTGGATGTTTACTATTTTATTGTATATTGTATTTTACAGTGTATTTGTTGTCTTGTAGCTGTCGTTATTTCCTGCGCCCCAACATTCATCGCGGCTTGTTGTTCGGCTACCCAATTTAATAGTTGAACAATAGAGTAATTAGGTAGTGAATTGATTATATAAAGCTTACTAAATAGGTTTACTAGCCACTGCTTCAATAGAAATTCAACATGCGTAATCACGTCTTCTGCTTCGTTTTCGACGATTTTTGTTCTTTTCATTTTGCGGGATACTTCTATATATCCTTCAACTCTGTGCATGCTAATCAAAGTCTTGTCAATTGTAACATCCCAATTCGTGGTAAACGGATTAAATGTCATCAATAAAAAACTCTGGTGCTTTTTCAGTCATCGCACTTCAGTTTATGTTATTGCTGATATCGCCGATTTCGATGCTATAATACAATGTTGAAACTCTTACCATGAACAGAGGTGTGGAGTCTTGCCAGACGGCGCACTTGCCTCCCACATTGCCTTGATTTTCTTTACTCCATACTGCTGCTGTCACTGAGAGCGCGACGGCCAGGGTGGTTTTGGTTTTGACGGCGTGTACATATGCCTGCAAAAGAAAAGAAAAATATGTCGACAGTATTTTTACAATGAAACCCATGGATATTACAGATAGACACTTTTGGGCGAGTAGGCCCATTGCGCATATGGTGTTCTCTTCATAACGCTTTGTGCATATGCTACAATAGTGGTGTGTGAATACTGTGACCTGCAATAGTCCCTCGCTTTATAATTCATGAATACATTTAGTGACACCTGCCTTACGAAAGAATATAATCCAGAGCAATGGAAAACGCACCCAAAAGTTTACTTCTTTTGATGTTTTATGTTGTCTCGGGAAAGAAATGTAGCAAAACTATTTTCAGGCGGTATTTAGAAGAATAACAAGCACTGGCCAACGTGGAAACCAGCTAACATCAAGCCAGGCACGTCGTCGTCATAAGATCAGCAGTGACCACCTATGGGTACGTCCCACTAAATCCACGGGTCATAGTTATCGTTTCTAGTAGAACGTAGCATGACTCCCGGTCGCAGAAGCGCCGGCCCGGCGCCACCAAAGACAAATAGCGGAGGAAGAGTGGTAACGATTCAGTCTCGCAACGTGGACAACGTTCCTGGGCAACAGTACGTAAGATTTAGTTGGACTGATGGGTGACGTCAGCCACTTGTCGAACGTCGCGGTATGGATCCGTGTATCCCAGAAGGAGCTCTTCAGAAAGGCCCACATGTCCTGAGGCGGGCGAAAGTAGCCTGATGTCACCCGTAACGAAACATCCGTCGTGGTGTCGCTGGTCGTGAAGGCGCTTCCGATTGTCATGGCAAGCAGCAAGCCTACTAAGGGCTATGGGTCGCGCCTAATCAGCCCGGGCAATGGCGTCACGTGTACAGTCGCTAGTCGAAGTTGTAAAGTTGTCTTATTTCTTTTCAAGTACTGTTGGCCAATTGGGCCGTTACAGGGGCGGGGTACAAATCTGGCACCAAGCCCATCATTTCTTACATAGTTGCATTGTATAGCTCATACACAAAATTTGTAATCACGACGTATCATTATACATAACTACAATAAAAAAATCTGACATAACAACCGTCATTTCAAACAAAGCAGCAAAGTGTAGCCGAAAATGCATCAGGATACGACATTGTACAACTTACATGATACTTAGCAATCGTGTGATGTAACGTGATACATGTTAAGTCACATACATCACAAAATTATACATTAGAATACCACATGCTACAACTTACACGAGATATGTTAGATCATGACGACTCACTTAGGAAATATTTTGTAACGCTGGTTTCAAAATGTTCTGCTGTTTGAGAATCTTATATAGCATCCGGATAATTATTCGTCTTTTATGCTTCTAGGGAAAACAGACCATGCATATGTGTTCACAAGATATTGAGCGACTAGAAACTCTGTGCGGTGGTCAATTCGGAGGCGCCGTACTTGTCGCGGGATTAGGTACTGCCCTGCATCAAAGTTCAATTTATTTAGAAAAAAGCAAAAACATGAATTCTAGCATTGCTATGTGACGGCGTTCCAAGATGGGAAGGAAGGTAAATTTAGTTCTGGCAGCATCTCTATCACAGAATCAGTACGGGAGTGCTTTGAGAGAATAAATCTGGCCGCCCTTCTTGACACCTGCTATATTTTATGAATCGTTTTTGGTAAGAGGCCCATGGGATGCTCGCATATTGCACTGTAGGCCATACTATTTGTAAATGCACTGTTAACTTTACGGAGGCTGGAGCCAGCTATAATTCGCTACGTAGGAACCATAGCTTTATTTCAATCGTAAATCAAATATTAGTGATATGTTGAGTCCAGTTGACGTGTTCAGATATTGTTACTCTTAAATATTTACATGTCTAAACGGTAGCTAGTACAGTGGAACTTAGTTGAAAATCAAAATTTAGGACGTGCTTAACCTTGTTTGTAACGCGTAAACTACTGTTTCTTTATTTACTTTTGTCTTCCAAGTTTCGCACCATTCTTCAATTATGCCAGTGCCTCCATAGTGGTCTTATTTCTCGATAATTTATACAGATATCGCCGAGCAATCGTACAGTAAAGTTCTTATTATCATCCGAACAAATATCGTTAACGTAAACTAGAAAAATTATCGTTCCAAAGACAGACCCTTGAGGGACGTCTGAATTTACAAATGAGCGATCGGATTGGTAGCCATTTATGCCCACGTAACTCCGTCCAACTTCACAGATATGAGCTGATCCAATCCGCTATAATGTTATTTATTCCAAGCTGTTTCCATTTCATAAGTCGTTATGAGGCACCCTATCGGAAGCTTTTGGGAAAGCGAGGTGTATTGCATGAATATGTTTTTCTTTATCTATTGCTTTTTAAAAGTCATGGATGGTTTCAACGAGCTGCCTGACAGTTGACAGTTTTCGCCGGAAGCGATGTTGGTTCGAATGTAGTACATTCATATAGATGTTACGTATCGGGATAACTTTTGCAACGAGCCAGTCATCTGGGAGCCGTTCTTGTTGCAATAATGCGTTAAAGATAATTCCCAGGTTTCGAAAAGCCATTTAGTGTATATTCGCAATAAGGCATCTGGAATTCCATCCGCACCCACAGATATTTGTTCTTTAATGTTTATCAGTAGCGGCAGTATTCCCTCATAGCTAACTCCTACTTCTGGCATATCTGACACGTCTGAAAATGATGTTACTGTAGTTGGAGCAGACAGAGCGGAAGAACTTATTATGGTAAGACAATTTCCGAATAGTCGGTTATGATTTTATCGTTAACAATGCTGTATTGGCTTTGAGTGGTCTGCGACAAGCGATTCCTTAACTGAAAATGAAGTTCATGAGTGTGTCCTCGTAATACTTTTTTGCTTGTTTCAGCTTTTTGCGTCAGACTAACAATCTCTCGCGTTATCTAGGAATTACGCACTTTCTTTTTCCTAATGGTGCAGATGAGTGTGCAAAGTGGAAGATAACGGTTTTGAATCTTTCCCACAACGCATGGACGTCATCGTCAGAACTCAGACTTTCTAGATGAAACGACAAATAGTTAATTATGCTCGTGTCGTCAGCTTTAACAAAACTGGGGACGTACGCTCTGCATTCTTGTAACATTTGTTGCGGGAACCTTGCTTTTGATTTGTACAAATACAAGTTGATGGTCTGATATGCCGTGTTCAACTGTTACTTGATAATTTTAAACTGTCCGTCAAGTTCATAATTTGTTATGAAGCACCCTCGAAAGCTTTTGAGAAATCAAGCCGTATCGCATCAACCTTTTTTTCGCTATCTACTGGTTTTGAAAAGTGAATGCTTTCAACCAGCTGCCTGACAGTTGACAGTTTTCGCCTGGAGTGAGGTTGGTTCGAATGCAGTGCTTTGGTATCGATTTTATGTATCGGGGTAACTTTACCAACGAGCCAGTCGTCTGGGAGCCGTTCTTGTTGCAATAATGCTATAAAAATGATTTCCAAGTATCGAGAAGCCCATTAAGCGCATATTCGCAAAAAGTCACCTGGAATTCCATCCTGACCCACAGGTGTTTTAGAACTGAGGTTAAACAGCGCGAATCAAACAAGGACACAAGAAAACAAATACCTTGTTTTATACGCACTGTTTAACCTCAGTTCTAAATATGAACCAACTAGCCCTCATCAAGATCTTACTAACACAGATTTTTGTTCTTTATTGTTTATCAGTAGCGATAGCATTCGTTCATAGCTAACTGGTACTTCTGGCATATCTGACACGTGTGAAAATGATGTTACTGTAGTTGGAGCAGACAGAGCGGAAGAACTTATTATGGTAAGACAATTTCCGAATAGTCGGTTATGATTTTATCGTTAACAATGCTGTATTGGCTTTAAGTGGTTTGCGACAAGTGATGCCATAAGTGAAGATGAAGTTCATAAGTGTGTCCTCGTAATATTTCTTTTTTTGCTCGCCTAAGCTTTTTCCTTCAGACGAACACTCTCGCGTTATCCATGAATTACGCTTACTTCTTTTTTTTTTCATAATGGTACGAATGAGTGAAAGATAATGGTTTTGAATCTTGCCCACAACGCATTGACGTCATCGTGAGAGCTCAGACTTTCAAGATGAAACGACAAATAATTAATGATGGTCGTGCCGTCAGCTTTAGCAAAACTGGTGGCGTGCCCAGTGTATTCTTTAACATTTGTTGCGGGAACCTTGGTTTTGATTTGTACAAATACAAGTTGATGGTCTGATATGCCATCTTCAACTGCTACCTGATACTTTTAAACTGTTCGTATTCCAATATGGACTGCACTGTTCCCGGATTTCGAGTGCTTTTCTGTACCACCTGTGTTAAATCGTTAGCGGAAGCAACGTTGAGCAGCACTTCGCAGCCAGCTCGTTCTCTTTAATTGAGTTCCAGTAAACCCCGCGCAAGTTAAAACCCCGGCAATTAATAACCACTGGTTTCACGCCTTCTGTAGTCCTTAGTGTTTGATGGCCCCTAAGTATTCTATCGATGCGTTAGGGGATGCTAATAGATTGCTCCTATACCGACTAAAGTAGTTTCCAATTTGCTTTGGTACCATGCGCTCTCGTGATGAGGGATGCCAATAATCTTTACACATTTAATATTTTACTCTACTATAATTGCAACTCCTGCTCCTCTAGTTTCGTTATCATTACCTACTATCTTACAACCTGGAAGTAAGAACTCGCAACCCTGCATTTCTGGTCGCAGCAATGTTTCCTTAACAATAACTAGACGGGGGTCATAACTGCCTAGCACGTCACCGACTTTATTCAAGAGGCTTCGAATATTGACGGTTATAGGTCGACAGTCTGTTTCCTGGAAGACGGTATAGGTTCGATAGTCACTATCAGTCGGTGCATTCTTTCATTGTGTCAATTTGTTTACGGGAATTTCCATACCATGAAACGGCTATCCTTAGAATAATCCCATGCATAGACATTGTTACCTAGAGTAAACTTGTCGCTGTTTAAGCGCACGCGCGAGCGTTCTTTTTCTTTCAACACAGACTTCCAGAGTAACCTGCGCTTATTCGGTATTTCTTTTGAATTGTCGCCGACAATTGCCAACGAATCGTCGCCACGAATAGCCGCAACGAATAGTAGATCGCCAGAAAATAGTCGTTGCCAACGCCAACGTCCGAATTAAAGATAAACGCAGACTATCCAGCAGTGTAGTGGTGGTAGAAATTATAGCGAACGCCACGTATGGCAGCGCAAGTTCGAAGTCACGGTGGTCAGCCGACACGTACTTCGAAAGCATGTCCTTTAGTGTCCTATTCGAGCGCTCGGTGAGCCCGTTTGTCTGGGTATAGTATGACGTGGTGATCTTGTGCCGAGTAGAGCCGCAGGATAGGATATCGTCGATTGCTTTGCACAAGAAAGTATGGCCTCGGTCAGTCAGCAATTGACGTGGGACCCCGTATACTAAAATTACGTCACGAAGTCCGCCGCATCTGTAGCACAGCTGGTCATCAGACTTCGGGTTTTTCTATAGTGCGCCACGTAATCGGTAGTGACATATAGCATGTAGGAAAAGGTCCGAGAAAGTCCAAACCTACACAGAAGGGCTCAGATGGGATGTCGATGGGCTGAAGGTAACCAGCAGAAAGCTTAGTCGGCTACTTACGGCGTTAACAAAGCTCCCAGGCGCTTACAAACGCCGCATAGAATGGGCTAGGCCCAACCGAATATAAGAAACGGCCCACGCAGTCATGTGTGCGATTAACACCAAGGTGGCCAGAGGTTGAGGCATCGTAAAGCTGACGGAGAACTGTGGAGCACAAGTGTGATGGTACAAGTAGAAGATGAGCGCAGTCAGTGTGGATGTTAGACCGATGTAAGGTACCATCGTTCAGGCTGAACATGTGCACAGAGGCGTCGCGAGGAGAGGATTCCAAGTGCTCGATTATTACCCGCCGCTGTTCTTCGGCGACGTTAAGGAGCGGCTCACGGAAAAGCCCCAATTGAGATTCCCTGTCCTGTATATGACCGTGTAGGTGTACTCTTGCACGCGCTGTGTCCATCGAACGAGTCTACCTGTAGGGTCTTTATAAGAGGCGAGGCACGAGAGCTCATGGCTGTCGGAAACTACTGTAAACGGTCCGCTAAATAGATAAGGGCGAAATTTGCAACTGCCCACACAAGAGCGAGGCACTCAAGTTATGTAATTGAGTAATTTCGCTCCGATGCGCACAGCAGCATGCTAGCATAAGCGTTTAGGCACTTCGCTCCACGTTGACGTTGGGTGTCGGTGCGGATTCCGGTTTCGGTGGGTCGAAGTGGGCCCAAGTTGTCAGGAGTGTGTTTAGATCGGAGAAAGCCGCCCCTTGTGCAGGACCCCTGGCTAATTGGCATCTTGTTTAAGACGATCTGTGTGCAGAGCGCCACAAAGGTGTGCACATCTTTGGCAGATTGCCACAGGGATGTCACGGCTCGAATGTTTTCTCAGTCACGTTGCACGCCGGCAGCGTCCACAATATGGCCTAGGATGATAGTGCAGCAATATGCAAAACGACACATCAATGAATTCTGCTGAAGTCTGGCGCGGCGGAACACGCTAACAACTGCCGAGAGACCTTCGAGGCGAGTACCAAACGTAGGCGATAACACAATTACATCGTCTAAATAATAGAACCATGTGCACCACTTGAACCCATGAATCAGTTAATAGCTCACTAGAATGTGCCAGTGGCATTACACAGACTGAGAGGCATGACCTTGAACTGCTAAAGCCCATCAGGAGTTACAAAAACCGTTTTCTCTCGGTCCATGAGGCACACAGCAATCTACGACATCCAGATTCAAAGTCGATAGAAGCGAAGCGAGGAGCACCATGCAGACAATCAAGGGCACCATCAATTAGAGGTAGCGGGTAAGAGCCTTCGTAATGGTGAGATACCGATAGTCCACACGAACCCTAAAACTACAGGGAACGCCTAGGGACTGTAGGATGGCTCGGTACTGTCTTTCACAAGTATCTTGTTAACTTCCTGCTGGATGACGCTTTGCTCAGACGCCGACACTAGATAGGGGCATAGGCGAAGAAAGCTGGGATCGCGTTTGTTTATGCGATGTGCGACACCACTCACCTGGCTCTAAGGCTCATTACCGAATTCGAAAATGTCTAGATACGCCTTGAGAAAACGTCTGAGGCGGAAGGTCATTGACGAACATGTTGCGAATTTCCTTCTCAGGACATGTATTGCATGTAGAGAGTAAGGGTGGTCTACGAAAAAAGCCTCTTTGGAAGTACTCGCTTAATGAAGCCGAAATTTACAAGTGGAAGACAGGCTCTGTTTGCTGTAAAGCCTCTTTCACGTGCAAGCGAAAATGCTCTCGAATCCCGCCGCCGCGCCGCAGAAATCTGTTTCGAGCGGCGGCGGCGGCACTACCGGCGGGAGCGGCGAGGTTCGGGCAAGTTGGAATTTCATCGCGGTGGCAGAGCGGCAGCACCGTTTCCGAACGGCCCGCCTCGCCACGTGACCAGTGGAAGACTAGTGCGGGAAAGCCTGCGCATAGGACGATGTTTATTTACTTGCTACACGTGGTACGGGCAACATGCTAAGAGAGCTTTTCAACGAATTGCTAATTGCTAAGCGCAGGATATGTATTTATAAAATAAATATTTAAGAGGCAGGGACGAAGCAATGCTTATGTTGGTCTACCAAAACTGGCTGAAAGTCCCGTGTTTTTTGCAAGCAGCATTGCTATTCGCGGCGGTGGAAAACGCGCGGCGACAGTGCATGTGAAACAAAACCTCGCCAAAGGCTTCGCAGCGCCGCGCCACTGTTCGCTCCATTTGCTCAATCGCTTGCATGTGAATGGTCTCATGGTCTCAGGACCATGGTCATGGTCTCAGGACCATGTAGGGTTCAGCGATACCGTGCGTGAGCAGGACGTAGTCATCCTCACCTGGAAGAGCTGGCGAAGATGATAGTGTGTCACGCTTTTAGATGGTAGGTGAAGATAATCGATGCAATGTAAGCGAGACGAAGGATATTAGGCACTGGTTTAACAGAGGCGAGGCAGCTAAAGGCAGCTAAGATGCCGGTGGAGTAGTCAGAGTGGAATTGGCAGAAAGAGAGGAGGCGCTGCGCAAGGACCGTAAAAATAACCGCCTGGTGAGGAGCAATGGTAATCCGAGCTAGGCACATCCCAACACCGACCATCGCACCATCATCGACATGAACGAATCGGCTTGTGAGAAGTGCAAGGATCTTCATGCAGCGGCGAAAACTTGCACTCATGACAGAGATGTGCGTCCCACCATAAACCAAAGCTCTGGCAGGGATGCCGTCGACGTGTGTTTCAAGAATGTTCTGCTGGTTACGTAAGGGCAGTTGGGGATTTTTGGGTCAAGATCGAGAGTGCAGCTTCACCTCCAGAAATTGTGCGGTCTAGTCTACCGCATTGACTCGGCTGTCCTCGCTGCCGCGTCTCCCCGCAGAGCACCACAATATGTTTCCCGAATAAGAGCAGGTATATCACTACAACAAGAAGCGGTTTTGTAGCTGTGAGCCGCGATACAAACCGCAATCCGGGCCTCCCTGACTCCGGAGGTGCGCATACGAGGAGTAGAAAATCGCCCTGGTGAGCACCCCGAACCCTGAACCTGGCGAATGTGGCTTCCCCGGACAAGTCTTACAAGGGTATAATCACAGGCACCCTACCTGTACCTACCGAGGAAGTCTGCATGAATGATACGGTCACCTATTAACATAATTCAAGCCCGACCTTTCGGAAAGAACTGAGCATGCCTCTACAAATTCGAGGGCAGGCGACATTCGAGGGCAGGCGAGTTCCCAGCTACGTATAATTTCAAAGCGCGGAATTTCGATGCAGACCTTTCCGCCCAGTCACCGAAGTATGCCACTGCTGTCTCCGAACAGGACATCGACATGGCATCTGCCCGTACCCACAAGGACGGCAGTGCTGGAACAGCGGCATGCTTAACCAACATCCCAACATCGACTTGGGTTGTCCGGTTCATCAGAGGGGACCCGGGCCCCTCTGATGAACCGGACAACTTAAGTCGATGTTGGAATGTTGGTTAAGACTATTTCGTGTAGTCGTATTGGGTCCCTATGGGTGCTGGCGCACATCATACACTGAGGAGGGATACCGAGGTATTGATGAAAAACCAACAACCAGACGACATCCCTAAGGAATGTCTACAACCAAGGACCGCACAGCACCACCCGACCTGAATAACCGAAACTAGCATACCATGAAAAGAAGCCCATATTTAACCCCGAGTACCTCCTGCGACACCTGCGACACCACTAGGTAACCACCCGCCACGCCCTCCTGCGCAATGTGCCACCAGAAGCGAGTCCATGTGGCCAGTATTCCTGCCACGAGAGCCCACCCGTGCACCTGGCTTGGCGGGAGGAGGGGGGCCCAAGATGTCACCTGGTTTGGCAACCGGATGGCGCCTTTATACCGACAGCTGCAAGAACGGCAGCAACCCCTGGCCGACACCAAGAAGTCGCCCGTTAAGCAGGCCTCCTCAATACCCATCCAGCGCTGTTTCATGCACCAGTCATCTTAAAACAGATCTGTGCACAATATTTCCAAACCCCATTATTCACACAAAGCCTAACCCAAATATTTCTTAAATTTGTAAACGACAACCTCCAGGCCGCTAAAACACAGTTGGTGAGTATAAACAATCCGCAACAGACCCGCAACCAACCTTAAGCATAAGCAACCCAAACCTGCAGCCGCCGCTGACACCCCAGCCCGCGGAAGAGGTGACCAGCACACAACGGGAATTTGGACCGCCTTAACGCCTCACTATAGCCAATTCCTATAAGCGACAGAACTTGGGTAGAGCGGGCTTACCTCCTCCACCCAACGGAATTGCAGACACATCATAAACATACTCGCCCAATTTGCCGCAAGAACCCGCCAGATATAGTGGCCTGCAAGAAACAGGGTCCGTGTCTCTATGCTTGCAGGGATAGACGTGGCATTCGTAACATCACTTACCGCTATTCGTATTAATAAAACCCTCCCCTTCATAGACCGAACCCCTACGGAGGTTTCTTCAGAAGGAGGAACCCAGTACACCACTCTCGAGATGATCCCTCCAACCCCACATGGAGAAAACGATTGTGGCTAGCCAAATATACAGTCCCCTTAAAGATAAGGGCACAAGGACACCGGAAATTCTTTTTCTTCCTCAAACACGTTACTGACATCAAATCATAGTGCGCGACTTTAACAACCCGCAACCTTATACAGCGCACTTGATCCAAGTGATCCACGATGATTCAAACAGTCCTAACGCAATTTTCCAAAGAATTTCAGCCCAAGGTTTAGCCCCTCGTTGACACTCCGCACGTGCATAGCCGTGGCGGATCATCATCATCACAGTCTGGCTACACCCACTGCAAAGCCTCTCCCATACTTCTCCAACTATCCTGATCATGTGCTAATTGCGGCCATGTTGTCCCTGCAAACTCATCCTCCCACCTAACTTTCTACCAACTCCTGCTACGCTTCCCTTGTCTCGGAATCCAGTCGGTAATCCTTAATGACCATCGGTTATCTTCCCTCCCATTTCTTTTTCTTAATTTCAACTAAGATGTCATTGACTCGTGTTTCTACCCTCACCGAATCTGCTCTCTTCTTGCCCCCCCCCCCCTCAACGTTACACCCATTATTCTTTCCATAGCTCGTTGTGTCGTCCTCAGTTTAAGCAGAACCATTTTCATAAGCCTCCAGCTTTCTGGCCCGTAGGTCAATACTGGTAAGAAAGCTGTTATACACTTTTCTCTTGAGAGATAATTGCAACCTGCTGTTCTTTATCTGAGAATGCCTGCCAAGCGCACCCAGCACATATGTATTATTCTGATTATTTCAGCCTCATGATGCGGATCCGCGGTCACTATCTGCGCTAAGTAGATAGTATTAGATATCTTCCCTAAGTAGATTCCCTTACCACATACAGCGCCCTGTTACCTATCGTTAATTGCAGTTCTCGTCCGAGAGTGGTAACCATTACTTTAATTTCCAGCAGATTAATTTTTAGACCTACCCTTCTGCTTTGCCTGTCCAGATCAGTGAGCGTGGATTGCAAGTGACCCCCGGAGTTACTAAGCAAGGCAATACCATTAGCTGAACTCAAATTACTAAGGTATTCTCCGTTACCTCTTACCTCCAATTCTTACTAATCCAGGTCTCTAAATGCCGCCTGAAAACACACTGAATAGGAATGGAGAGTTCGTATCACCCTGCCTGACGCCCTTCTTTATTCGGATTCTGTTGCTACGGTGGCTGGGGAGCCGCTATATATATCTATAAGCATTTTTTAAATACGGCTCGTCTACGCCCCGATCCCGTGATTCCTGCATGACTACTGAGGCTTCGACTGAATAAAACGCTTCGTCGTAATCAATGAAAGCTATAGATAAGGGTTGGTTATATTCCGCACATTTCCCTATGACGTGATTGATAGTGTGAATATCGTCTATTTTTGAGTAGCCTTTACGAATTCCTGCCTGGTCGTTTGACAGAAGTCGACGGTGTTCCTGATTATATTTGCATTTACCATAGTAAATATTTTGTAGGCAAGGACACTAAGCTGATCGGTCTTTAATTTTTTAAGTATTTGGCGTCCCTTTCTTATGGATTAGATTATGTTGTCGTTCTTCCTAGATTCCGGTATGCTCGAGGTCATGAGGCATGGCGTATACACGGTGAACAGTTTTTCTAGAACAATCTGCCTACCATCCTTCAAGAAATGTGCTGTTACCTGATCCTCACCAGCTG
The DNA here is from genome assembly GCF_050947875.1 of Dermacentor variabilis. Classification (NCBI taxonomy): domain Eukaryota; kingdom Metazoa; phylum Arthropoda; class Arachnida; order Ixodida; family Ixodidae; genus Dermacentor; species Dermacentor variabilis. The sequence continues at coordinate 79,086,999 of NC_134576.1, read as the reverse complement.
CCGTCCCCCTTTGCATAGCTCCCAAGACTTTCTTTCGTTATTCAGGCGTTACTTGTTGTATGCCAAATTCCTCTAGACTATTTCCTTTTGCATTATCGTCGTGGGTGTCACTTGTACTGTATAAAATCTCTGTAGAACCACTCAGTAATAATATTGCAGGCTTTGTCTCTTAACGCATGCATCTGATCCTTGCCTACTCGTAGTTTCTTCTTCACTACTTTTAGGCTTCTTCCGTTCCTGAGTGCATACTCCTTATACCTTATGCTTCTTTATGTCAGCTATGTTACGGTTGTTGATTAACCTATAAATTCTGCCAGTTCAATTCTAGCTGTAGAGTTAGAGGCTTTCATACTTTGGCGTTTCTTAATCAGATTTTTCATCTCCTGCGATAGCTTACCGGTATCCTGTCTAACGAAGTTACCACCGACTTCTGTTGCACACTTCTTAATGATGCCCTTAAGATTGTCGTTCATTGCTTCAACACTAAGGCCATCTTCCTGAGTTAAAGCCGAATACCTGCTCTGTAGCTTGATCCGGAATTCCTCAGTTGTCGCATCAGGCCGAAAGATACGCGTTTTGGGAGATATCTTCGCATTTTCCTGTTACCGTTAACTCACTGAGCGGCTTCTTGTGTGCGGTAAGAGAGAAAATAGAGGATACCACACCGCAAACCTTGGAGTCTTAGACTCAAAAGATACAACACGCTATCGACATAGCTGGCAGAAAGTCTAAGAACGCCAACCAAGAATGCCCTCCAAGTAAACCCCCACACTTCCTCCATCTATGGAGGCTCGTGGAAGCCTCTTCAAAAGATGGCGCCAAATGACTTAATCTTCGTATCACGGCAGTCAGGCTGCATAATATGCCACGAGCTTGTTGAAACAAACAGGGCTAACTTTTGCAGCACACTCAAACAAACGCTGGGCACAAAATGTGCCTGGAAAATCCCGAGGGGTCTTCTCGAACCCATTTCCACCAAAACCCACGCGGACACAACTACTTATTAGCTGATTTACTTACAGGAGCACAAGGGCGCGGATATTATGGCACATACCAAAAACCTACATATTCCGCAGCCTATATACACATTCGAACGCACCCTTTCAACGCCGCCTGATCCGCACTAAAATTTGGATGAAGATGTCACACTCCCGGAGGTGAAAAAGGCCCTTGCATATATTACCAGGAACACCGCACTAGGGCCTGGCCGGATAATGTACGAAGTCCTCCGAAATTTAGATAGCATCATTGCAGGATCTCACAGATCTGTTTAACGAACACTGGCGAAATGGCACCCTGTCCGTCGATTGGAAACACGCCCAGAATAATCTTATTTCGAAACAGTAAATCCTTACTGCCTCAAAATTGTCGAACTATCTCGCTCACGAGTTGTGCAGGCAATCTTTTTGAGCACTTGATTGTCGGGCGAGTAAAACCGCATGGAGAAGCTAAGCATTTCTTCCCCGAGTTTGGCTTTCACCTCAACCTATCGGGACAGGATCTCTTTCTGCATATTAAGGATACCCTATTGTATCCCAAACGACGGACGGCCCACAGCAGAACCATCCTAGCATTAGACATATAAAAGGCCTTTCACAACGTGGGACACGAACATATTCTAGGACCGCTGGAACCACAGGTTGCGGTCGTAAGACCTCAAAGCTTTTTTTGGAAAATCGCACTGCCGAGATTAGATTAGGTTCACTCATATCCACCACTTTTGCCCTCCCAAACAGGGGCACACCACAGAAAGCAGTCCTATCAACATTATTATCACCACCACTTGCCAGAGAGCTCGCAGGTATACCTAACTTGCACCACTCTTTCTATGCGGATGATATGACACTGGGTGTCACAAAGCTCTATTGGGGACGTCCTACAGACAGCTATCAGGGCCATAGAACTGCAAATTAGTATAATGGGACTCTTCTGCTCGCCAGAAAAGTTCGAATTGCTCAAGATTGCACCTGACAAGTGCGACCCAAGCATGTACCTGTTCGTACACGATCAACCAGTCCCTAACGCACATAAAATAAGGATACTTGGTCAGCGCATCTAATCTAACCTAGACGCCGGTTCTACGCTGAACCTCTTCGATAAGCAAATAAAGCAAATTTCAAGACTAGTTCACCGGATTGCGTCGCGCGAACAGTCTGTCTGAAAAGCATGCCAGGCGAATGATTAATGCTTTGGTGGTCAGTCGCCTCGCCTACAACCTCCCGTATCACCACCTTACTCAAAAACAAATGGATCAGGCTAATAGTCTAATCAGGCGGGCGATTAAGACCGCACTGGGGCTACAGGTGCGCACCAGCACTACCGGCCTCCGACCGACTGGTCCCAAAAATACCGTCCAAGACATCACAGGTAGAGAGGAGTAATCAACTCCTGCGCCTTTCCCGAATTTCCACGGGGGTGAAACCTACTCCGAACTCTAGGGGGTGAACCAAGCTGCGCAATTCCCAATAAAGAGCCGTGGTTCCCCATTCCTGTAAGGCCCGCGAATAACATCAAATTCAAACTGTCGCCACGAAACAAATTCGCACCGCTATCCGGTCCGAATTAAGGCGCGGGCTGATTACTACACCCGGCGTTATCAGAATCGCGAAGACGCCCTCTGTGTCGACGCCGCGGTCGGTCAGCTCGAAAGAACGGTCATGACTGCTGCCATGACGGCAGACGGACGTTGGACCACGCACCCAACCGCATAGAAAAAGCACCAGCGGGGGTCTGCACCTACCACCAGATTGCTACCTGCTACAGGAAAATTAGACGAGATTTACCTCACCATCACCATTCCCTTACCCTCCATCAGAGTTCAATGTGGTGCCAGATGCAGACCAAAGAATTTATTTCTCCCTATTTGGCGCATTTATTTTGCCTTGCTTTCGACAATTCACAATGTACCACCTGCCGAGCGCCCGGGCTGATCTTTTCCACGGTATTTGTATCTATCCCAAACCCATGGTGGTAGAGCCTGTTCCGTACCTTTTCTTTTCCTCGGGGAAGGCCTCTCTTCAGCCACTTGCTCGAATGACCAGCTCTGCCTGGTAGACAGGGCTGGTCAAGTTCATTGATTCCTATGGAACAGTGAATTATCTGTGGTAGCAGCTGGCTCCCCCAGAGTACAAGGATGCATTTGCAATGCACAGAACGTCGGCTTGCTTCGCAATACTATTTCCTGTGGCCACCTTCCAGGTAGATACACATACATCGTTACAGTCGTCGGTGCGTGCAGAAAGAGTTTCCATACATGCACGAATATTTTCTCATACCACAATAAAAGCACCGGGATAAAAATCCGTATTCCACGTATGCAGCCGCACGTTTGGCAAAGTAAAGCTACTATATGCCGGTCTAAGCAAATATATATAAATGCGTGCTTATATTTTGTGTCTATGAATTATGGATATACCTATGCCCGCAATACATATATCCAGGCTAAGTTCGAGTTACTAACATCGCCTTGCACTGCGTAAAAGAACAAGTGGTGCTCGAAATGTTCATGTTTCTTTTTTTACGTGCCACTTTTCCAATATGAAGTGCCCACTCTAAGTGGAAGAAGCGTTCGAGTTGACACGCTTATGGCAAAATTTAGCGAGGAACACCACTGCCCGCGCTAAATTGGAGGGTCGACCGCGTTAGGGAGAGGAATGGCATTACGAAGTAAATACGCACAACGCTTCTTTACGACAATATTCATCCCCCCCCCTGTTCTGCTCCAATGTGTATCTGCGCAAATATTTGAAGGGCCACACTAATCAGACTTAGGGTTTTCTTGTCATGCGAAAGCTTTTAATCAGAATAAGTTTCTATATAACTCAGTCTCTTACCGGTACCTGCAACACCTGAAGTTATCGAATTTTTTTGTGCACCAACACTCCTCAACATGACAACTGACTTTTGTGATCGCAACAATTCTACTTGTTATATTGCTTGCATATTGATTGCACTGTAAACTGGAACTGCTTGCTTATCACAAAAAGATTATTTCCTTCCTATTCTCTACTAAACATGTTTTTTCGCATTGTTTTACACTGTAAGCAATGCTTCGTGCAAATTTTTCATCTCCATATGAGAGCTTATGCTCACTTGGATTCCTACACACACCGTCTGTTATGTTTGTAACTTCTGTGCTCGTGTCTTTAAAAGCTATTTCGGGTACGAGCATAGCCTGAATTACGTATTGCGCTGCTAAGCACGAAGATATGATATCCAGTCCCCGCCGCGGAGGCCGCATAATGATGGGCGCGAAGTGCAAAAAGGCCGTGTGTTCGGCGTACGTTAATGAGCCCCAGGCCCTCGAAATTAACCGGAGTGCCTCACTATGGTTTAGCTCCTAGTCAGATTGTGGTTTTAGCGCGTAAAGCTATATATAGCAAGGGAATTTTAGCATGAATTGAGGCATAGGCCGTAATTCATGCTAAAAATACAGGTTGTCCCACACAACTTCAGCCAAAGATTTAAATATAAAAGGCCCTCCAGATGCGAGTTGAATCGAATGCATAATGTTGGCGCCGGCCTAGAGTTAGTCAGGCTGTTTTTTATTTTGCCGTTAACTTGTAGTTGTAGATCACCTTGAGAAACCTCCCAGTAAATTGTTTCCAATACGATTTGTCTTGCGTTGTCTTTCGCGTTCCAAAGAAAGCTCACGAAATATGAACAAAATCGGCTGCAGCAGCGAGACTGGGCCATGACAGGGCTTTATGTCTGGTGTAGGAATCTGGGCATGCGGCTTTTATCGCATGAAGGCGCAAATACGTGCTGCTGGCTGAGTGGTGCCGAAGCGATAAGTGTTTAATACCCTTATTACACGGGCAGCTTAACCGTGTTAACGCGAACCGTAGTCCGCCAGGTTTGCATGGGCTATTCCGATCACGATAAATGGTCTTATGACGCGTCGCGTGATCTCTTGTCTACAGGCTGAATTTTCAATAATTTTGCTTCGACATTTGTTTACAGTGGTATAAAGATGTTATTTTTTAGCGAATTTTTTAGCGAATTTAGCGAATTTTTTAGACTGTTTCGCACGTGTAGGCTATTTATTTTCCATACTCCTGCTCAGTTGTGAGCATGCGTGGTGGGCATAAAACTATATAAAAACTCAGAATTAAGGATCACGGATGAGTAATTATCAAATAAAATTAGGTCCACTGAACGAAAAGTTTAAAGATATCTTAATGAACATCAACTAACAAACATTGGTTACATAATTAAAGGAGTAAAACTTTATGCCAATGCGCTTTGGAATTATACGCTTGCATTTACAAAAAAATAATTAAGAAGGAAAAAAAGGCAGTGCTTTTATGTGTGAATGTATGTACACTGCGATTTCACATTGCGCAATTATCGCAAAAGTACATGTTAAAAATGCTGAAGTTATAAGTTTAAAACAGCGCCATCAAATTGGACAAGAAAGTGAGACGCACAGAAACACGTTTGGACTACTTGAGCGCAGATCGGCCAGATTATCTTCATAAATGCGTATCAGTGCCTCAGTTGTCGCATCAGGCCAAATGATACGCTTTTTGGAAGATATCTGGGAAGCGCCAGCGCTGCACTCGGGAGAAGTACCCTCCGCCATTTTGCCCATTTCCGAAACGTCGGGTACACTAAACCTAGGTTGCCAAGCTCGGTTGGCGGTCAACCGCGGTTAGCGACCTTACCGCAGTTTCGCTTGCCGTGTAGCCGTGCTAACCGCATTTAGCGATGACCGCCGTTACCTTAAACGCGGTTAAAGTCGCCCGTGTAACATGGGTATCTGGAGACCAAAGAAAACAAGAATATAGCTTTATTTTTTTATGCTTTAAATGGGAGAGCTGGCAGCCTGCCGACGGAGTGTAATGGGCTTCGATGGGGAGGCGGCGTTAGGGCCGGAATTATTTTCCAGTGACCTTCAATCCAAAAAGCGCCCTTTGATTATAATGCGTGTTCGAAGATGTCACCATCTGCTACAATGCACATTTGGCATCTCAGAGGCATATTATCTGATCTGTTCTTCAGGGATCAGGGATGGAGCTGCAGACTTGTCTTTTTCTTGTAGGTTCTATGGTGTTGTGGTTGTGTCCGGTATACTTGATCCTTGACGTAGCCCCAGAGAAAGAAATCGAAGGGAGGTATCTCTGGCGACCACCATGATGCTGATACCAAATATCCTTGATCCTAGGCAATGGAACTTCGCAAAAACAAATCCTCAAGCATTCCATCAAAGATGTCATTGACGTATCTTTCGCCTGTGTGTGAGTGTGTTATCAAAAAATACGGGGCCAATGATAGTGCCACCGTAAATTCCAAACAACACATCAACCGTCTACTGATATATTTGTGATGTGTCTTGAAAACCCAGTAGGGGTTTTCAACGCTCCTATAGTGAGCGTTGTGTATTTTCCCTTGGTCATTAAGTGAGAAGGTAGCTTCATCGGTCCACAGTATTCTGTTTACAAAGCCTGGGTCCTTTTCAGGTCTTCATTATCATCCAGTTTGCAAGGTCATTTCGATTTCGAAATCGCGAGGCTCCAGCAACTGGTGCAGCTACACCTGGTACGGATGAAGTTTTTTCGGATCCACATACAAGTGTTAGTAGTGTGGGGGCTGAAGACCCCCACTACGAACACGTGCATGTGGGTCCGAAGAAAACTCACTGAATCTCTGTTTCAATGTCCACGGCCACGGGTGAAGACTTATGTCGTTTCTTCGTAAGAGTTCCAGTCTGTCTTAGAGGTTCATATGCATGCACAATCATGATTTAGCTCGGACGCGTACATGAACGCCAGCGTTGAAAAACTCAGCTGCGCGCCTTCTATGCCCACTTGATGCACATAGAGCCAAATCCGAAGAAAACTCACAGAATATGATATGGCCGTCCATACTTAAAAGTTAATTATGCATTTGGTTCAACTCGCGTCCGGAGTGCCTTTCATTTTTAGAACGTTGGCTCAAGTTGTGGCACAACCTGTATGTTCATGCACAATATATATGCACAATATATATCAGAGTAATCTGCATTCCCGAGAAATAGGTTATGAACTAGGAACTCCTTACAATCGATGAAAGTTATAGTCTTATTCCGCAAGAAAGTTGCATAATATAATTCGTTGTGACCGATTCTGATTCAACTGCCCATTTTTATACAATGTGGCCACCATCCAAATATACCGGGTGCTATCGACAGGCGGCGAATAACGAACGTCCACACTCACATATAGAGCGTCGTACTTACGAGTGTTTTTGGTTCCTTCCAGGGTTCTCCTTCACATTCTGAAGTGACGACAAGCGCTTCGAGACTGTAAGTAAAAGATTGTATCAGTAAATCTATTTAGGCGCACAAGTGCAAAAACTTGTACGTTTACTTTTTTCCTTCGCGCGCTAGATATGCGAGAATCTATCGAGAATTCTGCGACATACCACAGCTAAGCAATTGGACAGCCTCACGCGAAGTTTCTCCGCCGATGCCAGTGCATCTTTCCCCTGCCGGAGGCGGACGATGTCACACGGGGCTCACGCCCTCCCTCTCCGCGTATCGTTTTGCCAGCTGCAGCCAGCTTGCGTTGAGGCCGGCCATCATAGACGTCCAAATGTTAAGCACGCGAGCGTGTGTATTCGTTCTTGGTGACTGAAGAGAGGGCGTTTGATTGCCTAACATGATATTTGGCGCCATCTCCGCCTCGGATTGTCCCGGTATTTGCACTATCTTCGGGATAGGCCCACGTATGGAGAGTGCTTAACGCCTGCTTCACCTCCGCCGCGGCTCGGCTTGGATCTTCGGGATCGGCCCACGTATGGTTAGTTCTTAACGTCTGCTTCACTTCCACCGTCACTTCCAGCGTGGGTCGGCACACAGCACTGTCTTCGAGATCGGTCCACGTATGAAAAATTGTTGATGTGTGTCCACGGAGAGGAGATCCGCCAGAACCTAGTCATAAACAATTTCGCTGTAACATTAACGTAACGTTACTTGTGTCACTGGAACCGTATTCGAACTTTGTAGAATCAGAGTTTCGTCATGGGGTTGATTACCAGGAACGGCGTGCGCATTCCGATAGAGCAGTAATGTACGAACAGCTGTGTACGCAACTCTGGGTGCAACGACCCCCTCCCCCCTGCCTGCCCAAGATGCTGAAATAATCCCTCTACTACGGCGTCCTTCACCGTCCACTTACCAATGTCTGAACGGTAAACCGCGTAATTTAGTATACCAAGCTCCCGCGAGACTCCTGTGCACCGTTTTATGCATATCTACAACGGGCACCATTACCGATAAACTAGTACGATAATCAGTTCCTTTGTGCGGTTTCCGGCACTGAAAGCACGGAGTGCTGATTCTACAAAACGTACACTAGACCAATAAATACTAAAGTTGCTGCAGACTCATTGAGTCTGCTAACTCGACGAACTTTTCTTTAGCATTATTTTACCGTTAGTGTTCATGCTTTCCTTCTTTAGGCCACAATGGCTAATATCTTATTATCTTAAAATTTAACTTGTTGCTAAGGTTTGGTTGGGTGTAAAATTACTTTATCAAAACGCATTTCCCTACATTTCAGATGTGCTGAAATATTGCAGGCCACTTTTTTTTGCGAAATGCTCGGCGAATCGAACGTAACAACGTAAAGTTAGCTGCGCTTTCGCTACGGTGGAACCGGGAAAATATTTGTTCGAGCTTGATCCAGATCGGAGGACGTCTTTCGACAGAAAGCACTAAGTGAAGTGCCGTCCGCGGCTACATTTCGCGCGCAAACCGCCGGGCACAAGATCGGGCATCGAAAGTACCGCTATACCAAAGAGGACCACGCGATGCTCCCTCGGCCGTTTTAAAGCTTTTGCAGTAGGTTATACTCGCTACTGCGCGGCAGCGCCCATGCGCTGGTTGCCCTTTAGACCAGCCAAGGTTTCTCAATTTTTAAAGCGCTTACATCTTCTGCATCAAGGTAAACAAGCTATTCAAGCAAACAGGCTAAATAACAACTGCAAACAAATTATCAGATTCTCTATAGGAAGGGTATAGGCCAGTTAACTAGCTGCGTTCATAAGAACAAAGTGTTGCGCATTCTTGGGACATATCAGGTTCACGATATAATCGATTCTAACCGCACCAATTCGCTGCTTTTTCAGGGTGGTCGCCAATTGACCATGCATGTCAAGGGAACTTCTAATACCGAAATATTCGGACGCAGAAGTGCCTCAACCACGTCGTCCTTTACTCAGACTTCTGCCCTCGACTGTGGTTACCTCCTCTTAGCACCCATACTGAAAACCTAATGGTCCACCGGTTATATTACATACGCGTTACCTGACGTGCCCAGCTTCATTTCTTTCTCCTCATGTCAATTAGAACATTGGCTATCCCTGTTTGCTCTATTATCCATGCCACTCACTTCCTGTCTCTTACCATTATGCCTAACATTCCTCGTTCATTGCTCCTTGCACGGTCCTTAACGTGATTTTTGAGCTTCTTGGCCAGTCTCCAAGTTTCTACCTTATACGTCAGCACCGGTAAAATGCATTGATCATACACATTTCTTTTTAATTAAAATAGTAAGCTTCCAGTCAAAATCTGACAATGTCTGCCGAACGCGCTCATGTCTATTTTTATTCTGCTGTAAATTTCGTTCGCATGGTAAGGTTCTAACGTGAGTAATTGACCTAGGTAAACGTACTTCTTCACAGACTCTAGAGCCTAACTGGTTACCCTGAACATTTGTTCCGTTGCCCGGCTATTTATCATTATCTTTGTCTTCTATATATTAATCTTAAAACCCGCTCTTATACTCTCTATTAAGGTCAACTGCAAATACAAATTGACATTTACACTATGGAAAAGTTGCACGTCTAGATACGCAGCATGCGGAATACCGTGTCCGAAGAGATGTTATCGCAGCAGTAGCACAAGTAGCAATATCTGTTGATCACTTTATAACAAAAGAGTTCGCAAAACAATATTCCAGCTACAGTTGGTAGCTACAGTTGGCCGCGATTTTGTTATCTTTCCCCGTGTCCGACATGTAGCGGCTAACAAAGCCCCCTGCGCAAGATGCGCTTTTTCAGCATCTCAAGTTTCTTGAATTTTATCGCTGGTTCTAGCTTACTATAGTATCGCCGAGTCTTGGGTAATCATATAAAGTACACGAAGAAAATAGTTGTGTATTTCTAAAGCCTAAGCCAGCACCAGTTATTACGCGCCTGCTCGGCCCAACATATTTTCGACGATCGATTAGTGTGCTCGGTGCAGTGATTTTGCAGACTTGTTTTTATTTCGCTGGGTACAGATCCGCCAAATAAATACCTTAATTTGTAAATCAGTTCTGATATTGCTTCCTTGATTTCAGCGCCACAATGTGACGATATTGAACTTCCCTACTGCTGAAGGGCGTTTGCAGTATCTCTATCATTAACGTGGGGCACTTTTGTTATTCTTTCGCGGTGACCGACATGTAGCGACTAACAAATCGCCCAGCGCAAGACGCGCTTCTTCAGTATCTTAAGTTTGTTGAATTTTATCGCTTCTTCTATCTTCTTTGTAGCATCGCCGAGTTTTCGGTAATCATATTAGGTGCACGACAAGAATACTTGTTTATTTTGTAAAACCTAAGCCAGCACCACTTATTACGCGCCTGCTCAGCCCACATTTTCGACGATCGACGAATATACTCGGTGCTGTCATTGAGCTGAGTGGTACTTATTTAGCTGTACACTGATTCGCCAATGAAATACCTAAATTCGTATCAGTATCCACTTACCAATATCTGAACCGTAAACCGCATCATTTAGTATACCAAGCTCCCGCGAGACTCCTGTGCACCGTTTTATGCATATCTACAACGGGCACCATTACCGATAAACTAGTGCGATAATCAGTTCCTTTGTGTGGTTTTCGGCACTACAAAACGCACTTGCCACTACAAGGTGAAAATATTGAACTTCACTGTTGGGGAAACATTTTTATGGCAACTACATCTTTAAGGTGGCGCACTTTTGCGAATTTTCGCTGTGACAGACATGTAACGGCTAACAAATTGCCCAGCGCAAGACGCGCTTTATCAGTCAGTATCTTAAGTTTCTCGAATTTTATCGCTGGTTCTATCTTTTTATAGCATCGCCGAGTCTTGGGTAATCATAAATTGCACGGAGAGAATATTGTATTTCTAAAACCTAAGCGAGCACCAGTTATTACGCGCCTGCTCGGCCCAACATGTTTTCGACAATCGACGAGTGTGCTCGGTGCCGTCATTGTGTTGAGTGGTACTTATTTCGCAGGGCGCAGATTCGCCAAATAAGTACCTATATTCGTAAATCAGTTTTGACATTGCTTCTTTCTTTTCCGCCACTACAAGGTGACCATATTGAACTTTACTGCAGGGGAAGAGAGTTTCGAGCAACTACATTTCTAAGGTGGCGCACTTTTGTTAATTTTCGCTGTGACAGACATGTAGCGGTTAAGAATTTTATCGCTTCTTCTATCTTTATTATAGTATCGCCCAGTTTTCGGCAACCTATTAGGTGCACGACAAGAATACTTGTTTACTTTGTATAGCCTAAGCACCAGTTATTACGCGCCTGCTCGGTCGAGCATGTTTTCGACGATCGACGAGTGCTCGCTGCTTTCATTGTGCTGAGTGGAACTTATTTCGCTGTACACAGATTCGCCAAATAAATACCTAAATTCGTAAATCAGTTTGCACATTGCTTTCTTTCCCGCGACTACAAGGTATGAATGAATGTGTGGTTTTTATTGGCGCAAGGGCCAGGTATGGCCAAAGAGCGCCACGCAAGTGTTAGTAATTTCGCGGTGAGTGATGGGTTCTATGAAGTTTATGTGACGTGGTGATAACGGGGCCTTAGAATAGTCGCTGTAAAGTGCGCAAAATGTACGTGTAATAAGATTATAGCGATGGAAAATGACGTGGTACTGTGAACATTAAGGTGCAACGGAAATAATGACGGAAATAGATGCTGCAATTCACTAGATCACCACTGCCTCGTTAGAGCCCTTGAGACACAAGGGCCTTGAGGCATTCGCTAAACAAATCAACTATCACAGCGGCATCGTCTGGAAAGAGGATGCGCTACGAATTTAATGGACTCATAAAATGTAGGACAACATCATTTATATAATTTAGCACTGTTTTGGTGTTAAAAACGGGTTATTTACCAAGGAACATAGCTGGGTGGAGAGGGACTGAATATTGATACGTAAGAGGACAATGATTCAGATTCGGCTTTGCGACACTCCAAGAGGACGTGGAGCACGGTCAGCCTCTCCCCGCATCTACCACAGGTTGGAGGGTCATTTCCGGCGAATAGAAAATTATGGGTACCAAATGTGTGTTCTATTCTGAGACGACAGAATAGGACATCTGTTCGCCGCGATTTTGTTGGGGAGGGCTAAAAACATAACTGTGGCTTTATAACATGCAATTTATTATTTATTTCTGTATTCCGTTGCTAGTGTTGTCGCAACTTCTTTCGTAAGAAAGACTGTCAGGGACAGCAGTCGTAGGAAAGGTGGTTAGTGATGTGGCCATTTTATCAGCTAGGACATTACCCTCGATGCCTCTATGGCCAGCCACCCAGCATATTACTACATGTTTATGTGATAGATAAATATATCATAAGAGAGAGTAGGGTTCAATGAAAACTAGATTTGTATGCTTTTGTAAAGAAATTAACGCTATTACAAGACAACGAGTCTGTAAATACGATTGCTCTGTCGAGCTTTAATTTATGTTTTACTGCAGACAGTAATGCATAGGCTACTGCAGTGAAGATTCTTGTTAAGGGATTCAATACGTCAGATTCAGAACATGAGGGACCAACAGCAGCAAAAGATACGCCAGAATGTTATTTTGACGCGTCTGTGTAGAATTCTGAGCACGAGTACTTCGATTGAATTTCACGGAAACGCATAGCGATTTCAGGTCAGATGCGTGCTTTGTGACCTCTACAAAGGACACGTCACAGTCTATCACCTGCAAATCCGAGGGCGGTAATGGCTTAGCTGGAGGCATTGGGCGATGTTCGAGAACTGGCACATCCATTTCTTCGCTAAGTTCTCTTGCACGGAGTGACAAAGGAAGTCTCATGGAGGGTCTATTACGAAAAGGTGTTTTGCAGGTCAAGTCGTTTACTGTTGGGAAACACGGATGTTCTTTATTAGAGCGCACTTTGAGAAAATAGGTGAAGCTTATGTATGTTCCGTGCAAATTGAGTGACCACTCATGTGACTCTACGTATAGACTTTCGTGAGGGCTTGTTCTAAAGGCGCCAGCGGCCAAGCGGATACCCAGCTGGTGGACGGGGTCTAACATCTTTAGTGCGCTCGGAGCGGCAGAGTGATAAACCACGCCACCATAGTCCAGTCGTGACCGAACTAGGCTCCTGTAAATATTCAATAAACACTGTCTGTCGCTAACCCACGTTTTGTGGGATAGGGTTTTACGTAGGTTCATTGTTCTAAGACATTGTTCTTTAGGATATTTTATGTGAGGAATGAAAGTAAGCCTGGAGTCAAGTACAACACCTAGACATTTCTGCTCTTTGTTGAATTTGTCCATCCAGTACTACACAAAGATCAGGGACCAGGCCTCTCTTTCTTGTAAAGAGAACACAAGAGCTTTTTGGGGGTTGATATAATTCATTTTGGTCTGCCCACTGGGACACCTTGTTTAAGCCCTGCTGTACCTGTCTTTCGCACTCTGTAAGGTTGCACGATTTGTAGCCTATTTGTAAATCGTCCACGTAGACGGAATAAAAAATGGCCGGTGGTAGAGGAGCACGAAGTGTGTTCATCTTAACGATAAAGGCTGTGCAACTTTTATACTCTTGTATAAAAGGTCGCGATAATACGTTGCCGATTTTCACGCGGAAGATAGGATTTATTTTCAACACATTTCCACACGTCCTCGCGCATCTACGCGAGGGTCGCCCCACCACAGGTAGCTGTGTGCATTGAAATCACCAAGAAAAACATAAGGTTCAGGCAGTTCATCTATAAAGGACTGAAATTCATGTTTGTTTAATTTGTAATGTGGGGGTATGTAAAGCGAGCAATTTTGTTAAGCAGAACAACTCGAACCGCCACTGCTTCAAGGGCCGTTCATAGCTGTAAACGCTGACACGCTGTGCTTTTTGGAATTACAATTGCAATACCGCCCGATGATGCGACAGCATCATCGCAATCTGTGCGAAACGTAACATACTTTCGGAGAAAGTTTGTGTGTTTGGATTTTAAGTGTGTTTCCTGGAAACACAGCACTTTTGGATTGTGTTCGTGGATGAGTTCTTGAACATCATCAAGGTTTCTAAGAAGACCTCTGACGCTCCATTGAATGACTTGTGTATCCATATTTAATGTAAATTGGTGCTGTGTATACAAAACTGTGTTTACAGAGCTCTTTCGAGGCCCTGTAACGGGGTTTCGCCCTTTCTGGAGCGTTTGAGGGAGCCTCACCAATCCTTAGGCGCTTCGAGCGCCGTGAGGATAGGTGTATCCACTGCCTCTTCTGAGGCGCCAGACACGCGCTCTTGCGAGCGGGAAGTTTTCCTCGGAAGGCAAGACCCCTGCGCCCACCATCCCGGAGGTTGATGGGGCTCTCTGTGGGATTTGGCTGCGCCGGCTGTTGCCTGCGCTGGAAGGGCCCGGGGAGGTTGAGTCAGCCTTCGCTGCGCCTACCTTCAGGGCCGATATCGGTCCTGCGGGATCGCTGCGTGTAGCGCAAGTTGCCGCAGATAAGTCTTGTTGGGCCGGCAGCCCAAGGGTAGCCTGGCCTGTTTGCTGGTTAGATGGAGTAGACTTACCTACTTCCACTCTGGGCGCAGGAGCCAAAGGTTCGCTGCATGCGGGCTGGGCACTTGGCAATGGCCGCTTCGATGCTGCCCCCCGACGCGCCGCATAAGCATAAGGTGTGCTGTGGAAAAGTGAGCACCTCTTACGGGATTCCTTAAACGAAATGTCTTCTCTGACTTGAGGGCAATTATTTTTCATTCTTCCAGTTCGGACAGGAGAGGGAGTAGGCTGGATGATCACTGCAGCTCACACAGTGAGTTGCGCCAGTGCAGTTGTCGGAGGGGTGGCCCTGGACTCCACACTTTGCTCAAGTCATTTGACCACGGCAGCTCTGCGAGCCATGGCCGAACCTCTGACATTGGAAACACCGTCTAGGGTTGGGGATATATGGTGGAACATTTAACCTGATGTATCCTGTTTCGATAGTTTCTGGCCGTACGCTATATGCAAATGTCAGGACAAGATGCTTAGTGGAGGTTTCCTTGTTGTCTCGTCTAAGTAAAATACGTTTTACATTAGTGACATTTTCTTCTTTCTACCCTTCCAGGAGTTAAGCTTCTGTCAACACTTGGAGGTCTGCCTCTGACACGACTCCCCGTGAGCTATTCATTGTTTGGTGTTGTGTAACAGAAATTGGTATGTTACCAAGTGTCACAAGACTGCCAAGCATCTCGTACTGATGTTTCTGAGAGATCTCCAGAAGAAGGTCCCCGCTAGCCATTTTCGTTACCTTATAACCTGACCCTATGGCTTCGGTTAAAGATTTTGCAACTATGAAAGGGGAAATGGATCTGACCTGTTTTTCGGAGTTCTCGCTGTGCACAACATGGTATTTCGGATAGGTCATCGGTGCTACCCCTCTTTTGAGGGTGACGATGAAGTATGTGGGGAAATACGGATGTTCCCATAGTACTTTCTTTTCTTTTCGGCGGCAATGGCTGCCACCCACTACGGAGCCCAACTTGGGGACGCTGCAGCACTTAAAGCGTAAGGCTGCAGGTGCCAACCGTAAATTGCCACTATAACCTAATATATTATACCCAATGGAGGGCACATACACAACGTTAACCCTAGCAACCCTAGAAAATTCGGAAGTGACGAAAGAGAAGAGATGAAAGGACAGTAAAAGAGAGGAAATAGGAAAGAAAAAGGTTGAAGAGGCGAACAGGAAAAGGCGACTGCCGATTTTCCCCGGGTGGGTCAGTCCGGGGGGGGGGGGGGGGGTGCGTCTACGTGAAGCAGAGGCCAAAGAGGTGTGTTGCCTCCACGGGGGGAGGGGGCTTACCGGTCCGAACGCCCGGCATCGGCTCAACCCCCAGGATCCCCCTTTTCCCGGACATGACTAAGCCGCGCACGTCTACACGCGGGAGGGTCGAACCCTCGTGAGCTCGGGTACGTGGTGTCAGCCACTACAAGGTGACAATATTGAACTTCACTGTTGGGGAAAAGTGTTTGCGGCAACTACATAATGTGGCGCCCTTTTGTTGACTTTCGCTGTGACTGACATGTACCGGCTAAAAAATCGCCTAGCGCAAGTCGCGCTTTTTCAGTATCTTAAGTTTCTTGAAGTTTATCGCCTCTTCTATCTTGTTTATAGCATCGCGGAGTTTTCCGTAATCATACTAGGTGCACGACAAGAATACTTGTTTACTTTGTAAAACCTAAGCCAGCACCAGTTATTACGCTCCTGCTTGGTGCAGATATTTTCGACGATCTACGAGTGTACTTGGTACTGTCATTCTGCTGAGTGGTACTTATTTCGCTGTACACAGATCCGCCAAATAAATACCTAAATTCGTAAATCAGTTTGCACATTGCTTCTTTCTTTTCCATCACTAGAAAGTCACAGTATTGAACTTCACCGCTAGCGAAAAGCGTTCGCATCAACTACATCTTTAACGTGGCGCACTTTTGTTATTTTTCGCGGTGAATGACATGTAGCGGCTAACAAATCCCCTTGCGCAAGAAGCGCTTTTTCAGCATCCTAAGTTTTTTGTATTTTATCGCTGGTTCTATCTTGTTTATAGCCTCGCCGTATGTTGGGTAATCATATTAAGTGCACGACAAGAATACTTGTTTACTTTGTAAAGCCTAAGCCAGCACCAGTTAATACGCGCCTGTTCGGCCCACACAGTTTCGACGGTCTACGAGTGTGCTCGGTGCTGTCTTTGTGCTGAGTGGTACTTATTTCGCAGCGCAACGATTCGTCAAATAAATACCTAAATTGGTAAATCAGTTTGGACATTGCTTCTTGCTTTCCTGCCACTACAAAGGGACAATACTGAACTTCACTGCTGGGGAATACATATTTAAGCTGGCACAGAGAAAATATCAAATTTTCTCTGTGACAGACATGTATCGGCTAACAAATCGCCCAGCGCAAGATGCGCTTTTTCAGTATCTTCTAAGTTTCTTGAATTTTATCGCGTCTTCTATTTTGAGAGCATCCTCGAGTTTTCGGTTTTCATATTTGGTGCACGACAAGAATACTTTTTACTTTGTAAAATCTAAGCCTGCACCACTGATTACGCGCCTGCTCGGCGCACATATTTGCGACGATTGACGAGTGTTCTCGGTGCTGTCATTGTGCTCAGTGGTAATTATTTCGGTATACACAGATCCGCCTAATAAGTATCTAAATTGGTAAATTAGTTTGGACATTGTCTTACTTTTCCGCCACTACAACGTGACCATATTGAACTTCACTGCTGGGGAATAGTGTTTGCTGCCACTACATCTTTAATGTTACGCACTTTTGTTAATTTTTGCTGTGAGAGACATGTAGCGGCTAGCAAATCGCCCAGCGTAAGAAGCGCTTTTTCAGTATCTTAAGTTTCTTGTAGTTAATCACGGGTTCTATCTTGTTTATTGCATCGCCGAGTCTTGGGTAATCATATTAAGTGCACGTCGAGAATAATTGTGTATCTTTTAAACATGAGCCTGCGCCACTGATTACGCGCCTGCTCGGCCCAATATGTTTTGGACGATCGACGAGTGTGCTCGGTGCTGTCATTGTGCTGAGTGGTACTTATTTCGCTGCACACAGATCCGCTTCGTAAATACCTAAATTCGTAAATCAGTTTGGTCATTGCTTATTTCTTTTCCTCCACTACAAAGCGACAATATTCATCTCTACTCCTTTAACTACATCTACATCACTACACCATAACTACATCATGACGGCCGCACTACAGCTTCTTGACAGGAACTTACCCTGGTATCGATGGTATAGTATCCAGCGTTGTGTTTACATCAGACGTCGCGAGTAGACCCATTACATTAACCTTCTTCAACTTGGCTGCTACACTCTGAAATGCAAGTAACACCATTAACGGTGAACATACTTATTCCTGGATGGAACCAAAATACAGCAGCGCTTTTTGGTTAATGCAAATGAAGCTAAAACAGTCCACACTCTCCATGTCATGTAAAAAAGACATGTAAGAGAGTCGTGTAAAGACGCAGTTCTTTGACATGAATATTTATTAACGCTTACAATCCGTAACCTAAAGCCTTAGTTCTTGCGTAGCGCTGTGCCGCGATTAGCGACACAGGTCACATGATCCGCCACATGCTACGAAATCTAGACGCACTAGTCGAAGTGAACAACTAACTTTCGTGGGCATTCAAGTTTTTCTCTAGAGCAAAAGACAATCTACCTGAGGTACCCCCCGGTGGTTGCTCACTGGTTATGATGTTGGGCTGCTGAGCACGAGGTCGCGGGATCGTATCTCGGCCATGGTGGCCGCATATTGATCGGGGCGAAATGCGAAAACACTAATTTAAGTGCACATTGAAGAACCCCAGATGGTCGAAATTTCTGGAGTCCCCCACTATGGCGTGCCTCATAATCAGAAAGTGGATTTCTAGTCTGTGACGAAGAATGTCTTGTCGCATGTTTTGATAACGAGAGTAATAACCAATTCGCTTCCGTAGCGTGCTCAGCCCTTGGGAATGCGGCGATTAGTTCTTCAACCACGCTCGTAACCTGTTGGGGTCAGCCGGTGTATATTAGGTAATGGTCATTTCGCGTGCATGCTATCTTTCGCCGTGCTTCTGCTTGTGTGCGTTCCCTACCATATTCAGGATGCCTATTCGAGGTCATGACGACGATGTGAATCTTGTGTTATCATAACGTAAGCATTTCAATCCGAAAGACTTCTTTGACGAGCTCGCCAGCACTCTGACGTGAGTGTAATGCCTTGTGTCAGCGCGAAAATGCGTAATTTCGAAATTAACTAAATCGATATGATAGTGTAAATGTAGATGATTGGTAGCATTAATCGATAAGCAACAATTCGAAGCAAAAAGTAAAATAATTAAGATACCCATAAAGATAAATGCATGCGTAATGCATGGATACGGATGGGCCAACAAACTTTGGGGAAGGTCAACTTGAAATTTGAAGATGGGACAGAACGAATTCCGTGTGTAGGCTAACCTAAAATGTGTGGGTGGGCCAACTGATGCTTGTGGGTGGTTCTACCTAACCGTATCTGAGCATGTGCGCCTGCTTAAATTTTGGTTGAATCAACTTGTAGATTGGAGTGAAGGGTGGCCCAACTGAAATTTGGGGGTAGGCCGACTTGGATATAGATGTGAATTTAGTTTAATTTAGCGGTGGCCCAACTTGAAATTTCAGTGTGGGCAAACTTGAGATTTTCGGGTGGCTTAATGTCTAATTGAACGCCTCTGAGTGGTCCCTCGTGGACAAGCGAGCGCGTTTTCGTGCGGCTTTAGCAAGGCGCAGTGTGAACGCAGGCGAGATCTTGTGCGGAGAAGGCGCGTGCTTACCAGACTTGCGAGAGCAACAGCGACGGTGACGTGGCTTCGCGGGAATGCATTCTCCCCTAACGCGAGGCCTCACGTGCTACTGCGGCAGCTGATGTTACCTTTTGACCACTCTGCTCCCTCTTGGGGCTCTCGTGCCCGGCGTTCCGGCTCAATTGGTACGATTGGATTAAAGGGGTCTGATGCAGCGAGAAAATATCTACTAAAGCGTGAGAATTCTTTGCCTCCGGAAGAGTAATGGGTCTACGGACATAAACCTGAATAAGAAAGTAAGCAAAACTAAGAAAAATCGAGTCAGCCGAGCAGAAGAATGACTACTCATTAGTAGACAATGCTGAGTTTCTGCAATATTTTTCTGAGGCTGTGAGCTGGGGTTGATGCAGGTCTGTTGGGATGTATTCTATTATTGTTCGCACAGCTGCCACGGGCTTCTTAGCTTAAGTCGTTCCAACTCGTTAGCCTTCTGTGATATCGTTCACGTGACGTTGTGTCGGCGACTGCAACATAACCCCGGGGAGAAAGAAGCAACTGCACGGAAAATAAGTCTAGGAGATGTGACGGAAAGCTGAAGAGGGGCAGTAGAGGGAAGAGCGAGGCACGAGCCAGGATAGAGTGCACTGCAGGAAGTTGGAAAACTGGCGACAAGGAGGCGATGCCGGTTCGTGGAGCGAGAAAAACAAAAGCGTGCCAAGGCAGAGCACGGAGGCAGACCTGCCCTCCCCAGCGACCGGACTGTTCCAAGGATGGCGACGGACGATCGTCCACGGTCGAGCTGAGCCTGGTGGATGAAGCCGACTGGCTGGTCAGGACCCGGGCCTGCTTTACAACCTGGGTACCACTGACCGTTAGTGAGCGCTGCTACTGCGCCGCAGCCCGACCGACACGCATCCGGCCCTTCTGACGTCTCCCGGAGAACACCGTGCTCGTCGCGACTACAAATTGACGCAAAGGCCAGCCAGCGTTGACAAGGTAACCTGTGGTTCATCCTCGGCCACATCCTCGGCAATGACCCCGACATCTGGTCGACGTAATTTTTCTCGGTGCAGCTGCGTGTATACGATCATTGTGACTGACTTATCGCGTCGTTAATGGGCTAAGTAGTGACACGGGCAGAGAAACTATGTAGCTGACTGCGCCCTGCTTGATTCGTGATAACGATGTTTTATTGTGAGTGCTCCTGCATGTGTGCTATAAATATAGCTTATCCAATATTATGAGAGTATAGTGAGAAAACATCGCATTCCGTCTGCAAACGCCTTTGTTTAGTTTTCGCACCAAGGTTGCGCTTGCGTGCATGATATCTAAAGAACCTGACATTACAAGTCGGCGTCCGCGGCAGGACAAAGCCGGTTGCGGCACAGTGCGCTTTAACTAGATACAAAATGAGTACCCACGAGCTTTGCGTGTTAGCTTGAACGCATGGGTCTTGTCGGGCTAGAACTGAAGCAGTGGATTGACGAGGGGTATAGAAGGGTGCGTGAGGAACGTGTAGCCGAACGTGAGACGGGAAAGAATCGTCTAGAACAAGAGGAGAAGATTCTGCAGTTGCGCAATCATAGGTGGAGCAGGCAGCCACGTAAATATGTCTCAGTCGCTTACGAGTAATCTGCCAGAATCCTCCGTGCGCGTAAATCCGCCAAACATCATCCCTCTGTTCAAAGAAACCCGCAATGACTTTAACGCATACGTCAAGCGGTTTGAACCTGACAGGGCTACTGCTCTGAGCCTATGTCTTGACGGTGAAGCGGTGAGAGTGTTTGGTAACTTGTTGCTGGAAGACTCAATTATGACCAGACCAAACTTGCATTACTACAACATTTCAGGTTTAGGGGCGGATAGTTACTGCGAAAAATGTCGCCACAGCAAACCGCAAGATGGAGAGACTAGTAAGCCGTAAGCTGCTAGACTTCAGCTTATTTGACTGGTGGGTCGAACTCTTGAAAGGAGGAGATACTTCTGATGCGGTGCGCGACTTAGTTGTTGCAGAGCAGTTCACGAATAACTACCATAGCCAATTAACTCTGTTCTTTCGTGTAAGAAATTGCAGAGCAGTGGAGCCAATCGCAGAAGCAGCTCATTTCTTGCAACACTGCGGCAATAGAACTTGTCCACATTTAAAAAAAAAACGGTAGACAGCACCGTAAAGGAGGACGAAACGCGTGTAGAAAGCAAACCAGTCAAGCGCTTCCTCTGTAACAAGCCTTCTGACTGTCAGGTCAATCCGAAGAAGCCTTACTGCGACTATTACCAACGGCCTGGACAAGACACGCGACACTGCAGGCAGAGGAAAGGCGCCGCAAGTAGTACTTGAGCCTGCTTTATGTCGCCAGAAAAAATAAAAGTCAAACGCCTTAAAAGTCAACGGTATGCTGCTAAAGTACAATAAATTCTACGGCCAAGTAGTGTCCCTACTGCGGGACACTGGCAGCCACACCATCGTGGTGCGCCGTGCTCTCATATCCGATAATGCTCTCACAGGGTCCAAGGCACAAATGTTACTGGCGGGTGGCTGAAGTATCGAGGTCCCAGAAGCCCAACTGGAAATTCATTCGCCATACTTTTCATGTACCGTGGTAGCTAAGTGCTTGGAAAATCCCTTGTAAAATCTGATAATTGTAAACATTCCCGGTTGTGGTCAGCCAATGAATACGAAGGGCGAACGGAAAGTATCGTTAGGTTTCTTGATAACCCGAGGCCTGAACGAATATGTTGAGAAGATTCTGCCTTGGGCGTCGTCTTTTGTCGGGGCCACGGAAGTGAGCGTAGACCCGAATGTAAATTTCGGTTCGTTACATGTGTCAAAACCCACTTTTTGGCAGATCAAGAAAGAGACAAATTTCTACCTAGGTGTAGAGGAAAAGTTGGTAAGACCAGACAAGTTACTGCGAAAAATGTCGCCACAGCAAACCTGTCCGGAGAAAAAAACACAACTCGCATTCTTTTACGACAAGGGCGTCTTGTATAGCATGTATCAGCTTTGTCTGGGTGAATCAGTGCAGCAAGCAGTGGTACTGAACTGAGACTTCAGCTGTTACCTGTGGCACAAAAAAAAGCCAATAGTAGGACATCATGGCATCAAAAAGACGACGGAGTGAGTCCCCGCATCATTTTACTGGCATGGAAGTCGGCCGATACGTACGCTCGTGGGATATATGCCAACGAACTTCTCCCAAAGCAAGACTTGGCAAAGCGCCGTTGGGACGCGTGCCACTATAGACACGCCCTTGGAGCGAGTGGCTGTCGACATTATTGGCCCACTGCCTCCTGTGTCAACCAAAGGAAACATATGTTGATGCTGGTAAATGTTTCCACAAAATACCCAAATGCTGTGCCCCTACCATCCATCAACACAGTCATCGTAGCCGAAGGGTTTGTGGAGATGTTCTCTCGGATTGGCTTTCTTCATGAGATTTTATGCGACCTTGGGTGCTATGCAGGATGCGCCGAGTTTGGCGAAACTCGGGATCTTCACGAGCTCTGGCGACACCCCAAGACGAAAGCACGAATGGTACCGAGACAGTTCGACAAGCCGCCAGTTTCATTGGTTTATCTAGATTCCCTCTGGCTGGCTATCATTCCTTGGGCGTTGCATTCAGGGCGGTCGACAAACTGGGGCTCGCGTGATCATACCGTCGGTGCATGGTCGTGCCTTCTTTTTGTTTGTCGTTCCACCGAGTGCATTACATGCACAAGCAAGTTATAAAACAAATGCATTTAGTACAATATTATTCGTTACTTTAACGTGGTTTAGAAGCATTTTAAGCTTACAAGATGTACACAATGTGCATTAGACTAATTTGTAATTTAGTACGCTTCGCATTATACCACGAGGGAACGCTGTGGTGGCGTCATATCATCCATTAACCGGGCGAGCATGGTGGCTAAACATCGAAGAGGCCCAGTGTAAACAAACTCGTACAACGAGCTTGCAGTGTGCGACGTAGTGATCAGGCTCGACGAGGACTATTTCTTGGATAGTTCTGTTCTTCCGTGAGCAATCTTTCCGTGCACCCCGTAAGACTGCCAATAGTTTCGGCGATTTCACAGATCGCAACGAGCACCTACTGTTCACGGCGCAATGCTAAAGAAACAACTTGTACGGTGTTGCTTCTGCGAGTGCGCCGAGTTCATCCACTCTGCGTGACTGCGAGCGTCACGAATGTTACATAGTGTGTGCAAAAAGGGAGACAGCCTATATAGCAACGATGCGACAAGGAGCTGGTACCGACGATGGATCTCGCTACCGACACAGTGAAGGAGACATCGACAAACTGCAGATAAGTATATTTCTACTGTTTCATATTTATCATAATAATAGTGCACGGATTAAGTCACTTTTGTAGTAACGAACTGAATGTCCAGCACTTTAAAGAAGGCATTGAGAACGAATGAGTGTTGGTGCTTTTACATGCAAGTCGGCCCGCGAAAATATGAAAAATACGAAGGTAACCATCACTAACTTGGTGAGATAACAAAAATTCCTGAGTGACATTAAGCCATTAAGAATCATTATGCAGGTGAAATATCAATAGCAGGAATGGATATAAAGCAGAAAACTTATACAAAGATTTCATGGGTTGAACACCACATGGAAGGCATTACCGAATCGTGATCACCACGTTACCGATATCCTTGAAAAAGTGTAGAATCATTGCATTCTACCGGTTATGCAATGTGGGACATAAACCTGGAGGTTAACAAAAAAACTTGAGATGTCAAGGACTGTGCAGATAGCATTAAGGCAGGAAGACAGTGGCGTAGTAAACCGTGGCAACTGATATGCTAGTTGAGATTAAGAAAAAGAATGGAATCGGCAGGCAGACCATGCACGTATTCAATCACTTGTTGCCAATTCATAACAGGTGATTACATAACCGTGACAGAATGGATGTCAAGGAGAGAAACTACAGCCGAGGATGGTAGAAAATTGCATAATGCGATAAAAATATATAGGCATAGGATGCAATCAGCTTGTATAAGACGGGATTGCAGGATGAGGCTCTTGTTGTGCAGTGAACAAAAATAGGATTGTGGTGCTGACAGTAGAGACTCATGAAGGTGCAGGGACATCTCAGCTGCTGGCACACTAATCAACATGACAATTGGCTCTGAAAAAGAAAACTCCAGTTATGAAAAATAAAGCAACATTGTCCCGACACATTGTTTTATTATGCATACTACACTAAAGGCTTCCACAGTTAAGGGCACTTAGTACTAATAGTGCCACGAGCATTTTTCTTTGTAAATAATGGTTTACATGCGGTTTATTCATTCCAATAATCCATTTTTTTTTCAGCAAAACATTCTGCTGCTGGAGGCACTTAACTGCCTGGTGGCAGTATGTGAGCGCCAGGCACGCGCTCGTGAGAGTGTGGCAGAGGTCCAGAGGGCTGCTCTGCAACAGTAGTATCGGTGTTCTCACTGCTCTCCAGTCGAACCCCCAGAAGACACCTTATAAAGGAGCGTTCAGTTTAATATTTTGTTTATTATTCAAGAACATGAATAAAGTTATTGCAGTAAACATTGTGCTGTGGATATTAGGACATTTGTAACATGCACTTGGTCTCTTTAAAATAGGCAAGAACGTAAGACAACCTGTGCCACTCTACGACCATGTAAATAAAGATACACTAATGCAGCATAAACGTCATTCTGCTGTTTGTACTTTCTACGTGCATGAATACAGTGCGTGTTGATTAGCCGCAAGATGAACAGTGTCTGTAATTCACAATGAAGACAGGAAACAGCAGGAGCTTAATACTGCTATCACCTATAGACTATGCATATGACTGCAACACTCCCCGATTCAAACGTGCCATTACATGCACGTTCGATACCATATGTTCTTTAACATTGTCATATATTTGCATGTACTAATTTTCACACATCTTAAGCCCTTGCATAGCATACTTCTGATGTATCCATTTCATAGGCCAAATAATTGTACAATTTGTCCTTTTGTGTTGTATGAAAAGCAGCATCCTTTACAGTCGGATACAACTTCAGAAGACAGGAGAGACCCCGCCCAGATGAGCAAAGCGCAGCAGCTGATTGCCTCCACGTCTAAAGAAATAGTCCCTCTCCAACAAGCAGGTATTAGTGCGTCCGGCGGTACGACGTCAGTCTAGAGTGCGTGCCCGTTGGTGCAGGCTTGTGTTCACCTGCCTTATAGTGCAGATTGCGCAGCCTCCTAAAGTTGTATCCGACTATAGAGTCACGTAATGCCTTGCACCAGTTGCATTGGCTTCTGCAACTTCATAGCACACAATGATCGCGTACAGAAATCTATAACGGCATCCCAGCAAAGCTAGCTGGCCACACTTCCATTATGAGGGGCTGTAAAAAGGTCTCGCCAAATATTACCATGACGTCCTTGAAGAAGAGGTGGTGTTTGGTACTTCTTTAGAATCAAAAACAGATAACAGTGAATGTTGTGTACCACGTCAAAACAAACTGAGCACGGTTATCTGCACAGCATGTAATGGGAGGTTGTGCTTCACATGGGAAAGAAACTGCTCTGTCCAGTACAATTTCGAGGCCGGTATGGCACCTAATATGTCAACAGTGTCAATATACAAATTACACTTTTCACAGGCCATTGATTTCACCATTATTTTTGTATGATGGTTCTTTCAATCAGTGCTTGTATTACATGATCAGGTGGATTTGAAAGCAAAGCTTTGTTTGCAAACCTTCTGACTTCCATAATTGTGTGGCAAGGCACTGGCATGTTGTCGAATAGCTCACACTTCCTCGGTCCTGCACCAAAGAAGCCCAATACTCTATTTGAAGTTGGATCGCACAATTCGACGGCACACAAAGAAGAGTAACACACACAGCAGAGCGTTCTGCTGTGTGTATTTCTCTTCTTTGTGTCCCGTCGAATTGTTGTGCAATTAAACTTTAAGCTTCTATACCAATACACCCAGTCTTCAACCTCACCAATTCTCTAGTTATTAGGCCACAATGGCGCACATCTTTGAAATGTCCGAACACAAATTAGCTCTCAAAAAATTACAAGTGTTAAATTTTGCAGCACAGGTATATGCACGTGCCATTTCCTTTACCACTAAGCTCACAGGAATCAAAGGGGCAAGCATTAACCAGCCAAGCTGCTGCCGTTACCATTATCATCATGACACCAATAGAAAGACAGTGCCACGTTTCAGTAAAGGCAGTGCCGGAGAGAAAGGTGACAGCGAGGCTTACAATAAAAATAATGGTTACGAGACATGTTCAATGCCAATATATACTGCATGTCGCTCATCCTACTTTGGCATTGCGGCAAGTGTTTACCCGTTTGGGCATATCACGTTTTGTGCAATCAGTGCTCTAAAGTTGTACAAAGGGTCTATTTGCTCTGCAATTTTTATTTTTATCATGGTGAGTTAAAGACCCACTTTTCATTGGCGTCTGCACCACATTACCCCGATATGTAATTCTCCCTTGGTGGTTCATGACATCTTCACACACACCGAGTTCTGCAGAGCATTGGATCTGCATTGTTCTACTGCTTAAGAATTAGAGCCCCATTATGAGACGAAAATATTGGATTTATCCATTCAGAATAACGACGCCCCCACAAAAAAAAAGAAGCTACACTGAACCTTTGGCAAATGCATTAAGAGTGAACAGAGCAAACAATTTGAAGTATTTTCTTGATGCAAGCCAGCACACTAAGACTCTCAATGCATTTTCATTTCTCTACAAATGCATAGGCACAACCGGCTTGGCGCAACATCCACATCTCACGCTGCAACAAATTGTGCAATTCCTCGCTGTTTCATAGTGCGGCCGATAGATGACCCATGACCAAAATTCAGCATTTTGCTTACTAAGTAACTTCACCGATGAAGAACCCCAAGTTCTTTATGAGATTAGCACTCATAGGTTACTTCCCACAATTTGTGATATCTATTTATCTATTTATACTTAATTAACCTCTTTCCCAAGAAAGTGAGCCATTTGGAAGGCACCCTGACAGACAAGTAGAACAATTGGCAAAAAGTCATCAACAAGCGAAAAAGTCAATATCATAAGCAGCAGTATGCGAGATGTCGCTAACACAAAATTTAAGTCGGCTGCACAGAAGTGACAAATTTGGCAATATGTCCTGTCTAAACATTGCTTCAATGTCAATCACAGTAACGCTGACATTGAAGGCGCCTTAATTCCTACGTACATTCCGTCGACACACCCGACTACGTTCGTAATGTTACCGCGAAGTAGGAAGCATTCCTTTATATTTGCCTGCTCAGCCGCAGTATTCGGGAAAGCTAGCCACCGCTTACGCACTGCCGCATCGATAAGCGCGTCAGGCATCTCTGACACAGTAGCTAACAGTAGTTTGATGGCGTACACTGTAACGCTCGGCGCCGACGCTTCCTTGAAAACTCTCAGTCCGGTAGAAACGGAGGGCACAGATGACTTTCTCTACGACGGTGAGCGAATGAAACCCGCCACGCTGCCTCTGCAGACGAGAGTCTTCGCCTAGCTCACCACACAGCCGGCGCATTGATGTCTTGGACAGGCGACAATTTAAACTCCCCGTCGGTAATGTAGGTGAACGGGTCCAGACGGTAATACTGACTCTTGCTGCCGCTGGATGCAATGACACAGGTTGCTGCTGCCGCCGCCATGTTCCCGAGTTGAACTCGGAGGGGGTTTCGCAATGTACGAGTTTAGCACGAGTTCGCCTGTCAGTCAAAACTAGAGGTCACGCCCCGCGCGAGGCATGTAACTCTTGTGCGCGCACCCACCACAGTTGGGCCACGCCCAACTATCTTCCGGCAACAGCGACACGGTGTCGAGCTGAGAGGCATCAACAATCTCGACCGCCGACATAAAACACGCACAATGCACTGTCATCGGTGATGTACTCAGCACCACTATCAAAAACAAAGCGTTGACTATCGCTGGCCTATGCATACATCTTCTCGGGCTTAGATGGCCCCACAACACGGTTTCACTGCCTGCATTGTGGCGACGTAGCGCACAGTAAATAATTATCGGCACGTCATTGTAGCTGCTTGAAAGGCATCGATGCGCCGAGGAGGACGATTATGCTGAGGAGTGCGTATCGCAGCAGTCGTTTGAAATGGCTGCTCTGTCATCGGTGATGAATCGCAGCCACAGCGTCGTAAACACGATCAGCGTCCGAGAATCGCTCGCTCTTCTAGACCCAGTGCAATGGCATTTGTTCATCACAAGCACTGCGCACTTAACAGTTCTAACACCCCTCCGTTCGAAGTCTGGTCTCACAAGTGCACACAAGAGGCCTCACCTGCCAAAATGCGATTGCTGCGGTGTCGTTACGATATCCACCTGCGATCACTGCTGGCTCCCGTAGAGGTAATCCGCAAGCACCTTGGACTGCCCAACACACTCAAATACTGCGTACATGCGCTCAGAGGCACCTTCACTGGGCAAGCGATGACAAGCGATGAATTTTGTCGCTGGGAAGCACGCACTTTTAACAATGTATTCCAGAGGCTTCGCGCACAAAGGTAAACTAGTACATTTTCACTGAACTGCGTCACTACGGACCCTAAAACAACACACCGCCATTTTGCAGCGACAGCCGTTGTGTCGTTTTTAGTCGGTAAAGCGGGGGCCTTAGTATCCTAGTGAAGCGCCTGCGATGAACAGCCGTACTGCGGCGCTGCGTTTCTATTCCCCTAATAGAGAAAGAGTGGCCATGACCCTCCATGAATCATGACTGACTTTATTGAGAATAGCAGTGCAGCGCCCCTAGGCGAATTATCAGCGTATGAACTCCCTCGTGCGTGCGACCATCTTCAATGTATCCGCTTCTAAGCTTTCGCCTCACTGTCGCCACTCGCGGGGCAAGAAGTGGGAAATTTTATAATTTGCTCGATCTCCGTTTGTCATCAGAAATTTCTAGCATTGAAAAGGAAAAACAGATACTTAAAGAAATAAGAATGTTCGTTATTTTATTTGTTGTATTTTAACGTATTCGTTTGAGTGAAAGTGTAGGTGGAAGAATGCGCCGCGTGTAGCCTGTTCGCATTCGATGTAGGATAGAAAGATAGTGCCCGAAAGAGGAGGCACGCCCTTGACGCGCCCGGGAAAGGCGTGGCAAGCGGCTCACGGCAAGTGTGCAGATATTGCTAAGTTGCAATAATCCGTTGATAGCAATACGCGGCGCTTGCGCGTTTCGTTGTGCAGCCTTCTGCGCTTGAAACGTGGAAGCAGCGTGCCGCGTAGGATGCGCTCATGTTGTCATACGCGGCTTTTTGTCTACATATTTTTTGCCTGTAGCTTTTACGCGTTTCGCGCTATCTCCGTTCACTGACTGCCGTCGAGCAAACTCGGGTAAAACTCGGGTGAACGAGAAACTCGGCGCATCCTGCATAGCACCCCAGGCATCTTGTTTCACGTCGATGACAAAATTGAATGAATTGCTGGCAATGAAGTATTTGAGTTCTGCGCATGTGCAACGGAACGATAGAACGCTTTAATGGTACCGTCAAGCAGATGGTGCACAATTGTGCCAGGAACAGCTGAAGCCCCGAGATTGTTTCCTTGAGCCCCCCTTCTCTTGGCATACAGAGAAGTACCTTTAAACAAGCCTAGGCTTTTCCCGGTTCGATTTGGTATGTGGAAGGAACGTGCGGAGACCACTAGTTGTTGTAAAGGAGCATTGGACAAAACACCTTAGTGACGAGATACATACTGTTACGTTGTTGATCTTAGGCAGTGTCTTAAACATGAAAAAACATGAAATCTTACTGCGAGCTAAGAATACTGAGAAGTGCCAACAACTGAAGCTCGGAGACCGAGCGTTGATCGTGCTCCCAACAGAATTGCTTATGCAATTAAAGGGACCATTCCCGGTGAGTGAAAAGAACAATGATTACGATTATTGCGTGAATTTAGGCCATTGTAAGAAGCTCTTCCCCCCCAGTATGTTGAAACGCTGCGACGAACGCTCCATCCCACCTTGTCAAGCTTCAACGTTTGTCGTCGTAGCAGTGGCAGAGAGCGAAACATCGCTCCCGAGTTTTGAAGTTGAAAATAGCAAGGAAATTGAGGCGATTATTATCCCTAATAAATTACACAAGTCACCGTGCCGAGTTGCATACACTTTAAGATGCCTTCAATGCCATTTTCTCTAAGATTCCTGGGAAAACAAACGTACTGGAATGTAGCTTAGAACCGACTACCACCCGGCCCATCAATACCTCTCAATACCCGCTGTCGTTAGCCTTGAGAGAAGTTGTGGAGAAGGAAGTCTATGACATCTTGAAGTTAGGGGCTTATACAGCGTTACTAGTCTCCTTACAACTTGCCCTTGGTCCTTGTACGAAAGCCTGACAGAAATTACCATGCCTGCATTTACTTTCACCATATCAACAACATGGTCCCCGCTGATGCAGAGCACATCCCGAGAACTCATGTAATCTTGGCGTGAGTTGGTATGGTATGGTATGAATAACTTTATTTAGGTCCTGAGGGATCAGTCTGGGACTGATGCGGGCCGCTCCGACGTCGGTACAGAGAGGCCGAGCCCCTCTGCTGTTACACGGCCCCACTGGACAGCCCTGAGTTGGTCCGCCAGCACTTCACTGTGCAGCATCCGCTGCCACCACTGTTCACCTCGAGAACCATCACCGGCCAACGCCAAGCAGCGCCAAAGCATGTGTTCTAGATCGAGCAAAGCCCCACACTTGCTACAATAGAGTGAAACCCCGCAGTCCGGATTAATTTTGTTCATGATGACCGGGTTAGGGTACGTACGTGTCTGCAGATGCCTTAATGTAAGCGCCTGTGGCCTATTTAATTTAGAATGTGGCAGAGGGAGTGCCCTTCGCCCTAGGTAATAGTGCTTGGTGATTTAGTTGTAGGTTAACAGCTGGTCCCTGTACTCAGCAGCGGGAGATCCAGCCCCTTCAGGGAGTACACGGCACACTAATCCTCGTGCCTCCCTGTGCGCCACCTCGTTGAGGTTACGCGGGGCTCCCTCCACTGTCCCCATGGGCGCCTGGAACCAAGTAACCGTATGCGAAGTGATATCCCTACCCCGCAGCAGTCTGTTAGCCGGTTCCGCAACAAGTCTTCTCGAGAAGGCTTTAATCGCAGATCGCGAGTCACTAAACACCAAAACTCTTCTTGAATTAATTAGTGCTAGAGCAATAGCCACGTGTTCGGCAACCCCCGGATCTTTGGTATAAATGGAAGCAGCATTTCTAACGCTCCCTTTTCCATCTACCACCACCACCGAATAAGCATTTTTACCATTAATCCATGCGGCGTCAACAAAAGCAGACTCCTCCTCCTGATCCTTTGCCTCTCGCAACAAAGCCCTAGCTCTAGCGACCCGCCTCCCTACATTGTGCACGGGGTGCACGTTGCGCGGAAACGGACGAACCATGATATTTGCCCTAAGGTTCACGTTCAACTCGTGTAGGGGCGCCCTATCGTGCGACACAGCCACCGATTCTTGAACTGACTAAAATATACCTACCCGCTGGTGTACCTAGCAAGCGCTCCCTCTGTGCAGTACGCTGAGCCTCGGCAATTTCATCTAAAGTATTATGCAAACCGAGTCGTAACAACATATGGTTTGATGTAGTCATACCCAGACCAAGCGCAGCCTTGACGGCTTTTCTGATTAATGCTTCCAATTTATTTTTCTCCCCCCTATTCCAATTTAGCATAGCTGCCACATACGAGAAATGACACATAAATGCGTGAACTAAGCGCATCGTACCTTCTCCTAAACCCCTATGCCTATTAGAGATCCTTCTTATAAGTCTTATCGCCTCCTCCGTCTTCTTGGTAATACGCTGAATGGTTCTAATGTGCGATCCGTTCGCTTCAAGTACAAAACCCAGGACCCTGATTGCTTCAACTTTGCGTATCACCGACCCTCCCCTAGTATGAATTCTAATGCAAGGCTCAACTTCCGGTACCCAACCCTTCAGCCTACGACCTAGCTTCTTAGATTTTAAGATCAACAACTCCGACTTTTTAGTGGAGCACTTGAGCCCCATGAGACCCAGATACTCCTCCGCAAGCGTTAGCACCTTCTGCAGCCTAGCCCCAAGCTCTGCATCACTACCACCGACACTCCATATAGTAATGTTATCTCCGTAGATAGAATAGCCAATATCCTGGACAGTGTCCAGTGTATTAGCCAACTTCGACATCGCCTGATTGAATAACATAGGCGAGAGTACGGATCCCTGCGGAGTACCACAGCAACCCCATTTAAAGACATCCGACGTTATCTCCCCAAACTTGAGACATGTCCGTCTATCCATGAGGAAAGACTTGACAAAATGGAAAAGCCGCTGCCCCATGTTCAAGTCCGATAGCGCCTGTAGAATGAAAGAATGTCGGATTTTATCGAAAGCTTTTTCCACATCAAGTCCAATTAGTGCCTTAGTATCCCTAGTCCGGCGGTCAAGGAGCTGATGCTTAATCCTGATCATAGCATCCTGAGTCGAGAGGCCGGGCCGAAATCCTATAATCGAGTGCGGAAAGACCCCATTGCCTTCAACATAACGCGTTAGCCCATTTAAAATGACATGCTCAGCGACTTTCCCCAAACACGATGTCAGGGAAATGGGTCAGATTTTCAAGCCCTATGGCCTTCCCCGGCTTGGGTATCAGAACAGTAGTTGCAAATTTCCACTCTTCCGGGAAAGAGCCTTGCTTCCATCGGTAATTGATCTCCCGCGTAAAGAACTCAACTGACCCGTCGTCTAAATTCCGTAACATTTTATTCGTAATGCCATCCGGCCCTGATGCCGATCGACCATTAAGATTCTGCAGTGCCATCCTGATATCACTTTCAGTAAATCCCTCATCCATAGCTGCATTTTCGTATCCACTATATTCCAAGATCACGTCAGGTGTATCGTGCCAGGTCTCCAACGGAAGGTATCTCTCAGCCAAATCCTTCAGCAACTCCTGCTCCGTGGAGTCCCGACACGCCTGATGGACCAGCTTACCTATACAGTCCTCTGATTAGATTTAGTGTTTGTCTCCTCTAGTAAATGTCTGAGTAGTCCATGCGCCTCCCCTCTTAATGCGGCCATCAATAGAATTGCATACTTCATCCCATTGCTGCTTGCACAGTACCCGACAATGATCTTCAATTTCCTGATTAACCACTCCTATACGCTTTCTAAGCCTTCTATTCAATCTCTGACCCTTCCATCTCGCTAACATCGACTGCTTCGCTTCCAACAAATGCGCCAAGCGACTATCCATGTGTTCCGTGTCAATATCGGTCTGAACCTCTCTAGTGGACGCCTCAACGTCACTTTTAAGCCGACTAGTCCACTGTTCCAAGGTCAACTCATTTACCTCATCCTCGATCCTCTGCACTCTTCATTTCCTAAATGCATCCCACTCAACCATCCCGAATGTGCGCTCCTTTTTATTAGCCACTACCAAAGTAATCGTAAGTATGTAATGATCGCTACCAAAATCTATATTAGAATTGGACCAGGACGAATCCACCATCCCGCGAACAAAAGTGAGATCAGGTGTCGAATCTCTACATGTCGACGTGCCACATCTGGTGGGATACGAAGGGTCTGTAATCAGCAGTCTAGTGCCTGCTGCCATAGTCTGTCCCCCTTAATAGTGCTATAAACATACTTCCACACATGATATGGTGCATTGAAGTCCCCTCCAATAAGCAACGGTGCATCCTTAGCCAGATTGGTTGCCTTGGTCAAGAGAGATTTGAAACTGCTTCGTGTCCCGGGGACTACTGTACAAGTTAAGCAGGTAAACGCTCCTCTGACTTGACCTTTGCCGACCTAAAATTACCTCCACCATAATATATTCAATCTTGCAATCCGCCACGTGAAGATCATATCTAATATACGCCAACCTCCTATTAATGAGAGTAGCGAGTCATCTGCCCTGTTCATTATCCTTAACCTCCGCTTTGAAATCCGTTAAGGTCACGTTAGACGTCAGTGTTTCCTGTAACATGATGACTTGAGGTTTCACACCATGCGTTCTAACAAACTGCTGCAGAGACACCTTCTTATGACTGAACCCCCTACAATTCCACTGCCAAATACTAAATGAACTATTTAACAGAGCCATCTTGACCACGAAAATTTGGTGAACTAGTTTTGAGCTCAAGTCCACTCGGCGACTTACCCTGCTGGGCCAGCGGCCGAGTGCATTCCCGCTCCATAACAGGGACCACCGTCTCGTTTAGATATATTTCAATTTTGCCTAATCTTTGATCCGGGATATATTCCCGTTCTTCTATCCGCTCCAGTCTACTAATGATCTGATTTACACTTTCTTGCAATGTCGCCCTCATTGCTTACCAAGACTTTTTTCAAAGTTTGACCTAACGGATCGCTATTGGCAGGTGTCATTAGCGGAGTCTTAGTCGTATGTAAGAGGCACGCGGCGTAGAAAGGAAGACGACGACGTGCACGTATCGGTCCGAACGGCACGAGCTCTCGACGCACGTGATCCGAGCTGTCATCGAGCGGCACCGAAATTGGATGATTAATGTGGCTCTGGGCCAAGATGGTTTTAGCGTCAGCATCGCACTGGTGAGGGAAAAAGGGAAAAAGAGGGGCAAAAACTTTCATCGCTCACCAAGAATTCACGCGTTGCATATGCAGGGAGGTACACCCATCAGCTTACGGTCGCGTCTGCCTGCCTGTGGCATCGGAGAAGTCCTTTCATAATGAGAAAGAATTGATATGCCCCGTCTGTTGCGCCGCCGAAGGCCGAGACGTCGGTTGTGAGAAGGGTGCATTAGCAGGAACTATATGACAACTCGCGAGGAAATATATGCTACGCTGAAGAAAGTTGTTAGTAGCAAAAATGCCCACTGCCAAAAGCTCAAAGCGAAGCCTGACTTACGCTTTTTTGCGAGTCCCAGTGAACGAGACAGTCTTCTAAAAAATCAACTCTGTAGGCGTGAAGCTGTTCTTGGGCACTTTCAAAAAATAAATAAATGAAATGAATGAAGCCGATGCTACTGGGAACAAGGTCGCGTACCTCTAGAGTGGAAGAGAACGTGCAAGCCCGTTCATACAAATATTATATGCTTAACTGAAACTTGGCTTTGCTACGATTTACCCTCTAAGAATTACTTTCAACTGGAATACACAGTTCATAGATGTGACCGCGGGCATGATGCGCGTGTTAAATACGGCGGTGGTGCGCTAATTGCTATCCGGAACAATCTCAGCGTTATAAGGCATGCGGAGCTTGAGACTGTACCAGAGACTGTGTGGGTGGGAATTCCTGTTAAAGCGGCAGTATTTGTTCTTTGCGCCGCGTACTTTCCTCCTTGCTGTTTTATGAGCATATAAATAACTTATTTCATGTTATATATGTTGCCAAATATAATGTCTTGGTAGCTGGCGATTTCAATGTTGCATGTATTGTATGGGATGCTTCACGCACGACATCCGCGCCTTTGTCATCCCCTCGCTGTGATGCACTGTTATTTATCAAATTTCAGCTAGCGATGTTTTAGATCTGATTCTGGCTGACTTCTGCGTTGATTTTTTTGTTGCTGTTAGCGGTTTCGTTCCTGTTGGCGATTGGCGTGTGCCGCTCGAATTCGCTATTTTTCTAGAGGCGACTCATGTGTTGAGCGAGCCTGTTCGCTCATTTGCTTTTCCCAAACTGCGACTATCTAGGTCTTCACAACTACTTGATCGATACCGACTGGTCGGAATTATACCGCGTCACAGATATCAACAAAGCAGTTAGCATCCTTACTGGTAAGGTAAATTGTGCTTTAGAAGCCTTCATTCCCTGCATAGAGTTTCGTCCTGCTCGCTATCCTACGTGGTTTTCTAGGGAATCACGCGGCCTACTCTGTAAAAAGCTAACGCGCCATAGGAAGTTCAAGAAAACAGAATAGGAGTAGTACGAAAAATTGAGCGTCTTCCGAAGCCAGGTGAAATGCGTAATGCGTAGAGACAGTGATGCATACCTGAAGCCTGTCGAATAGCACATAAAATTCGATCCAAAACGTTTCTGGTCCTATGCAAAAGATTGCAGTTCTGGCTTAGATTGATGTCGTAAATCATTGATCTCGTGGTATTCTTTGCAACTGCGACAATATGGTCAATGCATTCGCAGAACATTTTTCCTCGGTTTTCCTTAACACAGCGCATACTCCTAGCTCTGGTGACTGGCCGGATAGCTTCACTGACAATTTAAGCATTTCAGGTTTTACAGAACACAATATCGTGGCGGCCGTAGGTAAGCTGAAATCGAAGCATTCTCTTGCTTACGGCCGTATACCAAGTTTTGTTATCAAATCATGTTCTAATTTTGTTCCTCTCCTTACGCACATCTTTGCTTACTTTGCGGACAAACGCCTTTGCTTCATGTTGGAAGAAAGCAATATTTGTTCAGCATGAGCGACATCAAAAATTATCGCCCCGTGTACACATTGCCTCCGTTTACAATTTTTTTTGAAATAACTATGTTTTCACATCTGTCGTTTTTCTTTAGGCTAACATTAGTATATAACAACATGGATTTGTTAATGGCAGGTATGTGGAAACAAACCTTGTTTATATTCTTGATGCTGCTGGACCCGCTGGTGCTATTACACCGTAAAGTTTGACTTAAAGGCATTTAATGTTTTTCTATTTATCTTTTTATCCATAAATCCTTCAGTTATGGCGTTAGTACAAGCCTATGCACGCCGATTATACACTGCCTGTCAACTCCGGTAAATTATTTTCGCGTTGGGGCTAAGTGCCATTTGTCTTGTGAATCAACTTTCGCTGTTCCGCAAGGGCCGATCTCAGGCCTTTGCGGAAAAGCGGAAAATGATATCTTCTTCAAACTTTGAATAATGTTTGCGGTATTCGCGTCTCCTTTTATGCGTGGACGATATTAAACTTTATCGTGAAACAGAATCAAGATCTGTTATCTGTAGCGGGGTGGTGTGCTTCCAACTTTTTGCACAATAATGCAACTGAGAAGACAACTGTATCCTTTAATCGAAAAATGTACCCTTCACTATACGAATACTCATTCGATAACATTCCTTTGAAAAGAGCGAGTTATACGCGCGACTTGCTAGGTTTCACGGCAGGACTGTCCACACAGTAGGCCATTCTTCTTCTGAAAGAATTCTTATACCTCATGCCAAAGAGTAGCAAACACCTAATTGCTTCGATAGCACTTCACATGAGGCTGTACAGTTATGTAAAGGAATTTTGGTTGACTCCCGGCTTTCGAAGAACTTGTTTGAAGCACAGTTAATGCATCCTGCAGGAAGTGACGCCTTCCGCTCGAAGTAAGAGTTTAGTTCTGTTGCATGGAATATATGACAACATTGCGAAAATTGAATGTGTTCGATCGATTTCGTGTACGGTGTGTATTTTACGCTATGAGTGTGTACTGCGCATATTACATATTATATTAGACCCATCGCAATTACTTTTACAAAGTAATTGCTATGGGTCTAATATATACCATGCGCTTATTTCTCCTTTCCGTAGTTACTGTCAGCTATAACGTTCTGCATGCCTCGCCATAACTTACGTCCTAATCCTAGCATGTTCTACGTGTATTACTCTTGGACCTCTAACGCTATAACACGTCTTGTAACGCCACAAAATTCCTTGCCCCTTGATCCCGATTATTCAGCTCTACTATTTGCTCATTACCTGACTGCTTTGATTCAATTTCTTGTTGCAGTTTAGACCACTGTTGTTTGAGAGTTTATTGGTTTTATGTTCTTTGGATAAGACAAGTGCACCAATATTAAGGCGTGAAGCTGTTCCTTGGCACTTTCAAGAAATAAATGAATGAAACCAAAGCTACTAGGGACAAGGTCACGTACCTCTAGAGTGGAAGAAAGCGAACTATCCCTAAGCCAGAAAAAAACCCAGTAATCGAGGCCTTTCGCCCCATCTTGCTCGCCTCTTGCATGGGCAAAACTGTATGAGAAAGTCATACACAACCGCCTTCAAAACTAATTTGAAATCACCTTTTCACACGCAGCATGCTAGGTTTCACGGCAGGACTGTCCACACAGGAGGCCATTCTTCTTCTGAAACAATTCTTATGCCGCATGCCAAAGAGTAGCAACTACCTAATTGCTTCGATAATACTTCACATGAGGCTGTACCGTTATGTAAAGGTCATATAGGGTGCGGTGAGCGAATATTTGCCTATGTCAAGTCTTTCGTCCATAACCGCACGGCCACGATTGATATTGGACAGACCCGCTCAGATACTATAGCCATGCCTAACAAAGGAAGCTCACAAGGACCGGTCGTATCGCGACTTCTGTTTAACATAGCTATGCGCAGAC
The DNA here is from genome assembly GCF_050947875.1 of Dermacentor variabilis. Lineage (NCBI taxonomy): Eukaryota > Metazoa > Arthropoda > Arachnida > Ixodida > Ixodidae > Dermacentor > Dermacentor variabilis. The sequence goes on along the minus strand of NC_134576.1, from coordinate 79,048,117 downwards.
TCGCCACTGCCCTAGAGGAAACCCGTAATTAGACTGCGCCTTGTATTCGGACGATATAACCGTTTCGTCTACATACAGCTCAAGCGCATAAAGAGCAAACGCTTCAGACAGTCTCCAGTTTCGCTAGAAACAACCGGCTTAGCTCCGGCGCGAAAGAAGCCAGACATTATTCGACTTAATAATCCTTGGTACGAAATAAATTGGTAAAAAAATCTCACCGTTGCTAAAAAACGCATGAAGTCACCCAAGCCCGCATTCAAGGTTTAGTTACAAGGCAATGGGAATGCTACACACACAATGGAAATTTCACGTACCACAACTAAACAAATTTCTAGGATGGTGCACTGTATGCCATAGAGGAATGAAAGTGAGAGACACCCTAAGGCTAGTTCAAGCTATCGACCCGAGTCCAATATACTACGGGCTGCCTTACCACCGCCTGAGCAAGTCCGAAAAATACCAAATAGATGCCATCATTCGCAGCCCGTATAAAGCTGCCTTAGGGCTGCCTATAAACACTCCGACTGAAAGACTTCCAAACTGCTGCACTGACCTCGTAGAGAGACCACCTCAGCACTGCCGCTGCTGGCAGGACTATCTCAGCACACATAGAAGTGAGGATATACCTAAAGAGCGTCGCAACCACATATGCGCCAGACCTCTTCCCAAGCATACGCATCCCGATACCAATCAAGGTCAACATTTCGCCAGGTTCAAATGGCTACGCCACGAGCTCGCCTCCAAACTATATACCACAAGCGTAAAAGTAGCTGCATAGCCAAAATCACGTTGTGCAGCATTAGCTGTATTGAAGATTTTATTGGAGATTGGAGATATAGAAGCTAATAGGCCCATAATTTTTCCAGTCTTTAATGGCTCCTTATTGTGGATTAGTATAATGTTTTCCAGTTTTCTGGTTTCCTCGGTGCGGCGTTCCCGCGCGAGCGGAGGCTGGCGGCGGAAGGGGGGTCGGCACTGCCCGACTTATGTCCTGACACTCCCATAACATGTGATTAAGGTCTCGGAACCGCGTCCGAGCCGGGTGCCCAGACCCATTAAAAAGACGCCGGAGTCGAATCTCATTGATTTGAAAATTAAACCTTACTCTCTCTCTCTCTCCAGTTTTCTGGGACCCTTGCAGACGATAAACACTTCGTATAGGGCCGCCTCTTTTCCAAGATTTATGTCTCCTGCATCTTTGATTAAATTCCCATCTTCTCCTGCCGCTCTTCCCGTGTGATGTCTTGCAATGCCCTTCTAACCTCATCTCTAGTTATACGAGGAGTTTCTGTATCCTGCTCATTACTGTTACGAATGGAGTTAACTTGAGTCTTCTGGGTACTGTACAGGTCGGTATAGAATTCTTCCGCTGCTTTTACGTGCATTACCTTACAGATTGCTGATGATATTACCCTGCTTATATTTCGCTAAATACATCTTGGTTTGTCCTATGCCAAGTTCCCTCTCCACTTATTTCAGACTACGTCATTTCTTTGCTGTTTCTTCAGTCTTTCTCGCGTTATAATTTCGAGTATCACTTATTTCCGCCTTGTCGGTCAGTTTTGACAGTTCCGCGAATTCTCTCGTATCTCTTGAGTTGGGCACTTTCATTTATTGTCTTTTCTTTATTAGCTCCTTTGTTACTTGGGAGAGCTTGCCCACTGGTTGCCTTGGTACCTTGTCTTCCACTACCACATGGTGCCGCCATGGGTTGGTGTGAGTTCGAGTGCCTTAGTTTAGTCAACCTTAATTAAGATAGACAATTGCTGCCTCTAAAGCCAGCCTAGTTCCGGTTTCATTCATTACCTCTACGTCATCTTCATCTCTCTGTTCAAAGGCTGCCCATTTGTTTGCAAGTACCAGCCTGAATTTATCTGCTTTTACCCCTACTGCCTCTAAGTTGACCTGTCTTTTCTTGACCAATTTTACTCTTTCTCTAATAAAACTGAAGTGAATCCAAGCCCTGGCTATGTTATGATCCCTGCACTTTACCCTACCTATGACTTCTACATCCCGCACTAAGCTCGGATCGGCAGAAAGTATCAAATCGATTTCTTTTCTTGTTTCACCATTACGGCTTTCCCAAGTGCACTTTCTCTTGCTATACTTTATGAAAAGAGCTATGAAAAAAGCATCTCTACTCTAGCGTTCCTAGAATCGAGGCTGTAGTTGCGAATTGCTTGTTCACCGGCTTGCTTTTTCTCACTTTTCCATTGAAGTCGCCATTACTACAGTGTAATCAGTTTTCACTTTTCTCATGGCTAATTCAACGTTTTCATAAAACTAAGCTACTTTATCATCGTGACTGGATGTTCGAGCGTAGGCTTGTACTACCTTTAATGTATAACGCGTATTATGTTTGATTATGACTACTGCTATCCTCTAATTAATGCTGTAGAATTCGTCAATCTTGCCCGCTAAGTTCATATGAATTAGGAATCCTACCCCGTGTAGCTTCTTATCTGGGGAGACTTCTACCGCAGGGGACATGGCCGTCAGTACTGTATAAGCCTCACAAGTTATAATCTCTCCCAGTCTAATGATATCCCAAACAATACCTGAGAGTGCTGCTAAGCTAGCCTCACTCGACAGAGTTCGGCAATTAAAGGTTGCCCGGGTCAGTTTCCATGAAGAGCTTAAGAGCGCTGACTTAATCTGAAACTTTAACCATCGCCTCAGTCTTGTGTCTCCCTTCGTCGCGTATTCCAGTTAGGTGCTTAAGACTCGGCTTAACCGTGAAGCAACTAGGCGAGGTAAGTAGCGTTGTGCATTGACAGTTTCACAAGCACTTGAGTTTTACAGGAAACTAAGCACAGCCTTGATACATTAAGATTCAGGAATCAAAACAGCCACTCTAAATAGAAGGGCTCTTTTACCGCAGTTACAGAGTGCGTCGCATAACCGTTCGACGCCATGCTATTGTTATCATGGATGTCTCTTTTCACCACTGGGTAGGTCTAGTGGAATTGGCGGAAAATGCAAATTAACAGTCAAGTGGTTTGCATGTTATTAAGCCCACCTTCAATTTCTTTGTGGTTTGGTTGGTCAGAAGAACTCCGGTTAGTCCATGGGAAACCGCCAGCTCCCAGATAGGTTTCTTGGCCACAGCATCAAAAAAAGTCAAATCGTATTGCTCTGGCATCTGCATTCCAGTGACTAACTTGTCTCCTAAATAATCTGCCATCGGTTGAACGTCGCTCAGCTCTGCAAGATAAAATAATTGTGGCTCAGCATGGTATATAGGTGCCATTTTTCGCGCACTTGAGGTCAGCGTTCGACGCGCAGACTCGCCGATATTCATTTCATTGACTAGATTCATGTTAATCGTGAAACAGTGTCGCATATGCGCCTTTCATGCCGATTTAGACCACAAATTCAGGTTAGCTTGTCTTTTTAGACGCTTTCAAAGCGGCCGTCCATAATGACATATATGGTTCAGGGAATGCGAGCATTAGCAATTTTCTCGTGTCGCACTAGCGTTTACGCCTTTCGTACTGCTGACTACAGTGCGGATTGTCAAGCTGTATCGCCCTTTAAATCAATATTTAAGACCGATGTGCAAACGGCACTCCTTATAACTACGCATTTTAAAAAAACGTCATAATTGAGCAACCATGATTTCTCGTGTAATTATTGCAAAGAGGTGATAACTCCGGTATGATCTTCAGTGGTGCAGTCTATAGTTGCTCATCTTAACAGCAGATGTCTCTCCGCACATCTTCCAAACAAAGCTATCCTGGTAAAGCTAGCAAATATACTAAGTCGCGCCCAAGACCCAAAATGTGAATTGTCTCTGCAGCCTATATGTCAGCTCATTCGGAGATGCAGTGGATCTTTCACTGCTGTTGAGCACTTCGTGAAGCCCGAGGTAGAAACAACGTTCCAGATCCACTGATACAACCGTGAGAGGTGTTAGCTAACCCTCACACTCCCTAGTACATAGCCACCCGCGGAAGTGGACTTTACTGCCGCTATTGTTGGTCTATTGGCAGTGCTTCCAGAGTGTATACCAAACGCGGAAAGCAGGAATTCTCAGGAATTTTGAATAGCCTGGAAATACTCACGGAAAACTAGGGAATTTCTGCTTCTATCAGGGAAAATAAGCTCTAAATTTATTGAAAGGGAACAAAAGTCGCCCTGATGCTCGCCCGAGTGAGAGGAATCGTAACGAGTCGACTTTGACGTTGTGTCATCGGTTGGAAGAGTTTTGCAGTGTACCGTCCACGCCCAATTTTTGCGACATGCCAGATAATTCGGAGGGCTTCGCGACACCGCCACGTCGTACCCCATAGAGCCAATGTATGAGAACGCCTGAAATTTCGGATGCCGGAACCCTTCGCCGTCGAAATTTTGTCCTGACCGCAGACCCAAAACGGCATTAATGAAAGCCACCACCGCTTCCATTTTGATTATCTCGCCGCGTCGAACCGGTGCTCACGCACGCAGGTCCGCTGGCAGCCATAGCCACCACCGCGGCAACGCTAGGGCTAGCTCCTTCGACGCTCTCTATTACGCTTCTTGCTTGCCGGTGCCATATATTTTAATAAATGAATTGGGCGCTGTCAGCAACGGCACAGACACCGCCTTTGTAATACCCGTGATTGGCTTCGAAGCTAGGAAAGCACGATGCTTTGCATAATGCCGGCTCCTGAAAATCAACTTTGCTTCAGTACACAACTATTACGCGTGAAGCTTACGCAAAGTACTGCAGCGAAGCTTCAAAGGCGTATGACGGGACAATTGTCACTGGATACAGTACGTATTCCTTAATGATACACGCGTTCACAGGGCGCCTAGTGTCAGGTTTAGTGTCAGGCCTACTGTCAGGCCTTCGGAGCTTTTTTGGATGCGCCTGTGGCGATTTCAGCCCTTAAGAACGCTAGATGACGTGGATTTATTTCTTCTGACGTCTTCGCGCCCCCTAGGGAGTCCGAAAAATTGGACGTTGACTGTACAACAGACCAAGACGATGCTTCAAATGGTCCGCGCGGAGAACGCGTGGCGGAAGGAGGACGAGAAAAAGGACTAACTCATTGAGTAATGAATGGAAAAGGATGTGTGCCGCCACTTCTTTGAAAAAGCTTGAGCTCAACAAAATATGTTGGTTGACGCCTAGATGCAGGTGTCCCTCATCCAAACCAAGATAACTATTTAAAGCAATAATTTAAATGCAACACTGAGGCGTTGGCGCGGGCTGTTAGATGTCAGATATGTCAAGATAGTAGAGGAATCTCGCATGTGATGAAGTTAGGGCCTCATACCAATGAACTTGCTATCAGTTGATCTAAATAGCTCATGGAAATATTTGCTTCTGCAGGCATCTATTTTTATTCGTATTTGAAAGCGTTCGACTCAATTTGCAATGGGCTTTGCCATTCTTTTTCGAATATATTTTATTTGCTGTGCATTTTACTAACCCGTCCTTTCTGTTTTCTTATTGAATAAAATAAACACTACTTCTTGGTATTCAAACTGGATTAAGTCGTTTTCTTAACATGCGTGTCAGCCCGTCTTGACATAAAACAATGTTCGGTGTAAATCGTAATTTCGCAACCGCACTGAGGGAAAACCTTGAAAACTCGGGGAATTTGGAAATGTCAACTTGGGAAACACCCTGGCTTCGCACACAAAATGTATGTTCCGCACCGGCGCGAGGTATTTTTTGCTGAAAACAAAGGATATAGTCAGCGCTTCATATCGCTGAAATTCTAAGTTAATCCCCCCCCTTCTATGTTTTTAACACAGAATGTTTGTATTTGCACCTCTCCTTGACCCCATGGTTCTTCCCTATTCGCCACTTTCTCGGTTAATTGCAGCACTCTTTCATTGACTGCATTCATCGCACCGACTAAACCGCAAAACTAAAAAATAAGGTTACTTGAGATAAGGGCGCCAACTTATCAGTAATTTTGCCGCTACTGCGTCGGTGGAAACTCGATCGCTTTAAAGCATCTGTGCTTTTTAAGCACATTCGAGTATATTTTGTCTCAGCAAAACCAAAGGAAACGTTACAATTACCTTTTTTCGCAAAAAGAGTGTACTTACTTTGCCGAGCCTCTCCGTATTGGCTAAAGTCGATCAAAAGTAGAACTTTTGAACACAGCTCTTTAAGAAGCTCCATTAATTTCTGCGCACTGTCTTCTTCAGCCGCAATGCGTGTCACGCAGATAATCTTGCCTGAAACAGTTTCCAAATGTAGTTTACATGTTATGTGAACCCCATCCCTTATATCTGACTGTTTAATCTACTGCACTAAAAGCAAGAGGAAAATTTGATACGAGCGTTGCAGGGAGATGAGACGATCCTTACACACGAATTCCGTAAATTATCTTCCTGTGCACCAACACTTTTTCCCAACAACGCGACAAGGAGGACTTTGTGGCTTACGTGCACGCAAATAGAGAACCACGCTATTATTTAGAACCTGCACCACAATGTACCTGTAAGAATGGTTGGTGTAAGAATGGTTGGTTGGAATTTTACAGTAGCAGCAACAGGTGTTTTTTTTTTTTTGAAATCCTTACCGTCCAAACTTATAATGTGTAGTACCTGCATTTATTCTCCCCTTCCAGCTTTCAAATAACTGTGGTGTTTTCTTCGTTTCAACGTACGAAGTTAAACAGAAGCTTCGTACTTTTATTGGCCTTCACAAACACCTGAAGCACTTTACACATTCTTTAGACGAGCTGCATTTCACACAGGCTGAAACTTATTCATAAACGAAAAGAATTCATCACGATGCGGATAGTGCAAGAAGATTACCAGTTACCATTTACAAAGTATACGTCGCTTAGGAAAGCAGGTGCTAGAACATGAGGCAATTACTTTTTCCTAATAAAATGGGTATTGGTGTTTGTCAGAAAGCCTCGATTTAAAATTTGGGGCTTCCTGACAAACACGCACAGTTTGTGCGGCCCTTCAAGAAGGGCCGCACAAACTGAGAATGCTCCATGGATCAAGTTCCGGGGTGATCAACTATGTACAGAAATAACTGACGTATTGCCCTTATAAAAAAGACAGTGCTCTGCATTGCAAACCAATTTCATGGAACTATCATCTCTATTTGTCCAAGAATGCGTATAACTTCTTTTACGTTTCGTTCTATCAGGGCCAGTGTTCCCTGCTCTGCACAAGGAATTGCAGAATACGCATATCTGCATTAATAAGTTTAAGAGCAACAACTTCGGTCATGCAGACTTTACTAAACAAATTAATGTTCTCTACAACTGTATGTTCCTTAGGTAAATGCAGAAAAAAAGCTTAATTTCGATTCTACTTGTGGTGTGTTCACTATAATGTGAGTATTTTGCGCACGAGATAATACAAAACAAAGCCACTAAGCAACCATAGAGGCCATGCCTCAAATCAATACTGCTGAGTGAATACCACCATGAAGGCTATGGAATACATAATACCACCAGTCTAGGTTTACGCTTAGCCCAATACAAGTACAGGAGCTTTCGTCTACATTCTCCTAGGCCTACCAGGAAACAGTTAACAAGTGTTCCTGTTTTCTGCATTTGTAGCTGCAGAAAAAATTCCAAAATATGGAGAAAGTAAAACATAATGTAACAAGGACACTAACCTCTAAAACAAGAAACAAGTTATTATTCAGCCTGCCAGAATTGTTCCTGAAATATCAAATGCGTTTAGAATAGCCTCGAAGGTCTATTATCGCTATATCTACACAGCGGTTTGAGCTTCGGAAGACTGCGGGTGCTCTCTTGCTTGCCCAAATGCCAAGAAATGCATGTTCTATTACATGTAGCTACGCTCAAAGTAATTCCGATAAACTTCTGAATAAAATTCTGAAGGCGGGTATGCTAGCAGTTCAAAACGTTAGCTTCCTTTAAATCGGGAGGTTCCCGTTCAATTAGTGCTTTGATATATACTATCAAAATCATAGAATACCGGGCGTGGTTGCTCAGTGGCTATGGTGTTGGGCTGCTGAGCACGAAGTCGCGGGATCGAATCCCGGCCATGGCGGCCTCATTTCGATGGGGGCGAAATGCGAAAACACCCGTGTACTTAGATTTAGGTACGCGTTAAAGAGCCCCAGGTGGTCGAAATTTCCGGAGTCCTCCACTACGGCGTGCCTCACAATCAGAAAGTGGTTTTGGCACGTAAAACCCCATAATTAAATTTTTTTTTAATCATAGAATGTGTCGAGTCTTCAGACATCACCGGTAAGCGCCTCACTCAACTGTTCTCGTCAAACGAATCACCTGTATGTATGCCGTATGCATGGAACCATGGGCAGGTTGTCTACATAATTACGTGAAGGTGTTTCGAGTTCCCATCATGACGCAGATCTGTTTAGTTGATTAGCTCTACGTCAACTCTCGAGCTTGCCTAAGAGGAACAGCCCAGACACAAAACTTACAACTCGTAATTATGAACCGCACGTGATAGCGCAAAAGGTAAGAAGGGTTCCTGTCGTTGTGCTTTTTCGCTTTACAGGCACACGGAACAGCGCAAGACGCGGACCAAACAGAGTGTCCGTCGCGTTTTTTATGAATGTGTTCCTTGTTTTTTTTCGATTAAATTTAGTTGCAATTTGAACGCGCTAGCGTTCTCTCTTTTCTTAGTCCGTGTGTTTTGAGCTTGTCATTTACGACGCCCTCACACCAACTCGTTAACTTTTGCGTTTCTACTGTGCTTTCGCATCTTTATGTAGCATCAGATCAAGTCGTGAGGGGACATGCACAGATTTCGGCTGTTCGACGTTCACGCACTGCGACCATTATTCGCGACATGATTACCGTTAAGGAATACTAAATGTCCCTTTTAACACGCTGACAGTCACTTTTTAGTACATTCACCAAACTGGCCGCCATGCCACGACACTGTGCACAGACGCAACAATGTTTGCTGCGTCTTGCGGAGCCTGCCTTACCCTTAGCCACTTCTTTTTCATGTTTGAAACTTACCTTATTTGCATCATGATGCCTTACAACAGAAATTAGGTGCTCCGGTTTTACATGCCAAGAACATGATGCGATTACGGGACAAGCCATAGCGGAAGGGGGAACTCCGAATTTCGACCATCTGTGGCTCTTTAACGCGCACCCAATGCATGATACACGGGTATTTTGCGTTTAATCTCCACTGAAATGTTGACACTGCAGCCGGAAGCTGGTACGTTTACTTGATAAAAGTACACGCGCTCCTTTCGTTTGCCAGCGCTGACAGAACCCATGAAATCGCGTTTAGCAGGACACCACAATATCCACTGAGCTGACGCAAATAAAGGCGGCCATGTCTTTGTAAATAAAAACAAAAGTTAGCTTTAAAAAATATCGGTGCTTTTCTGTAGCGCTGCTGGTTCCTTCGTTGTTGATGGAACAAACGAATGCCATCATCAAACCTGACCCTGGGGCGACGCGGTATACAATAGACACTACGCCGAACGCTAAACACTGCAGCCTTTCAATCCCTATCCACGACTATGTTTTGCCCTCTGACCAAGTTGTGCAACAAGTTTTAGCAGGAACACAACTGTTGTCAGAATAAAATTATGCGGAAATCATCCTGCGAAATCTCACGTAATTATTACTCGAACTTCAAAATAGAAAACATTAGTACATAAGAAAAAGACAAAACATACTTAAAGGTTAAAAAAATATCACCAGATAACAGACCAAGAAGTTTCGCCCCATCTTCTAAAGCGAGGATAAAAAATTTGTGTGGGATTTGTGGGTTTGTTCAAATGAAAAATTACGGCAAGACCCAGTGCCGCCGTAATGAAGAATGCCGACGGTAATGCGGTTAGCCTTCAAGCAATGTAGCGACACTGTACTGCTGAAGTCACGCTTATTTAAAATCTCTTGTGGTCATTGTGGATCTTTTGTCGCTCGGACTGCATGCTACCAGACCTAGTATTAACGTCGCTTGCCTAGGTCATCCATGAGCATGGCGTTATGGCCATGATTTCCTGAAGACCACTACCTGAGGAAGATCAAATCATAAGTTATCACCACGATGGAATGAAAAATAAGCAATGACGTCGGTGAAATGACAAAGGTACCGTGACGACGACGGCATCACGACAACCAGATGATTCCGAGACAATGATATCACGACGGCAGCGTGCCAAATGACGGCATGACGATAATGGGGTGACAACGAGTGTATGACGTTGACGTGACACGTGACGTGACGACATGACAATGGCATGTCGTCAATGGACCCATGACGGGGACTGCCTGGCGTCAGCGCAATATCGATGCTTTCACAACTTAGGCATATTTGCCATGACGACAGCATGATAACGATAGAATGACGAAGGAGAAACAAGGTCGATGGAACGAAGAAGGCGATTTGTTGAGGATGGAATGACGGTAATGCATCACGACTGTGCAGCGATGATGGCGTGACGAAGACGTGGTCAGAGTCGGATGACGAATAACAATATGGAACAGTCACCATGGCATGATGAAGGCGGGATAACAAACAGATCAGAACGACTGCATGACAACGGTGGCATAACAGCGTTGTAAAGCTAATGGTATTACGATGAGTGTATGACAGCAATGACGTGACGACAACTATAGCCTAAAGACGGTATGGTGACCATGGGGTGACGACGACGCCCCTACGACAGTTGAATGACGAAGCTGCAGGCACGACGATTCATACATGCATCATCGTTGCAGGAACCAGGTCAGCCTTCCGACAACTATATGACAACGAATGCACGACGATGACGGCGTGCCGACGATGTCATGACGACAGTCGGATGGCAAAGCCGAAACGACGGTGGTGCACGAACTGACGGCACCACGGCACCAGCACATACATAGCGGCCCGAGGTATTAGAGAAGTTTGGCCACTGGGGTTGGCGTACAAACCATGGCGGTGACGTTACGACGAGAGTCAGGTCACGAAGCTGAAATGAGAGCGATGAAACTGTCGGATCGATTTTCCCACGGACTCAAGCTGCAACGAATCTGCCAGGCGGTGGCCAAAGATTGAGAAAAGTGTGTGCTTTCAAAGAAGACGCCAAATTCATAAAATGTAAATTGGTGTAGTGTACATGTTGCCACTAACCTGCGGCCATATTTACACACGCCAGAGCGGCCGGTGTGTTAAAGCTCGTCTAAATAAACGTATCGACAATCACTCACGCTTAACCACTGCAAAAGCTATCATTCTAAACCTGCTTTTGTAATAAAACGATTTTGTTTTCTCGTAAAAACAAACATGCAAAGTAACCGAGCTCTTTTATGTCAAAGAGCGTGCGATGTGGGCGTAAGTGAGCCAGATTGTGTGCAAAGTCTGGGTTCTACATTTTTATATACCTTTCTGATTTTAAATGTTCTTTGCACATGCTCGCCTTAGCCTGGGTGTGTGTATATATATATATATTTCCATAGATAAACTGAGGTGCAAGTCCGCGCTGTATGCTACCATTGCTTTGTGTCTCATTTGTTGTGCGCGCTACGGATTCATAACGAATAGCTAGCAACTCGCCCAAATTTCAGTACGTTTATGATTAAGACGGCATCACGACAGGCAGCGCGTACCCATTGGACGCCCATGTAAACTTATTAGGCCACAGAGCAGACGGACGGACGGACGGACGGACGGACGGACGGACGGACGGACGGACGGACAGACAGACAGACAGACAGACAGACAGACAGACAGACAGACAGACAGACAGACAGACAGACAGACAGACAGACAGACAGACAGACAGACTGAAAATGGTTGAAATATGGAAACAATGCTACTCTCGTTAACCTTGTTTAGGCGTGGCAAGCAGCATTTTCCAACTTGCCTCAGCTAGAGTAATTTTCCGTATGTTTGTAGAGTTTTTTGAATATGAAGAATTTATTCGAAGTCAATATATCTGGGACCTTTCTAACTCTCCGTAACTAAACGACCTTTCGTAATTTCAGTTCACTGTAGCCTGAAAGATTGTAATTTTCGCAAACACTGCGAGTTTACTTCTTTTTTTTAATGCACACAGTGACACATTAAGTACTGTGCCTCTGGTCGCTGCTGTGCGGGTATGGACAGATCCCGAAATGATTTTGCAGCAAAGCTGAAGTGTCTGCATTATGTTTGAAAACAGCCAGGTATTCACGTTCTGGTTTGGGTGGCGCTTACAAGAAATGCGACTACCATAAAACGTTCCCCATGTTAGGCTGTCCAACTTATCGGAAATTAGTAGACAAGATAACCGAGCAGTTCTTCCCGCAGAGTAAAAAATGGCCGACAGGGGCTCTGGAAAACACATTTTTCAAGCGAAGCTTGTATTGGCTCAGAAGTTTCGATGGATGTCTAGTCACGTAAAGACCCAGTTGCTCCCAGAGCAGAACAGCAGAGGGAAAGGGTGGTTTGATGAGTTGACAGCTGCTTGGGCGCCGGATCGTGACAACGAGATGATTACGAGATAATGATTATATGACGACGACAGCGTGCCAAATGACGGCATGACGATAATCGGATGAGAACGAGTGTATGACGATGACGTGACGATGATGGTATGGCGAAACTGGATGACAGAAGTGGAATTACGACGATGAGACGACTACGACGACATGACAATGGCATAAAAACAATGAACGCATGACGGGGACTGCCTGACGTCAAACATGCAAGATAACCGAGGTCTTCCATGTCAAAGAGCGTGCGATGTGGGCGTAAGTGAGCCAGATTGAGTGAAAGGTCTGGTTTCTTCTACATACTTATATACTTTTCTGATTTTAAATTTTCTTTGTACATGCTCGCCTTAGCCTGGGTTTGTGTGTTTGTATATATTTCTATATACAGCTGCACAGGCGCTTGGTCACGCCACGTGCGCAACCAGTCGGAGCCGTTTCGCTTCCGCCGGGTAGGGAAAGGGCAGGAAAGGGTCTCACGAGCGCCGCCCACAACGCTGCGTTTTAGTTACCCTTTCTTTACTTTGATATTCTCCCCAGTAAAAGTTTTTCACCACCACCACCACTCGCCCTTGAAAGGGGAGCGGCTAGCCAAAACAATCCGGCACAGTTACTTGTGGGTTACTTAACTATGTCGAAGGTCAGGTGCACGCCGTATAATCTTCGCATACCCCCATTTTGCGGTAGGGGAACGGTCAGCCATGGGAACGGTCAGCCATATTTTTTTTAACCGACGGCACACAAATTACGGGTTAGTGGAATTCCATTACCTCGGGATTGTATTCCCACGGAAGTTAAAATAAGACGTATTGGTGACGACTACATGAACTGTACAAAGATTACTTTTCTCAATCCTGCTGCTCATAGCGCCTACTCCGAATAGCGTGGTGCCCATAGCAATGACCTGTGTCTTCGTCCTTCTCAATGCTGCACTAATTCGAACCTTTCATGCTTGGCGTCTGGCAAAGGTATCTGGGAACGAGAAGGAAGTGGTTAGAGCACGCTATGTGCAGCTTCCCCGTATGCTGCAGATTGAAGGACTGGGCTTTCCTTGTGTGAGTTTCATTTTATGTGTAATTCAATCATTGCAGTGTGTTCAATGGTTGACTTCTACGAACATCCTTCGCGTCTATGACGCCATTAGCGGGACATAATTCATCCGTTATCGATAGCCGCAGGATAGAGCGAGTATGTAGGCAGCGGAAGAATAAGTTGTACGTATATCTATCTATGCTTACTAACATAATGCATGTGCACATCGCAAACTCTTGATTATCTTCAAAACATTATAGCAGTGCCTTCTGTATGCACCTTTCGTACACGCAGTAACAACGCGCTGGGGGATCTGCGAGCACAGGTCAGACTGCCTTCTAGCAACAAAGGAGGCGTCTAGTGTGAAGATGTAGCATTGCACATGCGCGTGCTGTCGTGATCGTGTGTCTACTATTACTCCCTCTTTGGGCCAGCTTGAGTTAAAGATTGCGCTGGCGGGTTGGCGTCTTTCCTAAAATAGAGCGTGCACTGAGTTATCGCACCTCAGAACGGCTGAAACACAGGTCACTCTTTTCGCGACACTGACGAGCAGGCTGGGGAGGAGGGGTTGAATTGACGGCACATGTGAACGAGAGGAGGCGCATGCGCAATGCCATGGCTCTACACCATGTCCATGCTTCGTTAGAGGGCGCAATATTACAGGCGACAAATATGTTATGATGTTTTACCAGAGCAATAAGCGAACGCGCTTGTAGTCTTCTTTCTTTCGTGCAATCATTCCTATTAAATTGCGTGAAGTAGATTTGAATGTATATGCAAACAAATCAAAGTAAGGCCGAAACACTATACAAATCAAAGCGTCATATATATCACTCAGAACATGCTGAGCAGGATCAGTGATAATGTTTCAAATATTGAAAATTGACCTCGTAAACAAATACAATGCACTACGCCTGCCTGACGCTTTTTCTTTTTTTTTTTTGGAGCGTTACCCCAGGCAGCACCGGACCGCTCCTACTTAGCACACTCGTAAATGCACACGGAGTGTGGATTGCTGTTGAATTATTTGCTTTCCTTTCGTAGACGGGTTTTCCTGAATCTTGCGCAGAAATTCGGCGTTAGTGGATGACGGCTGATAGATCAGCACAACATGTCTCTGCTAAAAAGAACAACACGCAGGCACTTTCTCACTACAGCCTGCGGATGTATCACCAAGCACAATCAAATGCACGCTACGACTTAACGCTCCGTGGTTCTTTAAGGTGCGTCATGTTCATAATTCTCACCTGGTAGGTCAGGTGGCCTGGCGGTTGTCGTAGTTGTCGTTTCAACCACTGCTGTTGTGGTTTTTTCGGACGTGCTCGCCATGACCGGTCCTTGAACACAATTGTGAAGCGAAATAGGGAGAGCTATACGACACCGTTCAATATATTTGCAACCAGAAACGCGTCTAGATCAACACGTGTTGTACCCTGTCCCATTCATAAACCAGAGATAGACCTGCAATCTCCCGAATCAGAGCGCAGTAACTGATAATTCCACATGGCTCATTTGACTTCGAGCACTTCAATATTCCCTTTTCACCTGAAACATTACGTGTACCGTCCTTAACCAATTCTTGAAGCGGGAACTTTAAAGGCACAATATAGCAGCTTTCCCAGTCATCACTTTCGGAACAGGGGGGGAGGGGGGGGGGCTTCTTATAAGCCTTACACGGAAATTTCTAAATTAAAATTCACATATAAATCAGGTTTGTGTGGCTTCCCACTTGCGCCATTATATCTCCCTGAATGCAGTAACTTTCGAGAATCTTTTCGCAATGCGTGGATTTAAGAAATAAAATGTGCGGTTGAAACAGGCCTTGGAAATCGGTCACCTATTACGCGGCAAAGCATCCAGAACATTTACATAGTGTCGCCTCGGTGAGCTAATTTTGTTATTTATTTAAGATATACAAATTTACAAATATTGCAAACAATACTGGTTACATGCAATCTGAAATAAAGCCTTTTTACTTTTCATTTCATTTCATTTTGGGGAGCTCTGGACTGCATTTCTTTTGGGGTGTAGGTAAGTGAAAGAATGCGAACACTTCCAGGGTTCCCGACCTACTGAATATATTCACCGTAAAACGCTTTATTTCCAATATCTTTTATAGTACATTTGAAACGATGCAATTGATACCAGAAATAGGTACCAGAAAACAGACAAACAGGTTTATTTAGATGCACAACTTAGTATTTCTTAGAGGATAGTTACAAGATATCCCCTTTCTAAAGATTGTAACGATACACCCGCGTTCTTAAAACTCAACCCACTGCGTGCTTTTAAAAGCAATTGTAAGCAAATTACATAAGAGCATCATCCATTCGTTTGGGCTCAATATTGTGGGAGCATTAAAACGATTTCAGTCATTCGATTTGGTTAAGTTTAGGTTGCATTATGTTAACGTTACGTGAGGACAGGTGGTGGTGCCTTGCTGACAGCAGTGCGTTATGACCAGCGACCCGCGGTCCGCTTTCAGTTAGCGCCTGAATTCTCAGCCTGTGGTGGATTGGTGCCCTCTGGAGTGAGCAATTATTCGACTGAAGCAATTTTACTGACCGCACTCTGTAACGTTGAAAGTCAAAAACAGGTTTAATCTAGCGGGCGAGCTCACGCCTAATCCTAGCTTTATTTGAAACTATTCACAAGGAATCCTAATTACTGCTCTGTAAGCGACCGCGTCAAAAAAATAGAAAGACGCCTGAATAGCGCATCTGCGCAGGAATAAAGCGGCTTCTAAAAATACACCCGCCTTCATAAAATCGACCCCCTCTATACTCTTGAAAGCATTGGTAAGCACAAAACGTATGCGCGCCGTGCGGTCATTTGGGCTCATCATTCTGGCACAAGTTCATGTGCCAGTTCAATCAGTTTTTTTTACTTACTGTCAGTCGCGAAGAAAAAGAAGCCCAGCACCAGGGCGACGAGGCAGAGAATTGTGACCGCGAAGGCCACATACTGCGAACGGTCACTGCATTGCCAGTTTTCAATAACAATGGGTGAGTTTAGCTTTCAAGACTTCTCTAGGAAAAGCTGCATTATGCACGCATCACAGTCCTAAATATAGCCGCAATCTCTCATTTACCGACGTTATAAATTTGGGACGTTAAACCAGGAAAACTTATCTCAAGAGTTTAGGAAGCGGCGACACCACTTGTAAAGAATTGGTGATAATTATTGAAGTTACTGGTGCAAGAGCGAATTGTGGCCAAAGCGCCCCAAGACTGTGGTGATGAGCGGTCAGTGGTCATGAACCGAGTTTCGAAGGGTACATGCAACATGGTTCCATCGAGACCAGCATTCGCATTCGCTAGAAAATGCACAAATTATATATGTAATAAATCTATGATACTGACACGCGAGGCGTGAGATGTGCGATAGATATGAAACATATGCAACGACGTACTGACGGGAGAAAAGATAGGGATGTCAGTAGCAATAATGCTTGGACAGGACCCTGAAACGCATGGACACGGAAGCACATCCTCTACAAAGCCTAATATCGTAGCAGCAGCCCTCAGTGTGAGCATGCGACTCGAATATTTTGGCTCGTGTAGAATGTTCAAAACTGCGGGAAAATAAAAGACGGTTATGTGCGGGAATTTTAAAAGAGGGTTATGTGCCAACAAGCTATGTAATATGGCGATATAAATCGACAGAAAATTACCTCAGTCTGTCGTATTTCTTTATTGGAGGTTAACATCCCTAACGTGGCCCATTCAGATGCAGCTCATTTGACGTTGCAGTCTACCACATTCGTTGAGAATTATTTCTTAATTTTTGAAAAAAAAAGCTCGGTTCAGGTCCGTGGCAAGAACTGATATAGAAGTATTATGTCTAGTTACTATGGACGTTCAATTTCATCTGCAAGCACGCTCCCTTAGATGCCTGTGTGCCCAGGCACCTAAGGCAGCGTGCTTGCAGATGAAATTGAACGTCCATAGTAACTAGACATAATGTGTAGGTAGCATGAAGCAGCGAATAAAAATTTGACAAAATGTTTATTTATGGTTCTGGAGAGCCATTGAAGCTTTTCTGGCGCTTAAGCAGTCTAAATACAATTACCTTTTCCTGGCGATTTTTACAGCTCATATTGCCTAGCCTTCTGCCGTGAACATACTTAAGGCGCACAACGTTGGATACTAAAAAGCAGGGACCGACTGCTGCATAAGACAACGGCGCATAATTTTAATGCATTTATGTGAAATTCTGGACACGAGTACAATGAAGTACATCTTAATGTACGTCTCCGGAGCATGCTTACTGACCTCTAAAAACAATCTGCCACTGCCATGGCCGTAACAGCTTCACTTGAGCCATAAGACAATGTCCAAGCAGTTGGGCACCTATTTCTTCACTAAGGTTTCTTACACGTGAGAACAGCTCGCATGCTGTAGGTCGATTATGAAAGTGTGGCAGATGGTTTATGGTTGTTTATGGTGATGGTCGTTTGTGGTTGAATAAGAAAGATGTTCGAGTGCACTTTCAGAAAATACGTTGTACTGGTATACGACCAATGAAAACGAAGAGATCGCTCAATTGACTACATGGAGGCTCTGGATCGGACTTGTCCTGAAAGTTGCACGGGTCCCATGTTAACAAATAAAGTGCGCGACAAGGACGCAGACGAGCTATACAAAAACGGCAAACACTGGAGCTCTTTCTCCAGCTTGTCTACGTTTTTTTTCCCGCAGTTCTTAAGATGGAACCCGACAAGCTCACCCAGCTCTCAGTTTTGATGTGGTAAAAGCATCGGTCGCAACATGAATACCGAAATTGTTACAAGGGTCTAATATTTTTATTGCACTTGGCATTGCGGAATGAGAAATTTCAGCTCCATAGTCAAGGCTTGAGTGGACATGGTTCTCCTGTTCAGGACACACTTCCGATCACTACCCTCAGGTTGCGCGAAAAATAAGTTAAAACGTTCATTGTCTTCCGGAATTTTGTCCTCGGATACTTATGACGAAAAAACGCGATTCCCAAAAACTTATGCACGCCACTCCTCGATAGCTTGTCATCATTGATTGCAATCTTTGGGACTGGCGTTGCACCTCCTTTGTGTTTAAAGAGTACGCAAGAGATTTTCTGGATATTTATGTAAACGCATCGTATTTCACCGTGCTGCAACTTATTTACAGCTGCGTCTAACATGCGGTGCACAATAACATAGTGCCTGGAATGACATTTAAGCGAGTTCATTTTTACAACCATAGTGTGCAACTAACCACTACACCTCTTCCTTATGAATGAAGCAGTCCTTAATATTTCCCTCAATGCGGAGTAGATGGTGGTATGGCGTTAAAAAGAGTATGGCGTTGAAAAGTGACCTGATGGTTTCCTGGGTTTCACTGTGTCAGTCTTTTACAATTTCATTAATGATTGTATGGGAAGCCGGAGCTGAACACGAACACGAACATCAACATTCGGGGATGCTTCGGGCTCTGCAAAAGTAAACGGATGGTTTAATGCCCCATATGGCGCGTATTTTTGCTTCAAAGGCTATCGTGCACCGAGAAAATCTGCCTCGACTTCGAGACAATCTCCCTCCGTATTTGCCAAAGGCGATAGGTTTGCCTTATGGCCTTGGTTTCTACTATTTCTATTGTACATTTTTCGCTCCTGTTTCTACCACAGATATAGTTTGCAAACTTTTTCTCTTGGCCTGTCGACGCGAGTTCTTTCTTTGCGATTTTACGTGCTGGAAACATACATTCGCAAAGTCCCAGAATTGCGATAGCACCCGCACGCAATTGTATTGCTGCTTCCGCGCATTTCTCAATCTTCACTACAGCATGGAGCTCGTACTCTGGTAACCAGTCCTTTAGTATGTGTCATGCATTTACATGCAGCACCAATCTGCTGTGAAGTAAGCAACGACATTATCTTTTTTTAAAGACACAGATGTCATCCCTCGACAACTGAGCTAGTTCTTGGGAGAGCTTCCAGTCACTGAATTAGACCTTCCGCCGAGGAACGTGTGGCGAGCATTTATACATTCTGTCGTGTTCAGCACTATAGTAAGGTGGTGACAGCGATAGAGCTCTTTAGTAACATTGCTATGGACATACGGCTTTCGTGTTGATGTTTTGCTCAAATATGCCAAGCAAGCAATACTACAAGACACTACTTCTCTCTTAATTTGCAATATTATATATATATATATATATATATATATATATATATATATATATATATATATATATATATATATATATGCAGAGAGAGAGAGAGAGACAAGGACACAACTACGGGCCGTCCAGCAGGCCTGAGATGCGCTCCAAAAGGACAAGGCTCACGGCCCACCATAAACGTGCCGAACTGGGATAATGCAGAGTAGGACATAACTCCGGGTTGACGCTTGGCCAACGTCATGACACGTTAAACCGTTGGTTGCCAGCATTAAAAGAATGTTATTCCTATCCTAGGACACTTTGGGAATCCTTCAAAACTTTGGTTCATGCACAGAGATTCACATGTGCTACTTCCATCCTTCAATAACCTGCACATAAATTTATTCTTTGCAGAAAACATACAGCGTAATGTCCGAAGCAGTAGCTGCTGTATCCAGACAGATCAATAATACAGTGTGAACTAAACCCGTGCACGGCCTGGACCTAATTCGCTGTATCCCATAGTCTACGTCATATGGAATGTCCAATGTGACTGGTGGAAAATTGCAAGGATCGCACCTATACGTAAGGCACATGATACTTACGCCCCTGGCGCTGGGGCTGCATCACATCCTGTGAAAGAAAAACGAAAGGGCATTAAAATCAGTGCACGGAGAAAACGCGGCGATTTCACAGGGGTGCTCAATGAAACACCAAACAACCTCAATCCGCTGTCCACGTAAACAGAAAAAGATAGATGCACGAATTGAAACAGGAGAAATAAGGGCGTTGGGTACACACAACTAATTACGGACAAGGAAGCAACAAAATTCCGTCGGAGATACTCGAAGCTTCTGGCGACTGTCGGAAGAACCATAAATTCTTGCATGAACTAAAGGCTATGACTACGGTCAAAGAGTACGCTGATAGAAGCTAATGGCGACACCTCGTTTATATGGCTTTAATAACGTGGTTAAAACTTGGGGATAAGCCGGTGCCTAGTCGTGAAACGGAAGAAATTTCTTGGGCACCGGCAGAGCGTCACACGCGTTGCCACCTGTAGAGGCCGGTCGAGAAGATATTGAAAATGCGTAAGTCGACCAACGAATGTCTATACTCCGTTCCGTACATAGCAGTCAGCGATGTGGATGCTACGCAAGATGTTCGGTCAAGAAAAGTTACCACTCTGCGCTGTGCGTCAACCAGCGTTTGCTGGCGCGAGCATGTACGTCATAATGCACGGGTGGCCAATTAACAAAAAAAAACCGAAAAGGAACAACAAAAACAAAAAAAGAGATCCAGAAGAACCTCTTACCAGCCCTATACTACTGCGTGTATGTTTCGTTCTAAGGATTAAAGCTTGTTTCATTCTATTACTGAGCCTATACAAAAAATAGTTGCAGACAATTGCAGTCAAACAACATCGAACTGTATCCCAGTGCGAACGAAGCTACTGCAAGACGTCCCTCTAGCCTCCTCAGCGTTCACTGCTATGTATGGAACAAAGTATAGGGAATGTACTTGCAGCAATGGCAGATGACATCTGCATCTTTCTGATCAGCAAAGCCAAGCATGAGTTATCATGCGATCATGCAATTTTCGTTGGCATTATTTATCATTTCTTTACCTTATGTTTTCCTTAGGGTCTTTGCTGGCGTCTTATGATACGAGTAATAAATATCGGGCCCCTCGGTTAACCTCCTTTGTACTCGTTCTTGCATAACGAGAGTCTCGAATCTGGCGACATTGGTGCCTTCAGGTAGCATGTGCGGGCTTACTGGCCAGTTGTCTTCACCCAGAAAAATCATGTACTTGTGACGCCTGCGGCCGGAAAGATGTTCAACATCCGCAGCCAAGATTTGTGAGTGGTGGCGCTTGCTAACGCTCCCGGGGTTAGTTCTCGTAATAACACAGAAATACCCCACAAAGAGGATGGGGAAACCGCGCGCGGGAGCTACATTGCTTAGAGCATACCACGCGTCATGCGAAGACGCGGGATCGTTCACCTGCGGCATGTTGTATTTTCATCTATTTTCATTTCCATTAATTTATCGTTCCGTTATTTCATTTATTAAGCACAATTCCCCCTGTGTCGTCCTTGGTGTCAGTGTTTGTTGGCTCCTCATGATACGATGAATAAAAATCAGGCCCTTCGGTTAACCCCCTTTTTTCTCGTTTATTACATAACAAGGGTCTGGAATCCGGCAACATTGACGCCTTCAGATGGCATGTGTGAGGTTATTGACCGCTTGACTTCAACCAAAAAGATCAGGTTCTCATAACGCCTGCGGCACTCGTGCACGGCCTGGACCTAATTTGCTGTATCCCATAGTCTACGTCATATGGAATGTCCAATGTGACTGGTGCAATATTGCAAGGATCGCACCTGTACCTGAGGCACATAATACTTACGCCCCTGGCGCTGGGGCTGCATCACATCCTGTGATAGTGCCCGCACGTGTTTTGCTGCTTCCGCGCATTTCTCATTCTTCACTACATCATGGAGCTCGTAATTTGGTAACCAGTCCTTTAGTTTGTGTCATGCATTTCCATACAGCATCAATCTGCTGTGAAGTAAGCAACGACACTATCTTTTCTTCAAGACACAGATGTCATCCCTCGACAATAGTGCTAGTTCTTGGGAGAGCTTCCAGTCAGCGAATTCGAACTTCCGCCAAGGAACTTGTTTATTGACCACTTGCCTTCACCCAAAAAGTTCACGTTCTCGTGACGCCTGCGGCAGAAAGGATGTTCCACATCCGCCGCCAAGGTTTCTGAGTGGTGGCGCGGGCTAACACTCCCATGGTTATACTAGGAAACTTAAATACAAGAGAAAGGGGAGGTGGAAATTAAGCCGCCGTAGCTCAATTGGTAGAGCATCGCACGTGAAATGCGAAGGTTGTGGGATCCTTCTCCACCTGCGGCAAGTTGTAAATTTTTCATCGATTTTCTTTTCCAATAACTTATCGTTTCTTTATGTCATTTATTAAGCACAAGTAATTTCCCATATGTTGTTCTTGGTGTCAGTGTTTGTTGGCTTCTTATGATATACAAAAATAGGCTACTGTAAATATAAATAGGAGTAAAAAAGGTTAGTATTCAGGTTAATGGGGCCTAGTTTTCGCGTGCTATGCTGCTTTGTCTTAGTGCGCTATTGTTAAGAGCCCCCTACCGCAAAATATCCTACGTCAGCGTAGGACGTCACTTAAGGAAACGTCATTCTGAACCGCAACCCCGCAGGCCCTCCGCATGACGCGGAGTCGTTAATGAACTCAAATTCCTCAAAGTAAAATGCGCATAAATATCGGAAAGGTAGGACCTGAACACAACCTACAGATATGGCAGAAAACACTTCTGTTACGTCGAAACTCAAGCAGAAACCGCTTTTTCGAGTGGCGCGGCCAGCTCGGTACTTTACAACAAGGCCATCACTCTCACCTGCGTCTGCAAAAAAAGCTGCGGTTGCCGGGAATCCTGACAAGAAGCCCGGGATCATGGAAATCTATCGCGTTCCACTCTTAAAGGCAAAGCTTAAGCGTCAGCCAAGTTTTTCAAGCGAAACTTGCATTCGGTGGCGGTCTGCTCACGCAAAAACCCGGTTGCTCCCAGAGCACAGCAGTTTTCACGAGTCGACAGCAGCTCCAGCGCCGGAGCGCGAGCAAGCAATCCAGTTGAACTGGCACGCTCTCCCGCCACGCGCGCAGCCAATCAGAACCGTTTCGCTTCCGCGGAGAAGGGAAAGGGCAGAAAAAGGTTTCGCGCGGCTTCGTCGGCGTTCAGTTCAATCTCGAAAAACGCGATGTGACGGCCACGCGTTGTGCGTTCCTCAACGAAACAGGTAGCGTTCGACGTGCGACGGCGAGAAGTCGCCAGTGAAATGGCTCGCCGTCCCCACGCGGATCCAGCCGCTGAGGCCGAAATAATATTGTCCGACGTAGCGTGAACACACGCACACGTTACGTCACGTTGGCGATAGCACAACAGGGTCTGTAGGTCGACCGATAGTTCGACGTGCTGGCCCCATCAACGTTACCGGAGGCGGCCAATGCGCTCCGACGCGCCCGAAGTATAACGACGGGCTATAAACGTGTCTTTAGTGCCGCCCGGGTCCAGGCAATCCTACAGCAACGAGAAGATCCCGAGATGAGGGAGCGGGACGCCGAAGCAACGCGGCACCTTGTCCATGACCAAGCCCAGTTGCATACAGGACAAGCTTCTCTTAACCCCATTATCCGGTAGGGAAGGCTTTGTAATTTATTATTCTGTCCTCCAATATTCGAAAGATTGATCTTCAATGGCATTGTTTGTTCGACGAAAGTACTCACGCGCGGCTTCCTGGGGGCCTGTAATGAAAGCAGGAAAAAAGCAAGAAGGCAAAACCGATTCAGTGGGATTTTCTTCAGTATGGCTGATTTTAGGTTCCTCCTAGATATAAATAAAAACTACGCGTCCCCTAGTTTACAATATTCTCGCTAATGGGACTATTAGCGCGTATTTTAAAGCCCGGTTCGCGTCCTGTGCTGATTTATTACTGTTCTGTCCTTCATACTTCGGGAACTCGTACTTTCAAAGTCATGGTTCTTGGTGTTTGACCAAGGTACTCACCGCCAGCCTCTTCGCGGCCTGTAATAAAAGCAAGAAAAGAAAAACAAGGCAAAAACGTTTCAGTGGGATTTTCTTTACCATTGCTTATTTTCAGGCTGCTCCTAAATATAGGCGGCATAAAAATAAGTTATGCGTTGCGCGGTTTACAAGATCCTGGTTAAGGGACTCTTTAGCGCTTATTCTAGGTTGATTTTCGCGTTCCCTTCAATATTCGGTAGATAGGATTTTCAATGCCATGGTTTATTTCAGCAAACCAATGACTTCGTGGCCGCCTGTAATGAAATCAGGAAAACAAAAGCAAGAAGGAAAAATATTTCACTGGAATTTTCTGTAGTATTGCTAGTTCTTCTGCTCCTCCTAAATATAGTTGGGAAAAAAAGTTGTGCTATGCCCAGTTTATAATATTCTGGCTGACGGGGCTTTTAGCACGTACTCTAGGGTACTGCTCGCGTGCTATTCTGATTTATTATTCTTCTGTCTCTCAATATTTGGGAGATTGTATTTTTAATGCAATGGTTTTGTTTGCCCAATGTACTCACGAGCTCCTGCTTCGCCGCCTGCAATGAAAGCAAGAAAAAAAAGCATCAAGGCAAACCTTTTCAGTGGGATTTCAGTTAGGCTGCTCCTAATTATAGGTGGAAGAAAAAAAGTTATGCGTTGCTGAGTTACAATATTCAGTTAAGTGGATGTTTTAGTGCTTAATCTATGGTGCTGTTCACGTGCTAGTGTGATTGAATATTTTTCTGCGCTTCATTGTTCAGTAGATTGGATTTTCAATCCCTTGGTTTGTTTCACCAAGCCACTCATGGGCTGCTTTTTGGCCGCCTGTAATGAAAGCAACAAAGCCAAAAAGGCAAAAATTACAGAGCCTCTCTCAAGAGGTGATCGGCGAAAGCCTACTCTTCCTTCTATTACCATTCGTCTTTTTCTCTTTGCATCTTCACTTGCTCTTCTTCCTTTTAGTCCTTACGGTTGTTAGGCTCCTCCTAAATATGGTTGGGGAAAGGAAAGTTGTGCATCGTCCAGTTTACAACATTCTGGCTAGCGGAGCTTTTAGCATGTATTCTAGGGTGCCAATCGCGTGCTATTCTGATTGATAATTTTTCTGTCCTTTAATCTTCAGGAGATTATTTTAAATGCCATTATTTGTTTCACCAAGGTACTCACGGACTGGCTCCTTGGCACCTGTAATGAAAGCAGACGAAGGAAAAAGCAAGAAGACAATTTTTCAGGAGGATTTTCTTTAGCATTGCTAGTTTTCAAGTTGCTGCTAAATATTGGTAGGAGAAACAAAGTTATGCGCTGCCCATTTTACAACATTCAGGTTAACGGGAATTTGAGGGCTAATTCTAGTTTGCGTGCTATTTCGATTTATTATTTTTCTGTCGCTCAGTGTTCGCGAGATGAGATATTTAGATGCTACGATTTATTGTTTGACCAAAGAACACGCAGTGCATCTTGGCCGCCTATAATGAGAGCAAGGCCGAAACGTTTCAGTGGGATTTTCTTTATTATTGCTGGTTTCAAGACATCTTTCAAAGGCGCAGATGTCACAATCGCAAGAACTGCTCTGCTGCAGTAGCTTACATTATTCGACTGCTTTTATAGCGAATACACATTAATCCTTTATCGTAATTGCCCGCTCAGTTTACTTGAAACAATATGATGCAATATCTTTTTCCTCTTTTAGTAACAACACTTATTCTATGGAAGCAATAGTAGTAGTAGTGGAGACCTGAATGGTATTATGGGTTTGGCCTGGCAATATTCTGAATATCCGATTCACCAGATGCACTGGATCAGGCTAGAGCTCATGATTTTAACGACTATTTTTGTTAGGTTTTCACAACTGATAATGGTACTGCGGAGATTAATCCTTCCTTTTACAGTCAGGATAACCGATTGCTAGGAACGCCTAATTTATCAGAGGCAGGTATCCTTTCACTCCTATTAGGCATTAATGAAAAGAAAAGTAGCGGTTCAGACGCAATTCCCAATAGCTTTTTGAAATGGTACGCGGAGTCAGTCAGCAAATATCTTTATCTCATATATTCCAAATCTTTGAAAGACTGTTAACTTCATGCTGAATGGAAAATTGCAAAAGTTACTCCCGTACTGAAATCGGGCAATGCAGCAGCTCCTAATTACCGGCCTATTTCTATCACTTGCACTTGCAGCAAAATAATAGAGCACATTGTATTAAAACTTTTGATAAGTTTTATTGAGTCGAACAATATCCTCCACATGAATCGGCATGGCTTTAGATCTGAATTATCCACTGTTATACACAGCTTGGCGAAACACTGCATGACCTGGCCCTCGGCATTAACGAGTGCATTCAAACTGACGTCATGTTTCTCGACTTCTCGAAGGCTTTTTACCGCGTCTCGCTCACTAAACTACTCCCTAAACTTAATTACATATTAGGTGACGGCCCAACTTACCAATGGATTACTAATTACTTAAATGGCCGCTACCAATTTGCACAGTACGGCTCTCACTCCTCCGACCTTGCTCCAGTGTTATCAAGCGTTCCCCAGGGATCTGTATTAGCTCCAGTTTTGTTTTTGATATTTATAGATGATATAACTAACTATGCTGATGTGAAACTCAGGCTCTTTGCTGATGACTGCATGCTGTTAGGTATAGCCGGACCCCACCGCGCCGGAGACGTCGCTCACCCGACACTCTCCCCGGATTCGTCGAAAAGAAGATCTACATCCCCTTCCCCTCTACATGGTTGTGGCGCCGTGGGTGATACCTCATCCCCCTCATCTACATGGTCGTGGCACCGTGGGTGCTACCTCATCCCCGCTTTACCGTGGGGTCCGGCCAAGAGGGGAGGTCACTCACCCGACCCTCTCCCCGGATTCGTCGAAAAGAGGATAGACTTCTTTCCCGTGCTCGGTATTGCAGGAGGAGGGGCCTTCTCTCTGTGCCTGTCACGTGTCATCCACGGAAGCAAGATCCCGCCCACACGATTGTAGAGAGCCTATTTAAGGGGCTCCGAAATGTACTTGTGAGAGACTTCATACTTCATACTTCATTCTCTTCTTATTTTCTTTCAACTACCTTTGAATAAGCAGTCCAAGTTTCGCACTAGCAAATTCTCGTCTCGCCCTTGCTCGGTCGCCATGGTCTACCGGATGCCTGCAGCTCGCCGACAACGCGACGCTACCCAATAAGTAATGTCGGTCGAGCTTCGATAGGCAGGCGTCGCTACTTCTCAGCAGCAATACGGTACGCAAGATACAGGTCACTTGCAGTGGGATCGCCTACCAATGCAACAAACAGGTTGTAACGGTGGGATCGACCCTGAGGTGCAAGAAACTGGCTGGCAGCGATTGGGATACGGAATCCTGGAGACCCCAACTTGGACGGCAACTACGAGATCGTAGCCTCTTCGTCCTGGCAACAACGTTCGGAAAGAAGGTGCCTGGATCATGACTGCATATGGTGAGTGCACGGCTTTTCTTTACTGAGATATCACTTGGCTTTTACGTATTTTTTGGAAAGTACATAGCAGTGATTTTTCTTTAAACCGTTGACGGAAGTTTGAGTATATCAAGGTTGTATAGAGTGAAGGTTTAGCAGCACTAAGGGCAGCCATGAACTTGAAGGCAACAAAGAAGCCGGAATTGTTGAGCTTGGCCAAAGAGTTGGTCCTCCAAGAGAAAGCTGGAGATCATTGAGGCGATCGAAGCGACCGGGGCAGACGACGAGGAACTGACGGAATGCCTCGAGAGCATTAAAGAGAAAGAAGAAGAGCGTAAGCGCCTAGAGAGAAAGAGGAAAAGGAAGAGCGTAAGCGCCTAGAGAAAGAAGAAAAAGAAGAGCGCAAGCGCCTAGAGGAAAAGGAAGAGCGCGAGCGGGCTGTACGTGAGGCAAGAGAAGAACGTAAGCAAAAGCACGAGAAAGCGGTAGCGGCATTGAAAAAACAGATACAATATTTTCAGCAGTTAAAGGAACAAAGACAACGCCTGTCTGAAAATTCTGTAGGCAGTACAGAGCAAGAGAATGAGGATGTATCTAGCAGACTTCCGCCAAAAGCCGACGAGAAAAGTATTGCCTGTGAGATTAACGGCCCAGTCATACTCGAACGGAAAGGGCTAGCTGCTAACGATTCCTTAGTGGCAACAGAGGCCTTTAAAGGCCAGAGTGAGAGCGACGAGGTGCTGTGCCAACAGAGGACTGCAGAGACAGCTAGGCCAGCTGCGAAAAAATTGGCACAGTTACCGCGCGTGTGCGTCGCATCTCATGGTAGCGAGGTCATTAGCGAGGTACATGATACTGCCGACTTGACAGACGCAAGCACCAAGGTCGAGTCAGAACTGCGTACCGAAGTGAGGTGCCAGCTGGACGATGCAGTTGAGAGTAGTTCTCGGGATGGCGAGCTCCGTAGCTCACAAGAGAACAACTGCATGGTTCAGGGATCGGTGCGGCTCTCCCCCCAGTCTAGGTAGCCTAGAGATGGATGATTTAATTAGGAATCAACCGGACTGTGCACGTGAGGCAGCGTTCGAGACCAACGGGCTGTGTGTTGGTGCACAGCGTGAGCTGGCCAATGCAGTAGAGGGCAGTTCGCAAGAGTGAGAGTTGCATAACTCGAGTAAAGCCTGCTGCATTGTTCCAGAGTCGGTTGAGCTGTCCGCCAGTCGAGGCAAAGTGAGGGTAGATTTAAATGATAATCACTCAGACTGTGCGGGTCAGAGACCGATCCGGGCCGATCAGATGTGTAACGGCCAGCACGAGAAGCCAGAAGGCTACATGAAGGAGCAGTCAAAGAAAGCGCCGCAGAAAGAAGCGCCGTAAGGATCGGAATGCGATGGCTAAAGTAGCAAAGCCAAAGACGGCAACAGGCGCGAAAAGGCAGAGCGCAGCGAAAAGAAAGGTGCGGTCATCACGGACGATGTTGACGCCTCAAACACGTTCGAGCCACCGGTCAAAAGGGGACCGAGAAGCATGTTCTGCAAGGACGCGGAAGAAGGGCACGGGGCAGTTAAATTCCTCGTCGCTCCGTCGTTCTTTTCAAAGCTCAGCGTGCAGTACAAAGAGGCGCAAGGTGGCAAGACGAGACCAGGTGGGGTGTAGCGACGCGGTCAGTCGAGGTCATGCTCAAAGCGGCGCTCCAGGACGCAAATTGGCAGCGGACTCTAACGTCTTGGGAGAGCTGATAGTGAGTCAGCCCTTTGTTTCTCCGTAGCCAGAGTAGCTTTCGGTCCGCGACCCCCTCGAGTACGGCTCAAATTATGAGTCAGTCAAAAACGTTTGAAACGGGAGACCAAGGGAGCTTCCATAGAAAGGAAGTGTTTTGTTTTATTTTTGAACATTTTGAAATTTTCGCGATTTGAGACTAGGAATTCCTTTCAATATGTAAGGTAGGAGCTTTGTGTTTTAGTTTGAAAAGCTCCATGATTTGAAAGATGCCTTTTAGGTAAAAGTTTATTCTCGCGAAGTGTTCATTTATAAGTAGATAGCTTTCACTTTTGTGTGTAAGTAACCTGAGTGTCAAGGTTATCGTTGAGAGGCCTATGGTAACGTGTGTGTGTTTTAGTTAACTTTCTTCTTATGCGCCTTTAATTTCTAAGGTTAAGCGCGTAAGTTTTCAGTGAGTGCATGATTTGCACCGAGAAGCGTCCTTAGTTCCTTTAGCATTGTCCTGTGTGGACGGAAGGAAGCATAATTATGACTGGGTTGCTCGTGTGTGTTGAGGGCAGCCGTATTCTGACTTCTTTAGTGAGCGTGCGTAGAACGAGTTATTATCAGAGTTCTGCGGAGTGCGTAAGTTACGCAATTTTAGTAGCTCGTTTAAGCTACGTGTCCTGTAGGGACTAAAGGAAGAAACGTGAGTAGGCGAAATGATAAGTTTGCCTACGACGAAAGTATGCGTTCTAAATAGTGACCACAAGGCTAGCGCGCTTGTGATTGCGTACTTGTGAAGATGGCCACACTGTTCAGTGGCACCAATACGTGCGACAAGTACGCCACTGCGATATGTTGGAAACATGCGGTTCGTGTAGTTCGGGCGGTGCAGAAGCTAATTGCTATATCGCTGGTTCAAGAAGGGTACGCTTAACGGCAATGCCGACGGTTTAAGTCGTTGCCCCTAGAGTATCGAAAGGCTCATACTCATCCGGGTTTCCGTGGCGTTTTGTCGTGCATTCATATGTTTTTTGAAGTGAAGCCGATTGTTAGCTGATTTTAATAACCACGTCCTAACGCTTCAAGAAATGGCTGGTTTTAGTGTTGAGGGGGGGAGGACGCGCGCAGGAAATGGGAAAGGTGTAGGGGTTTTCTTTTTTTGTTAAAAGCCGGGTGTGTCTTGGGGGAGAGTGGCCTTGTGCTCGCTGCTTTGTGGTTGTGGGTCTGGCACTGTTCTGTGGTGATTGCTTGCCCACGCAGGAGATGAAAAATGGCAAGGACCTGCTTGCAAGACGAACTTCAGCGGACCGGACTAGGGAGAAAATGTCAAAGAGCGCCACGAGGACGGATGACCACTCCCCGGAATCTACCTGCTACGAACGAAGGGTTCGTGACCTGTACGGAGAATCCTGAACCGAAACGCAGATCCCTCGTACAGCGGCTGCTGGCCTCTACACGTCGGGATCTTCCTCCCCCGCTGGAGAGTGTTAGGTATGGCCGGACCCCACGGCGCCAGAGAGGTCACTCACCCGACCCTCTCCCCGGATTCGTCGAAAAGAGGACCGACATCCCCTTCCCCTCTACATAGTCGTGGCGCTGTGGGTGATACCTTATCCCCCTCATCTACATGGTCGTGGCACCGTGGGTGATACCTCATCCCCCTCATCTCCCATGGTCGTGGCACCGTGGGTGCTACCTCATCCCCCCCTTACCCCCTCTTGGCCGGACCCCACGGCGCCGGAGAGGTCACTCACCCGACCCTATCCCCGGATTCGTCGAAAAGGGGATCGACTTCTCCTGCCCGTGCTCGGTATTGCAGGAGGAGGGGCCTTCTCTCTGTGCCTGTCACGTGTCATCGACGGAAGCAAGATCCCGCCCACACGATTGTAGAGAGCCTATTTAAGGGTCTCCGAAATGTACTTGTGAGAGACTTCATACTTCATACTTCATTCTCTTCTTATTTTCTTTCAACTACCTTTGAATAAACAGTGCAAGTTTCGCACTAGCAAATCGTCTCGCCCTTGCTCGGTCGCCATGGTCTACCGGATGCCTGCAGCCCGCCGACAGCGCCACGTTACCCTATAAGTAATGTCGGTCGAGCTTCGATAGGCAGGCGTCGCTACTTCTCGGCAGCAGTACGGTACGCTATCCTAGAGTACGCAAGAGACAGGTCGCTACCAGTGGGATCGCCTACCAATGCAAGAAACGGGTTGTAACGGTGGGATCCCCCTGAGGTGCAACAATGCTCTATAATGAAGTACGACACCGCGATGGCCACGTGAAATTAAATAATGCCTTGAATAAAATAGCTCAATGGTGTGTAGATTGGCAAATGACAATAAACATTGATAAAACCGTATTCATGTCCATTACAAATAAAGCGTGTAAGCTTGATTTTCCAAACCACTTTAACGATGTCACACTTCGAAGTGTAAACCAGTGTAAATATCTAGGTCTCATAATATCGACTAATATCAGCTGGATAGAGCACGTGCGTCAAGTGTCAAAGCATTACACAAACTGGTTATTAAACGGGCCTTGTCATATTCTACACATGAAACAACGCTTCTTGCATACGTCACTTTTGTCCGCCCAGTCTTAGAATACGCCAGTACTGTCTGGTTCCCTCACACTGCGAACGATATCGCCATTTTGGAAAGGACGCAGCGGAAAGCGGTGCGTTTTATTTTTAACAGATACGGACGCCTTGATTCACCTACTGCTCTGTTACAGCGTGCTGGTCTAGCTACCCTTGAAAGTCGGCAAAGCTTTTTGGCTCAGATTTGTATACCAACTATTGCAGAGATCATTTCGTATAAACCGCGACTCGTACTATAAATTTCATGATACCAGACCGACCAGAAGACGGCATGCATGGGAACTTGTAGAATATCCGTTTATTGATAATACGTTTCGTTATTCTTTCTTCCCACGCTCAGTTCGTGAATGGAATGCACTGGATGTAGTCCCAAAACAGCAGCCAACACTAGCAAAGTTTATGGATTTTATTGAACATGCTGCATGAGCCTAAAAGTTGTAAGTAACCAAATTGCTTTCGCCATGCAATCCATCCCGATTCAGCTTGTGATAGGAAAGCACTTGCCTACACTTTTTGTTCTGTGCATATTGTATTTGAATGATGCCTTCTACAGTGCATTTTTTTCTGGTTTTCCTGCTGGCTGATATACATTGGTTGCGTTGTGTGTATTGATGCGACTTGTTGTATATATATATCGATATATATATCTATGTTGAACCACTTGGCCTGCTGATCAGATTGTCGGCAACGCCGACTGTGTTCGCCGTATATATATATATATATATATATATATATATATATATATATATATTGGTGGCGAGGAGTTACGGAGTCGCCATGCATCGGAAGCGGCTCGCTGGCGTAGTATGAGGTGATCACGCGACGCGCTCCTCATAGGTTTTGCTGTCAGCGCTCACTGAAAACACCACGCGCAAGCTCTCCCGGACATTTCTGTAAGTACTTTCGAAACGAGAGAAGTTTTTTTACTATCTAAATAATAATCTTGGGCAAACTGAAAGCACAGAATCGTTTAGAGATGCTATCTCTTTACGGAATACGTAAAGTGAACGCCACTGCGCGCGGTCGCCGCGATTGAGTCTCGCGAACCGGCTTCTTGCGTGAAAGTAGCCAAACAGTGAGAGTAATCTACGTGAAATATGTTGTTAAAGTGGGCTGTCTGTATAACCAAATGGGGTATAACAGAATGAAGCCTCAATGCAGCGATCGCACGGGTTCGCCGCGACCGACTGCGCGTCTGCATGTTTTGCTGCACAATGTTTTGCTTTCGCTGTGAGCTCGTTTTCGCAACGTGCCATGAGCTTTAGGTCGCAGAATATGAGCATTTGACAGTATACAAGCAACCATAGTTGCGTGGGCGCTATCAGAGCTGTTCAAAATAATTTCATTGTAGAGGCTTCGACGCATGCGGGGACTCTGATGTGCCGTCACGACGATTCAATCTTTTTCTTCTAAATTCTTGGACGTTTCCATATTATTTTCTGAGTTGCGCCGCACTGCATGTTTATCGGTGTTCTCAGTGTGCGATTCCCGCTGCTTCTTTTGTAATCCAGTGAAATAATTCATAACACGTACAAGCATGACCATATGCCATGCCTTTTTTTAATGTGCGTCTTACCGCTCCCTTTCCATTCCAGTGAACTTGCCAGGATCTATAGCATCGACAAGTTCATAGACCAAACCGTCATCACATTAGTCGGACAGCGGACTCGGGCGAGCGTCTCAGCGCGCGTTTTTCGAACATCGCAGACCCGGCGCCGTAGCAGAAATCTTCCTCGCGTCTGTGCTTGCTGCATACCCGAGTTGTAGCCGATGACTGTTTGCCGGTTTTATGTTTCGCGAGCCAAGCTTCACGCAGCTTCTTGTCCTCCGGCTACGTGTGAGTAAGACTGACACCGAGCTCCGTTGCGTACGTCCGGCGCTGCGGCACCGAGCAGTAGCCTACCATGTTGCGCGCCTTCAAAGGCAGCCACTACCTATTCTAGTGCTTTCAAGCGTTCTATAGGAGACAATCGAAGCGGGAAAATGTCGCCACTAAATGAGGACCGCAGCGTACAAGGAATTTAACTCTCGTTTTCAGCTCGCTTCGGCGCTCTCGAAGCAGCCTACGCGGCCGCTATGTCCACGTGATCCCTAATAGCACGTCAAGCCGACGGTGGCGCCACCTTTTCCAGTAGTGGAGCTCGAGACCAATACATAAAGCTGACCCACTTGGCCTGCAGATCAGATTTTCGACAATCGCCGACTGTGTTCGGCGTCATTGTGCTTTGAGTGTAACTTGCTTTTGATTGCACAAGTTCCGCCCAATGAAACACTAGTTTCATCATTAACAGTTCAGAAAAATCGCTGGTGTACTCCACAACGTATTAAAGCTTTCACGTCGCGCATACGTGAAATCAGATTACACAAGGCTCGGCGACAACCAGACAGCGGTTAGAACCATCGATGCCATTTGAGAAACTTCCGATACATGCAGGCGTGTCCTGCTCTGTGCGACAACATCTGTTAGGCGGTGAAACGTGGTCACCTGATAAAGATAAGCAAGTACGCTTGGACAGGTTTTACAATGGACCCTGCCAGATTACACAAGCACCATCTAAGCGCTACGGTATATGACGCAAGGTGTGCGAGAACATTGCTCTCCCAATTAGAGATCTGAGCGTTAGTTGCGTTAGCGTCCTGCCACCATCAAGAATGAAAATAGTTGCCTAACCAGTGAAGCAGAGCCGACATGCGAGTTACAATGAAAAACACCGAAATTTAAGAATGAGTGTCTTGTCCAACTTTGGGTAATACTTGGGTATTACGCGGCAAAATCAGCTTGCTATTGTGAGGGAGGCTGTAGTGAAAGGTTTAGGTTTCGCACACTCTTAAAGTAGTTGCACCTTCTGGTGTGTAAATTTCTCCCACAACAATAGTAGTCATCTGCCTTGCCCGGTACTTCCAGTCACGAACGACATGTGCATTATCAGCGTGACATAGCATTCTCGACAGGAAAGTAGCGAGCGCAGAGTTTTCTAGAATGGATAGGCAAGCAAAACATGACGATTATCGTTCTGTGCCAACTATACAGCCCAAAGGGTGCAACACCGTCGTACTTGTATTCGTAAAACCGATGGATTTCCAAGAGACGGAAGGCTGTACTGAAGTAATTGATCATTGATGGTAGTTGAGTTCAGTGATCATAACGCAATCATCCGCAGAGAACCTCACTTGAACATGAACTTAAAATTGTTGCACTGCGAAAGCAATGTGATAATTAAAACGTACAAATATTAGGGTCTAGGAACGCTCCCTTTAGGAACGCCTGATAACCGGGTAATGGGTTAGACCCAAAGTGTCAAAACAAGGTCAGAAGCTCCACTAAATCAAATATAATCAACCTATCCGGTTTTGTCTAAGTTAGTGTAAAAAGAAGGAACAACCGTTACCAGCTGTGCGACTGCGCAAAACCTTTTCCTAAAAGAGTGATGTAGAGGGTGGTTTACATAATTTAATAATAGAGAAATTTGCAAGTAGGACATTCGAATAAGGTACTTACCGGCGGCAGCCGCGTCCGCTGCTGCCACAATGATGAGTGCGGGGACAACGAAAAGATAATGAAACTAGTTAACACGAATATCAGTGGTAATTCTCGCACATATTAAGTTCTCAATCGAACATCTCCAGCAATTTTTGCTGCTTGGAACTGTTCAAGCCCTCTCATAGATCTCTGCAGTCACTACAGAATGGCTTGATACTTAAACAACTGAAGATACACGGAACGGTGCAAGATATCCGCTTATTTGTGAAAGAAAAATGCGTTGCTCTCTCTTTGTGCCCTCTGTTCGCAGAAACAGCAGATGGCGTTCTTTTGATATTAACCCAATTATAGAAATGGGGGAAAACTCGTACATTCTTCTGAATGAGCTTAATGTGTTAAGGTCGGAAGCTTCATAAATCAACCTGTCCTGTCTTATCTAGGTTATTCAAAAGAATGAACAACTGTTACTAACTACGTGGCTGTGTAAAACTTTTTCATAAAACAGTGCTACAGAAAAGAAAACACGCCCTTGTCTATTAAATACTGAGTCCACTCAAGCATCGTACGAAGAATTTATTAAAAGAAATCTTTAAGTGGCACACTCGACTAAGCTACTTACCAACAGCTGCAGTGGCTCCGGCGGCTATGATGAGTGCGAGGAGAAGGAAAAAAATAATGAAACGAATTAAAACGATCATCAGCTGTAATTCTCCTATAATAATTTCTGACAACATCTCGAGCAAGCTGTGCTGCTTGATATCGTTCAAGCATCTTCAGAGATCGCTGTAATCGTATCAGAGTGATTTTATACGGCAATCACTGAAGATACAAGGAACGGCGCACGATATCCGCTTGTTTGTGAAACAAAAAACGGCTGCGCTGCTCGCTCTCGATGCCCCGTGTCAGCAGAAAGAACAGTGCGTACTAGATTTAGTTCGAAGTAGGAATAAAACCTGTCAGTGTCCGTAAGAACACCACTAGGCTATAGCGTTTTTGGAGCTTTATTTGTTTCTTATTTTAAGACAGCCTACGAGACTTATTTCGAATCACTGCGCAAGAGACGTTATGTAAACGGACATCGTTTGTAAGCAGAACAAGTGGCATTCGTTTAATGAAAATATTCGTTCAATATATGTGGCATATACCACATACGTTCATATACGTTCAATATATACCTGTGGCATAGATGGGCGGTTCAGCGTGAAGCGCCGAGCGACCTTATTCCCAGAAGATGCCAATTAGAGCGTTGCTCAGCCTGCCTATTGGATGCACACTCGTTGCAGCATACTGACCATTTAGTTGTTACCTATGTCAGTGCATCTTGCAGTTCCCCACACTACGTCATGACTAAGCAGGCTGCACCAGGAACCCCTCTTCGTGACTGTGCCGCCATATTCATCACGACACTGATAAGCAGAGCTGTCGTAGGCGAGCGCCTCTGAATGCGAGCAGACTATACAGTAGGCAGTGGACCCAGCTGCGCACATGTGTACGGCGCTTGCTATGTGCACGGCGGGGCTGGAGTGCGCGCTCGTTCTCGTGCGCTCCCGCCTTGTTGTGCCACGTGTTGTGGGGTTGCTTTGTCCCGCAAGAACAATCGACAAATCCAAGCGGCGAATTTCGGAGCGTTAACACCTCGATACTAAACAATGTCTAACAAGGAGTTCGAGAGGCGGGGAGGTAGGTTGGCCGGGAGTACAGCGCGCAGGCGTAGCTTACGTGTGGCCTACTTTCGCATGCTCAAAACTACTCCGAGACTCGCCAGCGATGACATTGATAAGCAGTGCAGTGAAAGTTTCATTCCTGCATATATACAGGCGCGCGCGTCCGAGCAGATTGTAACAGGCTTCTTCGTCAAGAACTTAATCCTTGTCACAAAATTTCCGTCTAGATAACCACCTCAAATAATATACAACAGGAAGCGCACTGATATAAGCACCCTTCTTGATTGATGTGAGCTATCGGCCTAATAGGCACAGGGCGCATGCAGTAATGCCTAGTAGCGCGCCGAGTCTCAGAGTCCCACGAACGGCACCTGTAAGAACACTGGCATGCGATCGAGACGGCGTTGCGAACAACGTCCCTAAAAGGTAAGCGGCATTCCTCCTCGCCCGGCCTCTCCTTGTCCTGGCCTTCTGGCAGCTCGTCCTTTGGTCGCCCGCTCAGAAGCCGCGCATAGTGTTACACGAGATGAGACATAAAAACCGCTGTTGGGTGTTTGCTCATAAATTTTTACCACATTTAAGGCGTTATTTTGTGCTGTGCTAGAAGAGATGGAACGCTGTGATACTGGTAGAAGCAGATGTTTTTTGTGCTTTTTTTGCGCATAACTGCGCGCTTGTCTTGCTGCTTCGCGTTGGCTGTCTGCTTCCAGTTAAGAGAAGGCTTTTGAGGCTGGTTTGGTGGGCAAATTCCATTCGGTGTCGAGTACTAGCACAAAAATCAGAATTCTTTGTCTCGCCAATAGTGTGTACCTAGTGTACACGATGTGTATATACATTCCAGAGCTTTTGTTTGAGTGTTACGACGTCCACGGTTATGCATTGTACTCGTAGGCAAAAACTGCCACGGCTTGCACATATCAACCCGCATCGCGAGTTATTTCTATTGCATTGATTTCTAAAGGCAATTACCCGGGCTGAAAGTGCTGCGATGAAGGTTTCGCCGGTACACGAGAAAGGAGGTGTGCTTCCGTGTGTGCGGCACTATGCAGCTACCGATTGAACAACTCGGATGCGTTTGCGCTGCTCGAAGTGCATACGTGTGTACTTGCGATTATCCAATCCACTGCCGTGTGTCCAGCTTGTGCTGTGTCGCAACTTAATCATCTCTATACTATAATGACCGAACGCAACGCGCGTCCCATATTCCCCTGAATAACTCGAGCGTCATGTAGAAACTTAACTATTGTCTTTTTGTCATGACGCTGGCATCTCTTTATGCAGTGAAACTGGCCCTGTGCTTTCATGATAGACTGGGGCCGCTGGCTCTCAAGCGCAAACGTTACAGTGGAACATTTACTTCATTTGTGAACAAACCGTATGCAAGGACGAAAGTTTCACATAGAAATGGTTTCCATCAAGGAGCGCTTTCCCCCATTGCGCAGTTCCCAGTCAATGAGGCCACAAACTCGAGCACCACTTTGCAGTCCTGCGGAGACTATATATTTTCAACGCCTAGAAAAAGCATGGACTGACAAAGCTACGCAATCTGAGTACGTTTCCAGCACGATATATGACAGAACAGCCTACGCACTCCATAGCTTCACACACCTGCTGACAATAGCGCGATCCCGAAAACAAATCGCCGTTAACAAAGGAAAAAGCTCCGTTCGTACACCTTTGCACATACATTTCTTTTAAAATCAATTCTTGACAAAACAAGAACCGAGATCTTCAATGACGCGGTGGGCCACGAAACTTAGCCAAAACATCCGAAATCCCTCGCGAAAGCGTCGCAGCTAAAACTCGAGCCCAACTGCTATGGTGGTGAGTGCGCCGAGACGCGGAAAGAAGGGAAATAGAGCAAAGGGCTTGAAAAATGCCACGTGACGGCGCTCAACCAATTGGGAGATGCAGACCTGCCTCCTCGCGTGCTCCTCGCAGCAGCGGCGGCGAGAAGTGTGTCGCTACCTTTTAGTTTTATTCAGGGACTTTAGTTGCGAAGGGTACAGGGCACTTCCAACCGCAAAAGCAGCAATAATTTCCAAAGAAATAGTCCTCCTCCTCCTCCTTTATGCAGTAATATAGAAATGCGGTTTTGAATGCCAGGCGAGCCGCGAAACATGTTCCTGTGTCAGTTCTTGAGAAAAGTCACCGCTTGTTAAGGCAAGTCACATTCAGGAGCTCGCGTATTGTATACAAGGGAATCGTCTACACAACGACGGCGAATTGCGACGAAAATTCCCCCCGTTAACGAAGTCGCCGTGGCAGGCTACTATGTACGACTGCAGCAGTTGACTTGCACATGTTATTGTGGTGCCCGTTCACATTGTCCTGTATTTAGGCATGCAGGATGGTGATGACACGCAACGTCCTGACGAAGGGAGACCATTTTATTTTAGTTACTGACTTTTGGGTTGGGTCAACTGATATTTGCGTGTGAGCCAACGTGAAAAGCCAGGTGCGCCAAATTGAAATTTGAGGGTGGCCCAACTTAAAATTTGGACATCGGCAGAATTAAATTTGGCGGTTGGCCTGCTTGAAATTAGAACGTAGGCAAACTGAAATTTGGGGTTAGGCAATGTTCAAATCTCGGGATGGAACAAGGAAAATTTGGGGCTCGCCGGGGGCGGGCCAACTTAAATTTGAGGACGGGCCGTTTGAAACCTGGGGTCAGGCCAAGTTGAAGTTTGGGAGCGGGGCAACCTGAAGTTTTAGGGGGACCCTATGTCCAGTTGATCGCTGCCCAGCGTCCTTCGGGTTAAGACCCACCGGGCAAGCGAGGACCTTAATACGCTTGGCGCGTTTTCATTTGTCCTTACCGAGGCGCCGTCAGAGCGCAGGCTAGAGTTTCCGTAGACAAGGACAGCGCGTACAACAAGTTTGCGAGAGGGACAGCAAGGGTTACATGGCGCATTACCGCCTAGACAAGAAAATGCCTGTGCGCCCCGAAGCGACGTCATCACTACGTCACGTGGATATGGCCACCGCAGGCGGCGGTGACATTCATACCATGGGTGCGCTTGGAGCGTTCTTGCACGAACGTTTGCCCCCGTGGTGGCACTGTGCCCGTGGCGCGCTGGACCACAGTCTTCCAGCGCGGCCGTTGCGCGGGCATGTTCAGACGCGTTTCTAGGCTTGCCTGTGTCGCGTGCTTTTCGGCCGCCTTGTACGGGGCTGCGCTGCCTGGCTGCCAGGCCATGGTCTCGAAGATTTGCGTGCGCTAATCTTGAAGGCCATAAATCGCAGTGCGCCTGAGAGTATCTTGCCATACCTATAGATGACGCTCGCCTCGGACGCATCGCGGCCAACACAAGAGGCCGCGTTTTTACCAAGCATAACGTTCTACGCCAGCGTTTCCCGGTAAACATTAGGGCTACATAAGCTGCAGTTGCCGGAAAGCGTGAGAAGAACTCGTGGACTTAGGCATGCTCCCCCATAATCGCTCACTCTCCCTACCTGCTGTCTCAAAATCCTGCGCGGGAAAACGGACAGGATGGCACTTGCTCTGCATTACAGTTCGGACGACAGCAGGAATAAATCGCATTGCGGTTTAATTTTGACGCCTCTTCAAGCCAGCGTAGCCTGTGTTGAGAAGGGGGTGCAAAACGATTTGCTCCTGTCGTGCGACTTCACTGTTCATCCCCGACTGATCGACGCAGAGCGAATGTTACGAACAAATACCGTTAAGTACATACGTTCGCAGAACGAATTCAAACTAGACCTACGTTATGAAGTACCATTTGTTCAACAGAGCCATTTCAGTTGCCCTTGTGCCCTGCCGTGAAGGTACACAGCAGGCCGGACTGGCAATGTCCGAAGTTGCTGGGTATGAGCAGTGCACGCTTGCAGCGTCATCCTTGCGAATATCGAAAGTTTGCCGTAAATTTTGCGCAACTCTTATGTATAATAAGATGAAGCTTGAGCTCTTAGGCTTCTGTAAAATACGTGGAAAATAAGCAATCCTATTTCTAGCCAGCGACGGCACCTATTTCAGGTTTCCGGCAGTCAAAATTGAAAGATAAAATCTAGAGACCATTTGTGAATCAGGCCGTTAATTAGTACAGAAAAATTGCTTAATGTCGCAAATTTTCAGGTAAGGTATCAAATTATCGAGAGTGAAAATGACAGCGCAATTGCATCTCATAGTACCTCTAATTAAGATCAGTTTGGTGTAATATACAGGACTACAAAATAAGCCACTATTAGGCGAGTCGCACAATGGCAGAACCTTAAACATTGTAACAAATTCACATCACATAAATCATATTAAATTTATCTGCATTGAGAGTTCTGACAGATCCAATATCCATAACTGCAATTATCTGTTCTAGGTGCCCAGGAGCGCATTTGTAAGCTTCGTGCTGTTTTCCAATCTTGCGAACTTCGGAAACTTTTGTAAGAATTCAAAGACTTAAATATATATACCACTTCCAGCAGTCACTAGAATATTTATTAAACATATGAATACTTAGTAAAGTATGAAGATAATAATAAAAATGAAGATAATTAATTTATTCGGGCAAATCATACTGGCGGTACTGCATGTTTCCATAAATCGGAGAATAGTAAAAAGCTCTTGTCGCGTACTTCCATTACTGCTATCTCAAAAAACTATTTCTGCATAATAAGCGGCGTTGGAGTTTGTGCCGAGCAAAAGCTTTCAAAATTTGGAGGTAGGACGCTCGAGCCAGGGTACTTACCCTTCTGAGCCCCGGCCGCAACGGCTAATATGAGGGCAAAGAAAATGATTTAAAAAGTGAAACGAAAAAACGATATATCTCATTTTAGTCGAACATAATTAACATTTTCTGCTTCTTTTTCATGTCGTATTAGCTGGATGGCGTCCGTGTTATGGAGCCGTGATAATGACTCGTTTATTACGAAGTTATAGGGCTTAGATGTACTTCACGGGTATGGGAAAGCTGCTTACTTTAAATAAGAGCAGGAACCTTAATATAAAGTTTACAGTGCGTCTGAAGCTTCGGGATGACGTGCTCTTTTATTAGCGGTGTGGGAGAGCCTGGGGGGGGGGGGGCGAGGTCTGCCGATATTTTGATCGGATGAACAGCTTTGCACTGTATCACCTCGAGGGCGCCAATGTTCGTTCTTGTGCAAAAGTCCCAAGTAATGTACGCGTATTGCGATTTATATCCTGTGGTGGATGAATCAGCTAAATGTTGAATTATCGTGGGGCATGCTTTAGTTTATGGCTTAGTAATGCAGTTCACGAAATGCTGAGTCGCAAATGTCACACATATGCGAGTTCGAACATAGGTTTCTTATAATTTCCGTACCTCATAATCAGACTGTGGTTCTAGCAAGTAAAACCTCGCAGTTTAACTTGGTTGTAGTTACACCTTGATCACTTTAATTCATCGACATGATTTGTCAAGAGTCTGCCAACAGACGCAAGGCTGTACCAAAAGTAAGTTTTGATTGGCGGAGTGATTTTAATGACATAGTCTGCAAACAGCCTGAATTGAACTTTAATTTGTTCAACTAAGTTAGCAATGTCACCAATAGAAAGTGACAATATTGTAAGGGTCGTAGAACGGTCTCTTGACATGAGCCCGAAGAAACGGGTATTGAGCTGCACACGCAGAACTGTCGATAACAACAAACTGAGCGCGGTTAGTTAAATATGCTGTAACTCAACTAACCAGGAAAGAGGGAGAACAATCTATAAGCTTACCATTTGAAAAACATATAAAACCAAAAGAAATATCCAGGAATCAATCTGTCCTGCTTTATCTAGGATACTGGCAAAAGAGTGAAAAAGCGTCACCAACTGCGGATCTGCTGAAAGCCCTATCAGAAAACAGGGCTGCATAGGGGAAAAGAACCCTTTGTCTTTGAAATACTGAGTTAAAAAAGTTTCCGACATTGTGCTCAAGCACGTTCGAATGAATAGGACACTCGACTGAGGTACTTACCCGTTGGTAGTCCAGTGGCCGCGGCTATGATCGGTGCGAAGACAACGTCAGAAAAA
Source organism: Dermacentor variabilis (assembly GCF_050947875.1). Taxonomy (NCBI): domain Eukaryota; kingdom Metazoa; phylum Arthropoda; class Arachnida; order Ixodida; family Ixodidae; genus Dermacentor; species Dermacentor variabilis. The sequence continues at coordinate 79,005,097 of NC_134576.1, read as the reverse complement.
TAAGAAAGAACGAAACGAATTAAAAAGAATATCAGTGATTATTCTCGCATATCGTAATTTTGCAGCCGGGACATATTTATCATGTTGGGCTTCTTTATACCGTTCTAGCTATCTCAGACATCGCTATCATCACATAAGAATGGTTTGATAATATGATAACTTATAACATATGACAACGTGCTGTGCAATATATCAGCATATTTAAATAAGAACGGATTGCATTGTTTGCTCTCGATGGCCTCATCTAACAAACTCCGCTTGAAAATCTCATTTGCCTTTAATATATCTGTTGTCACTCGCTGGGCAGGCCGATCGCTCGCATGCACAGCGCAACAATTTCGGCGGTTTCGTCGCTGACATCTTTTAAACCAATCAAAATAAAGCAATCGGCAGCAAGGGCCCTTATGCCTCCGACGAGACGCCTCGGATTCCACGCCACGAACGAGAACGTTGAGTGCAGCACAAAGCGAAAGAGCCGCCGTGAACCGGGGTGTCGTTGCCATATTTGCTTATTTGGAGAGTGCTTCCAGCACGACTGTTAGATTCTGGAATGGCGAATAGGCAAAGGGGCGACCGTAGCCGTAGGTGCCGTAGAAACCTGGGTGTCGTTACCGTATTTGCTTATTTGGACAGTGTTTCCAGCACGACTATTAGATTCTGGAGTGGCGAATAAGCAAAGAGGGGCCAGTAGCCTGCTGAGGAAGCGCGCCGTTTATGGCCGCGGTAAGAGCACTAGCACTGGCTGAAGATTATTATGGAAAAGACTAAGATAATGATGAATAGCCGGGCAAGGGAACTAGAGTTCAAGACCACCAGTCGGTCTCTAGATTCTGTAAAGGAGTACGTTTACCTAGGTCAATTCGTCACAGTGAACGCTCATCATGAGAAGGAAATTCATAGCAGACTAAAAATGTATTAGATTGGATGCGGCAGACATTGTCAGCTCCTGACTGGAGGCTAGCCATTATCATTGAAAAGGAAAGTGTAATACGAGTGTAATTTACCAGTGCTGACATGTGGGGAAGGGACTTGGAGACTGAACAAAGAAGCTCGAGAACAACGAGCGCGCAAAGACAGATGGAACGAAGATTGCTAGAGATAACGTCTACTAGACGGAACTACTAGACTACTACTACTACTACTACTAGACTACTACTACGTCTACTAGACTAGACGGAAAGAGAGCAGTTTGGATCAGAAAGCAAACGGGTATACACGATATTCTGACATTAAGAGGACATGTAATGGGCAGGTCATGTAATGAGCGGGTTTGATAACCGTTCGACCATTAGGGTTAGAGAGTGGACACCAAGAGAAGGGAAATGCAGTCGTGCACGGCAGAAAACTCGGTGGAGCGATGAAATTGGTAAATTCGCGGGCGCAGGTGGGAATTGGTTTCCGCAGGACAGGGGTAATTGGAGGTCGCAGGGAGAGGCCTTCGTCCTGCAGTGGACATAAAACAGGCTGATGATGATGAGGAGGAGCAGGATGATGATGAAGAAGAGCACTGGCTTGAGATTCTTGCGGTGGAGCGAAGCGTACGCGTGGCTTCCTCCCAGCAAAAGCAAGGAGATCCTTCTTTCCTCCTCGCGCAATAAGGAGCACTGCGGTTTTGAAGGCCTGCCCAGCCGGAAAACGGATGTTTTGTAGGTCAGCTCTTGGGAAAGCTCGTCGCTTGTCAATGAAGGTTACGCTTGTGGGCTCACGTAGTACACAAAGTGGAAAAGGAGTTGCTAATTGCGATCTAAATGCGCCCGGTAAACAAGGCTCACCGTGGTATAGGCTACGGCGTAGAACAATTATTTTACGCTGCCCGTTAACAGTGTCGCGCTTCAGCTATGCTGGCGAAACTGAACATATTTGCCACGAAGGGAGGCAAACATTTTTGTTTTGTTTATTGCACTAACATATCGATCTAAAAAAATCTGGCTCATCAAGAACTGGCTTCTTTCAAAAGGAGGAAGGGAAAATAATGTGTCTGTTTTAAGCAGTTTTATTAAATATAAAGCTGGTGTAAAATTTCTAATTTCAAGAAAACAACTTTCACGTTTACAACTCTGTAACTCGGCAATAAAAATATGATTGCAATTCTTTCAATTGCATCCATGGTAAATCTGAATCAGAGCAATTGGATGTAAGATACATGGCTTTCAAATACACCACTAATAAATGAGTCTCCTCTGGATGTCTTGACGGATGCAATGCACAGAACTGCGTTATTTGTTCTACGCGGAGAGCTGGGAATTTGCTGACTTCGTGTTCCATTGTATCAATTTCCATTATCAATTTCTGGCAATTTTTTTGAAAACTCGAAGCCATCCACTCGAAACCACAAACCACTTTCCTCCTCGTGCAATTAACGGCACTGCGGTTTTCAAGGCCTGCCCAGCCGGAAAATGGATGTTTGTGCGTCAGCTCTTCGGAAAGGTCGCTGCTTGTCAATGAAGGTTACGTTTGTGGCCTCACGTAGTACATAAAGCGGAAAACGAGTTGCTAGTTGCAATAGGCTAACGACTTACAAGTCCAGCAATTATTTTAAGCGGCCCGTTAACAGTGTCGTGCGTCATGTATGCTGGCGAAACCACACATAGTCGCCACGAAGGGAGACAAACATTTTTGTTTTGTTTATTCCACTAACATGTCGATCTAAACTGGCACTAGAATTTACCGTTCTCTCAAATGGCGCCATTCCTATATTTCTTTATCTTATTTTTCTATCTTCATACGTAATAAAAGCATTCATTTGTACGGCAAATGCTGATCATATTGGCAGTGATGCATATTTTGTTGGATCTGAGAAGAGTAAAAAACTTACAAAGTGCGCATATTTCCTTAAAATCAGCCAAGGGGCTATCTTACAGAAGCATTTCTGCGTTTACGTGTGTTTGAATAGCGCCGCGTTGGAGTTGGGGTTGTGCTGAAGCATTGCTAATATAGGCGTAGAAAGAGAAATTTGAAGGGGGCACCACTCGTGCCAGTGTACTTACGGGCGCCAGCCACGACGGTAGCGACGGCTGAGTGCGAAAACAAGGAAAAAAGAAAAGAAGAATAAGAGGTATCGATTATTTTTATCGCATATCTTAATTTACGAGTCGAACATCTTTAGCATTTCGTGCTCCTTATGTAAATCTGGGGGTTTTAAGTAAGACGAGGAACCTTACTCTTCGTTTTACGCCTCGTCTGAAGCGTTCGGATTAGTGCTCTGGGGGAGCCTGTTTACCCATATTCTGAACGCGGTGTTAAATGTTTTATATTGCTTAACGACTATACAGCTACATACCTCACTGTATGAAAAGGATTAATGTTCGATTGAAAATGAAAATATCTAATCACCTCGAGTGCGTTAGTGCTCGTTTGCCTGTAAGCATCCCAAATAATGCAGCGTATCTCCCCTGTATGTCTGGTGATGGACAAAGAAGCTGAAAGTTTAGCTTTGCTGGAGCATCCTTTATTTTTTGCCTTAGTTTACGAAAAGTTTACGAACCACTCAGTCACAAATCTTGCACGTATGCGAGTTCGAACATAGATTTCTCGCTCTAATTAGCGTGGCTCGAAATCAGATCGTGGTTTTGGGACAACAAACCACATAATTCATTTCGGTTACCGTTACACCTTGATCACTTGAGTTCGTCAACCAAGAGCAGTGATTCCAGCGAACATAAAAATGATCCGCAAACGTATGGGCTTCACATTGTTCAACTGAGTTAACAATGTCATCAATGGAAAGTAAAAATATAGTAAGGGTCATGAATCCGGGAAGAGTAAAAAGCTGACAAAATACGCCAATTGGCCAAGGGGCTATTTTAGGGAAGCATTTCTGCGTTTACATGGATTGGAATAGGCGGTTTAGAGTTGGGGTCGAGCTAAAGCTACCCTAATGTACGCGTAACGAAAAAATGCAGTATGAACACTCCTGCCATGGTGCTTACCTGTACGGACAGCCGTCTTGGTGACTATGATGAGTGCGAAGAGAATGAAAAAATAAAATCAGGTAAATGAATGATATCGATGACAGTTCTCGCATATATAATTTATGAGTCGTATGGGGTTAGTTGTATGGACTTCACCGCCTATAGAGTAGCCCTAATCATAATCATGCCTCGGGGGGGGGGGGGGGTGCGTTACCCAGTAGTTGTAAGACTTAGGTTAAGCAGGGGTTTTAAGTAAGACGAGAAAGCTTACTGTAAATTTTACGCCTAGTGTGGAGCGTTCGGACCCAGCTTTTTCCATTATTGGTGTGTGGGAGCCTGTTTGCCGATATTTGATATAATATTAATATTTAAAGAACGGAATTGCGTTAAAACAAGACACGGACAAGTAAGGACATGGACGGGCTCAAACTCGCGACTGATCTTATTCAGAAAGAACATAAATATATATATATATATATACCTAGATTCTTATTTAATCATTGCCTAAGCGCACATGCCAAGAACGTTTTCTCTTTCTTATACAAATTGATACTAGAATCGCTTACGCATTCATCACCTGACTTATCGATGTAAAAAGCCTCTGCGAAAAGCTATTAATATTAATAGCTTTTCGCTGTATCACTTCGAGTGCGTCAATGTTCGCTTTTGTGTAAGGGTTCCAAATATTGCACGCGGATTCAAATTTATGTCTGGTGATGGACGAACGAGATAAAACGATAGATAAAACGCGATAAATAAAAACGAGATAAATGTTGCATTTTGCACAGAGTCAGCACACAGCAAGCGCAAGACTGTCGATAACAACCAACTGCGCGCGGTTAGGTAAATATGCCGTAGCTCAAATATACCTAGAAAAGAGGGACGACAAAGTGTTCTTTGTGAACTCATTATTCAGAACAAGATAGAAAAGCTTCACTAATATCGAGGAATACAAATCAACGTGTACAGCCATTACCAACTGTGGAACTGCGGAAAACCATATCCTAAATCAGTGCTGCCGAGGCGAAACTTCATGCCATAGTGCCTTGGTGCCCTACTTACTGTGCGCACGCACTTCTGCAATTGGCGTCTTTTAAGTACTGAGTTCAAAAGTTTGCCACATTGTGCTCAAGCATCTGCCAGTTATTATTTATACGCATAGTGGACTGCCTATAGAGGCGTCGCCCATAGCCACCTAGCGGGCGCTTCGAACAGTACCCTCGGGAACAATGACAGACAACTGTTTGCAGCAAGGATGGCTGAAGTTCGCGGCTACGCTTTCTCCTCTGTTCGGGTACCAGAACGCTTTTTCTGCGGTGACAGCTGCAGGGAAGACGCAGGCTATATGGAAGCGCACACGAACACGATGTTACCGATGTTCGGGGCAAACCGGTCCACGCATCTGCCAGGAGTGTCCCGCAGACAAACTCAGGGAACGCCATTTACTCGAAGTGGAGCTCACGTTAACTAGTCGCTAGGTTTTCTTGAGTAATGCGATGTCACGATTGTTTACTTTAATTCTACCCTTGCCGGAATACTGCTTCTGTGCCTTAAAAATAGGCTCGCGTCGTAAGCGCGGACTGAGATCTGCACGGTGCGAAGTCTGCGCAAACGTCGTAGCGATCAATCTGGCGATGAAAACATGTGACATCACCGAATAAGTGCCGTCAAAGTCGCCTCAATACGACTAATTCCGAATTTATTGTTGGAAATGCGTACACTAGTCAGAGAAGTCGCCAAACGCACGGATTAATAAGAGCGCGAGTTAACTCCACCGCCGATGCAATTCTGCGGCATACGCCGATGAACTGCCGTTCCCACTGCAGCTTTCGCAATCTGAAAAGCTGACGCTCGAGCTTTTCAGTGGTTTCTTTTTTCTCGAATGTTGCTAGAGAGGGATTGCATATTATGTTTAGAGGCTGAGCATTGCCAGCGAATGCAAATTGTCGCTGGCGGGATGGCGGGTTTGGTCCTCTCTGGCGTAAACTTCCCAAGAAAGAATTCTGTTGAGTTGTGAGACAAACAAATCACTTGGCGTGATTAAGTCTACTCAGACATCGTCGAAGTGCTAAATTTCTCAAGTGTGACGCTAACTTTTCAGCGAAAATGAAACAGAAATACCATATGCAGCAACTATTAGCAATTCTCATCCTCAACTACCTACTTTCTTCCCACAATTCCTAACAAACCACAGTAGCTTTGGTGACCTCGGGTGAAGAGAATGAAGCTGTTAAGGAAGCATTTGCGAAGACACAGCGTGATTTACAAACGAGGCAAGAGGAAAACTTTGCAGTTAAAAAAATCAAAAACAGTTCTTCATTAAGCAACAAGCAATAGTTTAACATGCGCGAAGCCACACCTAAAATAGGTGCAAGGAAGTGCGTGACAGCTAGCTGGCGCGAGGATTTACCGGGCCGCAAAAAACAACAATTTCAGTTCTTGCAAGGTTCAGCAGCATTAATCTACAACAGGATGCATTGCTGCAGTCGTGCTGCCTAGCTAGCGCAAAGCGGTAAAGAAGCGGCAAACGGCAGAAACGGCAAGCGGCGTTCAGAACATTAGCGAACTGCCTTTAAACCACATGCGGCAGTGAAGACGAACCTAACTGGCAGGCCGTGATCAATTTCGTCACTTACCTGTGCAAAAAGCACCGACACGACAAAGGAAACCATCAGAGCAAGAAGTTTCCCTCCGAACGGCGACGACCGTTGCTTTCGCTGACCTTGCTTTGCTGGGAATTATCAGAACCGTGTCGGAGGCAAGTTCTTGGCGGTATTTGAGGCCACCACCGTGCAAAAATTTTTTGACATTCCTTAAAGGTTTGACCACTAATGCACATGCGAAGGGTGTTGCTTATTTTCCTCGCAAAACGTGAATAAAACGCAAGCACAAACAACGACGCAGGAAACTACGACGCGCGAAGCCCTCCTTTCCCGAGCGCCCTTTCCAAGCCGCCACCAGCGGCGCATCCATCGGCGCGCACAGCGCGCATAGAGAAATTCGCAGGCGAGACACTCGACTAAGGTACTTACCGCCGGTGGCCACCCCCGTCGGAGCGGCTATGGTCGGTGCGAACGTCAAAAAAGAAAAAGAAAATGGAACGAAATAAAAAGAATCAGTTATGATACTCACATATCTTAATTCCGGAGTCTGATATATTCAGCATGTTGTGCTTCCTTATACCATTCTAGCTATCTCAAAGATCGCCATGATCGCATCAGAGTGATTCGATAATGCAATCATTTTTGCAATCAGTTTTTTTTTCAATGAATATGTCAAAGTCGCAACGTTGAATTTACTTATCTTGTATCGATAGAAAAATATATCCGTGTCCTTAAAACAATGCTAGAATATGGCGTGCCACGAAACATGTACGGCCCCAAAAATGTCTAAGCGCACACCTGCGACACAAATAGTTCAGTTCGTTCAATCGAAAGAGTATAATAACAATATTATCTCTATTTTTAGCAATTTTGTTGTACAGTTTAAGTGGTCCCACTTGACCACCCCGCGAAGTGTGCTTCGCCATCAGGGCCACCTGTAGCATAGATGGGTGGCTCAGCATGAAGCTCCGAGTGACCTTCCTTATTCCCATAAGCTGATGCGAATTGAAACTTTACTAAGCCTCACTGTTAGATGCGCAGTCACTACATCATGCGGATCATCGTTCGCAGTCCACTGGTAGCGCCTATTCGTGGTTCTCCTAGCGTATTGAGAGGAATAGACCACCAATTAATTCCGTGTATATGGTAATTGAGTTAACTATGAATAAATTACTTTGTCTCCCAAATGAATTACGCTTCGGCAGACTACACTTTGGTAGTGAAGTAACCGAACCAAATGCTCGAGCATTTTCAGAATAATAGCGGTCATGGTTGAAAAAAAATCGAAGAGAACGTACATTATGAATGTGAGTGCAACATAAATTGTCGCTACATCTTTCGTTTTACAATGGCGTCTTCAAACTTGCGTGCCCTTATTGCTCCCTCGGTGAACTCCAGAACTGCGTTGGAGCACGTGTTGCTCCAGTTAAACTACTGGTGTCTCAATAACACTCAACTCGCATTTGACGCCGACTAATGATGCGGTTGCGTTCTGCACGGGACCTCACCAGTGATGACTACGAGACATTACTTCGGACAGTGGCAATGGTCGCGAAGAGCGATGAAGACAATTGGCCGTCCAGATGCTGGCATGTTGTGTTTCCCATATCCACTGCAGCGCATTTTAAAGCTGTCCTGAATCACCTGTTTTCGGAAACCCCGAAAATGCCTCGGGACGGGTGTTCTACCTTCCAGCGGTAAATTTTTGAAACGATGTCACAGTGAGAGCTACATTTTTTATGAGGTTCCGCTTCCTCCTTGCAGTGATAATACACTGCAGTTTTCAATGCACGACTAGCTGGAAAATGTACTATTCTTGTGTCAGCTTTTCAGAAATGACTGTTCGTCAAGGCAACTCACGTTCATGCCCTCACGTTGTTTATAAAGCGGAAAGCGAGTGCGCATACCGATGCAAATGCACCCCGTAAAGAAAGCTCACCATTCCGGTCTGCAGTTATACAATTGCTACTAGGTGCAACGGGGCGTGACATTTCAGGAGGCGCCGGAAGCTTGTGCGCATGCGCGAGTAAGAGCGGATGTGAATAATTAAATGTGGGGGCGTTAGCTTCTTGAATATCTGACTGCGTAGGCACTACGGAGAAGTTTGTTCTCGCGTGCTGTGTGCGTTTGTATCTAGGCATGCCGACATTGCGGAGTGGGGTCGAGTTCCTTTACGCACAGACGCTGGCTGCCGACGCGGTCAAACAATGAAGCAGCGGGTACTGGCGCCTCATTTGGCGACCGCTGTGTCGCACGGACTGTGTCTAACCTGCGGCGCTCGTGCTGAGTCAGTCGGGTGGGATCTGATCTTTCTCGCGCCCTACGCTGATATACCTTCGAAATAACTTCACAGATGTTTCCGGGGGAGCAGTAGGGACCTAGTAGAGGCCGGGCCGCTTATATAGAAAATCTAGAAGGCAGAGCACCTTAGCAACCGCGGTTGAACGCTAGTGGCTGAAAGGGAGCCGGTGACGCTTGATGCCCCTGCAAGCGCTGTGAGAATACGTCACGCCACCCTAACACCTTCAACACTGACCTAACGTTAACCTAACCAAACGTGGCCGAGACGCGAAGGGAATAATCCGCACGGCGCAACCGTTATGAGAATACGCCGCGCCATCCTAGCCCATTTCACGCTAACCTGACCTAACATAACGTAAACGTAAACCCAAGCTAACCTAACGCTAATCTAACTTAACCTAACGCTAGCCTAGCCTAATGCTAACCTAACGTGGCCGAGACGCAAAGACAATAATCCGCAAGGTGTAACCGCTGTGAGAATTCACTGCTCCACCCTAATGTTTTTTATGCTCACCTAATCTAAGCTAACCTAACCTTATGTGGGCGTGACACAAAGACTATAATCCTCACAGCATGACATAATGCAATCGCGTTCAACCACGGTTGCTAAGACGCTGTGTTTACATTACTCAGAGCGGTCAACTCAAAAATGATCCGGATAGGTCGCATACGAAAAGCCTGCCAAGAGCGAAGATATTTCAGGAGAGCAGGCCCGGCCTCTACTACGGCCACTATTGCTCGCCTGAGAAAATCGGCGATGTTCTCTTGAAGGGATAGCGTCGTAAAGCGCGACAAAGTTATAATGCACCATGACTGGCTCCGCACCAGCGCCGCAGGCGCGAGAAAGCCTGTCCGACGTGCCTTTGGACACAGCGGTCCCTGTTCACTGCTTCACCTGTTTCACCGCGCCGGCTGCCAGCGTCCGAGCATAAAGAAACCCCACGCCACAATGTCATCCCACTTAAGAGACAAACGCATACAAGACGAGCAAATAAACTTCGTAATGCCTAGGAAAAGTCAGATATTCAAGGAGCAAAAACCCCCAGATTTTCTCACTCGCACCCGCTCTAACTCGCGCCTGCGCAGAAACGTCGGGCGCCTTCAGAAGTGCCATGCCCAGCTGTACATGCTAGCAATTGTAGAAATGTTGCCGGGGCTCCTATGTACAAGTTATTTTGCAGATGGTACAGATCTGTTGCTGACTTTGCAGTACTTTTTCTGACCTTGAAGAGAAAGTGTCCGAGTACCGTGGAACTAATGAACCGGATAGGAAAAAAGCGCGTCCCGCCTCCACCTTTGCTTCTCAGGATGTGCGATTTACAAATTTACATGCACTGCAAAAAATCTGAAAGGCAGCGACGTCTCCCATTCCAATTCCATTCCATTCCAACCCGCCTCGCGTGCAAGTGCTTGAAGAACGAATAACATTGCCTACACTGAGCGGCTTGTCGTATCTAATTGGCTGACAAGAGGCGAGGAGAACGCTCAAGTGGGGAGGGATTCGATGAGGTCGAGCCACAACACTGAAATTCGATAACCGGATGAAGAGGGTGGTGCCTGCGTCTACGATTGGTCGGCTTTCCCTTACTTAGCTTGCGGTGGCTGGTCGAAAATCGTGGCGGCATGCAACGGAACTTCAAGAATGACGCTAAAACGGACCCTCAGCAAAGAAGAGTTGGCAGAATGAGGGGGTAAACGTGCCGAAAGGGCTCGAAAACGTTACACGGCCACGCAAGAAGTTTTATTCTACGCAAATACACCCGTGAACTCCGGCAGGTGCGAGTAGCCAGCGTCTGAGCGATCGGTAGCAGCTATCTTTTATTCCTTTCGGTACGGGGCAGCCTGCAGCTATTCCGAAGAAATTTCAGTTTTGTTCGGCACATTAATAAATCTTTATCGCGTACACGTCACTTTGACGCGGTGAGTTCTTGCGGTTTTGTGACGTCGCGTGACAGGCAGGTGAAGTGGGTGTAGCCCAAAAACTTTTTACCAATAGCCGAGGGCTGAATGCCGAAAAGGGGTCGAATCAGAAATATTTTTTTTCCTTTTTCTGTCAAATCATGCATAATTAGTGTGCACAGATCATATCAGATGGGGAAGTATCGCGGTTTTCGTGACGTCGCCTGACAGACAGGTGAAGTGGGGATGGTCGACGAAAGTTTTTCACCAATCGTGGAGGGTTGATAGCAGAATTGGAATAGAAAACTGGAATAGTTTTACGTTATAGCGCCCCTGATCCCGGTGACCAGAACCGGTAACGCACTCCCTCACCAGAGCAGGATTGGCCACCCTGGTGCAGTACTTGGCCACAACCTCCTATATTAACACAATAATCAAACGCCGGCACTTAGTCCTCAGCAGCTGCGAAGCAACTGACCACGGCGGCGGTCAGAACTGCGACGCAGCACAGGGTGCTAAGACTCACTGGCTCCGGACAGGCCGCCATTGGAATATGAACCTGGCAACGTTTAACGCTAGAACGTTATCTAGTGAGGTGAGTCTAGCAGTGCTATTGGAGGAATTAGAGCGCAGTAATTTGGATATAATAGGGCGCAGTGAAGTTAGGAGACCGAAAGAAGCCTATACAGTGCTAAAAAGCGGACACGTCCTGTGCTACCGGGGCTTAGCGGAGAGAAGAGAACTAGGAGTCGGATTCCTGATTAATAGGAATATAGCTGGTAACATACAGGAATTCTATAGCATTAACGAGAGGGTGGGTGAACTTAATAAGAGGTACAAAATTAAGATTGTACAGGTCTACGCCCCTACATCCGCCTCTACATCGGCGATGGGTAGAGTGAAAACTAAATACACTATACTAATGGGCGACTTTAATGCCAAGGTAGGCAAGAAGCAGGCTGGAGACAAGGCAGTGGGGGAATATGGCATAGGCACTAGGAATAGCAGGGGAGAGTTATTAGTAGAGTTTGCGGAACAGAATAATATGAGGATAATGAATACCTTCTTCCGCAAGCGGGACAGCCGAAAGTGGACCTGGAGGAGCCCGAACGGCGAGACTAGAAATGAAATAGACTCCATGCTCTGCGCTAACCCTGGCATCATACAAGATGTGGACGTGCTGAGCAAGGTGCGCTGGAGTGACCATAGGATGGTAAGAACTCGAATTAGCCTAGACCTGAGGAGGGAAAGGAAGAAACTGGTACATAAGAAGCCGATCAATGAGTTAGCGGTAAGAGGGAAAATAGAGGAAGTCCAGATCAAGATACAGATCTGGTATTCGGCTTTAACTCCGGAAGAGGGCCTTAGTGTTGAAGCAATGAGCGACAATCTTGTGGGCATCATTAAGGAGTGTGCAATTGAAGTCGGTGTTAACTCCGTTAGGCCGGATACCAGCAAACTATCGCAGGAGACGAAAGATCTGATCAAGAAACGCCAATGTATGAAAGCATCTAACCCTACACTGGAATAGAATTGGCAGAACTTTCGAAGTTCATCAACAAGCGTAAGACAGCTGACATAATGAAGTATAATATGGATAGAATTGATCATGCTCTCAGGAACGGAGGAAGCCTAAACACAGTGAAGAAGAAACTAGGAATTGGCAAGAATCAGATGTGAGACAAAGCCGGCAATATCATTACTAATACGGATGAGATAGTTCAAGTGGCTCAGGATATCTATAGAGATTGATACAGTACCAGTGGCACCCTCGACGATAATGGAAGAGAAATTAGTCCAGAGGAATTCGAAATCCCAAAGGTAACGCCGGAGGAAGTAAAGAAAGCCTTGGGAGATATGCAAAGGGGGAAGGCAGCTGGGGAGGATCAGGTAACAACAGATTTGTTGAAGGATGGTGGACAGATTGTTCTAGAGAAACTGGCCACCCTGTATACGTAATGCCTCATGACCTCGAGCGTACCGGAATCTTGGAAGAACGCTAACAATCCTAATCCATAAGAAAGGGGACGCCAAGACTTGAAAAATTATAGACCGATCAGCTTACTGTCCGTTGCCTACAAACTATTTACTAAGGTAATCGCAAATAGAATCAGGAACACCTTAGACTTCTGTCAAGCAAAGGACCAGGCAGGATTCCGTAAAGGCTACTCAACAATAGATCATATTCACACTATCAATCAGGTGATAGGGAAATGTGCGGAATATAACCAACCCCTGTATATAGCTTTCATTGATTACGAGAAAGCGTTTGATTCTGTCGAAACCTCAGCAGTCATAGAGGCATTACACAATCAGGGTGTAGACGAGCCGTATGTAAAAATACTGAAAGATATCTATAGCGGCTCCACAGCCACCGTAGTCCTCCATAAAGCAAGCAACAAAATCCCAATAAAGAAAGCCGTCAGGCAGGGAGATACGATATCTTCAATGCTATTCACAGCGTGTTTACAGGAGGTATTCAGAGACCTGGATTGGGAAGAATTGAGGATAAATGTTAATGGAGAATACCTTAGTAACTTGCGATTCGCTGATGATATTGTCTTGCTTAGTAACTCAGTGGACCAATTGCAATGCATGCTCACTGACCTGGAGAGGCAAAGCAGAAGAGTGGGTCTAAAAATTAATCTGCAGAAAACTAAAGTAATGCTTAACAGTCTCAGAAGCGAACAGCAATTTACAATAGGCAGCGAGGCACTGGAAGCCGTAAGCGAATACATCTACTTAGGGCAGGTAGTGACGGTGGATCCGGATCATGAGACGGAAATAATCAGAAGAATAAGAATGGGCTGGGGCGCGTATGGAAGGCATTCTCAGGTCATGAACAGCAGGTTGCCAATATCCCTCAAGAGAAAGGTATATAATTGCTGTGTCTTACCAGTGCTCGCCTACGGGGCAGAAACCTGGAGACTTACGAAAAGGGTTCTACTCAATTTGAGGACGACGCAACGAGCTATGGAAAGAAGAATGATAGGTTTAACGTTAAGGGATAAGAAAAGAGCAGATTGGGTGAGGGAGCAAACGCGAGTTAATGACATCTTAGTTGAAATCAAGAAAAAGAAATGGGCATGGGCAGGACATGTAATGAGGAGGGAAGATAACCGATGGTCATTAAGGGTTACGGACTGGATCCCAAGGGAAGGGAAGCGTAGCACGGGGCGGCAGAAAGTTAGGTGGGCGGATGAGATTAAGAAGTTTGCAGGCATGGCATGGCCACAATTAGTACATGACCAGGGTTGTTGGAGAAGTATGGGAGAGGCCGTTGCCCTGCAGTGGGCGTAACCATGCTGATGATGATAAATGATGGTGATGATGATGATGCTCCGGGATTCCGCGTGACAATAAAGGGAGTACGCTAGCCGTGTGCGCTTCATTACGACAAACCACACGTGAACCGACATGTACATCTGGGATCAATCAAAGCGCAGCCGCATGGTTCTGCGTTTAAAAAGACGCTGGTGGGAGGGGTGACCGACAGCACAAGGAGTGCGTATAAAATGCTTTCTGCTTGATAAATTTAAATGTAAGAAGTTTAGTAAACAAAACTGGAGACCTTCAATACATCATGGCTGCTTACAATTCTCGTGTGATCACACTACTTGAAACGCGGCGGCGGTCCAAAATACAAGACAAGGGCCTTTTACCACCGAATTATAGAATGACACGCCGAGACCACGATAGACGTGGGGGCTGTGTTGCTATTGTATTCAAGGCTGATATTGACTGTGGGTAAATGACCGGCATTCCAACACACTAAAGCTACTCATGGGAATACAAGCTAGACAAAACAAGGATAAACATTGGAACTGTTTATATAGTGCCTAATTCACCAACATAATGTTTTGAAAAAATGCAGCTTTACTTAGCGAGCCTTAAGAAGCTGAGCTATTGCATTATTATTTCTGGCGATATAAATATTTCAGGTAGCGATTGGTCCCTCCTTAGCACTCAACATCGCGAAAATTTCTATTATGAACTACTTGTAGAAATAGCTTTCAGTCAGGATTTACAACAGGTAGTTCACGAGTGCACACCCGTGCTTGGGAAATCGAGAACTATATCAGAATTGGTGCTCCTAGACGAGCGATTTGAGGAATAAGACATATTGCTTCAAAATCGGCCTTTCGGATCACAGACTAGTTCATGTGCGCATAAAGCGTGCCGCTGTATACCCGGAAGTTGCTAGTATTACGCATGTTTCTTGTTTTGATAGAGCCGATGACAAGCATTGTTTATCATCTTTTGCTGTTCGGATGGATTCAACCAAACGAACGACGTGAATGCGATGTGGACTGCATTCAAAGATATTCTTTTTTGACTGCGTAAACAGAATTGTGCTAACTCATAAGAAGAAAAGAAACAAACATAACCCTTGGATAACCCGGCAAATTATACATTAAAATATTTGTCAGAGAACGAAGCCAACAAAATAGAACATTTTGGCGCTAAGATCCTTATTGCGGACAAAGATGGCTGCTGCTAAAAGAAATTACCATGATGCTACACTAACCAATTATACGAAGCATGATCCGCACCGTTTTTTGGCGTCATTTGTCGCATAACAACGAAGGTGCCAGTAACGTCGTCGTTAATAGTGAACTTGTCGTTAACAGTGAACTTGTGTCGAACTCGGGTACGGCTACATGTCTTAATGATTTTTTTTCAATTTGCCTTTACTGACAATTCTCCAGATGCTTTTTGAGCCTTCACACTAGAACCTCCGTACGCATCAATGCAAATATAGAAGTATTGCATGAAGGCATTATACTCTTTTTTCTTAAAATTAACAATAACAAATCTATCTGTTCTGATGGTATACCAAATACCTATTTGCGCAGATAAGTGGAATGGGTAGCCTACCATATAGAGATCATATCTTATGCCTCGCTAGCACAAAAACGGGTCCTGGATGACTAGCTAGTAGCAGAAGTAGTTCCGGTTCACAAGTCTGGTGAAAGCAAAATATTCGAAAATTTCAGCCAACTTTATTGACTGTGTATGCTGAAAACTACTTGAACATATTCTTTCAAACTCAATGTACACCGACTTTGAAGACAAGGCTTTTCTCCGCAACCAGCGCAGATTTCGACAGCCCCTTTCGAATGTTACATACGCTGATAGAAAGGATTGCCAATTTTTCAGCTTCCTTGAACAATGGAAAACAGCTCGACTCGACGGCATGTTTTTAGATTTGTCGAAGGCCTTCGATTGAATGGTACAGAACGAATGAATAAACTAACATAAATAAATATAAATAATGCAGTTATGGGGATCCGCTCATGCCTTATAGGTCGGACACAATACGTTGAAATTATAGGTAACATATCTACACAATTGAAAACTACTTTTGGCGTTCCACAGGGATCTGTTTTCAGACCACTTTCTTTTTCTAGTGTATATAAATATATTGCTCATCACATAACTAACGTCATAACCATCTGTTTATTTGGAGACGACTGTGAAATATAACGTGAAATTAATAACCAATATGTGCAGGCGTCATTTAGCCAAGGGCATAAGGTTGTCGAATATGGGCCGCAATATGTAAAATGAAAATTAACGAATAAAAATCACGCTGAAAGTTAGGGAGAAAACAAAGCATGTTATTGGGGGTCATTGTAAGATGAGTTGAACTCTACTGAAGCTACAAGGATAAGATTATATTCTTGTCTCCTATGAAGCGTACGTCAGCCATCAGTCGCACTAACGGGTTAGCAAGTAGGAGTAGGCGAGAAAAACTGTACCTTTAAATTATGTATAATTAGAAGGTGCAGTTTGTCTCGCCGACTCCTACTTGCTAACCCGTTAGTGCGACTGATGGCCGACATACGCTTAATATATAAATATATAATAGGAGACAAGAAGAATGAAGTTAATTATAGCAGTAACAGTGGGAAAAAAATCCCCATAGCAAAAACACAATTGCGCGCAATGATATCAGTCAACAAAATCAGATCCACGGGTCAAAACGTTGGTCGATCACACTTTAAAATGCTCGTACATTCGAACACAGTGGCTGAAGCTGGCGTGCGGTCGACAGATTGCGCCGGTATTCGCTTCACACGAGGAATCTTAATAGATAACGCTATTTAAATACATAATCAGTGACAACATTTCCGGGAAGTTTAAGTATATACAGGCGCATCTTGAGCCAAGCGATAGTGGTGAGCGGCTGAGAACTCTCACTCAAAAAGGAAATAAAAATGTACGGTAGGGAAACATGTCCGGCCCCGACGACAGCAGAGTGGCGATGGTTTTGGATAACTGGACACTGGTCTTATTACTCGCGTATTATTAAGCTCACGTCTAAGCAGCGGCGCACTCTTGGTGCCGTGGCGGAAACGACACGGCCACAGCTCATATTTGGCGCGACTGGTATTATTTCACAATATCACTGTATTTACTTCTTCCGGTGGCAACGTAAAAATCCGAAATATGTGCCGCAGAGCACATATTTCCGTTGTTTGCGTTATTACGCACGCATTCACGCTGGCCCATCTGTAATATATTGCTAAAAAATTTGTCTGACGCTTTTTCCCAACGCAGCATCTTTATTCCAGATGGCGCGAGGAAGCAGATCCTGATGCCACCAATCGGGACAGCACAATTGGTTGCAGCCCACCATATGTCCTGTACTTTAACATTGATGTGGTTATTCTATAAGAAATGTATTGCCTCACCCGAAAGCCGGCTCTCTAAATTTGGGTACTTGTATATTTTTAGCTTTCGAGTGTTGTCATTGGTGACGAGTAAGTCGAGCAGTTTTGTGCGATTTCAACCAGGCTAGGGTAAGTAACTCAGGTGGTTGAAGCAAATGGCTAGGTTGGAGCCACTCTGCGTTGTCTAGTTGAGCAAATAAGTTTCTTAAACAAGCTTCTGCAAGAGCTATGCGAAAAAATATTTTGTAAACTAACCCGGTGTCAATATCAGGTTCATAGGTTGCCACGTGATTGCCTCGTATGCGAGGGGCGATTGTGCAGCATTGGAGTCGCGAGTGCGGAAGAATGGGGGACGCTAATGGTGGCATATTGAGAATTGCTCGGCGTTTTTGGTTGGCCACCAAGGAGGACAGTCAATTCCTTGGACGAGTGCAAGGGAGAAATAAAAGGGATGAAAAAACGAATCCTGACTGCTATGAGGGAGTCTCGGACATGCAAAGAAATTAGTATGTAGTGCGCTCCGAGAGATGGAGTCATCTTTGTAAAACTCGATCATGTACATTTCTATATAAACCTTTCCGCATCTCTTCAACGTCGGTCGGGACCTTTCTCTGGGCTCGAACCACGGCACCATTTATGAACCGTGGCCGCACAGACCTCCAAATTCAGAAGAGGCCGCATCTCTTACCTAAGCACCGGCAGTGCAGCCTGAAGCTGCGCCTCTTACAGGCACTGAAGGCTGTGAAGCCTACGTGCGACCACCTTTCTGCGTCTGTTACGTTGCTTGTCCGCGAATGACTCGGTCGCTTACAAAGCCTGGACTCTTCGTGCTTTGTTACCGTGCGAGATCAATCTGCTATATTTACTCCAACGAAATACATGTTCTTTCAATGCTAGATTTGTGAAATGATGTTTTCGACTTCCAACGCCACTATAATAACCTCTGCCAAAAATTTCCCGCTTCTTCAGCTTCTGCGGCACCTTTGAAGTTCGTTTCTCAACCGCAAGTGGGCCAAACATCGGAAGCGCAGCACTACACTGACACCGCTTTACACCAGCTGTTGCGTCAATGACCGTAACGCGTCTCTTCCCAAGAGCTTGGCGTTATTAATGACAATGTTGACGATAAGCGTGACCATGGCGTCATTTTACGATTACACGGTCCATGGGCCTCTCTTTCGCTAGAAGGATGGGTCTATTCGATTTTGCGTTGACTAATGGCGATTAAATAAGGTAAGCTCAAAGATTCATATCTCTTGCCGCGCGTCGGCGACGCCCTGGACAGGCTTGAAGAAGCGGAATTCTTTTCGTTCCTAGACTTGCGTTCCGGCCTGCTGGCTGGTTCCAATGGCTGCAGCCGAGCGCCAAAAAACTGAATTTATTACATCTGACGGTCTTTATTAATTGCACCTGATACCTTCTGGACTTTTCAACGGGCCTGCAACTTTTGAACAACTCGTGGACAAGACTCTGGGTGTCCTCTAGTGGCCAATATGTTTACGATACCTCGAAGTTGTGGTTCGTCTCCTAATTTACCGACGCACCTACTTCATTTCTGACATGTTTTGGTGTATCTCATCAGCGCTAGCCTGTCACTCAACCTTAAATGTTTGCGCTTCGCCGCGCGGGAGATGATAATCTTGCTTTACACCTTATCCAAGCGCGGTATTCTACCGGCTACTGCGAAACTTCGTGCAGTCACTGAATTCCAAAAAGCCTGCTAGCATCAAACGACTTCGCAGTTTCTTGGACCGATGCTCATAGTTGCGGCGCTTTGTACGCAATTTCTCATCGATCGCGTCGCGCTTGGCCCGGCTCCTGCGCAATGGTGCGGACTTCTCCTCCTTGTGTCTCCGTGCGATGTTGTGTTTGCTAAGTTGCGTGGTCTTCTTACCTCTCCACGTATTCTTCATTTTGACCCTACAGCAGCAACTGAAGCACATAGAGATGTCAGCGGGGCCTGTCTTGGCGCCGTTCTTCCGCAACGAAAGCCCGGCTACTCCGAGTACGTTGTCGCCTTTGCCAGTGGTAGGCTGACAAATGCAGAATCCTGTTAAAGCGTGTCTGAAAATGAGTGCTTGGCTCTACTTCGGGCTCTCGAAAAGCTCCGACCATAAGTATACGACCGCCCATTTGACCTAGTAACGAGTCGCCACGCGTTCTGTTGGCTCGCGACGTTGAGATCTATCTGGCCGCATCGCAAGCTGCGCTTTCAGAATCCTGTAGTACCGTATTCACATCGTCTACCAGTGATGCAGTGAAAGCAAGCACACTGATGTACCACCTTTGTGTCCTGACTGGGCCTGCGGAACCACTTGGAGACATCTCTCCTCTTGAGCGACTCAATTGGCACCGAACAAGACCATGGCCAGTGGATACGGCTGAGGTAATTTTTAAGTTTCCGAAGTAAAGCTGGTGCTGCCCAACGGCCCTATTACGTAAAAGGATTCCAGTATCATAATTTATGTAACCGCCGACGCAAGCATCGGGTGATGACCCGTGGCGTTGTCTGAAAAGACCAATCAAATGTCGTAATGATCTTTCTATCGATAAACGCATGTGACGCCGCCAAATAAGTGCCGTGAGAATTGCCTCAATAAGAGTAATTGCGAATTTATTGTTAGAAATGCGTACACTAGTCAACGAAGTCACCAAACCCGCGGGTTAATAAGAGCACGAGTTAACTCTACCGCCGATACCATTCTGCTGCATGTCGTGCCGTTGTCGTTGCCGTTGAAAACTGTCGTGCCGCTGAAGTTTTCGCAGTTGTAAATTCCTTATGGGAGCTGCTTCGAAACCTGGAAAGCTAAAGTGTGACCAGCTTTTCGGTAGTGTATTTTTTTTATGTTACTAGAGAGAGAGGACGCGTTATATGTTTAAAAGCGGAGCAGCACCAGCCAAAGCAAACGGGCGCAGTCGACAAGGCCCGGTTTAGTCTTCTGTGGCGTACGCACAATAATAATTCAGTTGAGTACACAATTCACAGCGCGTGTTTCACATGCGCTGTGAAACAAATCGCTCGGCGTATCCCACCAGGGCTAGCCGGCCACTCGAGCACAAAAGGTACCGCTTCGCCGCGCTTCGATGCTCAGGCAGCATCGAGGTGTGAGAATTTCCCAAGCCTAACGCGAAATTTTCAGCGAAAATGGAACAGAAATACCGTATGCAGCAACTATTGGCAATCCTCGTCCTTTAAGTGCCTACTTTCTTAAGACGAAGCTTTAGCTCGGGTGCTCCCATCTAAATACACGTAAAAGGAGAATTCGGTTTGCTCGGCAACCACTGCACCAAATTTGGCGACGTTTGTTGCATTTAATAGAAAAACTTAATATCTAGTGAGCGTTGATTTAGGTTGTCAATTTTTTATAAAAATCTCAAACCGAAACTATCAAGTTCACAACTCTAACTCAGCAACAAAAATTCATATTACAATTCTGTGAATTGCATCCAATGGTGCCTCTAAAGCGGAAAAAAATTGATATGTAGCACATGAACATAAAATAATGTAATATGGAAATACAGCTTTTGCAGAACCCTCAAAAACTAGGTAAATAATTCACGTAAAATATAAAATGAAATATCGAGTTTGTCCGCTTTCAATTATCTCCTGGATGCCGTTTACAGCACCAAGATAACTGTTCTTGATGCAGAGCTATGAATCGTGCTTCTATATTCTTCAAATTTTCGAATTTTTGAAAATATCTAAAAATTCGGAACCTAAATAGAAAATCTGCGCCCAACAGTCACTAGAATTTAACTTTTTCTCTCAAATGCAACAAATTTCATTAAAATCGGTACAGGGGTTCTCAGAAAAACGTTTTTGCCTTTCACGTGTATTTGAATAGGCCGAGTCCCAGTTGGGCCCAAGCTAAAGCTTCCTCTTAACAGATTTCTTAAGAAAGCACGATATCTAAGCTGTGCGCGGGCGAAAAGAATAAAGTTGTAAAAAAAGCACTTGCCAGTTATTCCGAAGAACAGAGCGTGATTTACAAAGCAGGCAATGTGAAAATGTTCCACTTCAAAAAATAATAACCGTTGTGCAAGAAGCAACTAACAATAGTTCAAATTGCGCGAAGCCACGCAGAGACAAAACCAATAACTTAAATTCTAGCGATCTTCAGCAGCTTCAGCAGCAACTTGAAACAGGATGCACTTGTGCAGTCGTGCTGCCTAGCTACTGCAACGCGGTAAAGCAGCGGTAAACGGTAGAAGCGGCACTCGGAACTCTAGCGAAATGCCTTTAACCCGCATGCTGCACTGCATACGAACTGAACATGGGCAGGCCTTGATCGTCGCTTACCCGCCTGCATATGATCACGTGGAAAAAACACCGACACGGCAAAGCACGAGACAAAGAAATTTCCCGCCGAACGGCGGTGATCCATTGTTAGCATTGCTTCCGCCAATGAGGCTTTGCGGTAATGATTAGAACCTCATCGCCGGCACGTTTTTGCCGGTGTTTGAAAACCAGGCCGCCCAACAGATGGACATTCCTCGAAGTTTTGGCCACCACATGCATGCGAAGGTTTTTGCTTGGTTTCCTCTCAAAACGTGAAGGCAGACCACGCGATCAAGTACCGCGCAAGGCCGCTTGCTTTCCCGAACGCGCTCCGCAACGCCGCCACCAGTGTTGCGTCCATCGGCGCGCACAGCGCATATAGAGACACTCGCAGGCGACACACTCTACTGAGGTACTTACCCTGGCCGGCCGGGGCGGCTATGATGGGAGCGAAGGCAACGTCAAAAAGAAAAAGGCGAAGAAAATGAAACGAATTAAAAAGAATATATATCAGTGGCAATTCTCGCATACCTTAATGTCAGTGCCAGGCATGTTCAGCTTGTTCTGCTTCCTTATACCATTTTCAGCTATCTCACATATCGCCATGATCTCATCAGAACGATTCGATTATGCAATCACACAGAGCATTACTTCCAGGCTAGCCCGCGCGGGCGCGCGACACAATGCTTCTTAATTTATTCGGCATGTCTATGCTATAAAGTTCATGCGGTCGATAAATGTACTATGCGTGCTTCACACAGCGTGCTTCACACACATGTTAACTTCACACAGCGTGCAAGACCTCAAGTTTGGCTGAGATATCCAAAGCAGCCTATACTATCCGCTTAATGTGCTTTATCACCAAGACTCGCGGGCATGGTGATAAATTACGTTTAAACTGGGTGCTCGCACTGAGGTACGAATGCGCCGCTCCTCTCCTCCCGTCATGGAGGCTACTAAACTACAAAAAGATCGCAGTCATTCCTTTGTATTCTACTGTCTCTCTCTCTCTCTCTCTCTCTATATATATATATATATATATATATATATATATATATATATATATATATATATATATAGGGAAGCGTTTCACCTGCACCTAGAAACTTACCTGTGGGTGCGACGGAGGGCCGAGCTACGATTAACAGGACAAAAAAGGAAGAATGAACTTAATATCCATAACAGTGCAAGAAAAAAAAACTAGATAAAACACGACGGCGCGCAATGCCATCCGTCAATGGAATCGGATCCACGGGTCAAAGCGTAGCTCGTTCACACTTCACAATGCTCGTACGTTCGAACACAGTGGCTGGCGCTGGCATGTGGTCGACAATTTGCGCCAGTATTCGCTTCACAAGAGCAATCCTAATAGATAACGCTCTTTTGATATGAAATCAGTGACAACATTCCGGGATTTCAAGTACATGGACGCGCATGTTGAGCGAAGCGATAATGTTCTACCAGTGCGTAGAGGCTCGAAAACCCGGCCATAGCACAGTGGCGCCTTGGATATAGCTAGACTGTGTTCGAAGTCGAGAGTATGACGGAAGCCCGTCTGGTCGGGATGATGCATAATTAGCAGGAAGAGGTCTGGACACCGACCAAAATGCTTTAAAATACTTGTGAACAAGGCTCCCGTGTGGGAGGCGAAACGTAAATAACTATTTTAAACCATTTTGGTCGGTGTCCAAGCCTTTTCCTTTTAACTAGACAGTGTGCTTTTTAACTAGACTGGTAATTCTGAATATTTTCTCATGTCAGTGCAGTGCAGTGTCTTCGTGACGATTCCACCACTGGCATTCTAGACGGGCGATTTTTCGGTAAACGTTGTACGAACGCGTCGATGATTATTGTTGCGCTAAGATTGTGATTATTAGTCACGAGAACTGAACTGCCTCTCCCAGATGCAACAAATTGTATTGAAATCACACAAGGGTTATCTCAGAAAAGCATTGCAGCGTTTTGCATGCATTTGAATGAATGGTATTGGAGTTGGACCAGACCTAAAGCCTCCTCTTAAGTCTTGCTCAATTTGACAAATCTTAGCGCAGCGGCAATCATCGACGGCGTGCGTTGACGGCTACTATCGTTGGCGCTCGCCGGCGATACAGAACACTCGTGGTATTGTACAAGACGCCTGCGGAGTTTGGAAGCACAAGGTAAAAAAATATACCTTAGGATACAACGACAGCCTCCTATAAAAGGGCAAAAAGCGGCTGCTACAATGCCACCTCTTCCTTGTTGTCAGCTTTGGACCTAGCAAACCGGTGGAGGCGAAGACGCACTTGAAAGAAGCTCTCGCGAGTGAACATCTGTTTTAAGTGAACAAGAAGCCATGCCTCCATCCGGCAGCATCGCCAGCGCTTGCTTCGCTCTGCTTGTGCAGCTCGCCGGTGTCCTTCAGACTGCGCCACAAGCTGCATCGCCATTTCTCCTAGCGTTCGTGAAGGACACCGCCAATAAATCTCTTATTTAAAGGTTGCTGGAATTCTCCATCGCATGCACCCTGGAGCTTCGAACTCGAAAGGCTCCGCCCATCATGAAGCCAGCGTCTTTAACCTAGTCCTTCATATGCACCAAGGTTCTTCGGCAGCGTGATTTGAAGGTTTTCAGCGCTCTAGAGGACACGGACGTGAAGGACTGATTTTACGTCGCACGAACGGTTGAGCGAGCACAAGTGCAATGCAGCCACGATATTCAGCATGCAACGTAATCGTTTGTTTTAATGGCGTTGCCAACTTTGGTACCATAACCACGAGAGCGACATCACGACTTGGTCAACTTCCAAGATGTCATACACTCAAGTGTACGGTCGACCTGCTGTGCACAAACCACGCATGAGCTCATGCACAGCAGAATAGTATTGTATTGTATTGGGTTTTATGGCGCATAAGCAACTCAGGCTATCATGCGCCAAACACATGGTATAATTTATTTCAAAACTTGGGTATCCTCAGCGAAGGTCCTTGTCCGCACAACATAATAGTGAAAATAAGAAGTCGTCAATGACTGTACATGCAAAAAACGCCGCCATGCCCCAAGCTGATAACATACGGCACATTCTCAAACGCATCGATGACGGCGCATTGCAGATGGTCCTGGCCAGAAATATGTGCACCGTTTCTGAAGTCGCTGCCTTATGTAAGAGCTACTACGAATTGAAGCAGCGCACACTGAATCGGCTGAATCAGTCGACGGCCGGTTCGCTTATCCAGTCCCGTTGCCCTTTCCGACCGCTCTCCACTGCTTCAGTAGAATAAAGACTCCGTAAGCGGGGAAGTTGCACATCATGTTCCCTTCACTCAGGAGCCGTCCTGTCTCTACTTCCAAGGCTCTGCACCGTCATTGCCGAAGTTGCAGTTCCCCTCGCTCACCACCTGTTGCGCCTGAAGATCCCTCGGAACAAAGCATGCTTCACCACCAGATGTGCAGACCTGGACTGCTATTCGCGCTTCGTCGTTTACCAAAGGCGACTAAAATTAGCGTCAACTGACACTGACGGACAAGCACTTATGTTCCGTATCGTCTGCTTATTGATCGCCCGGAGCTGACAGGCGAGAGTGTCCTACCGAACTTCGAGTGGACCTGACAAAGACGACCTGGCAACGTCGTCTTCCGATTACCGCAAAGGCCATTCTTTCAATCCTGGAAGGTTAACCGTCATTAAGAGGCGACGAATTAATGAAACGGGGAACTCTACAAGACTCCCGTGGAAACGGCGTCGATATCTGGTTCACAGCTGAGGTGCCACGTTGTTGCCTCCTATGCAGTGGCGTTTATGCAACGTTGAAGGCTGACTACGGAAAATGGTGGGACGTTGATGGCGGGTATTGGCAACGGTTGCAAATTGGTTACTGGCCACCAAGAAAAGTGGTGAATTCCCTCGGCGAGTGAAAGGGTGAAATACAGGGGATAAAAGTATCTTGAATGCTGTGAGGAAGGCTGAGATATGTAAGGAATTTATTATGTAGTGGGCCCCGACAGTTGGAGCCGTCTTTTAAAACTAGATCGTGTACATTTATATATAAACCTTTCCTGTTCTCTCGAACGCCTCTCGGGACATTTCTCGTGGCACCTGTCAGCGCACCAACCACGGAACCTTGGCCGCGCAGACCCACGACTTCACAACAAGCTGCTCCTCTTGCCTGTGAACCGGCAATACAGCCTGTACCCGCGCCCCTTTGGTATGTGCAGGCAGTGAAGCCTCCTTTCTGGGTCTGTTACGATGCTTCTCGGCGAATGGCTCCACCGCGTAGAACACCTTTACTCTTGGTTCGTTGCTACCATGCCAGAGGAAACTTGCCATATTGACTCCAACGAACCATTTCAACGCTCAAGAGCCATCGAATTATATATTTTCGAGTTCCAATGCAACTACACTAACCTCGGCCGAATACTACGAGCTTGTTCAGCTTCTACGCAACCTTAGAAGTTCGATGTTTGTCAGCATCAAAGGGGCTGAGCATCAGAAGTGCAGCACAACACTGACACCACTTTACGCCAACCGTTCTGACAAAGAAGGTACCGCGTCTTTGCCGAAGGGCGTAGCGTCACTAATCACGAAGTTGGCGGTACACTACGCTGTGGCGTCATTTTACAATCCCGCAGTTCTGTGCATCTCCTGTCGTTCGATTTCACAAGAGAGATCGGTCTGTTCACTTTTTCAATAAGGTTTCAGTTTTCAATAAGGTAACGCGCAAAGACGTCTATCCTTTGCCACGCATGGACGACGCCCTAGACAGCCTTCAAGAAGCTCAATTGTTTTCATGCCTAGACTTGCGTTCAGGCTACCCGAAGGTTCCGATGGGTGACGCCGATAGCTATAAAATTGTATTTATTGCACCTGACGGCCTATATGAATGGGAAGTGATGCCTTTTGGGCTTTGCGACGCGCCTGTACGTTTGAGGTACTTGTGGACGTTACGCTGCGTGGCCTCTAGTGGTCAGTATGTCGAAGTTACCTCGACGCTGTCGTGCTTTGTCTCCCGATCTTCCGACCCATCTACATGCTTTGAAGTGCTTTACATGCTTTAACAAGCACTGGTCCAACTCAAACACGGGAGGTGCCGCTACGACGCGCAGAATCTGAGCATCCTAGTTTACACTGTATCCAAGCACGGCCCTCCACCCGCCATTGCGAAACTGAGTGCAATCGCTAAGTTCCCAAGGCCTACTAAGATCAAAGCACTTCGAAGTTTTTTTTTTGGCGCGATACTCATATTTCCGACGCTTTGTACGCAATTTGCTACGCGATGGCGCAGACCTGTCCTCCTGGTCTCCTACATGCAATGTTGCTACGTTGCCTATCTTGTTACCTCTCCACCTATTCTCCATTTCGACAGCTACAAGAGAAGCACATACAGGCATCACAGGGGCCTGTCTTGGCGCCACCCTTCCGCGACGAAAGCCCGGCTGCTCCGAGTACGTCGTCGCCTTGTCTAGTATTAGGCTGACAAAAGCAGAAGCCAGTTACAGCGTGCCTGAAAATGAGTGCTTCCGCCCACACATATATGGCCACTTTTTGGTCTAGCAACGGGTCACCACGCGCTTTGTTGGTTCGCCACGTTTAAAGAGCCATCTGACCACCTCGCAAGCTGTGCACTCCGAATCCACCGGCGCGACATTCGCGTCGTCTACTCTGTACAAAACAAGCACACTGACGCAAACGCCCCGTCCCGTTCACTTCTACGTCCTGAATCGGCCTGCGGCACCACTTGGACCCCCTCCTTCTCATCTCTTGAGCTTGAATCAACTGTCACAGAACAAGGCCATGGCAAGAGGATCGCTTGTCTTTTCGCCTACCATTCAGAATCGTGTACCGTCCCTGTCCCTCCGATGCCAAGCTTTTCATTTCGCCATTCGTGACCGGCTGCATCAAAAACGCAACTGCGCTCTCGGAGGCCGTAGATGGGTATTGGTCATTCTCACATTTTAAGACCACAAATGTGTGCCTGCTTTCATGAGAATCGGCAACGTGGCCTGCCGGATTATTTAAGACATGCGAAGTATTCGCCATCGCTACCACTGTCAGGAAATGTGCACTTTTGTACGAAAGTTCTTTCTGTGCTGCTCTGGATGTCAATGTCACAAATGGCCACTTTTATTCCGCTCTGCTGCCTTCGAGCCACTTTCGTGCCCTGCCAAACACTTCGATCGTGTCGGCATTGACTTCTACGGCCCGCAAAGAACGACACTGAATTGCAATCGGTGTATGAATCATTGTTTCTGTGGGTTATTTGAGACGCAACGCCGCAACTGCTGCTTTACCTAATGCTACAGTGTGGGCTGTAGCCTCTTTCGTCCTGCATCGCCTCGCCCATTGATATGCTCACTTCTACAACGCCTTAGTGATAGACGTCGCGCCTTACTCTCGGAACTTATGCTTCCGAGTGTCACCTCATTGATCGAATGAGCACGGCATACTACCCGCAGACTAACGAACTCACAGAACTGTTTAAGTGCACTCTCGGTGAGGTAATAGCGAGGAACGCGGCATCTAATCCTGGTAACTGGGGCTCGGTACTTCCATTTGTAACCTTCATATACAACACCGCGATTCAAGCTACTACAAGATTTTGACCTTTCTTCCTCATGTATGCACGGAAGCCTTCGCATTCCATTGACACTCTCCCTCACAATCCTGACGCTTCCGTGTGCCCACCTGTGTAACGAGGCTGACCGGCAGGCCGAAGAGTGCCCGCAGCTAGCGCCCACCTTTGCATCACAAGAACAGCGCGAAAAGGAAGGCCACGCCGACTCACTTTTAATTCCCACTAATGCCCCGGAGTCAGCTGCATGGCTGGGTATTCCTTCCCATCCTCTCAGGATTTCTCTGGAACTCTTTCCAAAGCATGTCATCCAGATACTTTCTCCATCTGACGACATGCGGCGGCGTGGAGCGTACGCCTTCGTGGACGTGAAGAAGCAGGCGCACCACCGTCCAGCAGCATCACCAACGCTCCGCTCAATTTGCTCGCGTTCCTTGTGGCTGGTGTCCTTCGACGCCTACGGACTGCGCGTAACCAGGCATGCCGCCGTTCTATCTGGTGAGGCCATGAAGACAACGGTGGAAATAAGACGCCACACAAATGGTTTAGTCATGTTTGATTAAGTAGTCTTCGCTCCCGGAAAAACGCAATATGTTTCTTCAGAGTTCCAGGATTTATCCTGGCAACCGAAAACAAAACAAATGACGTAACATATTCATCCAGTGCAGCTGGCCGTGGCGCCTCGAGCTCCGCTGCGTTCGAACTGATCCTGCGCGCGGAGCCTGTAGCGGCCGTCTATGGGAGCCTGCCGTATGGCGACATACAAATCGCTGGCAGCTTCAAAACGGGCAAGTAGACGACCTCTGTTGTTAAAGCATTGCTGCGTTTTGCATGCATTTGATGGACGGTATCGGAGTTGGGCCCGAGCTTAAGCTTCCTCGTAAGTCTTGCTCAATTTAACAAAGCTTAGCCCAACGACAACCATCGACGGCGTCTGGTACATGTATGAAGCCGGCGTTAATGGCTACCATCGATTGCGCTCGCCGCGGATACAGAGCACTCGTGTTCTTGTACAAGACGCCTGCGGATTTGGAAAGCGCAAAGTAAAAAAAAAATTATATACTCTAAAAGACAACGACAGCGTCCTATAAAAGGGCAAGAACGACTGCTACAATGCCACCTCTTCATCGGTGTCAAAGCTCCGGACCTATCCAACCGGCGGAGGCGAAGACACACATGAAAGAAGCTCTCGCGAATGAACATCTCTTGTTTATGCTGAGAAGAAGACACGCCTCCGTCCGGCAGCATCACCAGCGATCGTCTCTGCTTGCGCAGCTCGCGGGTATCTTTCAGACAGCGCCACACGCCGCATCGCCATTTCTTGAACTCGTAGCGTCTTTGAAGGACACCGCCAATAAATCTCTTATTTCAAGGTTGCTGGAAATCCCCGTCGCTTGCACCCTGGAGCTTCGAACCCGAACCCGAACACGGCGGTCGCTGGCAGCTTCAAAACGGGCGAGTAGACAACCTCTGTTCTAAAAGAGGAGCTTTAGAAAAAAGTTCTACGCTATCTGAACTTTACGAGCTGCACGAAACTGTAAATTTTGCTGAGATATTCAAAGCAGCCAGTGCTATCCGCTTAATGTACTTTATCAGCAAGCTCCTTGCTCTCGGCGATAAAAAGCAAGTTGAAACTTGCGGCCACTTTAACTCTCGCTCTGCTCCTTTCATGGAGGGCTACCACGCTACCATAGTTAATCGACGTTGCTACACATTATAAATAGATATATATAGTGCAGTTTTTGTTGCACCTGCACCTACATACTTACCCGTCAACGCCACTGACGGGCGAGCTAAGATTAATGAGAGAAACGAAAAATCATTTGAAGCGATGCCAGTAGAACAAACCCTATAGCACGAACACGGCTGCACACAATTACATCCGTCAACTTAATGGGATCGACGCGTGAAAACGTAGCTCGATCACTTCGCAATGCTCGCCCATTCCAACGCAGTGCTGGCGCTCCAATGCGGTCGATAATTTGCGCTAGTATTCGTTATGAAATCAGTGACAACATTCTGGAAATTTCAAGCACACGAAGCGCATCTTGAGCCAATCGACAATCTAACAGTGGTTAGAGGCTGGAGAACCCTCTAAAAAGAAAAGAAGATTGAGTACACTTGGGCTTTAAATAGTACACGAAACATGTCCAAAGAGCGCACTCGACGGCAGACTGTCGCCGCTAGACACTGTTCCTATTAGTTGTAATGTTAAACAGTTTTTCTCATGTCGGTGAGCCCGTGCAGTCCAGTTTCCATAACGGGAAATGTGCCAGAGTTCACATTTGACATGACTGTTTCAGTGGAAGTGTCACAATATCGCTTTTCTTTTTTTTTTCTTCTTTCAGTGACAACCTTGCCAACAAAAACCGAGAGAAAATTTTCCTCATTTGCATTCGAACGCACATACACACGCTGCCTCGTCTGTTAATAAATTATTGGAAGAATCGTCCAATGCTTTCCCCAGTGCAGTCCCTTTTTTATTCGAGATTGCGCGAGGATGCCGATCCTGATGCCACCAATCGGGAGCGCACACTAGGTTATCGCCAACTTTGTGTGATGTACTTGAACGTTGATGCGCTTATTCTATAATCTGGCCCAGTTCTCTGTAACGGCAAAGCGGATACAATACAATCGTTGAATTTCATGGACATGATATCCGCAAGGAAACCATGTCGCAGCTTATTTTTAAGAAGCTTTCTTTAAGAAGCTATAGCACTGTGATATAGCAACGAGCTATGGAAAGAAGAATGATGGGTGTAACGTTAAGGAATAAGAAAAGAGCAGATTGGGTGAGGGGACAAACGCGAGTTAATGATATCTTAGTTGAAATCAAGAAAAAGAAATGGGCATGGGCAGGACGTGCAATGAGGAGGGAAGATAACTGATGGTCATTAAGGGTTACAGACTGGATTCCAGAGGAAGGGAAACGTAGCAGGGGGCGGCCTAAAGTTAGGTGGGCGGATGAGATTAAGAAGTTTGCAGGGACAACATGGCCACAATTAGTACATGACCGGAGCAGTTAGAGAAGTATGGGAGAGGCCTTTGCCCCGCAGTGGGCGTAACCAGGCTGATGATGAAGACGATGATGAGCACTGCGTGCAGAATGAAAGCAGCCGTCTATGGCGACAAGCAATATGGCAACACGCGGCAGTCGCCGGCAGTTCTAGTGAGTAGAAGAGCTGTTTTAAAAAGAGGCTTTAGAAAAAAATGTCACGCTGTCGCTGAAATTCACGCACTAGGCACGACTGCAAATTTGGCCTGTCGGGGTTGGTGAAAAGCGCATTTAAGCTTGGTGCCCGCTTTAAGGCACGAATGCACTGCCCTCCTCTGCTTCTCTCGAGGACGCTATTACGCTACTGAATCTTTTTGCGTCGGAATTGTTTTTTTCACCTACACCTAGATACTTACCTGTTTCTCCAAGCATTGGTCGAGCTGAGATAAATAAGAGAAGAAAGACCAAGTTGTTATAAGAGAATCCAAGTTGAAAAGAAGTAACGCTAAAGCACGAACACGGCTGCACGCTATGGCGTCCGTCAAGGAATTAAGATCTACGGGTCCTAAGGGAGGTCAGAGTTGTCAGTGCTCGTATATTCCAAACAATGGTTCTTGCTCGCGTGGGGTCGACAATTTGCGCCAGTATTCACTTCACGCGAACAATCCTGATAGATGTAGAATCAGTGACAACATCCTGGGCATTCCAAGTGCATGCAGACAGTGGCATATTAATGGGGGGTGGGGGGTGCCGTGGGCCCCGGGTGCAAGGGGCCAGTTGGGGGGGGGGGGTCACATACGTC
This sequence comes from Dermacentor variabilis, assembly GCF_050947875.1. Lineage (NCBI taxonomy): Eukaryota > Metazoa > Arthropoda > Arachnida > Ixodida > Ixodidae > Dermacentor > Dermacentor variabilis. The sequence goes on along the minus strand of NC_134576.1, from coordinate 78,973,082 downwards.
TGAAGACACCCGGAAATTGTTGATATCCTCGACTTCCTCGGTTACACCCGGGGGGGGGGGGGGGTAGGGAGCGACAAAGACCTGTGGGCCCCGGGTGCCAGACGACCTAGCTACGCCACTGCATGCAGACGCATCGTGCCTGCAGGCACTTGAAATTCTCAGGTTAGAGGCTGAAGAACCCTCACCTTTAAAACAAAAAAAATGTAGTGCACTCGGGCAGTAAATATATAAAACGTGCTCAGAGCGGGCCTCACGACAGCAGAGCGGCGCCGGCTGTTGGACAGGTAGACGCTGCTCCTATTGCTGGTATTGTTAAACACGCATTTCTCATGTAAATGAAGCCGTGCAGTCTAGCTACCTCTTACACCGCGGGCACTGGGCCAGATCTCACGTTTGACGTAAATGTCTGCCAAGTACCGAATTTTGAAGTTCTGCAAGGGTCCTCCGAATCATTTCTGGAACCTCCCTTTTAATTTGTTCTCTCACGCCTGCAGGGCCTGAAGGAATTCTCGACGGAGATCGTCGGATTTCGCGGTTACATATTGTGGCGTCTGCGTACGTGGCTTTGTTTTGTGCTTGGGATGAAGATGGTGTTCGGTGTGGGTGGTGAGCAGTTTTAGATTGGAGATGATTACTGATATGCAGTGCTGTGCCGTTATCCCAACACACCTCCCTGGCGCCAGCTGGAGCTCTCGTGGTCTGCGATGTCAGGGCCGGCCTCTTGGCAGGTGAGGGCGTTTTTCTCTGTTCTTGGATGGGTTGCGTTTCTTGGGACTCAGTGGCGGTGGCAGCGCACCCCTTTCCGTGCCCACGACTTCCATTACCTTTTTTACATAATATTGCAAGTTAGGCCCCAGCTTCTCATTTGCACCGCCCTTAACGTCCAGCGCAAGGCGTGTGGTGAATTTAGTGATACCCCGAAGGGGACCACGCTGTGAGCCCTAACATGTAACTTACGTTTTACCTTACAGACCGAACCCACCCCACGTGCAAAGGCATGTGCCTATCTCGTTATTCATACAAGCCCAGACCTCACATTCTTTACAAGGATTGGGAGGAACATGGACATGGGGAAATAAGGGTGAGGCGTTGGGAAGTGGTCTCTACATTCTAAGCATCATCTAGTCTTTATCCCGCATTAGGGTGCCTCAAAGGAAGATTAAAACCACTAATTGGACTGGAACAGGAAAAGTAGACGAAGCTGCAAACTACAACTTCTGGCTCGAATATATCCAATTAGATCTTCATAAAGTGAAAGACATATCAACGACTCACAAAACCTCCGATATTGATCCGTGTCTTCTACAACTATGGGAGGCACGCAGTGGTCTAACCAGGAGGTAGAGAAGACAGAAGCTCAACACGAAACTCAAATTCTGCGTTGCCAAATTGCCAATAAACGCAGGAACATGCGACTCAACTGATCCGAATTGGCGCGGGCTGTGCCACAAACTCTCGGATACCAACTGCGAGGACATGGACAATTCTCAGAGCGCTCACCCCCTAAGAACACCAAAGCAGAGCAACAAACAAAACAGCAATAAACAGGCAATAAAGACCCACTCCTATGTGACTTGGACACCAGGCACATCACGAAATGTCCCTGCTCCAAGTAGTGTGATTACCCCCCCCCCCCACGCAACAAATGCCAAACCAGCCTCAAGTCCGAAGTCACCATTCATGAAATCAGGGCCACACCACCGGTAAAATTAGGCCCCCAGTTGCGATCAGATCCAGTGCTCGATCCATCGTAGCCTAAGCGATAAAAATCCAAGACCTCAAAAACATATACAAAACACATTGGAAACCAGACACCCTCCCTAAGCATAAATGCGTAGAAATAGTATTACTAATACACCTAAGTAAGTATAAGCAACTGCACTCGAGCTGTTCTGAGGTACACTTTTCTGAAGCGCACTTTCGGGCTCGAAGTAAAAATACGAAAGCTAGGGTAATTACGGAAGCGTTTGATATCAGTAAGAAAGGTTGCTTGTGTGTTAGTAACGTCCTTATTGTATTAGTTAAAGAAAAAGTTTGTTGAAAGTTCCTTATGGTAGCGCACTTAATGTTTGAGTGTGCTTGTTGCGCAGGCACTTACCGAACTTATATATGAACGGATCTTCTGTAAAAATAAAGCACTTGTTAGCGACGCCCTGTCCCTTTGCCTAGTCTTGTGTTTTGTGGGTTGTTCTTTGGCGCGTTTATACATTTATAATGGATGGACACCAACTTGCACAACAAGTTCTCTTAAGCCATGTTTCTATTAGAGCGGGCCCATCTATGTATGTGTTATTTGCATTCTTCATTGGCGAATAATTTCACGTGTCGTCGTCAACACCTATTCCCCAAGGAGCATCGCTTTCGGCATCAAGAATGGATTATTCTCGTCGAAGTGCCCCCTTTCGCCCGGTGCTACCGTCTTGGAAACATGTGACATAAATTAGCAGCATTGTCAGGTCGTAGATATAGAACATATTTGGCCTGCATAGCACAATATCCTCGCAGTCTTGCTGGAACGAACATTCGTTCTATTTTGACGTAGTAGTGACGGTGAAGAAGGCAGCAAAACTGATTATAGAAACTAGCGTTTTATTGGGCGAACTTGTGCCCTCAAAAAGAGGCTACATTAAAAAAAAACGATAGCGGCGAAGACACTCTGCGGTCGTCGAAAATCTCATCAACGGCTCAAGCGCGTCGGCTTTTATACAGCAGTCGTCAAATGTTGCAGACTGATCGCTGGGGCCCGCGTGTCTTCCACAAAGTTCTACATTATTCGCGTCGCGCATACATGCGATCAGATTACACAAGGTTCGGTCACAGACAGTGGATGTAAGCATCGATAACATCCAGAAATTTCCAACAGGCGCGTCTAGCTGCGCTGTGCAATAACGTTTGTTAGGCGGTGAAACGTGTCGCCCGATAAAGACCAACAAGTATACGTGTCAATACCCTCCTCCTAAAAAGCGTAGACCCAATGCTGCAAACGAAAGTAATAAATAAAAACACTCGTAGCAAAAAGAACAACAAAACCTGAAAGTTCGTCAGCGTCAGTAAAATGGTTTAAGACGCACCACGTGGACCACTTCAGGTCGTGCGCGGCGCCGCTGTGAATGCGAAATGCCGTCTGCCACGACCTCATAGTCCAGTGCGCCAATACGTCGAATGACCTTGCAGGGTCCGAAATAGCGTCGCAGTAGTTCCTCACTGAGTCCTCATCGGCGTATCGGGGTCAAAACACAAACACGGTCATCGGGTTAGCACTCGACGAAGCGTCGTCGACGGAAAGGCTGCGCTGCCTTTCGGTAAAGCTTCAGCGAAGCGGGTGATATAGTCGCTGACGACTTTGAATGGCCTGCCATATAGGTAAGGGCGGAATTTCGCTGTAGCCCAAATAATGGCGAGGCATTCCTTTTCAGTCGCAGAATAATTGCCTGCCGCTTTTGACAGCGACCGGCTAAGCATAACATATCACCCGTTCATGGCCATCGGTACGCTGCTCTTGATTCGTTGTCGGCCGAGCTGTCGGGCTTCTTCGGCGAGCTGGAGATGGGTAGCGACGTCAAGATTATCTTCCTCAGTGACTTGCGGCAGTATGGCGTCGAGCGTTGTCGGGTTCCTGCCGTAAACCAGCTTAAAGGGCGTGATCTGACTTGTTTCTTGAACCGCCGTGTTGCAAGCAAAAGTTACGCGCGGCAAGACCGCGTCCCACGCCTTGTGCTCGACGTCGACGTAAATTGCTAGCATGTTGGCGAGGGTCTTATCCAGGTGCTCCGTGAGACCATTCGTCTGCGGGTGGTAGGCAGCTGTCGTCCTGTGGCTTGTATGGCTGTATTTCAGAATGGCTTGGGTGAGCCCTGCTGTAAAAGATGTTCCTCTGTCAGTGATGAGGACTTCTGGGGCACCATGACGCAACAGGATGTTCTGGACGAAAAATTTCGCCACTTCGGCTGCGCTGCCTTTCGGTAGAGCTATAGTTCAGCGACATAGGTGAGGTAGTCGGTCGCCACGACGATCCACTGATGTTGACGCCGGAAATGGTCCCAACAAATCCATCCCGATCTGCTGAAATGGTCGGGAAGGAGGTTTGATCGGCTGTGGTAATCCTGCTGGCCTTGTCAGTGGTGTCTTGCGTGGCTGACATTCTCGGCATATCTTGACGTAAAGGGCGACGTCGACAGTCAGACGCGGCCAGCAATACCTTTCCTGTACCCTCGACAGCGTTCGGGAGAATCCGAGGTGCCCGGTGATTGGACCGTCATGTAGGGCGTGCAGTACTTCGCTGCCGGAACAAGAGGGTAGCTGGCGCGGACTGGTGGAAGTTCTTTACGAGTAGGTTGTTTTCTAACGTGAACGAAGACAAACCGCGCCTAAATGGCCTAAGGTCTACGTCGGTGTTCCCTTCCAAATGCCCGACGAGACCTTTTAGCTCCGGGTCTGCTCGTTGCTGTTTAGTGAAGTCTTCCGCGCTTATTCCGAGGAAGGCGTCGGCGTCCTCGTCGTCTTGCGGCGGCGGATCGGTGGGGGCGCGTGATAGGCAGTCGGTGTCAGTGTTTTCTTCCGGACTTGTAGATTACCGTGACCACATATTCTTGCACTCTGAGGCTCCACCGCGCCCGCCGTTCTGAAGGGTCCTTTATATTTGTTAGCCAGCAAAGCGCGTAATGGTAGCTTACCACTTTAAATGGCCCGCCGTATAGGTAAGGGCGGAATTTTGCTGTAGCCCAAATGATGGCGAGGCATTCCTTTTCAGCCGTAGAATAATTGCGTTCCGCTTTTGACAGCGACCGGCTAGCATAAGATATCACCCGTTCATGTCCGTCTTTCTTCTGTACTAGGACGGCACCGAGGCCAAGGCTACTGGCGTCAGTGTGGATTTCGGTATCGGCGTCTTCGTCGAAATGTGCAAGTACCAGCGGCGACTGCATAAATGCGTCGGCCTGCAGCATTTGCCACTTGAACTCGACATCAGATTTGGTTAGGTGTGTTAGTGGCTCCGTGATGCGTGAAAAGTCCTTCACAAAACGCCTGTAGGCACACATGCCAAGGAATCTATGCACTTCCTCCTCGTCGATGAGCTTCCGGAACTATGCGATGGCAGCTGTTTTTCTGGGAGTACTCCGGATTTGCTAATGACGTGGCCTAGGAACAGAAGCTCATCTTAAGCGAAGCGGCACTTTTCTGACTTCAGGGTGAGCCCTGATGATTTGATCGCCTCTAATACTGCCGCAGGCCGCCTAAGGTGGTCGTCGAAATTTCCGGCGACGACTACGACGTCATTCACGTAAACAAGACACGTCTGCCACTTCACTCCTGCTAACACTGTGTCCATGACGCGCTGAAACGTTGCAGGCGCCGTGCACAGTCCGAATGGCATGATCTTGAACTCGTAGAGGCCACCTGCCGTGATTAAGGCGGTCTTTTCGCGATCTTTCGGGTCGACTTCTATTGGCCAGTAGCCAGACTTGAGGTCCATCGACAAGAAGTATTTAGCGTTGCAGAGCCGATCTAATGCGTCGTCTATCCATGGAAGGGGGTATGTATGTCCTTCGTGATCTTGTTGAGTCGACGATAATCGACGCAGAAACGTAGGGTTCCGTCCTTTTTCTTCACCAGGACAAAAAGATGCCCACGGGCTTTTCAACAGCTGGATGGTGTCGTCGCGGAGCATTTCGTTGACTTGTTGCCTAATAACTTCACGTTCTCGCGTCGAAACTCGGTAAGGGCTCTGGCGGAGTGGCTGAGCGCACTCTTCGGTTATTATGCGATGCTTTGCAACTGGTTTTTGTCGAATTCTCGATGACGTCGAAAAGAAGACTTTGTATCGTCGGACAAGACTTCCGAGCTGCTGCTGCTTGCTCATGGGGAGACTTGGATTTACGTCGATATCTGGTTCGGGGTCTATGGTCGGCGGAGTAGATGCTGCAGAATCTGAGAGGACAAAGGCATTGCTCGTTTCCACAATTTCCTCGATGTACGCGATTGTCGTGCCCCTACTGATGTGCTTGAACTCTTGGCTGAAGTTGGTTAGCATCACTTCCGCTTTCCCTCCGTGGAGTCGAGCGATCCCTCTTGCGACGTAAATTTCATGGTCGAGTACTAGATTCTGGTTTCCCTCTGCGTCAGCGGGTGTTTCGGTGCCGACGGATATAACAATGCTGGAGGGAGGCGGGATGCTCACTTGATCTTCGAGCACATTGAATGTGTGGTGACCACGAGAGCTCCCCGGCGGTATCGCTTGATCTTCCGACAGCGTTATCGATTTTGACTTCAGGTCTATGATTGTGCCATGTTGGTTCAGGAAGTTCATGCCGAGAATGACGCCTCGTGAACACTGTTGGAGGATAACAAAGATGGCAGGGTAAGTCCAGTCATGAACGGTAATTCTTGCCGTGCGGATTCCAGTCGGTGTAATGAGGTGTCCTCCATCGGTCCGAATTTGAGGGCCCTCCCATGCAGTCTTAGCCTTCTTCAACTGGTCGGCGATGTGTCCGCTGTGTCGACTAAGTCGGTGACTTCGTGGCCGTCGAGAAGCACGTCGAGGTCGGTGGTTCTTTATCTTGCGTTACAATTAGGTCTTGGCATCGGATCACGGCTGCGTCGAGTTGACCTGTAGCTGGAGCGTCGCGTCACGTCATCTTTCATCTCCTCCATTGGTTGCTGCCAAACTTCGTTGGGACGGCGGTGTGTCGTCGTTATGTCGTCGAGATAGTCTTTTCGTCGTATTCGTCCGCGGCGGAGGATCTTCGTCAGTTCGACGAAGCAACCGCGTCTCCATTGGTTGTTGCTTTTAGTTTTCCTGGTATGGGCTGGACGGACCGGCCCCGGGTTGAGCCAGCGTATGGTCGTCGTTGCGGCGACAAGTAGCGGCCTGGTGACGGCGAATGGGACCGTCGTAGAGAGTTCCACTGAGTGGCGGCTAGGTAGTCGGCGATGTCACGTGGGCGCTCCCCAAGCTGTGGACGCGGCGCATTGACGGCGAGCCCTCTTAGTCCCACGTCGCCGTATGGGCATCGGCTGTACACATGGCCGGCTTCGCGGCGGTGATAGCAGAGTGGGCGGTGGTCGGAGGCTCGCCAAATATCCGTCTTCACGTGGGTGCGCTGGACGATGGGTGGGCGTGCCGGCGGCGGCGGACGACGGAATATCGGCGTTACAGGGCCCTGGCACGGTCGCGGAGGGGGAACATGACGGCGTGCGACTGCGGCGTAGGTCATCGCGTCTAGCTGGGGCCGCGGTAGTTGAGGTTGCACCTCAGGAACCCCAAGCTATCGCTGAACTTCGTTTTTCACGATGTCGGCGAGCGAGGCCACTTCAGGCTGCGACGAAGGCAAGACCTTGCGTAGTTCTTCGAGCCCAATGACCCTGATGGTCTCTTGAGGGTCGTCGGAACCCAGTCCTTGGATGGCGTACTGCGGCGTGAGCACCTGGGGGTTATATTGCCGGGTGCGCATTTCCAGAGCTTCCTCGATCGTCGATGCCTCTGCAGAAAACTCAGCCACGGTCTTCGGCGGGTTACGAATGAGTCCAGCGAAAAGTTTTTGCTTGACGCCGCACATCAAGAAGCGGACTTTTTTCTCTTCCGACATTTCCGGGTTGACGTGCCGGGAAAGACGGGTCATCTTCGTCAAGATCGCGATCGTCTCATTTGGCAGCTGCACTCTGGTTTCTAGTAGAGCTTGGGCTCGCTCTTTTCGCACGACGCTTGTAAATGATTGCAACAAGCCGCTTTGGAACAGGTCCCACGTCGTTAAGGTGGCTTCTAGGTTCTCGAACCAGGTCCTGGCGGCGTCTTCCAATGCGAAATAGACATGTCGCAGCTTGTCCTCGCTGTCCCAACTGTTAAACGTAGTGACCCCCTCATACGTCCCCAGCCAATTTTTCGGGTCCTCAAATGTGGAACCGCGAACGTCGGTGGCTCGCTGGGCTCCTGCAGAACTACAGGGGCCGCTGGGGCTGCCATTGAGGCTGTCTTCTTGGTCGTCTCTGGACGATATTCTCTGACAATCTTCTTGGTCGTCTCTGGTAGAATTTCATGTTCCGGGGGCAGCTGGCGGCTTGCTCGATGTCCCGGGACGACATTAGTGTTGTCTTTGCGGTCCCGGCTTGGATTACGGTTTGTCGGGGGCGTCGGGTACATGAACGTAAAGCACCTCCACGAGATGTCACGTAGCATTGACAGTGAAGAAGGCAGCAAAACTGATTATTGAAACTAGCGTTTTATTGGGCGAACTTGTGCCCTTAAAAACAGGCTACACTCAAAAAAACAACGATAGCGGCGAACACACCCGGACGATCATCGAAAAGAATTCTTCACATCAGAACCAATCCCAAAAACACCACGAGTTTGAGTCTCTTCCTGATGGGAGGTCCTATGCGTTGGCAGCTGTTTTTCTGGGCGTACTCCGGATTTGCTAATGATGTGGCATAGGAACAGAAGCTCATCGTAAGCGAAGCGGCACTTTTCCGACTTCAGAGTGAGCCCTGATGATTTGATCGCCTCTAATACTGTCGCAGGCCGCCTTAGGTGGTCGTCGAAATTTCCGGCGACGACTACGACATCATTCACGTAAACAAGAAACGTCTGCCACTTCAATCCTGCTAACACTGTCTCCATGACGTGCTGAAACGTTGCACGCGCCGTGCACAGTCCGAATGGCATAACCTTGATCTCGTAGAGGCCATCTTGCGGGATTAAGGCGGTCTTTTCGCGATCTCTCTGGTCGACTTCTATTCGCCAGTAGCCAGACTTGAGGTCCATCGACGAGAAGTATTTAGCGTTGCAGAGCCGATCCAATGCGTCGTCTATCCATGGAAGGGGGTATATATGTCCTTCGTGATCTTGTTGAGTCGACGATAATCGACGCAGAAACATCAAGGTCGAGGAGATCCGGATCCTGGGTCTGTTCATTCATCACAGACTCAGCCCGGAATCCCCTATCGAAAACAAACGCGAAGGCAAACAGGTCGGACGTATGATCCACCGCGTTTCCAACGAACGCGGCGGGTTGCGGGGCAGGGACGCGCTTTGTCTCGCCCATGCCTTCGTAACCAGCAGGATCCTATACTCCGTACCCTACCTTCGAACTACAAAGAAACACGATGAACGCATCGACGCCATCATAAGGAAGGTTACAAAGCGAGCTTTGGACCTCCCGGTGGCTACCTGCAACGCTAAGTTGTTGGCCCCAGGTGTGCTTAACTCCTACCAGGAGGGAAAGGAGGCCCACCTTGTGAACCAATACACGCGACTCTCGCACATGGTGTCCGGGCGCAACTTGCTAGACCGCTTGCACATACAACATGAGTGCATTCCAGAGGAGACATGCAGGCTTCCGGAGCTCTGGCGTCACAAGCTCGGGGTCCCTCCACTCCCGCGCAACATGGACACGCAGACACATGAAGGCAGACGAAAGGCGCGCGCTCGGGCTCTCGAACACCAATATGGATTAAAGCAGGGTGTATACTACCTTGATGTGGCAGGGCCGTCGCCCACTGGATTCTACACGGCTGCCATAGTTCACCAGGACCGACGAGTTAACGGACTTTCCTACCGCGCTTTCAACTCCGCGCAGGCCGAGGAGGTTGCTATAGCACTTGCCGCCTCGGGCCCGAATTCGAAGGTAACAGAGACTGTGAGCACTACCTGGCGGGCGAGGTATCACCTTTAGCCTACCGAATTTTAAAGCGAGCAGTGAGGGAATCGGACCCCTCACCCAAACGCATTATTTGGACTCCGGGCCACCAGGGCCTTAGAGGTAACGAGGCTGCAGACGCGGCCGCCCGAGCGCTTACCCACCGGGCACCTCAACCAGACTCTTCCGGCTGAGAGATTAGATAACCGCTTCTGTGGTTCAGGGAAATTCCGGCAGACTATTGCGAACGTCATCGGCTTTTCCCGGTCCCTGCTACGGGCCTGAGTAAGGCCGATGAACAAACCCTGCGGCGCCTGCAGACAAACACCCTGTTGTGTCCTGCAATAGCAAAACATTTTGACCCAAAAGTTGATGAGCGATGCCCTCACTGTGGGTAAGTCCCTGATTACTTTCAAATGGTGTGGGCATGATAGATGAATCAGTCCCTTCCCCACTAGAGAGGTACGGAAAGCAGCCCTACTTAATTTCTCGGCGCTGGAGTCTCAAAAGGCTCTAGTCCAACGGGCGCGGGTAGCAGCTTCGTCCAGTGGGGTCCCAGACTAAAGACTCCACCTACGTAAAGGGTCATTTTTGGCCTGCAAACTCTCAATCTGTTGAATAAACGTTTTTTTATCATTATCATCGTCGAAAATGTGATCAGCGGCTGAATCGCGTCGGCTTTTATACAGCAGTCGTCGAATGTTCCAGACTAATCGCTGGGACTCGTGTGCCTTCCACAAAGTTATACATTAATGGTGTCGTGCACGCATGCAATCAGATTACACAAGGTTCGGTCACAGACAGCGGATGGAAGCATCGATAACATTCCAGAAACTTCCGATACATGCAGGCGCGTACTGCGCTGCGCGATAACATTTATTAGGTGGTGAAACGTGTCGTGCGATAAAGACAAAGAAGTATACGTGTCCCTATGAAGAGATTGGCCTCCGAGATCAACTCTGCATGTGCATTTTCAACTCTCTGCACAGTGCAACAACAATGAACAAGACGAAAGTGGAGAGTTGTTTAGTAATTGCGGTATGCACCCGTTCTTCAGAAAGGAACCAAGTTGGCATTAGAACAAAACGTGCTCTCGCATGAACTGATCGAAGAAAGGTCGCAGCGAATTGCTAGCAAGGCCGTTGTAGAAGAGCAAGAAATGTGCCTTCGTGAAATGTGCCTTCGCAAATCTGGTTACCCGAAGCGTACACGGCGTATGCAATAATTGCCTAATATTTCTTCAAGCTGATTAGGAGGACGGGTTTGTCGTCATGTCGGATGATTACTTCTGCGAAAGAGCAGCTCAAGCGATTGAAAGGAATATTCACCCATCCCACTAACTTCTACAAAACTAAAAAAGACGGACCAGTTATGCTGTGTGAGCGTGTGCGTTTGAGTAACCTTGATAAAGGGGTTCACAGATGCAAAAATGAAAAATGAAAACGCACAACGAAGTGAAAACGCACAACAAAGGCTTGTGTTTCACGCCAATAGTTACACGCTATAGTAGGCTTGATATAGAAGATACGTTTTAACTGAAAGTTCCGATGAAGTCTGAATTTTTGGAATTTTATGGTTACTTTGGTCGTGTCTTCTCCCGTGGATGTTCTTTTGTTTATTCGGTTCTCCATGTGGCCTTCTTTGCTGCAGTCAGGGAGTGTATTGAAAACACGGACTCTTTTTTTCTTTTTAGAATTCTGTCAGTATTCTTAAATAAAAGTTCTGTGCAGATTCGCTTTGTTGGGGTTATTCTCCGCGTGCAACGGTTTCTGCCATTTGACACCTCCGACTGCCAACTGATAAAAAGAGGAATTGCTTCGCTTTCCTTTAAATCCTCGCTCACAAAATCTTAACTTCGCAAGATGTCTAGTGTTCTAAACCAATTCGCAAACTGCCTTCCCCGGGGTTCCCTGCTTTGAGAAGCTTTGAGAAGAGGTGCATAGCATAGCTTTGCATAGCACCTTCTCATAGCATAGCTTTGAGAAGAGGTGCATAGCATAGAGTTTCATAACAATAATTACTAGAAGGAACTCTGGCGCTAGTGTCTACGGGAGCAGCAATGAGAGCGGTTGTACCGGCATGGGAATTAAGGGAAGTACGTGGATTTGCCTAAACTTCATCCATTTGGCTTCAAACGGTTTTGTGACTTGTCATTTTCGACAATGTACTGCGTAATGCATAATTAAATGAACATCATTAAAATTGTCCGACGGCAGGATTCGAACCCAGTAACTCTGGCACAGAAGCCTGATCAATGCCTCCTTTAATAGATGCTCGCTTTCCCATTGTTGCGGCGGTTCCCTTAGTTGAAATTAGTTCAGCATAAATTCCGTAAGGCGGCGCTCGTTGCCTTTTCAACTTCCGTCGGATGTGGCAGCGGCGGCTGAATGCATCCGCCGGCGTGGTATATGCGCGGCCGTCGGTTAGCGGGCGTTATCGCGGACCTCCGAGACGGTGAGAGATGCCACGTTAATCTCAAAGGCCGCAGCACGTGATTGCAAGTTGCAGGCGTTCGCCATGAGAGGCGAACGGGAAAGCACCGGACCCATGCTACCGGACAACGCGGCAGGCATCTAGTAAAGGAGGCATTGGCCTGATATTGAAACCATTAAGCCGTGGACGCATGCATCGACAAGCGAATGAAACGCCCTAATTTATCGGGGGCATGCCAGTGCCATGAGACGCTTGGCGCGTTTCGATTTGGCCACCTGGATAAGCTCAATCGTTGTAATTAATAGCAATTCTGCGTGTTCGTGGTGCCTTCTGCAATTCAAAGAGTACAGATTGCGCTGAAACTTACGCCAATAATATTCATGCAGCATAATATGCTAAGCCATAAGAACGTCTGAATCCACAAGCAAAAAGATCAGACAAATCCATGTACTTACCATCATTCCAATGGTGGTACAACTGCAGCGTCAGTGTTCCTTCTAGTAATTGTTGTAGGAAACTCTGGTGCATAGGTCCTTCAAGAAGAAGTTCGACCGGTGGCCAGTCCGTATATGCACAAGATGGCCCTTAATTCCAAAAAGTTGGCAAGCGGACATGGTTTTCTGCTTGTCTTTACAGCCCTTAGGGAGCTCGGAGGCCTCTGCTCTCGCATAGCAAAACGACAAAGTAAAAATCACCACCCAAGCACTCCGTACACCTGGTTAAGCAGCTAAGCTGAAACATGCGGCCCCGCTGATTATCGCTGGATTAGTCCCGACGGTCCAATAAACGACGGTTTGGTAGGCTGCCGGATCCTCGTTACGTAGTTGCTGCTTGCGCTCGGCAGCAGGAGCCTGTGCTTGCGCACAAGCTGCACCATCGGCCCGGCGGGATTAGCTGAATGAGCTACGGCGAATCCTCGGTTGCCAAAGTCGGAAGTTCGAATCCCGTAATACGGCTTTCTTTTTTTAATGATGGTGATCTTGAAATTCAACTCTTACAGTGCACAACTTCTGCAGGCTTGGAGTGACGCCTACACCGGCAAAAGATGCCGAGGGCAAGTGGGGCTTTACTAATCCAGGTACAAACAACTTAGGAAGGCCCACAAAGCTTCAACAAAACACTCTCTCACCAGATCAAGAATTAGCCTCGCTGATGCAGTATTCAGCAACCCCCTCCCAATTGAATCACTCAATTACCCAATGGCACTCTGTCCCCAGCAGCTGCGGAGCAACTGATTAAGGCGGCGGGCAGACCTGTAACGAAGCAGAGGGTGCTAAGAATCTGAATCCGGACAGGCCGCCAATGGAAACTGACCCTTGCAACGTTTGGCACCCGAATTCTTGTATAAGCCCGACCAGTTCTAATCTCACTACGGCCGCTGATATCCCAAACAATGTCTGACGATTCTTCAAGGTGTCCTGCTAAGCTAGCCTCACTCGAGTGCTAAATAACGGACAGGTCCTCTGCTATAGAGGTCTCCTAGATGAGAAGCAATAAGGGGTAGGATTCCTAATCTATAAGGACACAGCGGGCAACATTGACGAATTTTGCGGCATCATTTAGTGGGTAGCTGTAGTCGTAATCTGACCTAATAACAAGTATAGATTAAAGGTAGTAGAAGCCTATGCTCTAACATCCAGTCACGATGATAAGAGAGTAGATCAGATTTATGAAGATGTTTAATTAGCGATGAGAAAAGTGCAAACTCGGTACACTATAGTAATGAGCGACTTCATTGCAAAAGTGCGGAGAAAGCCGGCTGGTGAACAAGCAATCGGCAACTACGGCGTCAATTCGAGGAACGCTAGAGGGGAGATGCTGGTAGAATTCGCGGAAGGGAATAAGCTTCGAATATTGAACACCTTCTTCAGGAAGCGCAGCAGCAGAAAGTGGACCTGGAACAGCCCCAATGGTTAAACAATAAATGAAATTGACTTCATACTTTCTGCTGATCCCAGCAGAGTGCAGGATGTAGAAGTGATAGGTAGGGTAAAGTGCAGTGATCATAGGTTAGTGAGGGCTAGGATTCACCTCAATTTGAAGAGAGCAAGCTAAATTGATGAAGAAGAAACAGGTCAACGTAGAGGCAGTAAAATAAGGGTCAACGTAGATAAATTCAGGCTGGTACTTGCAAACAAATAAGCAGCCTGAGAACAGAGAGATGATAATGTCAGAGCTAATGAGTGAAACCGTAACTATGTTGGCTTCAGGAGCAGCAACTGAACCGAGAGGCAAGGCACTAAGGCAACCAGTCGGCAAGCTCTTTGTTACATGGAAGGTCCTTTGTTACTTGGCAGAGCTTGCCTACTGGTTGTCTTAGTGCCTTGCCTCTCAGTTCAGTTGCTGCCTCTGAAGCCAACCTAGTTAGGTTTCACTCATTAGCTCTGTCATTATCATCTCTCTGTTCCAAGGCTGCTTATTTAGGACGTAATAAAGAGACGACAAAATATGGAACTCAAGAGATAGGACAGACTTCGCAGAACTGTCGAAACTGATCAACAAGGCGAAAATAAGGGATATTCAAAACCATAACGTGAGAAAGACTAAGAAGCCGTAAAAAATGGACGCAGCCTGAAATCGGTGAGAAAGAAACTTTGCATAGGACAAACCAATAAGTACGCACTGAAAGATAAGCAGGGTAATATCAGTAATTTCTATGATATAGTAAAAGAAGCGGAAGAATTCTATACTCACCTGTACAGTACTCAAGGAGTCAGGATACCTCGATTATAAACAGTAATGAACAGAATACAGGAACTCCTGTAACTAGCGATGAGGACAGAAGGGCCGTGCAAGACATGAAACCAGCAAGAGCGGCAGGAGAAGATGGAATAACAGTCGATTTAATCAAAGATGGAGGAAACAATGCTTGAAAAACTGGTGGGTCTTTATACGGATAGTCTATCGACTGCAAGGGTCCCAGAAAACTGGAAGAATGTAACATTACACTAATTCACATTAAGGGAGATGTTAATGAATTGAAAATTATAGGCCGATTAGCTTACTCCCAGTATAAAATATTTACCAAAATAATCTCCAATCGAACAACGACCACACTGGACTTCAGTCAGCCAAGGGAATAGGCGGGCTTCAGGAAGGGATACTCTGCAATGGATCACATCCATGTCATTAACCAGGTTATGGAGAACTCCGAAGAGTATAATAAGCCCCTCTATATGGTTTTCTTAGATTACGAAAAGGCATTTGATTCAGTAGAGATACTAACCGTCATAGCAATATTACCTAATAAAGGAGTACAGAATGCTTACGTAAAAACCTTGGAAAATATATACAGGAAGTTCTACAGCTACCTTAATTCTACACAAGAAAAGCGGGAAGATATCTATAAAGAAAGGGGTCTGACAGGGAGACACAATCTCTCCAATGCTATTCACTGCGTGCTCAGAAATATTCAAGCTATTAAACCGCGATGGCTTAGGAGTAAAGATCGACGGCGAATATTTTAGCAACCTTCGGTTTGCCGATGACAGTTGTTTTATTCAGCAACAATGCAGACGACTTACAACAAATGATTGAGGACCTTAACAAAGAGACTAAGAGTGGGGTTGAAGATTAATACGCAGAAGGCGAAGATAATGATAAATAGCCGGGCAGACCAACAAGAGTTCAGGATCACCAGTCGGCCAGTCGGACGCGTACAACCAGTGCATTTTGCCAGTCCTGACATATACGGCAGAGACTTGGAGACAAAGAAGCTTGGGAACAAGGACCGTGCAAAGAGCGATGGAACGAAGATTGCTAGGCATAACGTTAAGAGACAGAAGAGAGCGGTTAGGATCAGCGAGCAAACGCATATAGACGATATTCTGACACCAAGAAGAAAAAATGGATCTGGGCAGGTCAGTAAGGCGCTGGTTAGATAATCGTTGGACTATTCGGGTTACAGAATGGGTTACAGAAAGGAAACGCAATTGAGGACATGAAGACTAGGTGGAGCGATGAAATTAGGAATTCGCGGGCGCTAGTTGGAATCGGTTAACGCAAGACGGGGGCAATTGGAAATCGCAGAGATGCCTTCGTCCTTCAGTGGACGTCAAACAGGCGGATTATTATTATTATTATTATTATTATTATTATTATTATTATTATTATTATTATTATTATTATTATTATTATTATTATTATTATTACATCGACTGTTGTGGTGCAGTTTCACCTTGCCTGAATGAAACAGGACCAAGTTTGCAGCGCGTTTCATAGCCCCCTAGAATTTTTTTCGGTACAGGCACTCGTTAATGACGCTGCGTAAGATTGCTTACGTAAGATTGCTTAAGGGGTATTTCACGTCGTGTTTGGAAAATCGAATCGCCTTTCTCTTTATTCTCGCACATTAACTAGGCACTTTTTGCCGATACCGTTCGGTGAAGCTTCGCACAAAAGCTATTGCTGTTATACCGTGGTGCCACGACAGGGGAACAAAACAACAAACAAAAAACTAAAGCCCCACTGGAGCATTTCTATAGATAGAGAAATACATTTCCATGATGTTTTGCGTTTCTATACTGGAATTTCTTGCTGCACTGGGGGAAGCTTAGCTGAAGGATTGTAAAGAGCACTTCAATTGAAAGTGTTGCTAATGAAAGGAATTCCGCGCCTAGACAACGCGCTGTTGAGCACTAGAAGTAAAAACAAACGCTGGGCCGATCCATGCAGCCGGCGTAACGCGCAATATCTAGCGTTCAAAATGCGCGCCCCCAAAACAAACCGGTAGTGGGGTTCAGTTATTAACATGAGCCGCTTGAGGCGAAGCGGTCAGTTGGTTAGTAAAGCACTGCGAGTGTGTAAACTCTTCAATTTGTTTCACTATGGCGCCACGTGACAAAATCTATACAGTTTTATTTTAGCTTGTTCAGCTTAAAAGCGGGACCGTAATGCGCATGCGCAGAACGCTAGACGACCCGTAGCTTTTAGTGTGCATTATTTCTGAGGATTAACTTTACCGTCTGTACGTGCTTAACGTAGTTTAGGTAAAACGTGACAGCGCTCCCGGCCGGCCACTCCGAACACAATTTCGCGTTGCTTTTGTATAATTCACTTCATTTGCCGCAAGTAACTGCGCAAAGGCATTTCGCTTAGTCGCTTAGAATAAATTGGTAGATTTTTTTACGCCGCTTCACATATTGGCGTATGGCTGCTGAGACGGAGTTTTTAGAGGCCATGGTCAACATTTTGTACTGCTTGTACGGATTTAGCCGCGGATCACACTACTGAGGCTTGAAACAGCTTACCCTGTCCCATATATTTACATTAAATGGTGGGACTGTGCAAATATATACAGATGGTTCGGCCACACCATCTGCCACGACGGCCGCATTTGTCAACCCACAACTTGGAATTACTCGGCGATTTCAATTAGGCGACGTGGTAGCGTGATCACTTTTCATTGGGTGCCTAGACATTGTGGTGTGATTGCTAATGAACTCGCTCACAGTGAGACAAGATCGGCCTTCTCTTCATCTGTTGAAGTACGGATTGCCTACTCGCAACCTGACACCAACTCTGAGATCAATGCACTCATGCAGGACCTTACAAAGGCATACAGAGCCCACGATGACAGTCTTCACAGACGCCTGTATATGACTTACCGAGACGGTAATTACTTGGAATTACTCGGCGATTTCAATTAGGCCACGTGGTCACGTGATCACTTTTCAATGGGTGCCTAGTCATTGTAGTGTGATTGCCAATGAACTCGCTTACAGTGGGACAAGATCGGCCTTCTCTTCATCTGATGAAGTACGGATTGCTTACTTGCAACCTGACACCAAATCTGAGATCAATGCGCTCATGCAGGACCTTACAAAGGCATACAGAGCCCACGATGACAGTCTTCACAGACGCCTACACATTGTTGCGTGTATCTGTAGCTTAATGCTTTATACATTTATTCAGAGGAAGCTAACGGAAGGCCACAAAGGCGACGCTATATTAAGCGGTTCCACGTCGTCTTCCTCTTCAATGCAGCCACACTGTGGTGGCTGTTTCGTAGCATTACCCCTGGCAGTAGAAGCACCGTCCCGGTGCTTAATCTACACATCCGTGGTGAAATGTGTATGGTATGTATGGCTTTAGTCTCGCCTCGTGAACGATGTCACTTGCAGCCGACGATGACGCTGAGGGGTCGGCGGGGACGATTTCATACGTGACATCGGTCACTTGTCGCACCACATGGTATGGGCCAGTGTAGCGCGACAGCAGCTTTCCAGAAAGGCCCACACGTCAAATGGGCGACTAGAGAAGCACCAGAGAAACCGGAGTAACGTGCACGTCGCGATGGTGGCAATCATAGAGGCGTCTCTGATGCTCCTGTGAGGACTCAAGACGGGTGCGGGCGAGCTGGCGCGCGTGGTCGGCGTGTGCGATCGCGTCGCGGGCGTTGCAGTGGCTGAACGTGTCGCGAACGTCACATATGGCAAGTGAAGATCCCAGTCGTGGTGGTCGGTCGCAACGTACTTCGAAAGCATGTCGGTGATGGTCCGGTTGAGGCGCTCCGTGAGGCCGTTGGTCTGTGGGTGGTAGGACGTGCTGAACTTGTGCTTTGTCGAGCAGGAGCGGAGGATGGCCTTGACGACTACCGACAGAAAGCTGCGGCCACGGCCTGTGAGTAATTGGCGTAGAGCACCGTGCACTAAAATGATGTCGTAGAGCAGAAAGTCAGCAACGTCAGTAGCACAACTTGTCGGAAAGGCTCTGGTGTTTGCGTACCGCGTAGCATAATCATTAGCGACGGCAACCCAGTTATTTCCGGAGCCCAAGAGAGGAAACGGTCCAAGCAAGTCTAGACCAAGACGAAGAAAGGGTTCGGGTGGGATCCAGCTGGAGGTGTGGAGGGCTTTTTCCGGCGCTGACAGGGCTCACAAGCGGAAATGTAGCGCCGCACGGAGCGGGCGAGACCCCGCAAAAATAATCGACGTCGTACACGGTCGTATGTGAGCGAGAGGCCCAAGTGTCCAGCCAAGGGAGTGTCGTGAAGTTGTTGGAGGACAGCCGAACGCAGGTGCGATGGAATTACGAGCAGACGGTCAAGGCCGTGTGGATCGAGATTGCGGCGGTATAATGTCCCCTCCTTAAGGAGAAACATCCGGAGAGAGGTGTCGCCAGGCGTTGACTCCAGATGATCGATGAGGGCTCGTAATGAGGGATCGCGGCGTTGCTCGATGCCGGTTTCAAGCAACTGGGACACAGACAACGCAAGCGATGGCGTCCGCATCAGCCGGTTCATCGACGGGGTAGCGGTACAAACAATCGGCATCCTGGTGCAAGCGTCCTGTCTTATATACCACGGAGAAGGTATTCTTGCAGGCGTAATGCCCTACGAGCCAGTCGTCCCGTGGGGTCCTTAAGCGAGGATAGCCAGCAGAGCGCGCGGTGATCAGTGATGACACAGAAGGGGCGTCCGTACAAGTATAGACGAAACTTCGCAACAGCCCACACAAGAGCGAGGCACTCGCGCTCTGTGATTGAATAATTGCGCTCGGCGGGGGATAGAAGTCGGCTGGCATAGGCTATAACACGATCATCTCCACGCTGGCGTTGTGCTAACACTGCTCCTATGCCGTGACCACTGGCATCAGTTCGAACTTCCGTTGAGGCAGACGGGTCAAAGTGGGCCAACATTGGAGGCGTGGTAAGGAGAGTAGTGAGCTGCGAAAAAGATGCGGCATGGTCAGGTCCCCAAGAAAATGGGGCGTCTTTCTTCAAGACGCCTATAAGGGGACGTGCGATGGTCGCAAAATCCTTCACAAAGCGTCGGAGATAAGAGCACAGCCCTACGAAACTGCGAACGTCCTTGGTAGACTTCGGAACAGGAAAGTTCGCAACGGCGCGAATTTTGTCCAGATCAGGTCTCACGCCTCGGGCGTCCACGAGGTGTCCAAGGACGGTGATTTGGGGGCGAGCGAAATGACATTTTCACGAGTTCAGCTGGAGACCGGCGCGGCAGAACACGTCAAGGATCGCTGAAAGACGGTCTAGATGCGTGTCAAAAGTGGGCGAATAAACGATGACGTCGTCCAGATAGCACAAACAGGTGGACCACTTGAACCCCTTAAGCAAACAGTCCATCATCCGTTCGAAGGTGGCGGGCGCGTTACGGAGAGCGAAAGGCATCACCTTGAACTGATAAAGGCCGTCAGGGGTAAGAAATGCAGCCTTCTCTCGGTCCATGTCGTCGACGGATATCTGCCAGTAGCAGGACCGTAAGTCGATAGAAGAAAAATAGGTGGCACCGTACAAGCAGTCTAGAGCGTCATCAATACCTGGCAAAGGGCACACGTCCTTTTTTGTGACTTTGTTGAGGTAACGATAATCTACACAAAAACGCCACGTTCCATCCTTATTTTTGACACGTACGACGGGAGAAGCGCAGGGACTCCAGAAAGACTCGATAATGTCCTTTACAAGCATCTTTTTGACTTCCTCTTGGATAACAGCTCGTTGGGACACAGAAACACGATATGGACGTAGGTTAATAGGGTTGGCATCGCCAGTGTTTATGCGATGGGTCACGACGGACGTTTGACCTAAGGGTCAATTGTCAAAGTCGAAAATGTCACGATAGCCTTCAAGAACGCGACAAAGAGCTTCAGCTTGAGCAGGTGTAAGGTCAGAGGAAACCATCTCAAAAGCATCTGCGTTTTACATTTATTGTAGTAGGTGGCGTTGGAGTTGGGGCCGAGCTAAAGCTTCCTCGTATTATATTTGGAGGTCGGCAAATCGACCAGTGTACTTACCCGTCTGGGCTCTCGTGGCCATGGCTATGATGACCGCGAAGAGAAGCACAAATAAAATTAAACGAATAAGACAAATATCGGTGATATTTCTCGTATATCTTATTTTCCTTGTCGATCATCTTTATAATTCCGTGGTTGATACTGTTCTCGCTTTATGAATATATAGTGGTGGTGATGACTTAAATTAAGTCATAATTTTTCACGTGCCAAAACTACGCTCTCATGAGGCAATGAAAGCCAGGCGCTCGTTGTATTTGTACTTTTCGTGTCTGCCGATCCGCAGCTATATGTATATCTATATAGCCGCGGATCAGCAGACACGAAAAGTACAAATACAATGAGCGCCTGGCTTTCATTGCGCTAAGGCGTCGCGCTACTAATGCCGAGGATGCGAGTTCGAATAGCCGCCGCAGCGGCAGTACTTAGATGGGGGCTGGAAAACGCACAAATGCAAAAAAAAGCATCTGCGTTTTACATTTATTGTAGTAGGTGGCGTTGGAGTTGGGGCCGAGCTAAAGCTTCCTCGTATTATATTTGGAGGTCGGTAAATCGACCAGTGTACTTACCCGTCTGGGCCCTTGTGGCCATGGCTATGACTACCGCGAAGAGAAGAACAAATGAAATTAAACGAATAAGACATATATCGGTGATATTTCTTGTATATCTCATTTTCTGTGTCGATCATCTTTATAATTTCGTGGTTGATACTGTTCTCGCTTTATGGAGATATAGCGGTCGTGATGACTTAAATTAAGCAATGATTTTTCACGTGCCAAAACTACGATCTCATTAGGCACGCCGTAGTGGGAGACTTCAGAAAATTTCACCTCCTGTGTACCTTAACATGCACCTCATCTAAGTACACGGGTGTTCTCGCTTTTCGCCATAGCCCGAATTTGATCCCGCTACATCGCGTTTAGCAGCCCAACACCACAGCCACTAAGCACCCACGGTGGCTGATCGTGATGCCTCGTTCACTCGTTAGTTCTAGGGCTTACGTATACCTCTCATTATAGAGAAAAGCCTTTCATGTCATGCAAGAACGTAAGAAGAGGTACATTAGTCCGTAAGATTTCCGCCTTGTCTGGCGCGTTCAGACGCTGTATTCTTTCATTAGTGTTGAGGGAGAGCCTGTTTGTCGATATTTTGATTAGATGAACCGCATTCCGCTGTATCACGTCGAGTGCGCCAATGTTCGTTTTTGTGTGAGGGCCCCAAATAATGCTCGCGTATGGAAGAATTAAGCTAGAAGTTCAGTTTTGCTGTAGCATGCTTTAGTTTATGCCTTAGTAATACAATGTTTACGAAACAGTGAGTCACAAATATTAAATATATGCCTGGTTAAACTTTGGTTTGTGGTTATACTGACACCTTGATCAATGATATTCGTCAATCTGAGTTCAACAGATGGAAACCTGTACTAAAGTCATTGGTGACAATGATTTTAGTGAACTTAATACAATGGTGCTCATCAACAGGAAGTTAAAATATTATAAGGGTCCGAGAACTGCCCATTGAAGGCCAACGCTTTGAACTACCCTATGAAACGGGAAATGGGTCAGACACGCAAAGCTGTCTATAACAACGGTTTGCTAAATATGCTGTAGCTCAATTAACTAGGAAAGGGGAAGGACTCAATCAGCTTAGTATGTGAAACGGTCGAAACCTTCACTAAAATTCATGGCGTATAAATCAACCTCCCCTGCTTTATCTAGAATACTGGCAAAAGAGTGAGCAATTGTTACCAACTGTGCACGACTTCGTGCACAAGCATACAAACAAAGAAATTTGCAGATGGGACACTCGACTAAGCTACTTACCAGTGCGTGCGGCAGCTGAGGATGGAGTGCGAAGACGAGAAAATAAAATTGAATGACATATTAGTGGTAATTCTCGCATGTCTTAATTTACAAGTCAAATTCTGTGCCTCATCATACCGTTCTAGCCCTCTCAGAGATGGCTATAATCAGCATAGAATGATTTTACACTGAAATCACTTATGACACAACGAAATGTGCAGTTTCTCTTTGAATTTAACTTAGATAATCGCTGCATTGTTAGCTCTTGGTGTCTTCAGTTAACAATGTCCAGTTCACAGATTTCTCTTCAAATTATTTTCTTAAAGGCTCATAAATTTACTTGTGTTCGATGACCATAAATGAAAACTGTCAGTTCACGCAAAACTCTGCTAAAGTACAGTTTGTCATTTCTTATTTGCAGCACTTTTTTAGATTAAAAAAATTATTGGGTTACGCCTTATGTCTGTTTCAGCGTACATCTTTCGCAAGCAAAACTAGTGCCATTGGTTCAATAAAAACACTTAACACTAGCGGCTAGATTGTTCGTTGAATTTAAGTGATATAACAGGCGGCTCCGCGAAGTGTTGTGCTTCGCCAACAAAGCCACCTATGGCATAGATGAGCGGCTCAATGGGAAGATCCGAGTACCGTGCACATCTCTATTCCCAAGAGATGATGCCAGTTGGAGTTTTGCGCATCCTCCCTATTGGATGCGAAGTCATTGCGACATATGAACGGTTTAGCAGTTCCATCCAGCAAATCATCTGACAGTGGCCCAACGCTACGTCACACCCGGGCGGAGATCGCACTGGCGGCACCTCTTCGTTGTTCTACCAAGGTATTCAGAGTAACACGATTTTTTTTACCAATGCAATAGCTTTGCATGGCATCTGCTAACTCAGCGAGAGATAGTACTAAGCGATGACTAGTTAGTTTTTGCTATAAATCTTTTATAAAATCCTCAGCGATACCAAATTTCAGCGTATTCGCAAAGGCAACGGAGATTGTGCCTCGAGGCTTACATTAACAATGTCCGTACAAATTGCAATATCGCTATTTCTTTATCACTTATGTCGCGACGTTAGTTTTTTTCTTTGCTTCACATGTTTTGCCGCTGTGCTTGCCAGAAAAATACTCTGGTGCCCAGTACGTAAACCACTTGTACCGGATTCCCATTTATTCACTGCCCTCCTTACCACTAAGAGCTATAAGAAATAAACGGCGTCAAATTTCCTAATAACCAGTTGGTCCACCTTAACGCGTCAATTTGGAAAAGAATCGCGGGTGGAAAATTTTATACAAGAATCGGGATCCAGTAGGTGAAATAATGCGTTTCATACTATGACAACAGCTGATGCCCGACATCATTGTCATCTGAACAAGAGTTTACGATGGAAACTGACACTTGAAGTGACTATTAACATTTACCTAGGAGATTGACACGCCACTCGATGCCTGATTGGAAACAAATACCCATAAAGTGAACATTATGGTCGGAAGACGGGCGAAGAAACAAATATTGAAATCTTTCTTTGGATAGCGGAGCAAATAGACATTGGCGAGCGAATGCTCGTTCATTATCCGGGCTTTGACCAGATATATATCTGGCACTCTGTCGTATGAAACAAATCCTGACTGAAAGTGTTATCCAAGTGTACAGTCGTATTCTCCTTGTACTGACATATGGGGCAGAAACTTGCAAGTTAAAACGAAGCTCGAGAATAAGTTAAGGGCCGTACAAAAAGGGATGAAGGAAAACTGTTAGGCGTAGCCTTAAGAGACAGCAACAGAGCAGTGTTAATCAAAGCAAGCGGCTGTAGCCGATATTCTAGTTGACATTAAGAGAATAATATGAGTTGTGCAGGCTATGCAATGCGTAGCGTAAATAAAGGGTGGACCATTCGAGCTGCAGAATGAGAGGCAAGGGAAGCGAATGACAGCAGAAAATTAGGTACTGTGATAAAATTATAAAATTTGCTGGAGCAAACTTGAATCAGCTAGCGTAAGAAAGGGGTAATTGGAGAATGCGGCGAGTGGCCTTTGTCCTGCGGTGAACAAAAAATTTGACAGATTATGGTCATGGCGATTATGACCATATCGGATAAACAGAGGAGATCAAAGATCGCTTGAAGGTATAGGTAAGTATAGGTAGTGGAACAGCTGACATGCTTACATGTGACAACCACAGCCAATGATATTTTACTGAACCATTGCGTAAACAAGCGTAGGTGTAGCATACGCAAATGCCTGCTGCTCTATCATTAGCAGCTTCTAAAGAATTGGATAGGAATGTTACGATGTGTCTGCGTTATTCTTCAGTGCATGAGTGCAGAATGTTTTCGCATCAAAGGGTAATATTTGCGCAACCTATGCTTTCCCACCGATTAAAAATTAGTTATTTGTCTTAGGATTGTCATTTATTATCTTAAATATTTGATGAATAAATGCGTTGACATACTAGAATTTGCTGATTTAACAGTGAACCGCAAAAAAACCAGAATGAAAGCACCAAGTGTTTTCAATGCTAGCTTCAAAAATTTTACGAAGTTCAAGAAAAAGTACACATAGCAAATGCATGTCTGAAAGAAGAGAGGCAAAGATATCTATTCGAAAGCAGTCAAAATGTGCGTTATAGATGCGAACCTCTTCCAACAAATCGGTAACATTTGTATGATTCGGAAACAATCAAGCAACAAAACGAACGCAGAAATCGTGATAAACGTCTGTGGATTTAAGACATGGAAAAAGGAATGCGGCTTAATGAGCATATAGCGTTTACTAATATGCTATATGGCATACTGTTCCATAGTATTGACTATAGTATGCCAATGTCAAGGCCGCAACACTATACTCTCCGGACTGCGCGCTGGAGCAAGTACTTAGGTCCGCAGAAGTCTCGTGTGCACTTGAAGTGAGCGAATATTGTCCGTGCAAGCATTGCCATTATAAACTACTTTTTAAGTGGGGTTGTCGCAAACGACATCTGAGAGGAAGCCAAGTGCAGCTGTTCACGAAAGTAGAGTACGAACAGAGAACGTAGCTCTGCCAGACTGCAAGCGTTGCGCACGCATGAACACGTCAGTTGCTGTAACTCCTGCGCCAACTGCCAATGTCTAAGTGTCGCGGCGATGAGTCAGTGTATAAAAAAAAACGTGGACGCTGTTTCAATGGACCTAGTTGGAAACTACAAGCGGCGAAGCATTGTTTAAACGCATAAAAGTTGTGAAGCTGTTAGTTTCTGTGTTTAATGGCTAACACATTATGCATATCAAAAGCTGCTGCCACTGTACGTAATGTGGCATACGCAGCGATCATCACAAAGGTCAAGTTGCCCTTGGCACGACGCAAGTATGGTGGCGAGAGCTGCCTAACGGCTAAGACATCGGGCTGCTGTGCTGGAGAACACGGGTACTATCCGGCCATTGGACATACTTTTCCAAATATGAGCTTTTCGAGAACACAGCGGTGGCTCAGTTATCAAAGGCGCAGTATAGCAGCCACAGTTGGGAAAGTCTCAGGTACGGGCTAAATGTCAATTGCACAAAAGCCAATGACAGCGGCAAATTATTTCCTCAGTGCTACAGCCTATTAACTAAAAATCTCTCCAAGATAATTCAACTGGGTGCGGATGCAGGAGATGTCGAGGAACGGCAATACAGTCACATTTCAAATAGACGCGTAATTTCGCCCTCGACATGAGCAAGATATAACTGGCAAGTTTTAACCCCAAAGGAAGTCATGCGATTGCATAGGCTTTGTTAGGGGGCAGTGCATTTGCAGACGCAGCAAGCAAGGCTTCATGTAGGGCGTGACTGAGCTAACCATGTTGTCAGAATGAAAAATTATTGTTCGCGGTGGTATCGGGAGACAAGGGCTCAAGCAAAACGCTTTAGGACTTACCAGTCGTCTTTTTCATGCTGAAAAAAAAGAGAAGAGAAGAAACGTTAGCACCACCTTGCAAAATATAGTAACGAACTATCGCTACGTCGGTGACACTGCCCGCATTCCAATTTTTCCCAGCGATGGCAATATGATTCCACGTTGAAAACGAGCTGATTAATCGCTTTCTGCTTACGGAAAGGACTTGTGCCAGCTGAGGTCCGTTTCCTTTTCGGTCCTTTCAAGGCGTTAACAGGTCACATCAAGCGCATTTGCAAGATTCTTCGCTCGGAGTTGTGGGCTCAAGTCAGACATAGCTGGGATGTCCTGCGTGTACTTTGCTATGCTTCGTACCCTACATGGATTGCTGAGCAGCGTTTCAGGATTCTCAAACGTCAGGCGTCCCAAGCTACCGAATTCTTGTGGTTGGACTGCATTAGAGGACTGCTTCATGTCCCGAAAGACAAGAAGGCAACACGAAAAGAGGGTCTGTTGGTGCCGGAAGACCATATCGTAATCCCGGGAAGCATCACTCGTGTCCTAGACAAAGGGCCGAAGTATAGACATGAACCACGTATACCAGCCCATGATTTACTGGCCTTAAATAGACGGATTTCAAAGAAAGCCACCAGTGAAAACCAGGAGAGATGCCTCTTAGAAGGTGTTGATGCCATTAGTAGAGCTCCCAACAATGTGCGGTCCGACAAGTCCGGAGACCCTACAAGGACCATCGTAACTTTTTTCAAAGAAAATAACCTCCAGCTTCTCCAGTCAGATAAGGAAGGACGTTTCGTGGTCTTCTCAGGAGGTGTGTTTAGCGACAAGGCACAACAAGCTGCAGATAAGAACTTTGTCCTAGTCAAAGAAAAGGCAACAAGAGTCAAGAAACAAACTGTCGCCCTTTGCACAGAACTTCATCTTTCGAAGTTAGTCAAGGCAATAAGTGATTGTAAAGGTGCTTCCTGAACCCTGTTTTTCACAGCAAAATCCCACAAGGAAGGAATTCCGTTCCGTGCCATCGTAAGCGAGAAATGCTCTTGGCAGCAGATAGTTAGCCAGTTTCTTTTAAAGAACTTGAAATCGTTGCAAGTTCAGCGCTCAATCTGTCTTTTCGTACTCTTCCTTCCCAAGTCTTTATTTTCCTTTTTTGGCGCAACAATGTATTCTTTAAGCCTGAAGTTACAAGAAGCGTCATTGAAAAACACAAATGCACTAATTTTAGTACGTTTCGGCAGCTGTAGGAAGACAGAAAAGAAGACAGATTAAAAGGAAGTTTTACCTCAGAACTAATCTGATTTTCATTTTCGAATACATGTTAAACGCATAAAGGGCCTCCCCAATCGAACCAATGCAATTGAATTTGCGTTCTCGAGAACAGAGCCAAACTCTTTGCTCATAAACAACATTCCAACATAAAGCCTAAGTTTTTACAGAACTTCCGAATATGTTTCTGGAAATGCAAGCACGAAGTTGCGAAGCAAAACAATATTGGTTCTGTGCACTGCACTTGCAACTAATCTAAAACGAGCAGACGTGAGAGGCTGCAATGACGCCGCTGTGGCGAGATGGAGCAACCTAGCGATGAAGACAGGGAAGGTCGTGGATCCCGAAACATAATCGCTTCGAGGAAGTTTGCATGGTCAACGTCATCGTTCGCCTTGCTTTGGACGTGGTGCGTTGATGGCGATGCACCGTAGTGTTAGGCGAGGCCATGCTTCTTCGCAGTGAAGGCAAAGCGGGCGGGGATGGGGAGTGCACGATGCGTTTGTCTAATTTGGTGAATTATGTGGGCCAACTTGTGGCCGCTCAAGTGCCGCTGCCGGCTACCGACGAGGCTTGCGGTGCCCTGTCACGTCGCCGGAGGGAGTATCACATAGCGTGTGGTGGCGGCGACGTAGCCGATGCTCGGGTGAGGTGGTTGAGAACCTTTTATTGACCACTGAATTTCTTCAAGGAGGATCTCAGCATTTGATGCAACTTGGGGCTTCGAAACTAGAAACAGCCTTCGTACATCTTCCCTTAGCTACCGTAGGTCATTCGCGCAGCCTGGTATTGCGCATTTCGAGCGTCTCCTCACATGTCCTGGCCTCTTACCAACTCGGCTACAGTCTTCGGTGGATTGCGCATCAGTCCGGCGAGCAGTTCTCGCTTTACACCGCGAAGCAGGAAGCGAACGTTTTGATGGGAAAGCATCAATTGCCATATTGAGCGAAAAAGCAGGCGTCAGCAGCAGGGAAAGGGCACCTGAATTCCCATGGGCTGCGACGCCACCCCACGTGTACACCTCGACGGCGCAAAGCGGACGAATGCGTACAGCTGCTGCCTTGCTCGGGCGTCAAGTATGGGATTAGGGGAGAGGGCATCGCCGCGATGCAACGTCACCCTCTCTCTTGCTCGCCAAAGTCTGTTATCCGCGCGTTCCTCGTCCGCACAATCTCTCGCCTCCGTTCTAACTTCACCTCGGTAATCGCTATAAATAAATTGATGCATATACAAAACAGAATACTTTGGCGGTAGTGAATTTCTAACCTACGACCCCACGCCCAGATGCCTTAACTAGTGCGCTAGAACAGCGCCTCATAAACAGCAAGCCTCTGCAATCTACTTTATAACATTATGCTACTTAGACTCAAATTGGCATTGCCAAGCCCAGCGTCACTAAAGCAGTGACGTCAAAATTACCGCGCCCTACTCGCTGGTGTCCCCGTTAGGTTCTACGGCAGTCGGACACGGTAACATGACGGTACGGATCCAAGTGCCACGGCCAAGCATCTGAACGCATAACGCATTTGCTTGCCCGCGAGGGGCTCATAGTTCGAAGGGCCGCTCAGAAGCGTACGATTGCACAATATTCCTTTCGCATTCACAACACGTGAGGCCCGCTTAGGTGTCCCCGGATTTTTTCGCTTCGGCCATGTCGGATTCAGCATGAGGAACAGGCGAGCCATCACTACGGTTAAATTCACGACGTTGTCAAAGTCAAAGTGGAATTCATTTACATCGCGAAAAGTTAACGATGCGAGTAGGCCCGGGCAAAAAGTGAACACAATCACTTGAGGGACGCCCGAGCCCCCCTCTACAAGGCATACACCGAAAACGTTAACTGTAAAGGACATGGTATTGTTTTGGCGATTTCACAAGGGCAAAATCGTCTCGGACATACAAGAGTTTGTGAACACAGCATAAGAACAGAAAAAACGCAGCATAATAGTGATAAAAAGACACCCAGATATTCCTCGCAGGAAGATAAAATTACACAGGATAGATCGCAGCCAGATAAGAAAAAATACATTAACGTGGTTTTCAAGAAGATTTTAGTGAATTAATGCACTTCTCACATCAACTAGTGAACATGTTTCCGGAATAATGCGCCTTGACAATAATTTATTTAGAACAGCAGACAGGGTGTGTCGGAACATCAGTTTTCCGTACATTTATGCGGGTGAAGGGAATGTGCCAAATTTCTTAGGAAAGGAGTATTCTGAAAGATTTTCTCTGAGGCAGGGTAATTCAAGAAAACTAGGCTGGTTATTTTGTATGCATCGCTTGTATTTTAATGCCAAGTAATATTCGTCCACGGTATTAATCGGCAAAATTTTGTAACGAGCATAGTTCCTGAGTGTGAGCAAGGTAGTCTATGTTTGCTATGTAGCGTACAGCTTTCTTTCGAAGCATATATATTTTATTATTGTTTGTTTTAGCGGTAGTACCCCAAAGCAAGAAACAATAATTTAGGTGGAATATAAAATGTGCATTGTAAATAATTGATTTTATATGTTCGGGCAGAAAATGCCGCAATTTTGCGAGAATTCTAAAGCACTTTGCCAGTTTACTCAGAATGAACTGATCAGTGTCCCAGCTCAGGGTGTTAAGAATTACTCCTAAATTCTTGACAGTGTCTACAAACTGTACCGGTGAATTGCCTATGTATATATATATATATATATATAACGGGTTGAGTGGGAAACTGTCTAGTATTGAATAGAACCGCTTTAGTTTCTTTGTGTTTATGAGCAAGCCTTAAGTTTATCAAGAACATTGTTAATAACAGAAACCCGAGATTGTATGGATCGTCAGCATAAATTACAAATTTCTGCTGGCTATCAGTCAAAACAAGGTCATTTATATGTGTTTATGGTCATTTATTGTGTTTATGAGCAAGCCTTCAGTGTATCAATAACATTGTCAATAACAGAAACCAGAGATTATATGAATCGTCAGCATAAATTACAAATTTCTGCTGGCTATCAGTCAAAACAAGGTCATTTATATATAACATGAAAAGTTGAGGTCCTAAAATACTACCATGTGGGACTCCAGCAGTAATAGTTTGAAATTGATATATATGTGGCCCTATTTTAATGCATTGTACACGATGACGTAGGTGCGATTTCAATAGCTCAAGTGGAGTTCCACGTATGCCAAAAAGGTCTAATTTTTTAAGTAAGGTATTATGATTAAGGTGATCGAAAGCCTTCGAGAAATCTACGAAGATGCCAATGCATGCTTTATTTTTTCTTAAATTCTTTATTTCTATTACTTTATTTAATTCTTTGTTCTTTTTCAATTCTTTATTTTCAAAAGCGTTAAGAATTTCTTTTTGAAACATTAAAGCCGATTCGGTAGATTTACCTCGCGACAAACCATGCTGTGCTGTTTATAATATTATAAACCTATTGCAAAATTTCGTTAACCGTTTTTCAATAATTTTCGCTAGACCATTCGAAAAAAGCGGTAAAATGGAAATCGGTCGGTAACTTGACAGGCTATTTTTATCACCTATTTTATCTTTATTTTATTTTATTTTTATTTTTATCAAGGAAGCGACGCTTTCGTGCGTCTCCACCAAAAACTCCCGTTTCTCAGTTTGTGAAAGGCAGGTGGTTCTTTCAGGTGGTTGCATGAGCATAGTGAGACGCGTGGGGCTGTCATCGCGGATTATGACACGGTCTTGTTTTCTCTGGTCTGCTCAGTACGTGCTTCTCGGGCTATTTTTATGACCCTAAGGTCGCTCTATAATTCGGGGTGACGTTGGCGTTGTCTACGCGGCTCAGGCCTTACGAATTTAAGGGGGCATCCAGAACACAACCACCTTCACCTGGTGTTACGTTGTGGTGACGGTGAAGAACCAGTAGCGAAAATGGTGATGAGCAACGCATACCAAATGTTTAACTTGTGCCCAGCAAGGTAAAAAAGGACTCAAGACTAAGGAAATCTAAGAGCACGGCCGGCGATTGTGGCAATCTGATCTCTGGGTCAAATGCGTGGGCTATATTCAAATGGATCGTAAGGTGCCCGTGTATTTGCTGGTTATCGTATATGCTATGGAATGTACAACTCTACTGGCGCCACGATAGCCTGTTTGCATAAGGTTTGGTGACAAAATATACAACAGCGATAAGTCTAATATTTCTCAGCCGGTGATAGACAAGCACCATTACAATATGTAACGACGCGAAACAAAGTGAAGAAAGGACAAGGACACGACAGACAGTCACTCAGAGCGAGCTAATTCTAAGAAAAATTTTCACCTATATAGGAGAGGTTTCAGGGTGCGCCAATACCTATGTGCAGCGCAATAATGGAACCGTGATTGCATTGTTAAAGAAGCATTTCTATTTAAACAGACAATCATAGAACCGACGTGTTGTGCTGCGCAGAATAAGAGGGTGTGCTTTTTTGATCATCACTATCATGCTATTGTCACAACCTGTCATGAACCACGCCTGCCGCGCAGACAACCAGATGAAAGAAGGAAGAGAACGACGTTGTCCACTATAAGACAAAGGCCTCTCACATTACCCAGGTCGCGCGCTAGCTGATTCCAACTTGCGCCACCAGGTTTCCTAATTTCTTCATCCCACCTTGTTGCTGCCGTCTTCGACTCCACTTCCTCTTCCTTAGCATCAATTCTGTAACGCTACTGCTCTACCGGTGGTCTCCCATGCGATTACACGGCCTGGCAAGATTCATTTCTTTCTCTTATTGTGAACTACAATTGGGGTTTCCGCGTTTTTTCTGATATACACCGCTCTTTTCCCGTTTCTTAACCTTACGCCTAGCATTCTTCGTTTCATCGCTCATTGCGCAACGCTTAAGTTGTTCATTTGTAATTTTGGTTACATTGTTCTTTGCGCGACCCTTAAGTTAATGATGAGCTTCTTTACTAGCCTTCAAGTCCCTTCCCCGTAATTTATCACTGGTTATCACAATAAATAACATGGAAGAGCTAACACATCTTCGCAGCACGATTATCTATTTCCTTTAAAGCGCGTTAATAACCATTTCATTTCTAAAGCCTTGTCTACCAAGTTGAACTAACTAGACATATTTTGTTTTAACATAACTAAGTTACCAAAGATCGGTAATACTTATAAAATTCGACAAGGAATCTCATTCTCGCAGTGGTGCATGCGCGTTCAATACCGTAATTTAGGATTTGTTTGTCTTTTTCAAACATCCCGTTAAGCACGATAACTTATCGTAAGTACGAGGTTATGCGTTTTTTGTCCATATTACGGAGCTTGTTTGATAAAAGCCCAGCGAAATCACTTCTCTAGGTTATGACTCTCAGCTATATTTTATAAAAATGACAGCTTTTACAAAGTGCAAAGTACAAGCGCAAATAAAGATTTCTAGTAGCGTTTTCTTTTTTGGATTAGCTCTGGAAGAATCAGAGAAACGTATACTTGCGGAACAATCGAATTTTGTTTGGATTATTCGTTTACTGCTTTACCAAGTTAAGTGTCAAAACCAACACGCATTGTTATTTGGGAAGTTGCGTAACCATGCCTGGCCGTCAGTCCCGTAGAAGCGCGTAGAGCGCAGGATCCTGCGGTTCTAGACGTACTGCGCCCACCGCGGAAGGTTAGAAAAACACCCCTATAAGCACAGCAGAGGCCCCAGGTCAGGTGGCTACGTCAGGTGGTTCGACTGTAGAAGCGTCATTCAAAACGCACGGATTCGTCCTTCACGTCTAGTGGCTCTTTCTCTACTTCCTTCTTAAATAAGGATTTTGATCCATATTTTCACAAACAACCGTTAAATGTGTTAATTTTCGCTTTTTCTTCCTGTTTGGCTGTTGCTTGGCTCTTTCCCTTCGTAGATCGTACAATTAGGGTAAAAACCAGACGATGTAACGGACGACCGACATATTGCTTATGCGTTTAAGCGTTACTGCAGGGCTTGATGATGTACGCCGTTTGGCATTATTTTAATTTGCACCTAATTTAACCCATATCCCACGTATATGGTTCCAAGTATCTGCCAGCGTCACGGCGAGCCGTCACTCGAGAAAATAATTAAGCATAAGCAAAAGTTAAATGCAAGTGGCGTTATCACGGGCCGCAAATCGTTGCACGAGCGTACAGACCAGCTGACTACGAACCGAATCCCTTTCCTCGTACCTGGATCAGTCTAAACAGAGAAGGTTGAACTACCACAGCAACAGTGACACGCGTGAGCGTTGAATAGATGGTGACAACTGAACGCAACTCGAGTTAATCGCGCAGGCACCGAATCGATAAAAAAAATAATTGGCCTTCACACTGAAGGAGTTGCCGATAACTACCGCCATCCGAAAGAAGTGAAAAAGGCGATAAAATGTTGACCGCCGAATAACGGTGAAGTCTCGAAGTTGATGTGGCAGCACTTTAGGAGTGTGTGTGAGGAATGGTGGCGTGGGTGGGGAGGGTGGCTGGGACATTGCAGGAGTGGTAGAGTAATAACTTTGACAAAGCGGCGATCTGACGCGGTGAAATTTGTGCAGTTCGTGCAGTAGTCTGGACACCGGTGGTTAAGTAAGATTGCGTAAAACAAGCTCTTGAGTCTTTCTCGAAAACACCAGCTACGCGCGTTTCAAGCTAACATTTACACTACTAGGACGAAGTGGTTTCGTTCACGCAGGAATTCATGAATTAGAAACTCACTTTTAATGTACATTATTAAAAACAATCCCGTTCATACGAGACTAAAATTTCGCTTTGGGAAATATTCTTGTTTTCTTCGTAATTAAGGCGTGCTAAGCGCCATTAATACCAGAATATGATCAACAACAAAGAACAAGAGCAACAGTTTTAATCCACCTCCCACGTTCTGTTCACGTTTGTGACTACGTCATTCAAGGTTCGAACAATAACCTACTAAAGCACGGTTATCTTAGATACCGAACGAAAATTTCTTGGACACGCCCGATCACTAATGCAAAAGATTGCAGTTGAAATCCACATTGTCATCAAGGTAAGAATTTATTTTGCGTCTGACAACGTACGGTCTTTGTGTTTTCCTTATATATTCAAAGCCATGTTTTGTCTCAGACGATGTATCAGGGCCAACAACAGCACGTTACCGATAGGTAGAAAAATCTGTTATACCAGCCAAAACCACGATCTCTTTATTAGCAAGGCCATAGTGGGGGACTCCGAATTAATTTTGGCCACCTGGGGTTCTTAAACGCCCGGGCACCAAACAAACGCCACGCCGATATGCGTCCGCCACGGCCGGGATTCGATGCTGCGACCTCGTGCTTAGGAGCGCGACGCCAAAGCCACTAAGCAACCACGGTGACTAGACAGACGAAGCGCTGTCAACCAATATTTCATTGCGTACACAGCAATATTTACTGGAGCTTGAATAGGTAGACGGGAGATGAGTATATGCCGAAGTAGGAACTGGCCCATCCGCAAACTAAATAATTGTTTGTTTTTTTCTTTACACGTAGACAATTTCAGGAAAATGGCCATGACGAAAAATATAAAAAAGACCACAAACAAATGTGTGCCATCATCCAATTGCAACATGCACGAATTCCTAGGTGAGGAGAGATATCACAGGCAAACTCACCCATGTAACCTTTTTTGATGATGCAAAATGCCTCGTATATCACGTGCACACTAGTAACCATAGCACCATAGTATGTTGCATTGATTACATTTTGCACGACAACCACAAAGGAAGCTATGCCCGGATTGGTGGCTGCCAACACACGTTTTCACTAAATTAACATTAAACTAAATTGAAAAGAGGCCTTTACCAGCTGACAGTGAGAAACTCCGGCATCAAAGCGGTCCATAAAGAGAAGCACCTATCCAGCGCTTTAAGTCAGCGTCAAAGAGTTCTAATAAATGGACCCTCACCCGGCACATTCAAATATCTGTTGTAAGCTGGAAGTTGCAACGAGCTCTCTAGGGAGCGTTCTGCCGCAAGAAATTTTCAGATTTGCTCCATTAATAGCCGAGATAGAAATATTTCAGTGCCGCGAACCGATGATTTCAGGAGGCAAGAGCCATTGCCAAGAGACACTCTTTCCTCTTGCCCCTTCTCGCCTTCGAGAGTAAAATTCCTTCCCTGCGATCTCCCACACCGGAGCTCGAGGATCACGTGACACATACGTCACGGGCCCCGACTTCATGTTTTTTCCGTTGCTTTTTTTTTTTTTTTGCTGCGCGGCGCACATCTGCTGACGACGTCGCGCGCGAGCTGTTCTGATTGTCTCGTTTAGCGCAGGGCACAGTCTTGCGCGCTGTGCACGAGGACACCTGTGGGGGTATTCTGCAGGAGTCCACCTAGTGGACTGTCCATTTCCGCCGCTGCTGATTGGAGGCAGCTGTGCGAGCGATGAAGAAAGGAGCAGCCCCAGTCAATCAGCAGCGGCCAAAATGTATAGTCCACTAGGTGGACTCCCAGAGAATACCTCCTCAGAGTCGCTGTATAAGTCAGTGTTTTGAAGCATAACTGCGAGTCGGCCTAAGCATAACTGAACCGCCTGCGAGGCGGCGGTCCCTGTTTGTTTGCGCACAAGAAGGTTTAAGATAAGTCAGTGTTGCCCGAATACTCAGGCATGCGCAAGCGGTTCATAGAGCATGATCAACCGCTGGAACACGGTAGAAAACGATACACTTTTGTTGTCTGTTCGTCGTTATGTTGCGCTTAGTTTTACACTGACAATATTAAGTGAAGGATAGGTCGTGGACATACGTTGCGCTACGTATGTCCATGCCCTGTCCTTCACTTCATATCGTCAGTGTAAAATTTCGTTTTACTTCACACCGCAGCAAGGAAGATGTAGTTCTCTTTTGCCTGCTTCTTCCCACGTCGTGCGGTCGCGTGTCCAGACAACAAAAGCAATGAAGGGGGCTAGTTGGCGAACTGTCCTTCACTTCATATCGTCAGTGTAAAATTAAGCGCAATATAACCATGAACGTTCGCCAACTAGCCCCCTTCATTGCTTTTGTTGTCTGGACACGCGACCGCAAGACGTGGGAAGAAGCAGGCAAAAGAGAACTACATCTTCCTTGCTGCGGTGTGAAGTAAAACAAAAACAAGCAGACATTTCATTTGTGTGTCTTGTTATTGCTGTAAGCTTTAGTTCGTTTATTCTAGCTACATATTACACAAATAACAGATGTTGCCTTGAATAATAATAAGTCACCTGTCACCCCGAGCGACGTCAAAGCACGGATACGTGTATGTAGGCGCGGTAGCACGCGTACGTCAACCTCCGGCTTGTAGGGCGGCGGCCGTGAGGAGAAGGGAAGACGGCGTTCGGTTTGAAATATCAGAGCTTTTCGCGGCGCGTAGCAACGTAATACTTAGCAGACACGATCGTTAGCGCGCATTGTGTGACCGGCGTTTGTCAGCTAAAAATGGCCAGACCTGGTGAGGGGCCCTTTAAGGAGCACTACATACCCTATCCCGTAATATATAATGACCGCTATAGAAAGGGAAGAGGTTCTTGAAGAGCACCTTGCAACATACTCAGTGGCTCAAATTGCTCCGATGGTTTGTTTCGAACCTTGTTCGGTCAACACAATAGCCCAATTTTCTAACACTTGAATCACATACTGCACACTGACCAAGGTTGGCGGGAAAGCGGTTCAATACAAACAGATATATAGATACAGAGCCCCGGAAAGCGAGTGAAGAACCTTAGGAATGGAAACGCATTATAAGCTTGCCGTCTGATCATCGCGACATTCACCAACAAAGGACACTACTTTCCTACATAAGATTTCCATCATATCAGACCTTCTACATTAGAAACACTACGCAAATCATTTCAATGTAGCTAATATTTGAAATGAACCCATTGCTGTGAAGCCGTCGTAAGCGTGCAGTTCAAAGCAAATTACATCGCTATGCTACTTGTGGCTTTCTCTTGTTAAAAGGGCGCACTGCACTTCTTCATACAGCGACTATATATATATATATATATATATATATATATATATATATATATATATATATATATATATATATATATATATATATATCTGTGTGTGTGTGTGTATACATATATAGTCAGAAAATCAACACTACTTACTTCTTGGTAGTCGTGTCGTCTTGGTCAGGGTGGGGCCTTGGTAAGGTCTTGTTGAAGTCTTGGTGGGGTCTTGGTAGGATGCCGGTGGGCGACTAAGTTGCCACACAGGTGCTTGGTTCTCCGGGCACTTCCTTGGTGGTCTACGCAAACGGTACGGGAGTAGGTGAACACCAACGTCCAGTGTTCATGTGAGATTGATATCACGAAATAAAAATTCGGCAATATGGCGACAAAATGCATCGTGACTACTTCTATACGAGTGGTTCCAACTACAACGACGTTTCTCTTCCGCGCTACCCTGCGAACACTGGGCGCGACCCAGCCCCGCAAACCAGAATCCTGAGTCTGGTCTCTGAAGGATATGGCGAGCCAGTGCGTGCGAAAATTTGCCCAATGCATGTCTGCTGAAACACACTATACTAGTAGTGATGCTAAAACAAAATATAAGGAGCGCTTGCAACGAGTTAGGTCCTAAAATATAAATTTTGTTCGTAGTTTCTGCACGATATTTTCGGTACCAATAGGTTTGCACAAAGCAGTGCAATAAATGTGTGGCGCGCATGCTGACACATACTTGTCGAAGCTCGGCTTATTAGGTGTACGAACGTTGTATCAACACTTACATTTAAAATCGCAGGTGTTCTCGCGGCACACAACTGCTGAGTTTAAATCTTTTCGGAAACCTACCACCTTGTTTCGTAATCTTTCATTCATATTTCCATCAGCTGAAAGTGACGCCAATAACAAATCTGCGGTATTAACAGCGGAACCATGACGTTACTGAAATGTTTTAGCCAAAAGCGAAGCGCAGAAAAGTCAAAGGTGAACTAATCATAAGAAACTATTAAAAGAAAAATAAGACATCCACCCAAACGTAGGCAGCTGATAAGTGCTACAAAGGAAGCCCATACAGGTTCCTCGAAAGAAAAGCCTAGCAGTTGAATAAAAATTTGTCCTGGTCCGGGAAGTGAACCCGGGGCCACCGCCTTTCCTGGGCAGCCGCTCTATCCTCTGAGGTAACCAGGCGGCTCGCACATGGTAGGGCAAAGTCAACTCGAAGCTAAGGCAAGAGTGACGTACTAGTTCTGCGGCAACTTCTAAGGTGGAGAAAAGTAATTAATAAAGGGAAAATGAGACATCCACCCAAACGCAGCTAACTGCTACAAAAGATGCTCATACGAGTTCCTCGAAAGAAACGACTGCTTCGAAACAAACGCCTAGCAATGGAAGAAAAATTCGTCATGTTCCCGGACTCAAACCTGGGACCACCGCCTTTCAGGGGCAGCCGCTCTACCATGCGAGCTAACCAGGCTGCAAGCAGGTGGTAGGGTGAAATCAAATTTATGAACAACTCGAAGCGAAGGCAAGATTGACGTAATAGTTTTGCGGAATCCCGCAAGGTGGAGAGAATAAGTGCTAAGAAGGAAGGCCATACGGGTCTCAAAGTTGAAGAAATATTCGTTCTAGTCTGAACTCGAACCCGGAACCACCGCGTTTCCGGAGCAGCCGCTCTATCATCAGAGGTAACCAGGCGGCTAGCAGATGGTAGGGCAAAGTGAAATTTATCAACTCGAAGCAAAGGCAAGAGTGACGTACTATTTCTGTGGAAACCCGCAAGGTGGAGAGAAGTCATTAATAAATGAAAAATGAGACATCCACCCAAATGTAGCTAAGTGCTAAAAAAGCACACCCCTTTTTCCTAATTTTTAGCGATTATGGCCCCTAATTCCTATAGTCCATGCCATGCCAGTTAGAAGCGTAAGCGCCGAGCCTTAAGGTATCTTCGACTGGTTGCCTTCATCCTACGAGTCGGGCAGATTCAATGTTCCTGGAACACACACGCCGACAACAAGTACGGAAGCGGTACGTGTAATTCGCTCTGGGTGGATGCAACGGCAGATGCGAAACCCCATTAACAAAACAACCATCCGATTCTATCTACCATATTATAACCATAGCTATCAGCACTGCCTAGTGGCGAACGCGAGACGCTAGAAGGCAACAGTTACGGTCAGCCGTTGCCAACTGCGGTGACGCTGCGTTCCGAAGACGTGGTGAAATCTCGACGACTTCTCCGACGCCAGGAGGTGTATGCTGCAAGTGTACACGTAGTAGACACGTCGACTTCGTCTACAGCTCAAGTTCTGATTGGCTGGACTGGTGAACAGGCCGGAAGGAGACAGGCGCCCCCAGCCAAGCAGCACTTCAGCATCAGACGACCAAATGGGCATACCTACTAGGTAAACATTACAGAACACACCCCCCAGGGCTCGAAGTGCCCGAGAGCACTGGGCGCCTGACATCGAAAAGCTGAACGCAACGCGATCGCGCTCCGAAACTACCTGGCAAAGATACCATAAATGAGTGCAAAGGCGAACAATGAAAGCTAGCCTATTGGAACGCTTGTCCGGCTCTTCTCTTTTCCGACACCGTAAGGCAATGTCGGCAGGCTGTTAGGCCTGCTACAAGGCGCCAGGGATCGAGATTCCTATAAATTAGTGCGAAGGAGAAAAATGAAAGCTAGCCTATCGGAACGCGTGCCGGGTGCCTCTCCTTTCTGCAGTGTAGTGTCGCCCCCTGTCAGATCTCGGTGTCATCGTACATGTATGTTTTGTAGTTGTTTAGCTAGATGGCGCACCCCCCTTCGGTCATGTGACAAACTTGGAGGTGTCATCTGGCGTGTGAAGCCTTTATTAGCAATAAACGGCCGTGGGTCGGCCGAGTCTTCGTCCGGTTTTCATCGGGAGCAGTTTGCTCCGTGTCTCCTTCCTGCGCCGGCGCTTGCCGCGCGTTCGCCCGGTCGGGGCCCCCCGCTTGCCTGCCGCTGCCGACACATCATCTTTTGGCGACGAGGATGGGATTCCCGCAGCGGTTCCGACCGAATCCCCGGGAAACCAGCGAGCTTCGTAAGTGAAGCGTCCTTTACGTGTCGGCACGGCCTGCAAACGCCGCCGACGCACTTGGCGTCGCGAGGCTTCCGAGCCTAGGCCTTCTTGCCCCCTTTGTTCTTCCTTGCCCATTCCTGCGGCGAGCTCCGGCTTGCCTCCTGCACGGTCTCCTGCACGCTACCTGGCATGGCTTTTACGGCGAACCTTCCTGTTTTTCTTGAAGTGCCCGGCCCACCGTTAATTCCATGGTATCGCTGGAAAAAAATTTTTCAGGCCCACCTCGAAGCGGCCGGCGGTGGCGACTGGACGGACGCGCGACGAGCGTCCGCGCTCGTCAGCGCTCTCGGGCGTGAGGGACAACGGAAGTACTTTGCAGACGAGGAGCAGGAAGCAGCAAGGCAGTTAACCAGCGCAGCGTCAGCTTCAAGCGAAGCAGCAAGGCAGTCGACCGGCGCAGCGTCAACGTCAAGTGATGCGGTCCCGCCAGCGTCAGAGTTCCCGAGACTCTTGCAGCGGCTTGGCCGGCTGTTGGCCGCGTCAACAAATGTCCTGGCGGAAAGGCACGAATTCGCCAGTCGAAAGCAGTTCGAGGGAGAAGGATTCCTGGAATTCGTGACCGCATTGAAGGAGAAGGCGGTACAGTGCAACTTCGGCACAAGCTATGACGAGCGCGTCCGAGACCAAATCATACATGGGGTAGCGAACGTCAGCGTTCGCGAAAAGTTGCTGGCTCATGGCGAAACCCTGACCCTGGACAAGTCAGAAGAAATTGGACGCTCGTTAGAAGCCTTGCATCGAGCGAACCGCGCGTTCGGCTCCGAAAATGTACGAAGAATCGAGGCATCTCAACTT
This sequence comes from Dermacentor variabilis, assembly GCF_050947875.1. Classification (NCBI taxonomy): domain Eukaryota; kingdom Metazoa; phylum Arthropoda; class Arachnida; order Ixodida; family Ixodidae; genus Dermacentor; species Dermacentor variabilis. Next base: position 78,931,526 of record NC_134576.1, on the reverse strand, counting down.
GGCGTTCCGTCGACGGGCCAAGATGGCCGACTTCTTCCGGGAGGCCGCCAAGATGGCAGACGTAGTCCGGGAGGCCGCCAAGAGGGCCGACAGTTCGCACATGGCTCCTCCGGGAACCGGGGTGCATGCGACCGGTGTGGCAGCACGAAGCATATTGCAACGTACAAGAATTGTCCAGCAAGGAACCGGCGGTGCAACGCCTGCCACACGTTGGGCCATTTTGCATCAGTATGCCGGAAAACCCGTACTGTTCAACACGTCTCTTCCGCAGGGACGCTGTCTTCAACTTCCGCAAGGCAGCCGTCCGCGTCTGTCTTGACGGTAAGCGCTTTTGAAACTAAAAAAGATTTGGAAGTTCCGGTCGTAGTGAACGGCGTCTCCATGCGACTGCCGGTGGATACGGGAGCGTCTGTGTCATGCATGACGGCCGAAGATTTTAGAAATAACTTTGGTCGACAGCACAGGCTGTCACAACCAACAGTGGACTTGAGAAATTTCTCCAAGCAACGCATCAACATTCAAGGCCTGTTTCAAGCCACTGTCCAGTTTTTCCAAAGGTCATGCTCCGTCACGTTCCACGTAACGACTACAGGAACATCACTGCTGGGTTTAGACGCCATCCAACGCTTGGGCATACAGATCGACGGTACGTCGCTGACATGTCGTCTACCATCGCTTCCTTCAGTACAGAGCCCCACAGGTGTGCCTCCGGGTTTTGATCACCTCTTCAGTGACGAGTTGAGTCTCGTCAACAACTTTGTGCACCGAATTCATCGGCAGCAAGATGCGAAACCAGTATCTTCAAAGTTGCGCAGACTACCCCTGGCTCTCCGTGACCAGGTCGCAAATGAATTGCGACGTCTCGAGGACTGCGACGTCATCGAGCGCGCGAGGCTTTTGAGTGGGTGTCTCCACTCGTGGTGGTGCGCAAGAAGGATGGAACCATGCAGCTCTGTGTAGATCTAAGGGAACAGGATAGTCTTGTGCCTCACGTTCAAGAAAGAGTCTTGCAGAAACAGTGGCAGACTAAACAGTACGTGGACAAACGTAGAGGTGCTCAGGCAACTCGTATCAAGGTGGGAGACACCGTCAGAATAAGATTTAACAGGAAAGGATTTTTTAAGTACAGTAAACCTCGTAAAGTCAAGGCCCAGGTAGGACCATCTACTTTTCTACTCAGTGATGGGAAGACGTGGCATGTGTCTAAGTTAACCCTAGTGATAAAGGATTCAGCAGGTAGTACATTGTGTACAAGGGACAAAGATTTTTTGTACTCATATTCAAACTTGGATAGTCATTCCGATGACTCGTCTGTAGCGACAGAGTCTTCTCAGAGTCGTCAGCTTCAGTTGAGTATTCCGTCTGACTGTATCACTTCCGAGTTTACACAGTCAGCAGTCGTCTCTGATTCCGTAGGAGAATCGGTAGCCTCCAAGGACTTGTTGGGACGTCGAGAGGAGCTTCCTGGGCAACCCTCTCCAGCGTTGAGCGACAACCACATTCAATTGTCCAACCAGGGGGAGGGAAATAGTGGGACGACTGGGTCTTTAAAGTCGACCGATACGCGTCGCAACCCCCAAAGTTCTTCTGAGGTACGCACGCGTCCTCATCGTGACAGAAAACGGCCTCCGTGGCTCGATGATTTTGTTTTTGTAGTGTAGAGCGTATTGCCGTCTTCGAAATGCCACGGCTAGGGGCCTCGCTGTGACATTTAGGAGACAGTCCACATGTTTCAATAACACAGGTATAAAGTGCTCCTTGTTGCGGTGCAGTGAGTTTTGTGCCGTGTTCCTTGTCAGACTTTGAGTGACTGCCTGTGTTATGGTGCCCAAGACTGGTGCGCGTGTATGTGAACTTGGGCGGGGACGGATTGGATTTGTTGTGGACTTAAGTGCGTGCTTTGTGTGCGACTGGTGCGCATGTGTGAACGTGGGGGGGGGGGAACGAACTGAAATCGCCTTTGGACTTAAGTGCGCATCTTGTGTGTGCGTTTCACTGTATGTTTACTTTGTTTCCAGGGGGGGGATGATGTAGTGTAGTGTCGCCCCCTGTCAGATCTCGGTGTCATCGTACATGTATGTTTTGTAGTTGTTTAGCTAGATGGCGCACCCCCCTTCTGTCATGTGACAAACTTGGAGGTGTCATCTGGCGTGTGAACCCTTTATTAGCAATAAACGGCCGTGGGTCGGCCGAGTCTTCGTCCGGTTTTCATCGGGAGCAGTTTGCTCCGTGTCTCCTTCCTGCGCCGGCGCTTGCCGCGCGTTCGCCCGGCCGGGGCCCCCCGCTTGCCTGCCGCTGCCGACACAACACTTTCCGACACCGTAAGGCGGTGTCGGCAGGCTGTTAGGCCTGCTACAAGGCGCCAGGGATCGAGATTCCCAAAGAGAAAGGCGGAGGACAGAAAAGTGCGTCCGTTCGCTTACCTTCCGGGCTGGAAAGTGGGCCGTTGGCCGGTTCACGAGCTTCGAACGCGGGTGCTGCGCGGGGTACGTGCGCACGCCTATCCAACCGCCTCGTCTTTGGCGCTCCTGGGAGATGGCTGGCCGCGAGCTGAAACAAAGCAAATAAACGCACTTGCAGACCTACGCCCATGTTACTCTACGTTCCTTGCGGAATTTCTAATAGAAATAGACCACCTGAGCCTGTAATCCCGCATGAAGTTGCATAACCACCTATAACTCATGGTACTAATTTGAAGAAGACGAAGTTTGGAGATTCGCAGGGCGCGTCGCTGAATAGAATACGAATGGCATTAGCTTTCTTCATGGGAATTATACATAAGAGTCAAAGAGGTGCTTTGCGAATTTTAGGCCTCCTCTTTAATAAACTGGAACAGTAAACTCTGTGAAACACGAACACTTGAAGACTTCTTCTTCTTCTTCGTGATTTTGGAGAGGGAAAATACGCTCAGTTCTGCAGCCCATATGGGAGCACGGCGCAGCGTAATGGGGACTGGGGGCGGGGAAAGAAAGATGAGAAGATAGAGGGGGAAAGGGAGAGTAGGTTTCAGGCAGCAGACGTCAGCAACAATCACTAGGCTACGTTGACAAATTCCATTTCTAAAGTTTCACCTACACATGGCTGGTTTGTTTCTATCACCGCACAGCTTCTCTTATGGGGAATATGAAATGTCATTTTGTAGTTGCTTATCAAAAATATATGAATATGCAAAAACGAACCCCATAAACTGTTGTCGACCTTCTTATATAACCTTATAGCCTAAATGTTTAAAGCTAGCTACCTGCGGGGCAATCGACACTTTGCACAGCGACAGGAAGGTTAGCGACGGAAATCTGGGCATTACTTCAAGGTCAACATGATTTCGAATATTAATTCAGAAATTAAGGTGTCCTTATGTGCCTAGAAATTCAATTTCGACTCACGGTATTTTTGCTTTTATTTCTTTCTCCAATCTAAAGACATCCTTAACCATAATCTTATTATTTCTCAAGCATGTATAATTTTGTTTACATTCGCATGCATTTCCCTTTCTTACATCTATATTGAACTACAATGTTCTTGCCCAGTTTCCCAACGGGGTATGTGCAACTAATACCAAGGTTCAATATCTAATTGGCATATGAAGGAATCAACATAACAGTGCTAGTTGGGAGCACAAAAGGCCCAGGCGCACAAACGAGCCAGGCATCTCGGCAGTAGGCCCACCAGCCCTTGCAGCGCACTGACGGGATGTCTTCAGTATTGGAACAGCCGTTCGATTAATACGTAGCACTCGTTTTATCCCAAGCCATCCTTCATACATCATAAACAAGATGTATTTGGTTCTCACTCACAACTCCTCCACCCCACCAAGATTTTAATGGCTCGCTGCTCATGTATTACTCAAGACACAGCTTGGGTGACAGGGTATGTGCCACTACACACGAGCGCGAAAAGAAAACGTCGGCACCCCGTCACAATCGGTGCTCGTTCTGTTTGTCGTTTACAGCTTCGCTGTCCAACCACCTTCACAGCATGGATTTGAGACCATTTTTTTCTTATCTCAGAAGCTTTAACCTCGACGTTTATAGGGAAGTCTTCAATGGCACGTAACTCAGCATCAGGCACGAACTGCAGCGATATCTCGACAACATTCTCCGCCACCGAAACGACGTAGTATTCAGGTACATCTGGCGTCAGTCAAGCAGTTCATAACAGCTTAACACTTTTTAACGCCTTAAGTCGGGCCTCCAGCGTTCCCTGTGCCACTGTGAAAGTGGCTCTTTTTAGCCATTTCTCCAGAATTATTATAGGCCTCCAGCAACATGTCCCACTATACAAGCAAAACAACGCGGAAGAAGTGAAGTTGAGAATAACAAAACTGAAGGTTACAGAGAAGGCAAAAAAAAGTCTACAACATAAGGAGCCCATTGTGAACGAAGATGTCAATTCATCGATGTAAGCAGTACTTATACTAACGAGTTTTATACTTCATGGTCATCTGTTACTGCAGAACATACATCATTTAACCACATCATTTCCGGTAGCTTCGCAGTTTACCCTACTTAGGTATGTCTGGGTAAAATGTCAACAAGAAATAATACTGAATAAAGTAGCAGATAATTTGGCGAGAGTGGTGCTCAGTGGCTCTCTTCTGTTCATAAGTCCTTCGACGAGTTTCTTCGTTGATTTGTCCTTGGTAAGGTTCTTCGACATTTTCATCCTTCGTCGTTCGTTGCTAAATTCAGGAGAGGGGCAGTCATGCCTGACTATTTAAGTCGTCCGTAAGAACTTTAGCTTAATTCTCTCATCTACTGTTCCAATCTAATAACTATCTCTACCATACTCAAAAAATTATTTCCTTCTCTACACTGCACCTTTCGAGTAGCTGTCATAGACAAATTTGTATAGAGTTGCTTAGGCATTCTTTCCTTCCTGGCCATTTTCAGGTCCATGAGGCAATTCATTACTTCTAACCACACGGTTGTTTCTTATCAATTGCACAAACATTTCAAACGGATAATTTTACCTAGGTTATACCTTGCCATAGCCAGTGCTGTTTTTGGAAGCCTTTTGTCTTTTACATTACCATATACAGATGTCTTACCTAATAAGAAATTTTACAACTATACTGGTGAATTTTCTTGCTACATTTCTAAACTATTGGTATTTCGCTTTTCATTTGATATCATAAAATTGTTCATCAATATTTTGTAGATTTACCGAGGCATATGGCAAACAAGGTTTCTGGACAATTGCCATAGAGGGTAGCCGTCATACAAAAAGGCAAACCTGCCAAACAAAGTTTGCTCAGTGTAAAGCTGAGGGAGGCCCAAAAGTGCACCGAGTAGAAGGCTATTGTCTTGTTTAAACTGAGTGCACAGCAGATCGTGGGGATTTGCTTACTTGTAAACAAATGAGTGAAACAACTTTAGAAGGGCAAATACTTGCATAGATTTCTTTCTTTTCAGTTCTTAAAGAACAACGCCTCTGCTCCATTCCCACGTATGCCTGGGACCCGCCTATATTTGTCTGTCAACATAACTTCTTCGTATGGTAGCTTTGTAGGTAATAAATTTAAAATGTATTTCCACTCGAGAAAGAGCACCTGGGTTATGACAGTCACTGTAGCGGAGGCATGCGTATCACCACTCCAGTTGTTTGTTGCACACACAACCTGATGCAAGGAAGCGCTTTTCACAATTCGTCTATATAGGAACTCCGGTGCCATCGCTTCATACGGAACCGCCCGACATAGTCATCAGCAAAGAAAACGAATCACACAGAGCCACCATGGTAGAAAAAGGTTTCATAATTTAACTCCTTTTTTTTAGATTTTCTTTGCACAGCTTTTTTACATTGTATGTCTTTCCTTTCTCTATTTTTGTGAATACAATTCCTATAGGTTGTTTTGGACTCGCTTCTTTTTGCTCCTTTTTCTATATTTTTGAGGGCACTTTGGATTAACTCCAGCGTGGACGGTACACCTCGTAGGGACAAGCCATGTTTTGTGGCAACAATAATAATTTTTCGATGGTTTGTATGTGCTATAAACATGGAAGCTTTCGGTGAAAGCCGCTAACATTCACAGCTACAAACTGCATTGCCTCTGTTACCTCCCTGCTACCGCAATACCCAATATCTCAAATTTTCACACTGTATACGAACACAACACAGGAAGAAAACAGGCTGAATTTACTACTTCATATTCAGTACGGACGTACCTTTGAACTGCTTAGAGCAGTGGCTCCAATTAACCATGTTTTTATAATTCAATAACCTTCAGACATTGATCAGCCCAACTACTACGTCATCAGAGGACGGTTAAAGTGGAAAAAAGTATAAGCGTGTGAAGTTTGGCAAGCTGGTCACGTGGGTGAGGTAGACAGGAGATGGGACCGTTTAGAAACCATCCTAATGCTACGTATTAAAACATAAACAGAGAGATAAGCAAAAATAATGAAGAGGGAGCTAGAGTGAACCCTGCAGTACACACAATGCACGAACTTTCAAGAAGCACAATTGGTCTGTTGTGGCCTTGTGAAACGAATAATGCTTAGACCAAGTTCCCAGGATATTTTGCTCCTATAGTGGTCTGCCTTCGAACCGGATAATAGTTGTTCCCGGAGCAGAGTGTTGAGTGTGGAAGTGGCAGAGAAGGTGCTCTATACTGTCTCGTCACTCACTGAAAATTGCATGCGCGCGGCTGGACAATCTTAGAAACCTATATGCGACGCTCAGCCATGTGCAACATAGCAGCATTGTTTTGCGATGGCAGATTCCAGTGAGAGAGATGACGATTATGCAGATGAAGAGACGCTATCTTCTGCAGCAATTTAGGATTAAATGAATGAGTGACTGGATTCATTAAAAAAGAAGAGCCGAACGTCGGTAGCACGTCCCCGTACATTTGGAAAGGAGCGAGGTACAAAAAGAGAAAAAATATAGAGTCCAGGTGGCAAGCGAAGTGGAAGTTAAGGGTCGAGAAAATATAAGCGGGAATTTTTGAAACCAGTTTAATTTCAGTGTAGATGTGTGATGTAGCGAGTAAATAACTGGAGTCACTGCCCAGCATCCGTACTTTGCGGTAGTATAAGCACCCGTATTTCTTGGTAACAAATGCTTACTGAATACCAGTCTTGGCAATTACTTATTCATCGGCCATACCTCGCCGCCTATTCCTTAGTAGCAGGCTCTGTGGATTGCAACTGCGCTGTCGCGACGAAGTTACGACCATCCCGTAACGCTTGCGGTTACAGTTGTCATACTCGTGACTCCTGCGATTGCGGTAGTACTATAAACATGGGTTTACTGCACAAGTTAGAGAACAGACACTTTAGAACAGCGTTTCTCGCCTTACATACGCTCATTGCGAGCACCTTTTCAGCATGTTACGCTGCGCATCCCTTCAAGACAGCGGCGCAAACGCAAATATAAGAACGCGTTAGAAGACAGGGTGCCGTCCTGGGCCTCGTTCCAAACATAACCAAGCCAGCAATCTTTTAGCAACCGCGCTGTCGTTTCTATGCAAGGAAGTTATATACTTAATTAAACTTCTCGAGTGCCAGTCGCAGCTGCCACCTACGGGAGCGCGTGAAGCCCCCGCCGGCCATATTGCCAGAGGAAAAGGAACGCGGCTCCAGTACGTGGCCGCAGTATACGCGCGGCGCTCTCTGCGCATGCGGTTCTGCGACGAAAAATAAAATTAAACCTCTTTAGGAAGTGCATCAGTTCGCCGTTGTGTGTCGCCGTTGTTGAAAAAAAAAATGTGTATGGTGGCGGGTGCCTTGTGTTCTGTGTATAATAAGTTGCGAGAGCTGAAGAACAGTCGTATTTTCTGTTTAATAATAATATTTGGGGTTTTACGGGCCAAAACCACTTTCTGATTATGACGCACGCCGTAGTGGAGGACTCCGGAAATTTTGACCACCTGGGGTTCTTTAACGTGCACCTAAATCTAAGCACACGGGTGTTTTCGCATTTCGCCCCCATCGAAATGCGGCCGCCGTGCCCGGGATTCGATCCCGCGACCTCTTGCTCAGCAGCCCAACACCATAGCCACTGAGCAACCACGGCGGGTTATTTTCTGTTTGATCATTCAGTAACCTGCCGCGTGCATCGGTAGTGCGATGGGCTTTTGTCGATACATGGTGCCGGCCCGTGTTGGCAGCGACATGGCCTCGGAATTTAGTATCCTTGGGCCATTTCATTAAAAAAATCTGTATTTGTGTAAATGAGCGTTCAAGTCGCTGATGATGAATTTGCTGCTGTTTTAAAGTTAGGAATGAGCGTTTTCGGTCTAAGCCTAGAAAAAAAGAAAAAATGTACAACGGTAGCTTTAATTCTTTGTCCAGCGTTTCAGTTTTATCCGAAAAGAGTCTCTGAAAGCAAATTTACAATACAGCTAAGGTGACGATCTGCACACAGCCGCTAGCCCACATGCGCTCCACTAACTGTAGGCTGCGTCAAAGTTAAGGTCATGTTTCAGCTAGCAATCTTCAGTTCTTTTTTGAACATGTGTCTGCGACGAAAGCGAGAAGTGAGAATGCAGATAAACAGAAAGTAGTGGGGGGGAGGTGGTAGCACACTGCTTAGCGTGCCCAGCTCCCAAATGCAGAATGCTGAAAATAGGTGGGCTGGAATCCCTGTGAATAAAGCTTTTCATGCTCTCTGGTGACGGCGAAGCTCAGAATTAGGCAGCAGCCTAACGACAACGGTCGCCGTCACCGTAACAGAATAAGCGGGCGTGTAAGGTCACGCCTTAAGCCGAGAGTATATTAAGAGGAAATATAGTATGCTCCTGTCGACAAAACAAAACTGTTATGAATAAGGAGCGCAGTTGTTGGGCGAGCCTGCATACCAATAATGTCACCAAAGACAGGGCCACGTTTCTATCCCCTATGATCAGTGGAAATGTACATCGACAGCATGTCAACTAGAGTGTATAACTGATACTTCAATAGGGTCGTTGCGAGTTTGTGTTGTGTCTAGCACTAGCAAGTAGTGTAAGCGATTACACTGGGCAGAACGCAGTGAGCGAAGTCCGCGAAAAGTATTTTAGGATAGCCATATTGAACATCGACGCGGTGTTGGAGGAAGCCTGCGACTTCAGTTGCTCAGGTCGTCAGAAAGGCTTGAGAGGTAGCATACCGTCCAGTGTATTTGGTAACCACAGTGATAAACACAGACTTTGCGAAAATGAAAACAGGAAAAGGCCGAGTGAGTTGAAAATCAGATAAATGAAATAACTCGTGTGGTGTATGAGGAGATTGAAGACAATCAGGTTAGATGGATGGCCTTTTCAAGCTAAACAGTATATGCCAACCCAAGTGAATCAGTGTTGTCGCACTTCTGCGACACGCCATGGTTGCCTGCCACCAGGACATCATGGAATTACGGCGATGACAGTTTGCATTGGGTGCTCATCAAAAACGAGCACATCAAAGACGTCCGAGAGACGTTTCTACAGTACAAGACCACATCCTGAAAAAAAAGACCTTGCGAACAGGGGCATCACAAAATCGAGTGCTGTGGTCCTTGTTGATTTTATCCAGCTTGACGTTAGCGTTTTATTCAGCGTTCATCTCTGAGAAAATGAGTTCAAGCTATGTTTATTTGCGTTACAATGGCAGGCGTAATCCGGCAAATAAGTGAACGCATTAGAGGGTGCCTGAGTACTCTGTGTATATTACGTAGGACAATGATAGCTAGAATACAACATTATGAGAGAATTTATTTCGAAAACAAGTTGACTTATTATTACAGTGCAGTATAAAGAAAGCGCCTCCACAGTCTACGTGTGGATGACGCAAATAATGAACGTACAGGTAAAAACGTCTTGTAGGTCTATAGTAAACTGGATAGACCATTCGCTTCTTGGCAACGGGATAAAAGTTACTCTTGAAGGCGGAACGTCTAGTGCGCAAATCGGAGAGTTGGCCTTCGCAATGATGAAAGCCCGGAAAGGACGCGATGACGCCACCACGATACACGATATTACGCCAACAAATAAATACATTTTCTTAAAGCGACGCTTTCTTTCCCTCTTCCTTCGACTTTTACACTGCTGCTGCTGCTGTCTTGCACGCCGCGTTGGGGGTGGGGAAGTGGGGGGGAGGGGTGAATATACATGGAAGGAACGGGGCAGAGAGGAATGGCGACGCGAGACACTCGTTCGGAGCTTTTCATCGTGTCACATGTGCACAGGGCTCTCTGGAGTTTCCTGGGCGTCGTTACATTACCCTCTTTATAGCTGTGATTATCTTTGACCCCCACTCGACCAACATGCAAGTCGTGAGTAGAGGTAAGCAGAATGGTGGAGAGGGAGCAAGGAGTTGAGGCAGAGAATGGGTAAATGCGGTGCAATCGCGAAACGAGTGAATAACAGCCTTGCCATTCTTCACTCGCAGTTCCCATGCTGGAGGGAAGGTCGTGACAAGGAAAAGGTTACGTTAAGACAAAGAAGATAAGGAAATGATACTTCTATAGACCAGACAACAGTTGCGGGCCAAATGGAAGGTACGGTACTGTACACCTCTGCTATTTCTCAAAAATAACCACCAAGGAAATTCGTCAAGTGGACTATTGACGCAGGGGGTGCAGATGCAAAGCCATATTAAATTACCGTAGCGTCTATGCAACAGTAAGGAAGTGATCGCACGTCAAATCAACGCTTATGTGCCCACCGCGGCAGCTGTGCGGCTACGGCATCGCTCGACTTCGTGGCTCCGATCCCTACCACTGAAGCTTGATTTCGACGGGAGTGAACTACAAAAACAGCCGTGCACTTAGATTTAGGTGCACGTTAAAGAAAACCAGGGTTAGAATTAATCAAGAGACCGCCACTATGGCGGGCCTCATAATCTTACTATGATTTTAGCACGTAGAACCTCTTAGTTCTGCCTACACGTCTGCAACATTGCGATGTGCTATGTGAAATGATGACAATGCTCAACCCTCTCATAGGTTATAGGCACACCAACGCCTCAAGCAAACATGCCTCGCTGTAAGTTGTGTATTACCCAGACAAAAAGCAGTGGTGCACGCAAAGTATCATTTCCCACCAACTCGCTACTCTCGTATAGCACTAAACGCTGAAGAAGTTATACATTCGCAGTCAGCATTACCGCTAATTATCGTCAATAAAAGCAAACAAAAGCTTCGCTTACATCGATTCCCACACTGCGTGGGATCAGCATAATTTTTTACGCTGTGAATTTATATGCTTAAGATTGGCGCTCATTATTACAATATTTTCATTCGCAGTAAGCAAAAGCGGCTGCCAGGTCCACAGTAGAATTGATTTAAACGGCTTCACTCCCATGACCTTGACCTCAATCCCAACTTCCGTGGGATCGTGGTCGTCAAAATGGGATATAAGCGGCAGGGAAATCAGCAAGTTGATAAATGGCAAGAAGGCAGAAGCTTGCACAAGACCTCAGGAAAATAAAATGTCTTTTTGAGCAGCTTGGTCACGTGGACTTGCTATGGTTTCAACGTATCCTAAAAATCCCTCCAAATGTGAACAGAGCCGACAAAAGTGCAGGCATTTTGGGAAAGGTGAACCCGCTGGAAATCTATAAAAGGTGACTTAAAGAATATAAACGATGACTTAAAGATAAAAAACATAAAGTTCGTAGCCAAAATTCTGGACAAATAATTTGCCTGTTGAAGGAGTTCAGTCGAAACCCGATGGTGCGAAATAAGGCGACGATGCCGGCAAGTGTTGTAGAGATGTCAAGTAGGTCCTGTGGCCGACGTCAGCGCCCGGCAACTGTCAGGCGACTGCTCATATAAGCAAGATGCGTGGTCATCAGTCGTTACAGGGTGATTAGGGTATAAAATTTTGGGCGCGGACTCCATCACATTAAACACAATGCACTCTACGGTCATTCTTCGAGGCCTCGTACCTATTCTCGCGCCATGACGATGCAAACAAATTGTCACACGTGCCAACTGTCAGCTTCCTCGAACTGCCAACATTCTTTACCCACCGTAGTTGCTTGGTGGATGTAGTGTTGGGCTGCTAAGCACGAGCTCGCGAGATCAAATACTAGCCGCGGCGGCCGTATCTTGATGGGGGTGAAATTCAAAAACACCGTGTACTTAGATATTGATTAAAGAACCCCAGCTGGTCCAAATTATAACGGAATCCCGCACTACCACTTGCCTCATAATCAGGTCGGGGTTCCGGCACGTAAAACCCTATAATTTATGATTTATCATTCCTTAAGGATGTCTTTGGGAGTCGCAGCACTCTTGAATACAAGTGTCAGGAGTTGCGAGCGAGGTTTTGAGTATGTGGGTAGACATTTTGGCGTTCGATATCTGCTAGTCAACACTGTGGATATATTATATAGGCGGAACGGAAACATGGTAGACAATATGGAGAACAGACAAATCCCGCGTATATTACTGCACAATAATCTTAAATAGTGGTCTTCTTTCACGCATGTAGATAACCGTGACAGGACAGTACTTTCACAACTCTAAGTACTGTATATGCCCAAAGGTGTGCCTGGCCCAGTGGCCAGTAAATGAGACGTAATATTGTGAGCAGCTTCGGCCATAGCATGTTAACGGACGACCACACAGAGACAGTTTGTACAATTCTTGTGTCGTGCCTTCTGCCTCAAGGTGCAAAACCTACTTATTCATGTATCCATCTGAATAGTTATGCACATCTCCATTTGCAGCTGCTGTGGTAGCCCATGAGTGCGGATTGCTAAAGTCGATAGGCATATAATTTGGGGGCACCTTAACGAAATCGATAAGTCACAATCAAAAGCCCTCCACGGCGTCTCTCGTAGACGCTGTGCGATGTTCGAACGTCAAGAATATTTGCCGACTGGAGAAAGGCTGCTGCGAGGTGATTCCAACGATCACCCTAGCTCGCTTACTCCTTAGTATCAAAAAAAGGAAAAGAAAGACAACCGTACCGAAGCCCAGAATCAATCGTTGCTCGTCGCAACTAAACGCTCTTAGGGTGATAAGTCATTTCCAGGCGACGAGTGGCTATGCTTTACCAAGAAGAGTGATAACGCCGGCGGGACAAGCATTGAGGCGAAGTTCAATGCGCAGAGCTAGCTTTTAATTTCTTTATTTTTGTTTTGGTGACGTCATCAAGGTCACCGCGGGAAGCTTGAAAAGTTTAGGGTCAGTACGCCACATGGTGGTACTCACGCGAACTAAACCCTCGTGTCCAGAAAAGCTAGATACGGTTAACAATGGCCACTTTCTCATTGCCCATTGTCATTCTCTTCTTTCTTTTAGTCATTACTGCACACTACTAAGCATATTTAGTCATTTGTAATCAAATGTGGCCATTACAAGGCGTCATTAGACATGTTGGTCATATCATAGTCATTTGTAGTGGTTACTAGTCATTTCAGTCATTTTTGTCCTTGCTAATGAGTTGTAGTCGTTACAAGTTGACGTTAGACCTCTTGGTCATATCTTAGTCATCAGTACGTATTTCAAGTAATTTCAGTCATTATTGGTCATTACTGGTAAATAGTGAACATTTTTAGTTATTTGTAATCAGTTGTGCTCATTACAAGCGTGCTTAGACACATTAGTCATTTCGTAGTCATTAGCAGTCGTTACATGCCATTAGAAGTCATTTTATTCATTACTACTCATTAGTAGACATTACTATTCATTTCTAATTAATTGTAGTCATTAAAAGCCGTCGTTAGACATATTTGGCATTTCGGAGTCATTAGTAGTCATTACACATCATTAGTAGTCATTATCAGTCATTACTAGTCATTATCCGCTACCAGTCTCTGTTAGGACGTTATCATTCACTAACTGTCACTGTCATTTTTCATTCTTTAATCTGTCTTTAATCTGTGCTCATATGATGTCATGACGCGTCGGCGTACCTTCCGGCGGTCAGGTCTGCTGAAACAACCTTCACCATGAGCCAAGAAAGGCTTTCGCCTTAAAAAAATAATTGCATAGCAGTCAGCGTTTGCGTTTTGAATTACAAGTTCGAGTTACCTAGGTGACGACATAGGTTGGCTTCACTTTTCAACTTCTGCCTAGAAGGGCAGAATTTTTTAGTCGCTTCTTTATGCACTCAGCTTAGGTTTCGCTTTTAAGTGTTTAATAATGACCAGGCGGTATTCTGCCTATTTTTTAAATGTGAAATATGGCGAAATAATGCTAACTAGGGAGTCCTGGCGGGCCTGACATGGGAGCATCATGACATCTGGTCGGAACACTTGAGAGGAAGGGACTACCCCGACCCTGTCGTGGTCGCCTGTCCCAACTGCTGGAGTGGAAGATCGATCCCTGTTCGATGACGGTAAGGAAAACAAGTTATTGGTGGTTGCCAGTCTGTGCATCTGTATTCTATTATTTTCGCACAAAGACCCCTTGACAGGGGACGGCGCAGGGGCCACGAGCACGGAGAGCGCTGTCTTTTCCTCGTCTTTTGGTACGGCGCCGGGTGCCCTGCGACGTTAGGTAGTGATATTTACTCCACGTGCACCAAGAAACCGCGTGCTTGTTAGTTTCTCATCATCGCTTGCTCGTCTGCGGTGCGCGATGTTCCCGATTATAGGCCAAACTCAACGCCGAACGTTTTTCGCTGACAATGAGCGAATTCGTGTTCGCAAAATCTCGCGCCTCGCTTGGCGCTACAGCGTACTACACGGCGAAGCCAGTTCCAGCCGCGCACTGCCGTCTTCTCCCTAAACTTGCTTTGGCACTTCATAGCAGAAGTTCCTCCTGAGCATATATTCCAATGCTAAGTTGCCCAGCAGCTTTAAAGCATTGGAAGTTAGTTTCGCTCTTATGAGTATCTTGCTGAAGAAAATCAAGCCAATGTAAATAAAGTGCTCAGTTACCTAATATTTAACGAGTTCAATCAAAACTTTGATCGATCAAGAAAACTAGCTCTAAAAACTGATGGTTAGTATTCTCAGCCAGCTACTGAGAAACCAGCCATGCTTAACACATTACATGAATGTTTAGCAGCACTAAACCTCGGAACTTAACTAACTCTTTAACTAACTCCATTAACTCTATACGTAACGCGCCCATTCGGCATCCGCTAACTATGGTTTGAAACACCAGCTTCGAGATTTTCCGCGCCCTTCACCGACACACTGCGCTATCGGACGTGAAGAACTAATTATTTGTCTCCTAAGCAGTTTTTCTTTCTGCAGGCGGTGATTGTTGAACGCCCTCCGAAGTTGTCACGCTCGTCAACGTAGACAACAAAAATTGCCGCCCGCGGTCGATAATATGAAACGTCGCTTTCGAGACCTTCCGGGCCGCTCACGGACACCCTGCAGCGTAGCACGTGAAGGAGGAGAACTTTATTTTTGTTTTTTAGGCCGTTCGCTTATTTTCCACCCGGGGTCGATTTTGGAACCCACTCCTAAGTTTGGCGATTGTCAAAGCAGAAAGCAAGAATGGTCGCCTCCGGAAGCGGCACACACGCTTCGAAAGATCGCAGATCTCTTGATTCCGCTGCGTCTGCCGCTGATCTTATTGATGGACCGAGCAGCAGCGAGTCTGATGCTGCTACCTTTTCGTCGGGCTTTGAATCTGGCCTCGGCGACAACGCAGGACAGCCCGGAACATTTATGGCCACAGCCTGGCCCGCCGTGCTGTAGGGTTCGCACTTACATTTTTGTAGTGAAAACACTGTTAAATGAAAATGTTTAGTTTTTTCGAGATAGTGCCAATTGGATGGTATTACATCTTCTATATTTAACAGTTTTTGTAACAATGTTTTCGCAGTAGATACGAGCGTGTCTTTACCAACTTTGTTCATTTTTATCATACGATATTGATTTAGGCTATATATATCTTGTCTTTTTTACATAAATATGGTTAGCCAAACTGTTATGCGTGAAAAGTGCATTCGTTCCGAATTTCCTTATGCATTACATGAAATATTGAGTGCGTGAGTAAAGTAGTTCCTTCACAAAAAAAAATCTGGCGTAACCTACAAAGAACGCCTATTTTTCCCATGTAGGGAAAGAGAAATATTTTTGTTGTGTACTTCGACTTTAAATCCTGCAAGCAAATATAATCATAACTAACCACATTTTCATTTTCTTTTTTTTCACACTACCTTTAAGTATTGTTCGAGCTCGCCGAAAATGTATCGTGTATCTAGCTGCATTCATGGCTGCATGAGTACGGGTGACTCCGAAACCACTATGTTAGAACCATTGAGGAATACTATGTCGTGTCACCTGCTGCGATCAGCAAAGCCCCTATTGGGCGGATAATTCAAACATGTTTTAAGGCATTCGAGATATACGAAATTGACGTAAATTGACTCGAAGCGAGGGCATCACTGACGATATTATTATTTTTAACGCGAGTCGGAGTCGGCTGTATAGTTTTTGCCTAGCCGAATTCACGGCCGCCTGTGCATGTGCGATTGCAGAACTACGAGGCCAGAACCGTTTATAAATCGTTCTATGTCGAGTTACCCATCGCGATCAGCAAAGCACATCTACAGCGGACATATCAAAGAAGTTTTAAGCATGTAGGGTCCTCTGGGTTGTACTTGCCGATGAGAAGATAGCCTCGCCGCCTACGGGATTATCAGACTGAGATATGTCGAATGCTTGGTTGCTGCTTTTTTTTTCTTTAATCTGACGGCGGTGAGCGCGAATGTCGCCTTCTCCAGCACACTACATCTGCAGGCTTGGAGTGACGCCTGATACCGGAAAAAGATGCCGAGAGCGAGTGGGGCTATACTAATCCAGGTACAACCAAATTAAGAAGGCCCACTAAGCTTCAACAAAGACACTCCCTCAACAGAAGATGAATCGGCCTCCCTGGTGCAGTATACGGCTACCCCCCCCCCCCCAAATGACTCCAACAACTAAACCACGGCCCTCAGTCCCCAGCGGCTGCGAAGCAACTGACGAAGACGGTGGCCAGACCTGTAACGCACCTAAATATCTCTGGGTCCGGACAGGCCGGCAATGAAAACTGACCCTGTCAACCTTTAACGCCCGAACTCTATCAAGTGCGGCCAGCTTAGTAGGACTCTGAGGAACTATCACACATTCTTTAGGATATCATTGGCCTTAGCGAGATTAGAAGAATTGGTGAGGTTTATATAGTGCTAAGTAACGGCCATGTCCTCTGCTATAGAGGTCTCCCAGATAAGAAGCAATACGGAGTAGGATTCCTAATCCATAAGGACATAGCGGGCAACATTGACGAATTCTACAGCATTATAGAGAGGGTAGCAGTAGTCGTAATCAAACTTAATAAGAGGTATAGACTAAAGATAGTCCAAGCCTATGCTGCAACTTCCAGTCACGACGATGATGAAGTAGATCAGTATTATGATGATTTGGAATCAGCGATGAGAAAAGTGTAAACTCAGTATACTGTAGCAATGGCGACTTCAATGCAAAAGTGGGGGAAAGCACGCTGGGGAACAAGAAATTTTAATTACGGTGTCGATTCTAGGAATGCTACAGGATAGATGTTGATAGAATTGGCAGAACGCAGCAAGCTTCGAATAATGAATACCTTTTTCAAAAAGCGTAGCAACAGAAAGTGGACCTGGAAAGGCCCTAATGGTGAAACAAGAAATGAAATTTATTTCATACTTTCTGCCGATCCCAGCATAGTGCAGGATGTACAAGTCATAGGTAGGGTAAAATGCAGTGGTCATAGATTAGTGAGGGCTAGGATTAACCTCAATTTGAAGAGAGAAAGAGTAAAATTGGTCAAGAAAGAAACATGTCAACCTATACACAGTAAAAGTAAAAGCAGACAAATTCAGGCTGGTGCTTACAAACAAATATACAGCCTTAGAAAAGAGAGATGAAGGTGACATAGAGGTAATGAATGAAACCGTAACTAGGCTGGTTTCAGAGGCAGCAATTGAGGTGGGAGGCAAGGCATCAAGGCAACCAGTAGGCAAGCTCTCCCAGCTAATAAAGGACTTAATAAAGAAACGACAAAAAATGAAAGTGTCCAACTCAAGAGAGAAGATACAACGCACGGAACTGTCAAAACTGATCATCAAGCGGAAGATGAGTCATATTCGAAACTATAACGTGGACATGGATGAATAAGTACAACGAAACTCTCTGTATTGCTTTCATAGATTACGAAAAGGCATTTGATTCAGTAGAGCTACCAGCAGTTATAGACGCATTACATAATCAAGGAGTACAGACCGTTTACATAAGTACCTTGGAAGATATCTACAGAGATTCCACAGAGAGCTTAATCCTACAAAGAAAACCAGGAAAATACCTATAAAGAAAGGTGTCATACAAGGCGACACAATCACTCCAATGCGTGCTTGGAGGAAGTATTCAAGCTATTAAACTGGGAAGACTTAGGAGTAAGGATCGGCGGCGAATATCTCAGCAACCTTCGATTTGCCGATGGCAGTGTACTATTCAGCAACACTGCAGACGAGTTGCAACAAATGATAGAAAACCTTATCAGACAGAGCGTACGACTGGAGTCGAAGATTAACATGCAGAAGACAAAGACAATGATGAATAGCCGGGCAAGAGAACAAGAATTCAGGATCGCCAGTCAGCCTCTAGAGTCAGTGAAAGAGTACGTTTGCCTAGGTCAATTAATCACAGAAAACCCTGATCATGAGAAGGAAATTCATGGAAGAATAAAAATGGGTTGGATGGCATACATCAGACGTTGCCAGCTCCTGTCTGGGAGCTTGCCATTATCATTGAAAAGGAAGGTGTACAATCAGTGCATTTTATCAGTGCTGACATATGGGCAGAGACTTGCAGACTGACAAAGAAACTTGAGAACAAGTGAAGGACTGCGCAAACAGCGATAGAACGAAGAATGCTAGGCCTATCGTTAAGAGACAGAATGAGAGCGGTGTGTATCAGAGAGAAAGCGGGTACAGGCGATATTCTAATTGACATAAAGAGAGAAAAATGAAGCTGCGCAGGTCATGTAATCCGCAGGTTACACAACCGTTAGACCGTTAGGGTTACAGATTGCATACCAAGAGAAGGGGAACACAGTCGAGGACGGCAGAAAACTAGGTGGAGCGATGAAATTAGGAAATTCGCGGGCGCTTGTTGGAATCGGTTAGCGCAAGGCACGGTGAACTGGAGATCGAAGGGAGAGGTCTTCGTCCCGCAGTGGACATAAAATAGGCAGATGATGATTAGGATGATCCTCTCTAGCGAAAATCCCAGCATTGCCCATCACGACTTTTACACTGGGCACGATGTAAAATGTGCTGGGTGTGATGGAATAGATGGTGAGTTTGATGGAATTCATAGTGGGTATACCAGGTGGATAGTGGGTGCAGTGGTACATGGTGGGATTTATTGGTGGGATAGCTATTGGGTGACATGTCTCAATGGTGTGCTTGCTGGCGGAATGTAGTTGTACTGGGTGGATGGTGGAATACATAGTGGGAGTGGAATGTATGCGACAGAGAGAAAATTATAGATAGCTTATGGAATGGTAGTGACACAGTGATTATGGCAGGTTCATGATGTGATGTGTTTCATTGATTTGCTATATAGTATCACTGTAGTCCCATTTTTTACGGAAATGTACGTGCACATGTACTTTTCTAATATGCGAGTATTTCGTGATGCATAAGTATTAACTATTGTGCCCTGCTAAATTGGTGTATATTATTCATGTTTTTTATTACTGTAATGATTTCAGTATTTCACGTTGATTTTTGTTCACAATAAGATGTCGCTGCTTTTCTGGCCTTTGCAGGCAGTGGGAGCTGGTCAAGCTGCTTCAGTACTGCTCTTGCTCTCACAATGTTTTGTGTGCGGCACATGCGAATTAATATTGAGTAGAATTCGGCTTGGAAACGCTGATGCTTATTGTAAATAATGGTATACATGTGTGTGCTATTACAATGCAGTGGCTATGTGAACTGCTTGCCAATTAGCATGTTGAAAGGACCACAGACTTTCTCTATGGGTGTTGGGAGACCAATAGCCTGAAGGAAATCCTCGGGGTAAATTGAAAATTCTTCTAATAGAATTTCTTATGTGTAATGCGTACAAGTGATAATCATACATATGGCACATAAAGAGAGAATACGATATCGAAAAAGTTTCCAAAGTGTAACACAAAACGTAAAAAAATATAATATCACTGAACGACAACGTTCGTTGAGGAGCCATGATATAAATGTGCACTGTTGCATAATCGTTCTGCAGGCTTTAGGTGATGAGCAAAAAATTGCGTAAATTAGGTTCTTTACAATGCTTTCGTTCGATGGGCTGTCTGGACCTCTACATCTTCATCTGTATCTGTAGTCTCAAGATGAACCCAGTTAACAAGATAGACCATACCACTTTGTTGTATTCTATGTTTTCTTGTGTAAATAGCGGTAGTCTAGAGCTATCTGTCATGCACATCAGAACGATCTAGCATCATCTGGTATGCAAACCAGGATAGTGTACTACTATCTGGTGAGCACACCACAGTACTGAAGGGTTACTTTGTGTGCGCATCACTATTGCGTGTGCTTGTCTGGCATGTCTGGCATGTCTGGCATGCTTGTCTGGCATGTGTTGTGGTGTAAACTTAGCTTTTGCAATCCAACTAATGCCTTGGTTCATACAGGTCCTTTCTGGATAGTGTATGATTGTTTTTAATGCTCATTTACCTGCTTTCAAGTTTCAACTGCCGAAGGGCAGTTGCAGGAACAGGCAGCACGAAATACAAATTTAGCAAAGAAAAAAAGACGAACTTTCCCTGTTAAGGTGGCTGCTCACCGCTCCTGTGAAAAAACTCGCCTTCCGCGGAAATACGTTCCATACATCAAGAGATTGTACTCCAAGACATCTGAGGACGGTCCGGACGCTCATGCGCAGTCTGGTTTTTTGACATTCAGCGAATGTCACTCCATCGGCCCTGCAGCTGAATCGTACACCAGGACTAGGCCTAGTGCCTCCTGTGACGCGCTGGCGGCGGTAGATTCGCCGGCGCCGCTCGTCACGACGGCATTAGCGGCCCCACAATTGTCACCTGAGCCTGGATCCCAGCTCCTGGTTCCTGCTCCAAGTCCTTCGGCTACAGCCCACCCATCGCCTTCCCAAAATGCCCATCAGACCGTGAAAGATCTGCCCTCAGGGCGGAGCCCAGCGATGGCTTCCCAGACACCGATCGGGAATGGGGCTCCAGTTGTGCA
This sequence comes from Dermacentor variabilis, assembly GCF_050947875.1. Taxonomy (NCBI): domain Eukaryota; kingdom Metazoa; phylum Arthropoda; class Arachnida; order Ixodida; family Ixodidae; genus Dermacentor; species Dermacentor variabilis. The sequence goes on along the minus strand of NC_134576.1, from coordinate 78,910,429 downwards.
TGACGAACCGAGCACCCCTATGGGCTTGTCTTCTGCGCTACCATCTGTGCCGTCTGCCCCCCGTGGTTCTCAGAAGCGTCCTTCGGAGCAATCTGCACCAGATTCGTGTTCGGCCAACAGCGGCTCCCAAGGCAAGCGCTCCTGTCTAACGACTGACCACCCAGTTGTGTCGACACCGGGCTCGGTTTGCTATAAAGCAACCATTAAAGCTCTGGCCCCCCCCAAGCCTCACGGAGATTCCAAACAGGATTATTCAGGCGAACCTAGACGCTTGTCTTGGCACCACAGGCTTCCGCGGCTTCACGGCCAAGAAGAAGTCAAATACCATCGCTGTGTGGCTCCCGACATTGGCTGCTGTCGAGCGTTTGCAAACGCTTCAACCGCTCTCGATAACAAGCGAAGTCACCGTGCCGGTCCAGGTGTACCTGGTAGAGTGCACGGATATACAGCGCTGTGTCGTTTACAACTTTGACGTTGGCGAGGACCAGACTGCTCTCCAGCGTGAGCTCTACTGTCCTACTCACCGTGTCATTCAAGCGCGTTACACGGGAAAGAGGCGCTCTTGCATCGTCACCTTGCAGGGCCCACCAACTGCATTCTACGACCTCGGCCATATAAACCCAGTGTCGTGTATTGTTACAACTGTTTCGGACCGGGCCACATGCGCCGATTCTGCCCATTTACAACGCCAGATGAAGCTGTACTAGCTGGCGCAGTGTCTTACCGATGCGGACTCTGCAAGACCGACGACCACGCGATCACTTCTCCAACTTGTCCCACAAAGCAAAAGGCCACTCAGAAGGTTCGTCGCGGGATTCATAAGCAATGGCCTCAGCATGCTGCAACACAACCAGTGCCGACATCTAACAGGTTTGCTGCGCTCCAGTGGGATGACGACGACTGGCCAGTGCTTTTCGAGCCCGACCCGCCGGCACCCCATTCCCAACAGACTTACAGTGACAAAGTTCGCAAAGACCGCCGTCGGCCGCTGGTTACACAGAAGCAGAGCGGGCCAGAACATCCGCATGATCATATGGCAGCAGTTGACAATCAAATTGCCCGCCTTTTAGCGGAGGTATCCAAGCTCCGACAGCACCGTGAATTACTTGCGCGTCGGCGACGTGCAGTGGAATCTCACACCACTACAACTATCGATTCCGCTTCATCATCGTCTCTGTCACGCCCTGCTGTAACGGTCGCAGAGTCTAAGGTCTCCAGCTCCGTTGCCGGATAACCCTACAACATCCCTTTTGTGGTTCATGGTCAGCCAGTTATCCAACCTGACATCTGTGACTTTACAACGCCTGGACTCGTAATCAAAATGGCGGGCACAGGTGCTTGTGGCGTGCTTTAGTGGAACTGTAGAGGGCTCTCCACGAAAGTGGGGGAACTTAAATCCCGTTTACGTATGAACAAGCTGCAGGTGTGGGCCCTGTTACTACACGAGACCAACGCCTTGCCTCCCATTCCGGGCTTCAGTGGATACGTGTGTCCTTCGATGAGTGACCGTCGCGTGCACACAGCAGTCCCTCCAGGAAAGGCGGCAGTGTATGTTGATACGCGCTATCCTCAGGTCTGCCTTTCTCTTGAAAACTGGTGTAACTCATATCAGAAGGTAGTGGCAGTAGCTGTGAAGTTACCCAAGGCAACTGTTGTGGTAGTGTCATACTACATAAGACCAGCCGGTGGCTCTTCTTCACGAATAATTCTGGGCTGGTTAGTGAATATCCGTCGCCAATACCCAGCGTGTCCTATTTTAGTTGGAGGTGATTTCAACGCCCCTCACCCAGATTGGGGGTACCCTACTTCTAGCCCTCGAGGTAGGCGTGTGCGGGACGCCTTCGCGGATGCGTTGTTTGTACTACTGAACCATCCCGATTCACCAACGCGGGCTGTGCCTCAAGCTCGACTTACAACATACGCACCAGACATTACGTGGTGTTCGGGTCCCGGCACTCCCACTTGGCACCTGGAGCCTGTTACGTTTCGCCTACGACGCGCGGTATAGCCGGCGCGGATGCAGCGGACGCCGGGGCTTCGTTCAAAGCGGCGGACATTTTGGCCAGTTCGGCGCCGCCGCTGCGCCTCCCCGCCAAGCGCGTCCAGGCATGTTCCAATGCCACGTGTCTTCGTGTGCGCGCGTGTGTGTGTGTGCATGTTGGTGCCCACGCTTGTCAAAGCGCGGCAGCCGGGGAGAGGAGCTCCCCCAACTGTGAAGCGAGGAGGTCTGAGCGGCGCCGGCCCGGCGGATCCGTCACCTACTCGTCTCAACGTGCCCGAGCGGCGCATCACGTGCCCTTCTGACGAGGCGTTCCTTCTTGCCCTCAACTGCGAGAGTATAAAAGCAGCTGCCCCCGGACGCCAAGAGAGGCTCCGATTTCGTCAGTTGAGTTACGTGCTCTCCCGTCTCTCCACTTCGGTCGACCTGACCGCCCGCTCTTTTGCGATGCTAGAATAAACAAGTTGTTCTGTTAGCAGTCGACTCATGCTTTGCCAGGACCTTCGGATGCTTCCAGTTGTGCCCCAGGCCGCCAGGCCAACGCTACCCTTGGGGCTTGCAAGCCGATTGCAACGACGGGTGTCAGCGCTGAGATTCCAACAACTGGTGGCAGCGGTGGGATCGCGACAACGGAGGCCAGCAGCGAAGATATGCAGTTGACTGTATGCTGAGCAGCACAACGACCATCCGGGAGCAGTGCAACGAGCCCTGTGTGATGACTGGTTGCCTGAAGCGGAACGACTGCGCTGAATTCTTGGCTGCGAGGTTTGGTGAGTGCGGGACTTTCTTCTTCTGAGTTTTGCCAGGCTTTTGTTAGTGTCACAAACAGATCTGGTAATTGTGGTTGTCGTTGCTGCCGGGTTAGTTTGCGGCAAGACAATAGTAGGCAGTAGAGAAAGCGGCATTCAGAGCAGCCATGGATTTGAAGTCGTTGCGCAAACCGAAATTGCTGGAGCTTGCAATGGAGTTGGGTCTGGATGTCTCAGACAAACTCAGAAAACCAGAACTGCTAAGGGCTATTCTTAAGTTAGAAGCGGAGGATGACGAGCTGTCGGAATGCCTTGAGACCATTGAGGAGAGGGCAAAAAGACAGGAGCGTGAACTTAAAGAACAGAAACAGAAAGAGAAAGATGAGCGTGAACGAAAAGAACAGAAAGAAAAAGAAGAGCGTGAACGTAAAGAACAGATAGAACGAGAGGAACAAGAGAAAGAAAGAGAGCGCGACCGTCAACACGCTTTGGAAATGAAGCGTCTCGAGTTAGATATGGAACGCGCTCGTAATGGAAGTCAGGCACACGGTGCAGGAGAACGAGTATTGTTCAAAATGACTTACCTGATGCGGCCGTTTAAGCTTGAAGAGGACATTGGTTTGTTCCTGGTTAACTTTGAGCGAACGTGCGAGAAGCGGGGGTTCTCTCGGGAAACGTGGCCACAGCGCTTGCTCACTTTGTTACCCGGCGAGGCGGCCGACGTAGTCGCTCGCTTGAAGAGAGAGGAGGCAGAGGATTTCGACCAAGTGAAATCGAGTCTGCTAAAAAAGTACAGGCTGTCAGGGGAGGCGTTCCGTCGGAAGTTTCGGGAAAATGAGAAAGGCAAAAGTGAGTCATATACAGAGTTTGCCTACAGGCTTACCTCAAACATGCAGGAGTGGCTCAAAGAAGAGAAAGCGTTTGGTGACCACGAGAAAGTTCTGCAGTGTTTCGGGCTGGAACAGTTTTATAGTCGGTTACCTGAGAACGTGCGGTACTGGGTCTTGGATAGGCCAGACGTTTGTACGGTGGCTAAAGCCGCCGAGCTAGCCGAGGAGTTTGTGACGCGTCGGGCTCGCGGAGCTAAGGACGGTCAAAAGGGTGAATTTGGCTCCAAGTTTGAGAGGCCAAAGTTGACACCCATGAGAGCAAGGGGCGACACACGTAGTGCGGATGCGAGTGAAAGCAGTCCGACCGAACGTAAGGAGACGGCGGCAGCCGAAGCCGAACGCAGAAAGCGGTTCGAGACGAGGCAAGCGCGCGTGTGTTATACGTGCCAGAAGCCGGGTCACTTTTCGGCGCAGTGTCCGGAAACAAAAACAAAAGTCGTGTTTTTGTCATTATGCAGCACTGACGAGAACATGAAGATTCTCGAGCCTTACATGCGAGACCTCCTCGTGAACGGGAAAGAGTGCCGAGTGCTTCGCGATTCCGCAGCTACAATGGATGTAGTTCACCCCTCTTACGTAGAACCCGATATGTTCACGGGCGAGTGCGCATGGATCAAGCAAGCCGTGGAAGCTCATAGCGTGTGTCTGCCCGTAGCAAAAGTGCTTATTGAAGGACCTTTCGGAGCAGTTGAGACGGAGGCGGCAGTGTCATCTATGCTGCCCCCCCAAGTACCCGTACCTATTCTCGAACAGGTCCGATCACCTCCTGCGTGAGAAGGGGCTTTTGTTTGGTGAGGCTAGCGTTCAGGCCTTAACCAGATCGAAGGTTCGGGAGCTCGCTGCAAAGGCGGTAGTTGCGGGGCCGACGTTGTCAAACAATGAGAAAGGGTCAGAGGCGCAGCAAGCTGATATTCGGAGCACGTCCGAACTGAATAAAATTGAGCCTGTAGCGTTGAAGGCACCAGATACTGGAGAGGAAATGCCCGAGACGGGAAAGTTAGAAGAGCTATCTGCAGATTTGCTCATCGCGCCTACGTCAGACGGACTTAATAGGTTGCTAAAAGTCAGCCGGTCGGCTTTGGTAGCCGAGCAAAAAAAGGATGGCAGCCTAGAAAACATACGCTGCATTGTCGAGGAAGGTATCGCCAAGAAAAATGCTCGCTTTGTGGAAAGAGGTGGGGTCCTGTACCGGAAGTATCTAGAGCGCAGGGGAGTGGAGTTCGATCAGCTGATCGTGCCTCAGTGCTACCGTCAGGATCTGTTGCGCTTGTCGCATGGGGGTTCGTGGTCCGGACACGTAGGAGTTAAGAAAACTAAGGACCGTCTCTTGCAAGAGTACTATTGGCCAGGGTGTTTTCGGGACGCAGACCACTTCGTGAGGACATGTAACACCTGTCAGCGGGTGGGCAAACCAGGGGACAAATCGAGGGCGCCGTTGAAGTTGGTACCTATCATTACGGAGCCTTTTAGACGGCTTGTTATTGATACAGTGGGACCTCTGCCGGTAACAGCCACGGGGTACAGACACATTTTGACTGTGATCTGCCCAGCGACAAAGTTCCCTGAAGCAGTGCCGCTTAAAGAACTCAGCTCAGTTGAGATAGTCAATGCACTACTGTCCATATTTGCGCCAGTTGGTTTTCCTGCGGAAATCCAATCAGATCAGGGCACAGTGTTTACTAGCGCTTTGACGACAACTTTTCTCGATAGGTGTGGGGTAAAGCTGTTACACAGCTCAGTGTACCACCCACAGTCGAATTTCGTTGAGAAGCTCCACTCCGTCATGAAGAGCGTGTTGAGAGCATTGTGGTTTGAACAACCAACTGACTGGGAGGTGTGTCTGCCTCGAGTGATGTTTGCATTAAAGACCGCGCCGCATGCGGCTACGGGGTTTTCGCCGGTTGAGCTAGTGTACGGTCGCTCGCTGCGATCTCCGCTTCGCATGCTTCGAAACGGATCACTGCCCTCTCCAATGGCTGCAGACCATCTCTTTCACAAATGGCCGCCTCCTGCGCTGGAGCCTCGCTTTGCAACAATATTCCTTTGAGGTGCGTTACAAAAAGGGGAGTCTCAACGGTAACGCCGATGGCTTAAGTCGAAGCCCCTAACGCCAGAATCAGCCTCAAAGTTATTTCTTACTGATGTTTTCTTCCTGAGGCAGGATTTATAACATATTGCTTTTGTTAAGTGTTTCAAAGTGATGACGTGCTTTCTAGTGCAATTTTCTAATTTGTGGACGCGTTCTGAGTGCTGCTAGACTATTGTAAGGAACTAGGCAGTGGTATAAAAGGGGAAAGAGCCTGGCAGGGCTTAGTGAGGGTTGTGCCGTGCTTGCTGACTGAGCGGTTGAGTTTCGGCGTAGTTCTAACGCTTGCCGGGAACGAGAACAAAAATGTCAACTCTCCCGAAGTCACTTCGCAGTGTCCTGTGTGAACCTGAACGAGAGAACGAGGCCTTCTCTGTGCGCTGCGCTCAAGAAACGCCGAAGCACGCCCGACTTCGGTTATGAGCATCATCGAGCGACATCCCTCCGGACAGCGGATGCAGTCCCCTGACCATCGGGATCTCCTTCCCCCGGCGGGGCGGTCTGTTACGTTTCGCCTACGACGCGCGGTATAGCCGGCGCGGATGCAGCGGACGCCGGGGCTTCGTTCAAAGCCGCGGACATTTTGGCCCGTTCGGCGCCGCCGCTGCGCCTCCCCGCCAAGCGCGTCCAGGCATGTTCCAATGCCACGTGTCTTCGTGTGCGCGTGTGTGTGTGTGTGTGCATGTTGGTGCCCACGCTTGTCAAAGCGCGGCAGCCGGGGAGAGGAGCTCCCCCAACTGTGAAGCGAGGAGGTCTGAGCGGCGCCGGCCCGGCGGATGCGTCACCTACTCGTCTCAACGTGCCCGAGCGGCGCATCACGTGCCCTTCTGACGAGGCGTTCCTTCTTGCCCTCAACTGCGAGAGTATAAAAGCAGCTGCCCCCGGACGCCAAGAGAGGCTCCGATTTCTTCAGTTGAGTTACGTGCTCTCCCGTCTCTCCACTTCGGTCGACCTGACCGCCCGCTCTTTTGCGATGCTAGAATAAACAAGTTGTTCTGTTAGCAGTCGACTCATGCTTTGCCAGGACCTGCGGATGCTTCCAGTTGTGCCCCAGGCCGCCAGGCCAACGCTACCCTTGGGGCTTGCAACCCGATTGCAACAACGGGTGTCAGCGCTGAGATTCCAACAAGCCCGACTGCTGGCGTAGTGACCACCACCCTATTATCATCGGCCTTCATCCGTCGCAGGCCCGCCGATTGCGCCGCAAGTGTTCTGTGGTCAACTGGGACACCTTTCGCTCCGTTCTCCAAGATACCTCTGTGGACTCGTCACTACTACTTGTTGACCGTATACAAAGCGCGCTCAATGAAGCTACAACCATCAGCTGGGTAGACGTCGATCGACCGGCACCGGATATCGGCCTGCTCAACTTGTAGGCTGCTCGCAGACAAGTTGAGCTGGCAGCATCCCGAGACCCCACTTCTGCACAAGCACGTACAAGACTGAATTTCCTTACTGCTAAGGCCCGCAGATATGAACGCGACCTCTCGCGGAGGCACTGGCATACGTGGTGTGAGCAGTTTTTATCCAAGACATCGAATGCTTCTCTCTGGCGAACGTTCCGTGCCATGGAACACGGTTGCCGCCGTCCAGACGCGGCAGCCACAGCCTGCTTCGCTGCTGGCTTGTCGCCGGATGATTTCACCAGAGAAGCAGCCCGGAAGTTTTTCCCGCTGTACAACGTGTTGCCTCAAGCAGCCAATGGTGCTTCCTTGGCAGGCATTCCGACACACATCGACAGGTTACCATCTACAGCAGACTGCGAGGGGATTGCAAACTCTTTCACTATGCCTGTGTTGCTTGCAGCGATAGATGGTACCAGTCGCAAGACAGCACCCGGTCCAGACTCTATTACTTATGAGGCCTAGAAGAACCTGAGTTCCGCTGTGGTGCCTCAACTTCTTGACACCATTAACAAGGTATAGCTAGATGGCGTTGTCCCTCCAGGCTGGAAATCAGCTATTGTGATCCCGATTCCGAAACCAAGCGAGCCGCCGACTGACCTTGGCAACTTCCGACCCATTTCCCTAACGTCAACGTTGTGCAAGCTTGCTGGAAAATGCTAGCCAGACGACTGTCGTGGTCGCTAGAGCACCACGGTTTCTACCACCCTGCTCAAATTGGTTTCCGTCCATTCATAGGTACTGAAGATGGGCTGGCTGTCTTGGCATGCTCAGTTTTATCGTCAACTCGTAGCCACAGTGTCCGTACTGTCCTCGCTATGGACATCGAAAAGGCGTATGATAACATCAGTTATGCTGCCATCTTGGCTTCAATTGGCATGCTGCATTTTCCCCCTAGAGTACGGAATTTTGTCAAATCTTTCCTTGAAGACCGACATTTTGCGATTCGCATCAGTGGTGACGCCGTCGGCTCATTTTTCCCTCTTCGTGGCGTACCCCAGGGATCTGTATTGTCACCCACATTATTCAATATTGCTTTCATCCCGCTTGCATGGCGCTTACACGATGTACCCGACATAAAGTTCTTGTTGTACGCTGATGACATCACGGTATGGAGCACTCATCACGACCTGCAGACTCAAGCCGCTGCCCTTCAATCAGCTTTAGATATCACGGCGACTTACGCTTCTTCGGTCGGCCTTAGGCTTTCCGTCAGCAAATCTGCGTACATGTAAGTCGCCAATCGCTGGGGCCGGCGTAAACTCTCTGCAACACCCACTCGTCTTCATCTATCCGGAACCCCTCTTCAACAGTGTTCAACCATAAAAATTCTGGGTCTGATGGTAGACGAGTCAGGAACCGGAACTGCTTGGCTCTCCAGCGCTAAAAAGCAGGCAATTCAGACGTTGTGTCTGATTAGGCGCATTGCTCCTAAAACGGGCGGCGCCAGCTCACATGCTGCACGACAATTGGTGAAGGCGGTAGTGCAACCACGCCTTGTTTATCAAGCCCAATTCCAGCATTTGACGAGGGCACAATGGGATCGCCTTGAGGCTGTTAATCGCGAAGCAAGGAGGGTCATCACTTGCCTTCCCCGCATCACCCCGATCGTGGCACTCCAAGAAAATGCACAGCTCAACACACTAGATGAGCTGGTGCAGCAGCGACGTGATGCTCGCAGGCTTAAGGCCAGCCTTTCACATGCAACGTGTGCTCTCAGGGTTTACGCTTTCTCGAACTCGCTTCTACCACCACCATCGCCAGTTCTTCCTCCCTGGAGTTTTGTACAGCTGAGTGAGAACAAGCCAACTGATATACATCGCCCGACATCAACTCACGCGGCGGCATCGCTTCGGGACCGAATTATTGCTCAAGATGCCCACCTGGCGCTTGGCTCCATCGTCCTTTACGTTGATGCAAGCATTCAGGACTGTGAAACAACCACTGCAATTTATTGCCCATGCGCACCTGCCCTTAATAAGACGACCCGGTTTCAAATCCAAGAAACTTCTTCCTCCTTTTGTGCTGAGCTCCTTGCTATCCGAGAAGCGTCGTGCTTTGTGGCCGCCTTTCCCATGGTCTTCACGGCCCGCATCGTCATCCGCACTGATGCCCTCCAGGCGACGCGGCTTCGGCGACGCGTCAGTCGCAGCCGTGACATATGCCAACAGATCCATCTTCTGGCGGCACGCATCCCGCAGCCAATATCTGTCGAGTGGATCCCACGCGACCTTCTAAGCTTCCGAAGCCGTGCGGATTCTGCGACCCGTCTAGCGACCTCTCCATTGTCACTGCCTCAACTCTTTCACCTAGGTGATGCCACCCTCCTTTTAACAGGAAAGGAGCACCTCCGGCGCCGCACACGTGCTCTCATACCTCCGTGTGCGGTAAACCTCCCCCGCGGTCTTACCCGTGCAGAGGAGGTTGCGCTTCGGAGGATCCGGGTCGAGGTTGCCCTCACTCCTGCCGTGACTAGGAAGTGGCCGCACTTTCGCCCTTTATATCCTCGTCCTGAGTGTCCACCCTGCAAGTCGCGAAATGCTGAAGCCGACATCCACCACCTGCTGTGGGTTTGCTCTGCACTGAAACCGACGAGGCTCCAGCACCTCGCCGCAGCGGGACTCTCGCCGCATAATCCGAGCGATTACGCTGCTTGGACACAGGGACCGCATTATCGATCCCTTGTGGACTTCATTAAGTCAGCAAATCTTTTTTCATTCATTTAATCAGCCTTATTCACCCCCATCCCATAACCCTGTATGCCCTGAGGCGCTTACCCTCGCATTAAAACAGAAGCAAAACAAGATGCAATGCAAGTGGTCAAAATATAACACACAAATTCTGCGCCTGACAAAGAATTAACATGACCCAGTGAAGTATTCCGCGGTTCTATTGTGTGGACAAAAAATATATATAAATGTCTCGGTGCAGTGATGAGAAGGAGACATATTCAGACAGGACGGTGTCAAGTAGATGGAGGTCTAGCAGTTGTGATGGAGCTGCTCAGTAAAGGAAATTGTGGAAAAGTACACGACATGAAAAAAACTTCAGTGATTCAACGCGGCGACAGCAAGACAGTGTGGCTAGCTGAATATTTCAAGATGAGTTATTACAATGGAAATAATTGCATGAGAACTTGGCCTACTACTTATGCCACCAAACATCAGCTGAAATATCACGTCGCGTACGTCAACACAAAAGTTTCATTGACCAGGACTTTATGCATTTTCTTGCAAAATTGCAGGATAAATCACGAAGCTGCGTTATAAATTGGTGATACATTCCGTATCTATTTCCAGGCTGTGTCAAATTCCAATTAACATTTCTTGCATCATTCCCCTACGATTCAACTTTTACAACAAGAACGGAAACTTTGATTATTACTGCATGTTTTCCTTGGCACATGCAGATGTTCCATGGAAATAGTCAAGTAATGTCGGACAAAAACTTCGTGTGAATTATGCTTCGTTTGTCCTAGTGTCCCGCTTGAACGTGGTTGCCTAATATGAAGCTTTAGAAAACAAGTAGTCTTGAGATATATAATGTAATGACTAATAAAAGCGTACTGTTCCTACACTTCATTTAAAAAGCATGAAACAAAGCTGTTATGATAACGAAAGTTTCTGCTTCTAGTGTTCATAAAATCAATTTTGCGCGACGTACTGAAAGAAGGGACTAGTGCTTAAAATGTCTATTTCATAATGATTCCTTTTGCTTACTTTACAATATGCTAAACATTATGCGTCAACCAAATAAGAATTACACAAGGTGAAGGGAAGAAAGCGGATTTACTAAACACTTTATTGCCTTAAAGGCCCCATTCTGGGGCTGTTACATAAGGGTTGTGTCTACAAAAAGGAAAACACGTTCACCATTCAAGATGAGTAGTGAGCTCTTGCAGTGTCAGTGAAGGCGTGTGCGTTGGTGATGCCCACGATGATGCAGGTGTGTGACGTAGAGCTGCACCGTATAGATTCAGCGGTGGCATAGAGGTAGAACAACCGCCTCGCGTGCAAGAGGTCCGTGGTTCGAACCCCAGTGCCGCGCAATTTTCTACCGGATTTATAAAATAAAGTCCGCGTGTTGATAAAATTGCATAAACAGGCCTGGAGTGTGGCCTGATCCCGTTGACCAGAACCGGTAGCACACTCCCTCACCAGAACAGGATTGGCCACCCTGGTGCAGTAGTTGGCCACAACCTCCTGTATGAACACAACAATCAAACCCCGGCCCTCAGTCCCCAGCAGCTGCGAAGCAACTGACCACGGCGGTGGTCAGACCTGCGACGCAGCAGTCTGCTCAGAATCCCTGGCTCTGGACAGGCCGTCATTGGAATATGAACCTGGCAACGTTTAACGCTAGATCGTTATCTAGTGAGGCGAGTCTAGCAGTGCTATTGGAGGAATTAGAGGGCAGTAAATGAGATATAATAGGGCTCAGTGAAGTTAGGAGGCCAAAAGAAGCACATACAGTGTTAAAAAGCGGGTACGTCCTGTGCTACCGGGGCTTAGCGGAGAGACGAGAACTAGGAGTCGGATTCCTGATTAATAAGAATATAGCTGGTAGCATACAGAAATTCTATAGCTTTAACGAGAGGGTGGCAGGTCTTGTTGTGAAACTTAATAAGAGGTACAAAATGAAGGTTGTACAGGTCTACGCCCCTACATCCAGTCATGATGACCAGGAAGTCGAAAGCTTCTATGAAGACGTGGAATCGGCGATGCGTAGAGTGAAAACAAAATACACTATACTGATGGGCGACTTCAATGCCAAGGTAGGCAAGAAGCAGGCTGGAGACAAGGCAGTGGGCGAATATGGCATAGGCAATAGGCATAGCAGGGGAGAGTTATTAGTAGTGTTTGCGGAAGAGAATTATATGCGGATAATGAATACCTTCTTCCGCAAGCGCGATAGCCGAAAGTGGACGTGGAGGAGCCCGAACGGCGAGACTAGAAATGAAATAGACTTCATATTCTGCGCTAACCCTGGCATCATACAAGATATGTGGACGTGCTCAGCAAGGTGCGCTGGAGTAACCATAGGATGGTAAGAACTCGAATTAGCCTAGACCTGAGGAGGGAAAGGAAGAAACTGGTACATAAGAAGCCGATCAATGAGTTAGCGGTAAGAGGGAAAATAGAGGAAGTCCAGATCAAGCTACAGATCTGGTATTCGGCTTTAACTCAGGAAGAGGACCTTGGTGTTGAAGCAATGGACGACAATCTTATGGTCAATCATTATGGAGTGTGCAAAAGAAATCGGTGGTAAGTTCGTTAGACAGGATACTAGTAAGCTATCGCAGGAGACGAAAGATCTGATCAAGAAACGCCAATGTATGAAAGCATTTAACCCTACAGCTAGAATAGAACTGGCACAACTTTCGAAGTTAATCAACAAGCGTAAGACAGCTGACATAAGGAACTACAATATTGTCGCAGCCTAGTAGGAGACGAGAAAGCCGGCGTAGAGCATGTATGAAACCAATTTATCAGAGCAATCAACGCGACGTCGTTGTCATCTCTGTTTTTCCACTCGCGCGCTCCTTCAGCGTCGTTCTCATCGCGTGGCACATACCCGCGGCGACCACATAGGATGTGGCTTTGCCCCCCCCCCCCCTCTTGAAAAGAAAGGCATCGTCCCGATGCACCAACCGCCGAAGACTGTGCACAGACGGCGCAAAGTTGAGGTCATGGGGAAATGTATGGCTTCATACGAAGCACGTGCACAACCTCGGGCAGATGCCCCCGACGTTTGGGGCAGTTATGACTGTCGGCGACAACTTCATAATTCACATCGCTGATGCGGCGCAGAACTGTGTACGGGCCGAAGTATCTTCGCAGGAGCTTCTCAGACAGCCCCCGCCGACGAATCGGAGTCCAGACCCACACCTGGTCACCGATGTTGTATGTGACGAGTCTGTGCCGAAGATTGCAGTGCCGGGCATCGTATTCCTCTTGTTCTGGGATTCGCAAACACGCAAGCTGCCTGGCTTCCTCTGCGCGTTGCGTAAGCTCCTCGGCACCAGTCTCGTCGTCACCGCACTCGTGTGGCAGCATTGCGTCCAACATTGCGGTCACTTCCCGTCCGTAAACGAGGTTGAAAGGCCTCACGCGTGTTGTCTCTTGGCGAGCTGTGTTATACGCAAATGTAACCTATGGCAAAATCTTGTCCCAGTTCTTGTGGTCGACGTCGATGTACGTTCTCATCATGTCTGCCAGAGTCTTATTCATGCGTTCGCTCAGCCGATTGGTTTGGCGATGATAAGCCGTGGTCTTTCGGTGAGTGGTACCACTTAGTCGCAACATGGTATCCAGAAGCGCAGCCGTGAACGCAGATCCTCTGTCTGTTATGACCACTGCGGCAGCGCCATACCTTAGGACGACGGCTTCGACGAAAAATCGCGCTGCTTCGGCTGCTGTTCCACGTTGGATAGCACCTGTTTCGGCGTATCGAGTAAGATAATCCGTGACGACAATTATCCATCTATTTCCGGCAGTAGACAGTGGAAACGGACCTAAAATGTCCATGCCAATTTGTTCGAACGGCGCTTGCGGTACCTGAACAGGATACAACAGTCAAGCTGGCTTGCCGGGGAGGGCTTTGCGGCGCTGGCAATCCAGGCATGTCTGTGCGTAACGTTTCACGATCGACGCAAGTCTTGGCCAATAGTGCTTTAGCCTAATTCTTACCAATGTGCGGGTGTATCCCAAGCGACCAGCGGTCGGCTCGTTGTGAAAGGCATGTAGGACTTCGTCGCGAAGAGATGCGGGAATGACGAGTCGGTAGCTGCTGCCATTAGGTAAATGTTCTTTTTATTGAGCACGTCGTGGCGTAAACAAAACGAAGGCAGCCCTCTCGAGAATAACCTCGGCACGTTGCTTGTTTTTCCCTCTAAGTAATCGAAAAGAGGAACCACTTCGGCGTCCTCGCGTTAGTGGCGTGAAACGTCGACAGTATCTAGCACGCCTAGAAAACCCGCGTCATCATCGTCATGGACTGCAGTCCCAACAGGAGACCGAGAGAGGCAGTCGGCGTAGGTGTGTTGTTTCCCCGATTTGTACACAACCGTGAAGTCGAACTCTTGGAGCCGAAGACTCCAGCGCGCAAGCCGACCAGCTGGATCTTTTAAATTAATCAGCCAGCAAAGTGCATAATGATCACTGACAACGGTGAAACTCTGACTATACAAATATGGCCGACATTTCAGGACGGCCCACACGAGTGCGAGACATTCTTTTTCTGTAGTGAAGTAGTTAGCCTGCGTCCTTGATTGCGTCCTGCTGCCGTAAGCAATCACTCTTTCAGTGCCGTCCTGCCGCTGTACAAGCACTGCACCAAGGCCGACATTACTAGCGTCGGTATGAAGAATCGTAGGAGCGTCTTCATCAAAGTGTGCGAGGACGGGACGCGCCTGCAGCCGTTGCCGTAGGTCGTGAAATCCCCGTTGCTGGTCTTCACCCCACACGAAGGGGACATCTTCTCTGGTGAGATGTGTTAATGGCCATGCGATGCGCGAAAATTCCGCAATAAACCGTCGGTAGTATGCGCAAAGGCCCAGAAAACGTCGCACGGCCTTTTTATCTGATGGCGTTGGCAAATTAGCAACGGCAGAGATTTTATCAGGGTCAGGTCGGACACCTTCAAGATTAACAACGTGACCGAGAAATTGAAGTTCTTCAAAGCCGAAATGGCCCTTTTCAGGTTTTAAAGTTAGACCAGCTGAGCGTATTGCTTCAAAGACCGTCTTTAGTCTCCGTAAGTGTTCCTCGAACGTTACGGAGAAAACAATCACGTCGTCGAGGTAGACCAGACATGATTGCCATTTGAGCCTTGAGAGTACAGTGTCCATTAGTCGTTGAAACGTTGCTGGCGCAGAGCACAAACCGTAGGGGAGCACCTGAAATTCATAAAGTCCGTCGGGCGTTACAAAACCGGTCTTCTCACGGTCTCGCTCATCAACTTCTATTTGTAAGTAGCCGCTTTTCAAGTCCATCGACGAAAAGTAACGTGCGTTTCGTAGCCTGTCCAGTGAATCGTCGATACGCGGTAGCGGATAAACGTCTTTGTGATCAGGTTAAGTTTTCCGTAGTCGACGCAGAAGCGCAGGCTACCATCCTTCTTTTTCACCAATACGACAGGGGATGCCCAAGGACTCTTAGATGGCCGAATAACGCCGTCCTCAAGCATCGTCTTCACCTGTGTCTGTATTGCCTCGCGCTCTTTCGGTGCTACACGATAAAGATTCTGCCGAATTGGTCTGGCGTCGGCTTCGGTGACAATACGGTGCTTAGTGAGCGGCGTCTGGCTAACTCGTGACATGGATGAGAAGCAGCTCTTAAACTCATCGATGAGCTCAAGAAGGCTGCTGCCTTCGACGGGCGTTAAGGTGGGACTGGTATCCACCACAGGGGCAGGCATAGCCACGGTGAACGTCACGTGCTCCACTGATAGGCAGTCCTGTATTGAGGTAAATTCGTCGAAGTAAGCAACAGCTGTGCCTTTAACAATGTGTCGACGTTCCCTAGTAAAATTCGTCAGCAGGAGTTCAGCACGTCCGTCGTGTACGTTAATTACGGCCATAACGATGGAAACGCCTTGATTCAGTACCAGTGCGTCGCTATGTTCAGTGTCGCCAGTCCCAGTGTTCAGGTTGTCGCAGATTACAGGCACGAGGGAACAGCTTCGCGGCGGAAGCGTGACATCGTCGCCGGCGATAGCTAAGCGGGTCGCTGGTGTTCCGCGGGGTCGACATCGTCTGAACTCGTAGAAAATGGGACGACCAAGTCACGGACATTAATCACTGCACCATACTCTCTCGAAAAGTCCATCCCCAATATAAGTTCTTTACGACAATCGAAGAGAATGACGAGGGTAGCGACGAAGGTTGCACCGGTGATTACAATTCTGGCTGTGCATTTGCCAATCGGCGTCATAAACTGGCTACCGGCAGTTCTGATGTTGGGCCCCGTCCACGGCGTCTTCACTTTTCGCAGCCTGTCGGCCAGCTTTTGACTGATTATCGAAAAATGGGACCCAGTATCGTCGAGAGCGGCCACTAGGTGGCCGTCGATGCAAATGACAAGATCGGCGCTGACGTCGTCGGTTACAGGGGGTGTGGTTGGAGTCGTCGCAATTTTAGAGTCGTCAATCGTCGATTATGGGGGCTTTCGGAAAGCTATACGGTTTGCAACCTCACCCCCGAAGGTCGCTGCCTCTAGTTTCCCCGGTGCGGGCTAGGGGACCTGCCCCTAGAGGCGTCAGAAAAATCGCGACGGGCCGGTGGGGTGTAACGAGCCGGAGAAGGGGAACGCGATCGAGGCGTCGCTGAACCTTCCGCCCGAAACTTTGCAGAATTTTCGTCGTGGGTACGTGTAGCATCAAACACAGGGTAGTTGCAGTTTGGAAACCTTGGATACCCAGCTGCGCGGTAGTGGCCCGCGCGGTAAACATGTCCGGCTTCGCCGCAATGAAAGCATAACGGCCGGCGGTCAGCGGTGCGCCACAAATCGGTCTTTCGAAGCGGGTAGCCGGCAGGGAATTCGCCGTAAGACCGAGGCGCAGTGATCGGCTGGCGGCGATACGGTGTAGCTGGCAGCGGCTGTGACTGTCGAAAATAGGGCGTCGGGGGTGGCGGTGAGGGCTGTGCGAAATGTGCGGAATATAACCAACCCTTATATATAGCTTTTATTGATTACGAGAAAGCGTTTGAGTCTGTCGAAACCTCAGCAGTCATGGAGGCATTACGGAATCAGGGTGTGGACGAGCCGTGTGTAAAAATACTGAAAGATATCTACAGCTGCTCCACAGCCACCGTAGTCCTCCATAAAGAAAGCAACAAAATCCCAATAAAGAAAGGCATCAGGCAGGGAGATACGATCTCTCCAATGCTATTCACACCCTGTTTACAGGAGGTATTCAGAGACCTGGATTGGGAAGAATTGGGGATAAAAATTAATGGAGAATACCTTAGTAACTTGCGATTTGCTGATGAAATTGCCTTGCCTAGTAACTCAGGGGACGAATTGCAATACATGCTCACTGACCTGGAGAGGCAAAGCAGAAGAGTGGGTCTAAAAATAATCTGCAGAAAACTAAAGTAATGTTTAACAGTCTCGGAAGAGAACAGCAGTTTACGATAGGTAGCGAGGCACTGGAAGTAGTAAAGGCATACATCTACTTAGGACAAGTAGTGACTGCGGATCCGGATCACCAGACTGAAATAATCACAAGGATAAGAAAGGGCTGGTATGCGTTTGGCAGCTATTCTCAGATCGTGAACAGCAGGTTGCCATTATCCCTCAAGAGAAAAGTGTATAACAGCTGTGTCTTAGCAGTATTCACGTACGGGGCAGAAACCTCGAGGCTTACGAAAAGGGTTCTACTTAAATTGAGGACGACGCAACGAGCTATGGAAAGAAGAATGATGGGTTAACGTTAAGGGATAAGAAAAGAGCAGATTGGGTGAGAGAACAAACGCGAGTTAATGACAGCTTAGTTGAAATCAAGAAAAAGAAATGGGCAAGGGCGGGACATGTAATGAGGAGGGAAGATAACCGATGGTCATTAAGGGTTACGGACTGGATTCCAAGGGAAGGGAAACGTAGCAGGGGGCGGCAGAAAGTTAGCTGGGCGGATGAGATTAAGAAGTTTGCAGGGACGACATGGCCACAATTAGTACATGACCGGGTTGTTGGAGAAGTATGGGAGAGGCCTTTGCCCTACAGTGGGCGTAACCAGGCTTATGATGATGATGATGATGACGTAGAGTTTATTTTTATAGTCAGCAGATTGTTGCTGATATCATTTGGTGTACCATTGTCTGGAAAATGCATATAAACATGCCACCTACACGACCATTTGGCGGCGAAGCCAATTATTGGGCTAACAAGATAGTGTGGAATCATATAATTTCAGCGCAAGTTGACATTATTTCTTCCTTCATGACATAGAAACTACAGGCACTAGAAGATTAATACTTTCCATGCTGATATAAATGCTAGAACGGAGTAGCTACAAACAGCACGACCTATATTACTCCTGAATTCATGTCGAAACAATGCAACGCGTACTATTGAATAATGTCTCAAAATTTCTTAACTCGAAATGGCAACAGCGCACAGATGAAACCTTTGTGCTTGGAAGAAATGATACAAAGAAATTATATACACTACTTCAGATAAGTAGAGAATACATTTGCTGTTAAGATGGCGAGCTTGCTGAGAGTTTGACACACCATCGAGTGATTCACGCACTGCAACAAGTTTAGATAATTTTCCTTGATAGTTCGATGCCCATAGCTGCATTGCATTGATCTTGTAAAATTACCACTCGCACCAATATTTAAGGAATAAAAACCGGCTTATTTCAACCTCACAAGAGGCATTTTACTGTCAAGCAAGAACACCTTTAAAAGGACACTCATTGAAGAAGGCGAAGAAAACACAAAGTTACGCAACCACAATGTAACGTCATGGAAACGCATTGTGGGTTCTATCGCAGATGCACGTAAATCTCGAAGATAATGAAGAAACCCTAAAGAAAACTGCACATAAGGGGCCGCCTCTATTCGCTGGAAGGCACGATAGCGCTTGACTGCAAACACATCGCACACCGCCGCACATTTCTGGCACACACCCTACAGGACATATTCACGCTGCAGAGACATGTAGTTGTTTCTTCTGGGAATCTTCGTGGGTCACACGACAAACACAGAAGGCATGGACGACCGAAGCGCATCCCGCGTACATTCAACACACCAACGCGAAAGCACCGCGGAAACACAGGTGTATCCCTAGCCACACGAGGGCTGCATCCTGGTAGATTTGATTCTTGCCGACTGAAATAGCTGCAACGGGCACGGAAACATCGCACACTGCACGTGTGTGCTTCCAAGATGGTATCAACGATTTCCAAGGCTACAGTAAAGGTTGACGAGAGCAGCAAGATATTTAAAACGAAGTGACGGCGCACGTACCACGACCAGTAGCGCAAGGCGTCGTGTATGGGCCTCAAAACGGCTGAGCGAACTGAGCTGAGCAAGTCGTGCAAATCACGTCGCAGCGACGGCCTCAAAAGAATTGCATGCACACATCTCGAAGGCCATGCTTTTTCTGGCTGCATGTGGTGGAAGCTACGGTAAATTGCAAACATGTCATAGAATTTCTTTCAGTGCTTAAGTATAGCAGATAATGTAGACTGTGCGACTGTATTCGTATTGCAATAGCCATATGTAGTTGAAAGCATCAAGGCAGAAAACAAGAGTGTGCCGCACTCTTACGCAAAATGACTCTTTGGGTCGTATCTTGCCACACGTCAATAATCGTCTCGCTTGCTTGCATTTCCTACCTTTAACGCTGCGAGCCCTATACTTCTAAGCCGCGAACGGCATGCGCGTTGTCAGGATGACATACCATTCTCGACAGGAAAGTAGCGAGCGCAGCGCTTTCAAGGATAGAAACGCAAGCAAGACTGATGACGATTGGTGTTGTGTGTCAACGTACGACCCAAAAGGTGCACATTTGTTTAAGTGTGTGGTTAATATTTTAGGCATCACAGACGCCATAACAGCCTCACTAGTCTACAGGTAGCGCCACCTACCGCCCGGTTTCAAAGGGTGGCTCATAGCATCCTTCTATCAATCTTGTCCCTCCGTATTGGTAGAATAGTGTTAGCATAGTAAAAACAATACCGATGGCCTAAGCAAATGTTTTATAGCAATTGGCGTTTTGCTGTTTCGCGTTTGCATTGCGTCGGCCGTAGACGAACAATTACTTCTCAATACTACTTACACTGCCAAGAGATAATTCAAGCTGGCGACCCACATACGCCGCTCTGCTTCCTCGAGCAAAGATCAATACAGCTACTATATTTTACAGCAAGTACACACACACCGAGGCTGATGATGTATGTCCTTTGCAACCCGAAGAGAACATTCCACATATTGTAGTTACTGCTCCACCGAAAAGCTACAAAGTAGTTCCCTGACGACATTGTTGAATTGAAATCGCATAAAACAAATGGAGAACGAGACAAAACGGTCTCCAAATTATTCTCCAGCATGTGACAACAACAGATCCAATAATTGCCGCGCCTGCTGGCACAAGCGACAAAGCAGGAAAGGCTCGCCGAACGTCCCTTCCTCCTTGCCTGATGAAAAGTTTTGTAGTTTCTTGATGTGGGATCTCGGCTTAATACTATAGAACATCTCGGCGATAGATCCAAATTACTCACTGAGCAACTCACCGAACAGACCTGCCATAATCAAAGTGGGAAAGCGCAAAAAAAAACTTCCCAAAAGAAATTGCGCGCTTGAAGGTGGGTATATTGATTGCTGCGAGGATCTTTATGCACCCATTGTTTGAACTACGACCTGGCTATACTGGGAATATAATGCCGCCAGATGGTATCTACTTTCGGCAACATAATTCTTAGAATGAGCAAGCAAACTCTTTCTGCTCTATTTTTTGTATTTCACCACTGGATAATTCACAGGCAGAGAGTTTCTTGTGAGCGCAATTGTGGGCTGGGGCTGGAAGAGTTATTAAAGCCCCTCCATCCATAAGTATATTTGATGGATCCTTTGTCTACGAAGCCTTCAGACTGACTCATTTTCTTCTGTGGAAGAGATCCACCGAGACATACTGTGGCGCGGGAACGTGGTGCCATCTCTTAACGTTGGGTTGTCTTACTTTATTCGGTTGCTCTAACAACCGTTAGATGACCCTACGTCCAAAAAAAAAGGATCGGTGGCGGCTATAAGTATTTTACTGTGTGTCAGTGTGTGTAAATATACGATCACACTAAGCAGCGCGTGAACAGAACAATGTCTGCCAAAACTGGGAAGACTGGCACACAGACATACCTTTGTTGCAGACGCTTACAGCAACGATACATTATCGCGTGCGCTAGTATTCCTGTGGCAGAGGGGCTTCGTCTACGGAAGAACATTGGTTAAATGCAAAAAGACAGCAACTTCGTTCAACGTGAACGAATGAAGAAAACATTGCTCGTATGATTGAAATCCTGCAGCAAAACCGCACCATTACAGTTAACAAGCTACCAGATGCCCTCGAGATTCATAGGACAATATTCTTCCAAATTCTGCCTCAGTATGTGTGGCAATGAGAGCTGAGTGACAGACTTCTGGCAGACCATCATGGAACTCATAGAACCAGAAGGAAGCGTGATCGTTTGTTTGTGCTGCTGCGTCGCAGAAGCACAAAAGGATGCCTCGTGCATTGAGGCCCTGCCGAAGTCGAAAAATTTTGACTTCAGTACCATTCTTCAGTGAAGGGGCCGAACACTGAATGGTGTGTGTTAGTGAAAATTTTTATTGTCATGAGGTCCGGAGGCTGGACATCTCAAGCCAAGGCGGGCCGCTCCCACGTTGGCACTGTCAGGTCAAGCCTTTCAGCGACATCATGGGCCCTCTGGACTGCCCTTAGTTGGTCCTGAAACAATGGGCTTTGAATCCTTTTCTCCCACTGTGTCCATTCTTCAACGAGGTTGGCGAAAGTCGCGGGACACGCCGCCAGCATATGTCAGATTCTAATTATGCCATTACAAACATTGCAGTCCATCTTAATCTCCCACTCTGGATATATTTTATTAATGGTGTATGGTGTGGGATATGTACCCGTTTACAATAAGCGCGGTGAGACTGCCTGAGCCCTGTTCAGATTTGAATGTAGCAATGGGAATTGTCTGCATCCTATATAGTAATGTTTGGTAACGTCATTGTATGTTATCAAATGATCTCTGGATTCCCTGGCTTGATGGTGAACGGCTCAGTTGTGACTGTCACGGTTAGCAAGTCCTCGTGCCAAGTCATGAGCGACCTCATTGAGGTTTACCCGAGTCTCGTCCACTTTCTCCATATGTGCAGGAAACCATCGGATTTCAGTTGTCATAATCCCAATGTTTCCAGAAAGTTTTGCTGCAACTCCAGCTACGTAGCCTTTATCAAAACACTTTAAAGCGGATTTCGAATCACTGTAGATGCAGGCCCACTTATTGCTCCTGATGGCTGGAGCAATTGCCGCTTGTTCCGCCACCATGGGGTCCTTGGTAAAAATAGTGAGAGCGTCTAGCGCCTTCCCTTGATAATTCGATACAATGGCCGTATACGCTTCTTTACCTTTCACCCAGGCAGCATCAACTATAGCTGCCAGATGGTTCTGCTGCTCTATTTCCTGCAAGAGTGCTTTAGCTCTTGCCTTTCTCCTTTCGACATTATATTCTGGATGCATGTTTCTGGGGAGAGGGTTGGTTCTGATCTTGTTCCTAACTTCAGTCCTAAATTGTACTTCAGCCTCTATTGGGCTCCTTGATGTATTCAGTTCTGCACATATTGCCTGTAATATGTTCCTGCCAGCTCGTGACTTTGTCAATCTTTCGTGTTGCGCTAGCTGTTGGGCCTCCGCAATTTCTTCCATTGTGTTGTGCACCCCTAGACTCATGAGTTTCTCGGTTGCAGCGTTACTGGGTATCCCTAGGGCTACATTAACGAGCTTCCTGAGCATCACATTAAGTTTGTTAAGTTCTGCCTACTTCTATTTGAATAATCCAGACACATAAGTGAAGTGACAGAGAACAAAGGCATGTATTAGCCTCAAAGCGCTGTCTTCTCCTAAGCCTCTGTGTCTATTGGTAATTCTCCTTAGTAACCTAATGACTTCATCTGTTTTATTCGAGATATGTTGTATTGTTCTATAGTTAGTATTGTTTCCGTCTATGTGATACCCAAGAACCTTGATTTTTTCAACTAGCCTGATTGCAGATCCTTCATGAGTGTATAAGCACACTCTTGGCTCATCTTCCAGAATGTAACTTCTTGGTTTACGACCTTTTCTGCGATGTTTAATGACTAAGAGTTCTGATTTGGCTGCGGAGCATTTTAACCCCATGTCTTTCAGTGTGTTCTCTACAACGTATAATCTTTCCTGTAATCTGGTCTCTGTCTGTCCTACATTGCCCTTGGCCCTCCATATGGTTATGTCGTCGGCATATATCACATAATGTACACCCTCAGTTTTCTCCAGATTTCTTGCAACCTTGGACTTTGCAAAATTGAATAGCATGGGTGAGAGCACAGCCCCTTGTGGAGTGCCCCTATTTCCCAAATTCTTAGCTTCTGATTTAAGCTCACCCAGCATGAGTTGTGCAGTTCCGTTTCTAAGAAAGTCCTTATTCATGTTGAAAAGTCTCTTACCTAAACCCATCTCCGAGAGAACGTCAACTATTGCCTTATGCTTTATACGATCAAGAGCTTTTTCCACATCCAATCCCAAAAGAGCTTTCTTATGCGCTGGGCTGGCCTGTATAAGTTGATGTTTGATCAGCAGCATAGCATCCTGAGTTGACAGCCCTAGACGAAAGCCGATCAAGTTGTATGGGAGGATCTCGTTCTGCTCAACGTATTTCGTGAGTCGATTTAAGATGACATGTTCCATAGCTTTGCCAAGACTTTGCCAAATAAATAGGACGGAGGTTGTCTAAAGTGAGTTGTTTGCCTGGCTTTGGTATGAGGATAGTATTGGCCACCCTCCATTCCTCTGAGTATACATACCCCTTTTCTCCAACATTCATTGAAGTGCTCAGTTAGATAGAAGATTGATTCACGATCTAGATTTCTTAATATCTTGTTAGTTATTCCGTCAGATCCAGCCGCCGATCTACCATTAAGACTGTGAAGAGCCGCCCTCACTTCACTCTCAGTGAAGTCCCGGTCAAGTTCGTCACATATGCCTACCGTATACTCGGGGCTCTCGTCTCCTTCGTTTGGTTGTTTAAGTGGGAGATATTTGGCTGCGAGACTATCCATGATATCCTTCTCTGTTTTATCTTGGCTTTCCTGATGAACCAACTTAGCTATAGCTGTTCTCTTGCTTGTCCTTGTTTCATTCTCGTTGAGCAAGTGCTTGAGGAGGTTCCAGCTACCTCCATGTTTGAGTCTACCATGAGCCGAATTTCAGATCTCATCCCACTGTTGCTTCACGAGGGTCTTCAAATGATCATCAGTTTCTCGGTTTAATTGCGCTATTTTTTTCCTTAGCCTTCTGTTATATCTCTGCGTTTTCCATCTCTGTAATATAGCCTGTTTGGCCTCAATCAGATGCGCCAGCCTGCTGTCCAGAGCTTCAATATTTTCCTCTGTCCTTATTTCTTTAGTGGCCTCCTTGACGTCCTCTCTGAGCTGAATGACCCATGTGTGAACGGGCTCCTCCTCGGCATCTAGAGGCCCCACTTTCCTTCTGTTTGCCCTAATTTTCCTGAACTGGTCCCAATCAGTGAATTTGAAGATTCTAGTTTCCTGTCTCGGTATGCGTATGGTTATGTGTATGATCTAATGATCGCTTCCGAGATCCAAGTTTGAATTTTCCCAATTGGCTCCTCTTGAATTGTTTACAAAAGTAAGATCTGGCGTGGAGTCCCTGCTTGTGGACGTGCCACAACGGGTGGGATACGCCGGATCAGTAATCAAGCATAACCCCAGATCCATGGCAAGACTCCATAGTTCCTCTCCCTTCTTTGTGTTCCAAGTGTATCCCCATGTGTGATAGTGAGCATTAAAGCCCCCTCCAATAATGAGCGGGGAGTTTTTGGCAACCGAAAGCACCTTGTTGAAGAGTGCGCTAAACCTCTGTTTCATGTCGTTAGGACTGCTGCAAATATTCAAGCGGAAAATGCTTTGCGTCTTACCTCTGTTCCTTTTAAGTATAATCTCAACTAGAATAAATTCATACCTGGAATGTCTAAGGTGAATATCATGTTCAATGTATGGCAACTTTTTGTCAATGAGGGTCGCCAAACCCCTCCCCATTTTTTTGTCTCTACATATAACTTTGTACCCAGTGAGCATAATTTCGTCCGCTAAGGTTTCCTGCAGCATAATTACCTTTGGCCTGGCCTCAGATGACCTGATCACCTGTTGCAGTGCTGCTTTCTTGTGTTGGAACCCACGACAATGCCACTGCCACACGTTGCATCCATGGTTACTGTCCATTGTTATTAGGTGAGGCTGCCTTTCTATTACCTGCTGTTTTCCTCTTTGTGATGGCCACCGATAATCCAGGAATGGACTTTATACCATCCGCCTCCGATGGCAGATACTCATCGTCGTCATCCCCTCGCACCTCCATTTTCCTAAGTCTTTTCTCCGCCGTTAGCCTCCATTTCCACAATTTGTCCACATTAAAGTTGGTCGCTTCCACTGTCTCTCGTATCGCTTTAATTGCCTCTTTTACTTCACTGAGGACTGAGAATACTGAATCACCCTCCGAACTGACCGCTCTCTCTTTAGAGGCAGGAGAGCTAGATTCCCCTGGATCGTTGCTTTTGCTCACAGGTCTATCTATCTCTACTCTAGCAGGGCTTGACTGCTCTTTTTTACGAAGCTCTACTACCTGCCTGGTCAATTCTTCATTAGCTTTTCTTAAAGAAGCTATTTCTTTAATTAATCGCTCTATTCTGGCACCATTGTCATCACCCACAGCCGCCGAGGCGCCCCCAGCAACCCTCGCCATACATTTGACTTTGTTGGCCCAGGTTGTCCCTGACGTCGTCTTCTCGCCTGGTATTAAGTCTCTTTGCACGAAGCGCACCTGCGCTTCTCTTGACTTGGAGCGCCTTCTCTCCCTAGATAATGAACGATGCCTGGATCTGGTGCGACTCCTGGAGCGTGAGTGCTCCCTGTCCTCGGGGCGATGGTTGGGCGCCAGCTGTTGCGCCTCCGACTGCGCTCTTGTTGACGACCGAGTCCTGTTGCGCTCTCTTCGACGGAGTCGTACGACGTAAGGGACTTGAAATCTTTTCTTACAAAACTTGTCGCCGGTAGGGTGATCGCCGTCACAAAATTTACACCTAGGTACACACACATGTTCATCTCCTCGGTTGCGAGTTTGACAACCCCTGCACTGAACAGTCAGGTGTTGGACACACATCAGAGCGGTGCCCGACCCTTCCGCAGGTGAAGCAGACGTCCAATTGCTTCCTGTAAAGGTAGCATCTCACTAGTGTGGATCCATACCTGACAAAATTGGCCACTTTGAGTCCATCGAAAAGTACAATGACCGACTCCGACGTCTTGATGCGCTTAGCAGCCAGCGCAAGCGGGTTCAAGTCATGCACGATATTTCTTGTTATCATAGCTTGGGAGTCTCTGATGTCCACTCTTCGGATGACGCCTTTGCGTGTGGCAGGTGGTGCCGCTTCGTATGCATTTACCTCGTATTCCGCTTCCATGATCTTGAAAGACTTGATTCTGACGTACTTCGCAGCATGTTCGTGCTTAGGTGTGCTGCCCAGGATGATATTTTGAGTGAAGTTTGGGCACACCACATCTTCACGGGCCTCGTCTTCCGTTAGACCGGACGCCTCGATAACTGCAGAACCAATCGTCGTGGTGCTCACCTTGTTCAAATTGAGCCCTCCTCGAGGCCGTATAATGATATTTCTGTGCTCCTCAGGCAGTTGAGGCAGTCTCGAACCTCTGATAACCCCATTCTTAACCATTCCACCGACGGCGGCTTTCTTGACGCCATGCTCTCGCTGATTGCGTGGCAATGTGCTCTCCTCAACCACAGCCTTTGTGCTAGCTCGTGATCTTCGGCCTGCAACTACTTACCAGCCGAAGTGGTCCTGTGCGTTGTTTCTTTCATTTCCAGAAACATCTACATCTTCCATGCTTGTATCCGCCATGCCTGCGGGCAGATGCGCTTACTGGGCCCAACAAAGCCCCTACTCCTCACTAAGCTTAGCTCCGCTAAGCTGAAGTCGGCATCTAGGAGCAGCAAAGATTCCGTAATATTGTGAAAACAGGAGCCCCACATCGAATCTTGGTGTCAGTCGATTCGCCGTCGCCTCATGGATCCAGTAGCATGCTTCTTTTCGTTGTACTCTCAAAATTGGCAAGCGGAGCATGGAAAAAAAACCGAGCCGATGCTTCCACGTCTGCACTGCTCGGCGCTTCTTATTCTTCCACACCGAATGGTGGCCAACTACGTTTCAAGCGTCGAGAAAGGTGCGGCTACAGAAATTCAGAGCATATATAATAATACCAGAATTATTAGTAGACATTATTTTCATACCGAGTAATACAGGATGCAGAAAGCAGAAAAACTCAGACAGAAACTCCTCTGGGTGTTATCAAAGTGTGCATAACCATTGTGTAAACAATAAACCATATTCATACTATCAATTAGCTGATAGAGAAATTTCAGGAATATAACCAACCCTTATATATAGCTTTTATTTATTACGAGAAAGCGTTTGATTCAGTCGAAACCTCAGTAGTCATGCAAGCATTACGAGATCAGTGTGTAGACGAGCCGTATGCAAAAATACTGAAAGATATGTACAGCGGCTCCTCAGCCACCGTACTCCTCCGTAACGAAAGCAACCAAATCACAATAAAGGAGGGCATCAGGCAGGGAGACACCATCTCTCCAATGCTCTACACGACATGTTTACAGGAGGAATTCAGAGACCTGGATGGGAAAGAATTGGGGATAAAAGTTAATGGAGAATACCTGAGTAACTTGCGATTCGCTGATGATATCGCCTAGCTTAGTAACTCAGGGAACCAATTGCAATGCATGCTCACTGACCTGGAAAGGCAAAGCAGAAGAGTGGGTCTAAAAATTAATGAGCAGAAAACTAATGTAATGTTTAACAGTCTCGGAAGAGACCAGCAAATTACAATAGGTAGCGAGGCACTGAAAGTGCTAAGGGAATACATCTACTTAGGGCAGGTAGTGACGGCGGATCCGGATCATGAGACGGAAATAATCAGAAGAATAAGAATGGGCTGGGGTGTGTGTGGCAGGCATTCTCAGATCATGAACAGCAGGTTGCCAGTATCCCTCAAGAGAACAGTCTATAATAGATGTGTCTTAGGAGTACTCACCAACGGGGCAGAAACCTGGAGGCTTACGAAAAGGGTTCTACTTAAATTGAGGACGACGCAACGAGCTATGGAAAGAAGAATGGTGGGTGTAACGTTAAGGGATAAGAAAAGAGCAGATTGGGTGAGGGAACAAACGCGAGTTATAGACAGCTTATTTGAAATCAAGAAAAACAAATGAGCATGGGCAGAACATGTAATGAGGAGGGAAGATAACCGATGGTCATTAAGGGATACGGGTAGGATTCGAAGGGAAGCGAAACGCAGCAGGGGGCGGCAGAAACTTAGGTGGGCGGATGACATTAAGAAGTTTGCAGGGACTAAATGGCCACAATTAGTACATGACCGGGGTTGTTGGAGAAGTATGGGAGAGGCCTTTGCCCTGCAGCGGGGGTAACCAGGATGATGATGATGATGATGATGATGATGATGACGACGACGACGACGTAGAGCTTATTTTTTTAGTGAGCAGATTATTGCTCATATCCTGTTGTGTACCATTGTCTGGAAAATACATATATACATGTCAACTACACGATAATTTGGTGGCGAAGCCAATTATCGGACTAACAAGATAGTGTCGAATCGTATAATTTCAGCGCAAGTTGACATTATTTCTTCCTTCATGACATAGAAACTACAGGCACTAGAAGAATAAGATTTTCCATGCTGATACAAATGCTAGAACGGAGTAGCTACAAACCAGCACGACCTATATTACTCCTGAATTCATGTCGAAACAATGCAACGCGTAATATTCAATAATATCTCAAAATCTCTTAACTCGAAATGGCAACAGCGCACAGATGAAACCTTTATACTAGGAAGAAATTATACAAAGAAATAATATACACTACTTCAGATAAGTAATCGATACATTTGCTGTTAAGATGGCGAGCTTGCTGAGAGTTTGACACATAATCGAGTGATTCACACAATGCAACAAGTTTAGGTAATTTTCCTTGATAGTTCGATGCCCATAGCTGCATTGCATTGATCTTGTAAAATTACCACTCACACCAATTTTTAAGGAATAAAAAGCCGGCTTATTTCAACCTCACAATAGGCATTTTACTGTCAAGCAAGAACACCTTCACAAGAACACTCATTGAAGAAGGCGAAGAAGACACAAAGTTACGCAACCACAATGTAACGTCATGGAAACGCATTGTGGATTCTATCGCAGATGCACGTTAATCGCGAAGTTAATGAAGAAACACTAAAGAAAACTGCACATAATGGGCCGCCTCTTTTCGCTGGAAGGCACGATAGCACTTGACTGCAAACACATCGCACACCGCCGCACATTTCTGGCACACACCCTACAGGACATATTCACGCTGCAGAGTCATGTAGTTGTTTCTTCTGGGAATCTTCGTGGGTCACACGACCAACACAGAAGGCATGGACGACAGAAGCGCATCCCGCGTACATTCAACACACCAACGCGAAAGCACCGCGGAAACACAGGTGTATCCCTCGCCACACGAGGGCTGCATCCTGGTAGATTTGATTCTTGCCGACTGAAATAGCTACAACGGGCACGGAAACATCGCACACTGCATGTGTGTACCTCCAAGATGGTATCAACAATTTCCAAGGCTACAGTAAAGGTTGACGAGAGCAGCAAGATACTTAAAACGAAGTGACGGCGCACGTAGCACGGGCACTAGCGCAAGGCGTCATGTATGGGCTTCAAAACGGCTGAGCGAACTGAGCTGAGCGAGTCTTGCAGATCACGTCGCAGCAACGGCCTCAAAAGAATTGCATGCACAGAACTCGAAGGCCATGCTTTTTCTGGCAGCATGGGGTGGAAGCTACTGTAAATTGCAAACATTTCATAGAATTTCTTTCAGTATTTAAGTATAGCAGATAATGTAGGCTGTGCGACTGTTTTTGTATTGCAACAGCTATATGTAGTTGCAAGCATCAAGGCAGAAAACAAGAGTGTACCGCACTCTTAGGCAAAATTACTCTTTGGGTCGTATCTTGCCACACGTCAATAATCGTCTCGCTTGCTCGCATTTCTTACCTTTAACGCTGCGAGCCCTTTACTTCTAAGCCACGAACGGCATGCGCGTAATCAGCAAGACCTACCATTCTCGACAGGAAAGTAACGACCGCGGCGTTTTCAAGGATTGAAACGCAAGCAAGACAGATGACGTTTGGTCCTGTGTGTCAACATACGACCCAAAAGGTGCACATTTGTTTAAGTGTGTGGTTATTATTTTAGGCATCACCGGACGCCATAACAGCCTCAGCAGTCTACAGGTAGCGCCACCTACCACCCGGTTTCAAAGGGTGGCTCATAGCATCCTTCCACCAATCTTGTTCCTCCGTTTTCGTAGAACAGTGTTAGCATAGTAAAAACAGTACCGATGGCCTAAGCAAATATTTTATAACAATTGGCGCTTTGCTGTTTCGCGTTTGCATTGCGTCTGCCGCAGACGAGCAAATACTTCTCAGTACTACTTACACTGCCATGAGATAATTCAAGCTGGCAAAGTAGTTCCCTGACGACATTGTTGAATTCAAATCGTATAAAACAAATGGAGAACGAGACAAAACGGTTCCAAATTGTTCTACAGCATGTGTCAGCAACAGATCCAATAATTGCCGAGCCTGCTGGCACAAGCGACAAAGCAGGAAAGGCTCGCCGAAAGTCTCTTGCTCCTTCACTGATGAAAAATTTTGTAGTTTCTTGATGTGGGATCTCGGCTTAATACTATACAACGTCTCGGCGATAGACCCAAATTACTCACTGAGCAACTCACCAAACAGACCTGCCATAATCAAAGTGGGAAAGCACAAAAAAACTTCCCTAAAGAAATTGCGCGCTTGAAGGTGGGTATATTGATTGCTGCGAGGATCTTTATGCACCCATTGTTTGAACTACGACCTGGCTATACTGGGAATATAATGCCGCCATATGGTATCTACTTTCGGCAACATAATTCTTAGAATGAGCAAGCAAACTCTTTCTGCTCTATTTTTTGTATTTCACCACTGGATAATTCACAGGCAGAGAGTTTCTTGTGAGCGCAATGGTGGGCTGGGGCTCGAAGAGTTATTAAAGCCCCTCCATCCATAAGTATATTTGATGGATCCTTTGTCTACAAAGCCTTCAGACTGACTCATTTTTTTCTGTAGAAGAGATCCACCGAGACATACTGTGGCGCGGGAACGTGGCGCCATCTCTTAACATTGGGTTGTCTTACTTTATTCGGTTGCTCTAACAACCATTAGATGGCCCTACGTCGAAAAAAAAAGATCAGTTGCGGCTACAAGTATTTTACTGTTTGTCAATGTGTGTAAATATACGATCACACCAAGCAGCGCGTAAACAGAACAATGTCTGTCAAAACTGCGAAGCCTGGCACACAGACATACCTTTGTTGAAGACGCTTACAGCAACGATACGTTATCGCGGGCGCGAGTATTCTTGTGGCAGAGGGGCTTCGTCTACGGAAGAACGTTGGTTAAATGCAAAAAGACAGCAACTTCGTTCACCGTGAACAAATGAAGAAAACATGGCTCGTATGATTGAAATCCTGCAGCAAAACCGCATCATTACAGTTCACATCGATCAGATGCCCTCGAGATTCATAGGACAATATTCTTCCAAATTCTGCCTCAGTATGTGTGGCAACGAGAGCTGACTGACAGACTTCTCGCAGACCGTCATGGAACTCGTAGAACCAGAAGGAAACGTGATCATTAGTTTGTGCTGCTGTGTCGCAGAAGCATAGAAGCATGCCTCGTGCATTGAGGCCCTGCCGAAGTCGAAAAATTTGGACTTCAGTACCACTCTTCAGTGAAGGGGCCGAACACCGAATGGTGGCCAACTACCTTTCAAGCGTCGAGAAAGGTGCGGCTACAGAAATTCAGAGCATATATAATAATACTAAAATTATAAGTAAACATCATTTTCCTACCGAGTAATACAGGATGCAGTAAGCAGAAAAATTCAGACAGAAACGCCTCTGGTAGTTATCTAAGTATGCATAACCATTGTGTAAACAATAAACTATATTCACACTATCAATTAGCTGATAGAGAAATGTGCGGAATATAAACAACCCTTATATATAGCTTTCATTGATTACGAGGAAGCGTTTGATTCAGTCGAAGCCTCAGTAGTCATGCAAGCATTACGGAATCAGGGTGTAGACGAGCAGTAATTAAAAATACTGAAAATATTGACACGTGTACTTATCTTTATCGGGCGACCACGTTTCGCCGCCTAACAAATGTAATCACACAGCGCGGGACGCGCCTGCATGTATCCGAAGTTTCTGGAAAGTTATCGATGCTTCTACCCGGCGGTCTGCTGTCGCCGAACCTTGTGTTATCTGATTTCATCGAGTGACGCGGGTCCGAGCGATTAGTCTTGAACATTCGACGACAGCTGTATAAAAGCGGACGCGCTTGACCCGCTGATCAGATTTTCGACGATCGCCGACTGTGTTCGCCGCTCTCGTTGTGCTTTAAGTGTAGCCTGTTTTGTGGGCACAGGTTCGCCCAATGAAATCTAGTTTTGCCTTTCACAGTATTTCTACGGTGTTCTTTGACGTCACGACCACGTGACATCTGGTGGAGGTGCTTTGCGTTCATGTACCGGACGCCCCCACAAAGCCGTGACCCAAGCCCTAACGCGGAAGACACCAACGTCGCCAAGAACCAGCGAGGTAGCCGCAGGCTGCAAGGACTGCCCCCGGAGCAAGGACTTTTGCCTGAGACGGCTAGGGAGATGGCCAACAAGCCCACCCCGATGGCAGCCCCAGCGGCCCCCGTCGTGCTGCAGCAGCCCAAGAAGCCTCCGACGTTCCGCGGTTCAACTTTCGAGGACCCGGAAAGCTGGCTTGAGACGTACGAGAGAGTCGCTACGTTTAACAACTGGAACAGCGACGACAAACTGCGATATGTCTTCTTCGCATTGGAAGACGCGGCCAGGACGTGGTTCGAGAACCGAGAAGCCACCTTAACGACCTGGGAACTTTTCTGTAGCGGCTTCCTGCAAACGTTTACAAGCGTCGTGCGAAAAGAGCGAGCCCAAGCTCTACTGGAGACCAGAGCGCAGCTGCCGAATGAGACGATTGCGATCTTCACTGAGGAAATTAGCCGTCTGTTCCGCTACGCTGACCCAGAAATGTCCGAGGAGAAGAAAATCCGCCTGCTGATGCGTGGTGTGAAGGAAAAACTTTTTGCCGGAACGGTACGAAGCCCACCGAAGACCATCGACGAGTTTCTTCGCGAGGCCACCAGCATCGAGAAGACACTCGAGATGCGAAACCAGCAATTCAACCGCCGCATGAACTCCCCTAACTACGCCAGAGTTCAGTCACTGGCCACCGACGACCTACGCGAGACTATCCGAGCTGTCGTGCGGGCGGAGCTACAAAATCACAGCCTCAAATGGCTTCGATTGCCGACGCCGTGCGTGTCGAGCTCCAACAACAACTTGGAGTAGCCCTTGAATCGCCGCGGCCTGAGCCGCAAGCGATGACCTACGCCGCCGTCGCACGCCGTCAAGGTCCCCCTCCGCGACCGCGCCAGGGACCTGTCACGCCGCAGTTCCGTCTTCCGCCTGCGCCGCCACCACGACCACCCGTCGCCCAGCGCACCTACGCGAGGAAGACGGACATTTGACGCGCTCCTGACCACCGCCCGCTCTGCTAGCACTGCGGAGAAGCGGGTCACGTCTACCGACGATGTCCATACCGGGAGATGGGACTACGAGGTTTCGCCATCAACGCTCCGCGCCCGCAACAAGGAGAACACCCTCGCGATATCGCAGACTACCTCGCCGCTACTCAGTGGAGCCCTCGACGACCGTCCCATTCGCCGTCACCAGGCCGCTACCTGTCGCCGATGCACCGTCCATACACTGGCCCAGCCCGGGGCCGGTCAGCGAGCCCATATCCGGAAAACTAAAAGCAGCAACCGATGGAGGTGCGGTTGCTGTTCGTCGAACTGACGAAGATCCTCCGCCGCCGACGAAGACACCGAAGAGACTACCTCGACTACATAACGACACGCCGCCGTCCAGAGGAAATCAGGACGCCAAGACTACACCGACGAAAGACGACTTCACGACGCGACGTTCCAAGTTCAGTTCAACACGACGCAGCCGTGATCCGACGCCAAAACCCAACTCTAACGCAAGACAAAGAACCACCGACCTCGACGTGCTTCTCGACGGCCACGCAGTCACCGCCTTAATAGACACAGGAGCCGATTACTCCGTCATGAGTGGACCCATCGCCGTCCAGTTGAGGAAAGTTAAGACTGCATGGGAAGGCCCTCAAATTCGGACTGCTGGAGTACACCTGATTACGCCGACTGGGATCTGCTTGGCAAGAATTACCGTTCATGACCGGACTTACCCTGCCACCTTCGTTATCTTCCAACAGTGTTCACGAGACGTCATTCTCGGCATGGACTTCCTGAATCAACATGGCGCAGTCATCGACCTGAAGTCGAAATTGATAACGCTGTCGCAAGAACAAGCAATATCGCAGGAGAGCTGTCGTAGTCACCACGCCTTGAGTGTGCTCGAAGATCAAGTGAACATCCCGCCGCGCTCCAGCGTTATTATTTCCGTCGGCACCGCAACACCCGCTGACGTAGAAGGCGTCTTCGGGGGCGACCAACATCTACTGCTCCACCATGAAATTTGCGTCGCAAGAGGGATCGTTAGACTCCACGGAGGGCAAGTGGAAGTCATGCTGACCAACTTCAGCCAAGAGTTCAAGCACATCAACAAGGGCACGACAATCGCATATATCGAGGAAATTGTGGAAACCAGCAATGCCTTTGTCCTCTCGTATTCAGCCGCGTCTACCCCGATGAGCATAGTCCCCGAACCAGACTTCGACGTGAATCTAAGTCTTCCTATGCGTAAGCAGCAACAGATCAGAAGTCTTCTCTGACGATAAAAAGACTGCTTTTCGACGTCATCGAGGATTCGACAAACACCAGTTGCAAAGCATCGCATAATAACCGAGGAAAGCGCTCGACCACTCCGCCAGAGCCCTTGCCGAGTTTCGACGCGAGAACGTGAAGCTATTAGGCAACAAGTTGACTAAATGCGGCGCGACGACATCATCCAGCCGTCTAAAAACCCGTGGGCCTCTCCTGTAGTCCTGGTGAAGAAAAAGGACGGAACCCTACGCTTCTGCGTCGATTATCGTCGACTGAACAAGATCACGAAGAAGGATGTGCACCCCCTTCCACGGATAGACGACGCTTTGGATCGGCTCTGCAACGCTAAGTACTTCTCTTCGATGGACCTCAAGTCTGGCTACTGGCAAATAGAAGTCGACGAGAGAGATCGCGAAAAGACTGCCTTCATCACGCCAGACGGCCTCTACGAGTTCAAGGTCATGCCATTCGGACTGTGCTGTGCGCCTGCAACGTTTCAGCGCGTCATGGACACGGTGTTAGCCGGACTGAAGTGGCAGACGTGCCTTATTTACTTGGATGACGTCGTTGTCTTCGCCGGAAATTTCGGCAATCACCTTAGGCGGCTTGCGACAGTGTTAGAGGCCATTAAGTCATCAGGGATCACTCTGAAGCCGGAAAAGTGCCGCTTCGCTTACGATGAGCTTTTGTTCCTAGGCCACGTCATCAGCAAATCAGGAGTACGCCCCGACCCACAGAAGACAGCTGCCATCGCAAAATTCCCGCAGCCAACCGACAAGAAGGCAGTGCGCAGATTCCTTGGCATGTGTGCCTACTATAGGCGCTTTGTCAAGGACTTTTCACGCATCGCGGAGCCGCTAACACATTTAACCAAATGTGATGTCGAGTTCAAGTGGAAAACGCCGCAGGCCAAGGCATTTCAAGAACTCAAACGACTCATGCAGTCGCCGCCGGTACTTACACACTTCGATGAGGACGCCGATACCGAAATCCACACTGACGCCAGTAGCCTAGGCCTCGGTGCCGTCCTAGTCCAGAGGAAAGGACTTGAACGGGTGATATCGTATGCTAGCCGATCGATGTCAAAAGCGCAAAGCAATTATTCTACGACTGAAAAGGAATGCCTCGCCATCATTTGGGCTACAGCTAAATTCCGCCCTTACCTCTATGGGAGGCCATTCAAAGTCGTCAGTGACCCTCACGCGTAGTGTTGGCTAGCTAACTTAAAGGACCCTTCAGGACGGCTGGCGCGGTGTAGCCTCAGACTGCAAGAATATGACATGACGGTAATATACAAGTCCGGAAGAAAACACACCGACGCCGACTGCTTATCGGGTGTCCCCATCGATCCTCCGCCGCAAGACGACGAGGATGACGACGCCTTCCTTGGGATAATAAGCCCGGAAGACTTCACTAAACAGCAACGAGCAGACCCGGAGCTAAAAGGCCTCACCGAGTATTTGGAAGGGAACACCGACGTTGTCCCTAGGACATTTGGGCGCGGGTTGTCTTCGTTCACGCTACAAAACAACCTGCTCGTGAAGAACTTCTCACCAGTCCGCGCCAGCTACCTTCTTGTTGTGCCGTCAGCGCTGCGTCCAGAAATACTGCACACCCTACACGACGATCCAACCGCTGGGCACCTCGGATTCTCCCGGACGCTGTCGAGAATACAGGAAAGGTATTACTGGCCGCGCCTGACCGTCGACGTCGCCCGTTACGTCAAGACATGCCGAGACTGTCAACGACGCAAGACACCACCAACAAGGCCAGCAGGATTACTACAGCCGATCGAACCTCCTCGCCGACCATTCCAGCAGATTCGGATGGATTTGTTGGGGCCGTTTCCGATGTCAAAATCCGGGAATAAGTGGATCGTCGTGGCGACGGACTATCTCACAGGCTTTGCTGAAACTACAGCTCTACCAAAAAGCAGCGCAGCCGAAGTGGCGAAATGTTTCATCGAGAACATCCTGCTGCGACATGGTGCCCCAGAAGTCCTCATCACCGACAGAGGAATGGCTTTTACAGCAGAGCTCACCCAAGCCATTCTGCAGTAGAGCCAGACAAGTCACAGGAGGACAACTGCCTACCATCCGCAGACGAATGGTCTCAAGGAGCGCCTGAACAAGACCCTCGTCGACATGCTAGCAATGTACGTCGACGTCGAGCACAAGACGTGGGATGCGGTCCTGCTGTATGTAACCTTCGCTTACAACACGGCGGTGCAAGAAACAACTCAGATCACGCCGTTTAAGCTGGTTTACGGCAGGAACCCGACGACGACGCTCGACGCCATGCTGCCCCACGTCACTGACGAAGAGAATATTGACGTCGCTAGCTATCTCCAGCGCGCCGAAAAAGCCCGACAGCTCGCCCGCCTACGGATCAAGAACCAACAGAGGACCGACAGCCGACACTACAACCTCCGACGACGCTTCGTCGAGTACAAGCCCGGCGACCGTGTTTGGGTTTGGACACCGATGCGCCGACGACGACTCAGTGAGAAACTATTGCGCCGCTATTTCGGACCCTACAAGGTCATTCGACGTATTGGCGCACTGGACAATGAGGTCGTGCCAGACGGAATTTCGCATTCACAGCGGCGCCGCACACGATCTGAAGTGGTCCGCGTGGTGCGTCTGAAAACCTTTTACGGACGCTGACGAACTTCCTTATTTTTGTTTTCTTTGCTACGGGTGTTTTTCTTGATTACTTTCATATGTATGCAGCATCGGGTCGATGCTTTTTAAGAGGGGGGTATTGGCACGTGTACTTATCTTTATCGGGCGACCACGTTTCGCCGCCTAACAAATGTAATCGCACAGCGCGGGACGCGCCTGCATGTATCCGAAGTTTCTGGAAAGTTATCAATGCTTCCACCCGGCTGTCTGTTGTCGCCGAACCTTGTGTTATCTGATTTCATCGAGTGACGCGGGTCCGAGCGATTAGTCTGGAACATTCCACGACTGCTGTATAAAAGCCGACGCGCTTGACCCGCTGATCAGATTTTCGACGATCGCCGACTATGTTCGCCGCTCTCGTTGTGCTTTAAGTGTAGCCTGTTTTGTGGGCACGGGTTCGCCCAATAAAAGCTAGTTTTGCCTCTCACAGTATTGCTACTGTTTTCTTTGACGTCACAACCACGTGAAAATATCTATAGCAGCTCCACAGCCACCGTGGAGCTGCTACGAAAGCAACAAAATCACAATAAAGGAGGGCGTCAGGCAGGGAGACAGCATCTCTCCAATGCTTTACACAACGTGTTTACAGGAGGTATTCAGAGACCTGGATTGGGAAGAATTGGGGATAAGAGCTAATGGAGAATACCTTAGTAAATTGCGATTCGCCGATCATATTTCCTTGCTTAGTAACTCGGGGGACCAATTTCTATGCATGCTCACTGACCTGGAGAGGCAAAGCAGAAGGGTGGGTCTAAAAATTAATCTGCAGAAAACTAAATTAATATATAACAGTCTCGGAAGAGAACAGCAGTTTACGATAGGTAACGAGGCACTGGAAGTGGTAAGCGAATACATCATCTACTTAGGGCAGGTATTGACCGCGGATCCGGATCATGAGACTGAAATGGAAGAATAAGAATGGGCTGGGGTGCGTTTGGCAGGCATTCTCAGATCATGAACAGCAGGTTGCCATTATCCCTCAAGAGACAAGTGTATAATAGCTGTGTCTTTCCAGTACTCACCTACGGGGCGGAAACTTGGGGGCTTACAAAAAAGGTTCTATTTAAATTGAGGACGACGAAAAGATAGAATGAAGAATGATGGGTGTACCGTTAATGGATTAGAAAAGAGCAGATTGGGTGAGGGAACAAACGCGAGTTAATGACATCTTAGTTGAAATCAAGAAAAAGAAATGGGCATGGGCAGGACATGTAATGAAGAGGGAGGAGAACCGATGGTCATTAAGGGTTACGGACTCAATTCCAAGAGAAGGGAAGCGTAGCAGGGGGCAGCAGAAAGTTAAGTGGGCTGATGAGATTAAGAAGTTTGCAGGCACAACAAGGCCACAATTAGCACATGACCGGGGAAGTTGGAGAAGTATGGAAGAGGCCTTTACCATACGGTGGGCATAGCCATGATGATGATGATGATGATGAAGAAGCAATGCGCCACTTGCTCATCTCCTTGAAGCCCGGTGTCATTATAAATGTTATGAAACTTGATCCGACCAGTATAAACAACACCACACCGCTACGGCGACACGAACTGGTGCGGACGGCGGCGCCAGGTGCACTGATGACCTTACGGTGATTACTGGCCGTTATCACTCTTTAGTGCCTTATCCATCCGCGTCGAGCTGTTATGAACCGGGAGCTACGTCTTGGTGCTCTCATGGTCTTTTCATTAACCTGGTATGTGCCACAAATCGCATAGAGTGACAACAGTGTATGACGAACATAAATGATAAATGATGACATGAATACCATGACATGCGTGTCATTTCCCAGACAACAATCAATGTCCTCAGGACGTCCTCAAATGG
This sequence comes from Dermacentor variabilis, assembly GCF_050947875.1. NCBI lineage: Eukaryota > Metazoa > Arthropoda > Arachnida > Ixodida > Ixodidae > Dermacentor > Dermacentor variabilis. Next base: position 78,870,970 of record NC_134576.1, on the reverse strand, counting down.
CACAAACGTCCTCACAGTTTTTACGACGCCCTCGGTACGTCCTTGCGACGTCATTCACGGGTTCATCCTGAAAACATCTTTTGCAGGGCTTATTACCCAGGTAGCATAAAATAGATACTTAACGTTTTTCTGTCGTTTATCCGAAACGAATGAAAGTGTTTAAAGAAGACACGAGCAAGACAACATCGTTGGTAAAACGTCGTATCTGCCTGCTATAGTCCGGCTTAATTACTTTTTTCAGACGGTCTAGAACAGCTCTTCAAAACGTATTCGAAAAGCTGGTCCTGAAATAGGATTGGGAATGGCACAAATACTCCCTTTGCCAGGGCCCTTCATAGATGATTTCTAAATGCTTTTAAGATGTTATCTAAAAGCTGGTCTAGAAGTAGTCATGAACTGTTTACGATAATATGAAGCTCGTTTTCGCGGTTTCTAAATGAGTCGAAGCGTCGGTGTCTAGTGCTACTGAGCTCCTGGCGCAGTTCCATGCACTGTTGCCTATAGAGGTGGACGCATCCTCGCCCAAGTCACCTGAAAAGGCACATGTACACAAAAATGAATTCCCAATGCCGCTTTTGGCATGCAGCAACGATGTTTACAAGCAAAATAGGACTGACATCCCGCTAAGAAATGAGCGCGTCTTGACAATCGGCCAGGCTAGGGATTTTCTGCCAGGGGCGCATGAAATGAGCATATCACAAAGCAACACTTTATTGCAAAAATAACACTTATGCAAGGTTTGAGCAAAATATATGAGCAATTAAAAGTACGTCAAAATAAAAGCACATCAAGATTGAATAAAACTACCAGAAATAATTCTTAATGAACTAGCAATTGATAAGCGATGGCTAAAACATGCATAAACGAAATTCGTAAGTACGCATACATGACGAACAGCACGAACGCGAAGTGTGCTGAAGTTTCTTATTTTGCACTAAGGAGGACATGCTATCACATGAATAGACTAGAGTTATTTAGAAATTGATATCACAGCAACTGCAAGAAGCATAATGAAAATGCGAGATTTAATTGCATGGTGTCTGCCTGCAAGCTATGTTACCAATAACCTAGAAGCTTGAAAAGAACATAAAAAGGAATAACTACACATACCATCAAAAATCAATCCTGTGACAAAACCAAACCACGGGAACATGTTAAGCGTAAAAATATTGCCTGTATGGTAGACCAAATATAGTAATGGTGAGATAATTAAAAGAAACATAAAACTAAAAAAACAATCTAGTGAATGATCCTAAAGAATAATGAAACAAGCAAATCTGCGTAACAAGTGAGCACCATTGTAATGCAGAGTACGATGAGACTGAGTAACGCTATACATAACTAAAATAATCATAGCACTCTAGTACACGAGAAATGAATGTGCAAGCCTCATTATTAGAAAATTATATAAACCTGGAAATTTCCCGGCCGCGGCGGCCCAATTTCGATGAGGGCTAAATGCGAAAACACCCATGTACTTTGATTTAGGTGCACGTTTAGGAACCCCATGTGGTCCAAATTTCCGGAGTCCCCCACTACGGCGTGCCTCAAGAGGTAGTGGTTTTAGCGCGTAAAACCCCGTAATTGAACGTTTTGAACCTCGAAATTAAATGGAATGCACAGGAAGCTGCAATTCAGTAACCAATGGAGCAATGGTCTTAATAAATACGATTCCGTTTATATAAACAGCATTTTACAAAAGGCACATATGTACCACTCTCGCAAGAACAGGCATAAGGTCGCAATCAATCATTTTCAAACCCATGAATACATTAGCACACTTTGCACACATCTCCAGTCTCCTAAAGTAAATAAAAGAAATTGGCTTGCCTTCCCGGCCCTGCGAAAGCGGGTGTCCAGCGAAGCTGTTTAATAAAACCACTACAACTGCTGTGGGGGTATGCAGTGCTTTACTGCTTTAGAGTGATGGTAATTTTTACAGCACGCCGCCGCCCGTTGCGTTGCTGCAACAACACTGAAATCAGGTGCTAGTCTGGGTATTCCATATATGCGAGGCCAGGGACGTCACTTCCCACGTCGCAAGTTGCCATCGCCACGGCAGCTTGCGCAGCAGTAATCGCTATCGGGAAACGCATGAGGGGAGCGCTACGTGCTTCGCATTCTTACCACCTTACCACTTATCAATTATGCACCTTATCAATTAGCACCTTATCAATTATGTCGCTCGGGTGCTTGTTTTGCGTTTGTTCTTTATTGAAAGGCACGCTGTTCTATATGTTGCATCCGTGCTTCCAAAGAATGTATGCACCGTGTGCTTCGCTTTGCTGAAGCCTCTGCCTTACGGGGGTACGGGCCATCGCTTGTGGCCCGGCACTGCCGCCGCAATCGGCCCGTATTTTCGGTAACGGACACGGACACAAGAAATGCCGACCAAGTAGGGGCTCACAGCTTCGCTGCAGAAAGCACTCTAAATGCCAAAAACCTTTCACACATGTAGCCCCGAGTCATGATTTACCAATTCACCCTCACTTTCACATCCAAAAATATTTATCACAGGGTCCAGGCAGAGTTCCATTGATGAACAGCTTGGGAGCACACCACTTTGTACTCTACAGTTCCGCTGGCAGTGGCACTGCCGTACATGTTGGTACTTGAAATGTTTTCAGTGTAGATACACTTGCTGCCCTGGACAGGCATGTCCATATATTTGTACTGGTGCTCCATTTCGTCGAAATGGACACGACATGTTGCACTACGCTGGTAGTTGAAATGTTTTGAATGCAGATGCAGTGGTTTCACCAGGATGACTTGCCCACATACCATCTCTGACACATGTATGCCTTAGAAGCTGTAGGGATTGGTGGACGCACCTTTCGCTGGATATGCAACTATTTGCATGGAAGATCTTTCTTTATTTTGACTGAAGACGGACCAACGCCATCTAGCTATACCAGTCGTGGTGTACCGCAAGGCGGAGTACTCAGCCCTACCCTTTTCAACCTGGTGCTCGTTGGTCTCGCTGATTCGTTACCGCAAACCGTACAGCTCTCCGTATATGCAGACGACATTTGCATATGGGCTTCAGGCGTGACACGTGTACAAGTCCGCGCACGACTTCAGAAAGCCTCAACGGCTGTGTCAAGATACCTAAGAAGACAAGGCCTGGAGCTTTCTGCTGAGAAATGTGCAGTCGTTGCTTTTACTCGTAAATCGATGTCCCCGTATGCTTTGCGGATTAATGACCACATCATTCGATATAGACGAACGCACCGATTTCTTGGCGTCATCATTGATAGAGACTTGTCTTGGAGCCCTCACATCTCGTACATGACGAAGCGTTTGGCCGCCATTGTGGACCTTCTTGCGTTTCTCGGCGGGAAGTCCTGGGGCGCAACAGTACCGTCAATGTTGCAACTATATCGAGCACTGTTTTTGGGCTTCCTGCGGTACAGCTTACCTGTAATAGGTAATACTTGTACTACGAATATTCGTAAACTCCAGAGCGTGCAAGCCCAAGCACTCAGGACTTGTCTCGGTCTTCCCAAAACAACGTCATCGATTGCGACAGTGGCCATAGCCAGAGACGCGCCTTTGACAGTCTACATTGATACAGATGTCCTGAGAGCGCACATCCGACACCTGACTCGGATTCCCTCACACCATCTTGCTTGCTTGCCAGCAAAAAGGCCACTTTCAACTTTTGCTAAAACTATTGTAAGACATCAGTCGTACTTGCCATCAGAATTTACGCCCGCTTCACGATTGTCAGATCCATTGTGGTGTCTGCACCGGCCGCAAGTGCAACTGACAATTCCAGGAGTCAGAAAGAAAGCTGGAGCGCCATTGCAATCTTTGAAGCAAGCAACTTTGGAGCACATTCACAACGTGCACAGATTCCGGAAACATGTATACACAGATGGCTCAGTAAAACTCAACAGCGCTGCTGCTGCAGTCATCATCCCGGCACAATCTGAGGAAATCAAGTTAAGAACTTCATGTGTGACCACATCAACGGGTGCAGAACTCGCGGCGCTCCGTGCTGCACTTGATTTCATTAAGCAGAAACCACCGCAACAATGGACAGTCTTCAGTGACTCCAAGGCAGCCCTTCAGTGCATACGAAGCCCAATGCGCCACGGACCCCATGAACAACTGGCCTCAGAAATTCGGCACATATATCATCAAAGCTATGATAAGGGCCACAACATAATCTTTCAGTGGCTTCCAGGACACTGTAACATCAGCGGGAATGACCAAGCCGACGAAGCCGCCCGATCGGCACATGAAAGTGGTCAACGAGTCTTCATTCCGCTTTCGCGAACAGACGCTGCGGCTGGGCTGCGATTGATGTCCCGTGAGTGTACTTTGCCCCTGTGGGACTCAAATGTTTTCACCATGTGTCGGTTGCGTTCGTTGTCTCCGGACATACGGATGCACCTCCCGCCTGGATTACCACGACGTGAACAGACCATGCTTTACCGTCTGTGGCTAGGCGTTGCATTTACAAAAGCCTATGCTTTCCTCATAGGAATGGCCGACAGCCCCACGTGCGACACATGTAACATCGACGAGACGCTCGCACACATTATCTGTGTCTGCCCGCGATACAGTGCTGAGAGACAAGTGATGTGCAGGGTGCTGGACAAGCTGGACAATCGTCCACTTTCAGAACTAAAAGCTTTAGGCCAATGCTCCGAAAGAACATCCGCGTTGAAGGCCTTATTCGCGCTATTAACGTTCTTGCGGTCTACGGGGCTTCACGACAGACTCTAAGAATGCCGCCCCCTACCGTTCTGTAGTGTACGCGCTTTGTTCGTGCTTGTCTCCCTTTCTTTCTATCTCCCCCTTCCAATCTCTTTCTCTTTTTATCCCTCTTAACCCTTCCCCCTGCGCAGGGTAGCCAACCGGAACTACCTCTGGTTAACCTCCCTGCCTTTCTCTGCATTATTTTCTCTCTCTCTATGCGCTCAATCTTCACTTGGTAGCACTGAACTTTAGGTGTTCCCTCTCGGTGTGCTTGCCAGAGAAGTTGGCAGGCCGCACACAAATTTTTGCAGCTTGTAATGAAACATATAGCAGCACACTTAAGCTACAGTGTGAAAGATATGCTAAAACTTATGACTTATGAAAGTGACATTAGCACAAAATATGCAACTACAACACTGTATCCCGATTACCAAAATAAACACAACCAATGCTAACTATAGAAAAGTATTGTGGATATTATTTTGAACAGGCTGTTCAATGAAATGGGCACATAATATGTTGATTCTACATTAAGTAGAGTAAGCCTTTTAACTATGCAATGACAATGTAAATTGCAGTCACTCGCCTTTCCTGTGCTAGCAATCTGGTTGCTTGCATTTCTTAAACGATTCCGAGGACGTCCTTTAAAGCGGATGAGGGGAGATGCACCAATGTATATCGACATTCTCTCACGCCTTTGGCCAGGGGCCTCTGTGTTGATGCTCGTGGACTGAATGAGAACGATCAGTTGGCACATTGCAATGAAGCAAGAATTAAAGCCACTATGCACTTAAGATATTACCACGTTTTATGTCACCTGTCATCTGCTTACTACCATTCAAGGCACCACGCTAAGTTACCAAGCCTTAGTCCGATATTGCTGCATTTATTGGCACACTGTCGCCTTGTAATCACATTTGCAACTAAGACCTCCAGGTAGGGACAAATGTATGCAATTGATCATGGACAAATGTATTCCGCAATACAAGGCTAAAATTGCTCTGCAAATAACCCATATTACCGCAGACAGCTCTCCACCCGCCAGTTACGAGCACTTACGTGAGGTACCCTTCCCAGCGCCTCATTGCTAAAGCCCCTAGGCATAACTCATTGCATAACGATTAGGAGAGCGCCAGCAACGGCTCGCGGATGGCGAGACCGCGCGTGTTCCCCGTGCACGCGCAAACGGCGACGCTGCTCAGCTCAGCTCAGCTCAGCTGCTCTCCAAATTAAAATCGTACAAACAAATCGCTGTACATGCAGTGCCAAGTAAGACAACAAAGCACAATACTTGACAAAGGACAGCGTGACCGAAAATAGTGAGAAACACACGACTGCCCACACGAGCACAATTGCGGAACTATGCACAGCCCGGTTTCACACGGCAGCCTTGGCCACAGCTCAGTTGCTCTCCAAATTAAAATCATAGAAAGAAATCGCTGCACACGCAGTGCGAAGTAAGACAAGAAGGCACAACACTTGCTTCACAACGGACAGCGCAACCGAAAACAAGGAGAAACACACGACTGCCCAAACGAACACAATTGCGGAACTATGCACAGACCGCTTTCACACGGCAGCCAAGGCAGCCTTCGCCACGCGCTTGGTCATGTGACCGATGCGACGGTATCGTATCGCCACCTTGCGTAAGGTTGGATTGTGTTGACGGGCTGTTGAAGCGCCGCGGTGTGAGCGCTTAGCGTGCGCGTCGGCGTGTCGTGCGCGTTTTGCGTTCCCGTGTGTCGACCGTGAAGCATGTCGCGTAGAGCCACACAAGCCGCCCTCTCTTGTGTTCTTTCGCGCGCTGGCTCGCTTGCTCGATGTGCCGCTCCGACTCAAACCAGAGCAGCGAGCTGGCCGCTCCCGCTGTGTATTTCGCGGGCCTTTCATTTCGGACGCCGTCAGTGCCGCATCATTCTGGTTTGACGATCGGCGCGTCTGACCATGCCTGATCACACCAAGCTATGCGCCCAAGCGTGCCGAGACCGTACCGTTGAGTCCCATGAATATTACGGCGAATACTTACTGTCTGCGGCTGTTTTAGAGCGCAGCTCTTTGGCGTCCGTTCCTGGGTTTCGCGTCGTCGTCGGCCTCGTAACCAGCTCCGCCCCCCTTTCATCCCCCCAGCGCTAGCAGCGACCGACTGATACCGCTGGATGCCGCTGACGCCGCTAGAGAGTCAAGATAACGTGACTGCATAGAACACCGTCGCCGCCATGCAGAAAGAGGAGGAAAGGGTACCCCCCTCCCTGTATCGGCGTCAGCGGCATCAGTCAGTCGCTGCTATCTCTTCCCTCCTCCCTTTATCGTGTTGTCCGCTTGCTGCGCGCGCTTCTGCCCCCATCGTTTGCCGCTGGGTGTACACGCCGCCCCCCTCTTCCTGCGAGTCTCCGATTGTCAAAGCGCCGGCTCGAACTTAATTCCTTTCTTCGCTCCTCCTCCAATGCAACCCCTGTGCGGTGGCAATCAGAGAGCCAGATCGGTGGCGGCGGATCTGTATATGTGCACCGCCCGAGCCGAAATTGCCGCTGCCGTTCGCCCTGTGCGGTGGCAATCAGAGAGCCAGATCGCTGGCGGCGGATCTGTATATGTGCACCGCCCGAGCCGAAATTGCCGCTGCCGTTCGCCACTGCGAAATTATCTGCCAGTTCTTTCTGAGCCATGAGCGAGACGACCGATGGAAGTCCTCCGTCTGCTGCTGCTGCTGCTGCTGCTGCTAAACGAGCTGCCAGAGCAGAGGCCCAGCGCCGTCGCCGTCAGAATCCAGAGGTGCGTGCCGCCGAAGCAGAAGCTTACCGTCGCCGCCGTCGAGATGATCCAGGAGTACGGGAAATATAAAAAAAAATTCTGTGATAGCGCATACATGTGTTGCTCGATTTCTTTGCCTCAATCTATCGAAAAGGTGAAACAGCTTATTTGCTGCGCTCAAATTTCGCATTAGGAAGTAACGTAATCGTCGGTATTTTTTTATGCTGGCTAAGAGGTCAGTAGTCGGTCGTAAGTGCTGTTGATGTGCAAGCAACGCGTTCGTTAGTTCTTTCGCTCTCTCGCCATCTATATTTTCCACGCTCTCTCTCGTTGTTTCGTTCGTTCGCTCGTCCGGGCTACTCACTTGTACTGGCATTCATCGACGGTGGTTTCGGTACATTGTTTTTGTATACATTGCGTTCACAGTAAAATTCACCGCAACACTTTCTGCAAAGCACCGTTCCTATATTAACGGATGTACCGATGCATTCCTTCGGTGCCATCGAAAGTGATGTTCGCTCTTTAACTCGATCCCTTTATTCATGGATAGTATAGAAAAGGCCTTACGAATACATCACAGGAGAATGTTTAGAAAGTGGTACAGGGGAATGATTAACATGCCATTGATTAAAATACAATCGTTCATTGCGTGAGAAACTGCAAAAAAAAAACGCGTAACAAGTAAAAAAAATCAGTTAGGTCGGAAACTGCGCTTAGTGTGTAGCAGCTCCTTGAATTTTGCCGCTTATCCTTCAGTGCCTGCGTGCGATCGCAAGTTGTTCCATTCGACGATAGTGCGCGGTTTGAATGAACTTTCAAAGCGATGAGAGTGATATATCATATTTGCACTAGTGGTCATGACAAAAAAAGAAATCATCAGATATAATTTAATGATAATCAAGTTTATGAAAAAGGCAAAGTTATTGAACTAGAGGATGCGCTGTCAGAATCAGCGCTAACACCCGCGTGGTCCACTGACTGGCAGCGCTTCTCAGAAGTCGATGTGGAGCGGTTGTCCGCGTCACAAAGAGTGGCTTCAATGTTACTGCACTCGCGCACCATTCGTTCGTGGCCTGTTGCGATGTCAACTTCGTTTGCAATCGTTCGTCTCTTCTGAATTGGGCAACGCGACAAAAGGCTTCTTTTTCCTAGCCGAACTCATGCTAATGCAGGGCGAATACAGTAGCAATTGACACGAGTGCCGCTTGATAAATGGAGAATTCTCCCGCCAAGAACAGCGCCGTCGAAAACCCAGCCCACTAACGGAGCAGATACGGCCAGACTAATGAAAACGTTTTCGAAACGGACAGCGGGTAAGTCCCGTTCATATTTTTTCATCGTGGCCGAAAGTGGAACATACATTTGCACGGGGAAGAAATAGAAGCATAAGCGCATGTTTTTAATTAGCTAACAGCGTAGACAGAACCTTCATCAACTTCATCACTTGGCTGGAACGGGTGTTGTAACTTACGTTGTCGCTTCGCTTCTAGAATAACTTCACCAAAGCTGCTCTCCACAGGTGTATGACATTTTATGCCGGTCGCGAAAGTGGACAGTTTCAACGTGACGATTTCAGCGTTTCTTACCATCGCTTCTTCATGGTTCAACGCCTCTGTAACGTCACTCTCATCCTCTCCGCGCTTTTTTACGACCACGAGCATTGTTGCAAACGTCCAAGCAGTCCGAGGTTTTAGCACTGGCCGGCGGCAAATATTGCGCTGTGTCACCCTCTAAGCTAGACGCCGTTATACTTAATATTTTCCTAAATCATCTCACGACTAAGACCGTTAAAATTATTTGTTACAAAAACAAAAACATTGACTGGATCGCTTTTGCCATAATGAGAAACATTCGAAAAACATTAGTCAATTGCTTTCATGCTTCATGCAATAATTTTGTGCTTCAGTGCTTCCATGTATGTGGTATAAGCTCTTTCGTTTGTCATTTCTCTGTATTTTGATGTAAGTTGTGTTTGGCAATGTGCGCTTATATTCCTATGGGCTTTCACGCTTCAGTGTTTTTGGATAAAGACACTGCGAGCGGAAAATTCCCCTGGCTTTGTCACTCTTCTTTCAACCTTTTTTGTCAGTACGATATGCGCCGTTAATAAGAAAATTTATTAAAATGGTTTTGTGGCGTCACTATGGGTCTACCTTTTCATTTCGTGTAGCCCTCTGCAACAGGGCTCAAAAGTATGCTCTCTCAAGCAGAAAGTGCATGCTGTAGTTCTGTGCATGAAACAACTTACTTCAGGTAATAAAATCACCGATTTTTACTGGGCGCAGCGCATGCCTAGGTCTTTAGGATGTCCTCAACACGTGCAGAAAGGATCCTTGAATGCTCTTCTGAGGACGTCCTGAGGATGTGCTGAGGCCCCACAAGAGGACTTGATAGGGATGTTTTCAGGTCCATGTGGGGATGTCCAGAGGGCATCCAAACGTACTCAATTGTATATCCCGAGGATATCCTGCGGATGTCATTGTGTTGTCTGGGTTAGGTCATGGAACAGCTGCCTACGTCTTGGTGCTCTCATGGTCGTTTCGCTAACTTCACTGCATAAAATTTCCGTCATTATACGCAAGATTTCTGTCATACAAAAGAATTGCAGGTAAAAATACGAATGGTATGTCGTATTTCAAAAATACGGCAAAAGCTTCCGTTAATATACTGAAATGCGCCCCGTTTTAATTTTTACGGACATTTCACTGTAATAATACAGTAGCTACAATGTTTTGCACGAAAAAGACAGAATTACGTATTTTCGTTACGCGAGCATCCATATTTTTGCAAGGAAAACTGTACACGGTGTCTGAATGAGAGCTTGTACTGACAAAGTTTTAGCTAGCAATATTTTATTGAACACGCCAACTGTACATAATCATACAAATCATAATAACAAATAATACAAATTCATATACGCATCCTCTATTCCAATCGCAGTTTGCTACGCATACGGGCCTTGTAACTCTGATCATAAGCGCAAATATATGCGTGTGTATGCAATGTTCTCAAGTTAAGCGATTTGTAGTTAATAATACAGCATAATGTTTAAGTGAACGAAGAGCCGTGGTCATTCGTGCCAATGTAAAGACACGTGCGGCTCTCAGATGCTGGTATACTGGGAACGACATTGGTGCTCTACGCCAAAAATTGTGCGAACTATAAGCAAGTACGGAAAAGGCACGGTGTGGTATATAGACCGTAACTGCGTTTACATTTAGCAACAAAAGTCTCGAAGGGAACTGGCTGCCTATAGACCTAATTACAACAGCTGGATGGAATTTTCGAATGCGAGATGCAATTGACCCAACAGTGAAAGGGCTTTGCTGGACTGTGATGTAGTTGGTTTAACTCATTCATATAATAATTCCAGAATATCTCGTATCTGTCAATAACTATCCATTCATTCACACACAACGATTGGACATAGTCTTAACTGTTCATGTGTTGTCAATTGTTGCGGTAAGATGTTATGGAAACATTTGGCGCTTCACCTTGAAACAAGACCGGTAACGGTCCACGTTATTGAATTTGTACGGCAGAATAAATACCGCGAACATGCACCGACATTTGTGCAAATTACGGGAAGGTGACTGAAGATGAAGGACCTAGTACCGTGCTAGGATTGTTTCAAAAAGAAAAGAAAGAAAAAGGAAAGAAAGAACACCCAGTGCCAAGTTGGCGTAATGATTCAAGCTTTATTTCTTTTTGACCCAGCATGCAACGCTATTTGTTCCATATGCTTTATCCATGGATAAATGTTATGACATAACTCATTGTTTACCTGTTCATTACATGCACCAACCAGCCCAGATTAGTACTATACTAGAGATTATTGACGCATCGCAGTGCACTGCTTTGCACTGCAATTCAACACTGGGGTTTGCTATCACAAGTAGCAAAGAGTCTGATTGACCTCCCTGCCTTTTTTATTCTTGTATGCTCTATCTCTTTGCATCAAATGCGCTACAAAGCGGGAGGGAAAGCGTTCTCCTCTTTCATAATTCAATTATTTATCAAGCAATTATTTTGCTATTCCCGCAACTAAAGCACAAATGCGAAAACGAAACCGCTTCTGTTTTGTTCTCCGCGCTCACAGATTGCGGCACCAGGGGGCAGCACACACGGCGCTTCCGATCAGCAGTAGACAAAGCTGCACAAGTGTAGTCAGCCGGCATTTAGTAAAAATTGTTAATTTACCCTAAATATTCCTTGATTTGTGCTCAAGAGTGTGGCAAGACTCCAAGGAAGAGAGATTGACGCATCGGGAGCGAAGAACAGAAGCGATGGATGTTTACGCTGTTTGAGTCTCGGGCATGTTCGAAGTGGCATAGTTCCGGATTTGTCGCTGGGCGGTGCACTCTTGTGTGCTCGTCATGTGGCGTCATAGCGCGGGGATATTTTTGCTGAATGGGATTCACTTCGTCTACAAAACTGCACGCACTGAAGAACTTGTCCTGTGTTCGGGTACCACGTATGCGCATGGACGCGTGATAGCCTGCTCTCAACGGATGTTCAACAGTCTATGCGCGCACGTAACTTGCTCATGAGATAAGCCTATTTTAATTTTACTTGATTCGCATAACGTAGGTGTTAAAAGATGTGCGGTAAGCCGGCGCCGCGAACGGAAATATTATTTCTGAAGGCCACTAAGCAGCGTCTTAGGGAAAAAATGATGCGTGAATGTGGGAGAGGATCACCTGTTTCTTCAGATCGATTTCAATGGTAGCGCCATCGGCTGGATCGCGATCCCAATTTCCCGTATGACATTTTTAACTTCTTGCTCACTTGCGTTAAAAATGCTGAATAAAAATCCATTCAGTTGTATTGACGCTTGTACCGGCTTGAGAGCATACTGTATCCGATACGGCAAGAACATCTGTCAGAATGCGGAACTAAACATTCGAGATAATAGCAATCTAGTCGGAAGAAATTGCACGCAATTAGTACATCGCTGGAAACACCACAGTTAGATGTCATTTGGGGGTGCGTACAAATGCCTGAGTGACACTTTGAAAATTAGGACAGTACTTCTCGAGTTACATATTTAATTGCAATTACCCAGTGAAATCTCAGTAACGAAAGAATTACTGGCGCCTACTGCACTGTACTGGAAACAATATGCACTAGGGTTTCTTCGAATAACGGAACACATCTTTCTTTAAGTCTTGGTGCATGGTAGTTGGGGAACACGGTATAATTCACTCAGTAACCGAAATGAGGCCCAGCCGGACTCACTCGAAATCGAAATCAACAACACTCACGCGCAGCAGCGCTTATACTAGGACTCATAGAAAAAGAAAGAAAAAGAGTGAGAGGGGGCTGAAGTTTCGCCGGATAGGAGGAGCAGTATTAGTGATAACCACGTATACGAAAATTACACGAGGGAAGATTATTTTACGGAGAGGATTCAGGCTGTCAATTTGAACTTTCTCCTACTATGCGATCTTATATATGACTTGTTGACTTTGTTTCTTTGATAAGTGTCATATTGCGTTCCACTCTCCTGCTATATTTGTAGCATCGGGACGGTGCTTTTTGAGAGGGACCAATTGACAAGAGGAATTACTCATCTATTTTGGGTGATCGCTTTTCACGGTCTAATATATGTTATCGCTCAGCGCGGGACGCGACTGCATCTATCGGAAGTTGCTGGAATGTTATTGATGGTTGTAGTCGCTGTCTGTTGTCACCGAATCTTGTGTAATCTGATGACATGTATGCGCGGTGCGAATGATGTAGAACCTTCTGGAGGACACGCGGGCACCAGAAATTTCTCTGGAACCTTGGCTGGCTCGCGTATAAAAGGCGACGCACTTGACTGGCAGATCAGATTTTCGCCGATCGCCGACTGTGTTCGCCGCTATCGTTGTTCTTTGAGTGTAGCCTGCTTTTGAGGGCACAAGTTGGCCCAATGAAATGCTAGTTTTGTCAATCACAGTTTTCCTGCCGTCACAGTTTCCGCCGTCACTACTACGTGGCAATAGACCCATATAACGCCGTCACTTCAGGGATCAATTCTTCGAGGTGCCACCGAGGTTCTTCAAATGCAAGATATATATATATATATATATTTATATATATACCCGCCGTGGTTGCTCTGAGCACAAGGTCGCGGGATCGAATCCCGGCCACGGCGGCCACATTTCGATGGGGGCGAAATGCGAAAACACCCGTGTGCTTAGATTTAGGTGCACGTTAAAGAACCCCAGGTGGTCAGAATTTCCGCAGTCCTCCACTACGGCGTGCCTCATAATCAGAAAGTGGTTTTGGCACGTGAAACCCCAAATATTATTATTATATATATATATATATAAATGGGGTTTGAACAGCCGATCGGGCCCCAGCTTCACCCCCCCCCCTTCCGTGGGAAAATGAAAACTCTCCGCCTATGGCTATGACTGAGGAAAAAAATACTATTTTTGAATGCAGTGTGTCTAAAAAATAGTTGCAAAGGTCCTAAGTACAAAACTTGACGATACAAGTCGACAGTGTAGTTTAAATCTATATATTGCTTTCCTTGGGGTTTTTCTCACTGCTACACTTTTCTTTTATATACCTATGAACAAAACGCGCAAGCGGCTGCAGCAAAAAAATTTTTGTGAGTTTGCGATTGCCGTTGCATGATTTCTTGCTACAATCATGTCCTTGAGATTTCAAGCAGCGTTTACAGTTAGGATGTGTCACTAATTAGTCCTCCCTAAATTACTAGAAATAAACCGGTACTTTTCAAGCCTGGATGGAACTCGACGCCTTGCCAATGCCCTATCCTCAGAAGCATATTAGGTATCTACAACCGATGTCCGCATAGCTAGAGACTCTTCAGTAGTAGCCTTGCGAAAGCCCGAAGCACTAGACACATAAAACTTCCATCATCTGAAGGTGTCGGGCTATCACTAAATTAGTGGCCTTATATGTCCGTCGATTGCATGGAACGATCGCTTGCAGCTTGCAGAAGCATCTTCAATCCCTTGCGCTTATCCTAGAAGTCCTGCGAAAACGTCAAGTGATCCTTTTTTTAAATAAATCAGGAGTTCAGTTTAATATGTGTCATTCAAAAATCGACTGTGACTGCCGTAAACATATTAGTCTCAACAGATTATTTAATTGATATAATTAGTACGGCACGAACGCAAATTTACATGCATGATGGAAGCATAGCAATGACGCTCTAGTGCTGCGCGATATGTCAGTAGTTTATTGCATGACCAAAGTCACTGCGTTTCAACCGGTTAAGAAAGCAGAAATGCTCGACAGCAGTCACAATAATCTGAAGGCCTTGAATGCAGCCTCTCAATATAGCTTAGTCGGCTGGTTTCATTCGTGCTACTCGCCTACTTCTTCTTGCTACTTTTGCGCGCCATACTTCGCTTGAGAATATACGTGAAAAAATGCGTGTCGATTGTTTATAGCGCTCTGCTTGACGATTCCTTAGATTTTTTTTATCGGTGTTGGAAAGAAGGTCGCAATGTTTGGAATGAAAAAGAAAGCGTCAGCCAAGTGTCGATGCTACAGAAGACACGTTCGACATACACGCTGGTTGAAATTATTCGTTGATTAAGGGCAGATATAAATATCTGCGATTTTTTCTATTTCTCTCCTTTTTCACGTTCGTCATTCGAGCATTTTCCCTTTTATTCGTATCGTATGTAATGCAAATCACGTCGACCTTCTCTTGTTAAACGTCGAAATTTGATTGGTTCTCTCATTTTGCAGCGTTGACCTTTACCATTTCCCTCCAGAATGCACCCATCGCCTGGGTTTTCTTATTGCTCATTCAGGCTACTGCGAAGGCATAGAGCACATTGGCGCCGAGTTATTCTTCAAAACACCCACCCGAGAGCTTAGGCGAGCGCTCTCAGCTCTACCTGCTTTTCCGGCCTAGCTCTCCTCCATCCTGACCGATGGGACTTCACGCCATCTGGTACAGGGTGCGGCAGTTAAATGAGAAGAAAGTTGGCGGTGGCGCGGTGGAGGGCGACAGCTAAACAGGCATTCACATCCCAACCAGTTTCTGGCTAATCATGCTTCCTTTTTGTGATATCCTCAGTTCATTGCCCCGTGTTGTCAACGTAGAGAGGTATCCTTTGATACCATTTTCATGTTCATACGGCTTTTACAAGTTACCTAGCGGACCTCGTCTTTTTTTTCTAGAAATCAATGAACGATACTCAAATCCCAGATACACGAAATCGGGTAACACTGAACTTAGTGTCACACATTACTTCCCCCCTTCCTCTGGCTTCTGGATTGGATTGGCACGGCTCGCTACGTGCTTACGCGCGCTTTTCTGAGCGCAGATTGATGTGCGCCTGGTTTGTGCACTAGGCTTTAATACAGTCGCTTTTTCGAGCGCAGATTGATGTGCGTCTGGTTTGTGCACTGCGCTTTTATACGATCGCTTGTCGCTGCTTTCCTTTTCTCTGGCTTGATTCGGTGCGGCTTGGTGCAGGCGCGCATACTTGGTGTGCGCCTGCTTTTCTTTTTGCGCTGGTCTTCGAACACATCGCTCGCTGCTCGCGCTTATAAGGAAGTGCTGCGCCGCGGGCGTAGCGTGTATGTAAGCGCGCCAGAAAACTGCGCCTTGTTTTCCATTACTTTGTCATGTACCTTACCACTGGGTAGCACCGAGCGATCGCTTCTAACAAACGCAGAACTGAGTCTTTGCAGCGCGTGTGGCCATTAATTGACTCCCACCGCAGCCACATGTGAGGTGCGACTCCAGCAGCGGTGCAGTTACCCTGCAGCCGGCGGAGAGGAGGTGGCGCTTCAGTTTAATTAACTTGCTAGTTTTTGCGTGTGAGCGCCCGTGAAAGCTCGTGAGGTCGTGCGGGACGAGCTGCTGGCGCGACACCCACTCGGTGGCCTCGAAGGATTGTGCAAATTGATGAATGCCTCCTTCGCGGCAAGCGAAAACACAATCGAGGCCGCCTGATGACGGGCGACAAGGTTCCGTCGAGCCGGCAAAATCACGGCGGCATTGCAGACCTTGGACCATGGGTATTCGGCATGACCTGCGTGACCACCGGGCACTTCCGACTATTCAAGGTCGACAGACGAGACGCGGCGACGCTAGGCCCCATTATTGCAGCCAACGTTGAACCGGGGACCACCATCCACACTGCAGTGATGAATGGGCCGCATACAACTGCATCCCGAACTTAGTGGATGCTAACGGAGTGAGCCTCAATCTGCAATGGGAAACTAAACCAGACAGCATGAAATTTGTGGACCCGACCACGGGCGTTCACACGCAAAAAATGGAAAGTTATTGGCATGCAGAAAGTGAAGCGCCACCTCCTCTCCGCCTGGAGTCGCACCTCACATGGCTGTGTTGGGTAGTCAATTAATGGCCACACGCGCTGCAAAGACTCATTTCTGCGTTTGTTAGAAGCGATCGCTCGGCGCTACCCAGTGTGAAGGTACATGACAAAGTAATGAAAAACAAAGCGCAGTGTTCTGACCCTTTGCTTTTGTATGAATGTTTCCCGGCATTGCTGCGCGCTTACGTACACGGTACGCCAGCGGCGCAACGTTTTCTATAAGCGCGAGCAGCGAGCGATGTGTTCAAAGACCAGCGCAAGAAAGCAGGCGCACACCAAATAAGCGCGCCTGCACCTAGCCGCGCCGAATCAAACCAGAGAAAAGGAAAGCAGCGACAAGCGATCGTATAAAAGCCTAGTGCAATAACCATACGCACACCAATCTGCGCTCGGAAAAGTGATGGTGTAAATACCTAGTGCAGAAACCAGGCGCGCATCAATCTGTGCTCGGAAAAGCGCGCCAAGCACGTAGCGAGCCGCGCCAATCCAATCCAGAAGCCAAAGAAGAGGGGGGAAGTAATGTGTGACACGTAAGTTCAGTGTGACCCTTCTAACCTTTTGCTCACTCGCGTTGAAAGCGTAGAATAAAACTGCGTTCACTTGCACACTTGTATTGACACTTTTATTGGCTTGAGAGCATACTGTATTCGATACCAGGACTTCTGTTAGAATATGGAAATAAACGTTCGAGGCAATAGCAGTGGCTCACTACCTGTGATCGTTACTTCCTTGCTTGGGTGCACGTTTGAATTGTGACCGGATAAAAAAATTCTTCGCTCTGGCTGCTCTGCTGTGTTTCCTTGGTGCAATTTTTTGCGGTGCAGCAAGAAGTGTTTCTTCGAATGATGTCTGGGCAGTCAAGGCATTCGTGTCAGCAAGCAAGCAGTAAACGGTGTATCAGTGAAAAAAAAATTTGGACATACAAGAGAAAGGAATGGTATCATCATAGACTGTTTTACGAATTATTCAGTTGTATTACTAAAGCGGAGAGTGGATATGCCTGAAAGTCAGATTATATTGATACTCCGAAAAAACAAGGTAACTTATCATTACTAATTAATCCTTTTCTTTTACTGAAAGGCAAGTTGCTGTTGTTCCGCTGGAGCTGAGAAGAGGTCTGCTGCCTGCAATGGGTCCATCTCTCAAGTTATCGCAGTATTGTAGCTCTCAAAGTGAGTGGATTTTTTTTTCTCTTGGCTATTTGCTACCTAAATCGTGACCATCTACTTAGCTGTGTAGGTGATCACTGTTAGTGACATTGGAGTGCTGGTGGACAAGCAGTCCTTTATGATTGCAACGTATATGACAGAGTGCAGCTGTGGCAGTATGCGAAGGTGTTAATCTATGAGCCATATTAGGCTCTTTGAGGTAATATGTTAATATATTGATGTCATTGGATTGTGGTCTAGCAGGCGAAAATGCTAAACAAGGAGAAGTAATCTTAATTTGCGCTTGGGAAGATCTGCAAGCATTTCAGGCTGTTATACATGAAATGGGACATTTATAGATGTCTTCTACAATGCTGCAGTCCTGAATAGCTTCAGAATTAAGTGATACCACTATAATTTCTCTGTAAAGCATGCAGCACAGTTTAGCATTGGGGGAGGCTGGCATCAACAGGCGTGTACTTACTGGGAAGTTCAAATGAGTTGTTACTGTTAAAGTGACTATATATAATTTCTGCTTTAATTCTAATCTCGTAGGACGCAGACATAGTTTAACCACTTGGTTAAAGAATAGTGATGTAATATCTATGTATACAAGTATTACCCGTTCATTTCTGCCATTTGGACAATGGGAATGGCAGAAATGCATGGGTAATACTTGTACACATAAGACATTACATCACTATTATTTAAACAAGTGGTGCCCCTGCATGTTAAAATTTACAGGGCTATTATTATGTCAACTTTTGTTGTAACATTAAGGCACCTTTTATATTATTACAGACTACCACCATTGTGTAACATCGTAGCGTGATATTTGCGCTAAATGTATTTGACTTGGTATAAAACCTTGCACAATCGTGCGTCATGAATTTTTTTTTTATACTTTCTGGCCTCAGAATGCACTTCACGTTATACTCTTGTTTGCATCAAGACTATAATGCAGTTTTCTCTCCTTATATTTTGTGGCACTTCAAACTGCGGCAAGCTAAACCACTGGACAGCAATACTGGAATCGCTGCTGGGTGTGGAGCTGTCTTCAAACACACACAAGGAATACATAATTACTTTTTTAGCGCAATACAGCGGACACAAGAAAGACGACCAGCACAAGATGATACTCTAAACTTACATCACTTTATTGCGTCACTCTTTTACAGACAGCAGAATCTAGATGAACATGCGCTGTGAACACCATGTACAGGAACCACCAACATCCGATCACTAGAACACACTCATGCGACAGAATCCATAAAAAACATATTGAGCACTGTACAGGGTTAAGGAAGGCACACTCATGCACTGTGACCCCAATGACTGTATGAAGAAAGCTTCCGATAACTCTCGGGCGGTGGTATCACGGCTCTTTTTTGATATCGTAGTATAACGAAACATTGCGAACATGAGCGATCCATACCAGCAGGCACAGGTTCCCATTTGGCTCAACATTGTGAAATATGGAAGTGCACAGCCATGATTTCTGATACTACGATTTTGAAAAAGTGCTGTGGTACCACCACCCGATAGTTATCGGAAGCTTTCATAATTCAGTCACAGTGCATTAGTGTGCCTTCTTAAACCTTATGCAGTGCTCAGTATGGTTTTTTGGATTCCGTCGCATGAGTACGCTCTTGTGATCGGATGCTGGCGGTTCCTGCACATGGTGCTCACTACGCATGTTCTTCTAGATTCTGCTATCTATGAAGGAGTAATGCAATAAAGGGATGTCTGTTGAGAGTAGCGCCTTGTGCTGTCGTCTTTCTTGTGTCCTTTGTTTTGTGCTAAACAAAGTATGTATGGATTCACACCAACTAGCCTGCCAACGCAGTGTGTTGAACTCAAGGAAATGCGGCTTTGCCTTATTTTCCTGTGTTGCGGGCACTTCTGAAGTACTGTCTATCCAATAACCTTGGTGGCATGGAAGTGGCGTCCACTTCTATGCGTTGCTTTCTGTTTCATTGTGGCATCACATCACATTATAATCATAATGTATATGTACTTTTTCTAAGAGACCCATATTCCAATCCTTGGCTTATATTTGCTGTCGCATTATTTATGTGCAAATGACCAGTGCTCCAAGTTCCATTTTATCGCAAAGTAAACTACTGGTACGTAAGCAGTTCTGTATATCAGAAAACCAAAGCCGAACTGCCGAACAGTACTAAGCAGCAGCCTTAGTGCAGTGTGAAGTAGTCAGATTTTATTGGTCATGCAGAGACGCGCAGCGTACCTCTCTATTACTTGCTGAACAATTGAGCTGTGTGAAAACTGAGTATTTATGTAGCTTCAACCACATGCAATTGGCCATTGCTCCTGCCCTCAGTAAATGTGGAAGATTATCACGGCATTTCTTTTTCTAACCCTTTTGCCTTGTTACAGTGCGATTACTGCATGCGTAAGTAGGAAATGGATCACATAGGCAATCAAAAGCCAACAATGTGTAAACTTGGAACATTGATTGTACAGTTTGCTGATCCAGAATAAGTAGAAATACACCACAAATGATTGACAATTAAGTTTCACTTGAGACAGCGCTAGTGCATACAGTAAACATACTTTATGCTAATACGGTGTCATATCAATTTAAATTTTAATTTAGCTTTACAGTGTATGCTTCTATTGTTGCATTTTGTCAAAGGGATGGTAATGTTTCGCGTGTCTAGCAACTAGACTGTCTATATACAGTAGTAAACATGTGTGAGCTGTTTTTTTATGATTTGATAGAGTGTGTAGAACAATAAAGCCATACAATCGACGCACAGTGATGCGACATTCTCTGCACATGTTGCAGGTTCAAGAAAGCATGGTGGAAGCTGTTGCCAAGGTTCCAACCAGAAAAGAAAGCCAGTATAAAAGGGTCCACACCACCGATCTCTACTACAGGGGATGGACAGCACATCGAATGCCCTCGAATGAAGCCAACCTTGTCCCTGAAGTTGGTGCTTCACAACTTTGCAGCAGCACTTCGTTTGCATGGGTGTGTTGCATTTCTTCCCCTAGCATGCCTGCGTGATGTGCCATAAACTACAAAAGCAGTGTTTCGAGGTGTCCAGAATTTTTCCATTGCAGCGTCCACAGTGTCGCTAACGTAAGTGGCGTGCAATGGAAACAATGAGAAAAAGCTTGATGTAAGAGAACACTATCGTATACGGGTTCAGATTGTCATAAAAATGCTTACCAGACATGTAGAGACCTCCTAAAATGTGAAAAATTACAAAGAAAATTTGTTCGGCTGCAATATTATCTTATCGCACGCACTAGTTAGTCTACCATATGCCCTGCTTCCAGGGCAAGCGACTGCATGACACTGCATTTCCACTGGCTTCGCCTGCATCCGGTGTGGTGTGCTGCATCCAGCAAAACATATTAGAAATCAGTGGGGCACAGTGTTTTCTGTCCCCTTTCTCGACGCCTACTGAACACATGGTAAACTGTTTCCAAAGCAGAAAAAACAGAGGGAAAAGGCTCTGAACACATTGCATTTTAAAGTGGGTGGTACTGGGTAACGCAAGTACTGTGGCATAGTAGATTTGCACCAGGCAACCTAGGAGCCCAAAAAGACTGCTGGTTACTTCCAAATGGCCAACGTATTGTGAGCATGTTGAAGTTCTTTTTTATTCTCATCGCTTATTTAGCTAGTGGAGACAGCTTTAATAACTGGAGAAATAGCCTTGAAAGCATGAAACACTGCAGAAAACCAGCTTCAATATATCATGTGTCTGCATCTCACATAATTGCATGGCTGCATGAGTGAACCCTCTGGTTAACATGTAAGTGTTCATGATGTTTGCCATGCATTATCCACTTTATCTACAGGTCAACCCTATCTTGACACTTAAGCTGATGTTGCGTTTAGAGAAATTATGGCTGAGAGCCAGCTTTTGAGAATGCAGATTGAGCTCGACCGATTAAACGCAAGAAGAAGTCGTTGAGGATTTCGGATCAAGAATCTTCAAAGGCCAGTTCATTTAGTGATATTAATATTCTGCTCAAAGTTGTTTATTGTTACGTTCATATGGTTCCCAAGCATTGCGGTAACGACTTCACTTGGCGTACATAGCAAGGGTGTACTCGACGTAAGCTGGTGGCTTTTTTCTGCATTTTCAAAAACTGATTTCTTGTTCAGTTGAGATTTTCAAATTTTGCATTGTTTATTAGCTGTTGTGTCCTGTTTCCTTTTCCAGCAGCTTCTTAGTTAAGCATCTGAACGGTGAACACAACTTGACCTTTTCCTTGAGTTTCTTGATTAGACGCCCTTGATGCAAATCAATTTTACTTCAAAACTGCTTGTACCGCCACCAGTAACACGCAAGAGATGATTATGAAGATTGTAATATTGGTTTTTGATCGACAGGGTGTCCTAACTATCATTCACCAAGATTTAGAAATATGTAAACGCGTTGTAACTAGACAGAATTAAGATAATGTTGTTTGCCATCGCTTGGAGATACTCGGATTATTTTTGCATTCTGTCTAATTGCATAATTCTTAATTAGTTAATAATTATCTCAAATAATCAAATGAAAAGTGTCAATGAAAAGTTGTAGAGCAATATGAAAGCCTCCCGATACACTTTTCTGTTACTGTTACTCATTGTGTACTACATAAAAGTGTTTTTCCAAAGAATAAGCCTGCAAATACACGTGAAGTGTCTTGAGTGGCCAGTCATGTGTCAGTTTTGTGGTGCAAAGCCACGAATACCACTTAAATGGGTTCTTTTAAGAAAAAGAATTAGCTCACAAAATTATCCTTCTTTATGCAGCTTGTGGAGACAAGGTTTCTTAGATATGGCCATGGCCCTCAAGGAAGATGCCGAGGCCATAGGCAGTTCCTCCAGTGACCGTGAAAAGGTGCCCTGGGGCACAAGTCTAATTTGGCACTCCCACTTTTCACCTGCAACTTTTCTGTCTACTTAGCTAACCAGGTGAGTCGAACATGGCAAAGGGAAAAAATCAACAGCTTCAAACATAGAACTTGCTCAAGCTCAACACATTTTTGGTGTGAAGTTTTTCCCGTATCATTTATCACAAAACGGGTAATAAGTATATTATATGATCTTCATACGGACACCTCTTTCCCACAGAAAATTAGCAGTAAAAAAAGCAGCTTATGAAGGCTTCAGTATTGGCTAGGATGATGTGGCATAGATATAATAATGATTATGAATGTCTCTGGTGAAGGTAGTGGTAGTAGAGTGAATAATCAAAGTTTATACAGTGGAACCCCGTTCATACGTTTTTCACCGGACCGGGGAAAAAAAACGTAACAGCCGGGAAAACGCAACAGTGAGGAAAGCTCCGAAAATGAATGAAAAAAAGTGCAGCTTCAACTATAGACAATTTATTTCCACAGAGTGCGCTTAGGACCTAAAAAAAGTCCAGAATTGTGGCTTGCCGTTTCTTTCGCTCGCTAGAAATCACCACACGTTTCTCAATAGCCTGGAAGGCCGCATTGCTGTCAGCGTCGCTGTGAGGTGCGACGTACCTGCGGAGGAGGTCCAGAGCCGCAACGGCTTTTCGAAAGCTACGATTTGGCAACTCCCCGGCATCATGCGGCTCGTGCATCGCAGTCTGCGACTTCACTCGCGACCGAGATCCCAACGATCTCGGCGATGCTCTGACACTCTGACGTCCCGACAACAACATCCACGGCGACGTAGTCGTCGTATGTGACCGCCATTTTGGCTTTTGGCGAGTTTTGGCCCGGCTTGGCTATGCAGCTGGCTGCAAGAAGCCGCACGCCAATTCGATGGCGGCCTCTCGAACTGGCGTGCGGCGTCTTGCAGCCAGTTCCATAGCCAAGCCCGGCCAAAACTCGTCAAAAGCCAAAATGGCGGTTGGAGCGCGTTGCCTACTTTAGCCCAGGCGGGTTCGGGGGGCTAAGTTGCGACGTATCATGCGGGAACGTTTTCACAGCTACGACGTAACAGCGGGGTTCCTTATACATTGGATCCTATGGAAGCTATGCCGGGACCGGATGAAAACGACGTAGCAGCCGGGAAAACGCAGCAGTGAGGAACGTAACAGCGGGGTTCTACTGTATATAGATTACAAGGCATTTCATTGCAATGTTCTAATTTTAAATCATCCCAAATAATTCTTGCGTTTTATAGTCTATGCACATTGAGCGACACTGCTTCTTGTTGCTTGCTTCTTGCTGACATTATTCTTATGCTGCGTAATTCACCTGTTTAAATTCCCTATTTCTCCCGTGCAAGCAACTTTACATTCATCATATGAAACCTTCTACATGAGTTCCAGAATCTTGCTGATGAGATTAGAGGGCGG
This sequence comes from Dermacentor variabilis, assembly GCF_050947875.1. Classification (NCBI taxonomy): domain Eukaryota; kingdom Metazoa; phylum Arthropoda; class Arachnida; order Ixodida; family Ixodidae; genus Dermacentor; species Dermacentor variabilis. The sequence goes on along the minus strand of NC_134576.1, from coordinate 78,846,739 downwards.
CGTGCACCCCAGACCTAGATATGCATTCAAGAGCCTCATATCTTGCAAATGTTAGAAATACTCCTGCTAAGCAAGTTCTCGGTGTTATACAAGCTTATTTGCGAATAAGAATTTGCCTAAATTTGGAAAACAGTCAATCTAAAACATGTCAAGCGATATCGCTGACAATGGACACACATTCCAACTGAACTAAATACCAATAAATATAGCACCAAATGCAGAATCATTGGCATGATGCCATTCTTTCAGTGGAATAAAATCTGTCCTGCATTGTAAATCTGGAATCCTTGATAATCCAGACTACTAAATACCTCATGAGGGTTGTGACGTGAAATATACATATTGTACTTATTCCTCATTTTTTTTACTTTGTCCCGATAATGCTTAAACAGCAGTGAAAGAACTGAGATCACAGTACCTAATACTTTATATTGCTCCAGAAATCCGTTTCTCTGCCGATCGGAGCATTCGACACTAACAATTATTGACAGAAAATGTGAGACAGAAGGCACATAACACTTAGGGTGGTGCTATTCACTTTGATTGTTTGCGAACGAAACCCATAATATACATGTTATGGCCCTACTTGTCATTACCGTTGAACAACAAAAAGGTAGGGGGTTTGCGTTTTGCAAAACTGCATGGATGTTTTTACTGTGTGCAATTAAAATTAGGAACCTTCACAGCTGATCCTAAATGCATTCTCCACAGCTTTATGTTATACAAGTGCACTACTTTACACAGAACACACTCTTTTACCTCGTCACTGCCCACACTCTTAGGCAAAGTTACACCGTTTGGAGTCCCCCTTCTGCCACACAACGATAATCGTCATCTGCCTTGATGTGTTTCCTTTCCTTAACGCTGCGAGCCGGGTACTTTCCAGTAACCAACAGCATGCACGTTATCAGCATGATAGCATTCCCGACAGGAAAGTAGCGGGCGCGGCGTTTTCAAGAAAGGAAACGCATCAAGGCATATAACAATTATTGTCGTGTGGCAGAAGGGGCACTTCAAAGGGTGTAACTTTGCCTAAAAGTGCAGGTGGCGACTTAGATTCTTCAAAGGTGTTTCATTGTATGGGATGTCACATCGCGCTTCACTTATTTGCAGAATGTTGCATTCCAATTGTGTCATATGAGATGAATCTATTATAGAGCTTTAACTTGGCCTAAATTTGTTACAGCTGTGTACGGGTAAACTGGCAGCAGCTTGCAGTGCTTGTGGAATAACAATTGTAACTGCCATATTATATGTAACTGCTAGTGCACATGCATCGGCAACAGCAATGGTTGGGTACACTTGTTTCTTCTATTCTGAGGCATGCATCCTCCACCAGAATATAGTTTTTTTTTCGTCTTCCTCTTCTATCGCATAGGAATGTGAAATGGGGTGTAATTTGTAGGGTATATTCTTGCATAAACTTCATGAGCATTTTTTCTTGTCTGTGCCACAGATCATTGTTGCTACGACTGTAAAAGCAGGGTGCCTGTTTACAGCACCCGTAGGGAAAAGTCAGTGAATCTTTAAAGAACAGTAAGGATAATGAATAATCGGATAACTTTTAGTAACTTTAAACAAATTTAGCACTATTTGCATTCCACTGTGGTGTTTTTAAAACTGACGTTGGTGCAAGGTTTTACTGCAGGATGTCATTTTGTGTGAAAGAGTGCACTTTTGCGCATAACAGCTCATCGGCAACATTCTGCTGCACAGAATGTTATTAGCCTTCGTATGCACTGGTCACTATCTCACAAAGCGGCTGCTCCTTTGTTAGTTGGAATGTAGCAATAATGTAAAGCACATTTGATGTTCTAACAAAAAGAATTATGCCCTCTTATCCCTAATTCTCCTCACTTGATGCCTAGTGTTTTAATAGCATGGTTGTCACCATGAGAGTCTGTGGTGTATAATTGTCTCTATGGTGGGGTGCGGGGTGTACAATAACTTAAGCAACTTTTCCAGACGACTTGAATCAGTATTGTGGAATGCTGGTTTTTTTTCACTAACCGTTACCAAGTTTCACTTTGGTTGTGGCAACAAGTATAATGTAGTTCGCTAGCGCTCCTGCCAACACATATAATGTGCAGGAATCCGTGTTGAAAAAAAGACCAGCTAATGGTTTGCCAGGAACTAAGGTCCATTTAGCCCATTAAATTTTGAGCTTACACCGGCGGAAATAACTGGTGAATGAAAGCACACCCAAGAGAACTGCCCATAATATTTTCTTTCATTATAATAATGCTGAAGCTTTCAACTGCATTTGAACTGACTTGTTTAAGAAATGACCCATTTCCTTGTCCAAGTAAGACAGGGGTTCCACAGGAAGACAGAACTTGAAGCCGTCAACAGCAGCATGAATATAAACAGCGCTCTACGTTTTGCAATCTTGCACTTGGTTATCATATTCTCCATCCCATTTTTTTACACGGGTTGTTCTTTACTTTTTTGTGATCATACCCAGTTTAATTTTAATGTCCCTATTTTTTAATATTTGGTTAATGTATCTGTTCTTAATCGGCTTTCAACAAAGTATGTATTCATAATGTGCCTTCATTTACCGTTTACAGTGATCCTAACCAGATGCATCTTCATACAAACGTTATTTTCCTTAATTCTTCGTTTCCTTTTTCCAAAAGTGCAAACTGTTTATCTTGATACCTATTTTGTCTTCTGGAAGATTAGGTCTACTGCATTAATGACTGCTTACATGTGTATATCATTTTCTGTTTCGGTCACCCCTACTCTTAGCAAGTACTGAGAGCAGGGTTCATACGCGCTCCATCAGAATCACCACTGCTAAGCACACCCTTCCTTCCTTTATTTTAACACTTTGGCTTCTCTTGACCTATTATGTGCACCAGTTTCTTCTCCCCAAATGAGGCTAGGGGCCAGTGAGCTATGCACAATCCAAAACAACACAGCCAAGGAAAACATTTGCTATCCTGATGACAACCACCTATGTTGAAATGTTGGCTACAGCAACATCCCTTGTTCCAACAATGTTCGTCTGCTTGCATGTTTTTCTAACACAGAAGTTACTGCTTTGTCGTGTTCTGTGATTATACTTTTCTGGCACTTTCTTTAGGATGGATATTCACGAATACCATTTGTTTCTCCTAACAGCAGCAAGTTTATCCTTGCAAGCGTTTGGGGTCAAGAACAACTTTCACCAGGAAAAAGTGCAAGACGACTGATTGAAGAAAATAAAGTTGCTTCTGTGACCTAAGAGCTTGAGGACTGAAATGTTGCGCCTTTTTGTATATATGCTATGCAATGCATTCATATCACAAAGTGCAAAGTGTTTTATCTCTTCAGCCATGTCAGTGTGTTGGCAAGACAATTTTGTCAATGGTGACCTGCTGCTTCGGCTATGAGCTGCCTTCATGACATTTGCATTAAAGGAGGTGTACTATCGTGGACAAAAGTACGCTGGAAGTGCGAGCATTGACCAAATTGCATTTCTGTTCAAGACCCCTGAAAACAGTGGGTCACGTGTGGACATTCCGAACGCAGATGTTAGCATGGCTGATCCCAGCAGGTAGTGCACCATAAAATTCGGTTGACTCTCGCACGTCCTGGGCAGTTTTGTCCCCGATGGCACATTCACTGAACAATGGATATGCTATGCAAGAGGAAATACGGGAAGCACGTGTACTTTAACGGATATAGTACAGATTCAGCATACGGAGTCTCGTTTTCCAAATACGGCAAGCACCTGTATTTTAACGGTTATAGTACAAATTCAGCATACAGTGTGTTCCGTTTTCTGAAAACGAGAAGCACCGTACTTTAACGGTTATAGTACAGATTCAGAACACAGAGTCTTCCGTTTTCTAGATACAGAAGCACTCGTATCTTGTATTACAGTCCCTCTTTTACAGTTATCCGTTCTACGGAAATGACCGTTCTTAATTTACGAAAGAGTGTTCGGTCACAAATTACCAGCAGATTTTCTGTAAAGTAAGGCAAATTTTTTCACAGTGCACATTATTGAATTCCTTGGATCAAATAACGTTTCGTCTAATGTACAGCATGGATTTAGACGCCGTTTTAGCAACATAACACAACTTGTCGAGTTCGCGCATGCCATAGCTTCTAACATGGATAAGGGATTTCAAATTGACGCTATATTCATAGATTTTTCTAAAGCTTTCGATACCGTACTTCACTCAAGACTACTGTCCAAACCCTCAATTAGTGAACTTGATAGAGAGTTTTTCGTCTCGCCGCTCTCAATTCGTAAGCTTTAACTCGATCAATTCCTCAGTGGTGGATGTGTCATCAGGCGTCCCTCAAGGATCAGTCCTCGGTCTTCTACTTTTCTTAATATATAATAATGATTTGCCACGCGAGATATCATCTAAAATCCGAATGTATGAAGGCGACTGCGTATTGTATGACATCATTTAATCCCCCTATGACCATGTTCGTATTACTGAATCATTTGTCAGATTTTCGAAATGGTGTGAAACATGGCAAAAGAATATTAACTTCCGTAAGACTGTCGTTATCTCCTTCTCAAATACAGCTAGCCCGTTCTTTTTCAGGTATGAATTTAATAATAATTTAATTTAGCGCGTTTCTGAATATGAATGTCTTGGTCTTCTCGTTCACCACTAACCTGTCTTGGTCAAAGCACATTGATTCCATTACGACTAAAGCTCTACAAAAACTCGGTTATTTACGTCGTACTCTGTCTATTTCTCCGCGCGACATTATATTACTGTTATATAAAACTATTGTTCGCCCTATACTTGAGTATGGTAGTATCTTTTGGAATCCCTACAAGCAGTACAAAATAGACAGAGTTGATGCCATCCAAAGGAAAGCCATTAGATTTATCTACCGACTTTATGACCACCAGTTCTCACCATCGTCAGTCATGTCCTCACTAAACCTAACATCTCTCGCCGAACAACGACACGTTCAATTTTTAACATTTTTTCATGACATTATTCATTCATCGTGTCGCCTCTCAGTAATGAATATGTCACCTTTGCGAAAATCTCTTCTAGTAGGAGACATCACGCGCTTAACATTACACCATTTTTTGCACGCACTAATGCTGTTAAGTAGAGCTTTTTTCCATGAATTAATTGAAACATGGAATTCGCTACCAGGAACCAACCGTTATCGCACAATAAACGAATTCTTGTCTGTGCTCCCTCAATATTGCGCTTAACTTCTTTTTTTTGCCTATTGTATTGTTTTCTTGTATTATAGTGTAACATTTGCTCCTGCTATTGGCCCACCAGGGGCTGCAATGTGTGTAAATAAATAAATATATAAAGAAATAAATAAATAAACCTCTGAAAAATGACCACGGCAGCTAAAGTTTGCTCTGAGATTGATTGAATTTAGTCATGTTGTATGCATGCTAGGTCTGTTGGAAAATGAAAGCAAGTGCTTTTTGGCGAAATGTTTGCCTTTGGAGGCCTACTGCTATCATAATGCGCCACAAAATTGGACCAGGCATATGGTTACCTTCTCAAGCCAGTGACAGAAATCAAGACGCCGAATGATATCTGAGGGGCACATTTAACGATCTGAAACCTCAAGGGAACAGGGAAGTAGCGTTCGCCTATTACACATAATATATTTGCGATAGAAATAGTATAGTTATTATTCTCAAATTATCTGATTTGCCCTGGCAAAAAATGACGACAAAGATTAGGCTGCTACTAGCCTTCGGTCACAATGTTTTCACACGATAACGTTGCAGTGCTGACAAAACCGATAAAGGAATGCTTTAAGCTGGTTCTGAGGCTTTGGCCATCAATCTGTTGTGTGGTTTCTGTTGTGTGTTGTTTGCCCTTGAAAGTGAAGCTTCCTTTGCACACCACCCTGTGATTTGCCCTGTGTCGTTCAACCACGGCCATGTAGCCACGGAGTAGATACTTTCTCATAATTGCACAAGCGCCCACCCCGGGCAGTGAGACCTTCGCACTTTGTAATTTGATTACTGCCAGCGTTTATTGCAGGTCCTGAGCAGCAGTCGGCTTTACAAAATGCTGTACAGTACATTTGAAAAACAAAACACAAAACTACAGAAAGTGCTCTGAAAAATTCTAGCTGCGAAAAGCGATTGATATGTCAGGTACGCCCTTAATGAATGCTACGTTAGGATGCTTCTTTGAGGATTTAGGGTGGGCACATCTAGAATACCTTCTTGTGCAATTTTTCTACAGATTTTTTCCCACATTGAATTACCTGTGTAGTACAAGTGATTTTACAGGAATGGGGCCTGAAGGAGCACATTAGCTGGGGCCATCATCTGTGGGCGTATTCATTGATATATATTCATTCATTCGTACGTAATATATTTATTCTCTACGCGCATACTATCAATACCGGCAGAAATCATTGTTGGTTGGCTACCTCTTTCGTTTAAAAATATGATAAACTTTGTCCAGAGTATCTATTTAAATACGGCTGTTCAAATGAAGAAACACGGACGTTGCCGGCGCCGCTAGTGCGTCGAATGCGATTGACCTCCTATTGTTAAGCTTAAGAGATATAAAGCGAAAGTATAAATTAGAAATTGTGCGAGTGCTGGCCAACAATCATTCAGCAAGCTTTTAGCCACAATAATATTTTGAATTGAAAAGGACTAATGCTAATAGATATTGAAAATTTGATTTAAATTTAAATGGCATTTTATTTTACTTTGTATCTCACATTGACGCAGTGCCCCGCCTTTTAGAACTTTACTGTAAAACATTTGCGATATTTTCTCCCAGGCAGCTGTTTCCTTTCCAGGTGACACCAGAAAATTGTGCCTAATGCCACCAACGATCAGAAATCTAGTCGAGAGCGCACACAATTTCCTCAGGTACCCTGCGTCATGTGCCGTAGGATGCTGATAGTTTAGATTTGTAGTGATCGCCGTCAAGGCAAATAATCTTCTTGAAAAAATATATATAGAATAAAACAAGAGCACTCTGTGTTCTGGGCTCTGTTAATAGTCGACATTCAGAGTTTAAACACGGTCATTCCCTTATATACACTAAATATGCAGATATTTCGCACAGTTCCTAGTATCACAAATGATTGCAGTACCAAACCATCTTGGTGTGATTACAGAGGGCTAGAACAGTGTCGGCAAGCACAAAATTCTAAAGATGTTCGATTGAGAAATTAGGATATTCGATAAGTATCCCTGATATACCTTTTTATTCATTTCAATTTTCTGTCGTCTTCGCACATACCATGGCTACTGCAGTAGCTGCACCAACTGGTAACTACCTTGGTCCAATGTCCGGCCTTCAAGTTTGTTTCTATGGTAATTTTAAGACGCCTGAGCACATTGTCCGAAATTTTATAACAGGGTATTCGAAAGACGAGTGCCTACTTTCCCCTTTGGAGCAAAGCTTTAGGAAAGCGTTTCCCAGAGTCACACAGTTCGTGATGGTTGTTCGTTCTTTTGCGATTATCGTTATAATGCATTACAGGTTGGTTTATTATTATTTGATTTTAGTAATGAGCAAAGCGAAAACAAGGTAAAAGCAGGAGCCAAACGTTTCGAGAAGTAGGCTTGTATTTTTTTACACCTTCAAAAAGACAGGCACACTTGTCGGAACGTTGGTTCCTGCTTTTGCCTTGTTTTCCATTTTCTAAATGCCTTGAATTTACATCTCCCGCCTTTCCGGTGGTTTCCTTGATTTTAGTAAAGCCTTCGACCTTCTTTCACCTACTAAATTCATTCAGACGAATTTATACGTATCCTCCATCTATAGTTATTTTTCTTACAGCATCATTATTACTAAATAGAAAGGTGTACAATCAGTGCATTTTACCGCTGCTAACATATGGGGCAGAAACTTGGAGACTGACAAAGAAGCTCTAAAACAATTAAGGGCGACATAAAGAGCGATGGAACGAAGAATGCAAGGCGTAAAGTTAAGAGACAGGAAGAGAGCGGTGTGGATCAGAGAGCAAACGGGCGTAGCCAATGTTCTGAGATTAAACGAAAGAAATGGCGCTGGGAAGGTCATGGATGCGTAGGTTTAGATGACCGGTGGACCATTAGGGCTACAGGATGGGTGCCAAGAGAAGGGAAACGCACTGGAGGACGGCGAAAGACTAGGTGGGGTTGCGTAATAAAGAAATTCGAAGGCACAAGTTGGAATCGGTTACCGCAGTACAGGAGTTATTGGACGCCAGAGAGAGAGGCCTTCGTCTTGCAGTGGACTTGAAATAGATGGTAGTTGTTGATTATGATGATAAATTCACTGCACGCAGTGTGTTGTTAGTGACAGTTTTTTTTCTCTGCCGTTACCGGTTTCATCGAGCGTCCAAGGTCGATCCAAATAGGTCGCGAAGTTTCGGGCGAAAAGCGGTTCAGTACGAATTGTCACCGACATCAGCAAGGGTGGTTATGGGAGCAGCGATTAAAGCGCGACTATGTTTGGAAGGAACACACATTGGGAAAGAAAAAAAGCGTTTTTTAATTCAAGCGAGACAGTTAAATTCATACAATGAAAATAAAATTACTGGTCAATTTTATGCATTCGTGGCGATATAAGAAATTAGGGGTTTCTTCAATTTTATTATTTATAAATATATTTATCTTCAGCGCCCATCGTTACAGGGGGCGTTGACGCCACTGTCACTTGCAATGCATTGGACCTCTTGAAATGTGCAGAGAGGCGGGCTCGTAAAGTTCACCTGTTGAAACACGCCCCCCTCACACGTTCTGCTTTTTTGCTTGTCGACGTTTGTCTGAATTTGATGACGCGGGTAGCTTCATTGCTTGTTAACCTGTTGTCAAAAGTAGTGAGTCACGACCACCAGATAATTGTATAGTTGTTTTCGTGCAACTGCGGTGGCCGACGAGCTTGGCATCTGACGATTGGATGAGTCCTCTACACCGAAAGCTTTCGCCGGCCTCCAACGAAAGTATGGTCTGTGCAGGGGTGCGGTTTCGACAACCGTACGGCTAGTATTTTCCTGCATCGCTTTCCGCGCTGAAAGCTCGAAACGCCCATCCAGTCGAATGGCGGAGCATTCGAATATATAGCTCTAAAGGCAGGCGAAGAAAATGAAGTTCGCGCCTTCGAAAGCAAAGTGACGTCACTTCTGTTTTTAACGGATAAGACGTCACATTATTTTTTCTTCCGCATGAAGTGTTCCCTCCAGATAGAGATGGCGCTAAGCCCCATGAACCGCCATGTTTTGAACGTATGGGCTTCTATGGAAACTTCGCTACCAGGTATATTTACCCTGGCGCGCCCCTAAAGGAAGCGTTCTAGGATCGTAATACTGTTTCCTTTTTTACTAATGGCATGGTTCTTGTAGTAAAACATTATGAAGTTTAAATCGAGCTGTTTACGGACGATTGTGTTCTGTTGATATATTCACTATCATGAAAAATCTGTTATTTTTTCAATAATAACGAAAGGATGATATTTGAATGGTGAAGCAATATGTTGACAAGGCAGTTTTTATTAAACTATAAAAACAATAAATTTTACTGTACCTGCAGCCTTCCGTCTCTTGAACTCAATCAGGTTGACGAATATAAATATCAACTTGTGAATATTTCTTCAAGAAAAAATAAGAAATCAGAAAAAGAAGTAATACTTTATCTTAATTGTCTTATTTCTTTCAATATATCGACAAACCGGCCCTCCCACAGCCCTAAAGAAAGAACACGGCCGCGCAGCGTTCGAGACATGGTCGAAAGTGTATATTAAAGTTTTTATTCCTACTCAAAATGACTAGCTTTCTTGTTACACCGAAATATAAAGAACTCCTATAACTATGAGGTAAACAAGGATTCATCACAACCACTCTAACTTCATACAACTAGCTACATACAAGTAGAACGGTATCAACAAGCATAAAATGCTAAGCACGTTCGCCTTAAAAATTAATATTTGCGTAAAATACCACTGATATCACTCTTGTTCCTTCATCTTTGCTTTTTTGTGGCTGTCTTCCCACTGATCATAACCGCGCGAGCACAAGCTCCGGCTGCTAAGTGCATTAGCACGAATGACCTAAACCCTAAATTCTCTTTATATATTAAGAAGAAGCTTTAGCTCAGCTCGAGCTCCAACGCCGCCTATTGTATCACATGTAAAACGCAGAAATGCTTGTCTGAGACAATCCCGCGACCAATGTTTTAAAGTAATCTGCAGCATTTCAGAGAATGACATTCAGTGCAATTCGACTCTATGAAGGTGGATTACCAGCGAAGCTGTGTAGTCGAGGCGCGACCCGTTGCTTCTCCACAATGTTGAGACCCGGATGATGATGAGGTGCCGCTGACTATACATACCCATGTATCGTTGCCAAATGCGGCACGGTAACATTTGCTAATGAATCCCGGCACGTAGGACAGACACGCACACACGATTGGCATGCGTCAAACGCCCTATGCGCATAAATGAAAGGCCAGGTGCGACCAGTGCCTTCTCCACAATGTTGAAACCCGGATGATGGTTAGGTGCCGCTGACTATACAAACCCATGTATCGTTGCGAAATGCGGCACGCTAACATTTACTAATGAATCCCGGCACGTAGGACAGACACGCACGGACGAATGGCATGCGTCAAACACCCTATGCGCATAAATGAAAGGCGAGGCGCGACCAGTCGCTTCTCCACAATGTTGAGACCCGGATGATGATGAGGTGCCGCTGACTATACATACCCATGTATCGTTGCGAAATGCGGCACGCTAACATTTACTAATGAATCCCGGCACGTAGGACAGACACGCACAGATGAATGGCATGCATCAAACACCCTATGCGCATATATGAAAGGCGAGGCGCGACCAGTCGCTTCTCCACAATGTTGAGACCCGGATGATGATGAGGTGCCGCTCACTATACATACCCATGTATCGTTGCGAAATGCGGCACGGTAAAATTTACTAATGAATCCCGGCACGTAGGACAGACACGCACAGACGATTGGCATGCGTCAAACGCCCTATGCGCATAAATGAAAGGCGAGGCGCGACCAGTCGCTTCTCCACAATGTTGAGACCCGGATGATGATGAGGTGCCGCTGACTATACATACCCATGTATCGTTGCGAAATGCGGCACGCTAACATTTACTAATGAATCCCGGCACGTAGGACAGACACGCACAGATGAATGGCATGCATCAAACACCCTATGCGCATATATGAAAGGCGAGGCGCGACCAGTCGCTTCTCCACAATGTTGAGACCCGGATGATGATGAGGTGCCGCTGACTATACATACCCATGTATCGTTGCGAAATGCGGCACGGTAACATTTACTCATGAATCCCGGCACGTAGGACAGACACGCACAGACGATTGGCATGCGTCAAACGCCCTATGCGCATAAATGAAAGGCGAGGCGCGACCAGTCGCTTCTCCACAATGTTGAGACCCGGATGATGATGAGGTGCCGCTGACTATACATACCCATGTATCGTTGCGAAATGCGGCACGCTAACATTTACTAATGAATCCCGGCACGTAGGACAGACACGCACAGATGAATGGCATGCATCAAACACCCTATGCGCATATATGAAAGGCGAGGCGCGACCAGTCGCTTCTCCACAATGTTGAGACCCGGATGATGATGAGGTGCCGCTGACTATACATACCCATGTATCGTTGCGAAATGCGGCACGCTAACATTTACTAATGAATCCCGGCACGTAGGACAGACACGCACAGATGAATGGCATGCATCAAACACCCTATGCGCATATATGAAAGGCGAGGCGCGACCAGTCGCTTCTCCACAATGTTGAGACCCGGATGATGATGAGGTGCCGCTGACTATACATACCCATGTATCGTTGCGAAATGCGGCACGGTAACATTTACTCATGAATCCCGGCACGTAGGACAGACACGCACAGACGATTGGCATGCGTCAAACGCCCTATGCGCATAAATGAAAGGCGAGGCGCGACCAGTCGCTTCTCCACAATGTTGAGACCCGGATGATGATGAGGTGCCGCTGACTATACATACCCATGTATCGTTGCGAAATGCGGCACGCTAACATTTACTAATGAATCCCGGCACGTAGGACAGACACGCACAGATGAATGGCATGCATCAAACACCCTATGCGCATAAATGAAAGGCGAGGCGCGACCAGTCGCTTCTCCACAATGTTGAGACCCGGATGATGATGAGGTGCCGCTGACTATACATACCCATGTATCGTTGCGAAATGCGGCACGCTAACATTTACTAATGAATCCCGGCACGTAGGACAGACACGCACAGATGAATGGCATGCATCAAACACCCTATGCGCATAAATGAAAGGCGAGGCGCGACCAGTCGCTTCTCCACAATGTTGAGACCCGGATGATGATGAGGTGCCGCTGACTATACATACCCATGTATCGTTGCGAAATGCGGCACGGTAACATTTACTCATGAATCCCGGCACGTAGGACAGACACGCACAGACGATTGGCATGCGTCAAACGCCCTATGCGCATAAATGAAAGGCGAGGCGCGACCAGTCGCTTCTCCACAATGTTGAGACCCGGATAATGATGAGGTGCCGCTGACTATACATACCCATGTATTGTTGCCAAATGCGGTACGGTAACATTTACTCATGAATCCTGGCACGTAGGAAAGACACCCAGCTCGCCGCATTCCTAGGGCACACACTGCTTTATCGTGGCCAAGGCGATCGTGCATTGGTCGACATCCCGCTGTCCAGTAATGGTTGTGAGGTGACTCGAAAACCACTCAACACAGGCCACACCTAATTGTTTACCCATAAACTCCCTCTGAAACCTGACGGTTGCTCCAGTGAAAGGTTCCAAGTTTGCGAAAGCGTGGCCACGTGGACGGTTCGCATTTTCCGTCTTACGGTCCTGGCAGGTAAAACAGTTACGGCATGGCCACCACGGAAGAAAGGAAAAGAGATACGCAAGCGTTTGCAAAGGCGACAACGAGACGGTGGTTCGAACGTAGGCATGTAAGACGCGGGTCAAAGTGTAATGCCTGTTCTTATCAGCTTAATATCTGACGCAGCATGTATTTGGACCCAAGATATTAAACCTAATTTTGCAAGTTGACGGAATCCTGCTTCACCTCGGCGGCGGGTCGGCCCGGTATTGCATCAAATTCTGGATCGGCCCAGGGTTTTTGTCTATGGACATCGATCCGCTGGAAGCTAGCCATACACAGCTTCGCTGTAAAAGGTACATTGTCCTGGAAGTTGACTGTGTACTTTTGATTTATGGCCTGAAGCATTCAATAAAATTTCCGAAAACTGGTGTGTCTCTTAAAAAGAATTAGAAACATATAATAATACGTAATAGAAACATAATAGAAGCATAGATACCGCAGTTACGTTGATTGCATCCGTCCAAGTATACAAAGTGGACAAATTTGAAATAATAAATTGTACCTTACTTGAACGGACTACTATCTTTAAAAAGGTTTTGCAAAAGTACTACTCACTGATGATGTATTGGAGAGCAACGTATATTGCATCAAATTAATGCGGTATGATACACGAGTTGATGCAATTTACAGAATTGCGATATCGTTTGTTTTGCTGAGTTAGAGTGGCAAATCTGATAATCTCGTTTTGTGAAAATTTGCTATGTTCCGCAATGTTTATAAACAAATTGACGGGCTAACTAAAGAATTCTCGGCCAACAGACACAAAATTTTATCTGTTCGTTTTTACTGAAAGAAACCCCATCAAGTTTGGTGAAGGGATTGCCGAGTTCGTTTAGAGGCGACGAATCTGAGCGCTGAAACGATAAAATGTAACGCGAACTTACAATGGCGTGTGTTTTAAAGATTCGGGGCACTCATAAATGGAGAAGTTATTGGTGGTCCAATACGCTCCTGATAAAGTAAGTTTTCAAGATTCTGCAAGGTTTCTCAGCGGATATCAAGTTCATGAAATTAAACGAGTGTGTGCTAACTTCCACTTCTGCCTGTACTAAGGACTGTCCCGAGTTATGCAATATGCACATAAGCGCTCAGGCACAGCAAGCAATGTGTGCTAGAAGGTTGGTTGCGCTCCCGATTATTTTTCTGAGTTTTGTTGGCATCAGAATCGGTTTTCTCGCGTTATGTGGAATAACGAATTCTCAGGATTTAGGCGCCAAAATGCCAGTTTAATTATGCGGCACTCCGTAGCAGGGGTTTTAGGAATAATTTTGACCGCCAGGGTGCCTTGACCGTGCCCCAATGCATGACAAGCGGGCGTTTTTTAACTTCGCGTCCACATAAACGGTCCCTGGGGCCGGGATTGGACCTGGCGACCTGGTGCTTAGCAACGCAACACCAAACCACCGCGGCGGGTCTGCCTGAGCATGCAAATAGGCTGAACGACACTCGCTCTGCCATTACCCTTCCACACCAGCTGTCGTGAATCGCTTTACGGTTTAAACATGACACTTCTCATTCAAGTCAATCTGCTCTCTGTCGTGAGGATGTAAAACGGTTTTCCCTCATGAAAATGACTGTTGAAATGTTGTTGGCATATTGTTGACGAATTGTTGACTCAATAGCCTTTCAACAATACCTAACAATTATTGAAACCACAGAAAAATAATTCAACAGTAAAGTTGTTGAGCAGTTCACAACAAAAAGTCATTGATTAAATTATGTTGGTATATTGTTGAATAGTATTAAGTATTATTGAGCGATTGTTGAGTAGTTTTCAACAATAAATTCGTTAACTGAATTCTCTTGACATATTGTTGAATTGTATTGAGTATTACTGAACCATTGTTGAGTAGTTTCCAACAATAAAGTCGTTGAGTAAATGCTGTTAACTTATTGCTGAATAACATTGAGTCACGAGCAATATTGAGTTTCGAAGTATATGTGAAAAACACACGAACATACATATGTGTGCGTCTTTTGCACATATATGTTGCTTTACTGATCACTTGATCACCATTGCATATATACAAGGTGTTGTTTCACGTTACTTGAACTATAGACGTATATACACGTGTTTCAGCTAACTTTACTCAAAGTTAAAAAATTTGCCGATGCACCATAAGACGATGCGACTAAATACATCTTGCTCACTCTTGTATGTGTCACGCTATTCTTGTATTTTTCCTGCGTAGTTAATTAGTCAAGAAAATTAGCCATTCTGAAGGAACAAAGTTAGGCGAAAAATTACAATTAGAAAGTTCTAGGCACTTTGTAAAACGTCCGATTAGTCAATTTCTAACTTTCTATCTATTAAGTGTTAGTGTTTTTCAGCTTAGTGCGGATGCCCGCGAAATACAATAAAATATCACCTGACATACCCGCTTGCGCGCCGTGCTTGCAGCGCTCCCAAACGAGCATACCATCGAGCAGGGTGTGTTGCCACTTAAAAGGCGACAGGGCAGTGACGAAGGCGTTGGCTGTGGTATTGACGCCGGCGACGTGCTTCCCTCGCTGCGGTTCATGATGGCGATAAGCAGACGGGTGTTCACACCGGTTAAATGTTATGTTTTCATTTGTGCGCCGAAGGTTTAGGACAGTGCAATCATGACTCGCAAGCGGGCATGTCACGTGGTGCTTTTTGCATTTCGCGAGCATCCGCAGTAAGCGGAAAAACACTAATACTTAACAGATAGAAAGACAGAAACGGTTTATTCGGATGTGTTGCCATCTGCTCTGCAACTTTCTAATTGGAATTTCTTTCCTAACTTCCTTGCTTCAGAAGGTGGTTAATTATGCTTGACTAATTAGCTAATTAAGCAAAACACAGAAATAGCGCGACACGCTACGTACCAAAGGGAGCAACCTACATTTAGTCGCGTCGTCACAGAGTGCACAGAGTTTACACTCGGCCTCAAGTTAGCAGAAACACCCTGCATATATATGCAATCAATATATATATATATATATATATATATATATATATATATATATATATATATATATATACATATACATATATATGCAGTTTGAGAAGACAAACGTCCTACAAGCAGTGACAAACAACCAATGATTGGATGCATCCTGCATTTGCATCGCCGTCCATTATAAGGGGCCAGTGCCCTTGCTGTGTGTTAGGAAACGGCGTTGCATGCCTCCATGTTAAATATGGTCAAGGTGGCGGAGAACGTTAACAAAATTCAAGTCCAGGGTTTGACGTGCCGAAACCATGCTTTGATTATGAGCCGCACCGTAGTAAGAAACTCCATATTTATTTTGACCATGACGTAGTAGTTCTCCGGAAACCCGCAAGGCGGAGAGAAGTAATGAATAAATGGAAAATCAGACATCCACCCATTCGTAGCAATTGCTACAAAGGAAACCCATACGGGTTCCTCGAAAGAAAAGCCTCATTGTTGAAGAAAAATTAGTCCTGGTCCGGGACTCGAACCCGGGACCACCGCCTTTCCGGGGCAGCCGCTCTACCATCTGAGCTAACCAGGCGGCTAGCAGATGGCAGGGCGAAGTCGAATTTGTCGACAACACGAAGCAAAGCAAGAGTTTGACGTAGTAGTTCTGCGGAAACCCGCAAGGTGGAGACAAGTAATGAATAAAGAGAAAATCAGACATCCACCCGTTCGTAGCAATTGCTACAAAGGAAACCCATACGGGTTCCTCTAAAGAAAAGCCTCATTGTTGAAGAAAAATTAGTCTTGGTCCGGGACTCGAAACCGGGACCACCGCCTTTCCGGGGCAGCCGCTCTACCATCTGAGCTAAACAAGCGGCTAGCAGACGGCAGGGCGAAGTTGAATTTGTCGACAACACGAAGCAAAGGCAAGAGTTTGACGTAGTAGTTCTGCGGAAACCCGCAAGGTGGAGAGAACTAATGAATAGAGGGAAAATCAGACAAGTCAGAAAGTGCTTTTGGCACGTAAAACCCCAAATATTATTATTATTATTAAAGAACCTACCCTCTCGGCGCTGTGAAGTTGCAACTTGTTGTTACTCGACCGACATCTTGAAATATCTTAAGCCAAAGGTAAAGAAGTTGCCGCAACATCCGTTTATACTGCAGTTATAATAGTGCATTTACTTTAAACTTCCACCAATTGCTTTAAAACCGGCAACATTCAATTACATTCAATTACACCACAAAAATATCCAGTATCTGTGCTGTAGATATCTTTCCAGTACTTGTTTATTTGGAAATTTGAACGCAGTCGCGAAAATTTTCTCTTCATTTCCTAATTTACATGTGACAGTATAGCGGCAACACTGGTTTTTCACTGGATCTTGAGGTATACCAGATAAATTTTGTTTGGTTTTTGTCGAAAAAGCTTCAACTGAAACTGTCAGCAAGTTTCACTGCTTTTCTACTGACATCGTTAAAGGAAGACTGCCAGCGCAGACGAAATCACATAAGCATGGTAATAAATTTTAAGCTCTGCGCGACAGTTCCGTAACAAAATATTGTAACGCGATTGTAGCAATGCCCAAGCGATATCTGCAACCACGCGCTGCTGAAAGAATTATCGATAACCTTGACATATTGAAAGAACGCGACGTTTGTGGCGTCGTCGGTAGACTTACAAGGCATTTTCTGCTGTACACAAAACATTTTTTTTATTTGAATATACTGCAGGCCCTTCACGGCCCGTGCAGGAGTGGTACAGAGACGCAATGGAAAAAAAATCACGATGACAAGTCAATACACTGAATGCAGTTAATAAAAGAGTCGATGTTATTGCAACACACAATATCGTTAGTTGTTCCACTGGGAAATGGCTGACGGAAAAAGGGAATGCTTGTGAACATTAACGCGACTTCGGGGAAGATAGATTGTTTTGGAGTGATTAAGTCTGGTTGAACGTTTTGGAGGATCTTGGAGGTAATGAGAACGAGCTGTTTGGAAATTACCAAGGTATAATTGATAGATGAATTTTAGTCGCGAAATTGCTCTTCTCTGCGAGAGGGGTTTAGGTTAGCTCTTGCTAGCAGACCCGAGACACTGGACTGCCTTTTGTAGTCCGAATATACAAACCTAATTGCTAATTTTTGTATGCGTTCTATTTTATTTATAAGGCATTTTTGATGAGGGCTCCAGATTAGATCAGCGTATCCTAGGCATGGTCTTATTAGTGTTTTGTACGCGTTTAGTTTGAGGTGTGGTGGTGCTGCACGCAGTCTCCTTTTTAAAAAGGTAAGTTTGCCTATGGCTTTTTGACACATGGTCGAAATATGAGGTTCCCAGTTAAGGTTAGGCGTGAGTTTTGATCTTTTTGTCGGCAGAGTTCGAGTGTGGCCAGAACCAAAGCGCCTCAGTCTGCGTGGATAACAAAGCAGCTGCCATGTTCTTTTTCGCTTGCAAATTAGATGCAACATTTTCAATATGTATCCCAGTTAACTAGGATGCCCCAGATAAGGATATCTTGGATACCAGCATTCGCCTGTGCCCTCAATTGTGATTTTCAGCCATTGTTGAGCTGTGAATCGAATTACACAACAAAAGTTCGCGCTTTGTCACCACTGCTTTGGTAAGCCAAGACACCTCAGCTCAGTCGCCGTCGTGGATAGTAGCGAGGCAGCTGTTAGGAAAGATATTTTTTCGCATCGAGAATCAACTCGTCCACTTCGAGTTCTCTCAGGAATTAGGACCTTCGTTACCTGCTCGTTCGTTTTACAATTGCTTTACTACTTTCTAATATGATATTGATATTGCTCTTATTGCAACGACGTCTGAGCGCTGCGTTGGTACTCAGAAGCGCACCCTGTTGCACATAGTTGATTCACAAATTTACTCACATATGGAAATGCCACCGCAATCTCTGTTCTTATGCTCTAATTACTTTTCTTTTTCACGTATTCATTAAAGCCACCATGGTCCCCACCAACTGGTACGTGCCTTGGTCAAGTAATATAACTGAGGTAAAAGGTATAGAACCATATAATGATCTCAATTGGTGTAGTAACTTTCGTCACAGTAACGGGGCAGCGATGCAAACGTGCCCTAAGAATCGCTCCTGACGAACGTTTGCAATCCACTGCCCCTTATGGGTCATCAGATTGCGTCATGCGGTACGCGTGCTGTGCATGTCATTCTTTGGCGACAGTATTGTTATTTCGAATCGACTGAGGCGACCTTGTCCGTGCACCTCAACTAGTGGGCCTTCGTGGGCACTGATATCGCATCTCTGTTAATGTTGTCTCTGACGTCATATATATAACGGGTTGGTGACAGTCACCTAGCCTGCTTGAGCTACTGGACCGTTCATTAGGGTCCGCTGTATTAATGCCAAACCGCCAGCGCCATTTGATAGGTGTTTCATGGTGGAATTTCACGCGGACTCCATGCTAATATAACTATGTGGAATTATTAGCTGTTGTACCACTAGGAACTTGCGCTTCATATTTAATGTATCGAAAACAGTGCGAATGTTGTAAAAAAATTTCCTAGCCAAGCCTGTAATACTATTCAGCTCTCCGCTACGAGTACTGTTGCTTCCAATGAATAAGTGCCATTACTACAGGACAAAAAAATGTTGCATCATGTTATTTCAAGTGGACAGAGCGGGTAATTAGGCTAATATATTCAGTTGTATTCACTACACAAGTACAATACGAGATGGGTGATCGTATGCGTATATCTTTCAGGCGAAACTGCGACATCTTTTTGCACTCCGAAATTAAGGAGCAGCTTAATTTTGAATAGTTTTAAAGAACCTCTCACCAGGTTCGGGTATTAGAAACATACAAAGAAAAAAATCATAAGTAGTGCCAAATGCGTCTACAAATATGAAATGACTGCGCGTCGCGAAAAGGGCCTAAATTTCTTCTTCTCTGGAGACGCAGTTCCAGACAGAGTCAGTAGCACCCACACATGCCTCAACGCAAGGGGCAACATTTGCAGCATCACTGGCAGTGGCATGCGACTTTGGCCAATAATCCAATAAGGTGTACGCAATGACATCTCTGGAAATGCGCCTCGAAGCAAAAACGAAAAAAAAAAATAACAAGAACAAAGAGTGCGGGTGGCGAAATTCTATGGGTGGATTATCGTCGTGCTCTGCATAATATTGTGGCTCCTTATACGCGCTTTGCGAGCTGCACGTTCTTGCTTTTCTTCTAATATATGAAGACAGGGCTGCGTATCTCTGGTTTTGTGTTCCACGACGTAGAATCAACGCTCACCTTTCTAGCACGACGCATGTTTGCGTTGCTGTCCGAGAGCAGGAGGAGCTGTGGAGTGGCGAGTGGCTCCCTCTGTTCATTCATTGCACCAATAAACGCACGCTCCTGCGGCAGTTCCGCGGGAGTTGCGCTTCCAGCGCATGAAAGAGGGGACGCTTTGTACCTTGCTGCCTCTGACATGGCCTTCGTACCCAGAGGACCCAGGATGCCCGCATTATTGTTTGGTCATGTGACTCTTCCTCAGTGAACTATTACTACTTATCTCCCACACATACCCTAATCATAATATATTGACACGTGTACTTGTTGATGTGCTTGAGCTCTTGGCTGAAGTTGGTTAGCATCATTTCCGCCTTAACCCCGTGGAGTCGAGCGATCCCTCTTGCGACGCAAATTTCACGGCCGAGTAGTAGACGTTGGTCACCCTAAATGACGCCTTCTACGTCAGTGGGTGTTCCGGTGACGACGGAAATAATAATGCTGGTCTGAGGCGGGAGGCTCGTTTCATCTTTGTGCACACTCAAGGCGTGGTGACTACGAGAGCTCTCTGGTGGTGTCGCTTGGTCTTCGGACAGCGTTATCGACTTCGACTTCAGGTCGAAGATTGCGCCGTGTTCTTTCAGAAAGTCGATGCCGAGAATTACGTCTCGTGAGCACTGTTGGATGGTTAACGAAGGTGGCAGGGTAAGTCCAGTCATGAATGGTAATTCTTGCGGTGCACATTCCAGCCGGTGTTATTAGGTGTCCTCCAGCGGTCCGAATTTCAGGGCCTTCCCATGCAGTCTTAACCTTCTTCAACTGGGCGGCGATGGATCCACTCATGATGGAGTAGTGGCTCCGTTGCCTACGGAAGTCGCCTAGCACAGGCGAATCGGCGAATGACGAGCCAGATGCTTGCATCATTCGTCAGACACACAGCCGAATCGAGAGAGACCGGCCGCGCATCTGAGCGTTGGCCTGTTGGTTCACCCGTCTGCGTTTTTCTATTCTTGGATTTAGCCTGGTTTGCTGGGCTCCAGGCGAATTCTGGCTTTCCTTCTGAACTTCGACATGGCACCGCTTCACTATTGGATTATGGCAAGGAGAGAAATTTTGTTCGACAGTCTCCGACGCTTTTCAACCAATTAGGCTTACGGCACGGCACTGAGGCTAGACTTGTGACGCAGTTAACGAAAAGCAGCGCGGCCCTCATGGCGCAGGTAATTTGAATTAATGAATCGTATTGGGAGATGTTTGCGACGCTTTCTATGAGCCCCAATACCACTTTAAGTTATTTAGGTAGTTTTAGGGCACGCTAGGCACACCGGGTGCTGTGAGACAGTTTTGCGTTTACTGAATCTTACTGCGGCAAGTTTTGGCGCTTTCTCTGGCCCCAAACATTATTGTAACTAATTTCGTTAGTTTAGGGGGTACTTTTCAAGCGCAGTGAGTGCGCCTGGCGCTGTGACGCAGTTAGCGAAAAGCAGCTAGGCCATGGTGCGCAGTTTCGCGCTTTAATGCGCTGACTAGACAATTTCCTGGCCCTATCTCTGACACACAACATTGTTGAAAATTATTTTCGGTATTTTTTTGTTACTTATGAGGCACGCTCGCCGCGCCTGTCATAACGCAACGAAAGGTAGCTCGGCCGTAGTTACAAAGTTAGTTTGGCGCGTACTGAATCTTACTGCGACGAGCTTGCGACAATTATGGCCCCGCCACAATTTAAACCTTCTTTCCGACTCACGCTCGTCGAAAACGCGACGAGCAACTGTCAAGAGTGATAACACGGGAATATGTTGCTTGCGCCGGCAGAACGCGCAAAAGATAACGCCAAGCAGCTCGAAGGCCAGGAACAAGTAACTCGAAAATCGCGCGCAGAAAAGCGAAACCGGAAGTGTGGTTGAGGTAGTAACGCCGGCGGCTTGGTGCACTGCAGTCAGTTGGGCCGCTGGGCTCTATGGGAGTGACCACTCTTGTTGTATTCATTTATCTATGGCTCCACTGTGTGGCAGTGAGATAGTCGGCGATGTCACGTGGGCGTTCACGTTGGTTCAGGCGCGGTGCGTTGAAGGCGAACCCTCGCAGTCCCGTTTCGCGGCAAGGGCATTGGCGACAGATGCACGCAGCACCTGCGCCAGATTTCACGTGGTGGTGACGGCGAAGAACGCAAAACGGTGAATGGCGAAATTAGCGGTTTACTGGCCGCACTTGTACCCACGAAAGCAAGATACACTTAAAGCAAAACGATAGCGGCGAACACTGTCGGCGATCGTCGGAAATTTAATCAGCGGGTTAAGCGCATCGGATTTGTAAACATCAGTCGTCGATAGTTCCAGATTAATCGCTGGGACCCGCGTGTCTTCCTCAAAGTTCTACGCCATTCGCGTCGCGCATACATGAAATCAGATTACACAATGTTCGGCGACAGTTAGTGGATGGAACCCTCGATAACATTGCAGAAGCTTCCGACGCATGCAGGCGCGTCCTGCGCTGTGCAATAACATTTGTTAGGCGTTGAAACTTGGTCACACGATAAAGAAGAACAAGTAACGTGTCATTATGGTTTAGTACATCATTATTGACTTACTTCGAAGGATTTTTAAGCGAAAACCTGATTTTTAGGCTGTAGCGATATATTTAATTAGACATTGCGTGACTAAGGAAAGTTACTTATAAAACGCTTCGCACTAAAAAGCCGAGACAGTGTTTTTCACGTGAACGTTGCGCAGTGCCTCTGATTCCTTGTGAGAGGAGGGAAAGGAGCGACGTTTGGGGGCGCTAGTTGACACAAAGCGAGGAAGTGTGTCTGTTGACAATAACGATCGTCACGTGGCGCCATGGTAAGGGAACAGTGCCTTCTACCTTGTCAAATAATGAGGCGATTTGAGGGATTGCTTTGTAAAACGCTCTCTAGACGGTACCTCACACCTTCAGCTGTATTGTGACAATTGTGACAGGCGCTTTGCAGAGTCCGAATGGCATCACTTCGAAATCGTAGAGCCCGTCCGAGGTGGCAAGTGCCGTTTTCTCCTTGTCACAGTCGTGGTTCAAGAACGAAGTTTTGGCTACTTTGGAAAAGTCAAAGGGATGCTGCGGAGTTTGTGAGAATGGTTGCCCGTATTTTAATCACTTATCTGATCGTAGTTCTCGAACTAGTCTTGGACATCTTCACTTCGTAAGCAAGCGAACACTGGGGGCCACGCCGACGGCTGCTGATGATCCAAACGGAAGAAGGCCGCAATGAGACGGCACCGTGACTTGTACAGGGTGGGTTTTGACAGGAGATTGCAGGAAATGGTGGAGGTGATGCGACGACACGAGCGGAATTCGAGAGAGAAGACATCGGGAACGTGAAGCATCTTCAAAGATTTCGACCCATGACGACAGAGAAGTCGCCGCTGGTGGGCATGATCACATGTACAGTTGAGGAAGATTACGCGCCAATATCGTGCCCAGATTATTATTATCTTTATTATCTTTATTATTATTATTTGTTTTTGTTTGCGGTCACCATCGCCACCCTATATTGCTTGACCGGTATGAGGCAGGCACAGCCCAGCGATCAAATGGGGAAACAAAAACTGATTCATTGCAGTTCCTAAATTTGGCGTTCATCGAACATTACGTCGAAAATTTCGGGGGGTTCATGTGGACAAGTTCAACAAAGTGTGAGCTTCTTGGATAAGGATCCGCTTTGCGGTGTTGCCGAGAATGTCCATTTCGACAAAAGCAATCCTTCCGCTGGGGTGGATCACTCGGGGGTTCATTAGGATGACGTTTACCAGCATCGCTAGGGCCAGAAACCTACGAGAAACGACTCTATCAGTGACAAGTTCAAGTTTATTGTTGTTAATCGCACGTACTTACCTAAACGGGCATAGAAGTCTTATGGAGCATGAGGGGGTCCCAAAGTAGAAACTTTCAGGGGACCTCCTAACATCAGGGCATACTTAAGGGTATCCATAGAGCATGCAGTGATGATACGAGCATGAAATGGTGAAGCGAAAATGTCGAGCATAAAACTAAATCTGATGGCCAAGAATGTTGCAGAATTTCGCCAATTCCTCCAAATTTTGTTTTTTTCTTGCAGCTGTATTGTGCGTAAATGCGGATAAGAAAAAGTCGTTCTCGGGGTAGCTTGACCATTGCTCGTAGTACGTTAGTGTGCCAGCACGAATTGATAAGACAAATGAAGACATGTAAAACAATAAAGGCGCGAATCTGCGCACGTCGCGCATGTGACTTTCTTGTCCTGCTGTAACACTCCATTTTCAAGAACAGTACATGTAACATACTGATATTCGCGTGGAGTTTATATCATATCTGCGGCCATCAAAGCACTGTGACGGTCAGTATATGTGGGCTTGGTTCAGGAAAGAGGAAATTCATATATTAAAAACTAACGTTTTTTCGACTTCTTGCATTCCGCCTTCTTTTTGCACATATGTCCATGAAAAAGATGTCCAGTATTTACATCACCAAGGTGGAGTTCAAAACCATGGAAAAGAAAAGGTGTTAAAATATCTGCAGAGCCCCTTGCTTCTTTCTTTTTTGTTTCGAATAATGAAAATATGAGTCTCACTTTAGAAAAAAAGATATGCAAAATTCTTGCGTACTCAATACGCTTTTCTTTTCTAAAGTGGGATTTGCATCAGTAGGAACATTAACATATTTGAGGATGTGCTAACACAATTGGGAGATCTAACTACGAGTGGTGAACATAGATGTCCAGCTAGGTTGTTTCCTTAGCATTTTTGTTCACTACGCTGACACGAGTGTTTGTCCTTAGGGGGTGTTCATACAAACACATGCTCAAGCATAGCAAGTGTCAGAAGACCCCTGTACTCCGCTTCGTCCGTAACATGCAGCACTGTGGAGGAAAGCAAGACTTCTTTCAGTATAGCTAGGTTCGCACCAAGAAATAGTTGGCTGTTTTCACCAAGAATTATCCGAAATTGTTCTGTATTTACGCACAGTAATAACTTCATCAGGTTTTAAACCACAAAAATAGACAAAGCGTGTTACACGGTTGGAAACACGTTGTTTCGGATTACTTTGCTTTGCGTTGTTTTATTTTTCAGGCTTTCCATTTCCATACTGCAGCCTCACGCCCAGGCTCAAGTTTACGAAACGCGCGGAGTTTTACATTTTGATTACCGAACATCTTACGTAGCTTCAACAGCGTGGCAGACTAAGTAGGAAACAGGTGGTGGTAACAACTTTATTGACACTCTGCTCAGTTATGATCTGGCAGGCCCGAATCCTAGGATGGCCCCTCACGAGGAGCCACCCTTTCGGCCCAGGCAACGAGGGCTTTTTGTAGTTTCTCATCCGGCGTTCTGAGCAGCTCCTCCCACGCCTGTTGTGAGGGAGCTGGTAGGAGCGACCTTGGAGGGGGTAAGCCCTCGAACCCCCAAAGAATGTGATTTTGGGTAGCCAATGTTTGATTTGTGCAGTTTTTACATATTGGGCTCCATTTCCCGTTGGTAATTATGGCCAGCCAATGTGGGCTGGGGAATGACTTAGTTTGGATTCGACGCAGGATCGAGGCTTGCGCTCCCGGGAGGCTTGCGTTTGGAGGTGGGTAGATTCGCCTTTTTTGCTTGTAGTAGTTTGTTATCTCGTGTTATGTCGTCGGTGCCTCATCCATGGGATCAGAGTCTGAGGGGCACAACTCCCGGTTGATTAGACCTAGGGCTACCCAGTGCGCCTCCTCATTCCCTTGATTCCCCGAATGGGCAGGGACCCATACGAGTGCAATAGTCTTTTCATTTGTAAAGTCCCGTAGGACTCGCGCTGCACAGACGCCTATGCTGCCTCTCGAAAAGTTTATTGCCCTTTTGGAGTCGCTTATAATAATTTGCATGGGCTGCTGAGCACGAGGTCGCGGGATCGAATCCCGGCCACGGCGGCCGCATTTCGATGGGGGCGAAATGCGAAAACACCCGTGTGGTTAGATTTAGGTGCACGTTAAATAACTCCAGGTGGTCAAAATTTCTGGAGTCCTCCACTACGGCGTGCCTCATAATAATAAAGTGGTTTTGGCACGTAAAACCCCAAATATTATTATTATTATTATTATAATTTGCACGAAGGGATTCATGATGGCAAAAGCAATGGCTGTCAGTATGATCCTTAGCGCGTTCGGGCCGTCTGTAGAAACGCAGCTGTGGCATTTCGATACGAGCGGAATTAAAAAAAAATGCGCGTGATTTCTGTGTGCTTTAAACACTATGAATGACTCTGGAGGCCTTGACTAAAGTCCCTTCGAAGGCAAGACGCATATCTCTCAGTTGTCAAACCATGTCAGTCTTTACCGTACGTTATCAACTTATCAAGGCCTTTTCGTCTCGCCATCTGGCGTAAATTCGCACATGCTGTATTTTTATACGTGTTAACAGCAGTATTTTAGTATTACTGTTCTAACATTTACCGCCATGCCTCAAGCGCATTCATGCATAATGTATTGTGTAGGGCGCGACAAGAATGATTACAGAAAACGTGATCAGCAGCAAACAAAGCGTGTCGGATACCTGCAGGCTTCTCTGTGTTAATGCACTGCTGCGTCTTGTGATAGCATTTCTTACCAGCTAAACACCAGCGGGTAGCTACGGTGGGACGAAATCGCAGTAGCCTTTCAAGTCCTGTTTTTGTAAACAGCGGTTCGATCATCTTTGTCCGTGTGAATTTGACCAGCAGTTGTGGAATGAAGATGTATGTAGTTGTAACATATGTAAATGACGGGGGCTTGTCGAAACTTGTTCGACAAGGGAACTTTTCTGAGGAACATCTCGACGAGGAATCTTGTCGAAATATCAGCCTCAGGCACAGACGTTTCTTGAACGACAGCTACGGATCACTTCATGTCTACAGTTCGGGAGACTGTTTTGTTTCGATCTACGTGATAGTGATGCTCATGCTCGAAGAGCTTGCGCAGATGCAAACCTTCGTGCGTTGACCATGCCTACAACAGGTGCGAATTCAGTCCATGACTGGGACCTGGGGTCGGGTTCTTGATGACTCTCTATCTGCAGGACCTCCTTCTGTATGTAACTATGTGTAATGACATCATATATAGAATAATATAGCCGCTGCCATGACACGCACTGGCTATGATGTTTACTGGTGTTCTGCTGAGGAGCAAGAGGTCGCGGTTTCGGCTTCCGGCTTTGGCGACGATATTTCGGTGGAGGCGGTGTGCAATAAAATCCCATGCACTCTGCATTTGGTGCAAAGCGCAGGAGTGCAAGTAGTCAAAATGGATCCGGAGCCCTCTACCACGACGCCTCTGAGAGCCCTAGTATGGGTTTGAGAGTTTGAAAGTTTATTTAACGAAACGTTGACCGATATTGCTCTATCAAAGGAGAATAATAAACTTGATTCTGATACTGCGTAACCGGCCTCGATGGTCAGACTCGGGAAAGGCACGCCTTCTACGCACAGTGTGCAAGCCGTCGCCCTCGTAGAAAGGCCCACAATGGTGATTGCCGTGCCGTTGTGCAGAGTGCTGTGCAGGTTGCAGTACTCCTTCTACAGCAGAAACTCTAACAGGGCGGCTGCCTTTTGAATAGCCGCCAAACGAAAGCACCGCCACACTCGCAGGTCAGTGCCTGCGAGTGTGGCGGTGCTTTCGTTTAGATTGATAGTTTACCTGAGACTGTGCTGTCCAAGCACGCACGATGCACAACGCGCCTCTGTGTTCTTGCTTCAATCATCTCTCTTCGCAAAATGGTCAAGATGCATTTTGTCTTGTTTACGACTTCACACTCCTGCTACACTGTAGCCCGTACAATGCCCAATATAATTTCTGTTCAATTTCTGCTGATGACGAGGTGCGTATAAATTAGGCCATAAAGGTATGCTAGACCTGCTAATGGAACTGGAAAGAATTATATGGCAATATAACTAATTTACTTATGTAATAGCCATAGGAGATGGATATGCACGACATCATTATCAATGTCTGAAAAGGATCAGTTTTATCAACTGCTTGCGAAAGTTTGATCCCGTAATTTTGTCAGTCGGTGTCTTTCCGAGTGATGCGTTGTAACCTTAATGTACAATGAGAGTACGCTCAGTTGCATGACGCATGCAATGGTTCGATTTAGCGGCTGACTCAAACGTGTGCTCATGTGGCTCGACATATAGCTTTTGAACGCATCCAGAAAGTTCCCCATAACAGAAACCATCAAGGAATCAGCGGTATTCCCCTTCTTTCGATCTTACGGTGCTGTGGGTGAAACGTTTTTCTTTTCGGGACGGCCTGTGCGGTTTACTGTGCAGCCGGTAGGCTTTGTTTTGAAGGAAAAAATAAACGCTGGCAGCAAGCAAGTGGGTGCTGGCCCGCCCTTCGGGACAAGGCCAGCGACTTCCGGCGACTTCACGCCCGCGCGCTCGAAGCGTGATCCAGCAATTGTTTAGCAGAGGTCGGTAGCAGTCGCTTCTAGCATTGCTCACCATTCGTTATCGTACGCAAATAATAATATTAATATTTGGGGTTTTACGTGCCAAAACCACTTTCTGATTATGAGGCACGCCGTAGTGGAGGACTCCGGAAATTTTGACCACCTGGGGTTCTTTAACGTGCACCTAAATCTAAGCACACGGGTGTTTTCGCAATTCGCTCCTATCGAAATGCGGCCGCCGTGGCCGGGATTTGATCCCGCGACCTCGTGCTCAGCAGCCCAACACCATAGCCACTGAGCAACCACGGCGGGTGTCGTACGCAAATGGATGAGCGTGCTACATTGTCAAATTGCCGCGATTACCGCCGATTTATCCAGAGTGAACGATAGCACCCTTCGTGGGCCTAATTTCTGTCATTCGTACCTAAGGCCAGCAGCCGAACGTGATCTCTATGTCACTTCCGTTGTGTTGTATATTTTCTTCGTTACAAACTCAGGTGTATATGGATAGATCGATGACATGTTTACGAGATAGAACAGCTCTTTGATCTGGTTCGGTCGTCAAGCAGAGTAAAAGGCTGGATATGATTGGTTTTGGTGTCAGCCATCATAGAAGGTAGGCGACGCCATGCCAGAGTTAGACAGGGAGCGCGGCGAACTAATGTTCCGCTATACCAGCTTTGTTAAGCAATATACAGGTAGGACTGTAATTTAGCCCTCCACTCCCTCGCACCGCGCGCAGTCTGCGACTTCTTGCAACGCCAACAACACCACCGGCTCAGCAAGCAAGGTAAATATACTGGTAGCGAAGCTTCCATAGAAGTCCATACGTCCAAACATGCACTTTGATAGGCGGTTCATGGGCCTTAGCCACATCTGCGTGATGAAGGAACACTTCCGGTGCAACAAAAAAGAATGTGACGTCATATCCGCTAAAAACAGTAGGGACGTTGCTTTTGTTGTCAAAGGTGGCAAATTTGTTGTGGCCTGGGCTTAAAAGTGTATCTTTAAAGGCCTCGCAATTCCGACTTGATCGACGTCTCGAGCTTCCGAGCTTTTAGCGCTTCAACTGATGCAGCAATACGTCAGGCCTACAGGTGTCGAAATCTCACACCATGCGCAGTGTACCGTTTTTTTTTTTTGCTGGCAAGGAAAGCTTTAGGTGTTGACTGCCAGTCGCATCGTCGGACGGCAAGCGCATCGGCCAGCACAGCCGCACGAAGGTGGCTAAACAATTATCTGGTGGTCGTAACTCACTACTTTTCACTGAACATGCTGAAAAATGATGAAACACAGCTCGGAAAATCCACGCCACCAGGATTCATATAAACGTTCATAGCCGAAAGAACAAAATGTGCGAGGGGGCCAGATTAGATGAACCTTACGAGCAGGCCTTTCTGCACACTTCTAGAGTTGCATTGTACTAAGGCGGTGTGGACATTTATGTCGGGCACTGAAAAATTTAAATTTGATGTTAATCATCCAATAAAAGAGAGGTGTCTGATTTCCTAGTCGTTCGTACATAACATTTGTTATCAACTTCGTTTTCTTTGAATGAAAGCAAACTGTATTGTCTTATTTAAAAAAAGGCTTTTTCTTTACAATATTTCTTTCCTCGTCACAAATTCGGGCTTTCAGTACTGCACAATCTTATTTTCTGTCGGTACGTTAAGATAGAGGAAGGAAGACAAAGAGCGAAAGCGCTTCACGAGGTTCATGCCCCTTTTTTATCAGGCAGCGGTAAGTAGTGACTGACATTCTCGCTGGAACAAAAGAAATGCAGTTGAGCTTGCGCTGTAAACAGTAATAGTGAAGAAAAAAAAGGAACTGCAAGCGCAGTAACAGAAAGCCTAGCTAGCAGAAGAACCAGTTTTCAGCGGCGCATACTGCAATTTCGCGTATTATCTTTCACTGCTCAATTTAAGGTACATGTGTCGAGATTCTGGCTTGAGTGGGAATCGGCGTGATAACACATATAAGCGCATACGCTTCTCTAACGCGTTTGGCTATGGGCAGACATTGGCGGGGCGTGCGGAGCTAAAACGAATGCTGAAGCAGGCGTGCGCTTGTAATAATGTAGAAATTTCCGGCCATATAATGGTGTCATCATATTTCACCTATGGATGATGAACATCATTTATTGGCATGCCTTTTTAATCAGGGCACTTACAAATAGTCACTCAGCCTGCTTGAGTTAATCAGGTATGCTTAGATGCTTCTAATAGTACCATTTTTGTATACTTCTTCATAATCTTCGTATACATCTTCTTAAACTTCTATACCTATTACGGCGACTAATGCCTGTAATGAAATTGGTCGTATGAAGCTCTTCCCTGCTTTTTTTTTTCTACAGATAATAAACCGTCGCCTGCTTATCTCAGCTGCTCACCCCCTGATGCCTTTGTCCTCTATAAATCCAAGCGCTTCAAGAAGGTGTACGTTACCAGCGGGTTTCAATGGTTGAACCCCTTCACGTTCCATTAGGATGTGCTGAGTGGTTTCTGGATTTTCGCTCCAGCCTACAGATGCCTTATATTATCTCGAATGTGTTCTTGTTTTTGGGCAAGCAACCCGAGCCTAAAATAGCAAGAAACTACTCTATGTTATCATACATATTGTTACGTGTAGCTGAAGCCGAATGCTATTTACAATTTATTTACAGGGAAGCTCACGGAGGCCAAAATGGCGACGGTATATCAAGGCGGCACTCACGTCGGCTTCTTCCTCCTCAGCGCAGCCACACTGTGGCGGCTGTTCTGTAGCATCACCGCCAGCTGTAGAAGCACCGTCCCGGTGCTTATTCTACACATCCGCGGTGAAATGTGTGTGGTATGGCTTTAGTCTCGCCACGTGAACGATGTCACTTGCAGCTGATGATGACGCTAAGAGGCCGGCGTGGATGATTTCATACGTGACATCGGTCACTTGCCGCACCACACGGTATGGGCCAGTGTAGCGCGACAGCAGCTTTTTGGAAAGGCCCACATGTCGAATGGGTGACCAGAGAAGCACCGCAGAACCCGGACAAGAGTGCACCTCGCGATGGAGGCAATCATAGAGGCGTCTCTGATGCTCCTCTGAGGCCTCGAGACGGGTGCGGGCGAGCTGGCGCGCATGCTCGGCGTGTGCGATCGCGTCGCGGGCGTATTCAGTGGCTAAACATGTGGCCGAGGGCAGCAAAGTGTTGAAGGGCAGCGCGGTTTCTCGGCGATATAGGAGATAGAATGTGAATAGCCGGTGGTGTCGTGACGTGATGAATTATACGCGAACGTCACATATGCTAAGTGAAGATCCCAGTCGTGGTGGTCGGTCGCAACGTACTTGTAAATCATGTCGGTGATGGTCCGGTTTAGGCGCTCCGTGAGGTTGTTGGTGTGTGGGTGGTAGGAAGTGCTGAAATTGCGCTTTCTCGAGCAAGAGCGGGGGATGTCCTCGAAGACTGCCGAGAGAAAGCTACGGCCCCGGTCAGTGAGTCATTGGCGCGGAGCACCGTACACTGAAATGATGTCATACAGATGAAAATCAGCAACGTCAGTAGCACAACTTGTCGTGAGGGCACTGGTGATTGCGTATCGCGTAGCATAATCAGTAGCGACGGCGACCCATTTATTTCCGGAGCCCGAGAGAGGAAATGGACCAAGAAGGTCTAGACCAACACGGAAAAAGGGTTCATGTGGGATATCGATCGGCAGGAGACATCCAGCTGGAGATGTGGAGGGCTTCTTCCGTCGCTGACATGGCTCACAAGTGG
This sequence comes from Dermacentor variabilis, assembly GCF_050947875.1. Lineage (NCBI taxonomy): Eukaryota > Metazoa > Arthropoda > Arachnida > Ixodida > Ixodidae > Dermacentor > Dermacentor variabilis. The sequence continues at coordinate 78,814,532 of NC_134576.1, read as the reverse complement.
CAACGTAGTGCCGCACAGAGAGGTGAGACCCGGCAAAAAAATCAACGGCGTACGCGGTCGTATGTGCGCGAGACGCCCAAGTGTCCAGCCAAGGGAGCGTCATGAAGTTGCTGGAGGACAGTCGAACGCAGGTGCGATCGAATGACGAGCAGAAGGTCAGGGCCGTGTGGATCAAAATTGCGGCGGTTTAATGCCCCCTCCTTATGGAGAAACATCCGGAGAGAAGCGCCGCCAGGCGCTTACTCCAGACGGTCGATGAGGGCTCGTAATGAAGGATCGCGGCGATGCTCGTTGCCGATTTGAAGCAACTGGGACACAGAGAAAACGCGAGCGATGGCGTCCGCATAAGCCGGTTCGTCGGCGGGGTAGCGGGACAAACAATCGGCATCCTGGTGCAAGCGTCGCGTCTTATATACCACAAAGAAGGTATATTCTTGCCGGCGTAACGCACAGCGAGCGAGCCGTCCCGTGGGGTCCTTGAACGAGGATAGCCAGCAGAGAGCGTGGCGATCAGTGATGACACAGAAGGGGCGTCCGTACAAGTATGGACGAAACTTCGCAACAGCCCACACAAGAGCGAGGCACACGCGCTCTGTGATTGAACAATTGCGCTCGGCGGGTGATAGAAGTCGGCTAGCATAGGCTATAACGCGAGAATGTCCACGCTGGCGTTGTGCTAACACTGCTCCTATGCCATGGCCACTGGCATTAGCTCGAACTTCCGTTGAGGTAGACGGGTCAAAGTGGGCCAAAATTGGAGGCGTGGTAAGGAGAGTAGTGAGCTGCGAAAAAGATGTGGCATGGTCAGGACCCCCAAAAAAGGGGCGTCTTTCTTCAAGAGGTCGGTAAGGGGACGTGCGACGGCCGCAAAATCATTCACAAAGCGTCGAAAATAAGAGCACAGCCCTACGAAACTGCCAACAACCTTGGCAGACTTCAGAACAGCAAAATTCATAACGGCGCAAATTTTGCACGGATCGGGTCGCACTCCTCCGGCATCCACGAGGTGTCCAAATACTGCGATTTGGCGGCGAGCGAAGTGACATTTTGATGAGTTCAACTGGAGACCGGCGCGGCGGAACACGTCAAGAATCGCTAAAAGACGGTCTAGGTGCGTGTCGAATGTGGGCGAATAAACGATGACGTCGTCCAGATAGCACAAACAGGTGGACCACTTGGACCCCTGAAGCAGAGTCCATCATTCGTTCGAAGGTGGCGGGCGCGTTACAGAGACCGAAAGGCATCACCTTGAACTGATAAAGGCCGTCACGGGTAACAAATGCAGTCTTCTCTCGGTTCATGTCGTCGACGGTTATCTGCCAGTAGCAGGACCGTAAGTCGATAGAAGAAAAATAGGTGGCATCGTACAGGCAGTCTAGAGCGTCATTAATACGTGGCAAACTGTACACGTCCTTCTTTTGTGATTTTATTCAGGTTGCCATAATCTACAGAAAAGCGCCACGTTTCATCCTTCTTTTTGACAACTACGACGGGAGATGCCCAGGGACTACAGGAAGGCTCGATAATGTCCTTTGCAAGCATCTTTTTGACTTCCTGTTGGATAACAGCTCGTTCTGATGCAGAAGCACGATATGGATGTTGATGAATAGGGTTCGCACTGCCAGTATTTATGCGATTGGTCACGATTGACGTTTGACCTGAGGGCCGATTGACAAAGTCAAAAATGTCGCGACAACCTTCAAGAACGTGGCAAAGAGCTTCAGCTTGAGCATGTGTAAGGTCAGCGGAAACCATCTTCTCAATGTCGACATCAGTACCGTGCGATAACGTCCCGGTATGGGCTGAGCTGTAAGGATATTCCCCTGTGAATGGCTCAACCCCATCATCCTGCAAAGCGCTAATTATAGCCAATGAGATCCCCTGCGGCAGAACTTTCGCGGTTGGCGCGAAATTGACAAGGGCAAGGCAGGTGTGGTTGCCAGTAATTTTCAACACAGTGTGCGACACGGTAAGACCAAGTGTAAGCTTAACGGCCGGAATTGGTGCGGCCACGTAATTGCTGTCAGGTACAGCTAGTGAGGACAACAAGTCGACGTGTGTCACAGAGTGAGACGGTAGGCGAATAAAATCCATGTAGCTCAAATGGCTTGGAGGCGGGTCCACAAGGTGGGCAAGAAGAGGCAAGTCAAGGCGAAGTGAGCCGGCCGAACAGACAATGAGGGCAGAATGATTGGCAAGAAAATCCAGACCGAGAATGAGTTCGTGAGGGCAATGCTCGATGACGGTGAACAGAACGACGGTGTGTCTCTCATCAATGGTGAGTCAGGCAGAACACATGCCAACAATACGACAGTCCCTCCCTCGGCGACTTGTACAACTCGGTTCGGGGCAGGCGTCAGAACATTCTTGAGCCGACGGCGAAGAGCAGCACTCATAATTGACACATGGGCCCCGGGGTCGATCAACGCGCACACAGGAACATTGTCAAAGAGAACGTCCAAAATATTCTTGTTCGTGGGTAAGGTGAAGCGAGGATTTCGTGCCAATGTCGTCATTGCAGCTTTACCTCCAGAAACTGCACTGTCTAGTTGTCCGGTCGGGGGTGCGGCGAGTAGATCGGAGAAGGAGCACGGCGTGCCGGGGGCGAGCGAGATTCGCGGCGGGAGGGAGAAGGCGAGCGGTAGTAGCGGGGTCGTGTGAAAGTGTTCCAGGGTCAGATGATGGGGCGGGCATAGAAGGAGCGAAGGAAACGGACGCTCTAGAGAGGCGAGGGTGGTAATCAGGAGAATAGCGCGTCGGAGAAGTCCAGCGGCTGCGGCAGTGGCGAGCGACATGTCCACTGCGTCGGCAGTTAAAACAGATCGGCTTGTAATCCACGGTTCGCCATTCGGAGGGGTTGCGCTGTCCATGAAAGGAGTAAGAAGAGCGGGGTGGGGACGTGCGTGGAGAAAGAGGTTCCGAGCGTACGGAACGAACGAATTGCAGGCCGACGTTGGACAACTCTTGACGGACGGCGGCCTGGATCAATGAGATTGTCACCGGAGAATGATCAGGTAACGGGAATGAAGGGGCCGCTGGTTGTGTCGCTTCGACCTCACGACGAATGATGCGGGTCAAGTTGTCACTTCGCGACGGCTGACGGAAGAGGTCGTCGCAGGATAGCGTAGCAGCTGGGTTCGGAAGTCGCGTGATGTGCTGGGATACCCGGCGGCTTTTAGCATGCTCGAGACGGCGGCACTCCTTGAGGATGGTATCGATGCTGGTGACGTTCGTAAACACCAGTAAATTGAAGGCGTCGACAGCAATGCCTTTGAGGACGTGATTAACCTTATCGTCCTCACACATGTTCGGGTCAGCCTTGGCACAAAGGGTCCAGACGTCTTGAATGTACGACACGTAGGACTCGGTCGGCGTCTGCATACGTGTGGCAAGGGCTTTCGTGGCGTTGACTTGTCGACCAAACGGATTGCCAAAAAGGTCGCGGAGCTTGTCTTTGAAGACGTCACAGCTCGAGATCTCCTCTTATGTGTCTGGAACCACGCCAGTGGAGCTCCGTCGAGGTAGAAAAGAACGTTGGCAAGCATAATAGTCGGATCCCACCTGTGACTGGCGATGACACGTTCGTATAAGCGGAGCCAGTCGTCAACATCAGGACTGCCAAGTCCGTTGAAAAACACAAGGATCCGGAGGTGGGGAAACGGCGACGTAGGTCGGCGCTGCAAGGCGGAGACGCTTGCGTAGATGAAGCTCCGCCAGCAGGAGCGGAGGTTGCATTGTCGCCGTTGCGACCGCTGCGAAGCTCCATGAAGGGTACGGGGAACGTCCACCTCCACCAAATTAACGTTACGTGTAGCTGAAGCCCAATGCTATTTACAATTTATTTACAGGGAAGCTAACGGAGGCCAAAATGGCGAAGCTATATTAAGCGGGCACACACATCATCTTCTTCCTCCTCAGTGCAGCCACACTGTGGCGGCTGTTCTGTAGCAATATTTTCCCCTCTAATTACTTTCTTCTCAATCCTATAAACATTCATAGTCATTTCTGTTTCCATTTCTTGCATCCGACTCACTGTCTCTGTTTCTCTCACTTTCTTTTTGATGACTCCTGCTTGTCTTTCAATTACCCTGTACTTAGTTGGGAACTTCCTTGACCTCTTGCTCTAACCTGTGTCCACGCTTTTCAGGTTCAGATACTTGTGAACTTTACTCACTCATATATTTTTATTCATGTCCGTGAGTCTTTCTTTTAAACTAATTTTACTCTGAGTGTCTCTGACTTCAAAAGAGGCTCAACGCATGTCATCCTGGACTGCTTCATTTGTGGTTTTACCGTAGGCTCCCAAACGCCTACCGATCATTGCTTCAATTTCAATCCCGAGAATATAAGCACAGAATGACATCAACGAACATTAGTGCTGGCAGCATTAGTCCTGTAAAGATTCCTCGCACCTCCTCGTATTTATTATAGGACACAATTTTTCTATGTTCAAGTGGTGCTGCATTTCGTTTCACAATTATTTCCAGATTATCTTGGTATGTGCTTCAATAACTATTTCCTTCGTTTATGTATACGCAAATGTATATATATCATATCGAAATTCATTTTGCAGCCATACATTAGGTAGGCCGCGCAGAAAAAAAGCCAAAATGCTCAAAAAGCCAAGAAGCTTTTGTTATGTTCATGCGATGCGGTAATGAGTTAATTCGAAACCATGTTTTTAGCTTACCTAATGCTGAATTTGCGCAAGTCACAAGTTGGCTGCAGCTTGCAAACGTAAACAATAAACTGGTATCATCGGCATAAAATATATATTTGACTGGTAAGGTAATGTTTGTTACGTGGTTATTATGTGTATTAACAAGTGGGGTGCCTCAGGGAAGCACTCTGGGGGTGTTGTTATTAATAATTTCGAATTTGATGTATGGTTTCTTGTTACGACCACTTGGCATCGATACACCAGACAGCTCTTTATTGCGCTTGAAGATATGCCTGTAAAGCATAGCTTACGAGCTATTCTATTAGTTTTTCGGGGTTTGTACAATCCAATACCTTGAAGAAGACGATGAACGCCCCTAGTATTACTAAATTCTGTTGATATGCGTCAAGTAGTAAGTCTTTTTGTGTTAAAAGTGCCATTTACGTTGAGTATACTTTCAAAAAGCAAAACTGCTCGTTGGTAAGGATGTCATATTTTCCACATTCCAAAGTTAATCAATTTTGTCAGTGCACATTGAAAAGACTGGTAGGATTGATGATGTCCCGTAATTTCACAATAGGTTCTGATCACCGCCTTTAAAAATAACTTACTTTCGCTACTTGCTTTGTTTTTGGAAATACACCATCTAAACATGCAAATTTTATACTAGCCTTAATACCCCAGATATATTATTAATATCATATGTAACAGGGCCAGTTCGGAAGGCATAAAATCAGTGCTTCTGCTGTTTCGAAAAGTATAGAATGCATTAAATATCTCCTTAGCACTGGTTTGTTTTGGAAGTTGAATGACAAGATTGTTAGATGTAAGATGGTATAAGCTAGCAGGATGATGAGGGCTGTTTGATAGAGAAGTAATCATTAAACGAATTTGCTAATAAAGAACTCGCATTAGGGTGCCATTTAGAATTATTTTTTGAGAGTGTTGCCCATTCAAATTTACTCTCCCTAGTACGCCGTTTAGCTTTTCCAAGACGAGATTGTTACGTTTCGTTGTGTATGGATTGAATACATTGTGCATATAATTGTTTTTAGCCTCTCTAAGACGGTGTGTTAACTTATTGGTGAAAGATGTGAAATTGTAGAAGTCAACTGAATCTCTTGTTTGTAAAAATTTCCTAAAGCCTTTCTTTTCGTTTGAGACAAAATGCTCGTTGCGATCCCAGGTTTCCCGTTTTTTCTGTTGCGCATTTATGTTTTATTTGCAAATCTCTCATTAGGAGGATTTAAATTGATGTAAAATGAGTTATAGACTCGGTGGGCTTGGCCAACGCATCTCAATGGAGCCATCTAACCCATTAATACTTACGATGCAGGCGATAGTCCGGGTGTTCGCCCGTCTCCTACTGTTGACCTCGGTGCGCATCCCTGCCGGTGCATCACAGGAGTGCGCACTGCCGTGCTCCGAAGCGGTGTCATGATGCTACCAGCTGCCTCTCGTCGACTATGCGCCTCGGATGACGGTGCCGCTAGCACAACAGTGGCCACCGAAACCAAATGCGTCATGAACTGTCACATCATCATCGACGTCAACATCGGACATAAAAGCGCTCCCGCCATAGACAGCACTTCGTGGGCTGCGTGACTGCACGTCAACACAGGCATGTAATCCGTCAATCTTTACGGCGCAGACGATTGTCCGGGTGTTTACCCGTCTCTTCCTCTAGACGTCGGCGCGCATCTCTGCCGATGCTTCACCAGAGTGCGCACTGCGGTGCTCCGAAGTGGTGTCATGATGCTACCAGCTGCCACTCGTCGGCTATGCGCGTCGGATGACGGTGCCGCTAGGGGAACAGTGGCCACCGAAACCAAATGCGGCATCGATTGCCGCATCATCATCGACGTCAACATCGGACATAAAAGCGCTCCCGACATCGACAGCACTTCGTGGGCTCCGTGACTGCTCCTCAACGCAGGCATGTAATCCGTCAATATTTACGGCGCAGACGATTGTCCGGGTGTTTACCCGTCTCTTCCTCTAGACGTCGGCGCGCATTTCTGCCGAATCGTCACCAGAGTGCGCACTGCGGTGCTGCGAAGTGGTGTCATGATGCTATCAGCCGCCACTCATCGACTATCCGCCTCAGATGGCGGTGCCGCGAGGGGAAAAGTGGCCGCCGATACCAAAAGCGTCATGAATACCCACATCATGATCGACGTCAACATCGGACATAAAAGCGATCCCGGCATCGATTACACTTCGTGGGCTCGGTGACTGCATCTCAATTCACCCATCTTACCCGTTAATCTTTACGGTGAAGGCGATAGTCCGGGTGTTTGTCCATCTCGTACTGTTGACCTCGGCGCGCATCTCTGCCAATGCGTCATTGGAGAGCGAACTTGTGGGCTCCGAAGCGGTTTCAGGGCCCTACCACCTGCCACTCGTCCACTATCGCCCTCGGACAACCGTGCCGATAGGGGAAAAGAGGCCAATGAAACAAAACGCGTCATGGATGGCCACATCATTACCGACGTCAACATCCGGTATAATAGCGCTCACGGCATCGACACCACTTCGTCGCCGCGGTGACTGCACATCAATGCAGCCATCTAACCCTTAAATATTTACGACGCAAACGATAGTCCGGGTGTTTGGTCGTCTCCTACAGTTGGCCGCAGCGCGCATTCCTGCCGGTTCGTCACCGTAGTGCACTACCGTGGTCCGTAGTGGTGTCATGATGGTGCCAGCTGCCACTCGTCGACTATCCGCTTCGGATGACCGACTGGCTAGGTGAACAGTGGCCACCGAAACCAAGGGTGTCATGCATGACCAAATCATCATCGACGTCAACATCGGACTTAAAAGCGCTCCCGGCATCTACAGCACTTGATGGGCTCGGTGGATGGACCTCAACGCAGCCATCTACCGCATTAATCTTTAGGATGCAGACGATAGCACGGGTGTTTGCCCGTAACCTACTGTTGACCTCGGCGAGCATCCCTGCCGGTGCGTCACCGCAGTGTGCACTACCGTGCTCCGAAGCGCTGCCATGATGCTGCCAGCTGCCACTCGTCGACTATCCGCCTGGGATGACCGTGCCGCTAGCGGAACCGTGGACACTGAAACCAAAGTCATCATCGACGGGCACATCATCATCGAGGTCAACATCAGACATAAAAGCGATCCCGGCATCGATAACACTTTGTGGGCTCGATGACTGCATCTCAATGTAGCCGTTTAACCCGTTGGTCTTTACGATGCAGGGGAGAGTCCAAGTGTTTGCCCGTCTCCTACAGTTGACGTCGGCGCGCATGTCTGCCGGTGCGCCACCGGAGTGCGATCTTGTGGGCTCCGAAGCGGTGTCAGGATCCTACTAGCTACCACTCGTCCACTATCCACCTCGTATGACCGTGCCGCTAGGGGAACAGTGGCCACCGAAACAAAACGCGTCATGGATGGCGACATCATTATCGACGTCAACATCCGGTATAATAGCGCTCCCAGCATGGACAGCACTTCGTGGGCTCGGTGAATGGACCTCAACTCAGCCATCGAACACATTAATCTTGAGGATGCCGGCGATAGCACGGGTATTTGCCCTTTTCCTACTGTTGACCACGGCGCGCATCTTTGCAGGTGCGTCACCCCAGCGTGCACTACCGTGCTCCGAAGGGCTGTCATGATTCTACCAGCTGCAACTCGTTAACTATCTGCTTCGGGTGACCTTGACGCTAGGGGATCAGCGGACACTGATGCCAAAGGCGTCATGGACGGCCACATCATCATCGACGTCAGCATAGAACATAAAATGCCCCCGGCATCGACAGCACTTCGTGGGCTCGGTGACTGTGCCTCAACGCAGCCATCTAACCCTTTATTCTTTACGATACATACGCTAGTCCGCGTGTTTGCCCGTCTCCTACTGTTGACCTCGGCGCGCATCTCTGAAGATGCGTCACCAGAGTGCGTACTTGTTGGCTCCGAAGCAGAGTCATAATGCTACCAGCTGCCACCCGTCGACTATCCTCCTGGATGACCGCGCTGCTAGGAGAACAGTGGCCACCGAAACCAAAGGCGTCATGGACGGCCACATCAACGTCGACGTCAACATCGGACGCAAAGGTGCTCCCGGTATCGAGAGCACTTCGTCGGCTCGGTGACTGCACCTCAATGCAGCCATCTAACCCGTTAGTCTTTACGACGCAGATGAAAGTTCGCGTGTTTGGCCGTCTCCTACTATTGACCTCGGCGCGCATCTCTGCCGTAGTGTAACTGGAGTGGGCACTGCAATGCTCCGAAGGTGTGTCAGGATGTTAGCTGCTGCCAATCGTCGACTATCCACCTCGGATGGCGGTGCCGCTAGGGGAACAGTGGCAACCGATATCAATGCCATCATGCGCGAACACATCATCATCGACGTCAACATCGGACATAAAAGCACTCCCGGCATCGACTGCACTCTGTGGGATCGGTGACTGCACCTCAATGCAGCCATCTCACTTCTTGACCTTTACGATGCAGACGATAGTGCAGGTGTTTGCCCGGCTCCTACTGTTGACCTCGGCGCACATCCCTGCCGGAGCGTCACCCCAGTGTGCACTACCATGCTCCGCAGCGCTGTCATGAATCTACCAGCTGCCACTCGTCCACTATCCGCCTCAGATGACCGTGCAGCAGTGGGAATAGTGGCCACCGAAACAAAAACCGTCATGGACGGCCACATCATTATCGACGTGAACATCGCACACAAAAGTGCCCCCGGCATCGACAGCACTTCGTCGCCTCGGTGACTGCACATCAATGCAGCAATCTAACCCGTAAATATTTACGACGCAGACGAGAGTCCGGGTGTTTGGTCGTCTCCTACTGTTGGCCTCCGCGCCCAACCTTGCCGGTGCGTCACCGCAGTGTGCACTACCGTGCTCCGAAGGGCTGTCATGGTGCTAACAGCTGCCACTCGTTAACTATGCGCTTCGGGAGACCTTGCCGCTAGGGGAGCAGTGGCCACCGATACGAAAGACGTCATGGACGGCAACATCATCGTCGACGTCAGCACAGAAGATAAAAGCGCCCCAGGCATCGACAGCACTTCGTGGACTCGGTGACTGCACCTCAACGCAGCCATCTAACCCGTTATTCTTTACGATACATACCATAGTCCGGGTGATTGCCCGTCTCGTACTGTCGACCTCGGCGCGCATCTCTGCCTGTGCGTCAAACGAGGGCGCACTGCCGTGCTCCGAAGTGGTGTCAGTAGGTTACCTGCTGCCACTCGTTGACCATTCGCCACGGATGACCGTGCCGCTAGGGGAACTGTGGCCACCGAAACTAAATGCGTCATGGACTGCCGCATCATCATCGACGTCAACATCGGACATAAAAGCGCTCCCGGCATCGACAGCGCTTCGTGGGCTCCGTGACTGCTCCTCAACGCAGGCAAGTTATCCGTCAATCTTTACGGTGCAGACTATTGTCCGGGCGTTTACCCGTCTCTGCCTCTAAACTTCGGCGCGCATTTCAGCCGATGCGTCACCAGAGTGCGCCCTGCGGTGCTCCAAAGTGGTGTCATGATGCTACCAGCCGCCACTCATCGACTATCCCCCTCGGATGGCGGTGCCGCGAGGGGAAAAGTGGCCGCCGATACCAAAAGCCTCATGAACAGCCACATCATGATGGACGTAAACATCGGACCTAAAAGCGATCCCGGCATCGATTACACTTCGTGGGCTCGGTGACTGCATCTCAATTCACCCATCTTACCCGTTAATCTTTACGGTGAAGGCGATAGTCCGGGTGTTTGTCCGTCTCCTACTGTTGACCTCGGCGCGCATCTCTGCCAGTGCGTCATTGGAGAGCGAACTTGTGGGCTCCGAAGCGGTTTCAGGGCCCTACCAGCAGCCACTCGTCAACTATCGCCCTCGGACAACCGTGCCGCTAGGGAAAAAGAGGCCAACGAAACAAAACGCGTCATGGATGGCCACATCATTACCGACGTCAACATCCGGTATAATAGCGCTCCCGGCATCGACATCACTTCGTCGCCGCGGTGACTGCACATCAATGCAGCCATCTAACCCGTAAATATTTACGACGCAGACGATAGTCCGGGTGTTCGGTCGTCTCCTACTGTTCACCGCAGCGCGCATCCCTGCCGGTGCGTCACCACAGTGCACTACCGCGCTCCGAAGTGGTGTCATGATGCTACCAGCTGCCAATCGTCGACTATCCGCTTCAGATGACCGTGCCACTAGGGGAGCAGTGGCCTCCGAAACCAAGGGTGTCATGTATGACCAAATCATCATCGACGTCAACAACAGACATAGAAGTGATCCCGGCATCGATAACACCTTGTGGTCCCGGTGACTGCACCTCAATGCGGCCATCTAACCCGTTAGTGTTTACGACGCAGATGATAGTTCGGGTGTTTGCCCATCTCCTACTGCTGACCTCGGCGCGCATCCCTGCCGCTGCGTCATCGCAGTGTGCACTACCGTGCTCCGAAGCGCTCTCATGATGCTACCATCTGCCACTCGTCGACTATCCCCCTCGGATGACCGTGCCGCTAGGGTAACAGTGGCCACCGAACAAAGGCGTCATCGAGGGGCACATCATCATAGACGTCAACATCGGACCTAAAAGCGATCACCGCATCGATAGCACTTCGTGGGCTCGGTAAATGCACCTCAACGGAGCCATCTAACACATTATTCTTTACTATGCAGACGATCGTCCTGATGTATGCACGCGTCCTACAGTTGGCCTCGGCGCCCATCTCTGCGGGCGCGTCACCGGAGTTCGCACTGCCGTGCTCTGAAGGGGTGACACGAAGTTACCTGATGCCACTCGTCGACTATGCGCCTATGATTACTGTGATGCTAGGGGAACAGTGACCACCGATACCAAAGGCACCATGAACGGCCACATCATCATCGACGTCAACATCGGACATAAAATCGCATCCGGCATCGACAGCACTGAGTGGGCTCGGTGAATAGACCTCAACGCAGCCATCTAGCGCATTAATCTTTAGGATGCAGATGATAGTACAAGTGTTTGCCCGTCTCCTACAGTTGACGTCGGCGCGCATGTCTGCCGGTGCGTCACCAGAGTGCGCACTTCTGTGCTCCGAAGCGGTGTCAGTATCCTAGCATCTGCCTCTCGTTGACTATCCGCCTCGGATGGCTGTACCGTTAGGGGAACAGTGGCCACCGAAATCAAAGGCGTCATGCACGGCCACATCATCATCGACGTGAACATCGGACATAAAAGCGCTCCCGGCATTGACAGCACTCTGTGGGCTTGGTGACAGCGCTTCAACGCAGCCATCTAACCCGGTAATCGTTACGGCGCAGACGATTGTCCGGGTGTTTACCCGTCTCTTCCTCTTGTCGTCGGCGCGCATTTCTGCCGATGCGTCACCAGAGTGCGGACTTGTGGGTTCCGAAGCAGTGTCATGATGCTACCAGCTGCCACTCGTCGACTATCCGCTTCGGGTGACCTTGCCGCTAAGGGATCAATGTCCACCGCAACAAAAGGCATCATGGACGGGCACATCATCATCGATGTCAACAACGGACATAGAAGTGATCCCGGCATCGACTGCACTCGGTGGGATCGGTGACTGCACCTCAATGCAGCCATCTCACCCCTTGACGTTTACGATGCAGACGATAGTGCAGGTGTTTGCCCGGCTCCTACTGTTGACCTCGGCGCACATCCCTGCCGGTGCGTCACCCCAGTGTGCACTACCGTGCTCCGCAGCGCTGTCATGAATCTACCAGCTGCCACTCGTCCACTATCCGCCTCAGATGACCGTGCAGCAGGGGGAACAGTGGCCACCGAAACAAACACCGCCATGGACGGCCACATCATTATCGACGTGAAAATCGTACACAAAAGTGCTCCCGGCATCGACAGCACTTCGTCGCCTCGGTGACTGCACATCAATGCAGCCATCTAACCCGTAAATATTTACGACGCAGACGATAGTCCGGGTGTTTGGTCGTCTCCTACTGTTGGCCTCGGCGCCCAAACTTGCCGGTGCGTCACCGCAGTGTGCACTACCGTGCTCCGAAGGGCTGTCATGATGCTAACAGCTGCCACTCGTTAACTATGCGCTTCGGGAGACCTTGCCGCTAGGGGATCAGTGGCCACCGATACCAAAGACGTCATGGACGGCAACATGATCATCGACGTCAGCATAGAAGATAAAAGCGCCCCAGGCATCGACAGCACTTCGTGGGCTCGGTGACTGCACCTCAACGCAGCCATCTAACCCGTTATTCTTTACGATACATACGATAGTCTGGGTGTTTTGCCCGTCTCCTACTGTCGACCTCGGCGCGCATCTCTGCCTGTGCGTCAAAGGAGTGCGCACTGCCGTGCTCCGAAGTGGTGTCAGTAGGTTACCTGCTGCCACTCTTTGGCCATTACCCATGGATGACCGTGCCGCTAGGGGAACAAGAGACACCGAAACAAAAGGCGTCATGGATGGCCACAGCATCATCGACGTCAACATCAGACATAAAAGCGCTCCCGGCATCGACAACACTTCGTGGGCTTGGTGACTGCACCTCAACGCAGCCATCTAACCCGTTAATCTTTGCGACGCAGACGATAGTCCTGGTGTTTGCCCGTCTCCTATTGTTCACCTCGGCGCGCATCTCTGCCGCTGCGTCACCGGAGCGCGCACCACCGTGCTCTGTAGTCGTGTCATGATGCTTCCAGCTGCCACTCGTCGACTATCCGCTTCGGATGACAGTGCCGCTAGCGGAACATTGGCCACGGAAACCAAAGGCGTCATGTACGGCAAAATCATCATCGATGCTAATATCGGATATGAAAGCGCTCCCCGCATCAACAGCACTTCGTGGATTCGGTGACTGCACCTCAACGCAGCCATCTAACCCGTTGATCTTCACGACGCAGACGATAGTTCGGGTGTTCGGCCGTCTCCTACTGTTGACCTCGGTGCGCATCTCTGCCGGTGCGTCACCGGAGTGCGCACTGCCATGCTCCGGAGGTGTGTCAGGATGTTACCTGCTGCCACTCGTTGAGTATCCGCCTCAGATGATCGTGCCGCTCGGGGAACAGTGGGCACCGATACCGAAGGAGACACGAACAGCCACATCATCATCGACGTCAACATCGGGCATAAAAACGCTCGCAGCATCGACGGCACTTTGTGGGCTCAGTGACTGCACCTCAACGCAGGCATGTAATCCGTCAATCTTTACGGCGCAGACGATTGTCCGCGTGTTTACCTGTCTCCAACTGTTGACGTCGGCGCGCCCCTCTGGCGGTGCGTCACCAGAGTGCGTACTTGTGGGCTCCGAAACGGTGTCAGAATCCTACTAGCTGCCACTGGCCCACCATCCGTCTCAAATGACCGTGCCGATAGGAGAACAGTGGCCACCGCAGCAAAAGGCGTCATGGACGGCCACATCATCATCGACGTCAACATCGGACATAAAAGTGCTCCCGGCATTGACAGCATTTCGTCGGCTCGGTGACTGCACCTCTTTGCAGCCATGTAACCCTTAATCTTTACGACGCAGACGATAGTCCGGGTGTTTGCCCGTCTCCTACTGTTGACCTCGGCGCGCTTCCCCGGCGGTGCGTCATCGCAGTGCCAACTGCGATGCTCCTAAGCGGTGTCACGATGCTACTAGCTGCCACTCGTCGACTATCCGCCTCGGATGAGCGTGTCGCTAGGGGAACAGTGGCCACCGAAACGAAATGCGCCATGGACTGCCACATCAACAGCGACGTCAACATCGAACATAAACGCGCTCCCAGCTTCGACAGCACTTCGTGGGCTCGGTGAGTAAACCTCCACGCAGCCATCTAACCCGTTATTCTTTAGAATGCAGACGATGGTTCAGGTGTTTGCCCGTCTCCTACTTTTGACCTCGGCGCGCATCCCTGCCGGTGCATCACCAGAGTGCGCACTGCCGTGCTCCGAAGCAGTATCATGATGCTACCAGCGGCCACTCGTCGACCATCCCTATGGATGACCGTGCTGCTAGGGGAACAGGGGACACCGAAAGAAATGGCGTCATGGACAGCCACATCATCATCGACGTCAACATCGGACATGAAAGCGCTCCCGGCATCGACTCCACTTCGTGGACTCGGTGACTGCACCTCAACGCAGCCATCTAACCCGTTAATCTTTGCGACGCAGACGATAGTCCGGGTTTTTGGCCGTGTGCTACTGTTGACCTCGGCGTGCATGTCTGCCGGTGCGTCTCCGGAGTACGCACTGCCGTGTTCCGAAAGGGAGTCAGGATGTTACCAGCTGCCACTCGTCGACCATTCGCCTAGGATGAACGTGCCGCTAGGGTGTTGAGTGGCCACCGATACGAAGGGCGCCATGAACGGCCAAATCATCACCGACGTCAACATCGGACATAAAAGCGCTCCTTGCATCGACAGCACTTCGTGGGCTCGGAGACTGCACCTCAACGCAGCCATCTAAACCATTAATCTTTACGACTCTGACAATAGTCCGGGTGTTTGCCCGTCCCCTACTG
The DNA here is from genome assembly GCF_050947875.1 of Dermacentor variabilis. NCBI lineage: Eukaryota > Metazoa > Arthropoda > Arachnida > Ixodida > Ixodidae > Dermacentor > Dermacentor variabilis. Next base: position 78,799,376 of record NC_134576.1, on the reverse strand, counting down.
TTGGCCTCGACGCGCATCTCTAGCTGTGTGTCACCGGAGTGCGCACTGCCGTGCTCCGAAGCGGTGTCAGGCTGCTACCAGCTGCGACGTGTCGACTATCCGCCTCAGATGACCGTGCCGCTAGGGTAACAGTGGGCACCGAAACCAAAGGCTTTATGGGCGGGCACATCATCTTCGACGTCAACATTGGACATAAAAGCGCTCCCGGCATCGACAGAACTTCGTGGGCTCGGTGACTGCACCTCAACGCAGCCATCTAACCCGTTAATCTTTACGATACAGACGATGGTCCAGATCTTTGCCCGTCTCCTACTGTCGACCTCGGCGCGCATTCCTGCTGGTGCCTCACCGCAGTGCGCACTTCCGTGCTCCGAAGCGGTGTCAGGGTGCTACCAGCTGCCACTCGTCGACTCGTCATCCGCCTCGGACTACCGTGCCGCTAGGGGAACAGTGGCCACCGAAACGAAATGCTTCATGGACGGCCGCAACATCATCGACGTTAACATCGTCAAACAAGGGCGCATGGAAACAAATACCACAGACAAGCACTGACTATCAAGGGGGACTTTGAAATTCTCTAGTTATTTTATACATTTTTCAGCATAGCCCTGCGTACATAAGTCGCAAACACATCTGCAAAATCAGCTACATCAACATTTTTCATGCAAAAAAGCTATTTCTTTTTTCGACAAAACAAGGGAGGGAGCGCTTACACATTTCTCCCCTTCCTTTCTAATGTAATAAGCCTCTAATATTTCCCTTTCCCCCTTACCATTTCCCTTCCATATGAATTTAGTTTTTTCAAATATGGGAGTGCAGGGACACTTAATACAATGTCCTGCTAAATGACTCCCATAGCCATTCTTTATCTGACTGCTGTGCTTGGGAACACTATCATAGAAAGACTACCCCGTTTGCCTTATATAAGTTTTTCCACAGCTCAGCGGTATCTGATAGATAACGTTGCACCTTCAGTCACTGAAACGAGATTTGTTATTTGTGGTGCACTGGGGCCTTTCGCGCCTTTATTCCACACACTTGAGTAACTCAGCGTGTAACTAAACTTATGCGCTGACATTATGTGCGCAATTAAACGCACGGATTTTGCACTATGCTATTCTTCATAGCGCAGGTCCTGGCGCCCGTTCCTGCGTTTCGTGGCGCCATCGTCCCTCGCCGTAACCGAGGTCATCATCCGCGCGCTGCTCTAGCTGCGCGCATTCCTGCTGCCATCTCTCGCGCGCGGTGCGAGTGTTGCTCTCCCCTTTGTCCTCCAAAGCCAGATCACGTGTTCTCACCTATCCTTTCGCCCCATATTTCGTCCCCTTGGGCAGCGCTGTTGCGGTAGATCTCGCCGCTACCGTCCCTTCCGCCCTCACCGTCCCGTCTCCTGCTGTCGCAGCATTGCCGCTGTGCCGGCGGTGGGCGCTGCTTGCCGCCTCGCCCGTGATCCACGGCTCTCCGCTCGTCCCTCTCTTCGTAGCGTGGCTGTACGGCTCTTTCGCTTCCCTGTTTGCGGGGCTCGTTCCTCAGTGACATTTGTTGCCTCTGGCAGTGCTTGCGCCTGGCTGTCGTTCTCCCGCCTCCACTCTTGCCCTATACCTCATCTTAAATGGCACAATGCCGTTGCGGCGACTCCAACGACAGTTATAGCGTTTGGTTCCCTTACTTCCGGCCCCAACCTTGTGCGGCCACATTGAGGCCTGATTGAGTCTGGGACCTCTATTCAATACCCCTCTTCTCCACCTGTTTCCTCATCCCACCTCAGAAGAAACATTATATAATAATGGCTTATTATAAGATAAGATGGCCCTATAAGATGGCCCAATAAGACGGCGGGTTGATAGCGCCGGGTTGATAGCGTCTGATCGCTGTTCCTGCTGCCCTACGAATAGTGCTCGGTACAATAGGAGCATGCCGGCGGTCTCAAGCATGGGACTTAGTTGTGTGCGCGCGCTGGAGAGCATTCAAGCTCAAGTATTGCGCACACGTTTGGGCCTCCCACGATGCACGTCAACCAATGGAACAATAGCTGAAGCTCGTGCTTGTCCTATTCGGGTGTACTTGCTCTGCGATCCTCTTCGAATGTAGCTCCGCGTGTTGACCCGACACAGGTACCATCCTCTGTCATCGCTCCCTACCGCACACCCAGGTTCCAGCTTTTCAATGACTATATCGCGGCATCAGAGTGTTTTGCCGACGAGATTCTCTCCCGACTGTATTCCGAGAACACCATCGTGGGTTCTGCCTAAACCTGTCGTTACATTGCAGATCCCTGGAATTACTAAAAAGGCTTTCGTTGCATCTATTGGCCTCAGGCGACTCACCCTGTTGCACATTTCTACAGAGTACGGAGATACTGTACATGTGTATACCGATGGCTCTGTCACACCATATGCCTCCACTGCAGCCTTCGTCATTCCACATATGATCATCGCTCGCCCGTTTAAACTAGACCATAGCTCAACATCAACTGCCGCAGAACTTGTTGCTATCCGGGAAGCACTTCGATTTCTCTCCGAGGAGCGTCCTCACGCATGGACGATATTCTGCGATTGCAAGCCAGCTCTGCAAACGATTGACTGTGTCCTCAGACGGGGCCCGTATTATTCTATGGCTATAGAAATTACAGAGTATCTCGACCACGCAACAAGAAATGGGCACAATGTCACCTTTCAGTGGATACCATCACACTGTGGCGTGATAGGGAACGAACAGGCAGACGCTGAAGCAAAAACTGCTTTAGATAATGCTTGTGAAGTACGCATTCCGTTCTCACGAACAGACACAAACGCCCTACTTCGTCGCGTAAACCGCAACTCTACGTTCGAACACTGGGCCCAACCAGATCGACGACACAAGCGATTACACAAATGGGATCAAGAAATGAGATTTCGTATGCCTCACAAGTTCAATAGAAACCACACGAGCATGGTGCACCGGATTCGCCTTGGTGTCGCATTCCCCAACCGTTATAGAAATATGATAGGTGCCAGTGATACTAGCCCAAACTGTGAATGCTGTGAGGTGCCAGAAACACTTGAACATATATTTTGCGTGTGTCCCGCGTACGCGCAAGAACGACAGCAACTTGTCTCTTCCATAGCAAACATCCATGAGAGACCGCTATCCGCTATCGGACGAGTTTCTTTTAGGTCCTTGGCCTAATGGAACCAGCGCAGCCCTGGCAACAAGAGCCGCTGTAGCTTTCCTCCAAGCCACTGGGCTGGACGCACGCCTTTAGAGATACCACAACTCTGCGAATTTGTATATACGCATCTCTTCCTTATACCATCATCATTCATCAGCCCTTTCCCTCCCCGTCCCTTTTCCCCAGAGTAGAGTAGCAGGCCAGAGCAAGTTATAGCTCAGGCCGACCTCTCTGCCTTTCTGTAAATCAATTTCTCTCTCTCCTGCTGCCCAATCCGAAACGCTGAACCGCTTCCGTTCGGAACAACGCGTTGTGTATCCAGTTGCCTGTTGTTGAAATAATGCAGTAGCTGCGCACGAAGTTCGCATTACCAAGAAACGTAATCATCGGCCAATATTTTTCTATTTTTTCTGATTTATATAGATTTTTGTCCCCGGTCATTTCAGGGGGTGAATTGAAAGTGCTGCGCACGAAACAAGTGTCACTCGATGCTCGTGCCAATAAAAAAACCGGTTTATGAGGCATGCCATAGTAAGAGACATTGATTTAATTTTAACGAGCTTGGGCTTTGACATACGCACACTGTACCCAATGCTAGGTACACGGGTGTTCTTCCATTTCACCGCATTCAAAATATGACCAACGCGGCCGGGATTTGTCGAGCAACCCTGGGATCAGTGGCGCATCGCCATAACTGCTATGCCACCGTGGTGGGCGACAGGATAATACGATGGAATCACCAAGTAGGAATCATTAGTTGAAGAACTTCCACAGAGACGATGTTTCTAACATTTCTAAACATCACGACGTTTCTAAAATTTTTAAGATCGTGCGCTTACCGCGTGATCGCGAGAGTATAACGACAGTGAGATGACTGTTCGGCAAGATGGCCTGTGGACAAGAACGTGAAGAGTGTCTTTTAACGAAGCTCGAATGACGACGGGGGGAAAACCATAAGGCATCACGGCCACCAGGAAATACGAGGTTGCGCAATCCAAAGACAAGTTGGTTCACTGAGTCGTCGTAAGAGGCTACATGTATGGATAGACACAAAATGCCTGGAGTGGGGAAGAATGTCATTCTCTTTAAGAACAACATGGCGACCGCGCAATGAAGAAGTTTTAACTAGGGCTCATTAGAATGTCATCGTTCTCCTTATTGTGCTGTGCCTTAGTACCTGTTTGTTCCTTGCATTCGCTCATTTCATAGTCCTTTGTCTGAAAAGTACGACTCAGAAAACAGAACAACATATAATCTTCGCAAAGGCATTTGCGGTGGTCCTAATTTTGCATTGAAGAAAGGTAAACGAAGAATTATCAACGTAGGATTGGCGAACGTAGATAAGAGAATTGTAGAAAATATAAAAAATTTAAATATTTTAACTGAAGATAAAAAGTTCATCTTATATATCTTATATGAACCATGACAATATTATTATTCGTTACCTGAAAGATATTGATGACGTGTTCGAGATATTAGTTTTTCAGCCAATCAGTAACCGCATTACAATATTTTAAAGCTTATGGAACTCGCCTTTCTTTTTAATTTTACATGTTGCGAACCTCAGCGGATGAGTTTGTTGCTGTCAGTCGGACTTTCAACAAGGGGTGTTGGCGAGATGGTATTCAGCCCTATCATATAATATGACTGCTCGTCTCATACCACACATTCTTAACAAAATGCTTAAATTTAGAATTTTTTCAAAAACAGCTTAACGAGGAAAGGTTACCGCCATTTTAGAAAAAAGGTGACTGTTGATTGAATAGTATCTATCGGATCATTTGTCTATTGCGTTTTTTTTCAGTACAGCCTAATAGGCAAATTAGTGGCCACAGGCTTGACCTTACTTCTTGTCTTTTCTGATGCCGGTGGGGATATTCGATGGTCTTGGTCGTGGTCCGTTTAGCTAATATGTTAAACGCAATTATTGTGGAGGGAAATAGTGCGCCGGCGTTTTTCTTGATCTCACTAAAGCATTGAACACCCTTTATCAATGCATACTCGATCAAGGTTGATGTCATCATGTCCTCCTCTGCTGCCTTTGAATAATTACTAACGTAATAAAATTCAAGTTGCCAGTGGTTGCCATGTCACACATGAAAGCAGTAATTAAGGTCGGCCTCAAGAGCCTATTCCTGGTCCTCCTCTATTTTTGATGACATAAATGATATGCGCATGAACGAAATTATTAATAAGAATCAATTTTAGCAGGGGGTCTTGCGATGATAATAAATTGTGTTGATTGCGTTTGAGAAGTAGTAGCTAGAGCCTAGATTGATCGTGAAAATAATAAAATATTGAGCAATAGAACCGATGGAAAATGAAGCATTTAAAATCAGAATTCGTTGTTTCCAGCTGTCGGTAATGATAAAGAAAGGGTACATCTGCTGTATAGATTGCTCAGCATAGAATTACCATGAGTGAATATGCCATACCTTAAGCCTCAAATTACATCATATAGCTCGGGTAGAGAAAATGACTTCAGGCATACGAGTCCTGAATAAAGTACGTTATCACTTCAGCCCCACACTAGTGTCACTGTATTACATATATTATGCAAATAAGAACTACGGAGTAATGCCTTAGAGAAAGAGATGTTATGCCGAGATCAGCTTACTGGAAATCCCACTAAACAATTAGGCCATCACGATACTAAACTACAGCCCTTAAAAATTCTAATGCAAGATAACGTCTCAGAGCTAAGTTCATGCTTACCGTATCTCAGTAAATTTTATTAATCCATCTTGATTTAGAGACTAATAAACGGTTATCTCCAAGTTGATCGTGTACTTTAAGAAGCGCTCAACGCTAAGTCTTCTTCAGATCTTTAGTGGCTTTGCGCTATACGTCGAACATATTGCAGAAACATTGAATGAATATGCAAATATGGCTGGTAGAGCCTACTTCACCAAAAGAAACAAACCGCTGTGATTTCAACAGGAAAGCACCAGGGATAGACGGTGATCTGATCAGTACTAAAAGGTGCCATTATATAAAGAAGAGTCTTCTTCCTTGCTATCCGATTATGAATAAGCGTGCCCACGGAAAGGAACATCAAAGTGTACGCGAGAGGGTGCACCTTGGGCGTAATTGCTTTCTGGTTAATTTTTATACGCATACTAAAACAAAAGTAGGTCGAGTAGCAGCACTCAGTAAGTCACAATGTTCCTTTACATGATCGTTGCTAGCATGCATGATTTTATTGCGAATAATTACTGGGAATAAGCACACAGACTCCTCTAATGGCAGGCCGGGAAGTATTATTTCATCTTATGCAATGAAATACCGCCCGTGAATGCTCCTCTCTATGAGATAAACGAACAAAAAGAAAGTTCGGCAGCATATTACACTCTAACGCTTGAAGGCGAGAGCCTGCTGCATGCTTATTAATGCATGATCGGAGCGGTCACACTTCTGGCACGACATAACGAGCAGCAGTGTAAAGTACACGCGTGACACATTAGATCGACCAACTTAACGAAACATGCGAGCACTTAATGCACTACCTTGAGGTGAAGCTTTGTTGTCGCCAGTATGTGTTACAGATATTTAACACCATCCGAACACATATAAATGTACAATGCATAAATAAAATGTATAAATATATTGTTGTACGGGTTGACTATTATTAGTATGAGTCCATATTCAGCGTCGTCCGGTGGATAGAAGTCATTTGACCACACACCGTCACTCGAGCTGCGCGGTGGCTTCTCAACGTTTACAGACATCATAATGACCTTATGATTTATAAAGTAGGCGGAGATGTATTGCCGCTCTCTAACGACACCGTGGTTTCGAGAACGCTGATGGGCATGTTGATAACCGATTCTGCAATTGATATTTGGCCGGGGGTGTAGAGAAGCCGTCATGCCTGCATGAATGGAATCGGCGGTGAGGCGATGGGCTCGCTCTCCAAGTAGAGATGGGGCACATGAGGCGACTTAGGAGGAGAGACGTATCCGTTGGTCGTATAGTAGTTTGGTATCTTTCCCTGTCGAAGTGAGTGGACACAAGTGCGACACTCGTTAATCTCAGCTACGCTCCTCATTGGGAAGTGCTGACGGAGAAGCTCACACCGCGCATCATTCACTCTGGTCAAATCGTTCGCACAGCACACTCTATCGCTAACATTCCATAGATTGCCGAACGAATTCTGAACGAACGCCTGCTGAAATTGATTGGTCACCGTCATGCAAGACTGACGACGCCGAGCCTACGCTTCCATTGTACGATCCTGGGCCTGTTCCTTAAGCCGTTGTCTGCGAGTTCCGGCCGGCTCTCTACGTTGGCGTCTCGCATCGTGACGTTACTGCTTCCGCTTTTCGACTTGTTCGGCTCCTTTTCGACACCCAAATTCGGCTTCGTAGGTTCGTACAGACCTCTTGCAAAAAATCGTCAACACTGTGCACTGCCGACAACACTATGCAGTGCCTCTCATGGTAAAGGAAAAAAAAAAACTAGAAAAAACGTCCTTCGTCCGGCTCCGTTCCGCGTTTGAAGGCCGCGTGGCAACTGCTTCTCACGCCATTGTCTTCCCTATCACCGGCTGGGAAAGTATTATCCTTTGCATATCACCAGTAGACGAAGAGAGGCTTGTAGGGTTTTACCGCAGCAGGTCTACTACAGAGTACTTCTATGACTGAAGCTATAACTCCACCGTGGAATCCGACGTGGTCGCATCGACGGTGAAGGCTTATACGTCCACGCAAAGGTATTGCTTTTTCTTTGTCATTACGGCGGCTTTTCAGCAAATGCTGTTGCTGCAATAGTGCTCACACCTAGGTAAACGTACCCGCTTGATGCACAACTGCTGAGAATCCTAATTATAGCAGTCATTCAGTCGTTGAGCATTAGGAGGAACATTAACCATTAGCAGGAAGAGTCGTTCAGCATTAGGAGGAACAGCATTACCAGGAACATTAATTGCAGAATGAAACAGAGAAGTAATGACATGCCGCGTGACTACTTTCTAGTTTTCCGTTTTTTAATAGGGTGTTGTTAAGCTACGGTAATTTTTCAGTAACATTTATTCTAAAGATGAAATGTTACAAACAAACCCTCATTTAAAGCGTTGTAACAGGGAGAAATGCGCTAGGACATCCCTAGTATTTTATACAATCAATAAAAATGCTCAGTTGTCGCATGCCATTTCTAAGTTACTAAAAGTCTCGAAACAGCGGTAAAGTTGGAACTTTTTTATACTTAGTCATGCTCATGTTTACCACCTCTGGCAGATGACCGTGTCATTTACGAACACTTCTTTTCAGAGTGGGCTTGCCTACATCACGGCACAGTGATATCGCAGCAAAAATAGACTGCAGCACTTTAGACAGTCCAAGCAGCTATTGGTCAGCATGGGGAAGTTGGTGGCAACTGTGAATGCCCTGCTGGCCAAGTTACATGCAACCACTTGATGAGCATGCTCCGCAAGTTGCCATGTTGAAGTCCAAAGCCTTTTCGAAGGCGCCTGAGCATATGACGTACACGCATTTGCCAGAGCAATGGAAGGTGTCAATTGGCAATGCGATCAAGGAGAGTTACGTACAAGGAATTAATTGGAGGAGCGTGAGGCAAGGCGGCGAAAGCTTTCCAAAGCCTACAAGGTCTACAGATCGGTGGTTGAATTCACGCACCGAAGAACACAAGCAGCTGCGAAATATATACCTTGCCGAAGGATGCTTACTAAAGATGCAAACAACACATCTCCTCAAGGGCTGCTGTTAACACCAGGGCAACCGCCTAAAAAGAGAAAATATGGCCTATCTGACCTGGTTTCTTATTGGCTATGGTGTTGGCACGAGGTCGCGGCAATAAATCCCGGCCACGGCAGCCGCATTTCCATGGGGGCTTAATGCGAAAACACCCTTGTCCTTATATTTAGATGCACGTTAAAGAACCCCAGGTTGTCGAAATTTCTGGAGTCTCCCACTACAACGTGCCTCATAATCAGGGTGTGGTTTTGGAACGTAAAAGCCCATGATTTACTTTTAAATAACGCGCATGCCCCACTTTCACCACCACTCGCGTACGAGCAGGCACTGCTGCCTTATGCATTTAGTGCCCGGCTGTCAGGCACTGTGCCGGTGTCATTTACTTGTGACCAGCTATTGCTGGCTGCCGACCTGTTCGAGAATGTTGAGCCTTCGGGACTTGTTGCTCACCAAAGCAGCCCTGAAATCCTTGAGGTATGCCAACATAATCTAGCTAATAAGCCACGATGCTTTCACACAGGCGCTTATGTGTTTTATGCTGTGCTCAAGGCCATGCGTCTTCTACAACCAAGATTTGACAGTATCTTGTAGAATCTCAGTACGTATATTCCTAGTATATGTTTCAAACCCTACCTACCACTACAGAAAATGTGAGGGGACGTGCAATCAGCTACGCTATTTCGTACGGAGCGATTGCCCACATTAAGTTTCTTACAAGCATGCTTGTTACCACTGTTCACTCTCTTCTCCCTTTTTGCAGAAGGTGAGAACAACCCAGCAGTCACCTTTGGCACTTGAGCGTAACACATGGCAGCAGTCGCATAGTGCAACATGGCTTAAAGAGCGTACCCTCACACTTACGGCATGCAATTTTTGCGACGTGTTTTTGAGGCAGCACTGTTCTTCGAGACGCCTAGAAGCAATTAAAGCTAGCAGGAAACTTTCAAGGGTGGCTCCTGTCAGGTGCTCAAGCTGCTTGAAATATTTTGTTTACAGAAAAAACATGCTCTGCAGAATAAGATATAAAACTGCGTTTCCGTCAAACATTTCAAGGCCTCATTCTAACCCGGCGAACGAAATTGAACTGTCCGTAGACGGCGTCACTGTACACGCACTCATCGACACCGGAGCCGCCGTTTCTATTATTAGTGAGGAGCTTTGCCGCAGTTTGAACAAATTGACCATTCCCCTTACCTCCCTTTCTCTGCGTACGACAACCTCGCATCGCATTCAGCCTTCAGCTTCGTGCACAGCCCGGGTTGTCATTCAAAGCGTTATGTATGTTATAGAATTCGTCGTCCTACCTCGTTCCTCACACGACGTTATTATTGGATGGAATTTCCTATCTGTCAGTCAAACTCTTGTCGACTGCGCTCGTGCCGAACTTACGTTATCGGTGCCGTGCTTCGACCCTGACGACCATTCTTTTCCTAAAGTTGTTGCCGCCTCTGACATCGATATCGCACCTTTCTCCGCCGCTCTGGTTCCTGCGTCATGTAACTCTGCTGCGAACTCATCTGTTCTGTTTACACCGTCGGCCACTTGTGCACGCCGCCGGAACTTTCTGCTTCCGTTTGCTGTCGTCACTTTTTGCGATGGTTCTGCTGTCCTTTACGTGTGCAATCCGTCCGCCTGCCCATCATCCCTACTCCGCGGCGAGTGCCTGGGTACCACTGAAGCTTTCGATAGCGTTCTCCCGGCCACCATGTTTGGTGATACGGCATCACTTCCGATTTGTTCCTTCACTAATCCCGCCGCGACTGATTCCGCTGTAGACGTCTTCGCTCGTGCCGTCGACGCAGAACTCACACCTGCGCAGCAAACAGAAATCATCAAACTCCTCCAACGTTTTCGTTCCTGATTTGACATTGACCAAGCATCCTTAGGTCGAGCGTCCGCAGTAGTTCACCGTATCGACACCGGTCAACAAACACCATTGCGCCAGCGTCCCTATTGTGTGTCGGCTGCTGAACGCCGTATCATCGACCAGCACGTTGACGACATGCTGGAGCGTGGCGTCATCCAGCCCTCTAACAGTCCCTGGGCATCTCCGGTTGCCCTCGTTAAAAAAAAGATGGCTCCATTCGGTTCTGCGTCGACTTTCGCCGCCTTAACCGAATAAAGGCCAGAATACATGGAGCGAACTTTCACGACGAAGTTCGGGCGGCAGAAAATCTGCCGCGGCGCGACGCCGTATGTTCGTCGTGCTGCGCTGCATGGAGCGAAGGCACGGCGGCCGCCGCCGGCGAGTCGCTGCGTTGTCATCAGTGTGGCTAGACGAGGCAGACGCGCTGTAGTGAAACACATGACACAAAAAAAAACTTTAACGACAATTATTATTGCTTTTGAATTACGGAATACTCTAAAAACGCGTAAAATTTTGTTTAGAAATGATTTTTAGTCTTTTTATGTGTTTGAGACATTATGTGCCGATGTAGTTTAAAGAAAGCGGCGATGCTATGCGTTGTGGCAACACTGGGCGGGTAAAGAACTTTTGGCTCCTTTAACTCCGCGGCTCTGTTCTGTGGCTCAACGACGAGGCAGATGCGCTGTAGTGAAACACATGACACAAAAAAAAAACTTTAACGACAATTATTATTGCTTTTGAATTACGGAATACTCTAAAAACGCTTAAAATTTTGTTTAGAAATGATTTTTAGTCTTTTTTATGTGTTTGAGACATTCATGTGCCGATGTAGTTTAAAGAAAGCGGCGATGCTATGCGTTGTGGCAACACTAGGCGGGTAAACAACTTTTGGCTCCTTTAACTCCGCGGCTCTGTTCTGTGGCTCAACGCGCGCGCGGCAAAGATGTCTATCCTCTGCCGCGCATCGACGATGCTGGATTTCGTCGCTGGATTTGCGCTCCGGGTACTGGCAAGTGCCAATGGCAGAGGCCGATCGTCAAAAGACAGCCTTCGTAACGCCTGATGGGCTATATGAATTTACTGTCATGCCGTTCGGCCTCTCCAACGCGCCTGCCACTTTCGAGCGAATGATGGACACCATTCGAGGGCTGAAGTGGAAAACGTGCCTCTGTTATTTAGATGATATTGTGGTTTTTTCCGCCGACTTTGCGTCGCACCTCAACCGCCTCGAGCAAGTACTTGCGTGCCTCTCCACTGCAGGACTCCAACTAAATTTGAAGAAATGCCACTTCGGCGCTCGTACGCTTACTATTCTCGGCCATGTAGTTTCAAAAGACGGTATCCTTCCGGACCCCACAAAACTTGGCGCCGTGTCCGAGTTCCCTAAACCAACCACCATGAAAGAGCTTCGCAGCTTCATCGGCCTGTGCTCATATTTCCGACGCTTTGTCCGCAACTTTGCCTCTGTCATTGCCCCCTTGACGCAGCTTCTCACCGGCAGTTCTGACCTATCAGCCTGGTCCTCGGTGTGCGACGACGCATTCCAAGAACTACGACGCGTTCTCACCTCGCCTCCAGTACTGCGACACTTCGATTCCTCTGCTCCAACTGAGATCCATACGGACGCTAGTGGTGTCGGGCTCGGCGCTGTTCTTGCACAACGCAAGGATGGCTTCGAAGAGTACGTCGTCGCGTATGCCAGCCGCACCTTTACCAAAGCCGAGGCGAACTACTCGGTTACTGAGAAGGAATGTCTGGCCATCATTTGGGCTATCGGCAAATTTCGTCCTTATGTGTACGGGCGTCCATTCGACATTGTGACCGACCATCATGCGCTATGCTGGCTATCTTCACTAAAAGATCCAACTGGTCGGCTTGCCCGTTGGGCATTGCGCCTATAAGAGTGCGACATCCGCGTTGTTTATCGCTCAGGCAGAAAGCATTCAGACGCAGACGCTCTATCTCGGTCTCCCCTGCCCTCTGGTCCTCTCCGCTCGTCTATTTCTACCTGCGGTGCCGTCGCCCTCAATATTTCCGACATGCCATCAGAGCAGCGCAAACACCCATGGATCTCTTCGCTTATTGGCTTCCTGTGCAGCCAGTCGCAAGCACCGATCTCTCGGACGCTTTGTCGCCAAGCCACGCACTTCATCATTCGGTATAACCTGCTGTACCGCCGCAACTACAATTCCAGCGGCCGTAAGTGGTTGCTTGTTATACCCCGACACCTCCGCTCCGACATCTGCGCCACGTTCCACGACGACCCACAATGCGGCCACGCTGGTGTATTAAAGTCATACCCTCGCCTCCAGCTTCGGTTCTACTGGCGCGGTATGTACCGTTTCGTTCGCCAGTATGTCCGGTAATGCCACATATGCCAACGACGCAAGACGCTACCTCAACATGCCACCGGCCCCTTGCAACCTTTACCATGCCCCGCGCGCGCGTTCGACCGCGTCGGCATTGACCTATACGGTCCGCTTCCCAACACTCCAAGCGGCAACCGCTGGGTTGTTGTTGCTATCGACCACCTCGCGCGGTAGGCTGAAACTTCAGCCCTGGCATCTGCCACAGCAAAAGGCGTCGCCAGTTTTATCCTTCAAAATCTCATTTTACGCCATGGAGCACCTCGAAAATTACTTAGCGACCGCGGTCGCGTTTTCCTCTCTGACGTCCTTTCAGCATTGCTAAAGGAGCGCCGCATCATTCACCGCACTACCACAGCATATCATCCTCAAACTAATGGGATGACAGAATGTTTCAACCGCACCCTTGGTGACATGATGGCCATGTATGCTTCATCTGAGCACTCGAATTGGGATCGCATTCAACCTTTTGTCACCTACGCTTACAATACCGCCACGCAAAGCACCACTGGGTTCTTCCCTTTCTTCCTCCTTTACGAACACGAACCTTCATGCACTATGGACACGATTCTACCTTACCGGCCAGATGCTTCGGAGTGGACGACTGTTTCGAGAGCGGCTGCTTACGCCGAAGAATGTCGCCAGCTCGCTCGTTCGTTCACATCCCAGGACCAGTGGCGCCAAAAGCTTCGCCACGATTCATCCACTACGGCTACGCGCTTTGCGCCTGGCTCGCTGGTCTGGTTGTGGGGGCCCTCTACTCCTCCAGGCCTTTCCTCCAAGCTGCTCTCCAAGTACCACGGTCCTTATCGGGTACTGAAACAAACATCCGCAGTCAACTACCTCTTCGAGCCACTCGAAACGCCTTCCGACCAGCGTCGTCGGGGCCAGGAAATTGTCCACGTCTCCCGGCTAAAGCAGTGCCATGACCCCCCTGTGTTCTCCTGTTCTTAGGTCGCCAGGATGGCTACTCTTTCAGTGGGGAGTGATTGTACTGAAGGCAGTGGGCATGGTGCTGGTGTGCTGGTGCAAGAAAGACAAGACCACGAGAAGTGCTTGCTTCCCCGTTACGATATAGCGCCGACCTGTTTAAGCCTAGCGCTACAACCTATAACTAGTGACCCTTCTGCTAGGCGAACACCCCCGTTGCAATATATATAGTTACAGCATGTTACAGAAATAGTTCCCTGCTGCTTTTGGTCATTCCTGAAGCCCAAACACTAATTATTAATGGAACATTACGATAAAATGTTATGTTTAACTCGATCAATTGATTATTCATCTAGAAGTCTTTCACAATGTTCTGCCTGCCAATATATCACTTTCTGCACAGAAAATTGCCGCGGAAGCCCCAGTGCAGCTCCTAAGTTTAACTGCTCGGGCTAAAATAGACGTGTTGCAGTAATCTTCTTATATCCTACCCCTATGTCCGTGTGAATCAGACAGCGCTGGTGACAACTGAGGTAGCATAGTCCACATCAGGTGGTGCCATTCGAACTTGTCATATTCGCAGTTTTCTTCCCTTAAAAAGCTTTGTTCTTTCTACGAACGACGCACAGGTTACTGCTGAGGCCGAATCTTTCAATCTAGCTGGACACATTTCTAGGGCCCCTTTAAGGATTACCTGGTGCCTGTAGCCTTGTTTTAAACGGCTCCCCAACTGCCATCTATTGTAAGCTGACTCACATTACAAAAACCAGTATGCTAAGGATGCATTTTGCATCATTTTTCTCGCATTCTTTTTTTCTCAGTATATTCAACAGCGTGTAATTTTGACATCCTTCTTGCGTGGAAGATTACTTGAAAATTTTCGAGCAGCTCAGGGAAAAGCAATAAGTTTATTCGGATGGACCTTTGCAGCATTACCAATTTCAACCATTGTAAATATATCTTCGAGCAGATTTTGAGAGTCAAAATATATCTGCATTAGTACTTTTACATTTTGTTACGCACGAAAAGCCACAAGGGAAATCTTTTATGTAGCATTCAATACATTGCACGGTTTAGCGTGAAAGGAGCTTAGATGATAAAAAACATGCCCACATCATCAAAAATTAGCAGCTGAGCTATGCGATAACTCAATAAAGGTAATAGAAGCATGAACAAGTAGGCCTAGATACTGTGGACAAGCAAATATATGGTAAATTATTGCAACATGTGAATTAGGCACATGAATTGTGTGCTGGACCATAGGTTGGCACACTTCTGCCTCGGCGCCCTTTATACCCATTGGGCTCATGTATGGTGCTAGACTAGTTGCACATTTATATTTGTGGCTGCCTAGGGCAGGGCTTCTGTTCAAATTGGGCACGGGCATGATTTCCATCTGCTGCTACCAATTTGCATGCAGGGCCAGTACCTCCAACGAGCCCACGGCTTGAAAACGCTACGAGGAGGTGTTTGAAACCATGGGTCACGACGTGACCGTTGTACGCCACGGCCTGGTGGTCAATCCCGCCTTCCCTTGGCTTGGTGTATCATCTGAGAAGCTCGTGTTTGATCCGGAATAGGGTTCTAAGGGGGTGCTCGAAATGGATGCCCTTATAGCCCCTAAAAGAAGGAAGAGGAACTTGTCACTTCCGCGTTCTGTAGTGAGCTGACCGGAGTGGCCCGAGACTCAAAATAGACGACTACAGTTATTCACAATTGGTAAGCTAATGGGGGCGGGGGGTTTCTGGATAAAGCTGGGGGACTTCGTTGTGTACGGATATGACTTCATTTTATTTGAACAAACTCGGTTGAACAAATCTGAGCGGGATCAAATGATACACTAGGTTAACTACTTTTATTTTAACAAACATCTGCCATTTATTGCAAGTAGTGAGTACGTCTGCTACTTTGACTCACTAAGACTGCGGCTCTTCAATGAGCTGGGTTCATGGGCTTATTCTGGCGGCTTATTTCAAAATGAATAAAAGGCCGAAAATACCATGTGTAGTATTACTGTACAGACTACACAAATTGTTAAAGGAGGCGGTCATCATCAAAGCACTGAGCAAGTGAAATTGCCTCCTTGGTAGGCTCGGTTCCTGACGAGTGGACAGCAATGCTTGGTATCGTTCATAACGTAGACTGTGTAAGCACACTGGATCTAGCCAGCTTCGGTATCGTGAAATATAGGTGAGTGAATGTTGCTCAGAATAGCAGAGATCGTCCACATTTGATTAACCATTGCTGCCAGTGAAATAGAAATGAGGCGATCAAGTAAGTTAAAGCGCCTAATTATTAGTATGATCCTTTCTACGTAGATCGGGAGGGCAGCGACCTCCAGGGTCTCTTGGGTCTCCTCAACTCCGAATTGGTAAACTCGGAGGGAAGGAGGAATATTTAGCTCTAAACCAATCTCTTACACACGGTCATCAATCGTAAGCCCCTTATCTGCCATGATAGTCTCCTATGGGAAAATCTAGGTATAGAAATCTATTTCCCACATATTCTGTCTCAGGTGCTTGCAGTGAACAGCTCAGTGACAAATGTAATAAGCCCATCTGGGGACACACCGCTCAGTACATTAAGCGTGTGTGTAGATTTGTAATGGCAGTCCAGGCTGGACTGCGTCACAATTGACGTTGACACTTCGTACCATAATTCTATTGCATCAAGCAACACAGGGGTGGATTGGTGTTTTGCTCAACTGCCAGAGGCATTGCTTCAACAGTAGCTCGTTGTGATAGCGATATTGTCTGAGCTGTCCGCTCATCATCGTCATCATTATCATCATCAGCATCAGCATCATCAGCCTTGTTAAGCCCACTGCAGGGCAAAGGACTCTCCCATACTTCTACAACTACCCCGGTCATGTACTAATTGTGGGCAAGTTGCCCCTGCAAACTTCTTAATCTCATACGCCCACCTAACTTCTTGCCGCCCTCTGCTACGCTTTCCTTCCCTTGGAATCCATTCCGTAACTCTTAATGACCATCGGTTATCGTCCCTCCTCATTACGTGTCCTACCCACGTTCATATCTTTTTCTTGGTTTCAACTAAGATATTAACTCGCGTTTGTTCCCTCACCCAATCTGCTCTTTTCTTATCCCTTAACGTTACACCTATCATTCCTCTTTCCATAGCTCGTTGCGTCGGCCTCAAGTTAAGTAGAACCTTTTCGTAAGCCTCCAGGTTTCTGCCCCGTACGTGAGTACTCGTAAGACACAGCTGTTATAAACGTTTCTCTTGAGGGATAATGGCAACCTGCTGTTCATGATCTGACTGTGTCTGCCAGCCGCACCCCAGCCCATTCTTATTATTCTGATTATTTCAGTCACATGATCCGGATCCGCAGTCACTACCTGTCCTAAGTAGATTTATTCCCTTATCACTTCCAGTGCCTCACTGCCTATTGTGAACTGCTGTTCCCTTCCGAGACTGTTAAACATTACTTTAGTCTTCTGCAGATTAATTTTTAGACCCACCCTTCCGCTTCGCCTCTCCAGATCAGTGAGCATGCATTGCAGTTGGTCCCCTGAGTAAGCAAGGCAATATCATCTGCGAATCGCAAGTTACTAAGGTATTCTCCATTAACTCTTATCCCCAATTCTTCCCAAACCAGGTATCTGAATACCTCCAGTAAACACGCTGTGAATAGCATCGGAGAGATCGTATCTCCCTGTCTGACGCCTTTCTTTATTGGGATTTTGTTGCTTTCTTTATGGAGGACTACGGTGGCTGTGGAGTCGCTATAGATATCTTTCAGTATTTTTACATACGGCTCGTCTACACCTTGATTCCGCAATGCCTCCATGACTGCTGAGGTTTCGTCTGAATCAAACTCTTCCTCGTAGTCAATGAAAGCTACATATAGAGGTTGGTTATATTCCGCACATTTTTCTACCAGCTGATTGATAGTGTGAATATGGTCTATTGTTGAGTAGCCTTTACGGAATCCTGCCTGGTCCTTTGGTTGACGGAAGTCTAAGGTGTTCCTGCTTCCATTTGCAATTACCTTAGTAAATACTTTGTAGGCAACGGACAGTAAATTTATCGGTCTATAATTTTTCAAGTCCTTGGCGTCCCCTTTCTTTATGATTAGGATTATGTTAACGTTTTTCCAAGATTCCGGTACGCTCGAAGTCATGAGGCATTGCGTATACAGGGTGGCCAGTTTCTCTAGAACAATCTGCCCACCATCCTTGAACAAATCTGCTGTTACCTGATCCTTCCCAGCTTCCTTTTCCCTTTGCATAGCTCCCAAGGCTTTCTTTACTTCTTCCGTTGTTACCTGTGGGATTTCGAATTCTTCTAGGTTATTCTCTCGTCTATTATCGTCGTGGGTACCACTGGCACTGAATAAATCTCTATAGAACTCCTCAGCCACTTGAACTATCTCATCCATATTAGTAATGATATTGCCTGCTTTGTCTCTTAAAGCATACATCTGATTCTTGCCAATTCCTAGTTTCTTCTTCACTGCTTTTAGGCTTCCTCCATTCCTGGGAGCATGTTCAATTCTATCCATATTATGCTCCCTTATGTCAGCTGTCTTACGCTTGTTGATGAACTTCGAAAGTTCTGCCAGTTCTATTCTAGCTGTGGGATTAGCGGCTTTCATACATTAGCGTTTCTTGATCAGATCCTTCGTCTCCTGCGATAGCTTAATGGTATCCTGTCTAACAGAGTTACCACCGACTTCTATTGCACACTCCTTAATGATGCCCACAAGATTGTCATTCATTGCTTCAACCCTAAGGCCCTCTTCCTGAGTCAAGGCCGAATACCTGTTCTGTAGCTTGATCTGGAATACCTCTATTTTCCCTCTTACCGCTAACTGATTGATCGACTTCTTATGTACCAGTGGCTTCCGTTGCCTCCTCAGGTCTAGGCTAATTCGTGTTCTTACCATCCTATGGTCACTGCAGCACACCTTGCTGAGCACGTCCATATCTTGTATGATGCCAGGGTTAGCGCAGAGTATGAGGTCTATTTCATTTCTAGTCTCGCCGTTCGGGCTCCTCTACGTCCACTTTCGGCTATCTCGCTTGCGGAAGCAGGTATTCATTATCCGCATATTATTCTGTTCCGCAAACACTACTAATAACACTACGCTGCTATTCCTAGGGCCTATGCCATATTGCCCCACTGACTTGTCTCCAGCCTGCTTCTTGCCTACCCTGGCATTAAAGTCGCCCATCAGTACAGTGTATTTTGTTTTGACTTTACCCATCGCCGATTCCACGTCTTCATAAAAGCTTTCGACTTTCCGGTCATCATGACTGGATGTAGGGGCGTAGACCTGTACAACCTTCATTTTGTACCTCTTATTAGTTTTCACAACAACACCTGCCACCATCTCGTTAATGCTATAGAATGCCTGTATGTTACCAGCTATGTTCTTATTAATCAGGAATCCGACTCCTAGTTCTCGTCTCTCCGCTAAGCCCCTTTAGCACATGACGTGCCTGCTTTTTAGCACTGTATATGCTTCTTTTGGCATCCTAACTTCACTGAGCCCCATTATATCTCATTTACTGCCCTCTAATTCCTCCAATAGCACTGCTAGACTCGCCTCACCAGATAACGTTCTAGCGTTAAACGTTGCCAGGTTCATGTTCCAATGGCGGCCTGTCCTGAAGATACATAAAATCCACCAAAGTGGAAAGTATTCTCAATACCGTGCTAGCGGATACCGTAAACAAATGTCCAATGTGCTTGTGGAACTTGTCAAGACGAAGTTTTATGAGTACTGTGAACGGTTGGTTTGACACACTTATTTTCTGTGGCTGGATCAGGCAATCTTCATGCTGGTGAGTACTGGTACTGCTGTGTCGTCTTATGTTGCTTTTATTATCACCAGGATCTACATACTCCAACGGATCTACGTAGTCTGGCAGTTTGGTATAAAACTGAATGTCTTCATCACATTCTTACTTTTTCGATGCCACAAGGGGCATACCCTGCTGTTAGTTTCTCCACATAGCGCTGGTCAATAAGTAATTTATTTGGAAGCATACCCAGCTCCTAGTTCTGTGCTCTTAGCTTATTCCTTGCAGTTCATATCTTCACTGAGAAACAGTGAGTTCAGCAGGAGCCTTGCTTAGTTGCATGTTGCTAGTTCCACCTGCTGCTTAGGCTCTCTGTCTTTAGTTGAGACAAGCTGGGCCTCCAGCGCAGCAATTATTTTTCTGCACTGGCTGTGGCTAGCAGAAGCGTGCTGCTGAGACACATTCTGTCTGCAACAACCTCCTGTAATGGGGGTTGATTCCTGTCAGGAGCGTTTGCAAATTCCATTGGATATTGACTGTCAGCTGGCAGTGGCTGAGCTGATTGCAGTTCTTCTTGGAAGCATGAATCGCTGGGAACATTCGATGGCGAAGGGGTTTTCTTGAGGGCTGCGTCTTCCGGAGTTGATGAATGGATGGCACAGCTGAATTTTGAGTAGGGGTTGGCACCTCGCAAAAATTTCCCAGAAGTTGCTCTCAATGAAATGTAGTGAGCTGACTTTGGTCGCCTTGCATATCTGGAACAGTGGCCACTCGTCCCTTTTAATTGCAGCGATCCATCTTTTCTTTAATCCGTCGTCGCCGGAAAACCTGCGGTATGACACCGAAAAATAAAATGTTTTTGCTGCAATCTATCTGTCTCCTTTATTGCTCCGCAAAGTGTCTGGCCAACAAAGCTCTTCAGTAAGAAAACTGACCCATTGCCCATCCCCTAATGTTAGTTTAACATAATGCAGCGATAATGAATGTTTTAGCTCGACCGAACAACAAAATATTTGCGCGGCGCGTGGCAGCGACTCGCGCAGCCCGTACGCAAAGCTCGTCAAAAAACGAAAGAAACCCTTCACCACGGATTAACGCGCGAATCCGCCGCTAGTCAGCAGAACAGAAGTGTATGAACTGTGCCTTTGCGATGAGATAAAATAGGCGAACGATATACATAGGCGCCCAATTAACAATAAGAAGCAAAGTACATGCCCATCTACAACATCGTGGTAGTCTAGCCGACTGGCCATGGATGCGCGGCGCGCATACGAGGTTCATTTGACCCCATTAGTAGTGCCACTCTGACAAGGAATACTAGAGTAAACGTGCCATTAAAACAATGCTAGCCAGTACATAAAACCCATGTAGGAACCGCGCGTGAAATCGTGGAAGCGGGTTGCCTAAGGTGTATGTATTGTGCGTACCTTTCGTTCAGTTTTGTCAATATATCCGTATTGCTTACACAAGGGGACGCAGCAGTGAAAATGTTTTAACTGACAACATTTACCACACAGAACGCCTGAAGCTCGAAATGTGCGCCACAAATAAATAGGTAACTTGGGCCAGAAGTCGCCTGTTTTCCTTTAGCATTATGTGCCACTGCTGACCGCCTCAGTGCTGCCATCCAGAGACACATTGTTGGTAGGTTTTCTGCAAGGGGTCTATAGCGGAGTCAGACTGCTCCAACGACGTTTCTCTTCCACTTTACGTTGCATCCTCTCAGCAGGGAAAAGAAGCACTCGTGGTCGAATGCCTTGCTCCCACCGCTACGCTCGTCACACGTCGTTTCTCGCTTGGCAAGAATCCTTGGCCGTAGTGTACATACAAGGCCTACCGCACAATACGGTAGGCCGCAGGCGAGCGTTCTCCATCACCGTCTTTCACGCTTCGCAGTTCACTGTGGTCATCGCCGCCTCTGCCGCGTGACGTAACACCTGTCCTTTAAGCATGGAATGCTTTAAGAACCCGTTGTCGGTGATGTTCAAGTAATCTTGAGCAATAAGCCTGAACTATTATCCGGGCATGTTGCGAGGACAAAACGAGATCATCCAGGCAACCAGTCAGAACTTACCAAAATGCGGTCTCTCGCTCCCTACCCTCTGTGGAGGACTACATTATATACACTAGTTATTGCCCAAACAAGTCCAAAATAATATTGTTCCCGAGTTCTTCCTAACGTTTGTTCACAATATCAGCGAAGCTGTAACTCCTAGCACACTAAAGTTGTATTTGTCATTTCAATAGCAAGGTTCAAAACGCACACGGGGCACCACACACTTCATTGTCATCTCTGGACTCTGAGATTGCCTGTTCAATCAGCGGTCCGTGAGTTCCGCGGCGCGGGTTTTGCATCGCCTCTAGCTGGGCTGTGCTCTGTCTCTTTGGCATCCTGTACGCATTGTGCCAGCAAGTGGCATAATGCGCACGTACACTTAGACAACTAGCAGCGGAGATTCTGTGTGAATTCTTAGTATGTTCTCATGGAAATTATAGTAATCAGATCATAGGCGCGACATGCATTATGTAGCACTTTCTGGAAGGCATGCTGGCACCAGCGATTAAACGCTGGAATGTTCGATGCGTAATGTAAAAAAGCCGACGCGCTGGACACGAAGTGCAGATTTTTCGGCGACCGTCGATTTTGTTCGGCGCTATCGTTGTGCATGAGTGTTATTCTTTTGCGGGACACAAGTTCGCCAAAAAAGAGCTAAATTTAAAACTCATAGTTCTCACACCGCGTCGTTCTTTATAGTGACTAAAACGTGGCATATCATGGAGATGCTTTCGCGTTTATGTACCCGACGAATCCCCCAAGCTGTGATCCAAGCCCGAAACCCGAAGACAGCACTAATGTCGTCTAGGCAAATGAGCTAATCTGAGGCTACAAAGCATGTCCCCAGAGCCGGGACTTCTGCTTGTGAAGATCTGGAAGACCAAGACCATGTCGGGAGCAACAATGACGAACCCAGCATCGTCAGCGGCTGTCATACTTCGACAGCCAAGGGAGCCACCAACTTCCCTGAATCATCGTTTGGGACTTTTCAACCTCGCTGCAGAAGGACAAGAGGGAAGCGACATTCAGCAACTGTAGTGGCGAGAAAAAGTTGTGCGATGTCTATTTATCATTGGCTGATACTCCGGACAGGCCGCCATTAGAATCTCAACCTGGCAACGTTTACAGTTCGAACGTTATCTAGTGAAGTGAGTCTAGCAGTGTTATTGGAGAAATTAGAGGGTAGTAAATAGGATAGAATAGTGCTCAGTGAGGTTAGGAGGACAAATGAAGCACATACAGTGCGAAAAAGCGGGCACGTCCTGTGCTACCGGGGCTTTGCTGAGAGACGAGAACCAGGAGTCCGATTCCTGATTAATTAGGCTATAGCTGGTAATATAGAGCAATTCTATAGCATTACCGACAGGGTGGCAGGTTTTGTTGTGAAACTTAATAAGGGGTACAAATTGAAGGTAGTACAGGTCCACGTCCCTACATCCACTCATGATGACCAGGAAGTGAAAAGCCTCTATGAAAACGTGGAATCGGCGATGGGTAAAGTCAAAACAAAATACACTATACTGATGGGTGACTTCAATGCCAAGGTAGGCAAGACTCAGGCTGGAGACAAGTCAGTGGGGGAATATGGCATATGCTCAAGGAATAGCAGGGGAGAGTTATTAGTAGAGTTTGCAGAACAGAATAATATGCGTATAATGAATACCTCCTTCCACAAGCGGGATAGCCAAAAGCGGACGTGGACGAGCCCGAATGGCGAGACTAGAATTGAAATAGACTTCATACTCTACGCTAACCCTGGCATCATACAAGATGTGGACGTGCTCGGCAAGGTGAGCTGCAGTGACCATAGGATGGTAAGAACTCCAATTAGCCTATACTTGAGGAGGGAACGGAAGAAACTGGTACATAAGAAGCCAAGCAATGTATTAGCGGTAAGAAGGAAACTAGAGGAATTCCGGATTCAGCTACAGAACAGGTATTCGCCATTAACTCAGGAAGGGGACCTTAGCGTTGCAGCAAAGAACGACAACTTTTGGGCATCATTAGGGATGTGCAATTGATGTCGGTGATAACTCCGTAAGACAGGATACCAGTAAGCTATCTGATCAAGAAACGCCAATGTATGAAAGCCTCTTACCCTACAGCCAGAAAAGAACTGGCAGAGCTTTCTAAGTTAATCAACAAGCGTAAGACCGCTTACATGAGGAACTATAATATGGATAGAATTGTACATGCTCTCAGGAACGGAGAAAGCCTAAAAGCAGTGAAGAAACTAGCAATAGACAAGAATCAGATGTGTGCGTTAAGAGACGAAGCTGGCAATATAATTACTAATATGGATGACATAGTTCAAGTGGCTGAGGAGGTCTATCGGCAGCAGTCCTTGCAGACAGCGGCTAGCTCTCCTGGTCCTTGGCGACAGTGGTGTTGTCTTCAGGCTTCGGGCTTGGATCGCGGCTTCGCGGGGGCGTCCGGTACCTCAATGCACAAGCTCCAACATATGTCACATGGTAGTTACGGTGAAGAACACAAACTGTGAATGGCGAAACTGCGTTTTCCTGGGGGAACTTGTGCCCACAAAAGCAAGTTACACTGAAAGGACCGCAATAGCGGCGAACACGATCGGCGGTTGACGAAATCTGTTCAGCGGGTCAAGCGCGTCGGCTTTTATAGATCAGTCGTCGAATGTTCCATAGTAATTGCTGGGCCCCGCGTGTCTTCCACAAAGTTCTACACTGTTAGTTTGGGTCGCGCATACATGCAATCAGATTACACAAGTTTCGGTGACAAACAACCGATGGAACCATCGATAACATTCCAGAATCTTCCGATGCATGCTGCGTTGTGCGAGAATATTTGTTAGGCGGTGAAACGTGCTCGTCCGATAAAGATAAACAAGTGCACGTGTCAATATATATATATATATATATATATATATATATATATATCCTCCCACATGTTTCTTCAAGAAAGGAGCTTTTTGTCCCCATTCCAACACATTTATGGAAAACATATCAAACAATGAAGATATTACTAACCGCTCACGTTACTTCCGTGAATAAAACATCGGTCCTGAAACCTGCTTAAGATGCCGATATGTAGAAAAACTAGACATGGTGGTGGGCTGCTGTGCATGAGGTCGCGGGATCGAATCCCGGCCAGGGCGGCCACACTTCGATGGGGGCGAAATGCGAAAACACCCGTGTACTTAGATTTAGGCGCAGGTTAAGGTACCCCAGGAGGTCGAAGTTTCCGGAGTCCTCCACTACGGCGTGCCTCATCATCAGAAAGTGGTTTCGGCACGTAAAACCCAATAATTTAACTTTAAAAAAGAACTAGACATACGCATGCTCACACCCCTCACGATCAATGAATAGAGCGCTTTATCATCTGAAGCCCTCAATTCGAAGCCTTAATTCCAAAATAATAATACTCGTAATTCAAAAACTACGTATCCTTTCCTTGATGATCAGAGACTTCAAACTGATGTCTGTCAAAAAAATGTCTTTAGCTAGTGATTTTCTGTATTGCATGATGTTTACCTGTATATTGTTTCTATAGTGCACTGTAATAAGATCAATGTTTTAACTATTTCTGTGTTTTTATATTGCTCAAATTTATTTGTTAGTTTTTGGATCATACCCACCCTACTTGGTCTACCAACTGCAGTATGTTTTAATTAAAAAATGGTTAGTATTTTAATTATTATTGTTTTACTTACAGTAATGCCTGCTTGGGTGGCCACTATACTTAAACAAAATACTAATTCATGCTTTTTCATTTTAAGCTTGCTACACTATTCTGTTGCTCCTTACAGCCTTTCGAGTGCGGCAGGCAACTAGTATAACACGCAAATTCACGCAGCAGTTCTACATTTTTTTGTTATTGCGCAAAAAAATAAAATAACAATTAATGCTGAAACTCCTGTGGGATTTGTCTAAATATGCGTAAGCACTACGCCACTTGCTCATCTCCACGCTACGTGGTACCATTATCAATGAAATGAAAGAATGAAAAAAATCTACGAAATTATATTACGAAACTTGATCACGGCAGTACAAACGACTGAGCTGTGGCGACACGCACGAGTGCGACCTATGGTGCCTGGTGCGCTGATAACGTTCCGATCACGAAAATCCGTTATCGATCCATCCGCGTCGAACAGTTGACCAAACCTACTTGGGCGTCGGCTTCGGGCCGCACCTCGAAAGCGGTCTGCGACGCCGACAAGCAGTGCCGACTGCTGACAGCTTCCCGCGCTGTGTTCTGACCTCTTAGTTTTCAAGAGAGAAGCGCAGGCCCGTATCTTGAAGCGAGTTGCGAAAGTAGCATAGTGAGGCGCGTGCTGAGAGCTGTGTGAGCGTTGTGTTCTTGCTTCTTCATTGGTGTTGAAGCGAGAGGCCGCACGAAAGTGGATTTTCTCGCTGCTCAAGGTGGTATATCGGAAGCGGTTGTCATAGTGGACGGACGGAGGGACCGTTTTCCCGTTGGTTAAGCATAGAAATCGTTAACATAAATGTCCTTAAAGGGCCCTCAGCAGGCCCCATAGCAAATTTTGGTTATACGCTGGAAGTTGCTACGTGTCCTCTAGAGAGCTTTCCGCCGCAAAAATGTTTCAAATCGGCTCATTATTAGCCAAGATAGAAATATTTCAGTGCCACGAATCCATGATTTCAGCAGGCGGGCTCCACTGTCAAGCAAGTCTCTCTCTCCATTCGCCCCGTCTAGCCTACGCAAGTGAAATTCCTTCCCTACGTTCTCGCATACCGAACCTCGTGGACCGCGTGACGCGTACGTCACAGGCCCCGCCTTCATTTTTTTTTATTGCGAAGGCAATACTGCTCGCACTTTCGGCCCATCGGTAGTCGTGGTGCCTCCTTACACAGCTGCGCGTCACGTGACCGTGTGACGTCACGCCAAACCGAGAGACGGGGCCCCAGCTCTCGGCATCGATGGTGGAGGCTATAGTGTACTAGAATAATGTCCTAGTGACCCGACCGGAAAGGGGCGCGCGTGCCTCTTTCCGTTGACGCCACCAGGTCTCGCCACTGCGATCTTTTCTAGCAGACGGGCTGCTCTCATAATCGCTGCTTTTGAGGCGGTCCGTATTTCTAAGCGTTTTTTACGGACATGGTTGTTTCATTACAACAGAAAAGGATGGTATTTAACAAAATATTGTGTAAAGGAAGATTTTGAAGGCCACATCGAGACTCTAGTATCGACAATGTCGTCTGCTAGCGTATTCTGGCACAGTACGGCGCATTCATTGCGCTCTTGGTATCGCCTGTGCCAGCTGGCAATTCACCGAGCTCCTTGTTGCTCATATAGTGCTCGAAAGCCAATATATCTGGGCCTGCCTTGCTTCTAAGGAGCTATATTTACCACTCCATATAAATCGCGTGCTTATCGCGAATGACAGGAATGTGCGTACCGACTTCGGCGTTGCGCTGCTAACCCCGAGCGCGTAGGATTAAATAATGGCCTCGTTGGCTGCACTTCCATGGTGGCAAAATGCAAAAATGTCCGTGTTGCCGGTTATAAAACCCCACTTGG
Source organism: Dermacentor variabilis (assembly GCF_050947875.1). NCBI lineage: Eukaryota > Metazoa > Arthropoda > Arachnida > Ixodida > Ixodidae > Dermacentor > Dermacentor variabilis. The sequence continues at coordinate 78,772,013 of NC_134576.1, read as the reverse complement.
ACAAAATTATTCATGTGTCCCTCCCCCCCCCCTCATTTACTGCGTGCCTAATAATTAGATAATAGTGTGTTTTCCGCATTAAACCCGAGAATGAATTCATTTTAGAGCGCAGCTCTTTGGCGTCCGTTCCTGGGTTTCGCGTCGTCGTCGGCCTCGTAACCAGCTCCGCCCCCCTTTCAACCCCCCAGCGCTAGCAGCGACCGACTGATACCGCTGGATGCCGCTGACGGCGCTAGAGAGTCAAGATAACGTGACTGCATAGAACACCGTCGCCGCCATGCAGAAAGAGGAGGAAATGGTCCCCCCCCCCCCCTGTTCTTGTGTGGCGGATAGGGTGCTCTTCAGTTGCCGACGCGCCGGTTATTCGTTGTCCCTGAAACCAACTCCGCAGCTGGGGTTGACTCACTATCGGCGTCAGCGGCATCAGTCAGTCGCTGCTATCTCTTCCCTCCTCCCTTTATCGTGTTGTCCGCTTGCTGCGCGCGCTTCTGCCCCCATCGTTTGCCGCTGGGTGTACACGACGCCCCCCTCCCCCCTCTTCCTGCGAGTATCCGGTTGTCAAAGCGCCGGCTCGAACTTAATTCCTTTCTTCGCTCCTCCTCCAATGCAACCCCTGTGCGGTGGCAATCAGAGAGCCAGATCGGTGGCGGTGGATCTGTATATGTGCACCGCCCGAGCCGAAATTGCCGCTGCCGTTCGCCCTGTGCGGTGGCAATCAGAGAGCCAGATCGCTGGCGGCTTGACATAAAGACAAACAGCAATTTCCTAACACTTATTCGGGAGAACATCCCGTTCCTCTCGCTCGTAACGCGTCCCACGGCTGTGACAACCTCGCGAGGCACTTGTATACATCTCGTCTTTGAGAATCAAGCATTGGTGTACCAAGTCGAACATATATCAGTCTATTTCTCCGACCACAAAGCTTCCTTCATGACTGTCAAGAACTGTTAGTGGAGTCTTTGTTAAAGGAATACGTGTGAAAAAAAAAGTTCTGTGATAGCGCATACATGTGTTGCTCGATTTCTTTGCCTCAATCTATGGAAAAGGTGAAACAGCTTATTTGCTGCGCTCAAACTTCGCATTAGGAAGTAACGTAATCGTCGGTAATTTTTTGACTATGCAATTGCGCACATACAAACTCACATTTTCTCCCGAAATTTTAGCTCCTTAGAAATCCGCCGCATCTTCAGCACATACTGTCAGAGTGACGCTAGAAAAAAATCCAGGTTAGTGTTCCTTCTTATTTATTCACAGTGAAAATAGCACAGCTATAAAGGAACCCTAATTTGTAGCTACCCTGGGCACCGAGCATCTAATCACATTATAAGTAACCATTGTTGTTAAAACACATAAACAAAAACACCTTGTAGCATGGGGTTCTAAGAACATCCACTGAGCTTAATATATTTTGATACTTGGAGCCTTCTTTCATTACACTTATTCACGCTTTTTGTGAGGAAATGTAGCCTGGTTGTGATGTAGAAAGCAGTGAGTTCTGCTGTCATGCATTCGCAGTGATCAGGGCAGGCAAGTTGATGCTGCAGCCTGCATTTAACAGAATCTAAAACGCTGTTTGCATGCAACTCAAGAAGACTAAAACAAACTGTGAAGTATTTCTCCAAGTTGATCATAAAGTGGTACAGAGGGGAGGCAGGATGTGACAAACCTCCGTTTTCTTTCATATGGTTAACTCTGCAAGCCTCAAGTTTCCTGCTGCCCATTTTGTGATCAGTAGTAAGTTCAGGCAGCCTTCACAGCCTATCTTTAAGATGCATTTTGTCGCCACAACCAGCTATATAGAAAATTAGGCGGCTGTCACTGGATGCTGGAGCCCCAAATACCACAGGAGAAAGCTGCAACCTTGGGGTTAAAACAAGTGAAAGGCCATGAAAGTCGCTTTCAGGCATTATTCCTTGGCAGATCATGCGGCTATCAGAGTCTTGTAGCAAATGGTTCGCAGCGGCAAGGAAGCGTACAACTATGTCCTGGCACAGCGCACCTCTAAAGTACAGTTGGCGAGACACTTCGTCTTCATGCCCACTGAAATGCAGAACTGTTTCACGCGATATCTCGGGTCTTTGCTTTTGTACCAACCAATGTTGTCACGAAACGTACGGTTGAGCCATTGCCACAGTTAAAGTGGCACCAGAGCTTTGAGGGAACATTCACTACTTGGTGCGAGCTCATTGCGAACGGTTCATTCTCTGTACAATGCCCGTTTTCCTCTTACGCACTCTCGACCAGGATCTCGCGAAGTGGTTGGCGGAGCTGACAATCTTCCGCTCTTTCTTCATTTTGTGTAGTCCGTGCGTTCTTACGTGACTTCGTGCTTACCATCGGTGCACTTGCTGCGGCAGGCCTCTTCCTTTCCGGCCTTTCTTTGACAGGTGCGACAGAAAGGAAGGACGTACAGTCGGGCAGAAGGGTAGGCACTGCGCCAAGCGTCAGCTTCCCACGTGGAAGTCACACTTCGGTGATGTTGATGATGTGGACGTAATACCTCCAAATGTATCAAGGCTCAAAGAGGCGCTCACATACCGCTGAAGATTCAGTGAGATGCTTGTGGAAAATGAAATGAGGAAAATGTGGAAAATGAAATGGAAAATGAGGAACTACAGTAGTTATAATGCTCAATTACATGTGCAGTCAAAGCCCGTATAACAGGGTGGGCATGACAGATGCAGGTGTTGTACAGCTGCTGTAAAAACCATGACAGGGCACATAAAATAACCATCCCTACTTAAAGCTACATCATCAGGGACCCCTTTGTATACTTCAACAACTGCACCTGCATTAAATGAGCCCCACCAACTGCAGCTACCTGGTATCGGACCTGTTTCGCCTGTGCGAGGCCATATCGGATTGTTGGCGCTCCCGTAGAAAAGAAAACAGTAAAAAAAAACTGGCGAGAACGAGCAAATGTTTCTTACAAAATACAACAATAACTAACCACCTTATTTTCCTCGCTATATGAACGGAAAAATCTTGCGCTTTACCCCGCATAACAGCCCGCACGCAGTTTAGAGCTCGGGAAGCTCAAATGAATTCGTTACGAATGACACCTGCAACACCGGCTCGTAAAGACAGGCGCGCTGCACGAACACCTTCGGCGACAAGCAGTCGTCGTTTACGTTTTTGTGGACGCATGCTACGTGACGAGCAGACTTCGGTTTACTTTCATAGCAATAACGCTCACCAGCAGGCCAACATTCTATTGCCTACAACTTGTCGTTCACGCTTAATGGTCATGCCGTGCACCAGCTGCAAATATCGCTAACCGCAAACTCAACTGTTCCGCTTAACCGTCGGGCGCTCTGCATGACTGAAAACACGAAAAGGCTTGTCTTTTTGTTATAGCCAAGGCGAAGCACTGGCACGGGATTCTGCTCTGTAGGCTTGTTGTCCAGAAAGTGCTCGGAGCAAACCTGCGTGTTACACCTATTACGTTCGTAGGGCGCAAAGTTGAACTTGGCACCAAAATATACAGAGATCGAATACTCACTCGTGCATTTTCACTGGGTTGGTAGTTCTTCCTATTCACTGCAGCTATCCACCGGTGGAAATCGGTGCAGGCTGAAAACACCGCACCGGCACGATTCCCTACTTGTGTTGTGCTCTTCGCAAACAGCGCTAAGCAACCTGCTCCTTTTGCGCTGGTTGTTTTGGCATCCAAACACGACGCAATGATGCCCAGATGACTTCTTGTACTTTGGATCCGCGTGAACGGGCACATTTCCGCACTTTCGAGTCCTAGAGCTGACGCTTGTCATGTGCGCCGGTCGCCGGCGAACACACTTTGGCAGCCCAGTACAAAATGGCGCCGGTCGACCGGGCAACCCGGGTGCGAGAGTATGCGTTCGGTTAGTCTGGGTGCGAGGCTATCGTGTTCTGGTCTATAGCCATAAGTTTAACAAAGGGCAACCATGTCCACACCATCAGCCGAAGCAAGGCGCAGCCGAGGGTATTGCTTTCGCAATCTTCCAGGCTTAACCAAGCTAAGCCTTCGGCCAATTTTGTTTTCTGCTCCTCGCTTTCTTTAGGCGCTGCGCATTTCCGTCGACGGCGTCGCGCGCCAGCTGTTGTCTCGTTTGCGCAGCGCACGATTTTGCGCGCTTTGCACAAGGAAACATGACTAGCGGTATAATTCAGTGCTAAACTAATAGTGAGGCAGAACAAGTGGATCGCAGCGCGTGATCACCCGCTGTAACACGGCAGAAAATGGCACAGTTTTAGTACCTGTGCAGGTGACCGCACGACCGTGGGAATGAGCAGACGAAGTGGAAGTATATCTCTCTTGCTTTGGTGGGAATTAAAACAAAAAACACGCAGACATTCCACCTGTGTGTTTTATTATTTCTCTTATCTTCAATTCGTCTATTTAAGCAACAGATCACACAGATAACCACATGTTGTCTTAAATAATTCTCGTAGTCATTTGTCACCAGGCTCGACGTCACACTGCGGACACGATTACGTAGGCGCAGAAGCCCGACTACTTCACCGTCACTCTCCGGCCGGATTCGCCGCGAGTGAAGAGGGAAATGGCGTGCGGATTTAAATTTCAGGCCTTTACGTGGAGCGTAGCGATGTAATAGATTGCAGGCACGATTGTTATCGCGCAATGTATGCTCTGCGCTTGTCAGCTAGACATGGCGAGACCTGGTGAGGGGCCCTTTAAAGCTTGCTGCTCCTTGGCTGAAGCATATGTGCGTTTGCAGATTTCTTGACTTTTCACTTCGAATATATGCATTTGACAAAGTGAATAAAGAAAATAATTATGAAATTTTTCGGAGAGGAAATACGTGAAAGAGATTCTGAGGCATACGTGCCAGGAACCTAAACAATTATAAGACACGCCGTGGTTGGAGGCTCCGGATTGATTTTAACCACCTCGGTTTCATTATCCTGCGCCTAAATCAAGTATACGAGCGATTGCAGCATGTTCGTGTGCTCGGATCATGCCATGTCTGCTTTCACGCCCTATCACGACGGTTTGAAATCCGCTATCAAAATGATAAGCTGGTCTACAACCCACAAATTGTGAAGTATAGTGGATTTCCAGCACTTTACAAATTATTGCAAGCATGTTACCATTCTACTTGCCAATATGAATGCAGTGGGAGTATGTGTGTGAAAGAAAAAGATCGCACGGCTGCACGCAACCGCAGCACAGTGACTGTGCTGCGGTTGGTCACCACGCACTGAAACGTTTTTGCGGCGAAGTCTATTGGGGTCGTTTTCACGAGAACGGGAGGGGGGGGGATCTGAACCGCGCGCTCGGCGTGGATGGCGAGCTGTGGCTCGCTTTGCTCTCTGCAGAGCAGTCTGTTGAGCCCGACGTTGCTTGGCTGTAGCCGCGCGCGTAGCTGCGCTGCGGTTCGCTTCTTCAGTAGCAGTTCGTACCTTGGGAGGGCGCTCCATAATGTGTACCGGCGAGTAAACAGAGGTAACCAGGCGTACATGTCACATCCCTTGATTCGTGTCATGATACGATGCTGTTGATGATGATTATAGTTCATTGGCATTCCCTTCGAAATGTGGTAGTGACCAAGAGTCAGCGAGCCTGCTTGTGTTAATCACGTCCAGCTACACGCGTACAACATGCTACTGCTATATGGGACTGCAACATGTCGGGACGCCTTGAGAAATATAAGGCAACTGCAATTCAAAGATTGCACGTATTGACGCTACGCAGATATACCATGCTAATGATGACGGTGATGATTTGTTGGCATTCTCTTTGGAACGGGACAGTTAGAAGCAGTCACCTAGTCTGCTTGGCTTAATCAGGTATGCTGTACATGCTTATCATTCTAGCATTATTTTATGCGTCACCTTAATCATCTTTTTCTTCCTCAAACCGTCTCTACCTTCTACAACTACCTATACAGCTGCTGCATGCCGTGCCGCTTAGTATAATAACATGGCGAGGCAATGTAATGAGCGCAACGACGCTGCGTGACGTGCATATCACATCGCGTGCGAAGTCGCAGGATACTATGCCAATGAAGATGATGATGGTGAGGAGGATTTACTGGTATCCGCTTTCAAAAAAAGCGATAGCAAGCAAACACCTAGCCTGCTTGATTTATTCAGGTATGCCACACATATTCATCAGTACAGTAAGATCTGTACATCTCCATAAGGTTCTCTTTGTTCCTCCATATTTGCTTGTCTACCGTTTACCGCTACCTATGTAACTGCTACATGACGTGATACCTGGTGTTACAATCATCATCATCATCATCATCATCATCAGCCTAGTTACGCCCACTGCAGGGCAAAGGCCTCTCCCATACTTCTCCAACAACCCCGGTCATGTACTAATTGTGGCCATGCCGTCCCTGCAAACTTCTTAATCTCATCCGCCCACCTAACTTTCTGCCGCCCCCTGCTACGCTTCCCTTCCCTTGGGATCCAGTCCGTAACCCTTAATGACCATCGGTTATCTTCCCTCCTCATTACATGTCCTGCCCATGCCCATTTCTTTTTCTTGATTTCAACTAAGATGTCATCAACTCGCGTTTGTTCCCTCACCCAATCTGCTCTTTTCTTATCCCTTAACGTTACGCCTATCATTCTCCTTTCCATAGCTCGTTGTGTCGTCCTCAATTTGAGTAGAACCCTTTTCGTAAGCCTCCAGGTTTCTGCCCCGTAGGTGAGTACTGGTAAGACACAGCTATTATATACTTTTCTCTTGGGGGATAACGGCAACCTGCTTTTCATGATTTGGGATTGCCTGCCAAACGCACTCCAGCCCATTCTTATTCTTCTGATTATTTCCGTCTCATGATCCGGATCCGCCGTCACTACCTGCCCTAAGTAGATGTATTCCCTTACGACTTCCAGTGCCTCGCTGCCTATTGTAAATTGCTGTTCTCTCCCGAGACTGTTAAGCATTACTTTAGTTTTCTGCATATTAATTTTTAGACCCACTCTTCTGCTTTGCCTCTCCAGGTCAGTGAGCATGCGTTGCAATTGGTCCCCTGAGTTGCTAAGCAAGGCAATATCATCAGCGAATCGCAAGTTACTAAGGTATTCTCCATTAACTTTTATCCCCAATTCTTCCCAATCCAGGTCTCTGAATACCTCCTGTAAACACGCTGTGAATAGCATTGGAGATATCGTATCTCCCTGCCTGACGCCTTTCTTTATTGGGATTTTGTTGCTTGATTTATGGAGGACTACGGTGGCTGTGGAGCCGCTATAGATATCTTCCAGTATTTTTACATATGACTCATCTACACCCTGATTCCGTAATGCCTCCATGACTGCTGAGGTTTCGACTGAATCAAACGCTTTCTCGTAATCAATGAAAGCTATATATAAGGGTTGGTTATATTCTGCACATTTCTCTATCACTTGATTGATAGTGTGAATATGGTCTATTGTTGAGTAGCCTTTACGGAATCCTGCCTGGTCCTTTGGCTGCCTGGTCCTTTGGTGTTACAATATGCAACTGCAATGCAAAAGGTGCTCGTATACACGTTGCGCGGCACGCATCTCACATTGCAAGATAAGTGGCACGTCACGATGCTAGTGATGACGATGATGTTGATGACGATGATTTATTGGCATCCGCATTGAAACACGGCGGAGACGTAGTCACCTAGCCAGCTTGAGTTACACAGGCACACCATGCATATTTTTCTATAGTGATTTGTATACATGTATTTAGACTTCTCTTTCTTCTTCAAATCTTCTCTAACTGCCTTGTAACGCGATTTGTGGATCTGCTACAAGGGGCGCCACCTGGTTACAAATATGCAACTGCAATTCAAAATGGATGCAAAAGGCGTCGTGCATCAGAAACAAGACAAAAGAAGAACATGGACGACATAGGTTTGCGTCATGCGTGTTGTCTGAGTTGTTCCTGTGTTCTATTTCTGATACTCTAACCATTTTGCCTCTATCTTTATATGCAAACAAATCCAACGTGCAGCCTTAGCCAATTGCAATGCAAAGTGTGCACGTATCATCGACATGTCACACGCACATCATATCAGCAACTGCAAGATCGCGCTGACTGGAAAAACAGTTGCTATATTATTGTTACAATTCGCCATTTTCTAAACGCTCATGAGGTGTGCCGAATGACTGACGTCTTGCATATTTGTATGTCATGCATGATTCATGTCTTGCAGACTAAGGTAGGGAAAGGATGGCGTCGCTGAAGCGCCATTGCCTTAGTCTGCTCCGGATGATCGTCGTTGCAGTGCGTTCCTCCAAGAGGCAGGACGTGTGTCGTGTGAGCTAAAAGTATGTGCGAAGCTCAAGAAGTGCAATGCAAAGCTAACGCATTTCTCTGTCTTTTGCCGCTAAAATTTCACAGGCTTTTTTCACTGAAAAGCTTGCCTCAAAAAGAAAAGTGCGCTACACTTCATGTTGCGCCACCGCCATAAAGCGAAGGATGAAGAATGATAATAAATAATTCCAATCTCCAAGCTGATCAAGGAAACGCAAGAGTACTTTGAACACTTTGAAAGAGAGAACTGGCGTGAACCATGTAACAAGCTTCAGGGGACCTTAAGCAGCAAGCGCACTTGAGTGGTACTCAAGACTCTCCTATCAAAGAAGGAGAACAAGAACGCCGCAAAACAGAAAGTGCAGAGACTCATACACAACCACCAGGGAAAGAGGAAAACGTCATCAAAGAAGTGTAGAAGTAGTTCCTGTGTACAGAGCGGTACATAACTGTAGATTCGCACTTTGACGAGTATCGAGGCAACCCAAATATAGAACTGGATCGGCCCTTCACAGAAGCAGAAATCGAGAGGTCCTTGAGCAAGCTCACCGGCAACACGGCGACAGAGTAAGACAAAATAAACAACAAGACACTCCGGAACCTTGACGGCCCCTCTGTAGACGCACTCTTAAAATACATCAACGAGTGCTGGGAACACGGTAAAGTACCACCGGAATAGAAACATGCCGAGGTAACCATGATACCTAAACCCAACAAGCCCATCGGCGTGCAGAACCTTCGGCCTATATCCCTCACGTCGTGTGCTGGAAAACTCTACGAGCACATGGTGCACAACCGCATGATCGAACATCTCGAAGGCAACGGACACGTTCCAAACACCATGTCCGGATTTAGAGCTCACCTGTCCACGCAAGACGTGTTACTGGAGATGAAAGAAAAAGTCATCGACAAACTGGACACGCAGAGCGAAAGAGCCATCCTCGCATTTGACGTCAAAGGTGCTTTCGACAACGTGTCACCCAAAGCCATACTGCAACACCTCAATGTATATAACTGCGGTAAAAGTATATGTAATTACATCAAAGCTTTTCTGAAAGAACGGACAGCCACAGCGTGGATAGGAAACTTACGCTTTGAAAAATTCGACATACCGCGAAACAGAACGCCACAAGGCTCCGTAATTTCGCCGATATTATTCAATCTGGAGATGAGCTGGCTACCCAAACAACTGAAGCAAAGAGAAGGGATTAGTCCCCCAATATATGCTGACGACCTCACTATCTGGACTACGGGAGGGTCGACAGGTAAACGGCAAGACGCTCTGCAAGAAGCGGTTGGCACAACGGAGGAGTACCTGGAAGCATGTGGACTTATGTGCCCACTAGAAAAGTCAGAGCTCTTGGTACTAAGAAAGTGCACAAGAGGCCGACAACCGCAGCAGATACCAGACCCGGAACTAAACGTGGGAGGCATCATGATTCCGGAGGTAACGACGCTCCGCATCCTCGGACTCCTGATTCAAAAGGATGGGGCCCAGGGAGCAGAGTTGGAAAATTTCAGAGAACAGTGCAACAAATAACCCACCTTATCAAAAGAGTGACGAGCGAAAGGCGCGGACTCAAAGAGGAAGACTGCACGAGAATGATAGAAGCGCTGCTCACGAGCATCGTCACCTACGGGAACACCATACGTTGACAGGAAGAAGAGTCAACGAGACTAAGTAAACGCCCTCATCAGAAAATCCTCGAAAATTGCGTTGGGCCTGTCCTCCTCCACATCCACAGTGAAACTACTCCAAGTGGGAGTTCAAAACACGCGGGAAGAGTTTGTGGAAGCGCACATCAACCAACTCGAGAGACTAAAGCTAACAAAAACAGGATGAGCCCAGATCCAAGATCTGGTCTACCATATCGAGGATGCGAGGCACCTATCTCAGCGTATCCCACACGAGATAAGAGAAAAGCTACACATAAGTACCATTCCCAGAAACAGGCATCCCGAGTACGACAAGGAAAGGAGACAGGCGAGAATACAGACGCTCAAGCACATACTGGAACACACCAACAGCAAAGAAGAAAATGTGAGAGGCACGGACACAGCTGCGTACAGAACAAACGACCCATTTGCAATCGCCGTGGTCGACGAGAAGGGCGAACAAATTACAGCCACATCCATACGTGCCAAGGACGCGATCCCCGCGGAAGAGCTGGGCATAGCCCTGGCCATTGCAACGTGCAAGAAGACCCTTGTTACCGTGGTGACGGACTCGCAAGAATCATGCAGAAGGTATGAGAGAGGAAGGATTGGAAAGACCGCACTTCAGGTCTTCACCTACAGCGAGATAGAAACAGCACAAATCCTCTGGGCGCCGGGACACGAGTCTCTCGCGGGGAACGAGGCGGCGCACGCCACGGCTCGAGCTCATGCACGCCATCTCCGACACGCAGAGAACACGCACCAACGACTGTCACTAGGATGATGAACGGATATCCAAGATGTATTCCCATACCCTGGTGCACTACAGGAAGTAGAGGCGTCGCTAGCCGCCCGCGCATAAGCCGATGAGTAGTGAACAAGCGGTAACCTGGAGAAGACTCCAGGCTGGTACCTACACGCATGGAACACTGCTGCACGCCATGTATTCGGGCACCTACGGGCGAGACTGGAAGTTCGGCCCGCCGGACACGCCCAACACCTTGCGCCATATGGTGCTGGAGTGCAGGAATAACCGCGAAGTACCACCGTCATCATCACCACCAGGCGATAACTTGCAGGAAGAAGCGGATTCAGAGGAAGAATCCCAAGACTAGTGGGAGCTGGGCTCTGCTGGTGACGCCAGGCCCTGACAGCCAGCTACGGTTGGTGATGAGGGCTCGGGAGGAGGCAGCGAGCCATGGCTCCCTGGACTGAGGAATCCACCCACCTTTGGGCTCAGGAGGCCTAGCCTAGCAGTAAAGTTTATTTCTCTCTCTCTCTTTAGCCTCCGAATTCATCGCTGACCAACCGTGTATCTGAAGCTGAAGCGCAGGAATGTGGCCTAAGAGTCACGATAATCCCTTATGTAAATTGTCGGAAGAAGACATGGTTGGCTTCAGGTGGATTTAGACTTGCAAGACAGTCCGGCGAATGCTCTGCCCAAGCGCCTCCTTTCAAGAAACTTTGTCACTCTTCAGAAGCAAAGCGCTAGACGGGTGAAGAACAAAACTGCAAGCACAGCAACATGGAACAGGACACAAACCTAGCACCTGTGGACCCTCCCAAGCTTGGTTCCTTGCTTCGCCACCCACGAACTGAGAAAACGCCCTGAAATGAATGTGCCAAGTGATACAAATGGCTAAAGCCTCCAAGAGGAGACGGTACACCTCCCTCCTTAATGTCCGGTGCGCATGAAGAAACATTTGACCACGCGCTCTAGATTTAGAGCCTAGTCGCTGAAGTGGTGGCGGTGTGGTAAGAACTTTATTGAAAATGTGGCAAATTCGTGGCCTGGGCCTAGGTGGCCTCCGAGGAGGTCCGGAGATCCTGTCTCCTCGCCGCCTCTTGTGGATGACTTGCTGGCTGGCTTGCTGGTTGGCCCATAGTTGATCTTCAAAGATTGAGCTGCGCAGCCCAGCCGTACGCCATGCCGGAGGTTCATCTTGGGAGACTGCCTTTTCGTTGCCTATTCCCTTACGTTCTTAGGCATAAAAACCTTTTGAGCTTGGTGGTGCGTGGTCAGGATGGCACTGTCTCATGTCTTTGGCGCACCGCCGGACTATGTGCTGCGATTCATAACCGGTAGTGCCATTCGTCGACGAAGATGCTCAATTGAAGAGGCATAATGTCACACTGGTAACCTAAGTACTATTATTAACACTGCTTCTGCTAATCACTGTTTTGTTTTGTGCTCATAGGTAACAAAGGTGAGAATCAGGGCAATAGGCTGCTTTGCGCTGGCATAGGCGGTGAGCTGAGCAAACGAATCCCTTTCGTTGGCGAAAGGTCACTGAGAATAAAATCAATTCGAATGTTCCATATGCTTTCATATTGCAGGCACACTTTTCTTGCTTGATACTTTCTCACGCGGTTACATTCTGCCTCTTCCGCAAACACTCTAACAGAACCGCCGTTGAGAAAACCAAAACCTAACCGCAATATTTATTACCGTTAGTTTTGTCAAAACTCACACAATACTTGGCAACACTGGATGCATGCTTAGTCTTAAGAATGTCAATTTGTAAATTTACGGATAAATTGCAATAATGTTGACTTTAACGTAATAGTTCTGCGGAAACCCGCAATGCAGAGAGAAGTAATTATTGAAGGAAACTGAGACATCAATCCGATTGCGCTGCTTGCTACAAAGGAAATCCTTATGGTTTCTTCAAAAGCAAAGCCTAACAGTTGAATAAAAGTTCGTCCTGGTACAGACCCAAAGCCGGGACCACCGCCTTACCGGGGCAGCCGCTATACCATCTGAGGAAACCAGGCCGCTGGCAAATGGCAGCACGAAGTCGAATTTATAAACTTGAAGCGAAGGCAGGTCTGGGTGACTCGATCCGGTTAAACTGGGCTTATACGTTTATTGATAATAAACTGATGCCCAATTAGGTTTGTGAAAAAAGTTCACGGTGAATTTTTTATCCCTACGTGGATGAATGCGAACAAATTGCGAATACCACACGATGCTTAGACGTTGTGCCACTACGCAAGGTCGTGCCTTTGACTCCTTCCAAAGGCGAATGGCCCGACTCGCAACAGAGGTCGTGACTTTGGTTGCGGTAATTATCTCCACCTTAATCAACTGTGCTTCAATTCACTTCACTCTCTTTAACACCAAGACTCGTGGGATCAACTCCTACAAGAAGTCGGAGGATTTACTTACACCAACGGTTGCTGGTTCGTAGCGCCCGCGCCGCATTGTCCTGCTGTCGCCAAAGAGGAACTTGAACACAAGCTTTACCTTCGCTTCTTTTCTCCCTCCTCCAGTCTCTGGGCCTCGCCACTCCATATGATGCACAAGAATACCGGTGACTGGCGCCCCTGCGGCGGCTACCGTGCTCTCAACAAAGTGACTGGCCTGGACCGGTACCCAATACCTCACATTCAGGACTCTGAATTGGCATTGCACGGCTTTACCATTTTTAACAAGGTCGACCTAGTGAAAGCGTACAACCATATTTCTGTGGAACCCTCAGATATGCTGAAGGCCACCATTATAACACCCTTCGGCCTGTTCGAATATCTGCGCATGCCTTTCGGTCTTCGTAATGCGGCCCAAACCTATCAGCGTTTTGCTGACCAGATAATACACGGCGTGACGTGCTGCTTTGTCTATCTTGATGACATCCTCGTCTGCAGCACCACCGCCGAAGCTCGCAAGCTCCATCTACGTCAATGCTCGCAAGCCTCATCGAGTTTGATCCTGTCAATAACAGTCTGAAGATTGAGTTCGGCGTTACCGAGTTGGATTTCCCCGGCCATCGCGTGAGCGCACGTGTCAATCGTCCACTCCCGACCCATGTCACATCCATCCGTGAGTTTCCTCAGCCATCCATCTCCAGGCACCTGTGCGAATTTCCTGGACTCGCCAACTATTGCCGTCGCTTCATTGCTCGCTGCACCAATGCACTAAATACTATCCATGACATTATCTTGGGCCTCAAGACACCGAATACTGCCGTGGCATAGAACGACACCGCTGAACGCGCGTTGAGAGGCGTGAAAGAAGACATTATCGGCGCGAAGCTCCTCGTCTACCCCAAATGAGGCGCCCCAAGATTTTTTATGGTTGGCGCATCGGATGCAGCTCTTGGGGCAGTCTTGTAGCCGTTCGTTGCTAGAGCTTGCCAGGTCATCGCTCTGTTTTCCAAGAAGCTTGCGCCCCCCGAGCCCCGCTATATCATGTTTGGCCGAGAGCTGCTCACCAGCTGTTTCGCTTTGAAGAACTTTCTACATATTCTCGAGGGACACTCCTTCACAGTCCTTACCGACGGTAGACTACTGATTTCCGCCATAGAGTCTAACAGCTCCTCCTACGCGCCTCACAAAAGCAGACAGCCCACCTGCATTTCTGGTTACACCGGTGACATGCGCCACATCAGCAGAAAGTCCAACGCCGTTGCCGACGCGCTTTCTTGCGCCGCCATCCATGCAAAAGACCACGTCCGACAGCTCGTCGACTTCACGGCCATTGCTACCGCGCCCAATGTCGAGCTGCTCCAGCTGCTTTGTACGAGCGGTACCTCTCTGGTGTTTGAAGATATTCTGCTTCCTCACTACGACGTTACTCTCGTTTGTGATATGTCGACAGGATGTCTTGGTCCTTACGTGCCTCGCCCATACCTCCGGGCTGTCTTTGATGCCCTCCATTTTTTGGCTTATCCTGGCATTCACTCAATACAGCGACTCGTCACGTCTCGTTATGTGTGGCTCCGTATCAACGTCGAGGTTCGTCGCTGGTCACGCGAGTGCCTCAACTGATTAACTAGGGTTGAGGATTGGGCGAGTTGGTATAGCATTCTGGAACTGGTACATCGCTACATAAAAGGAAGAAACAAGCCAAGCCGGCCAGATAAAGGAACAGAGCGCCCCAACTGCCAACAGTCTAAAGTGCATTGCCATACTGTGACTCCTTTTGGCACATTCCCGCCTCGGTACACCCACGTCCACTATCTCCATGTCGATAATGTTGCCCCCTTCTTTCCCTGCAGGAACCATCGCCCCCTGTTGACTTGCATTAACAAGTTCACTAGATGGCCAGAATCGATGCCCCTCCTGGATCTAAGAGCGGAATCGATAGTTAGAGCACTCATCACACTGTCTATTAGCTGCTACGGTGGTCCTTCTTTCTTAACAAATGAGCGCGGTCTCCGCTTCGACTCAACATTTTTTGCCACTCTGTTTCGGCTACTCGGTGTTAATCACATCAAGACTACCTCTAATCACCCGATATCCAGTGGGGTCATCAAATGTTTTCACCGCCAACCAAAGGATTCCCTCATAGCTTCGACTTTTCGTTTATCATACATCTGGCGCCTTTTTTTTCCTTATGCTTGGAAACCGCACTGCTCTTCGTTGTGACTTTTCCACCAGCGCCGCCGAACTTACGTTTCCCACAACTCTACGAGTACCTGGCGAATTATTTGACGACTCGTCGATCGTACGTGCTGACGTTTCCGACTGCGTCTACCGTTTATGCAGCGCTATGCGTAGCCTTTCTGGTTTTTCTTTACCCACAATCATTTTCCCTATATTATTCACTTCTCTCCACGTTAACGGTTTGCGCAGAACTATTAGGTCAAACTTTTGCCTTTGCTTCGAGTTGTCGATAAATTCGACTTCGCTCTGCCATTTGCTAGTCTCCTGGTTAGCCTAGATCGTAGAGCGGCTGCCCCAGAAAGGCGGTGGTCCCGGATTCGCCTCCCGGAGCAGCATGAATTTTTCTTTACCTGTGAGGCTTTTCTTTCGCGGAACCCGTAAGGGTTTCCTTTGTAGCAATGGTCGGGATTGAGTGGATGTCCTATTCTACATTTATAGTGGTTAAATTTAGTAGCAGCGTTTAATAACGAATTTGTTATCAGGTTCAATTGCTAGAAGCTCAATTTATTCATGCTTCCGAAAAAGAATACTTACGGGTCATTATTACGCGCGTACAACTGAAGCGATAAATTACAACCAGCCACAAAGTAATCACTCTGGTCTAATAGAGCGAATTCCTAAAAGCAAAAATAATAAATAGCCAAGAATGTAAGTAACAAACAATAACACAGAAACTACCAACAAGTTGTGTGCAAAGTGCTTTGTTCCAAGTGAACAATTATTATTGTATCTTAAACAATAATTTGTGGCAATATTGCTTAGGTTTCCACCATCTTTAGTGTACATATTAATGCTCCTATAACATTTCAACTAGTTTCTATTGTTCGCGTAAATATTACCACGGTGTTGTGAAGTGACACCTGATTAAGAAGGTGAAGGACACTCGATTTCTTTGCACACGCTGGAAACTCGCTGATATTTGCTGGCCTTGCTTCGCCGGTAGAATAAATATCGTCACCTTGCGGTAGCGTTTTATTAATTGAGGGCCATGTTGAAATCGCAGAACTAAAGTTCCTGCTAATATTATAATAGCTATTCAGGTAAGTTCCAAAGGCTTGCATATATGCAGGTGCACTCAATGAATATTGACGCTCGTACTTGTTTGTCTTTATCGGGCGACACGTTTTACCGCCTAACAAATGTTATCGCGCTGCGCAGGACGCGCCTGCTTGTATCGGAAGCTTCTGGAATGTTATCGATAGTTCCATCCGCTGCCTGTGGCCGAACCTTGTGTAATCTGATTGCATGTGTGCGCGACGCGAATTATGTAGAACTTTGTGGAAGGCCCGCAGGTCCAAGAGATTATTCTGGAACATTCGACGACTGATGTATAAAAGCCAACGCGCTTGACCCACTCATCAGATTTTCGACGATCGCCGACCGTGTTCGCCGCTATCGTTGTGCTATAAGTGTAGCCTGTTTTTGTGGGCACAGGTTCGCCCAATAAAATTTAGTTTTGTCTTTCACAGTATTGCTACTGTGTTATTCAACGCACTGTTTTCTTCAACGTTCACGCACCGGACGCCCCGACAAGCTGTGATCCAAGCCCGGACCGCGAAGAGAACACCAACGCAGTCCCGGACCATCGAGCAAGCCGCCGTCTTCAGCAGCTGCCTCTCGAGCACTTCCACCTGAGAAGATCAAGAAGATTATGGCCAAGGCGACCCAAGTGGCAGCTCCTGCGTCCCCCATCGTGTTGAAGCAGCCCAGGGAGCCTCTCAAGTTCCGTGGTTTAACATTAGAGGACCCCTAAACCTGGCTTGAGACGTATGAGAGGGTCGTTGCATTTAACAACTGGAACAGCGACGACAAACTACGACACGTCTTCTTCGCATTGGAAAGCGCTGCCAGGACTTGGTTCGAGAAGCTAGAAGCCACCTTAACGACCTGGAACCTTTTCCGAAGCAGCTTCCTGCAGACATTCATAAGCGTCGTACGCCGAGAACGAGCCCAAGCACTACTAGAAACCCGAGTGCAGCTGCCTAATGAGACCACCGCGATTTTTACAGAAGAAATGAGCCACGTATTCCGCCACGCCAATCCTGAAATGTCCGAGAAAAAGAAAGTCCGCTTACTGATGCGTGGTGTAAAGGAGGAACTTTTCACCGGAATCGTACGGAGCCCACCGAAGACCATCTACGAGTTTCTTCGCGAGGCTACCAGCATCGAGAAGACACTGGAAATGCGGAACCGGCAATTAAACCACCGCACCAACTCGACAAACAACGCCAGAGTTCTGTCACTGGCCGTCGACGACCTGCGCGACACTATCCGAGCAGTCGTGCTGGAGGAGCTACAAATGCTGTTCCCTTCATCATCACCTCAAGTGGCTTCAATTGCCGGCGCCGTCCATGAGGAGCACAAACAACAATTCGGAGTAGCCCGTTCGCCGCCTCAGCCACAAGCGATCACATACGCCGCTGTAGCCCGCTGTCACGTACCTCCTCCGCGCCCACGGCAGGGCCCAGTGACCACACAGTTCCGTCGTCCACCACCAACCCCGCCGCCAGCACCCCAACCCATCGCCACACACAGCATTCCAAGGAAGACTGATGTTTGGCGCACCCCCGACCACCGTCCGTTTTGCTATCACTGCGGAGAAGCCCGGCACATCTACCGCCGATGCCCTTACCGCGAGATGGGGGTGCGATGGTTCGCCATCAACGAACCACGCCCACAGCAAGGCGAACGTCCACGTGACATTGCCCACTATGTACCCGCCACCGAGTTGAGCCCTCCACGACCATCCCATTCGCCGTCACCAGGTCGCTACCTGTCGCCGCAGCGCCGTCCATACACTGGCCCAGCCCGGGGCCGGTCCGTCAGCCCATATCCGGAAAACAAAAGACAGGAACAGATGGAGGTGTGGCTGCTGTTCGTTGAACTGACCAAGATCCTCCGCCACCGACGAACACGACGAAGAGACCATCTCGACGACAAAATAACGACACGCCGCCGTCCCGACGATTTCAGGAAGCCAAGACTACACCGACGAAAGACTACTTGACGACGCGACGTTCCAGCTTCACTTCAGCACGACGCAGCCGTGATCCAACGCCAAGACCTAGCTGCAACGCCAGACAAAGAACCACAGACCTCGACGTGCTTCTAGACGGCCACGCAGTTGCCGCCTTAGTGGACACAGGCGCCGATTACTCCGTAATGACTGAACACATCGCCGCCCAGTTGAAGAAAGTTAAAACTGCTTGAGAAGACCCTCAAATTCCAACCACTGGAGGACACATCATTAGGCCGACAGGAGTCTGCACGGCAGAATTACCGTTCATGACTGGACGTACCCTGCAACTTTCGTTATCCTCCAACAGTGTTCACGAGACGTCATTCTCGGCATGGACTTCCTGAACGAACATGGCGCAATCGTAGACCTGAAGTCAAAATCAAAAACACTGTCGGAAGATCAAGCGATGCCACCGGAGAGTTCTCGTAGTGACCACGCCTTGAGTGTGTTCGAATATCACGTGAGCATCCCGCCGTGCTCCAGTGTTATTATTTCCGACGGCACCGAAACACCCGCTGACGTAGAAGGCGTCATCGAGGGCGACCAACATCTATTAGTCGACCGTGAAATTTGCGTCGCCAGAAGGATCGCTCGACTCCACGGGGGGAAAGCGGAAGTTATGCTAACCAACTTCAGCCAAGAGTTCAATCACATCAACAAGGGCATGGCAATCGCGTACATCGAGGAAATTGTGGAAACCAGCAATGCTTTTATCCTTTCGGATTGTGCCGCATCTACCCCGATGAGCATAGTCCCCGAACCAGACTTCGACGTAAATTCAAGTCTGCCTATGAGTAAGCAACAACAGATCAGAAGTCTTCTCCGACAATACAAAGACTGCTTTTCGACGTCATGGAGGATTCGACAAACACAAGTTGCAAAGCATCGCATAATAACCGAAGAGTGCGCTCAACCACTCCGCCAGAGTCCTTACCGAGTTTCGGCGCGAGAACGTGAAGCTATTAGGCAATAAGTCGACGAAATGCTGCGCGACGACATCATCCAGCCGTCGAAAAGCCCGTGGTCATCTCCTGTAGTGCTCGTGAAGAAAAAGGACGGAACCCTACGCTTCTGCGTCGATTATCGTCAACTGAACAAGATCACGAAGAAGGACGTGTACCCCCTTCCACGGATAGAAGGCGCATTGGATCGGCTCTGCAACGCTAAATACTTCTCCTCGATGGACCTCAAGTCTGGCTACTGGGAAATAAAAGGCGACGAGAGAGATTGCGAAAAGACCGCCTTCATCACGCCAGACGGCCTCTACGAGTTCAAGGTCATGTCATTCGGACTGTGCGCGGCGCCTGCAACGTTTCAGCGCGTCGTCGACACGGTGTTAGCAGGATTGAAGTGGCAGACGTGCCTTGTTTATTTGGATGACGTCGTTGTCTTCGCCGGAAATTTCGACGATCACCGTATTAGAGGCCATCAAGACATCAGGGCAAACTCTGAAGCCGGAAAAGTGCTGCTTAGCTTACGATGAGCTTCTATTCCTAAGCCACGTCATCAGCAAATCTGGAGTCCGCCCCGACCCGCAGAATACAACTGCCATCGCAAAGTTCCCGCCGCCAATTGACAAGAAGGCAGTGAGCAGATTGCTTCGCATGTGTGCCTACTATAGGCGCATTGTCAGGGACTTCCCACGCATCGCGGAGCTGCTAACACATCTAACCAAATGTGATGTCGAGTTCAAGTGGGACGCGCCGCAGGCCGACGCATTTCAAGAACTCAAACGACGCATGCAGTCGCCGCCGGTACTTGCTCACTTCGATGAGGACGCCGATACCGAAATCCACACTGACGCCAGTAGCTTAGGCCACGGTGCCGTTCTAGTCCAGAGGAAAGACGGACTTGAACGGGTGATATTTTATGCGAGCCGGTCGCTGTAAAAAGCGCAAGGCAATTACTCTACGACTGAATAGGAATGCGTCACCATCATTGGGACTACAGCCAAATTCTGCCCTTACCTCTATGGCAGGCCATTCAAAGTCGTCAGCGACCATCATGCGTTGTGTTGGCTAGCTAACTTAAAAGGACCCTTAAGGACGGCTGGCCCAGTGGAGCCTCAGACTGCAAGAATATGACGTCACAGTAATGTACAAGTCCGGAAGAAAACACTGACACCGACTGCTTACGACGTGCCCTCATTGATACCCCGCCGCAAGGCGACGAGGGCGATCACGCCTTCCTTGGAATAATAAGCGCGGAAGACTTCAATAAACAGCAACGAGCAGACTCGCAGCTAAAATGCCTCGTCGAGTGGTTGGAAGGGAACACCGACGTTGTTCCTAGGGCATTTAAGTGCGGGTTGTCTTCGTTCACGCTAAAGAACAACCTGCTCGAGAAGAACTTCTCACCAGTCCGCGCCAGCTACCTTCTTGTACCGTCAGCGCTGCGCCCAGAAGTACTGCACGCCCGACACGACGATCCAACCGCTGGGCACCTCGGATTCTCCCGGACGCTGTCGAGGATACAGGAAAGGTATTACTGGCTGCGTCTGACCGCCGACGTCGTCCGTTACGTCAAGACATGCCGAGACTGTCAGCGACGCAAGACCCCACCGACAAGGCCAGCCGGATTACTACAGCCGATCGAACCTCCTCGCCGACAATTCCAGCAGATTGGGATGGATTCGTTGGGGCCGGTTACGACGTCAACATCCGGGAATAAGTTGATCGTCGTGGCGACGGACTATCTCACCCGCTTCGCTGAAACTAAAGCTCTACCAAAAGTCAGCGCAGCCGAAGTGGCGAACTTTTTCGTCGAAAACATCCTGCTGCGACATAGGGCCCCAGAAGTCCTCATCACCGACAAAGGAACGGCTTTTACATCAGAGCTCACCCAAGCAATTCCGCAATACAGCCAGACAAGCCACAGGAGGACAACTGCCTACCATCCGCAAACGAAGCGTCTCACGGAGCGCCTGAACAAGTCCCTCACCGACATGCTAGCAATGTACGTCGACGTCGAGCAGAAGACGTTGGACGCGGTCCTGCCGTATGTAACCTTCGCTTACAACACGGTGGTGCAAGAAACAACACAGATCACGCCGTTCAGGTTGGTTTACGGCAGGAACCCGACGACGACCCTCGATGCCATGCTGCCGCACGTCACTGACGAGGAGAATCTTGACGTCGTTACCTATCTCCAGCGCGACGAAGGAGCCCGACAGCTCGCCCGCCTACGGATTAAGACCAGCAGCGTACCGACAGCCGACACAACAACCTCCAACGACGCCCCGCAGGAGCGTCTGCGTCAGCATGCGTTTGGTGCGTTACGACACCACGTACCCGAGCACACGAGGGTTGGACCCACCCGCGTGTAGCCGTGCACGGCTTAGCCGTGTCTGGGGAAAGGGGGATCCTGGGGGTTGAGCCGATGCTGGGTGTTTGGACCTTTAAGGCCCCCCGGCAGAGGCAACACACTTCTTCGGCCTCGGCTTCACATAGACGGCACCTCCAGACTGACCCACCTGGAGGAAATCGGCAGTCACCTTTTCCTGTCTCTCTCTACCCTCATCTTTGTCTTTCTCTTCCCTTTTTGATTTTTCCTGTCTTCTCATCTTTCCATTCACTTCTACATTTCCTGGCAGCAAGGGTTAACCTGTTGTGGCTGTCCTACCTTAGGTATACCATATTGGGTTATAGTAACGGCATACTGCTGGCGCTGTGCAGACTTGTTTACATGTTCTGCCACGTCCCCTTGTTGGGCTCCGTGGTGGGTGGCAGACGCCGTTGTCGAACAACTCACTTTTTTCCTTGGGGTACTCGAACCCGTTTTCACCGGATCGCGCCTTGAAAAGGGTACGCACCGATGCAACCTCGCTATTCATTCCCAAAAGGAGACTTTCCCAAAATTCCGCGTACTTCACTGTGAATAGTTATCTACTAAAGCTAGAGTGATCTCACCATTTCTTGTCGCCAAGTGCCTAAACGAGACCATTGGAGCTGGTTACAAAGTAACAAAGATGGCAAGTGGGGATTTGCTCCTCGAACTAAAGGACAAGGAAGAATACAACAGACTTGCACACCTCGTAGCCTTTGGTGACATCCCTGTTTCTGTCAGCGCACATCGAACTATGAACACAGTCAGAGGCGTAGTATCAGATGAAGACCTAATGACACTGAATGAAGAACTCCTGGATGGATGGAAGGACCAAGGCGTAATCCATGTGCAGCGCATCAAAATCAGACGGAATGACAATGAAATCCCAACAAAGCATTTAATACTCACTTTCAGCTCAACTACTTTACCCGAGACTCTTGAAACCGGCTATGTAAAACTACATGTTTGACATTACATTCCTAACCCGCGACGTTGCTTCAAATGTCAAAGATTTGGTCACGCATCCCAGAGCTGCCGAGGGCAGCTTATGTGCGCATAGTGCGGCACAACCGCTCACTCTGCTGACGACTGCAATAATGATGAGATACGTTGTGCGAACTGCGACGGCAGCCACCCTGCATACTCCAGAGCTTGTGCAGCCTGGAAGAAAGGAAAGGAAATAATTACTGTAAGATTTAAGGAGAATATAACGTTCAGTGAAGCGCGACAGCGGATCTCATCGCTATTCACAATGAAAATATCTTTCGCTGAAGTGGTGCAACGGGGGGCGGCACCACAACGGCCTCTGGCGGCAGCCCGGACCACGCCTAGCGTGCCGCGGCTAACGCCACCCGCCCCTACGGCGGGGGCAGCCAACGCTGCCCTGCCATCTCTCAAAGTGTCCACACCATGGCCTCTTGAAGCTCCGGCAGCAGCCAGGGCACCGCAGAGGCCACAGGGGCCCTGTCGACCTCCGGCCCCGTGAGGACGAAGACTCCGTCGCTTGAGACGAAGTCTACGCGACGAGCACATCGCTCTCTGGAGCGGGTGTCCAGTGCCTCGCAAGAGGCTATGGACGCCAGTCCAAGCCAAACGGCGCAAGTAGCGTCGAAGAAGCGGCGAGGTTCTCTAGACCGCTCCAAAAAAAGACAAAACACCAAATAAAGGGCCTAACAAAGACCGTGTAAAGTAATGTCATTCTCCGCTCTCTTGAGACACAAAGCACAACATTTTCTTTTCCAACATGGATGACATCATACAATGGAATATTGGAGGATTATTAAGAAACCTACAAGACGTCCAAGAAATTCTCTAAGTTTAAACCTAAAGTGCTGTGTGTGCAAGAAACCCACCTAACTTCCAAGCACACTAACTTCCGACAATACGTGACTTGCCGGAAAGACCGCGAGGATGCTGTCGCATCATCTGGCGGTGTAGCCATCATTGCTGATAGAAGCGTAGTGTGTCAGCATTTGAGGCTCCAAACGGCCCTTGAGGCCGTGGCCGTTCGAGCCGTGCTGTTAATAAAGTCATTACCATCTGCTCTTTGTACATACCACCGCATTATCAGCTTCACAGACGCGACTTAGGATCATTAATAGATGAGCTCCCGGAGCCCTATTTGATTCTTGGTGATTTTAATGCACACAGCAGTTTGTGGGGCGATTCACGCTGTGATACGCGAGGTCGCGTCATTGAACAGGTGCTTTATTCCTCCGGAACATGTCTCTTGAATACGAAGGAGCCCACATATTTTAACCTAGCCAACAAGTCATACTCTGCCATAGATCTTAGCATTATATCGCCGACGCTTTTACTCTATTTTAAATGGAATGTGCTTACCAACCCGTATGGGAGTGACCACTTTCCAATAATCCTAACTACGCCGAAACAAGATCAGCTTCCCCCGCAGGTCCCTCGCTGGAAGATTGACTCAGCCGATTGGGAACGGTATCGAACTCTTACTCACATGACGTGGACTGAGATGTCTGGTATAACCATAGATGATGCTGTTGCATATTTTACAGCTTTCATACTGGATGCCGCCTGTAAATGTATTACACAAACGAGCGGCATGGGTTCCAAGCAGCGTGTTCCCTGGTGAAACGATGCATGCAGGCAAGCTCGGAGGAACCAGAACAAAGCGTGGGTGATATTTCGCGATTCTCCAACAGCTGAAAACCTGGAAAATATTAAACATGTCAAATCCCAGGCAAGGAGAACGCGCCGACAATGAAGACGAGAGAGTTGGGCAAACTTTGTATCAAGCATCAACTCCTATACAGATGAGAGAAAAGTCTGGAATAGAGTGAAGAAAGTTAATGGGCAACAAACGTATTCCTTACCTCTAGTAAATAGCCACGGAGAAAGCCTTGAAGATCAAGCCAACATTCTTGGTGCACATTTTGAATACATATCGAGCTCCTCACACTACTCCGAAACCTTCCTAAAGTACAAAACGCAAATAGAACGGCAAAAGTTAGAAAGAAAATCTGCTAAAAGTGCGGCGTACAATGAACCATTCTGCATAGCAGAACTGCAGGCAGCACTGAACTGTTGGAATACATCTGCCCCAGGTTCAGACCGCGTAATATATGAGATGTTAAAAGCAACTACCATCCGAAACACAGAAAACCCTCCTTTCCCTTTACAACGTAATATGGTTTTCCGGCGAGATCCCCTCTGTTTGGAACGAGGCTATTGTATTTCCAATTGTGAAGCATGGGAAGGATCCTTCCTATGTATCAAGTTACAGACCTATAGCGCTAACAAGTTGCCTCTGCAAAGTATTAGAAAAAATGATTAACTGTCGCCTACTACATATTCTCGAATCAAACAAATTCCTCGACCCATACCAGTGCGGATTTCGGGAGGGTCGATACACCAGTGACCATCTCATACGTATCGAGGCACGTATCCGTGAAGCTTTTGTTCATAAGCAGTTTTTTTATCAGTATTCTTAGATATGGAGAAAGCCTATGATACTACATGGCGGTTTGGGATATTGAGAGACCTCTCACAGTTAGGTATACACGGTAATATGTTTAATGTTATTGAAAGTTATCTGTCTAATCGCGCTTTCCGTGTCCGAGTGGGCAATGTTCTGTCACGGAAATTTGTACAGGAAACTGGAGTGCCGCAGGGTGGGGTGCTTAGCTGCACGCTCTTTATAGTAAAAATGAATTATCTTCGCCTACACGTACCACGTAACATCCTCTACTCAACATATGTTGACGTAGTGCAGATAGGATTTCAATCGAGTTCTCTTGCAATCTGTGAGCGACAGGTCCAGCTTGGCCTTAACAAGGTCTCCAAATGGGCTGATGAGTACGGGTTCAGATTGAACCCAAAAAAAAGCACATGTGTCGTTTTCTCTAGAAAAAGAGGCCTGCACGCTGATCCTGAAATTCTGTTGCATGGTGAGAATCTGCCAGTAAACAAGGACCATAAATTTTTAGGCATAATTTTAGACGCGAAATTAACCTTTGTACCGCACATAAAGTATCTTAAAAACAAATGTATGAAAACAATGAATATCTTAAAGGTGCTCTCACGCACAACCTGGGGCAGTGATAGAAAATGTCTCATGAACTTGTATAAAAGCCTCATACGCACATGACTAGACTATGGAGCCATAGTCTACCAGTCGGCTACTCCAACTGCTCTAAAGATGCTAGACCCTGTCCACCACTCAGGAATTTGCCTGTCCACAGGTGCCTTTAGAACAAGCCCGGTGGAAAGTTTGTACGTTGAATCGGATGAATGGTCACTTCAACTGCAGAGAACATACACGTCTTTCATGTATTTTCCTAGAGTAAACGGAAACAGTCAGCACCCCGCGTATTACACCATAAACAATTTGTCCAGTTGTCAACTTTTTCGCAAACGGCCCACAGTGGCAAAGCCTTTCTCACTGTGTGTCAGAGACATAGCTGAAGAAACAAAGGTTCCCCTGCTTGAATACCACCTTATGTCCCCTGCCTTACAGCCCCCACCGTGGCAGTGGCAACCAATAGAGTGTGATACATCCGTCATAACTGTTACAAAGCGCGCTCCTCTCGCGTGTATACGAATGTACTTCCTGAAATTACAACACAAATACTCCTGTCCTGAATTCTTTACAGACGCATCAAAGTGTAATTCTGGCGTATGTTACGCAGCAGTCGGTCCATCCTTTGCGGATACCGGTGTTCTGCACACGAGCAGAAGTAGCTTTACAGCAGAGGCCTGTGCCATATTGGCTGCCGTTAAACGCATTAAAGAATTGAATATGCCAAAGGCAGGTATATATACAGACCCTTTGAGCGTCGTAAACGCATTGAAAACTGTGAAGAAATATCAAAATCCTATAATTGTATCTCTCTATTCAGCATTATGCACGACCTATGCGTCCAGGCAGCATATCGCAGTATGCTGGGTGCCGGGGCACTGCGAGATTGAAGGAAACGTGTTGGCTGACCAGCTAGCCACATCCGTCAACGCGAGCGCTGCAGACACTTCAGGGCTATCCCTGTAATGGACCTTAATCCCTCCATAAGGAAAACGCTCAGGGCTTACTGGCAGCGGTTGTGGGATAAAGAAACAGAAAATAAACTGCATGTTAGCAAGCCATATCTTGGCAACTGGCCGCCGGTATCAAAGAACCGCCGCACGGAAGTAATACTTTGCAGACTTAGAATAGGACACACATACAGTACACACGCATACCTCTTGTCAGGTGGTGATCCACCCACGTGTGATAAATGTGGTGAGCCACTTACCGCGCTTCACATCCTGATGCAATGCAGATAATTAGATGCAAATATTAAAAAGCATTTTCCATTACTTCACCGGCAACAAATTCCACTTCATCCCCAAATGATTATAGGTATATAACCTCTCTTCAAACATCAAGCACTGTTTCAATTTTTAAAAGCTGTACATAGTTTTCGTACTATAGCCCCAGGAAATCCGTAGCACAACCTCTTAACAGAGGTTTCTGCTGCGGTAGCTGCATCAAAAGAAAGCACCTGCCTCCCAGCCTTTGGGCTCAAAAGCTTTAAGGAGAAATATGTGCTATTTCCATATTCATGCATTTTAGCCCCATGATCACTTGTCACTCGTACCATACCCAGAGACCACTCCACGTATCACTGTCATAATTTTATACCTATATATCGTTTTGTGCTTCTACGATAGCGATTAATTTTAGGCCACTTTACAGCCATGTTACACCCCATCATCTTAACTCATCAATCAGCGCTTAACACATCGTTATTAGTCATGGCGCTCTTTGGCCACCCCTGGCCCTTGCGCCACTAAACAACACACATCCATCCAACCTCCGACGACGCTTCGTCGAATACCAGCACGGTGAGTGTGTTTGGGTATGGACCCCGGTGCCCTGACGAGGACTGAGTGGGAAACTATTGCGACGCTATTTCGGACCCTACTAGGTCATCCGACGTATTGGCGCACTGGACTATGAGGTCGTGCCAGACAGCATTTCGCATTCACAGCGGCACCGTGCACGATCTTAAACCCTTCTACGGACGCTGACGAACTTTCCTCTTTTTTGTTTTCTTTGCTACGGGTGTTTTCATTTATTACTTTCGTTTGCAGCATCGGGTCGACGCTCTTTAAGAGGGGGGTATTGACACAAGTACTTGTTTCTCTTTATAGGAGGACATGTTTCACCGCCTAACAAACGTTATCGCGCAGCGCAGGACGCGCCTGCATTTATCGGAAGCTTCTGGAATGTTATCGGTGGTTCCATCCCCTGTATGTGTGCGCTACGTGAATAATGTAGAGCTTTGTGGAAGGCACGCGGGTCCCAGCGATTACTCTGGAACATTCGACGACGGATGTAGAAAAGCCGACGCGCTTGACCCGCTTATCCGATTTTCGCCGATCGCCGACCGTGTTCGCCACTATTTTTGTACTATAAGTGTAGCCTGTTCTTGTGGGCACAGGTTCGCCCAATAAAAGTTAGTTTTGTCTTTCACAGTATTGCTACTGTGTTCTTCAACGTCCCCTATTGCAAAAACCAGCATCTTCCAGTGTGAAACCAGCGCGATTTTCGGCGCTGGGTCGCATTTGGTAGGCTGGCACTCGCTGGGACTCACTGGGACACCAGTGATAACGCTGGATAAAAGCTGGGTCACAGTGGAAGAGACGCTGGTTCCATTGCCATGACGCTGGGGCGCACTGGTTTGTGCTGTACAGGCGCTGGTTCTCGCTGCAGTTCGTTGGTTCGCACAGGAAACTGTGCTGGTTGTGTTTGTGCCGCGCTGGTTCCAGTACGCAAGGAGGAGCGCTGCTGAATATTAAATGCTTTATACAATTTCATCGCTTGATACTAGTCTCTTGTCCTAAATAACGCTATATCTTGGGGTTATAAAACCCTATTTCGTGTCGCACCTTGGAATAAAGGTGCGGGAGCTGCCCTGTTTCATGGACATCTGAAACTGAACATCCCTTTCATTTTTTTTTTCATTTTCCATTTTGACTGGGCGGATAGCTAAATTCTTGAACGAAACCACGTAAACGGAGATGACGCCGCGTTTTTCAGTAGTTCGTACGTAACATATGACTGGGAGTTGTCGCCGTTGTCGCAGTGTTGTGGAGTGGACATGAAATGCAGAAGTCGTTCAGACGCGCGCGAACGGACCCCGAGTTTGAAGCCTATCGCTGACTGATATTATCACACCGGTAACAAATCTGAGGTGATTCGTGCGCTTCCTTTTTCCCTGTTGTATTAAAAACAGTTCTGAGGCTCAAAAACACACATGCTAGCTTTCGCCAGCTACCCGCGCCGAGATCGGACCCCACCGAAGCTTATGCCTAGCGTATCCGCCGAGTCCATCCTCACGCTATCGGCGTGTCTAGGCTCAGGAATCAAGAAATGTAACAAGGATAAATAACTCTATATTTCAGCTTTCGCATCGGTGTTCTTAAATAAACAATTTTATCATGTCTACAGTGCCAGCACAAGATGCGATGACCGCAAATGTGAGGCGTCATAAACACTGGTATATGTGCTATCGCCGAAGGTTCCGAGCACGAGCCTGCGCTTCTCTGACGAAGATATATAACTAGACAGGCGTGTTGACTGAAAGGCGCCACTGAACTAAGAAAACATATCTGCATATGTTTGCGTGAAGAACAAGAAACGGCTATCGAAATCGGCATTAACAGCCCATACACCGTCCTAGGTCGGCGGTTTATTTAGGACTTTTTTTCGAAGTTAAAATAGCAATCGCAAGGGAAAATCAATGTTGTGGCACTTCCAAGCATACTGCTGAATACGGCCAGCAACTTTTTCTTTCTCGTACAGGCGTGACTTTTAGTTGCTGGGCGATAGTGCATCAACCATGTCTGTACGAGAGGTAGCGAAACAAACTGCTTCTCGGCTTGGACATGGCAAATTATCCGTCTATTTCCGTCTGATGGCGTGGCGTAGCGGTAAAGTGCCGGGCTAGGGATCTGTGGCTCGGGCGTTCTAATCGTGATCGGAGCAGCTTTGATTTTACGTTTCTTTTTCGTTTTTTTATTGCACTAAAACGCTCTTTGTTGCTTTCTGTATTTAAAAAATATATACGGTGTCCAGGAACCTCATATTTAACGTACTAGAGCTGTTTTTCGCACGAGTAGCCAGTGCCTCCCAGTACGCCGCGCCTTCCCAGCGCCCCAGCATCCAGCGCGCTGCACTGGGCCCATAATCCGGCGCACTGTGTCCCAGCGGCACTGGGTTTTGCATTAGGGTCAACACCACGTGACAATATGATACATCGTTTACGCACTGCAACACGCACAATATAAACAAAGTATATCAGTCATTGTCATCCCCCTGGGCCGCCTTTTACATATGACGTGGTCCGATGCGCGTATCGTGCCTCGTGCTATGAAGTCAGAAGAACAAAAAAGCGTTCCTTCGGCTTCTGCCATCGGTCCGAACGGTTCTAAGGCCTTTCGCAGTCTGACTCGCACATTGTTCTGGTGGACCTACCTCGCTTCTGATATACAATGCAACGATCAAAAAACAGATTCTGCGCACTGTGCGAAGCTATTTTATCCAAAAAATTCCGCAGGTCTCTGGCAAAAAAACTGCTACTATTTGAGGCGCAACACTGCGCAGGCGTAGCTGGCCTGAAGGCCCTAGTCAACGGTTGGGACGACGCAAGGAACTGATGGCGCAGGCCATACTCGGACCTTGGAGCTTCGGGCTCAGGCCAGGCACAGACATCAGTCGCTCCAGTAATAGCTACAGGGATGCTATTAGAAACTCTGCGTAACTGAAGACAATAACATCTGCAATCGAGGGAATACTTTACGTCAGTAGTGCTGCCGTCGTAGCGCCATCGTCATCCATAGAGTAGTCTTCATCACACTGTCGTCATCTTGTTGTGGTAGGAGCATCAGCATTTCGAAATCTCATTCATTTTTACCATGCCATCGTTGTCATAGCGCGTTCATTTTTCCATCCACGTCATTTCTGCTTCGTCATACGCTGTGATCGTTGTCTTCAATAAATTGTGTATATGGCACCTTTGTCTTGGCGTCCACCTCATTGTGACATCATCGTACAGTCGTTGCGACGCATTTGTTTTCATCCCATCACCTTGATGCCACCACGGTCATTCCGTCATCGTCATTTCATATTGTTCACGCGATTTTCTTCACACTATTATCGCCATGTCAACGTCACCAACCGTTTTTGTCGCGCCATCGTCGTCATACGCACGTCGTCATCACATTGTGGTGATGCCATGGTGCTCGCGTTATTGCCGCGTTATTGTTATAACTTCAAAGACGTCATTGAATTGTGATGCTATCGCCCTCATGCCGACTTAATCGTGCCACCGAAGTCATTCGTTTGCTGTTATTCCGTTCGATTTGTGTGGTGAGATTCAGTCGTATGTCGCCGAGGTCAACGAGTGTCTCTATTGCACCGTCGTCATACAATCGTCGTTATCCATTTCCTGTATGACTGTCGTCGTGATGACGTCATTCTTGCTCTGCTGTTGTCATTCTGGCTTCGTCCCGCGATTATCGTCGCACAGCTATAGTTTTACAGTTGTCGTCACGTCATGACCCTCATTAGTCCTCGTTGGTGCATTCCCGATATGCAGTTGTCATATAACGCTTTCGGTGTTACATCGATGTCATTTTTGCTTCGTGATTCAGTCTGTGTTACTGCGTCGTCGTCATGCCATCATGGCTATGGCCGATCCCAGCGACTGATTGTCATAGAAAAGTGGGCCGATCTTGGATACTGCGTGTGTTGCATACAGCCGAAGGAATCAAAATCTTAGAATGACTACTACAGATTCTACGCAAAAATGTCTTCAGCATTACGGTGCGTCGAGACGTTGCTTGAATGCTAATCAGACTAAACTCTGCAGTCCACAATGAAGAGGAATTTTCCTTTGTTGACAACAGTTAAAAACTGGTCAAAGTTCTTTGCAGGGTGCCACGGCCTCGGATTCAAAAAGTGATCGCGCTTAGGCGATCAGGATCAGACGAGAGGCGGATGACCTGACATTTGAATGGAGGTGGCACGAGGTTTGTAATGCGGTCCGGCCTTCAACAAAGGTAACCGCATTAGCAAAGTTGACAGGATTGGCGAACGATCAATTTTAAGAATGAGAAGATGTCACAGTTGGATCAGAATCACGATATGTTAGGCAGATATCGGCATTACAATTGTGTGGGAGTCAGTACACAAAAAAAATCTTTAGATGGCCTTCAGTTGTTAAAAGTATTCTTTGTATGGCATCCACAAACTAAATCAATGACATAAAGCTACAGTACCACGAATGACATTTTTCAAGGGTACACGCCGTTAGTTGTTATCAATAAGTTCTTGCTGCTCAAAAATAAGTACATTTTCGGAAGGAGTCATCGAAGTTCTTCCATGTATTGCCTTATGAGTTATCAATTTATAAAAAAAACATGAATAAAGAATTTAACCTGTGTGCAAAGTAATTAAATAATGTGGCAGCAAATTATTCTGCAATATACATTCACAAATTATTTATAGTGTTAGTGCATTTTTTTTATTTACCGCATACTGCACACCCTAGATGGGTCCTAGCAGGAGGGGCAAAACAAAAAGAGAATGACAATAACAACTGCAAAAAAGCACAGCAAAATATCTTTGCAGTAAGGACAATAAAAACAAAGACACATAGCAGGAACACAAAACAGTAACTCTGCAACTATCAACAAGTAAGCATGTCAAAGGCATCAATACTGGTTAGTAGATCAGTCGGGAGTGAATTCCATTGAGTTAGTGTGCGCGGAAAGAAAGAGTATTTAAAAACAATGAGTCTAGCGTTGTACGGTGTTAGGGATTCTGCATGATGATTTCTTGTTAGGCGTGTCAGGCGACTCCCTATCGTTTTCCATTTAGTCCCTTGTGTGTTCAAGTTACGGCGACCGTCCATCACTTCGCTGTGCCCGCCGCTCAGAAATTCAGTATGCGTCACCGTGGGAGTCATTGCCCCACGTCCGCCCGACTGGGGCACAACCATAGCCACTCGGAAAATGTGCTTTCGCTTTGGAATAAAACTAGTCGACTCTCCGTTCTCAAGCTGTCAAAACGTGTATTCCTTGCCTCCGTTAAACCGAGCTCCAACAAGTGTTGACCCAAGACATGTGCGTTTTTTCGAACACTAGCCAGGAACTACGCTGCTCCTTCTCCTGCTCAGAGAGATGACGTAACGATTACCTTTCCTGTCATCGCCGCAGAGCTTCAGCTTCGCATCTTTCGGCCTAAGAATCCCCGAGTCCTGTTTATGCACGAAGAAGCCCGTTTTCAACTGTGGCGCATCCCTTCACGGACAGTAAAGCACCTGCACGTGATCGTTGTTCTACCCTTGGACATCGCCGATGTCCATTAAGTTGCTGGGGCATTACAAAGTCAGAAAGGCATAAACTTAAAATGGTAAAGACCATCTGGTATAAAAAACTGTCTTCTCGCGATCGAGTTCATCAACGGAATTCGGCCAATAACCGAATCGGAGGTCGTTTGAAGACAAGTATTTCGATCCCTGAAGGCTGTCGAATGTGTCATCAATCCAAGGGAAAGGGTACCTTTTTCGTGACCTGGTTCAGGTGACGGTAGTCGATGCGAAGTCACCAGCTGCCATCCTTCCGTTTGACCAAGACTACCGGCGATGCCCAATGACTCGAAGAGGGCTCATTTGCACTTTTGGTTAGTATCTTGTGCGCTTCAATTTCGATAACGCGGCGTTCTGCGTGAGACATGCGATAAGGTCGTCGGCACATAAAACTAGCATCGCCGGTGCAAATCTTATGGGTCACAAAGGAAGTCTGTTCCAGCGGGCGATCCTCATTGTGAAACTCGTTGTGATACGACACCAGGGGCGCTATAACGTAAAACTATTCCAAACGTTTCTATTCCAATTCCGCAATCAGCCAACCGCGATTGGTCGAACACTTTTCTGGGCCACCCCCACTTCCCCTGTCTGTCACGTGACATCATTAAAACCGCGAAAGCTCCCTATCTGATATGACGTGTACACACTGATTATGCATAACCTTACCGAACAAAACAAAAATAGGTATTTCTGATTCGACGCCTTTTTGTCAATCCTCGGCTATTGGTCACAAGATTTCAGCCTACACCTGACTTTACCTGCGCCTCGCGCGACGTCACAAACTCGCAACTTACCACATCGAAGTGACGCATACACGTTAAAGATGCATTAATATGCCGAACAAAACTGAATTTTCGTCTGAATAGGCGCAGGCTGCCCCATTCCGAAAGGAATAAAAAATGGCTACCGCCGACGGCTCCGGCCTGGCTACTGGCCCCTGCCCGAGAACGTGGCTTTATTTGCCTGTAACAAAACATTTTGCGTGGCCGTGGAACATTTTCAAGAAGTTTCCTCACGTTTACGACCTCTTTCTGCCAACTCTTCTTTGCTGAGGATCCGTTTTAGCGTCATTCTTAAGGTTCCGTTGCATGCCGCCGCGATCGTCGACGAGCCACCTCAAGCCAAGAGAAAGCGGACCAATCGCAGGCGCCAGCACCACCCTCTTCATCTGGTTATCGATATTCAGTGCAGTGGCTCTTCCCCATTGAATCCCTCTCCACTTGAGCATGCTCCTCCCTTCTTGTGAGCCAATTAGATAAGACAAGCGGTTCAGTGCAGGCAATGTTATTCGTTCTTCAAGCAAACAAAAGTGACCTCCTATGAACGAGGGAAGCATTTGATTGGTTCGGTCAGACAACCCTGCGGGTGACCGTGTGATTCTTGCGTCGGTGTTTACGCAAATTTCACGTCAGGAGATTCGAATAAAAGCATATTGGAACAGTTCTACCTTATACGGCCCCAGTACACGACAAAGATCCGCAGCCTATTCGGGAAGCAGATCTTGAGCGAACATCTTCAAAAATATGACGGGATCGGACGTTGTGCAACTGATCGGACAGAAAGTGGCTTCAGATGGGCACGGAACGTCTAGTACAGAGATGGCGGAATCGCCGATCGGAGAAGCGTTGCCGTGCGACATACCTTTCGGGATAACTTGCGCACTGAAACAAACATAAAAAACAGAAAGAAATACGCAGTCATTGGCGATAGTCACGATGGTATGAGGAACGGCAGCTGTGCGTAGCAGGAGAACAATGACATTACGAGTCAGCAGATAGTCAGATCAGGAATAGATGGGAAGCACGTCAAAGGCGTATACATAGAGGCTTGAGGCGACCACCGTACGAAGTCTACAGAACATAAACGAGGCTCAGCTGATTTTGGAGCACAGCAATGAGTAGAGGCAGCTCTAGTTGGAGGAGGCCAGAAGCGCAGTCAATCAGTGCTGAATGGTCCGATAAAAAGTCGAGGCTGAAAATCAACTCATGGGAACGCCGCTCCTTAAGAGCAAATAAAACGGAAGTGTTGAAACCAGCAACTCTTATTCAGGCAGTGCACGTGCCAAGGATAATGGGCGTTGCTCCATCAGCCACTCGGATAGCACGATACGCGGCTGGTGTAAGGACTTTCATCAAGCAGCAACGAAGGAGGTTGCTCATCACCGAGATACGGGCTCCAGTGTCATTAAGCGCTGGGAGAAATACACCAACTTCTACACCGACTATATTGCGTCTGGTCGGCAGGGCGTTAGCGGGGACGTTGACAATGCAGCGTCGCCTGCCGGACTTGCATCTTTTAATTTTCCGAAGGTATGCGCCCAGGTAGGAATGACGGCGACCGGCGACTGGACTGGGGTGACCTGGACGACGAGCGGCGACTTTGCGGCGAATGAGATTGGTGACTGCTCGGCGATGGTCATCGACGGCGCCATGCGTTCGTACCGTCAGTGGCGCGCAGGTTCGGCTGTGCTTGCGGCTGGATATAGCGAAACCCACCGTCTGGACGAGGGCTGTTCGAGAACGGCATGAAGGACCAGCGGTTGCGACAGTATCGGGTGACGTGACTAACGATGCGACCACTGAAGCAAATAGGTTGGTCTTCCAGTGTTCACCATTCTGCCATCATCCGAGAACCTCGAAGGATCCATTAATTTTGAGTATGCACGAGTGAAGGACGTTCGGTTGGTTCGGATGGTGCAACTGACTGCAAGCCGAAATTGGGGATTTCTTGGCGCACAATAGTTTGAACAACGGGAACCATAAGAGCACATGTATCGTTGACAGGTGTGCACAGAACCGCGGGATACCTGACTTCTAGCTCACCGCGCACGATCTTCTTCAGCAGCTCTGAAGGCTGCTGCTGCCGTGAAGAAGAGTCCTGTCGGTCTTCACAAGACGACATTGCCACCATATTGGGAAGTCGTGGAAATGACCGATAACAACGATGGCTTTTCATCTGCTTGAAACGCTTCCAATCCGTTATAATGTCGTTAAGAGAAGTACAGTTGTCACAAATGAGTAAATTGAAGGCGTCATCGGCGATACCTTTTAAGACATGCCCGACTTTTTCAGACTCCGGAATTTCAGCGTCGGCCTTCACTTCACTTTTATTTTCTTAAAGACCCCTCACTGGGTGTATTACATAAGGGGTGCGGTTTACTAACGTTGTTTATTGTAATTAGTGGCCGCATGAGTTCAATGAACAAAATTTTATTAATCTTATTAGCAAACGTCGATGAACAGGTGATTTCGGCTATGTAACGGTGCGGGCCGTTCCAGTCGGTTGATAATCGGCAAAAGAAAGATGCAGAGAAGGTTGTATAGTATGGCTGCGTAGATGAGTTACTTGCAAAGAATACCCTGTTTGCTGTGGATGGCGAGGAGGCGGTGCCAACACATATGGTGCATCCTTAAGCGGGCTTTGATAAAGCTTATGAAAGAGAACTAACGAATCAATGTGGCGCTGGGATGACGGCGTGTTTAAGGCGGACTGTGCTTTTAGTTGTGCTACGCTAGCGCTATAAGAATACGAAGAATGACAGAATCTTGCCCCTGGATTCTGAATTCTTTCGAGTGCATTGATAAGGTAAGTTAAATGCGATGACCAGATGGGGGATGTGCATTCAAGTTTCAGACGTATGAGCGTCTTGGATGCTATTAGTTTAATGTGATGCGTGAGCCGCCTTGCAGTGCCATGACTTCTTGTATATTGGCCACGTCGCCTTCGGTGGACGTTTGAACTAGTGATGCCAACTCTTTCTTGGTGACGACCTTCCAACCCAGTGGTTTTCCGAAGAAAGCTCGCAGCTTCTGCTTGCAGGTATCCTAGTCACTGTGTTCTTCGTGGTTTTGAAACCACATTCGCACAGTTCCGGCCAAATAAAAAACAATATTCGTTAGCATCACTGTGGCACCTCACTTGTGGCTGCTCACCCGCTCACACATCTCCAACCAGTCACCGACGTCGGTGCAATCAGTGCCGCAGAAGGTTCATGCGTGAGTACAACAGTCGATGCAGCCGTTGCCAAACTAGGCCCTGTCTCCTGCGACATCGGTGAAGAAGCCCCAGGAGGCAGTCTACCACTTCCACTTCAACTTCCTCTTGCGAGCATGTTCGTGTCCAAATGCACCATAAGGATATTATTAGCCAATATACGAGATATTAGAATTTAGAGTTGCGCCTTTTTGGACTTGAGTTGTATCATTGTACGTTGGAAGGATTATTTGAGTTTTGAAAGTGAGAGGAAACGGCTAGGAGTGTAGGCGGGAGTGTTCACCTGTACAGTGGCCATATAGTGGCGTGGAAAATTCGGAAAGTGTAATGCGGGGCTTACATCTCATACGTTACCACAAGCGCATGCTAAGCAGTGAATCTATTTTTGTTTTTCTTTTTTCCTGTCCTTTTTTACAAATGCGACCCCAGCGGAGAGTAACGCCCCAGTGAAACCGCCCTCTTGCATTTATTCTGTGTGTGTTCGCATAGTATGTTCACAAAAACCGAGGACTCAACGGTACTTTCTATAGGCGCAATGGCTAACTGGTCGACTCGTATCGGGCCTGATATCGCCGAGGTTTTAAATAATTTGGCCGGGCTCTGGCGGGCCAATGCGTCGCACGTTAGGCCTAGGGATGGCCCGGGCCAGGGAAACATGGCCCATGCAGCGCTCTTGTATGGGATTCCTCAAAAGGTTACCTGGTGCACCAAGGAGTTTGTGTAGATCCAGTAGTTGTATTTTTGGGAGAGAGCTTATGTGTGTGACTACAGCAGCAAAACTACGACACTGGTGATGGATGTCGCATGACTGCAAGGGCATGATTTATATGTACTTGTAGGGTTCTTCAAAGGCACTGAACGGGCGTAAGCCACAGATATGCTGACATATCCAGCTTTTCTAAATCGGTACCAACTAGCGTCCCGAGCGGCTGCCATGCGAAGCTTGTGCGCTTTCAATGTAACGAGCGGGTTGTTGGCGAACATGAAACGTGCAAGTCGATTATTAAAAAAGGCAGGTGACAAACACATTCTACAAGACAAACGACGCGAGAAAAATGCAGTGATTATGCCGTGGAAAGGTATAATTTGTTAACCAGAGGGGTCAAAGTATCAGCATTAGAAGGCTATTGAAACGACAAAAATTTGTGCTAAATTTTCGGGACAGGAGTAGTCGCTGTGAGAAAACTACGGCAGCTGCCATAGTACCCGCTACATCATACGTATTTCGGAGACTCAGCTTTCGATTCATACATATCTCGATTCTCTACCCATGGCGTAACTTGGTTCTCAAAAACATAATAATAATAATAATAATAATAATAATAATGTCTTTATTTGTGTCCCGTAAAAGTACACGACACGGGAGACCTGCAGTAAAAGCTGTCATTCATGACAGCTTGACAGAGCTGTAGGCCCCCCATACACGGGGCAGTTACATAACGACAAAAAGACATATAATACATGGTAACATTTGAAATTATACATTCCGAGCGCACAATGTAACGTACACAAAAAATAAGGCAAAATAGAAATACAAATTGCAAGCTCACTCATACAATAAAACATCACAGTCAACGACGGAGAGGTCACAAAAGAAATAACATAAGTGCACTTTCACTTATCCGCAAGAAATAACAGTAAGACATACACAATGGCGGTAAAAAGAAACAAAACAGACAAAGCACACATTGTTAATTGAAAGAGGGAAAACGAAACCAATCCCTCACCATGTACACTGTTAGGGATAACGGGGCAAAGAAAAACTTGGTTTGCAGAAACGAAAAGTTAAGAAAAAAAAGAAAGTAACTGCCTAGAATTTGTTAAAATGCTGTCGAAGTTCTTTGAATGTTATATTTTCAAGTTTAACGTGTTCATTATTTAATCTATTAAGCAACCTTTGTAATTTGTTCTGTAGTGTCTTTAGACCATACGTTGTTTTATAAGTTCTCACTTTCCAGGGCATAGTGTTACGTGTCAGGCGGGCAGAAGTGTTTTCCTGTAGGTTAGCTAAACGTTGTAAATAGGAGCTATTATTTATTTTTTTCGTTTTTAAATGATTTGCCTAAGATGTAGTCGAACAATTTGGGAACTGGGATTACGTTGTACTTGTCAAAAAGATGCTGTGTGTGCGAGTGATAGGGCAAGTCCTCAACAATTCTAAGGAACTTTTTCTGCAACCTATGAAGCCTGTTTAAGTTTCCCTGTGTTGTGTCAGACCATATTAGATGGCAGTAGTTTATTGTGCTTGAAAACAATGAATTATAGATTAACATCATAGTTTCCGGTGGAAGTATATGGCGAATTCTGTATGTTAAACCTATTACTTGCGCAAGTTTGTTTGCTACGCTATCCACATGAGCATCCCATGACATATGTTCATGAAAAGTGACACCTAATGTTTTAATACTGGAAGTAATCTCAATAGGTGTTGCATTTATTGATATAAGTTTGCTGATTGATGTATGTTCGTTTTTAGCTCAAAATATTACAGCTTTCGTTTTATTCTCATTTATCAGGAGGCTATTCTTACGTGTCCATTCATCTAATTTTCCTAACGTGAAATTAGCGTCGTCGACAAGGTCGTCAATATCGTTATCGCCTATCAATATGCTGGTGTCGTCAGCGTACATAATAAATTTCACACTTTCATTAATTTTAACAATGTCATTCACATACACATTAAATAAAAAAGGCCCTAGAATGCTACCCTGTGGGAAGCCTGAGGAGATAGGTAGTGGATCTGAGTGATTGCCATTTATGACAACTATTTGTTGACGGTATTCTAGATAACAACGTATAAGAGAAGCGACATTGCCACGAAAGCCATAGCGTTCAATTTTTTGAATTAGAAGATTGTGGTTAATGCAATCAAATGCCTTTGATAGGTCAATGAAGATGCCCAGAACAAGTTTGCCTTCCTCCAAATGCTGTAGTAGGTGTTCTTTTTGTGCTAACAAAGCGAGTTCAGTGCCCATCCCCTTACGGAAACCATACTGACTGTCAGTTAGCAGATTATGTTTTTGCTCAAATTCAGTTAGCCGCCGTAATACAAGTTTTTCGAAAACCTTTGAAAACACAGGAAGTATTGATAATGGCCGGTAATTTCCGAAATTGTTTTTATCACCTTTCATAAATAGTGCAATGACGCGCGCTATCTGCATCCTATGAGGAAAGGTACCTTCGTTTAAACAGAGGTTAAAGACATAAGTAATGCACGGAGATATAAGATCAGCAACGTAATTTATAGGTTTAATTTGAAGGCCGTCAATATTCCTGGCGTTACTGTTTTTTAGGCTGACAATTGTAGTAGTTATTTCCCCCTCGTGCACTGGATAGAGAAATATCGAACTAGAATTTTGAGAAATGTATTCAAGATCATTGATCGGTGCGCAGTGTGCTCCAATGTTAACAAAATATTTGTTAAAATCATCTGCAATGCTTTCCGTTGTACCTCGGTACCATTTATTTTCAAACTATGCATCTGTTCAGCAGGAACCTTGTAATTTAGCAGAGATTGCAGGTTTTTCCACGTAACATCCGAAGATGAATTCGAAGAACTAAAGGCATTGAAATAATGCTCGCGCCTCGCCTTTTTTATGTCTTTATTTAGACGATTCCGAATTTTCTTAAAACGGCAGAAAAGTTCTAGATCTTTGGTCTTTATGAATTCAGCATATAAAGCATTCTTCTTGCGTATTCGAACAGATAGCTCAGGGGTAATCCATGGCTTACGTATTTTATTTTTCTGTTTTACGCACTTCAACGGAAAACAAACGTCGTATATTGATTTGAAGAGGCTAAAAAAGATTCATAAGTATCATTTGCATATTTAGATTCAAATACAGTATTCCAGGTTGTTTGCAGGATATTGGCACGAAACATAAAAAGATTTTGTTGAGTTATTGGTTGAATAAGGTGAGTCGACTGTGATTCCTTATTCTGTAGATGACTCTTGTAACATAGAAATATTGGCATATGGTCGCTCAAATCCGACACGAATACGCCAGCTTTAACTGAATCTGGATTTATATTTGTAATAAATACGTCGAGTAGAGAGGACGTATTCGTGGTCACTCTGGTAGGCAATGTTATAGTATTCCAGCATGCATTGCATTTTAATAGTGTTTTAAGCCTGAGTTCTAGTGGATCATTTTTCATCATGTTAATGTTGATGTCCCCACCAAAAATTATGCCTAATTTTATGTCATTAATGAACGCAAGAAAAGTATCTAAGTATTCAAGAAAATGTGTAACAGAACCACTTGGAGGGTGATAACAAACATATAACACTGTTTTATGAAGTTTTACAGTCAATAACTCATAATGCTGAGTTACCATGGAAAACTCATTCAATATTTTACACTCTAATGGTTTTCTAGTTAAAATGCACACCACACCCCCACGACCGGTTGGTCGATTAAGATAGAAAGTATTATATAATGGAACCCGGAAAATGTTCACGTCATCAGTACACCATGTTTCCGTCAGCATTTTAACATCAAATGATTCTTTCGTTTGTTCAATGAAAAGTTTTAGGTCATTTTCCTTGTTAGCAAAAAATCGGATGTTTAGGTGAAAACATTTGAAAGACTTGCGAAATGTTGGCTCTAAATGACTAGTAAAAGTATGCGGTAATACATAAGACGTACTGGGTACATTTGCCATAGCAGTGTTTCAGTTCAGCTGCTTGTCTTACTAAGTTTTTCGCGGTCGCTAGAATTAGAAATGACTACCGCGTTTGCCCCGTCTGTTTTCCGCACGAGAACTTTGTTGTTGTTGTGCCACACATACTTGTAGTTGTTAGTTTTGGCCCAGAGCTTAGTTTCGAACAACAAGCCGCGTGTCCTTTTAGTTAGGTTCTCCGACAAAAAAACACTGTTATTTTCACGTGACAGTTTTTTCCTACTTTGCCACCATTTATCCCTGATAGCCTGATTGGCAAAACGTTTCTTTTAGTAAAGTCGTGAAAACTTACGTGGTACCTTTCAAAACCTAGGCACCTCACTGCGGAGGCGTTGGAAGCCGTGGCCTAGTGGTTATATCGACCGCATCTGTCACTCGTGCGTCGTGCTTACAGCGGTTCAAAGCCTCTCTGCGTGATTTTTTTAACGGTACGTAGGACTTATTTTTACAGTCTCCCACCAGGTGACTGAAACACAAAACTGTGAATATTTGGATTAGGTTGTGGCTTTTTCAATGGTTCTTTTCAATTATTATATTTTCTAGTTTTACTTTCTAAAGCCCAACATTGTTTTGCTCATTTCTTAAGTCATCGCTTTTGTAATCAGATTTTATTCCTTGGGCGACATATTTACAAGCATGTGCATGTCTGTCTTACGCACACAAAAGCTTCCGTGCCTTGAAGCATTGACATATCCAGGAATTCTGAGCATCACCCCTTCGCCATTTTCTGGAACCTCTGGAACCTCACGGCAATGCACAAGCTTAACTGAGTGGGCAGAATTTATAGAAAATCTTATGTCAATATGGCGGCCGAGTATCAACAGGTTTGAAGAAGCGCCAAATTTAAAGCCTCAAGTCATTTATTACAGCTAGTGTTTCAACGGTAATTGCACCGCGAGTATGATTTTTGAGAGGTCCTTGAGAGGCAGCCAGGGGAGAGAGAATGCATATGAGTGTGCACGTCTTGAGCGTGCGCGCGTGTGCACTTTCAATTGCGTGTGTGCGCGTGTTTGTGCCTCCACAGTTGAATTTGCGGGAACACAAGTGCGTGTATGCGTGTTTGTGTGCTTCTACGTGTATGTGCATGCGTACATTTTAAAGTGAAAACCTTATATGCCCCATGAAGCGGAAAATCGGGCGAGCGTCCGTCGTTAACATATGATGGTAAGGAAACCACGCGAACAAGTGGTGACACCAGGTTCCCGGCGTTGGACCTGATGCGCCTCCTACTGCGAAATTCCACGGTGAACAGCCACGGCGTCGTGGTTGTTCGGACGGACGGACGGCGTCGGTCGGACACCGTGGCCCACTCCCAAAATTGACTGTGTCCAATTGGAAAATTCTGTAGACCCACGTTGAACACTGACTCCGCTCACTCCGAAAATTTACATGCCGCACCTCGAAAATTTGGGTTGGCTAACCCCAATGTAGATTTTGTTAAATTCGAGCATATTAAGAAGTAATCACATGGTCCCATGGCCAACTAAGTACCCTAAGTTGTAAGTTCACATGAGCAAATGATGACATCCTGTGACAATGGCACGTGACATGGACCTCGACATAGTACTTTTAAAAATGTTTGCACCCTTTGGGACGCATACTGTCGCACAACAGTAACAGTCATCTGCCTTACTGGCTCTTCCTATTTTTAAACCTTGCGCTCGTTACTTTCCTATTGAGAATGCTATGTGACACTGATAACGCCTATGCAGTTGGTGACCTGGAAATACCGCACTCGCAGCGTTAAAGAAAGGAAATGCAGACAAGAGTACTGACGATTATCGTTGTGCGACAAGGTATGCCCCCACGGGTGCAAAGTTTTCAAGAGTGCATGGATATCAATATAGTGAACACGCCCAGAAGGTTTTCGCATTCAATGCGCGTAAGGAGACCTAAGCGCCTCAGTAAGATTTTTGTGCGTAGGTGCACGCGTGGGTGCTTGAATATGTGTATGTGGGCGAATGTGAGTTGTACCTCTCTCTCTCTCTCTATCTATCTCTCTCTGGTTCTCTGTGTTTGTGTGTGTGTGTGTTTGTGCGTGCGTGAGCGAACGAGCGCGTATTTCCCTTACACTCTACTCTCGGGGACTAATGGCATATAGAGTTTATTGAAACCAACATTTAAATACACGAGACAACAATTAAAGCCACTGCATTTAAGGTGTTATCGCTTTCAGAACGCGAAACCGTAAAAAAAAATTACCGACGATTACGTTACTTCCTAATGCGAAATTTGAGCGCAGCAAATAAGCTGTTTCACCTTTTCGATAGATTGAGGCAAAGAAATCGAGCAACACATGTATGCGCTATCACAGAATTTTTTTTTTATTTTTCACACGTATTCCTTTAACAAAGACTCCACTAGGTAAGCTTCTGCTTCGGCGGCACGCACCTCTGGATTCTGACGGCGACGGCGCTGGGCCTCTGCTCTGGCAGCTCGTTTAGCAGCAGCAGCAGCAGCAGCAGCAGACGGAGGACTTCCATCGGTCGTCTCGCTCATGGCTCAGAAAGAACTGGCAGATAATTTCGCAGTGGCGAACGGCAGCGGCAATTTCGGCTCGGGCGGTGCACATATACAGATCCGCCGCCACCGATCTGGCTCTTTGATTGCCACCGCACAGGTCGAACGGCAGCGGCAATTTCGGCTCGGGCGGTGCACATATACAGATCCGCCGCCACCGATCTGGCTCTCTGATTGCCACCGCACAGGGGTTGCATTGGAGGAGGAGCGAAGAAAGGAATTAAGTTCGAGCCGGCGCTTTGACAACCGGAGACTCGCAGGAAGAGGGGGGAGGGGGGCGGCGTGTACACCCAGCGGCAAACGATGGGGGCAGAAGCGCGCGCAGCAAGCGGACAACACGATAAAGGGAGGAGGGAAGAGATAGCAGCGACTGACTGATGCCGCTGACGCCGATAGTGAGTCAACCCCAGCTGCGGAGTTGGTTTCAGGGACAACGCCGCCGATGCCGACACAAACAATATGATACCCTCGCTTCCGCAGCGCTAAGAACCAGGTCTAGCCGTGGGAAGGTGGTCACGTATTCGTCGACGTGCCGGGGCCTACGTGAAATAACCGGCGCGTCGGCAACTGAAGAGCACCCTATCCGCCACACAAGAACCGGGGGAGGGGACC
Source organism: Dermacentor variabilis (assembly GCF_050947875.1). Lineage (NCBI taxonomy): Eukaryota > Metazoa > Arthropoda > Arachnida > Ixodida > Ixodidae > Dermacentor > Dermacentor variabilis. The sequence goes on along the minus strand of NC_134576.1, from coordinate 78,727,192 downwards.
CTTTCCTCCTCTTTCTGCATGGCGGCGACGGTGTTCTATGCAGTCACGTTATCTTGACTCTCTAGCGGCGTCAGCGGCATCCAGCGGTATCAGTCGGTCGCTGCTAGCGCTGGGGGGATGAAAGGGGGGCGGAGCTGGTTACGAGGCCGACGACAACGCCGACGACGACGCGAAACCCAGGAAGGGACGCCAAAGAGCTGCGCTCTAAAAAAGCGCCTGACACGTCAAGATCGACGACCAAGAATTCGTCACGAAGGCACCATCACCGTCTAGACAGCTCCACGAATAGAAGCCTAGCTGTTCAGGTTCGGTATCTTCGTTCCCTAGGTGTCAGCCCATTGTCTTGATGCTAGCGACGCGCTACATCTGCACCATCATTGCGTCCTGCGTCGCTTCTGCGACCAAGCAAGCTTTCGGTGGCACACGTTCGCTGATATATTTACATTCAAGCTTTAAAGTGCTTCCCTTCCGAAAAAATAGCGTTAATTAAACTCTAAAGCAGACCGGTCACAATGAAGATGCTCACGGAGTCGTACTTTTGATGACAAAAGCAGAGAAAGTGACGTGCGGTCAGGTTACCTTGCAGTTCTTTTTCCACGTCTGTTGCGCTTTCCAAGTGCGTTTAATTAAAAAAAATCTTTGTTCGCATAGCTCCTACAAAAGCATATGCAATCAAAATTTCTTCGGTCAGACGGAGAATCTCGAGGACGGGCTCCAAATTATTCATTTTCTTTATCCACCTAATACCCCTTTCACACGGGCACTCGTAAGTCTTTGGACAAAAAGACTTCTCCCTAAAAGGAGTTGCGCCTGCAGACACACGACAGGAAACTATCTAGTTTTCATAAGCAGTCTTTCGTGGGTAGAGAGTACGTCGATCTCTTTCACGGCAGAAAAGGAGTACGCCCGGAACCAGTGGGCGCCTGCAATTAAGCAAATGCCTATTTTTCTGTTACCCAGGATCATCGTATGGCGGTAATGCTGCAGCCAACGCAATTAAAGAAGCCCATTGTTGGCAGACAAACTCTCACACTAGTCCTGCAAACGCTTTTTTAAGGTACGATAATAAATCTTTGTTATAACGTTTCTTAATCTGGCGTAGTTAAACTCATTTGACAAATGTGTATTAGAATAAGTTTTCACATAGATATTTCGAGATAGATCACATTAATTTGCCCAATTTAGCTTCAAACGCCAGCGTCATGCTTTCCGTAGCGTCTCCAGAAGGAAACACGAAAAAGAGATCATCGGTACCGTGTGTCTGCCGCGCAACGCCTCTTCAGTAAAATTCTTTCAACTTGGTAAAAAGCCGTTTACGTAAAATAGTTTCTGTGTGCTCAAGTGACAGAGCTATAAGATAAATGATTGAAAATGTAATTAATGTAGCTACCTTATTGACGCACACAACGTCTCAACTTACTCCATATCTAGAGGTTATGAATATGAACACTCGAATGATAAAATGATGCCACCAAGACATATGTTGGTATTTTCGCCCGCATTGAAATGCGGCTGCCGTGCCCGGGATTCGTTCCCCCGTCCTCGTGCTTAGCAACCAAACACCATAGCCACTGAGCGGGTTATTTTTATTTGGAGCAGTTAAAAACAGCTGCCCCATTGATGGTGCAGTAGGCTTCTTATGAAGTAAGTGTGAAAGCTTGGTCAGGTTTCCTTGGCGCATGTCAAGTTCATCAGCGTAAACGCGCGTGTCCAGCCGTGTACTTTTGCCTTTACAATGAATTCTCCTACATTATACAAGAAACACCTCAGCGCTACGGGACATCACAGAAGGTGTGCGCTCCAGATTACATTTCTGAGCGTTGGTAGCATCAGGCTCAATTTCCGGGCATCATTAGGAATAAAAAAAATGAAAGACGCTTAATCTTCGCCTTTAGGAGTGGAACGCGATAGCATTTAAACATAACTTACTGTTTCTCACGCTTCCACACAACTGCACCTTATGTAACCGTAATGTTTACAGGGAAACGCTAGCGGCGAACGCTATGCAGGAAGGCAAGCATTATGGTAGAAACACGGTCTTTGGCTGGGGACGATCCCGGAGGTAGCCATAGCCGCGCCAAAAAAATTACATAATTTTTGGGTTTCTCTTATTCTTTCGCACTTTTAATATTACAGTTAGCAGATTTAACATAATAGGCATCCGCTGTCGCTGTTTTGTATAATTACGTTTCTTTTTAGGCTGTCATTCTCAAAATTTCAGGGAATAATTTTGTGAAGAATCTAAGACAAGGTATGAGCATCTTTATCGATGGAATGATGTGGAAACACGATCCGCATATACCGCATGTCATCTAGCAATGCATGACATATACGTAGACCTAAATATACTCGGAAATTTTCGCTCACAGACAACGCCGTGGACATGGGATTTTCTGAGACTCTGTGCCCTTGACGCTTTGGGGTTAGAAAAGCTGCCTGGAGGAAAGCACTGGATATATTCTTCAGTTCAATGTAAGAGATAAATAAATAAATAAAAGAGATGGGCCATCGCGCACACGTGCGTTAGAATGAAAAGTACTGAAGAAGTAGGATGAATGTTCGCGGCATTTATTTTTGCTGTCTGATGTTAGATCTAAAGAGGAAAAATACCGTGATTTTGTGGCAACAAATGCTGATATATGTAAAGTCACGTGGAATATGAGTTACGACACAGTGCCTTTGGTGGAACGGGCCCATGGTCAACAGGGCTACATTGCCACATGAAATGCTGGTCTAATAAACATCTGCATGTGTTTAGTTCTTGAACTTTTCGTATGCCTGCGCCATTGTGCAGTCTTGGAAGCCCCTTTTACCACGTGCATTATACTTCAGCCAATATTTAAAGCAACAGTACATTATTTTTTTGGGGGGGGGGGTGAGCTTTCTTTAGCGTGTCACCACGGTCTCAAGTTATCGGTTAGCTCAAGACAAGTCTGCATGTATTTCAAATATCCGGAATGTTGTCACGGGTTCAATAGCGAAAGAAAGTTGTCTAATCAGATTGCGCGTGTGTAGCGAATACTTGCGCATACATTTTCTATCACATTTGAGCACTTGCGATTGCGGTGCAATGTACGGCCATTCAAATATGATGAACCGATGCCTTGATCCGTAGATTAGGTTCCAACGAAGGACGACCTTGCGCGTAGTCATCGTTGAGCTTTAAATGTTTTTTTTTTCAACGAAAGCTCGCTTAACGCTGAGCGTAATACTTAATGCTTAATAATTCGTGACTCACTCTTTCAGTACTGCCTTGTTCTTCACGTCTCTGCAAGGTGACACTATGCACGAACTACATTTTTGTTGAGTAAATACTAAAACATGAACTACGATTTTTGTTCCGTGTGCGTTTACACATTTAACGAAATTATTCATTATTAACAGTGAACTCTTTCATCTAAGGAGTTCTAATTGACAGCAAATAGGACAATAACAGAAAGCCTCAAGAATAAGCAAAATTTAAGCGCTTATCAGTCGGCTTTCACCTGATGGTGAGGAAAGAAATTTCAACAAAAATGGCGTTACGATAATTGGAAGCCTATCGTTCTGAAAGCGTTTCACATGAGTTCCTCATTTACAAGCTGATAGAGACTTGAAGGTAGTTGTATCACGGGTCATTGCCATATGTCCACCCATCGAACGAAGGGCTATTTCGGATGTTTTATTTCGCGAAGGTGTGTTACCCCTCTGCCTTTCACTCCGGTTCACAAGCACGCAAAAGATGGAAGTCCTGCGTGAGCAGCGTCATTAGTCCTACCCGCGAGCTACCATAACTCATCTCGCCTGTATCCTTGTCATTAGGGCTTGGAGACGAAATATAGCTTTTAAATCGACACATCCGAAATCCCAAAAGAGCGGCCCGCGACCAGCGCAGCTGGGTTTCTTTCAATTTAGACAGTTTTAGAATAGCTTTTGTCGCCTTACGTATGTTAAACACAAGCACCTTTGCAATACGTTACGGTGCGTGTTCTTTCAAGTCCTTCAGCTTACATTACGGGAACACAAATGTAAAGAAAACTTTATAAAACAGGGTGCCGTCTGGTGCCTCGTGCCAAAGGTATCCAAGCCAAGATGGTCCATTAGCAACCATCCTGCTGTTACTATGTGGAAGCGTATCTTTAGGCGAACGGGTGCCAGAATCGCCGAACGATCTCAGAAAATGGACGTGCTATACGCTCATGACTAACCTTTGAGGTGAGTTTAGAGAGAGCGAAAGCTCATTACAATAGTTACTTGCGATAAACGCGAATTGAGACCGCGCAGCCATCACGAGAAATCACGCTGAAGCGGGAGCCATTGGTGCCGCCATGTTTGACAACGCTATTTCTTAGCGTCCATAAACATTACGGACGTTAAACTCGCCAAATACCGTACGTTATCATAGCGCGCATAAACCGCGGAAACATAATAACGTTCCCAGCATGCGCAGTGAGGACGACGCAATATTTTAACCTACGTAATGCTTTTACGTTCGGTTGCAAACGCTAAACTAGAACTGTCTATTAGGAAGTTTTAGCAAGGTAAATATACCTGGTAGCGAAGCTTCCATAGGAGCCCATACGTTCAAAACATGGCGGTCCATCGGCGGTTCATGGGGCTTAGCGCCATGTGTATGTGGTGGGAACACTTCCGGTGGAAGAAAAAATAATGTGACGCCATGTCCGTTAAATGCACAAGTGACGTCATTTTGCTTTCGAAGGCGCGAATTTTGTTTCGTTGGCCTGCTTTGGGGGTTATATATTCAAATTTCCCGCCATCCGACTTAATGGGCGTTTCGAGCTTTCAGCGCGGAAAGCGATCGATGCAGGAAAAGCCAGCCGTACGGTTGTCGAAATCGCACCCCTGCACAGAACATACTCTCTTTGGAGGCCGACGAAAGCTTTAGGTGTAGAGTGCTGATCCTATCGTCAGATGCCGAGCATGTGGGCCGGCGCAGTCGTACGAAAACAACTACACAATTATCTGGCGGTCGTAACTCACAACTTTTGACTGAACAGATTAAGAAGCGATGAAGCTACCCGCGTCACCAAATTCATACAAACTTCGACAAGCAAGAAAGCACAAACTGTGAGGGGGGCGTATTTCAACAGGCGACCTTTACGAGTGCGCCTTTCTGCCCATTTCAAGACGTGCATCGCATTGCGAGTGATACATTGGCGTGAACGCCTCCTCTAACGATGGGCGCTGAAAACAATGCATTTATTATTAATAATAAAATGGAATAAACTTGTATTTTCTTAAATCGTCACGAATATACAATATTGACCAGGAATTCTATTTTCGTTGAATGAATCTAACTGCATCCCGCTTGAATTAAAAGAACGCTTTTTTCTTTCACAATGCTTGTTCCCTCCAAACATAGTCACGCTTTAATCGCTGCTCCCATAAACCCTTGCTGATGTCGATGACAATCTGTACTGAACCGCTTTTCGCCCGAAGTTTCGCGACCTATTTGGATCGACCTTGGTTTTAGTATAGCGTAAAACGCTTGTGTTAGCGTTAGCGTGCGACGCAACGCTAACGCAAAGAAAGGCTGCGCTGCGTGGCACAAGGCAGTTTTTTAGCATATCGGAAGGAAAAAAAGTGCTAATGTTAACGCAAACATGTACAGCGCCATCTAGATGTAAAAACACGAAGTACTGGAAAGCCAAATCCACAGGAAATGTCGAGCTGATTCAACGCCGAATCCGCAAGTGTGTCCCTAAGTCATACTTATCCAAAGCCACGGTTGCTGCGTTAATTGCGCATGTAGATGTTTGGTTTCAGTGTTGTTTTGTCGAGAGTCGCGAAACCGATTGTTCTTAGCATGCCGCGATCGAGTGTTCTGTGGGACCCATATTACCAGTCCTTTTTTAAGTTGGGATAGTGTTGTTTTGTCGAGAGTCGCGAAACCGATTGTTCTTAGCATGCCGCGATCGAGTGTTCTGTGGGACCCATATTACCAGTCCTTTTTTAAGTTGGGATAGTGTTGTTTTGTCGAGAGTCGCGAAACCGATTGTTCTTAGCATGCCGCGATCGAGTGTTCTGTGGGACCCATATTACCAGTCCTTCTTTAAGTTGGGATGACATAGACGCCCTCATGCTTCGGGCACGAGAGTGACGGCGCAGGTTGTACGTGTCCTCAAGAAGCGGCCTGCTCAAAATCGAGGCTATTGCGGAGGGGACGTTTCGCCGGCGATTTCGATTCCAGAAAGCGGATTTCCCACTTCTTTCCATTCTGTTACAACGGACGTACATCTTGACGTCTGTCCGAATGGGTTCAAGGCGAAAACCTCCTTCAGGAGGTTCATGTCGTCGTCGGTAGTAAAGCGCACACGCATTGTGACCACAGCACCGACCACACTACTTTGTTTTTCCGCGAAAAGCGTGACATACATCGGCTTGACATGCGGCTTTACACCACCAAGAGAATGAGCGAAATACACTTGGGCGCCATCTCGAGGCGGATACAGCAAGCATGAGCAAACATAAGCAAACCTTCTCGTTAAGCCTACTGCGCCGCTAATCGAGAACCTATATCGTAAACGACGCCCATTTGTCACTTGTGCGCCACTGTCGATGCAGGATCACACAAATCTAAAGCAAACACGAGCATTAGTGGGGAACGAATGAGGCGAACAGTGCAGGCCGACGGCTCGATAAATCCGCAGCGGGCAGCTCTCACTTCGACTGGCGCCGCCATGTTGCCGTACGTAAGGCTCCCCTTGCGTGCGTTAGCGTTCACCGCTAAATCTCGAAAATAGCGTACGTGCGTAAGAGCTCCAGCGCCGTTTACGTACAGCGCATGCGCAGTGTGGTGCACGCAACGTTAACGCTAGCGCTAACTCTTTGCGTTTGCTGCTTTACGCTATACTAAAGCTGTATTATGTCACGTAGTGGTAACGGTAAAGAACACTGTTTCAAAACGGTGAATGACGAAACTAAGGTTTATCGGGTGGACCTGTGCCCACAAAAACAGGCTCCAATCAAAACACGATAGCGGCGACCACAGCTGGCAATCGCCGAAACCTGGCGGGTCAAGCGCGTTGGCTTTTATACATGAGTCAATGAATCTTCCAAAGTAATATCGCTGGTTCCCGCGTGTTCGAGAAGGTACTCCACGATTCGCGTCGCTCATAATATCGGATTTCGCAAGGTTGGGTGACAACAGAGAGCGGATAGAACTATCGATAATATTCGAGAAACCTCCGATACACGCAGGCGCGTCCTGCGTAGAGCAATAATATTTGTTAGACGGTGAAATGCGGTCACCCAATAAACAAGTAAATATGTCAATACCTTCTCTAAAAAATATCGTCGCGATGCTACAACCCGAAAGCCGAAACGAAACTATGCATCATAACGTAAAAATCAACAATAACAAAATAACAAAGAAACTAAGTTCCTAACTTCATCACAGGGAGTAGAAATGCTTAAGACGGACCACTTGGGTGAGTTTAGGTCGTGCGCTGCGCCGCTGTCACTGCGAAATGCCGTCTGGCACGACCTCATAGTCCTGTGTCCCAATGCACTGGATGAACATGCAGGGTCCGATATAGCGACGTACAAGTTTCTCGCGATGTCTTCTTAGGCATATCGGAGTCTAGAAATAAACACGGTCGCCGGGCTGGTACTCGACGCAGCACCGTTAATGTCAGCTGTCGGTGCTCTGCTGGTTCTTGATGCACAGGCGGGCGAGATGTCGGATTTTTTTCGGAGTGCTAGAGACAGGCGGCTACGTCGAGATTCTCTTTGTCGGTGACGTGCGGCAGCTTGGCCTCTAGAGCCGTCGCAGGGTTCCTGCCGTAGACTAGCTTGAACGGCGCGATCAGCGCTGTTTTTGCACCCTCGTGTTGGATGCCAAGGTCACCTACGGCAGGATCTCATCCCAAGTATTGTGCTCGACGTAGACGTACATTGCAAGCATGTGAGCGAAGGTCTTCTTCAGCCACTCCGTAAGACCATTAGTGTGTGGGTGGTAGGTAGTTTTGCTCCTGTGGCTTGCTTGGCTTTATTGTAAAATTGTCTCTATCAGCTTTGCAGTGAATACCGTTTTTCTGTCGGTGATGAGGACGTCTGGGGCACCGTATCGCAGCAGGATATTCTCGACGAAGAATTTAGTGACTTCTGCTACACCACCTTTAGGCAGAGCATTAGTTTTGTCGTAGTGGGTAAGGTAGTCGGTAGCCGCGACGATCCACATGTTTCCATATGTTGACCTCAAAAAGGACCCCAACACGTCCATCCCTATCGGCTGAAATTGTCTGCAGGAAGGTTCGTGTTGCTTTTATAGTCATGCTAGCCTTGTCAGCGGTGCCTTGCATTGCTGGCATTCTAGACATGTCTTGACGGTACGGGCGACGTCGGTGGTGAGACATGGCCAATAGTACTTTTGTTGTATTTTTGCGAGCGCCCGGTAAAACATGAGGTACTCGGCTGTGTTATCATTACCGAGCGTGCGCTGCACTACCTAATGGAGTGCTGCGAGCATAACGACAAGGTAGTTTGCGCGGGCTGGCTAAAAGGTCATCATGACGTGGTTTCGTAAGAAAACTGAAAATAATCCCCACCTAAATGACAGTTTGTATCGTCACAGAAAACTTCTGAGCTGTTGCGCCTTACTCATAGGGAAACTTGGGTTTATGTCGATGTCTGGTGCGGGAACTACGGTCATCGGGGTAAATACCGCCGAATCCGAGAGTACAACAGCATTGCTCATTTTCAAATTTCCGGCATGTATGCGATCGTCATGCCCTTGTTGATGTGCTTGAACTGCTAGCTAAAGTGTGGCAGCATCACTTTCGCTTTCCCTCCTGGGCATTCCAGCCATCTCTCTTGCAACGCAAATTGCACGGTCGATAAGTAGACGTGGGTCGCCCCCAATGAAGCCTTCTACGTCTGCGGGCCTTTCGCTACTGACGGAAGTGGCAATGGTGGACCGAGCCAAGATGCTGACTTCCTCCTCGAATACACTCAAGGCACGTTGAGTGGAAGGCCTCTCCGTCAGTATCGCTTGGTCTGCCGACAGTGCTATTGACTTCACCATGAGGTCGATGATAGTCCCGTGTTGGTTCTGCAAATCCATGCTGAGAATTACGTCTCGCCAGCACTGTTCGAAGACAGCGACAGTCGAAGGGTAGGTCCGTTCATGAACTTTGATTCTTGCCGTGCAGATTCCTGTCGGCCTTATGAGGTGTCCCTCAGATGTCCGAACTTGATTACCGTCCCATGCAGTCTTGATTTTCTTGAATTTGGCGGCGAATAATCCATTGATGAGGGAGTAGTAAGCTCCTGCGTCAACATGCGCGGTGACTTCGTCGCCGTCAAGAAGCACGTCGAAATCTGTGGTTCTTTGTCTTCCATTGCAGTTAGGCCTTGGCGACGGGTCAGGGCTGCGTCGCGTTCACCTGTCGCTAGTACGTGGCATCGTAAGGTCATCTTTCAAAGGCGTATGCTTGACTTACAGGCTTCGTCAGGATGGCGGCTTGTCATTGCTGGCGCGTCGAAATAAATCTTGAAGCGTCATTGACGACAGCAGAAGATTTTCGTCATGTGAGCGTACAGCAGCGACTCCTCCATCGGTTGCTGATTTTAGTTTTCAGGATTGCAACGGCGCTGTCGCGACAACTTACGACCATACCGTGACCCTTACGGTTATGGTTGCCGTACTCGTGACTCCTGTGACTGCGGGAACATTGATACATGCATATTGCGTGTTTCTTGTGGACGACGCACGCGGGTGCCACGACGAAGACGACGAACGCTTCCAGGCTCTCGAGCTGTCGGCTGAACTGGCCAGTGCTGCATTATTCTTTGTAAATATAATTTGTGAATAGTCTCCTGTTCTTAGTCATTCGTTCACATAACATTTTGGTGGAGGGTGCATTTACCCGTCCTCGCCACGGAGCTCCGCAGCTGCCGCACCCTCCTGCTTTCCGCCATGCCTCCCGGTGACGACACGTCCTCTGCTTCCACTCCTGCGACCCCGCCAACAGCGTACGTTACTGTACCCAACCCCCGCGATCCTGGCATATTCTCTGGCCAAAATAATGTCAACGTTGAGGACTGGCTCAACCTGTATGAGCGTGTTATCCAAAACAACCCCTGGGGACCCCAGCATTATGCTAGCGAATGTTCTATTCTAAGTGGGCAGAACTCCTCGTGTCTAGTTCCGGACACACGTGGACGAGATCTCTAGCTGGGATGCTTTCAAGGAGTAGCTCAGCGATTTTTCGGCAGTCCTACCGGTCGGCAGCTGGCTGCTAGAAAAGACCTCGCTACCTAAGTTCAGTCTTCTACTGAATCGTATGTCTCGTACGTACAAGACATGCTCGCTCTTTCCCCGAAAGTCGACTACCAAATGGCTGAGGTTGACAAAGTCGGCCACGCACTCAAAGGGAGCGCGGACGACGCGTTCAACTTGTTGGTATTCAATAATTTGTCCACCCATGACGTCATTGTCAAGGTATACCGCCGCTTTGAGCTCGCCAAAAGCCGCCACGCCATTCCACAGTTATCCCGGCTCCCTAAGACGCCTGCGACGTCGTCTTACGTCGACCTGACAGCTTCACCACCCCTAAATGGGCATGTCACACGTATTGTTCGCCGCGAGCTTGAGGCTACAAGTCCGGCGCATCTCCATCCAGGCCTAGTTGACCCCAGCTTTGACCAACCGTCCCCAGCAATCTCTCTCATTCAGGCAGTGGTGCAGCAAGGATTTGCCAACCTCGGTTTTCTTACTGCCTGCTCCGTCTCCCGACATGACGCGCGAGCGGTGCCGACAGCTCCACCTCACAGCGATCTGTATTGCCCTCCCAGATACCGCAACCATACTGAGTGGAGAACTCCGGACGACAAGCCCATTTGCTTCCGTTGCCTTTTTTGCTCCGATTGGCCACGTCGCTCACCACTGTGGCACCTCCTGGATGTCGCCATATTCGAGCTCCTTTTCCCCATCTCCTCGCCCATAAGCCGACCCGCGCCGTTACTCGCCTCGCCGTATGCCTTCTACCTCAGGCGTATCCGTCCATGACAGTCGTCCTACTCGCTCGCCGCCACCTTAGTGCCGTCGGCCACGCCGCTATTCGCCTCCGCCCAATTATGGACTCTCCCGGACGGAAAACTAGACCATGCAGCTCCTGGGGGTAGTGCTGCATTATCTTCATCGTGTCGAAATCCTCCACTGACGCTGCCAACGAGCCAGAACTTTATGTCCAGGTCGACTGTGTCCATTTGACGGCGTTAATAGATACTGGAGCCGAGGGTTACATAATGAGTTGTAACCTCCATCGTCGACTGACGAAGGTTCTCACGCATCCTACCACTCGAGCCGTGCACGTGGCCGATGGGAGCACTTTTGAAGTCACTGGAATGTGTACTTCCCGTATCAGTATCGCCGACCGCCACGTTCCTGTTCTTACACTGCTGACCAAGTGTCCCCATGACGTAATCCTCGGACTCGACTTTCTTACGGTGCATTCAGCTTTGCCAGGGACTGGCGCCGCCTTCAAACAAACACATACCCGCACCAATGGAGACTGCACGCAATCTTTCCAGAGGTATACACAAACAGGATATGTCCCTGATGTAACGACCACACAGCCACACTGACACACATTACTTACCAATGTACGGAGCGCGCAGCCCAGGCAGTATCCAGGCTGGTCAGCTCATCACAAACACTCACGACGTGGTCTTGGGAGGCACGGCTTTCTGAGCTGGCTCTGGGAAGGCAACTAGCGACCCTGCACCAGGCCATGCGAGCCACTACGGCCAGTGGGGCTCTACAAGAGGGCTCCACCCGAGATTAACGACAAGGAGTTACTCCGTACAATAAAGTTTATTCTCTCTCTCTCTTCAGATGTGATCGAATGTTCTGCCGGTACCCTTTGTATCCAACTTCCTCTACTCGCGCATATTCGTGCTTACCTGCCAAACAACTTTAGCACAACCGCCTTCGTCCACCTAACGCGTAAAGGCTTGACTTTCGTCGATTTGCTGTTATCTTTTCCTGTGCCCGATGGTGATTACGTCGCCACAACTGTTCCTGATGTGCTTTTGATGCGCAATATCGTTGGGCCCCACTCCGTTGTCGCCGTCGCGATTACCGGACATGCCTCCTCGCCGTCAATTTTGGCCTGACAAAAGAAGTTTTGCTCCAAGGCATATCCTTTGCAAAGCTGCGTGCTATAGGAGATGACCATGCCACGAGGTTTTCAGTGGACGTCTGCTATGATTTTTCACCATGTCCTAAGGGTGCTATTTGCCCTGACGCAACATTTCGTCCTATGATTGCTGCGCACCTTTTGCCTGAGCAAGCAGCAGCTCTGTGTCGCCTTTTGGTTTCCTACCTCGACATCTTCGCCCTCAACAATTCCCAATTGGGCCAGACTTCAATTGTTAAGCATCACATAAATACTGGTGATGCCAGTCCTATTCATGGCCAACCATATCGAGTTTCTGCTTCAGATCGCAAGGTTAGTCACCTAGAAAGAGACAAGATGCCTCATAACCTCGAGCGTAGCGGAATCTTGGAAGAATCTTACACCCCCTCCCCACAGTGGCGTAGCCAGAAGATTTCTTTAGCGAAGGGGGGGAGAGGGGTCCCAATTGACCGTGGAGGGGGAAGGAGTGGGGCCATTGCCATAGTATCAAAAAAATTTACTGTTAGTGAGCGTTACAAGTGCCCGGCGTGGCCCCCTTGGCTACGCCGCTACTCGCCTCCCCCCCCCGCAATCGACGCAAATCGAGCTATCAGAACGTGCATGACGCGCATGCATGACATAACGTGAACGACATGCCGCGAAGCTGGCATGGATGTCATGACATCATCATCATCATCATCATCATTAGCCTATTTTGATGTCCATCGCAGGACGAAAGCTCCAGTGATCTCCAATACCCCTGTCTTGTGCTGACTGGTTCCACGTGTCTTCAAGTTTCCTAATTCCATCACGTCCACCTTATTCTCTGCCGTCCTTCACTTTGCTTCCCTTCCCTTAGCACCCATTCTGCAACTCCAATAGACCAGCAGTTATCTCCCTTACGCATTGCAATATCTGCCCAGCACGACTTCTTCCTCTTGATGTCAACCAGAATATCAGCTATCCCCGTTCGCTCTCTAATCCACATCGCTCTCTTACCGTCTATCATCGTCATGCCTAATATTTTTCATACCATCGCTCCTTGCGCGGTCCTCAACGTCTTCCCAAACTTCTTTGGTAACTTCCAAGTTTTGGCCCCATACGTTAGTAACGGTAGAAAGCAATGATTAGCAGTAAGCTCCATGGTCATGATTTAGTAATGCCTTCCGTAAGCTCTCCAACTAATTTTTTCTATTTTTGTTCATTTCCTTGATCAGAGGCCCCTGCGAGTAATTGACCTCAATAAACCTATTTCTGCGCAAGTTGTAGAGGCTGACTGCCAACCATGACATTTCGTTCTCTCGCCAGGCTGCGGAACATTACTTTTCTCTTCGGCGTACTAACTTTCAATCAGACTTTTGGACTTTCTGCGCTAGGGTCCTCGAACGTTCGTGGCAAATAGTCTGCAGCGTTGCTGAGTATGCCAATGTCATCTACAAACCGTAAATTGGTGCGCTCTTTACCGTTAGCCCTCACTCCAAACCATTCCCAGTCTAACTGGTTGCACACCTTTAAGTACTCAGTGATAGCATTGTAAATATTTTGCCACTGATCATGCTAAGCCTTTTGCAGATATCTGGCTATGCAAAGTCGGCGCGTTAGTGTCATCCGTTCGATATCACCATTCGTGGGAAACGTCATTTTTGACCGCTGTTCGGAGTCAGTGCGCTGCTGCCTAGATGCCCCGATCTAATCATTCCAGCTACCTGATTCAAGCGCAGGTAGCGCGCGTTTCGTGTATCCAATATCAACGCCTTAACTGCCAATGTTCATTTATCATATACTGTAAGCTTGTTCACTTACTCCCTTATAATTAGGGTGTAAATGAGAAAGATTGGGGTGTTCCATGGGTGTTTTCTTCTTGAAAACCCTTTTCCGTCAAGAAAGGGTGTTTCAAGGGTGTTTACAAGGGTTAAAATATAAGCACACCCGCATTACGCCCATAAGGGTGCGAAAATTTTAAGAGTGATGATTGTCTGCCATCGGATCCGCTATGTCTGGTGGGGCACCTAGGAGGAGATTTCATTTCATTTCATTTTATTTCCTTAAAGACCCCGTAGTAGGCGTGTTACATAAGGGGTGGGAATACAACATACACAAACAAGTGTTTTAATGCTTTCAATTCTCTAGATAAATGGTTGTTACATATTGAACAATTTATGAGGAGCAGGTGATGGTAGCGATTCGATGAGGAAGGCCATTCCAGTCTAGATGGTCGGTAGAAAAATGAGGCTGAAAATGTATTTGTGCGTGAATGTAGTTGTGTTACCTGCTGCGGATGGCCAATGCGTCGTGACCGCCGGCGCGTTGGAGAACAATGTATGGTGGTCGATTAAGCGTCGAATAGTAGAACCTGTGGAAGAGGGAAAGGGTGGCGATGCGGCGACGAAGGGAAAGAAGCGGTAAGGAAGATTCTTTTCTTAAAGATGATATGCTGACGTTGTAAGAGTATGTGGAAATAATGTACCTGGCGGCGCGATATTTAACTGCCTCGAGGGCATTGGCGAGATATGCTTGATACGGATCCCAGATGGCAGATGCGTATTCGAGTTTCGTTCTTACCAAAGGTCTATAGGATAACAGTTTTACATGCAATGGAGTGAGGCGAAGGTGACGTCTTGGAAATCCCAGTGTTTTGTTAGCCGATGAAATAACATTAGTAACATGCGCATTCCAGGTTAGATCACTAGTCAAGGCGACACCTAGGTATTTCTAGGATTCCACTGATTCCACGGTGACGGCATCAATCTGATAAGAAAAGTGAAGAGGGTGATGAATACGGGTAAATGAGACAAGTTTGCATTTATTAGAGTTGAGTGTCATCAGCCAAACATCACACCATTCTTGTACGCGGTTAAGGTAAGATTGAAGAGTTATTTGGTCAGCGATGGTATTGACTGCGCGGTAAATAACGCAGTCATCGGCAAAAATAAGGATATGGCGGGACACATGCAAGGGTAAGTCGTTAATGTAAATTAAGAAAAGAAGGGGGCCAAGGACGGACCCCTGTGGTACGCCTGATGTGACGAGTGTAATGCTTGAAGCGTGGTTAATAAACGAGACATACTGTGAGCGGTTAGTTAAAAATTGCTCAAGCCATTTTAGAATATCAGGATGGAAATTCAAACGAGAAAGCTTTAGTAATAAGCGTTCATGAGCAATTTTTTTTCAAACGCTTTTGCGTAATCTAAAAATATGGCGTCTGTTTGTATGTTGCGGTGAAGATTAGCATGAACGTCATGAATAAATAGTGCAAGCTGGGTCTCGCAAGAACGCTGCTTGCGGAACCCGTGTTGTGAAGGATGAAAGAAGTTGTTAGCGTCTAGAATGTTCATAATATGAGAGTAGATTACATGCTCCATGATCTTGCAGAGAACACTTGTCAATGAGATGGGGCGGTAACTTAGGGGAGAATTTTTGTTGCCCGATTTGTAGACTGGAGTAACCTTCCCCATCTTCCACTTGTCTGGCATGGTGCCTGTGGGAAGCGATTGTGAAAATAATAAATAGAGAAACTCTGCAGAAATGTGTTTCGTGTTTTTAGTAGTTTAGATATAATGTCATCGATGCCAGATGATGAAGACAACTTAATATTTTCTATCACAGATAAGAAAGAGCCCACGACTGTGAATGTGATGGTTGACATGTTGCATTATATATTCGTGGTTGGCGGGGGAAGAAGTGTGGCCATTTCATTAGTGAAGACTGAAGAAAACGCGTTGTTGAACATATTAGCCCAGGATAAATCTGTCACCGATTCTCCGAGCTTTTTAGTGAGAAAATTGATACGCGCTTCTTTGGGTTTATCACCCGCCGGAATTTTCTTGGATGAGTAAGTAAAATGTTTGGCAGGTCATAGTGAAAAAAGGCTTGCTTGGCATCTGTCACAAAGTGCGTGCCCGCGCCCCTCTCGAGATGATCGTCATTGCCGCCGCGGCCGCAACGCCGCCTGCACAGCTATGTGGAAGAGAGCTCGCCATTGTTGCCTAGCCCGCCGGACCGATTGGTCACGTGGGCGGCCGGAGCGTGACAAGGGACGAGGCGGCGCGGCGAGCGGACAGAGTGGTTTGGGAGACGGAGCAGCGTGGCCGTTGTTGCAAATGGGTCTCAAGCCCCAAGGGTAGCGTTGGCCTGGCGGTCGGGGGCACAGCTGGAAGCATCCGAAGGTCCTGGAAAAGGATGAGTCGACTGCTAACAGCACAACTTGTTCATTTTAGCATCGGAAAAGAGCGGCCGGTCAGGTCGACCCAAGTGGAGACACGGGAGACCACGTTACTCGACTGAATAAATCGAAGCTTCTCTCTTAGCGTCCGGGGGCAGCTGCTTTTACACTCTCCGAGTCGTGGGCAAGAAGTAACGGCTCGGATGAGGCGTACGGACACGTTGTGACAAGAAGTGACGTATCCGCCGGGCCGGCGCCGGTCTGACCTCCTCGCTTCACAGTTGGGGAGCTCCTCTCCCCGGCTGCCGCGCGTTGACAAGCGTGGGCACCAACATGCACACACACACACACACACACGCACACACGAAGACACGTGGCATTGAAACATGCCTGGACGCGCTTGGCGGGGAGGCGTTGCGGCAGCGCTGAACTGCCCAAAATGTCCGCCGCTTTGAACGAAGCCCCGGCGCGTCCGTTGCATCCGCGCCGGCTATACCGCACGTCGGAGGCGAAACGTAACAGACCGCCCCGCCGGGAGAAGGAGATCCCGATGGTCAGGGGACTGCATCCGCTGTCCGGAGGGATGTCACTCGATGATGCTCATAACCGAAGTCGGTCGTCCCTCGGCGTTTCTTGAGCGCAGCGCAACAAGAAGGCCTCGTTCTCACGTTCAGGTTCACACAGGACACTGCAAAGCAAGTTCGGGAGAGTTGCCTTTTCTTGTTCTCGTTCCCAGCAAGCGTTAGAACTACGCCGAAACTCATCCACTGAGTCAGCAAGCACGATACAACCCTCACAAAGCCATGCCAGGCTCTTTCCCCTTTTATACTCCTGCCTAGTTCCTTACAGTAGTCTAGCAGCACTCAGAACGCGTCCATAAATTGGAAAATTGCACTAGAAAGCACGTCATCACTTTGAAAAACTAAACAAAAGCAATATGTTAAAAATCCTGCCTCAGGAAGAAAAACATCAGTAACAAACAACTCTGAGGCTGATTCCTACGTTAGGGGCTTCGACTTAAGCCATCGGCGTTACCGTTGAGGCTCCCCTTTTTGTAACGCACCTCAAAGGAATATTGTTTCAAAGCGAGGCTCCAGCGCAGGAAGCGGCCATTTTTGGAAGAGATGGTCTGCAGCCATTGGAGAGGGCAGTGATCCGCCTCAATGATAAACCTCGAGCCGGCTAGGTAGCATGACAATTTCTGAACGGCCCACACGAGACACGCACACTCTTTCTCGGTGGCGTTGTACGCCTGCTGACGACTGGTCAGCTTACGACTAGCATACAGGACGGGGTGTTCCACTTCTACATTTTCCCGTTTGCACAGTTCAATGCTCATGCCTCGCTCACTAGCATTGCACTGAACAACGAACCCTTTTGTGTAGTCTGGCGATCGTAGCACAGGCTGGCTTGTTAGGGCGCTAAAAGCTCTTTCCCTTGTCTCGTCCCAGACGACTGTTTGGGGCTCTGTTTTTCTTAGAGCATCCGTCAGGGGAGCCGCGATATCAGAGTACCTGGGGATGTACCTCTGATAGTAGCCGGTGACACCTAAGAACGACCGAATATCGGTCTTCGTGCGCGGTTGCGGGAAGTCTCGCACAGCGGCCGCCTTTATTTCAGAGGGGCGGCGACGACCCAGTCCAATGACGTGACCGAGGTAGACAACCTTGGCGTGTGCTAACTGGCACTTGAGAGCCTTGACTGTCAAGCCCGTTTCGCGCAGGTGGGCTAGCACTGCCCGCAACTGTGCCGTATGCTCAGACCAGGATGCGGAGAATATCGCCACGCCGTCTAAATACGGTAAAGCGAATTCTTCCTGTCCCCGCAACACTTTGTCCGTGAGGCTTGAAAAACAGTATGGCACGTTCTTCAAACTAAAACTCAAAACTTTAGGACGGAATGTTCCCATTGGTGAAATGAACGCCACATACCTACTAGCCTCTTCTGTAAGTGGAACCTGCCAATAACCCCTGACAAGATCTAGGGTGGAAATGAACTGAGCGCTACTAACTCTCTCATGGCGCTCCTCGATGTTAGGGATCCGATAAATTTGATCCTTAGTGATGGAATTAGGCCTGAGGTAGTCGACGTAAGGACGAGGTTCCTTGCCCGGTACCTCAACTAAAATCAAAGGGGAGGTATAATCACTCTCATCCGCCTCAATAACACCGAGTTGTAGCATTTTCTTTACCTCAGCCTCCATAATATCGCGCTGGCGAGGTGGCACCCGGTACGCCTTGGATCGTACTGGCTCTGGGGACGTAAGTTCTATTTCATGAGTAAGGGCAGAAGTCCTACCAGGCATCTCAGAGAACTGACCTTGAAACTCTTGTAAGAGCTGGTGTAGTTCGGTTTTTTGCTCAGGCGACAGCGGTGCTTTACTGATTAAGTCACTAATGACTTGATCGGTGTATTCCCTGTTCGTCACTGAGCCTAGTCCCGAAAGCTCTACCCGAAGCTCTTCGGGAACGTTTACCATCATACACACCACTGCTTCCCCTTGTCTATAGGGTTTGAGCTGATTACAGTGGTAGACTCGCTGTTCTTTCCGTTTTCCTGGCAGACTAACCACGTAGTTAACGTCCGACAGTTTTTGAACAACCCGTGCTGGGCCCTCCCACTGCACGTCGAGTTTGTTTTTTAGCGATGTGCGCAATATCATTACCTCATCACCCACCTTAAAACGACGGGCCCTGGCTGTCCGATCATAATAAACCTTGGCCTTCGGCTGGGCCTTTGCCATTGCTTCACCTGACAACTCCTGTGCCCTTCTTAAGCGTTCCAGGAGCCTAAGCACGTACTCAATCAACCACGACTGGGTCGTCGCCCCTGCCTTCCCACGAGTCTCGAAGCATGCGAAGCGGCGACCGCAGCGAGCGACCGTACACCAGCTCAGCTGGCGGAAACCCCGTAGCCGCATGCGGCGCGGTCCTTAATGCAAACATCACCCCAGGCAGACGTAGCTCCCAGTCAGTTTGTTGTTCAAAACACAATCCTCTCAACACGCGCTTCATGACGGGGTGGAGCTTCTCAACGGAATTAGACTGTGGGTGGTACAGTGAGCTGCGTAACAGCTTTACCCCGCACCATTCAAGAAAGGCTGACTTCAAAGCGCTAGTAAACCCTGTGCCCTGATCTGAATGGATTTCCGCAGGAAAACCAACTCGCGCAAATATAGACAGTAGTGCATTGACTATCTCAACTGAGCTGAGTTCTTTAAGCGGCACTGCTTCAGGGAACCTTGTCGCTGGGCATATCACAGTCAAAATGTGTCTGTAGTCCGTGGTTGTTACCGGCAGAGGTCCCACTGTATCAATAACGAGCCGTCTAAAAGGCTCCGCAATAATAGGTACCAACTTCAACGGCGCCCTCGATTTGTCCCCTGGTTTGCCCACCCGCTGACAGGTGTCACATGTCCTCCCAAAGTGTTCTGCGTCGCGAAAACACCCTGGCCAACAGTACTCTTGCAAGAGACGGTCCTTAGTCTGCTTAACTCCTAGGTGTCGGGAACACGAACCCCCATGCGACACGCGCAACAGATCCTGACCGTAGCACTGAGGCACGATCAGCTCATCGAACTCCACTCCCCTGCGGTCTAGATACTTCCGGTACAGGACCCCACTTCTTTCTACAAACCGAGCATTTTTCTTGTCGATACCTTCCTTGACATTGGAGCCCATGTTTTCTAGGCTGCCATCCTTTTTTTGCTCGGCTATCAAAGCCAAGCCGCACACTTTTAGCAACCTATTAAGTCCATCTGACGAAGGCGCGATGAGCATATCTGCAGATAGCTCTTCTAACTTGCCCGTGTCGGCCATTTCCACTACACTATCTGGTGCCTTGAATGCTACAGGCTCAATTTTATTCAGTTCGGACGTGCTCTGAATATCAGCTTGCTGCGCCTCCGACCCTTTCTCATTGCTCGACAACGTCGGCCCGGCAACTACCAGCTTTGTAGCGAGCTCTCGAACTCTCGATCTGGTTAAGGCCTGAATGCTAGCCTCACCAAACAAAAGCCCCTTCTCGTGCAGGAGGTGATCGGACCTGTTCGAAAATAGGTACGGGAACTGGGGGGGGGGGCAGCATAGATGACACCGCGGCATCCGTCTCAAGTGCTCCGAAAGGTCCTTCAATAAGGACTTTTACTAGGGGCAGACACACGCTATGAGCTTCCACGTCTTGCTTCATCCATGCGCAGTCGCCCGTGAACATATCGGGTTCTACGTAAGAGGGGTGCACTACATCCATTGTAACGAGGTCGCGGGATCGAATCCCGGCCATGGCGGCCGCATGTCGATGGGGGCGAAGTGCGAAAACACCCGTGTACTTAGATTTAGGTGCACGTTAAAGAACCCCAGGTGGCCAAAATTTCCGGAGTCCTCCACTACGGCGTGCCTCATAATCAGAAAGTGGTTTTGGCACGTAAAACCCCATATTTATATTTAAATTAATTTTTTACACCCATTGTAGCTGCGGAATAACGAAGCACTCGCACCTCTTTCCCGTTCCCGAGGCGGTCTCGCATGTAAGGCTCGAGAAGCTTCATGTTCTCGTCAGTGCTGCAAATGACAAAAACATGACATCTGTTTTTGTTTCTGGACACTGCGCCGAAAAGTGAAACCGAAAAGTACCACATGTTCTCAGGTAACCGACTATAAAACTGTTCCAGCCCGAAACACTGCAGAACTTTCTCGTGGTCATCAAACGCT
Source organism: Dermacentor variabilis (assembly GCF_050947875.1). NCBI lineage: Eukaryota > Metazoa > Arthropoda > Arachnida > Ixodida > Ixodidae > Dermacentor > Dermacentor variabilis. The sequence goes on along the minus strand of NC_134576.1, from coordinate 78,706,199 downwards.
TTCTCTTCTTTGAGCCACTCCTGCATGTTTGACATAAGCCTGTAGGAAAATACTGTATATGAGTCACTTCTGCCTTTCTCATTTTCCCGAAAATCCCGACGGAACGCGTCCGCTGATAGCCTGTACTTTTTTAGCAGACTCGATTTCACTTTGTCGAAATCCTCTGCCTCCTCTCTCTTCAAGCGAGTGACTTCGTCGGACGCCTCGCCGGGTAACGAAGTGAGCGAGCGCTGTGGCCACGTTTCCCGAGAGAACCCCTGCTTCTCGCACGTTCGCTCAAAGTTAACAAGGAACAAACCAATGTCCTCTCCAAGCTTAAACGGCCGCATCGGGTAAGTCATTTTGAACGATACTCGTTCTCCTGCACCGTTTGCATGACTTCCATTACGAGCACGTTCCATGTCTACCTCGAGACGCTTCATTTCCAAAGTGTGTTGACGGTCGCGCCCCTCTTTCTCCTGTTGCTGTTTCTCTTTCTCTTCTCGCTCTTTACGTTCGAGCTCCTCTTTCTCTTTTTGCTCTTTACGTTCGCGCTCCTGTCTTTTTGCTGTCTCCCTCTCCTCAATTTTCTCAAGGCATTCCGGCAGCTCGTCATCCTCAGCTTCTAACTCAAGAATAGCCCTTAGCAGTTATGGTTTTCTGAGTTTGTCTGAGACATCCAGACCCAACTCTCTTGCAAGCTCCAGCAATTTCGGTTTGCGCAACGACTTCCAATCCATGGCTGCTCTGAATGCCGCATTCTCTACTGCCTACTATTGTCTTGCCGCAAACTAACCCGGCAGCAACGACAACCACAATTACCAGCTCAGTTTCTGACACTAACAAAAACCTGGCAAAACTCAGAAGAAGAAAGTCCCGCACTCAGCAAACCTCGCAGCAAAGAATTCAGCGCAGTCGTTCCGCTGCAGGCGACCAGTCATCACACAGGGCTCGCTGCACTGCTCCCGGATGGTCGTTGTGCTGCTCAGCATACAGTCGAACGCATATTTTCGCTGCTGGTCTCCGTTGTCGCGATCTCACTGCTGGCAACCAGTTGTTGCAAATGGTTCGCAAGCCGCCAGGGTAGCGTTGTCCTCGCGGCCTGGGGCGCAGCTGGAAGCATCCGAAGGTCCTGGCAAAGGATGAGTCGACTGCTAACAGAACAACTTGTTTATTTTAGCATCGGAAAAGAGCGGCCGGTCAGGTCGACCGAAGTGGAGAAACGGGAGACCACGTTACTCGACTGAATAAATCGAAGCTTCTCTCTTGGCGTCCGGGGGCAGCTGCTTTTATACTCTCGGAGTCGAGGGCAAGAAGGAAGGGCTCGGATGAGGCGTACGGACACGTTGTGACAAGAAGTGACGTATCCGCCGGGCCGGCGCCGGTCAGGCCTCCTCGCTTCACAGTTGGGGAGCGCCTCTCCCCGGCTGTCGCACTTTGACAAGCATGGGCACCAACATGAACACGAACACACACATGCACAAACGAAGACACGTGGCATTGAAACATGCCTGGACGTGCTTGGCAGGAGACGTTGCGGAAGCGCTGAACCGACCAAAATGTTCGCCGCTTTGAACGAAGCCTAGGCGTCCGTTGCATCCGCGCCGGCTATACCGCACGTCAGAGGCGAAACGTAACGCCGTGCACCGGGAGACAACTGAAGATGTGGTGGGCAGGCTTAAATCTCCAGGCCGAAGTCTTCCTTGGTCGATCGACGGACGGTGCAAGTCCGTCAAGGTCTTCGGCAGCGAGGTACCAGCAGCCCGACGCTCCAGATCGGGATCTCGGCGAGCACGCCACAGATAAGCCTCGTGTTCCAGCCCACTCTCAGAACTTTCCACCTGACTGTATTTTTTTAATCGCGTTTAATATTTCATTTATTTATTCATCGCGTGTTTATTCTTGTATGTTCGTTTAGTGTAGTGTTTGCCGCGTTTATTGTCGCGTGTATTTTTCATTTGTGTCGCGTATTTTTGGTTATTTCGCGAGTGTTAGTTGTTCACACCTGGTGGGCTTAGTGTCGCGCGAGTGGCGTGAGGGCGTGTATTGTGTGACCCGCACGCCTTCCGCGAGCTAGTACCCACTGTTTGTGGTTTGTACGTTATTTTTTGCATTATATCTCGGACATGATTTTGCTTTATTAAATTGAGTGGGTGTTTGTACGTCGCCCTCCGTCTCATGCCTCTGGTTCACGGTCGATTAGGCGTGCACCTTATGGCCGGTCAGCAGTCGAGCCCTCAATAAACGCACGCGGCGTGGCTTTGTTGTCGCCCCATCCCCTCCGTTTCGGAGAGTGCGAATACGTTACCAGCAATCTTTGACAATATTTCGAATTCCGATTAAGTACGCAGTTTCAGCAGCGTAGTATTTCTCCCACGCATCTGAGCATGCCTTAATTTTAGCGGGCAGTTAAAGGCGCTTTTTTATTTTCTAGTCGTTTTAAGGATATCGTAACCCATGGTTTTTGCCGATTTGATTGAATCGTTATCATGGGAATAAATTGGTTCTTTATATCACACAGCTTGTTCTTAAACAACAGCCAGTTATCATAAATCGAATGGTTCTTAAATTCATCTGCAAAGTAGAAAAGAATGCGTTTAATTCAGTATTTATAGCCTCATAGTTACCTTTGTCATATAAACAAATTGTATTCTCGTGCATGTCGTGGGTTGGGGGAGCGATAGTGAAGGCAGCATGAACAACTTTGTGATCACTAATCTCGCGAAGATATGTAAGGGATGTTAAGCATTCAGGATGACTGGTTAGTATAAGGTCTAAAATATTGGCAGATGTACCCGACCCACGGGTTGGCTCCAGTACTTGCTGTGTTAAAACGTAATTTCAACACGTTTCTATAAAGTCACTCGCTTCAGTTTGATTTGTTAGCAAAGCAGTGCCATTGTGCCAGTTAATGTCGGGAAAATTAGTCTCCAAAAAGGAGAATAATAGCATTGGGATGCTTTGAGGTAATTTCATTTAATATGTTATTCAAGAGATAAAAAATGTCCGGTTGATGGTGAGGGGGTGGATAACAAACACCTAGCAGTACTGCTTGTGGGGAACATTGACATTTTAAACATAGTGTTTCCAAGTGCCTGTCAATGTTAATTCGTGTGCACGGCAATTGTTGCACGGCACGACCAGCGGTATGCCTCCCGAGACGATGTGCTCATTCAATTTCTTTTGTATCTATGTTAACATTAAGGCGCAGATAGCATAGCTGGGTTACGGCTTCTTCAGACTGGGCGAATGGTTCCGAGAGATTTGTATCAGGAACACCATAAAAGATTAGGTTATTTCTACATGATTGATTTTAAGCGTCATCGACACGCCGTTCCAAGCACGTGGCCAGGTCAGTAACTTTAGCAGTTTCTGCTTTTATGGCTTCAATTTCATTCCGCAACGGGATGATGTTTGGCAAAGTTTTTGGACTACTGTCACTCGGGAATTCAAATCGGACACCATCTTAATCGTTGCCAGTCATCATCATCATCAGCCTTGTTACGCCCACTGCAGGGCAAATTCCTCTCCCATACTTCTCTAACTCTCCCGGTCATGTACCACTTGTGGCCATGTTGTACCTGCAAACGTCTTAATGCCGTGCGCCCACCTAACCCTCTGCCACCCCCTGCTACGCTTCCCTTCCCTTGGAATCCAGTCCGTAACACTTAATGACCGTCGTTTATCTTTCCTCCTCATTACATGTACTCCCCATACGCATTTCTTTTTCTTGATTTCAACTAAGATGTCATTAACTCGCTTTTGTTCCCTCACCCAATGTGCTCTTTTCTTATCCCTTAACGTTACACTCATCATTCTTCTTTCCATAGCTCGTTGCGTCGTCCTCAATTTAGGTAAAACCCTTTTCGTAAGCCTCCAGGTTTCTGCCCCGTAGGTGAGTACTAGTAAGACACAGCTATTATACACTTTTCTCTTGAGGGATAATGGCAAGCTGCTGTTTATGGTCTGAGAATGCCTTCCAAATGCACCCCAGCCCATTCTTATTCTTCTGATTATTTCCGTCTCATGATCCGGATCCGCCGTCACTACCTGCCCTAAGTAGATGTATTTCCTTACCACTTCCAGTGCCTCGCTACCTATCGTGAACTTCTGTTCTCTTCCGAGACTGTTAAACATTACTTTAGTTTTCTGCAGATCAATTTTCAGACCCACCCTTCTGCTTAGCCTCTCCAGGTCAGTGAGCATGCATTGCAATTGGTCTCCAGAGTTACTAAGCAAGGCAATATCATCAGCGAATCGCAAGTTGCTAAGGTATTCTCCATCAACCTCTATCCCCAATTCTTCCCACTCCAGGTGTCTAAATACCTCGTGTAAACATGCTGCGAATAGCATTGGAGAGATCGTATCTCCCTGTCTGACGCCTTTCTTTATTGGGATTTTGTGGCTTTCTTTGTGGAGGACTACGGTGGCTGTGGAGCCGCTATAGATATCTTCCAGTATTTTTACATATGGCTCATCTACACCATGATTCCGTACTGTCTTCATGACTGCTGAGATTTCGACTGAATCAAACGCTTTTTCGTAATCAATGAAGGCTATATATAAGGGTTGGTTATATTCCGCACATTTATCTATCACCTGATTGACAGTGTGAATATGGTCTATCGTTGAGTAGCCTCTACGGAATCCTGCTGGTCCTTTGCTTGACAGATGTCTAAGGTATTCCTGATTCTATTTGCGAATACCTTAGTAAATACTTTGTAGGCAACGAACAGTAAGCTGATCGGTCTATAATTTTTCAAGTCTTTGGCGTCCCCTTTCTTATGGATTAGGATTATGTTAGCCTTCTTCCAAGATTCCGGTGCGCTCGTGGTCCTGAGGCATTGCGTATACAGGGTGGCCAGTTTCTCTAGAACAATCTGTCCACCATCCTTCAACAAATCAGTTGTTACCTCATCCTCCCCAGCTGCCTTCCCACTTTGCATAGCTCCCAAGGCGTTCTTTACCTCTTGCGGCGTTGCTTGTGGGATTTCAAGTTCCTCTAGACTATTGTCTCTCTCCTTATCGTCTGGGGGGGGTTACTGGTACTGTTAAAAATCTCCATAGAACTCCTCAGCCACTTGAACTACCTCATCCATATTAGTAACGATATTGCCTGCTTTGTCTCTTAACGCATACATCTGATTCTTGCCTATTCCTAGTTTCTTCTTCACTGCTTTTAGGCTTCCTCCGTTCCTGAAAGCGTGTTCAATTCTATCCATATTATAGTTCCTTATGGTCAGCTGTCTTAAACTTGTTGATTAACTTAGAAAGTTCTGCCAGTTCTATTCTAGCTGTAGGGTTAGAGGTTTTCATACATTGGCGCTTCTTTATCAGATCCTTCGTCTCCTGCGATAGCTTACTGGCCTCCTGTCTAACGGCGTTACCACCGACTTCTATTGCGCGTTCCTAATGATGCCCATAAGATTGTCGTTTATTGCTTCAACACTAAGGTCCTCTTCCTGAGTTAAAGCCGAATACCTGTTCTGTAGCTTGACCCGGAATTCCTCTAATTTCCCTGTTACCGCTAACTCATTGATTGGCTTCTTATGTACCAGTTTCTTCCGTTCCCTCCTCAAGTCTCGGCTAATTCGAGTTCTTACTATCCTATGGTCACATCAGCGCCCCTTGCCGAGCACGTGTACGTCTTGTATGATGCCAGGGATCCGCGCAGAATGTGAAGTCGATTTCTTTTCTAGTCTCACCATTCGGGCTCATCCACGTCCACTTTCGGCTAACCCGCTTGCGGAAGAAGGTATTCATTGTCCGCATATTATTCTGTTCTATAAACTCTACTAATAACGCTCGCCTGCTATTCCTAGAGCCAATGCCATATTCCCCCACTGTCTTGTCTCCAGCCTGCTTCTTGCCTACTCTGGCATTGATGTCGCCCATCAGTATAGTGTATTTTGTTTTGACTTTACCCATCGCCGATTGCACGTCTTCATAGAAGCTTTCGACTACCTGGCCATCATGAATGGATGTAGGGGCACAGACTTGTAGTACCTTCAATTTGTTCCTCTTATTAAGTTTTACAACAAGACCTGCCACCCTCTCTTTAATGCTATAGAATTCTTGTATGTTGCCAGCTATATCCTTATTAATCAGGAATCCGACTCCTAGTGCACGTCTCTCCGCTAAGCCCCGGTAGCACAGTACGTGCCCGTTTTTAGCACTGTATATGCTGCTTTTGTGCTCCTAACCTCACTGAGCCCTATTATATCCCATTTACTACCCTCTAATTCCTCCAATAACACTGCTAGACTCGCCTCACTAGATAACGTTCTAACGTTAAACGTTGCCAGGTTCAGATTCCAATGGCAGCCTGTCCGGAGCCAGGTATTCTTAGCACCCGCTGCTGCATCACAGATCTGACCGCGGCAGTGGTCAGTTGCTTCGCGGCTGCAGAAGACTGAGGGCCGGGGTTTGATTGTTGTATTCATATAGGAAGTTGTCGCCAAGTACTGCACCAGAGTGGCTAATCCTGTTCTGGTGAGAGAGTGCGTTACCGGTTCTGGTCACCGGGATCAGGCCTCACTCCAGACCTATTTGTGTAATTTTCTCAACACATGTTCTTTTTTGTATTTTCCGGTGGAGAATTGCGCGGCACCGGGATTTGAACCACGGTCCTCTTGCACGGGAGGCGGATAGTCTAATGCTCCCTCAGGAGTTGTACGCCTCATATAACCTACAGTGGTGCCTTATTCGATCAGTCAAGGCGGACCAATCTGAGCTCGGTTATACCGTACGGATGGCACTGAGCTCGAGAACCTGGTATTTATGACCTGCACATGTGTGGCCATACATAATAGAGGTATATATATATATATATATATATATATATATATATATATATATATATATATATATATATATATATATATATATATATATATATATATATATATATATATATATATATATATATATATTTAGGAGGGTTCCCGTACAGTGATAAACTAAACGAACAGACATCAAAAATGGGGAGGAAAAAAGAAAAAAAAGGAAAGAAAACGAAAAAGAAGGAAGAGAACAGGTGATTTGAACTCGCGACCCTTGGATGTTGCCCGGAAAGACAGCTCAGTCGGTTGGTTCGTCAGGCCCCAGGTTACCTTGAAGCGGCATAGCTGTCGTTGCCAGTAGTTGGTGCTTAATGTCTTTCATTTCTGTGATTATTTCGTTTTGGCCGGCTGATAGATTTGCAACACTTTTATTACAAGGTCAGCACTATCGATCCCCGCGTTAGACTCGATGTATCCTAACAAGAGAAGCAAGGACCGAATGGCACAAACACTCTAACAGCAATAGCGGCACAGCACCAGTGGCTCGGCAGCTGCACCAGAAGATAATTGCTAGACTTCTTTGCAAAAAGAGAATACTTGTTAGCAACCTGCGTAGCGAAGAGCAACGGGTTAGTTGCTTGTATTGTGGCACAGTAACCGAGCCCGCAGAGCAGTGTCGACAATCGTGGTTACATTATACTTACCGGGAGCCCTAGTGTCAGTGCCGATGGGGCTTTCCACAGGGAATCCAGCATGCAGATGTCGTATGGTGGCGCTGACACAGAAGAGGTTGCACAGTCGATTCCAATGGCGTAGGCGCCAGATGGCGTACAAGGTGACCACTTGCCGGTTTCATTGATGAGGGGCAACAGCGCCCATTCCACTGGCGTCTTGATACCCGGTGGTATCAGTGATGACAGCTGTTCGTGGGTGACGATAGCCACGAACCCCTGTGTAGCGAAGAGCAACGGGTTAGTTGTCTGCATTGTGGTGCAGCAACCGAGCCCACAGAGCGGCGTCGACAATGGCGGCTGCTTTATACTTCGCGGGAACCCTAGTGCCAGTGCTGATGGTGCCTCCCACAGGGAATCCAGCATCCAGAAGTCGCATGGTGGCGCTGACACAGATGAGGTTGCACAGTCGACTCCAATGGCGTAGGCCCCAGATGGTTTACAAGGTGACCACGTGCCGGTTTCATTGATGAGGGGCAGCAGCGCACATTCCCCTGGCGTCTTGATACCCGGAGGTATCCGTGATGACAGCTGTTCGTGGGTGACGATAGCCACGAGCACGTGCGTTGCGAAGATCAACGGGTTAGTTGTCTGCACTCTGGTACAGCAACTGAGCCAAGCCACCGTAGCTTGGGAGTATTGGAGGCTCTAGCCGCGCGGTGTAGATATGAGCGTGCGTCAGTCTATGAGCCTGCTCGTTTACGGGGATACCGCAGTTAGCGGGGACCCAGTGGATGGTAACATCGTGACCGCATTCGCGAAGAAGGCGTGCCTGGTGCCGGATATTCTGTATTACTGGATCTGAGTAAAGAACATTAGCACATGCCCGATGGGCAGCCTGGGAGTCTGTGTGCACATAATGGTGAACAGGGTCAGTTTCAGACGAAGTTTCGAGGATCCACTCCAAATAATCAAGGACGGCTATTAGCTCTGCGAGAGCGTCGGTTCTCATTTTCGTTTGTCTGGTCGTGCCACGCTGCAGCATAACAAGTGTTACTAGTACCGTCTCCAGGAAGGGCAGCGTCCATGTATACGATGCGTTCAATCAAGGGGAGGGAACTCGTAGCTTTAACATGCCTCTTGGCATATGCAAGGCGCCGCATTCGCTGATTAGGCTCCATAAAGAGAAGTGGCTTGTCATCACTGAGAGCCGTGATTTCCCACGGCGGCGTTTCTTTGTGCAAAATGGGCAATGTGTGGACGTCATAGCCGAGAAGCACGAGTGTGTGTTTCCGGGCATTTGTCGCTTGAAGTCTCGTCTCGTGTGTATAGATGTGCATGTCGACGAGCTCTGACAGGTTGTTGAGCTTACTATAGCTCTTGAGCGCTTCGAGGCATATGTAGCTTCGAAATCCAGTAACAATGCGTTTGGCTTCGTTAAGTTAAGATGCTCGAGCGCGAGTATCTGCGTGCGGTTGACTGGATGGCACGTCAGTCCATACAGGATACGTTGGACGAGGAAAGCTTGAAGGAACTGCCGTATTTTATGTTAGTTTACTTCATGGGTGTGGTTCTAAATTCTGCGTAAATCGTGCAGGATTTGTTTGCTGGTCTTGGTCAGGCGTTGGAACTAAGTGCTCACTGTGCAGTTCTTGTCTATGTGCATACCGAGAATTCCGAAAGTAGATTTCCGTGTGATGGGTCGGTTACCGATGTACAGTTTGAAAGACTGCGTTTCTTGCTGTTCGCCAAAGGTTGATCGGCCACCATGAATGTCGACGAACTCTGTTTTGTATGGGGTAGTGTGTAAACCCGTTTCCGTGGCACAGTCATGAATAATGTCGAGAGGTCTTTGTGTGCTCGGGGGCGCACCGAATTAAACTCGAGGATGTCCTTTTTTAGGCGGAAAAGCACATCTTGTGTTGATAACCGAGGTCAAAATCCATACAGGTCGCGATCTTGAGGTGTGCAAGAGTGTGCTGATCATGCTGTCCATTACTTTAGAAGCGCACGATGTTCAAGATGTCGCACGGAGGTTGGATAAGGTATGTGGCGGCTTAGCGGGCTTGACCGCCGAAAACCTCCAAGTGGAGGGCAGTATTCTGGTATCCCAGACTCAATAACATTCTTTGAGAAGAGCGTGCTCGTGCTCAAGAGGCAAACTGCGTAGATGAGCCAGGCACACCTCATCGGTTCCTGGAGCCCTGCGTACGGAAGCACGCTGCAAGACGTGCTCCAGCTCGGTCACGGTGAACGTGCTGTTAAGTGGCTTGCTATCTTCAGAATGTGCATCCCTCTTGTACGTGGTATCTGTGGGGAGAAACGACGGCAGGAAAAACACTTGAGCGCCTGTTCCGAAAGTTCCTCAGCGCTGATGCCTTCCCGGAAGGCTACACGAGCTGTTGGTGTTGCTCTGGCCGAGAGCGTTGGTTGGCCCAAACTTTGGACGTATGAGTCTGTCCATTCATGGAATCGCAAATTCCCATCCAGAGGTCTGCCGCGACCATAGTCGTATATTCTACAATTGAACTATGTATTTTGCGCAACCTTGCATTGTGGTGCGCAGGGCGACCAGACCGAATGTACTGGTCGAGAATCAGGCGCCCAATATTCTATAGGGTGAGCAGATGTCTATCAGACCCTGGGCGGTCAGAGGGTAAGTTCTTGATTGCTGTTCGCTTTGCTACGCATAGCTGTGATCCCAGATGGTCAATGTTCTTGGCTTCAGGCTGCTGCTGCAATAATTCACGGTATTTGTCCCAGTGTGTGATGCGGCTTAGCAGTGTAGTGGTATATGCCTTCATATTCATATTGGCCTTGCCTGTGCGAAAGCGTATGATTATCGGAAAGTGGTCGCTTCCCATGCAATCACAGCACCTCACCTTCCCAAGTGCAGCACCTCACATCGAAATAGCTGCGGAGCAGTACTGCAGGTATGATCTGGTGATGTGTCTGCTTGGTGAACTCTCTTTCCCTGCCTGATGTGTATTTTGTGTGTGTTGAGGATTGTCAGCCCGTACTCCTGCGTATCTTGCATTATGCGCCTGCCATGCGGGCTGAGTTTGTTGCATGCCCAGGCGACGTGCTGAGAGTTAAAGTCCCCGCACAACAATATGGTGTCTTGCGGATAAAGCTTCTTACAGTCAGAGATGAAGCTGAAATCAACGAGTGGCCTATTGGCCTTGTTCCTTGTTTCCTCGGGAAACACGTAACCGCAGAAGATGAGGATTGTACTCTGTGATGAAACTCCTAACCGGCACCTGACAACGCTATGAGTAGCGCTGCATCACGGTTGCGTGCGTAATTGCACGTGTCTAGTTCCCCGTCACACATACAATGCTGTATTGGAGGGTTCGGCGAGGTCTTCACACGGGGCGTAGCCATCGCGTATGCCAAAAGGGAGCGTGCCGGAAAGCATGATACCCTCCATGACAGTTTGGACCCCTGTTTCTTTGGCCCGGTTAATGCCTACTTGTGCCATACGATTTTCAAGACGCCGCTAGAGATTTTGAAGTGTCGTTGTGGCGGGAAGATATGGATTGTCGCTGGGCAGTGCAAGCACCATTGACTGAGCTGCGTCTTTCGCGGATGCTGCGCCCGTCCATCTGAGGCAGGATGCAGCGCGGAGGACGAGAGTGTTGAGGTTTACGGAATCGCTGTACTGTTGCTGGAACAGATTGTTAGGTGCGCGCTCATTTGTCTAACTACATTCGTGAAGATAGTTTTTCCGTGGACTCCTGACTGTGCAGCGGGCGGTACCGGTGGCCCGGTGTAGAAATTCTGGCGTGTAGCTTTGATCATGGGTCTAGATGAATTTTGTTCTGTTCCGCTCTGAAGATAGCGGTGCTGATGCCCATGTGTCTGCTGCTTATTACGTTGCCTTTTGGCGGCCGGATGGCGTTTTTGTTCAATTTTCTTGCTGACTAGTTTTTTGGACAGTTTGTGGCTGTGGCCAAGTGAGAACTGCCAAAATAGCAGCGCTTCGGTTCTGCGTTCGGGCACGATGAGACCTTTTCCTGTTGCAGCAGACTGCATGTAGAGCACCTCGGTGCCAGTGTATTGGGGAATTGCTGCGTGTAATGTCCGATCTTATGACATATGTCAGAAACAGCCACTCGTGCACGGCATGGACAAACACGGATAGTAAATGACCGCAGGGCGACCTTCTTGGGCTTGCTGTTACCTTCAAATGTGAACATGGCAGTACCTTTGTGACCAATGGGCGTTCTTGCAGGATTTTGTACTTGCGGCAACGCAGGGAGTTTATTAGTTCCTCAGGAGTGATGTTCCCAGCGTTTCTAATAATACATCTGATTTGATTGTTACCAACAGCTTCGTGTTCTTGAAAGAGCACATCCTGTCCACGGATTGGCAGGGGCGCCATTTCGAGAAGGGCATTGCGCACCTCGGCTTTGGCCGCGTCGACAGCGAGCTGATTTCTACGGCTTAAGTAACGAATCGAGAACTGCGGCATTGAGTCTCCCTCAGAGAGACTCAGATGAGCAGAAATGTGGCGCATTATGACTCTGTGTAACCGTATGAACTGCTCATGCACAGCGCGGCACGGATGCTTAGGCCATAGGATGATGGTGACATGCTCACCATGTATGCTGCGTCTGATCATTCCAATTGGGACGATGTGCTCCTTTTTTGCCGTGCACATACAATACCGCCGTTCAGGCTACCATAGACTTCTCACCATTTTTCCATCTCTATGAACGTGAGCCATCCACTACCCTGGACCCCGTACGACCATATCACCCGGATGCTTTTGAATTCACCCCTCTTTCCGAAGTTGCTCGCCATGCTAAAGAGTGCCGCCAACTGGCTCGCTTGTTCAGGTCGGATACCCAAGTAATCTACAAAGATCGCCACGACAACGAAAAGCCCACACAGTCCTTCGCCGTGGACTCTCACGTCTGGCTTCAGCTGCCCTTCCAAGCTCCAGGCCTTAGCCCAAAGCTTGCTCCTAAATATCAAGGTCCGTACCGGATCGTCGCGTGTACATCGCCTCTGAATTATGTGGTCGAACCGGTGACGCCATCTTCGGACAAACGTCGCCGTGGCCGCGAGACGGTTCACGTCAGCCGCCCAAAGCCGTACCACGACCCCCTTATCATATGATCACCTTAGGTGGCCAGGATGGCTCCTCTTCGCCACGGGGGCAATTGTAGTGGGTAATATGCATGTGGCACTCGCTGCCGCGCGAGACCCGAGCTCGGGATGCTGATGCGAAGCGCTAGGACTCGTGATCAAGAGCTACCTGCAATCCCTCGAACCAGCTGCAATAAACCCCATTTCAAACCTTGTAAATGATATAATAATCACTTTTACACAAAACAGGCTAAGCGTGGGTGGCATGCGAGGTTCCGCCGAGGGTTGAAAAACTCTAGGGGAAGTGCGCCTACCGAGGACCTATGTTGCTGCATAATCCATAGTACGTACTGATATGGCCTTCCTTTCAGAGGTTCGCAGTATGCTAACAGCGCGAGACATCGGACAAGAAATTGGACGACAGGTGTATGATTTAGAATGCTTTGATGCCTCGTACAGGTTTCAACACAAGTAACCGTAGCTGCTCAAACCACTTATTCACAGAGGATTTCTACATATATTCACAGCACACGCGCCACGATAGGCTAACCAGGATAGCGCTAAGGTTGAATTTCGCAACACAAATTCCATTGCACGTTCCGCAGTCGCACACAGATCATGTGTCGCTTCCTTTGCGCAGACGTGGGCTTTCGGGTTGGTGTTTTATTCTGCGTTTTGTGCAAGAATAGGGCTAGAAGCAGGCATCATTTATGCGCAGTCACGAGAAATATGTACACGCTTGGTATTTTTAGAAGCTGACGCTGTGCACGGATAACATAAGGATCTTATTCCGATGGCACGACTTCGCTGCAGCCGACTTACGAATACTGCATCTGCGGTGATGGTAGCTATATAGGCTTGTTGAGAGGTCATCTTGTAATTTGTTGTAGCGCATGCAGAACGACACGGACAAAGGCGCCTGAAAAAACATAGTGCGCAGAACAACCGTGCGTCACAGCGCCTGGAAAGAGCCCGTGAGCTAACGTTCCTCTCTTAAACGCACATCATAAAACACATTTCTCACAATGGAGACACAAATACTACAGTGGAATGTGAGACGACTTCTTAATAACCTCGACGACATTACAAAACTAGTAGAGAAATATATAGCGAAGTTGTTGTGTGTTCAAGAGACACATCTGAAACCTACGAACACAAAGTTTTTTCATTATTACACAACCATGCGGAAAGACCGCGACGAGGCTCACGCCTCTGGCAGTGTCGCAACAGCAGCCGACAAATCTGTAGCTTGCCCACACGTCACCCTTCAGACCACCCTTGAGGTCGTGTCAGTTGGGGTCATAATTTTAATAAATTGGTAACTGTATTTTTCATTTAGATACCACCGAGCCCTCATCTCGAAAAAACAGACTTTTATAACCTCACTGATCAGCTTACCGAGCCTTACATATCCCTGAGAGATTTTAACGCTCACAACACAATGTGGGGGGACTCACGATGCGACGTCAGGGGCCGACTCATTGAAAACTTACATTTAAACTCCGCTGCGTGCATCTTCTATAAGAAGGAACCAACGTATTATAATCCTCATCGCAATTCATAGTTCCCAAATAGACCTGTCGATCGGCTCTTCTTCTATTTTCCCTGGTGTAGAATGGCGCGTAATTAAATATTTGTTTGGAAATGATCACTTCCCAGTAACTCTGATCCTAATAACACATCACTCGCCTGAGCATGTGCTTCGCTGGAAACTAGCCGAGGCTGATTGGAAATGTTTCAAGGAATCCAGCATCATATCACGAGGTTTTATAAGTAAATTTAGTAAATATGATGTCCTGTCATATTTCACCACTTTTCTGACCAAGGCAGAAGAAAAGTGCAACCTCGAACAAAAGGTCCTTCACGTGGAAGACGAGTTCCCTGATGGAAAGATGACAGCCGACAAGCGCGAAAAAAGCAAGGCAGAGCATGGGAAATTCTGCGCTGATACCCAAATGCGGAAAACGTTGTTCAATTCAAGCTGTTTAAATCACAGGAAAGGTGCGCGTGACAACACATTAGGAGAGAAAGCGCATTCGTATACTCAGAAAACAAAAGTGTGGGAAGTGCTCAGAAGGCTAAAGGGGCCGGAACTGCATCCGCTGCCATTTGTAAATAATCAATTATGCAGGTTGGAAGACCAGAGAGACGCCCTTGGGACACATCTTAAGCATGTATCTTGCTCTGCGCACTATACACGTACATTCCTTAAACGCAACAAAATAGAAGAACACCAGACACTCTACCAGAAATGCTTAAAACACTATTCATATAACCGTCCTTTCAACAGTGCTGAGCCTAGAGCAACATTGAATCTCTGCGAAAGTTCTGCTCTGGGGGCAGACAGGATCATGTATGACATTTTCCCAGTTTTCAATAACATTTGGGCAGCCGCACACCTTCCAGCGGCATGGAAAGAAGATATCGTTGTCACAGTCTTAAGCAGGGTAAAGACCCATCCTTCGTAAGAAGCTACCGGCCGATAGCGCTTACGAGCTGCATGTGTAAGCATTTCCTCGTACCAAACAACATACTTCATCCCTACCAATGTGTTTTAAGAGAACGAAGATCTACAATTGACCACGTTGTGCGCATTGAGGCAACCATTTGCGATGCATTTCACCATAAACAGTCCTTTTCAGTTTTTTTTTATATGGAGGAGGCCTATGAGGGGGACACCATATGGCGCTACGGTATTATCAGAGACCTATAGAGAATGGGAATCCATGGCCCCATGCTCACCATAATTGAAAGCTATCTCTGGCACCGCACTTTCTGGGTGATATTTAGTAAGGCACTTTCTAGGTTGTTTACACCAAAAAGTGGGATACCGCAGGGTGGCGTACATAGCTTTACCCTTTATATTGTAAAAAATGATTTCTATACGCTTGCGGATTCTACAAAGTATGTTTTATTCATGTTATGTCGATTATGTGCAGAGTGGATTTAAACGGTATAACGTCACAGTCTGGGAGCGACACGTTAAGTTTGGGCTCAACAAAATCTCGACATGGGCAAATCAGAATGGCTTCAAGCTGAATCCCCCAGAAAGCTCCTGCATCCTTTTTACAAGCCAGAGAGGCCTTGTCGCAGGCCCCCATATCCGGCTATATGTTAAAAGCTCGCTTTAAAGAACACACCACAAATTTCTTGGTGCCATACTTGACTTTAGAGTGATATTTCTCCCACATATAAAGTATTTGAAAACCAATGTTTTAAAAGAATGAACATTCTTAAAATTCTGGCGCACACGACATGGGGTTGTACAGTGGCTGCTTAAGAGGAAGCTTTAGCTCGGGTCCAACTCTGACTGGGCCTATTCAAATACATGCAAAACGCAAAAAACTTTTTCTGAGGTATCCCCTGGACGAATTTTCGTTAAATTTGTTGCATTTGAGAGAGAGTTAAATTCTAGTGAGTGTTGGAAGCAGAATTTCGATTAAGGACATGAATTTTCTTTAAAAGATATTAAAAAATTCAAAAGTTTGAAAAATGTAGAAGCACGAAGTTTACAAATTCTTAGCTTTGCGTCAAGGACAGATACCGCGGTTCCGTGAATGGCATCCATTGCACCATTGAAAGCGGAAAAAATTCCTTATGTCATTTTATATATTACGTGAATTTGTTGCGTCGTTTACAAGAGTTCTGCAAAAGCTATATTTCCATATTATTCAATATTTTGAGATTCATGTGTGACCTATGAAATTTATCCGCGTCAGATGTACTATTAGATGCAGTTCACAGAATTGTATTATCATTTCTTGTTGCCGAGCTACAGAGTTGTAAACTTGATAGTTTCGTTTCTTGAACATTTTCGGATTTTGCCAATTTTTATAATAAATTGAGACCTAAATCGAAAATCGAAAACCAAGAGTCACTAGATTTTAAGTTGTTTTGTTTAAATTCATCGACCCTCATCAAATTTGGTGCAGTGGTTGCCGAGAAAGACGAATTCTCCTTTTCCATGTATTTAGATGGGATCACCCGAGCTAAAGCGTACTCTTAATGAACCTTTACAAGAGCATCGTATGGTACGTCTAAACTATGGTATCGTGGTGCATCAAACTACCGCTCCCAGTGTACTGAATATTTTGGATCCCGCTCACCATCTGGGCATTCGCCTGGCCACAGACGCCATCAGTACATGTCCTATACGTAGTTTATTTGTAGCATCTAATTAGTGGTGACTCCACCTGCAAAGAACATATATAAGCTTCACATACTTCCTCAAAGTGCAATCTAATCCTGAACACCCTTGTTATGAAAGCGTTATTTATTTGACATATGCCACACTGTTTCAAAACTGACCTTCAATAAGACAACCTTTCTCACTACACGTGAGCAAGCTGAGCGAGGAAATGAAAGTCTCACTACATGTCCATCCACTAGTGGCTCCAAGAAATATTGCCACCGTGGCTGTGGCAACTGATAGAATGCGACACGTCCTTTATTGCTGAACAAGCTGAATGGAAAAAGTGCTTTCCCATAGCATACCGATCCCACATTCCCCTTCATCCAGAAATGTTTCTTGGAGCAGTAGCAACGTTTTATCATAAATCGGTTTTAAATTTTTATATGATGTCGATTTATTGTGCGGTATGAGCCTACGATTTACGTAGGACATCCTCTGACGAGAGGGGCATGCTGCTATCGTAGTAACCTGTATATCACATGTCTCGGGCTCTTGTGCTTAAAGACGTTGGTGGGGAAGCAGGACTACTTGTAGCGACACGTTTTAGAACATCACTTCTTCATAGTATATCGGCCTTCCCTAGCATGTCATGTATCATTGTTCAGTTTTCTTAACAATATGGGCACTTTTGAAAGAATATCTTTTAGGCCTTTATACAGCCGAGTTTCCACCACTTCTCGATTATCATTATTCGATTAGGAACGGCAGTTTTTGCCATAGTCCTGGTGCTCTTTGGCCATTTCTTTCCCTTGCGCTAATAAACTCAAGCATCATCATCACCATCCTAATCATCCTTGCTGCGGTGCAGAAGCTCCACATCAATGTTTCAGTTAACTCCCAGGCGAAAAGCGACCGTATCGGGTCGGGCCAAATAGTTCTTTCAGCGGTGTTGACGACAAGAAATGGAGCCCCTGAGGTACAACGTTCATGTACACGCATAATACGGCTTCATGAGCACTACATGAACTGCTTCAGCACGAGGACGACAACGGAGCGAACCGGGGTCAGAACTATAGGGGACGGCTTCGAAGGTTACGTCGCTGAGGCGGCGTGTAACTTTGTAGGGACCAATATAGCGGCGTAGCAGCTTTTCCGAAAGTCGGCGGTGACAGATGGGCGTCCAGACCCATACGCAGCCTGCAGGATTGTAATGGACGTCTCGTCGACCCTGGTTGTATCGAAGGGTGTCGGTAGGCTATTGGCTGCGGATACAATGCCGAGCAAGCTGGTGTGCTTCTTCGGCTCTTGTTAGAATTCTTCCACGTGGTCGTTGGTCGGCTTATCATCAGCCACAGGTAGCATGGCGTCAAGTGTTGATATGACGCGACGCCAGTATACAAGCTCGAACGGAGCCAACAGTGTGCTCTCCTGTGCAGCAAGCAGTGTTATATGCGAATGCCACATATGGCAAGATCTCGCCCCACGTGTTGTGCTCTAAGTCGATTTACATGAAAATAATATCAGGCAGTGTTCTGTTGGGACGTGGGCTGATGAATGTTAATCCGTTTGTTTGATAATGACACGCAGTTCCCCGGCGGTGAGAGCTATGCGTCAGCTGGAGAACGAGCTGTATCTGTTCGCCTGCGAATGCTGCACTGTGATCGGTAATTAGAACAGAGGGTGCGCCACGTCGTAGGACTATGTGGCGGACAAGGCACTTGGCGACTTTATAAGGGTTTCCTTGCGGAAAGCTTAGGTTTCGGCGTAGCGAGTTAAGCAGGCGGTAGCGACGACTATCTATCTGTTGCGCAAAGGCGTCACTGGGAATGGACCGAGTACATCCACTCCTATTCGTTGGAACGGTGTTTGAGGAGGGTCCACAGCGCTGAGAAAGCCAGCCGGTTTAACGGGCGGTTTCTTGCGGTGCTGACAATCGCGGCAGGACTTTATGTACGGTTGCACAGAAGAAACAAAGCCGGAGCCAGTAATACTTCTGTCGTATCCTCGCTAATCTCTTAGCGAATCCCATGTGTTGAGCGCATGGCTCATCATAGCACGCTTGTTAAATGTCTTGACTCAGCGCCGACGGCACAAATAGGAGGTAGGTATTCGGAGCGCTTCCGCAGTTTTTCCTGCAAAGGATGTTGTTGTGCACACAGTACAATAATAAGCCGCGCACGAGCCAACGAGGTAAAGCAGTTACAACTCCTTGAAGGCGTTCGATAAGGCGCAGTAACCCAGAGTCAGCGCAGCGGTGCTCAGCCATCTTTGCGGCGTCAATAACGCCGACACATGGCAAGTCATTGTCAGGTACAGTTGGTGTCGTAGACCGTGGCGCGCGTGGCACTCAGCGTCGCTGTGCCTCATTATTTATTTATTTTTATTTTACGTGTACTCCCAGCCTTGTTAACAGGCCTTAGGCAGGAGTAGGCATTTGAAAAAACAAAAAATATGAAATAACATCACACAGGATAACGGACACCGAACAAGAATCTGCATAAAAACAAAATAAGAGAAACATTTCACAATCATGAATTCACTGGTAAAAACGAGGGTTGAACGCTATGGTTTATTCACAAAGTGCAGAACGAAAGGATGAAACCGTCGGACAGTCGACAGTTGTGGCATTTAGTGCGTTCCATTCGGAAATCGTGCACGGGAAAAAAGAATTTTTAAGCACGTTGGTCCTGCAGGAAAAATCTCTAATCTTTTTGTTGTGATAAGATCGCGTGTAGCGGTGACTAGACGGCAGAATATATGCTGTTTTATCTATTCCTAATTGATTGTTATACAGTAAGAAGAAAAATTTCATTCTGTCCCGGTAAAGCCTTATTGCAAGGTTTCGCAGTTATGTAGCTTCTAGAAGAGATGATGGGGATGTGCGCCAGCTGTACGAATTGAAAAAAAAAAACCTGGCTGATTTTCTTTGGGCTTTCTCAATTTTAGTGATGTCGGTTTGTGTGTGCGGATCCCAGACAATCGCAGCGTAATCTAGAATGGGTCATATGAATGTTTTATATGCTACGAGTTTTATTTCAGGTGAAGCGTTTTCTATTGATTGCCTTCAAAAGCCTAGTTTCTTCATTGCTTAATTATAAATGTGTGTTACATGTTCATTCCACCTAAGATCTGATGTTATTACTACTCCCAAGTATTTGTACGTGGTCACGACTGATAAAGACTGGTTGTTAATGCTATAACTAGGGGTTAAGGAATTCTTTTCGCGAGTAGTGGTCATTGGAACAGTCTTTTTGAGGTTAATACTCATCTGCCATTTCGAGCACCATGTTTGTACTGTATACAGCGCGGTGTTTAAAGCTTCCTGATCATTTGAATTGCGTATTTCGTTGTACAAAATGCAGTCATCTGCAAGAAGCTTTATCTTGACGCGTATGTCACTGATGATGTCGTTGATAAAGATAAGAAAGAGTAGCGGCCCTAACACTGATCCCTGTGGAATGCCCGAGTCTACAGTTGCGCGTGTCGAAGCTGCATCGTTGGCTTGAACACTTTGTTTGCGTAATGAAAGGTATGCTGTAATCCAGTTAACTAAGACGTCGTTCTTTGAAATGGGTTTTAGTTGAAGAAGTAGTTTGGAGTGAGAGACGCGGTCAAATGCTTTTTCAAAATCGAGAATTATTAAGTCTATTTTGCCTTGTCTATCTAAAGCTGTCGCTAAGTCGTGAACTGTTTCTGCGAGCTGAGTTACAGTAGAAAAACCTCGCCGGAAACCATGTTGTCTTGCGTCAATTATTGCGTTGTCGTTAAGAAAGGCGGAAATGTGCTTGAAAATTATGTGTTCGAGGGTTTTTGCCCATGTGCATAGTAAAGATATTGGCCTGTATGATATGAGGAGCGACGAATTTGCTGTTTTTGGTATGGGGTGACTTTCGCGTATTTCCAGTCGGTTGGAATTTCCGCGCATGACAGTGATTTCTCGAATATTAGGGTTATATACTTTGAACACCATTCGGCGTACCGGGAAAGAAACGCATTCGGTATTCCATCAGCTCCGGGCGATTTTTTAGCGTCGAGGTTAAGCATAAGTGCAAACACACCTTCCTTACTAATTGTGGCATCGCCAATCGGCATAATGTGTTCACAGCTAGGGAACTGTGGGTTGATACCATCGTCACACGTAAGCACTGAGCAGAGATATCGGTTGAGCGCATCTGCGGTTTCGGCACTGTCGGTTAAAAAGGTATCACCGATACAGAGTTTGGGTGCAGCTTTATTTTTTGGCGATAAGTGCTGCCTAAACTTTCCTGGGGATGAGACGAGAAAATTATTTAGTTATAGATTTTGATATTATTCTTTTGCTTTTTTTATTTTATCTGCTAATAGTGTACGCAAGCCAAGAAACCGATCGCTTGCGGCAACAGTCAGGCGCTGCTTGAGTTGTTTTCTGGCCTTTTTCAGTTTCCGCTCTATTCGTACTATTTCTTTTGTTACCCAAAGATTGCGCTTCCACAGCACTTTTCGCTTCACAGGTACAAAATTACGGATACTCTTCAGAACCAGGAACTTGAAGTAGCCCCATATTTTATCAATAGAATGTTCGTTTGATTCACACATCATATGAAATTCCGGAAAAGCGCCATCTAGGGCGTCCAATACAACAATATCAATGGCACGGGAGAAATCTGGAACAATTCTTTCTTGTTTTTCCATCTGTGGAGCAAAATTCACTTCGAACGTAAGGTATACCATTTTGTGATCCGATATTCCTTCGAAAACCTGAATTTGTGGGTTGCGGCAGACTACGGCAGTATTTGCAAGGAAAAGGTCCAGAATCGATAGTGTATTGTTTTGAATAAGGGTAGGTTCTTTGACAAGCTGCGAAAGGTTGTGAAGCACTACTATATCTACGAAAGGTTCAGAAGCACTTGAGAGGGGCTCAGGGAAATTGTTATTCCAGTTTACAGAAGGAACATTAAAATCACCCGCAAGTAGCATGCTGCAGCGCTTATTCTTATAGGCGCAGAAGAACTCGTTAACATTTTCAAAGAAGGTGGTGTCGCAATTTGGAGACCGATAGAACCCTCCTATAATATCAGGCATCCTAGCAACACTTAATGTTTCTTGGAAGAGAATTGCAACGCCGCCGCCTCGGGAATTCCTGTCATGTCTGTAGATTCCGTAACCGCGAGGTGTTATTTGAGAATCGGTGATATCACTATGCAACCAGGTTTCTGTTATTATTAGAAGATGGGGTTTG
Source organism: Dermacentor variabilis (assembly GCF_050947875.1). NCBI lineage: Eukaryota > Metazoa > Arthropoda > Arachnida > Ixodida > Ixodidae > Dermacentor > Dermacentor variabilis. Next base: position 78,684,323 of record NC_134576.1, on the reverse strand, counting down.
TGGGCAGTTACAATACTCTCTAATTCGGCGGTTTTGTTTGCTATGCTCCGAGCATTTATGTTTAGACACTGAAACATTTTTTTAACACAGGAACAGTTCTATAGGATTTTCTCGACGGAAGGTGACAGGTATGCGTTTCATCTGAGCGCTGTCCCATCGGTACGTTTGATTGTCAACCTTTATCTTGTCATACTGAAGCCTTACTTTGGCACCTGCTTTCCTATCGTCAGCTGTGCTGTCCCAGAGGTGCTTGCTTATCTGCCGCGTCTCTCCTGAGAAATCTTCAGAAATTGATATATTTCGCCCTTAGAGCTTGTGGCAGTTACTCAGCACGGTTGTTTTTTTTTTCGGTGGTCTATAAATTTTAGAATGATAGGGCGGTGCTTCTTTGCCTGCTTACGGCCTATCCTGTGCAGTTTTTCAACGGAAGATGCTCGAACACCTAAGTGCTTTAAAAATATTTCTTCATTTATTGTGGTCAATAATGAATCCGGTGTTTCGTTCACATCTTCTTTAAAGCCGAAGACTAATAGATCGTTTCGTCTGCTCATATCTTCTAAATAAATTAGTTTCTTTTCTAGATTCTGTATTGTTCTTTGCATGTTCTCAAATTGTGCTCCGAGTTCCGCAGATTTGGCTGCTATGGTTTCCACGTTCTCAAGTTTAGACTCAATGGTGTTTAATCGCTTCTGCATACTCTTCTGTCCATCAAGAATTTCCCTCAGCAACTGTTCAGTAGTGGGCCCAGGATTGGATTCAATATCCCCACTGAGCAGCAGCAACGAGAGTAAAAATTTTTTAACGAACATGCATACAGTACTAACGCTGGAAGGGCATGCCAGCTGGACTAGAAAGCGGTGAGACGTTTTGACGGAGGAGTACGTGTTACTAACCTTTGTAAACAACATGAACGGATTCGTCATGGTTCTGGCGGTTGACCAGCTGGCGTGCCCACTGAAAGTATCCAGGGGCAGGAGGGTGTTTAAGTAGTCGGGTGGAACGGAAGTTGAGTGCGCTGGTTTCCGGTGAAGGCTTGCCCAAGAATCCAGCTGAGGCAGTGGTCCGCCTGCGCAGTCTCCACGGTGTAGGGAAGGTAGTGCAGGGTTGACGCTGCCGGTCGTATATTGAAGGGCGCCGGCCATCGCTGTCGCAGCTGATAGAAGAATCTGCGTAAACAACATGAACGGGTTCGTCATGGCTCTGACGGATGACCAGCTGATCTTTGAGGTCCTTGACCAGGAGATCCTTGAGGTTGGCAAGCTGGCACAGGAGATCACTGACCGCCTGAACGGTCTGCCATACAAGTATGTTCGAAATTTACTAAGTGCCAAAAGAATAGTGAAACATTCCCTTTCAATGGTTGAGCAGTTTTTCTGTCTTGTCGGTGCTGCCGCTTGCATAAGCAATGACACGTTACGAACCATCTTACCACTGCACAAGAACTGTGCCGAGGTCGCCATTGTTGGCGTCAATATGAATTTCTGTGTCAGCGTCCTCGTCGAAATGAGCAAGTATTCATTGAACGAGTGCTGTTGCTCTTCCGCCAAATTGGAATGCGCATATTCACATGTAAGCCATATCAGAGGCTCAAAGATACCCGAGAACCCCTCGATGAGGCACCTATAATATGCGCACAAACAAAGGAAGCCTTGACTGCGTTCTTGTGTGTAGGTGGTGAAAACGCGGCGAGGGCCGCTAACTCGGGGTGTGGGCCTTTAGGACCAACTGTATGGCCAAGAAATTTGAGCTCTTGGAACACGAAGTAGCATTTTTCTGGTTTGATTATGAGGTCGGCAGTACGGATGAACAGCGAGGACGCTGTTGAGCAATGCGAGATGTTCGTCAAACGTGCTCGAGAAGAGGACGACGTTCTCCAAATATGCGTGGCGGGTTCGCCATTGGAGTTCAGCAAGGACGGCACCTTACGCTGAAAGTTTGCGGCTTCGGGACAGAGACTGAGGGCGAGAACTTTGAACTCATAACGCCCGTCACGATGTCCTAAACGCTGTTTACTCCCGATACAGTTCATCAATTTTTATTTGCATGTATTCAGATTTAAGATCCAACGATGAAAAGAACTTGGCATGTTGTAGACGATCCAATGCGTTGTCGATGCATGTCAATGAATAAACATCGTGTCTGGTGGCACAGTTAAACTTTCTGTAAGCTACACAAAAGCGTAGTGTGTGTCCTTCTTTCTTGCTAGCACTACAAGGCAGGTCCACGGGCTTGTGGAAGGCTGGATGACGTCGTCTTGGAGCAACTATTTCGCCTGCTGCTTGATTGCTTCCCTTTCCACTTGAGACACCCTGTAATGATGCTGGCGGACCTGACGTCCTGACTCCTCCTTAACAATGCGGTGATTTCTCAAAGGCATGCGTAGTACTTTGGACGACGTTGAAAAAATAGTAAGAAGTTATTCACGAGGTTCAGTAGTCTCCCTTTTTGATGGTTTAGCGGAACAGCGTTAACATGAATGCGTTCTTTGAGGACGGGCAATTTAGATTGCTTAGATGATGCGATTTCTGCTGTGCCAATGCCAGCATATCAATGATTTTGAGGGGAAATCCCATTGTCGTTCCTCACGGTAGATTCTGATAATTGTTGCTAAAGTTTGTTAGCAAAACAACTAAATATTTGTTTCGCACCTAAAGACGCCCTCTGGCTATGAAAAAATTGCTTTCGAAGAGCAGGGGAATGTTTGCCTCAGCAGTGGCTTCGGCGTCGTCCTTGATGACCCATCGGACAACAGTAAGCACGCTCTTCTTGTGTGGCAACTTGATGAGATTGTGGGCTACGTAAAGCGCGAGGTTGCGGTCGTTGTCACTACTGTTCGCTTTGACTTGCGTAGTAGCGACGCTGACTCTGGACTCTTGGAGGTCGATGATGGCAACATTCGCATCAAGGAAATTCATGTAGAGTATAAGGTTCTTTGAGCACTGACGAAGAATGACAAAGTCGCCGAGTACGTGAAGACCCAAATTTTAACTCGTGCCGTGAACCAGCCCATGGTAGTTACGAGGTGCCCTGCTGCTGTACGGATCTGGGTTCCAGCCCATTTGGTCGCAGCATTACTCAGTATCTGCAAGAGATTCTGGCTCACAACAGACGTGTCCGCACCCGTTTTGATTAAAGCCATGACTTCGTGGTCATCTTGGTAACGGGTACGTCCCAAGATTCTGACACCGAACTACACTGCTTTCTCTGCCTCTGAATTTTCCCATATCGTGGTCGTCGCAGTGGAGGATCTTCTGCGTTCTCAGTGTTAGCGACCTCACCTGAGCAGGTCGCTGGACTGAGTTTTCCCGGATGCCCGGCCTAGATGAGCTACTCCTGGTTGCGTTCAGCGTGAAGAGGGGGCTGGAATGCCTTTTTGGGGCGGAAGTCGGGGACCGCGGTTAACGGAATCGTGCAACAAACGAGGTCCTGGCGTCCGTGATGGAGGCTTCGATCTCCAGGAGGCGTTCGGCATTGCGCGGGCACGCGCATTAAGCCAAAATCCATGGACCCGTGGTCAGCGGTAAGGACATGCCCTATAGAGGTGATCGGCTTCACCGCAATGAAGACAAGAGGGCCTCCGCTCTTGCGGGGTGGTCGTTCTTCAGCCATGAATGGCGTGTTGCGAGGCATGAAGTCATCAGTCGCTTGTTCAACCGCGCGCACGCGATGAAAGTCCGGGACGATGCTCACACCGTTAAAAATTGGGGACAAAGAACGTCGCGCAGCTTCCGCATACGACACGCGACGCTTTGGCTGCTGTACCTCATGCTGTGGTGCCTCGCTTCGCTCTGTGACTTGGACACTGCCTGATTTCCTCACGTACGACGTGAGCCAGAGAAAGTTATGGTACCAAAACCGGAGCCACCTGAAACATTTAGAGCTCTTCTCGAAAAACAAGCCTGATGAGCTCCCGCCAGGCGTCGGTATTGTCAAAAGGAACACCGAGAGAGTCACGCGATAGCTTAGACCCGTCGCGGATATACTCCATTGCCCGATGCGGCAGTTCCTTTTACATTGATGTGGCTTCTGCGAGAAACTCTGCAACAGTCTTTGGTCGGTTGCGTATCAGGCCACCGAATAAATCTTGCTTGACATCACGCATAAGGTTCCTCAATTTCTTTTCTCCGTCATTACAATGGATCCGCGTGTCGGAGTATTCGGCATGTATCTTCCACAAACATTGCGATGCTTTCGTTCGGCAGCTGTAGCCTCGCCTGAATTGCAGATTCACCTCCCTCGTCGCAATCGAGACTTGCATATGAGCTGATCAGCTGCTGTCGCAATTCGTGCCATGCCGATAGGGACGCCTCCGCGCAATGTCCTGGAAGGCAAAGTAGGTGTTGCGTGCCTTGCGCTCCGTAGTCCAGCCGCCGAAATCGGCGACATGCTCAAAGTGATCGAGCAGATATTAAGCATCCTCGAAGGCGTCCTCATGGAAGTATTTGGGGATTCGCAGCTGGTTTAGGACTACCTCGGTCGGTGCGGTTGAGGACGACAAAACTGATGTAGTCATTCTTCTGACATGGTTAGGTAGAAGCTCATGCTCAGGTGGAAGTCCTTGAAGCCGACGGCTTGTCCGTACGTGACTAGGAGTAAGCTCGACCGGACTTCGTACTGGGCTTGTTGATCGGGTTCGATCTTCGGAGTGGTGGAATATACACGCACCTCCACCAGAAAAATTTAACGTTGGTTGAAGAGAGAGGATCGAAAAATGGACACTGTTTTTTTAATGGTGGGCCAGAAAGAGAGCCAGCAGCCAACGCGCTTCATCATCTTTCATGGCATCGAGCTTTGCGCGCGCCTTCCTACGGTGCGGAGGCCCGACATCATTGTTTCAATATTTTTCGCACCTCTACATCGGACTTATCGAAGTAGACGAACGAAATCCTTTCTGACACAGCGCCAGAAACAAGCAGGAACCGCATGTTGCACTTGTCACGGAGAACGCCACACGGAAGCCATGGTGTTAAAGATAAAGATAAAGATGAAGCTTGTTTTATATAGGGACGTTAAGCCATGCAGGAATGCAATGCCGCCAGAGCGATATGAGCGAACTTTATCACGGCTGCATTCTGGTCTGTCTGGCCTGGAAACACACCGTAGAGATTTCTGTCATATACTAGAGGGGCCTCTGGCGCTCCAGTCGTCCAGCCACAATGGGTATGGAAGTACATGAATTTGTCTGATCTTCGTGCTTGTTGATTCGGACGTTCTTGTGGATTCATTTATTACAATTAGTCTCCGTGTTTGTATGCCTTCATTGTCATAAATTTTACAGCAATCTATGCTTTTATAAGAGGAGAAGACGCTTGGAACACGCACAAGCGCTACTAATCGCAACGATTCATCTTGTCGAGCTTTTAAATCGAAACGCGCCAAGTGTCTGAAGGCAATAGCTTGCTCGCATTAAATTAATAAGAGCGTCATATGGGGCTTGTAGATACATGCTTCCGTGGTTAAGAGCCGTGCGTAGCACGAAGCATGAGCTCCCAAGGACCGGATTTATAGGCCGTTGTATTAGATCAGAAAAAGCAGGCGCGGACTACAAACTGATTGTTTTTTAACTGCTAGCAAGTGCGTCCGTTCTCCACAGTTTTTAGAGCGAAGGCTCCACTACGTCATGTCTCGCAAGGTCATTAATCCCGTCGCAATGACCTTAAGTCGCCGGAGCGCAAGTGTGGTAGGTGTGATGGCACGCCACGTGATCAGCTGTGGAGAGGCTTCTTCGCCGGCGCTTGGTTGCTCAGTCTCGTCAGGGATGGCGCGCCCGCTGGACCGTCTGTGCGATCGCTTCAGCGCTAGTGACAGGTTGAATTCATTCATCCAGTAGATATTGCTATGCTTCTTCAGGGATTGCCTGGTGACGACGTTTGTACTGTTTTGTCGCCTTTTGGAAAGGTGACTGCGAACACCAGAGACAAGTGGCGGGTGCAAAGAAGTGTTGAAAAGGGGTCAGCCACCGGTTCTCTCACATCAAAGCTGAATGTGGGCGTAACCATGGAGGACTTGCCCCACCAGTTGCGAGTAGCAGGAGATGTTGCGCTCACGCGTGTCCCAGCAGAGCTCCTCTCGGCTTCCAAAGCCGCGACATCGGGCAGATATGACGCGAGTGCCATGTACTACGCTGTGGGCCCAGAGGACGAATATTTAAGAGTTGAAACTCCCGTCTGCGCGCGCGACCTGATAGCGTCAAAAATATGTGTCGATGGAGGCGCAAGCAGTGGCGGTGCCTTGCGTCCTGTATTGCAAGCCACATCGAAAGAAAAATGCAGACGCCCCGGCGGGCACCTCGGGCGCGCTCTCTTCAGCTGCACCGGTGCCTTCCGCTCAAAGCAGATGACGAGCAGACTGCACGGACGTTCGCTACAGTGGGCATGCCGTAACGTTGTATTTGTGTGCCCTTAATTCAAACGGAAGCAGTTCTTGTCGCTGTCTGTCAGAGGGCCTTAACACCAACAGCTCAGCTACGCACAAATGCCCTTCTTGGAAAATTCCTAGCATAAGATGAAACGCAAATGTTTCGTTGAAAGCTACAAAAGGGGTTACAAGTCTTGGAGGGAAACGGTGAGCACCTACAAGGCACCGATTGATCGTGAATGTCTGCAACCATGGGCTGCGGCGAATCGTGGGGACCATTATCAGCCCACGTCGAGAGATTACGTCTGCAATAAGCACTTCACGAGCTACATGAGGACACGGGATAAATACCAGGGCGAGCTTAGGGGCGAAGTACTCCTGGACCACCCGAATAAAAAGAAAACCTTGACTGCATCTAGAGGCTGTTCCCTGCATCTTGCTTCCGTCTTGAGCACGTCTGATATCAACTAAAAAAGTGGACGTCTTGGGAAACGTCATCGAATATCCGTCATGATCCGTCAAAAGTTCAAGAATGAGTGTATACCCGGCCTCGGAAACTCCACCGCTTCGGTGGCAGTAAAGTCCCTCTATAATGAGGTAGCTACATCTGCCGTGAGCGCCACCTAATTATTTCCTGTAGCAGATGGCGCCCAAGCTAAACCGCGGCGTCGCGGCATTCGTGAGGGGAAAAAATATCTCCACACGCCTGGGAATAAAACCTACTGATGCCTGTCTGTGGTGAAAAACGAAAGAAGGGGTCGAACTGCTTAATCTAGTCCTTTAATTGCATATGAGTGCTGAAATAAAAACGCTCAAGAGAGCGGAATGAGGGCTTGATCGCCTCGATTCCGCATGTTTACATTTCGTTTGTTTGCGCTCAATCATCGCGCCAACCTTGGTGATTGCTTGCGCCTAATCCCGTGTTCTCTGTGAATTCATTTCCTTGTCAGTGTGCTGCGTACGCATAGCGGTTACTTTGAATGAATAATTCGTGTAAAAAAGAAGGCTGACAGTCACTTGGACCGAAAAACTTTAGACATAACGTCGCTGAAACGCGCGACCCTCCCGGCAACTAAACAACATGCTGTGTGTGTGTGGAAACGAGTGCGCCGACAGTCTTCCTGGCGCTGAGTGTGTCCGTCGTGTAGCGATTACACGACGACTGTTGTGTTTCACGGTGCCGTGCCACGAGCCAGTGCAACTGTGGTGACATTCTAACGCGGTGGTATGGATCGTGTCAGCGAGTCTTCTCAATCGTGTTCGGGCTTCCAGGGCGATCTAATCTCGTGGCACGCCAACATCGAGCGTAGTGTGCGCACGTGTGTGAAAGCGGTTGACTGTTCTCGTGAACCGTGTGATGGGGCCACGTAAGCTTGAATCATGACGCTCATTGTTGCATGTATGCGTTTTCGCATTCGTGCACCGCTAAAGCGCCATGAGAATTACAGAGCCCTTACACGAAACGCACGCGGATTGGCGTAGCTATTACTGCACTGTATTTTGCTGGCGATCCGTGTATCGCTTCTGGCGTTTTTCTTATGTTAATTTGCAGTTGTGTGTTTTTCATCAGTACAATGGCTTCGCCGATTACTGAAACATCTTCGATTCTAAGGGAAACATGGAAGGAACGAGCTCGCAGGTGTATGTAATGTACTTTGATATATTGTATTATGCCTTATTATTTGATGGCCAGTAGCAGTGGCTACACAGTATTTGTTTTAAATAGCAGAGTAATGCAGGCACTTAGGAATATATTTTTTCACATAGGGAATGTACAAAATACGATTAGGATATGCAGAGTTGGAAATGACTATCTGGACATATTGTAAAGCGCAGTTAACAACGCGCGCACACACACAGGAAATGTAAAAGTAGAATTCGCTGCTGAAATTTTTGATTTTTTATCGCACGTAACGCAAGGCGGATATTTGTCAGCGAGTTAATGCGCTTCTGCCCCACTATTTACTTGCATGCTAGGTCACACTGCACTTGCTAAGTCAACGGGGTCATAATGCACTAAAATCAATAATCTCCACAAACTTCGGCCGTGAACATTCATGCGCGCGAGTGAAATATTATTGCAGCTATGCACACACTCGTGTATACTTTCTCTAACAACTTGGCATCGCTCTACGTTACTTTCGTCGCATAGTCGTGCAGTTACCGACGGTTCAGTCCTTCCGGCCAATTCTGTGCGACCATACTTTTCTTCTGGGTATGTTCTGGTCCCGCGCGGGACGCAAAATAACTTCTTGCCATCCTTCTTCCGGTTTCGGCACCCAACCGCACAGCAACAAGGCATTTCGGCCCTCCCGGAACGAAATTATCGCATCAATGTGCATAGCAAAACAGGCGAAACGCGCGCAATTCGCCCGGCGCGTAGGAACTTTCATGGCGCCAAAGGGTAGGATCAAGGTCACATACCACCGATCGGCCTATCGCTGGCGTCGTCGGCTGGACCAAAGCCCTTCTCTACTTCAAAATTATTAAGGGACTTTAGGTGGGCGACCTAATTGGCGCCATCCATCAGGAAGGCGGGAAAGCAACTCCGCTTCCCTTGCATGATCTCCTAGATTGCCGTGCGCCCGCGCGCGCCGATTCAGGAGGCCGTTCCCTTTTGCTTCTCCTCTCAACTCTTCTACCCTTGCCCTCCCTCGTAACTCCCTCACTTTCGACTGTCTGCGCGCGCGCCCCGCGTAAGCTTAGCCCGCTGCATTAAGTTAAACGTTTCGCTATATGCTGGTTATCGGGAAGCGTGTGCGGCTGTGCCTTGACTGGCATGGGTAGTTTTGTCAGTTTCGTGGTCCTCGACAGCTATGTGTTTGTGCTCCGCGATGTTTCACCCGTTTCACGACTCGCACAGCGTTCATGTATCGTGCAGTTATGCTCGAATACCTCAAGAACAAGCCCTGCGAGGTTCTTCCGGGTGCCTAAAAACAACTGGTGAGCGCGCAGACCCAAGGACATAAAAAGACGGATGAACACGAACATGTACCCTGTGCATGTGTGTGCTCCATGAGTCTCCGGACGTCGTTGCGCCTTGATTGCGCTACACTTCCCTTTTACCGGTAGAGCAAGCTAAAAAACAGGTGTTCCTCCTCATTGTCACCTGGTATACGACTTTTTTTCTGCGCCAAGTCTCATTCTGCAACTTCAGTAACTCGCCCAGCTTTCAATTCCACCCTCAGTGCTCTTACTGTGTGTCACTGTTCTACAAACGTACGAAAAGCTGAAAAATTACTGTCCGTGTTTCTACATTATCTCTGCAATTGTCGATGGAAAAACCGCGCAAACAAGCTTCATATGTAGGCACGATACCCTCATTTTGTTTCTGAAAAGGCTGAGCATTGCAAGTGTCCCATATGCAGATTTTTGCAGTTCGTGTTTATTATACAAAGGAGTGCCCAGTAGGTACGACTTAGTGCCTTAAGGGACGTCATTTGGTTGCTAAGCATTGCATTCGGGTCGAAAGAAAAGTCGTGTTGTTGGCTTATTTTACCTGGTCTTTGATTGAGGAATAAGCCTTTCTGCGAATGTTTTCCATGTGCTGCTGCAAAAGCCCACTACCTTCCGTTCCCCTTGCTACCGTTCATTAATTCAACCTTCATTCCACCTTCATTCCCTCCTATGTGTATGCGCAATATTTAGGAGCATAGCCGGTCAGGACACTGGAAGGCTGTAGACTGTATGTCTGCCTGTCTGGCGACAGCTGTCGGATGTCTTTCAGAAGCACTGGGGCCATGACAGTGGCTTTAACTTGTTTGTACACTGGAGAGTCTAATGTGGGAAAAGATAGGACATATACGTATTGTTCCCTTCGTCACAAATATAGATGGACAATGGGCATTGTGCTAACTTTGATTAATTGTGGAAATGGTTCTCAATCTCAACTAATCGACAACGTAACTATACTGCACAGGATGCACTACCACTTTGACTGACAGATTACTTGTAGTTAACAATTTTGAGCCATGACAATCTGCTGGATCGTCCATGCAGGCCACGGGGATAGAGGTAGCTATGACCATCATGGATGTCATCTATGTGGTTTACGACACTTGTCCATGTCACCACTTGTAAGTCTCTAATTCCTCCGCATGCACATGCGCACTAGTACAGATGGTTCACAATGGAATATATCCAGATCAACAGCTCTCTGCATCCTGCCTTCCATGAAGCCGCTTTCAATTTTCTTCTGATGCCTGTAAAAAATTTGCACCATAATTTCTTAGTCCATCTCATGTGAACTTACACTGCACGCAGATAAAGAAGACTAGCTGCAAGCATCAGTACAGAATGGAATTGGAATACCGTTCACTGAAAAATCTTTCTGCACAATATTTGTGGTAATGTAGCCTAAAATAGGCGTGTAGCTTTTCTTATTTCAAAACACTAGTTCCTTCATAACTATGAGGACTGTCTACAATTTTTCAAGGTCCGCCTATTTTTGACGCAACAGAAAGCTTATCCTTTAAAGTTCAAACATGCAGTGGTTTCGCTGGTAAGCGAGTAGCAATTTTTAACACAAAGTGTTTCAATTTGTGTAGTGTTTTAAAACTGTATGAACGCCCGAAGAAAGGACTAGTGGACGCGATGGTGGTAAAAGTGAGAAACCGGAAACACGTAGCTTTTCTGCAGGATTACTTTGTGTAAAGCACAAAAATTATGACTCTAATAGCTGTCCTCAGCACAAAAGTTGCAAGTTTCTTTTTGGCCACCTATAATCGCAAGTTTTGTACAGGCACAGTCTGAGTAGTCAATCCAAGCCTTTTGTACAACCGTCAAGGAGGCACATTGTGGAAGGTGTGCCACACTGCAGATGTGTCGACGACGGCATGCCTTCAATGTGCAATGAATTTTCGACAACCTGAAAAATACAGTGACCGTCGCATCATTCACACAATGCTACTAGCAATGCTGCCTGTCCCAATGTCACGGTGGCATACTTGAAGACGCATTGGTGCACCATTCCATTTGTCTGCCTGATGAAGGGCTACTTTCAACAAGCGCTAGTTGAAAAAAAGGAATTGAACTCTCATGCGAAGAAAAGTTAACAGAGGCACTTCAAGTACAATTTTAGACAATACAAAAATGTATGCAAGCAGAATACCTCTCTCTGCACAACTTCTTGGTGGAATAGCGGTGATTACATTGGTTGCACTGTTTCACCATCAAGAAACACGTAAGTTTTCTACCACTTCCAGGTCCAAATAAGAAATAGAATAGCTGTTTATAGGATACAACTTTGCTGTTTCCACCAATGTGACCCACAATCTTCTCATTCCCGCTACAATCCAAAGACATTTTGCTGTGGTAGACAGTCCCTTAACTGCAAATGTTTCAAGTATGATGACGTATGATGCATTCTTCTTTACTAAGCACTAATTGCTGCATTCACAAGTTGCCTTGCTATGTGCGCATTACTCAACATTAGTTATTTTACTAGAAGCAGTAAACACCTTAGTTTCATTCATAATCCCCTTTTGCAAGATGCGAGACCTCAAATTGGTGTTTAGTGGGCGGTCAATGCAGCCACATGTATTTCTTTATTGCTGTATGGAAGTCTGATGTCAGGGATCTTATGGAGATGCCTCGGTCATAAATAAATTGCAGACCTCTCATCAGGCATTCTTTCTCCATTCGTGAGCTTGCCTGAATTTGCGCACTCCAGAAGACAAAAAAAATTGTATCTGCACAGGATACCTTATTGCATTAAGTGAAGCTCTGCAAATAAAGCATCTTACCCCATATTCTGAAAATGCTCCACAACCCCACCGCCCACCTCGACTACCGTAAGTTGTAACCATCACACTAGCACAAGAATTTGACAAACAGACAAAACGCTGTGGCTTTGTCTTCTTCGAGCATACGCGGCCCATTGTATATAGATGAAATCAGGAGTATGTGACTAGACTGTTAAGGGTGTGGCAAATAGGAAAGGTTTTGTTACAAGAAAAGATGGACTTGCAGTAAAACACATTGCAGGGTTAGTCGGTGCATAGCTTTCAATAGGTGAACAAAAAAAGAGGAACGCTGACTATGTGAATGCGCACGTGCGAGAACGCTGAAGATATATATGAAGGCAATCACGTTTAATCTAAATCTACAACTTATCTAAAAACATGCTTTCATTCGTGTAAGTATTCAGAGACAGGGTGCTGACACAGTTGTCCCCTCTTTTCTTAATCTCGTTGGCCTCGAACAATTCACGTGCCACAGAATCTTTACCATTAAACATGATCGTTGTATCATAAAGCCTTGGTTGACATACTTGTTTATTCTCATTCCGACTGGCCTTGCAATTAAACGGCAAGTTTGAACCATATCCATTTTTGATGAGAGCTTATGTTCCCGCAGGTGTTCATTATTACATCGGCCCGTTTGGGATTTATACTCTTTCCCAAACTTAAGCGGTATGCGGTATACGGCCCCTTCTTCACACTTAACAAAAGGGTTCGTTTGTTGAATAGAACACCCTGCTTTCTTAGAGTCATCCGACCCAATGAGGCGGCATAAAGGAGCAAGTTTTCGGGGCGCGGAAAAAACCACAGGAATTTCGTATTTCATGGCGACGTGTTTAAGATTATGCGCCACATTATGAGAATATGGTATCACCACTGCTTTAGCTTTCTTTTCCACCGTTTGACCTTCATCACTTCTTTTTCTTTCTTTTTTTACCTTTTTCAATAACACCTCCGAAACTGCGCTTCAAACCAAGCAAGGAAAGGCAGCCTTCCTCAACTTCAAAATCTGGTCGTCAAAGCTTCCTTGTGCCTTATGACAGCAGGATTTTATCAGGGCGGATTCGAGGCAAATAGTGGCAATTGCACGTTTAACAGTCTTAGAGTGTGTAGACTTATACGGCAACAATTCCTTGTGGGCACGGGTTGGGTACATCCAGCAGGAGGCTTCATCAGTAAGGGTTTTGTCAAGATCTAAAAACTGCAGGCTGGTACCCTTGGCTAGTTAAAAATTAAAATCTAAGCCTTTGCATTCCTGTTTAAAATCAGATAAAATGCCCTGCACAGTATACGAGTAAGACATGTCCGATCGTTCCGACAGTAAAATTTAAAAAGTCTTCAACGTACCTAAAAACATTTAGCACTCTGCCTCCGTAAAACACCTTGGATAGTAGTAAAACTTCTTTGGGCCTAGTTGGTACATAATTCTGAACTTAAACTTACGGCGCGAACACCTACGGCGAACCGCAAAAGGAAGACGTGACACACTCGTGGGTGTCGTGTCTTCCTTTTGTGGTTTGTCTTAGGTGTTTGCGCGGTAAGTTTAAGTTCATAACCTTGGATGGCGCTCTGTCGATGTCCGCAGTCAAAATGTTGCAAAGTACGGGAGCCACACACGAGCCAATACAAATTCCTTTCTTTTGCATATAAAACTGGCCTTGAAAACACACAGCTGTTAAGCACAAATAAAACTCTAGGAGTGCTATGAAGTTATCCACAGAAATTCTAGCGGTATTCTGAAAGGACACCTGCCCGTTCATCTCAATGCGCCTAAGGACGGCAGCTAACAATTCTTTTTGCGGAATAGAATAAAAAGGTCAACAACATCTGTTTGAAACAAGCATCCTATCAATTTGGTCTCACGTAAAAAAGCTATGATGTCAAGGCTATTCTTTACCATGAATGGGTCATCTATAACCAACGTGTTAAGCTGCTTTAGAAGGCAACAGCTAACGTTGTTTTGCCAGGAACCACTTTCACTCATAATACATCTGAACGGTATATCTTCTTTGTGCATTTTTGCAGCAAAGAATACATTTAAACTGTTTTCAAGCCAGGTTTATGTGCAAAAGAAAGGAATTTGTACTGGCTCGTGCGTGGCTCCCGTAAATCGCAACATTTTCATTGTGAGCATCGACAGAGCGGCATCCAAAGTGTTTGACGGAGGCAAAGTAATTCCAGGTTTTAGGTATGTTGACGATTTTTTTTATTTTACAGAGGGAACAATCTGACATGACTTACTCGCATACTGTGCAGGGCATTTTATCTGATCTTAAACAGCAAAGCAAGGCTTAGATTTTACTTTTAAACTAGCCGAAGATAACAGCTTGCAGTTTTTATATCTTGACATATCCCTAACTGACGAAGGCCCCTACTGCATTTACCGACCCCGTGCCCGCAAGGAATTGTTGCGTATGAGTCTACACACTCCAAGACTGTTAAATGTGTAACTGCCACTATGTGCCTCAAATCCGCCCTGACAAAAACGTGCTATCATAAGGCACAAGCAAGCTTTGACGACCAGATTTTGAAGTTGAGGAAGGCTGCCTTTCCTTGCTTAGTTTGAGGCGCTGTTTCGGAGGTGTTATTGAAAAAGGTAAAAAAAAGAAAGAAAAAGAAGTGATGAAGGTCAAACGGTGGAAAAGAAAGCTAAAGCAGTGGTGATACCATATTCTCATAATGTGGCGCATAATCTTAAACACGTCGCCATGAAATACGAAATTCCTGCGGTTTTTCCGCGCCCCGAAAACTTGCTACTTTATGCCGCCTCATTGGTTCGGATGACTCTAAGAAAGCAGGGTGTTCTATTCAACAAACGAACCCTTTTGTTAAGTGTGAAGAAGGGATCATATACCGCATACCGCTTAAGTTTGGGAAAGAGTAGAAAGCCCAAACTGGCCGATGTAATAATGAACAGCTGCGGGAACATAAGCTTTCATTGAAAAATGCATACGGTTCAAACTAGCCGCTTGATTGCCAGGCCAGCCAGAATGAGAATAAACAAGTATGTCAAGCAAGGCTTTATGATACAACGATCACGTTTAAAAGTAAAGATTCTGTGGCACGTGAATTGTTGGAGGCCAACAAGACTAAGAAAAGGAGGGACAACTGTGTCAGCCCCCCGTCTCTGAATATTTACACGAATGAAAGCATGTTTTTGGATAAGTTTTAGATTTAGATTAAACGTGATTTCCTTAATAATATCTTCCGTCTTCTCGCACGTGCGCATTCAGATAGTCAGTGTTCCTCTTTCTTTCGTTCCCCTCTCCTCGTGGCTATATATCCACCCACCTCTGACTTCATTAAACAGTTGCAAGTAGCGCCTTGTCGTAGCAGTATTCCTTCCTGTGTGCCGTCAGTATTGGCGCTTCATCTATTGAAAGGAAGCATGGACCTTCCAAATACAGTGTGTGTACGTTCACCTGTGCATTGATAAGCTAAAAAGGTACTAAGGCATGCATGCGATTCACTCGTATTCCTGGAATGGTTGATCAACATGTAACAATCACTGCACGATGCTTACAAAATAGCAATATGAAATATTATGTGAAATGATGCTCGGTGGTTCTTTTTTCTACTTACTTCTTTCACTTGAATTCGCTCAGTGTGTATTATCTTTCCCATGCCAGGACACAAGAACGAGTATGTCATGAACATGGCACTGTGGCCTGGTGAGTCAAATCGGCCGTTCTGGCAGAGCTCCCAGCTGCTGTCACAGGCTGCTGCCACAAGTCCTTTCTGGTGCTCATCCCAGTCCTACTGGAAGTTCGGCCTCCATCCTGCGTTTTAATCGACACCAGGTGCTGCTTGTACAGTTATGTGCACATGCTTTATGTATGATAACAACCACCATGAAAAAAATATTAGGAATTACAACATATTGTGCACTCTTTTAAGGAACACGAAGCTGAAACACCATCCACATGTAAGCTCTGCCTAGACACACAGAACGACGTAACAAACACTGACGTACAGAACATGCCAACACAAGGCCTTTGCTAAAAACTGAAAGTGGCTCTTGTGGATTTTATTCGAATTTTACATTTTATTTAGGATGATATGCAAGAATGAGGCACAGGCTGCAACATCATTCCGATTTCCACGTTAGGTGGCAGATCTTGAAGACATTGAGCCCTAAACCTCTTATCGGTGGACGCAAAAGGAACATATTACGTTAAAAAATGTCGAGTTGGTCTTGGAAAGCTTTGCAGGCATTAACAACATAAAAGAGGTGCAAGTAAACAAAAGTACGTTGAAATTCTCGTAATCGCAATGGAATCTTCGGTACTGCAAATGAGCCACAAAATTGAGAAATTGACCTTCCACTTTCTCCACTACTAAGCAACTTCTTTCTGTAATGCATAAGCCAAGAATTTTAGAAAAATGTCTTCTGCGAATACAGCACAATGCAGCGCTTTTTTGCTGTCCTATTATGGGGTTTCTGAAATTAGATGCTACAATCTCGGCAGCTGGATGCATTGTGTGCTAGCGAAGATGTAAGATGAATTTCCAGACTGCTTAGAATAGTGCCATCGTCTATTCTTGGGGAACATTTTCTTCTCATGCCAATCATATTTTCTGGATTTATGTGGTTTGTTCCCTTTCTTTTGTACAATAAAAATTACTGAACATTTCGAAATGCTTACTTCATTCTATTATTTGGTTTGAGTAATGCTAAGACTTTAGAA
The DNA here is from genome assembly GCF_050947875.1 of Dermacentor variabilis. Classification (NCBI taxonomy): domain Eukaryota; kingdom Metazoa; phylum Arthropoda; class Arachnida; order Ixodida; family Ixodidae; genus Dermacentor; species Dermacentor variabilis. The sequence continues at coordinate 78,667,537 of NC_134576.1, read as the reverse complement.
ACTACTCTCGGAATGCCATTTGTATGCTGAGTGCTTGTGCACTGAGCATACCTCAAATATTGAAAATTATGTTTGCGTATAGATTTGTTGCATGAAAAAAAAAGCAGATTAGCAGTTTTGTATGCTAATGATGAGCCATAACAGCTTACAGCTGTATTGCAGCGCTACATTCTGCCATTGAAGTTAATAGTTACACAAAGAACTAATACGGCACTACTTCTAACTGCTCCCGAGATATTTGGCCGTTGTTGAATATGTGGCTGGCTAGATATTCAGGAAAGATGAAAAAGTGCTTACTGCAGTGACAGGTGTAAAAAGATATGCCTTTTGGTAGCTAAAGAATGTTTGGTCACTGATGACTCGAACTCCCATCAACCTCATCATTCTGAGTGTTCCAGCAGCACTTGAACCGGAGAAGACTATTGTAGCCGACAAGTCCACGTTGCCTTTTAGTTTCGTTCCTACTACTGACTGGCTAGCCCACATGTGCTCATGTCAACTTGGGCATTCAGCCTTAGCTCTGCCGCGTGTCAAAGAACAGGCGAGGCTCCCTGTGCATGATGTGGAGAAGAAAGTACGGCACATGTTCAGGAGTGTCAGTAGGTTGTCACGGGAGAAAAGAAAGTAGTCTTTGTGCTCCGTACACCCGTCATCCATACCGCACCTGAAGAAACAGCACCCCTTACTGTAAATTTTTATACAGGCACTCTCAAACGAATTCACTACCTCGGACAGTCAAAAGCTTGCGCTGAAAGTTGATTCACTTTTCATTTTTAGCAGCAGCATTTGCCCTTTCATGATTACTTTATCATGAAGTGCACTTAACGCTGCACTTGCGCGTCAAATAAATCCAAACACAGGATTGAAATTGTCTGCAATCTGCATGCACAAATGCAGGATAGTTCCCGCAATCTGCTACCTATTCTCTGTGATAGTGACTTTGCGACTTTTTTCCACAAATCACGTCAGCTTTTTTTCATATTTGTCACTGCAATTAGTTACTGCAGGCCAGGTACAGACGCGGACAGCTGTAGGTCTCCCTTTTGTTACAACCCATCACATGCATCCTTGCATCATCTATAGCTTGTAACACTGTTGCCAATAAACAAGCATCACTTTACTATAAACACGTAAAGAGCACTAATACTTTCTGCACCTTCTTCTTCATCGTCATCATCAGCCTGGTTACGCCTACTGCAGGGCAAAGGCCTCTCCCATACTTCTCCAACAACCCCGGTCATGCACTAATTGTGGCCATGTGGTCCCTGCAAACTTTTCAATCTCATCCACCCACCTAACCTTCTGCCACCCCCTGCTACGCTTCCCTTCGCTTGGAATCCAGTCCGTAACCCTTAATGACCATCGGTTATCTTTCCTCCTCATTACATGTCCTGCCCATGCCCATTTCTTTTTCTTGATTTCAACTAAGATGTAATTACCTCGCGTTTGTTCCGTCACCCAATCTGCTCTTTTCTTATCCCTTAACGTTACAGCCATCATCCTTCTTTCCACAGCTCGTTGCGTCGTCCTCAATTTAAGTAGAACCCTTTTCGTAAGCCTCCAGGTTTCTGCCCCGTAGGTGATTACTGGTAAGACACAGCTATTATCCCCTTTTCTCTTGAGCGATAAAGGCAACCTTCTGTTCATGATCTGAGAATACCTGCCAAACTTACCCCAGGTCATTCTTATTCTTCTGATTATTTCCGTCTCATGATCCGGATCCGCCGTCACTAGCTGCCTTAAGTAGATGTATTCCCTTACCATTTCCAGTGCCCCGCTACCTATAGTAAATTGCAGTTCTCCTCCGAGACTGTTAAACATTACTTTAGTTTTCTGCAGACTAATTTTTAGACCCATGCTCTGCTTTGCCTCTCCAGGTCAGTGAGCATGCATTGCAATTGGTCCCCTGAGTTACTAAGCAAGGCAATATCATCAGCGAATCGCAACTTACTAAGGTATTCTCCATTAACTTTTACCCCCAATTCTTCCTACTCTAGGTCTCTGAATACCTCCTGTGAACACGCTGTGAATAGCATTGGAGATATCGTATCTCCCTGCCTGACGCCTTTCTTTATTGGGATTTTGTTGCTTGCTTTATGGAGGACTACGGTGGCTGTGGAGCCGCTATAGATATCTTCCAGTATTTTTACATATGGCTCATCTACACCCTGATTCCGTAATGCCTCCATGACTGCTGAGGTTTCGACTGAATCAAACGCTTTCTCGTAATCAATGAAAGCTATATATAAGGGTTGGTTATATTCTGCACATTTCTCTATCACTTGATTGATAGTGTGAATATGGTCTATTGTTGAGTAGCCTTTACGGAATCCTGCCTGGTCCTTTGGTTGACAGAAGTCTAAGGTGTTCCTGATTCTATTTGCAATTACCTTAGTAAATACTTTGTAGGCAACGGACAGTAAGCTGATCGGTCTATAATTTTTCAAGTCTTTGGCATCCCCTTTCTTATGAATTATGATTATGTTAGCGTTTTTCCAAGATTCCGGTACGCTCGACGTCATGAGGCATTGCGTATACAGGGTGGCCAGTTTCTCTAGACCAATCTGTCCACCATCCTTTAACAAATCTGCTGTTACCTTATCCTCCCCAGCTGCCTTCCCCCTTTGCATAGCTCCCAAGGCTTTCTTTACTTCTTCAGGCGTTACCTGTGGGATTTCGAATTCCTCTAGACTATTTTCTCTTCCATTATCGTCGTGGGTGCCACTGGTACTGTATATATCTCTATAGAACTCCGCAGCCACTTGAACTATCTCATCCATATTAGTAATGATATTGCCGGCTTTGTCTCTTAACGCATACATTTGATTCTTGCCAATTCCTAGTTTCTTCTTCTGGCGTACCGTATGTTTTATTTGTTGTCAAAATTTATCTAATTTACTTTTCACATGTTACATGTAGAAATAGTTGAATAATTAAAATAGAGGCTCTGACATCACTTTATAAGAGGTACAACAACGCACGACTGGTGGCGCCCCTCCAATTTCTCAGTTCCTTCGTTTTTTCGCTTAGAAATAATCTGTTCTGAATATGGTGAACTTCTTAGTACAAAAGCCTAATCTTTCAATCTAGCTCAACTTAATATTCCCCTTTAGGGTCCCTTCAAAAACAGCCAATGGCAGTCATGCGGAGATTCACCCCTCGGTGTATACGAGAAGGTAGGAATATCAACGGCGGGGAACGAAAGTGATGTACACACCGCTATTCGCACATGGATAGTACGGATTTATTTGCGTATAACAAAACAATTGACGAGGCCCTATAACGTTATCGAGCACTTTTGGCACGTATAGGACATCGCTCTGCCAAGTCTTATTTGCTGAGGATTCGCCTTAGCGGCATTTCTAACTGTCCGTTACACGCCGCCGCGATTTTAGAAAAGCCACCACAAACTAAGCAAGGGAAAGGGGATCACTCGCAGGCGCCGGTACCTCCCTCTTCATCCGGTTATCTCTATTCAGTGGGCTCGCTTGACCCAAGGAACGCTCTTCACTTGAGCGTGCTCCTAACCTCTTGTCTCCGAATTAGAAGAGGAAAACGTTCAATGTAGGCAATGTTATTCGTTTCGAAAGCAAACAAAGATCACCTCCTATAAACGATGAGAGCGTTTGATTGGGCTGTTTAGGCAACGCTGCGGGTCACGGCCCGATGCTCGCGTCGACGGTTACTGAAATTTGACGTTAGGAGGTTGGAATAAAAACATACTGGAACACTTGCACGTTAGAGGGCCCTTGTTTTTGAAACAGGTTGTTAGTAGGTTATTTTTCTTAACGGATCAAAGTGATATATTTCTGCGCAGTGCTATTAAAGTGTGATTAAGTTCTTCCTTACCTGAGTGGGTTGTCTCATCAAGAGCTGAACTAACTCCAACACCAGTCGGTTTTCTGAGGTAAGTTATGTCATTTTTTACTGAAGATACATTTATCGAATGAATTTTTGTCTTCTGTGATCCGTAAGATACGCTACCGTGATATTGTGAAATTTTCTTGCCGCTTCCGGTATGTCGTATGATGTATAACTTAGGACCTAAAGGCGATGCGTTGAAACGCGTAAAAAATGCCGGTTAGTGCTCCAGCAAGAACCTTTTTTTTTCAGTGCCACTGTGGCATTCTCCATGTCAAGCCATGGCTACAATCAAGGGCTTGTTCCTTCCGTGGTCTCTTAACTGAATCATATGCAAGCAACTTGAATCTATTGAGCACATCTTCTTGGATTACCATGACTCTGTGTTCTTGTGGGTTCTTCTCAAACAAAGCATGAAGAAAGAACTGTGAATAAGCTCTTTCACTATTCGGTTCTTACCATGCGCAGACGCAGGGGGGAGTGCCAGATGACATGATAATGCTTTTGAGTATGAGCAGCGTGTGGAAAACGCACACGGATGTCAAGAATGTCAGCGTAGATGCTGAGTCTGCGAGGAAACACCTTAGTGAAAGTATTAGGTACACGCGTTACATTCTAAAGTACATGACTGAACCACCAGAGTGGTTTGTGGAGCTTGCAGCTTGGTGTCTGTGATATCCTCTTTGAAGGCCCATTAAATCAGCAGTCTATTCAGATGATGTAATGATATTGTTTAGCAACAAGTAACCTGCTTTGTACGTGTTTACGTACTGTTGCGATGAAGGCCATAAAGAAAGGAAAGCGTCCGTGGCGTAATGGTGTAATATCGGGCGTCTGCTCTAGAGGTCCTGTGTTCGAATTCTGCTGCATAGGTCAGTTTTGATAATATTCATTTAATATTTATTACGCAGCACATTGTAGAAAATAACGAGTTTATAGAGTCACGCAGCCTTTTAAAGCCACAAGGATAATGTTTATGTAAATATAGGTACACCCGGTCACAAAAGCTTACGGACCACGGGATCTCAGAAAGTGTTCAATTCCGGAAGAGCCTGTACCAGTAGCCAATAATACTGTATACGACAATGTTGTTAGTATATTATAGTAGAAGCCCGAAATGCCAATACCAGGCTGCGCTGCGAGGCTTTGGCGATATTGTTTTCTGGGATTTCATGATCCGTAAGATCTTGTGCCCGGGTGTACTTTCCATAATTCCCAGGCTAGCTCAGCCACCCCCACTGTAGCTTGCGTAGACTCTAGCGCCAAGGTTTCCTCTAGCAATTATTGCATGAAATTATGACGCAGGCTTATCACCAAGCCCCTCTAGCCAGGGCGTGTCAAGCCTTAGCTACTTATCATCCTTTACTACAAATGGCGGTATCTTATCAGTCGACGACTCCGGTGCTTCCAGCCTGCCAGGCAGTGGCTGGTCAAGTCGGACACGTCATGCGAGAGGCGCTAAGATCTCTAAAATATTACGCTGCGCTTTCAACGTGACCCCCAGCAGCGCGGCGATCAATTGCTGCCGCAACGCCAGGGGACAAATACGCATTGAGCGAGCACTTTTTTTTGTTTTTCGAAGGCACAAACGCAACACGCTGGCTTCAGTGAGCTCGAACGCCGTGCTGCTGTTCAGACAGGCTGTCGCGTGATGCACCCTGTTCTAGCTGCTGCAGCGTGCGATAGGACATATTCTATTAACTCGCAAGCCACACTAGACTGTAGAGCGTCAATTTTTCTCTGATGCAGCGTAGCTGAGCCACGGATGGATCGTGTTCACGTTCAGCCGGACTAGCTTGGCCACCCCAGTACGATCTTCTTCGAGCTGAGGAAGTACACATCGATGCCCAACTGCTGACAACCAGGCAGAGAAAACTGCCTGAACTCGGAGAATACTTCGCATTAAAGAACATCGCTGGCGCGCAACGGCGAATTGTTCCAGCGCACGAAGCAGCTACGAAAGTGTAATAACGCTGCAGCTCGCTAAAGCGCGATACCGATACCTGTTCACTGATAGACCGGAACGGAATAGACGCAAGGAAAGCAGATAGCCAGGGCCCTGGTATTTCGCATTGTTCACTGTACGTCTCTTCCAGCCGGCGATAATAGCGACATTTATTTGTAAGCTAAGGTGACAAAGACATGTTTTTCGAGCTATTTGTGACGCACTCACCCGTGTTTCGTGCGTAGTATTTTGCACAGCGGTTTCTGCATGCCTAAAGGATATGAAACTGGGCTCTTTACGAGGTCGGAAATATCGTTGCAGTTGGCCTCTAACTACACTGGCCTGTGAGGCAGCGGAGGCTCGGCGTCACGGGCCACCACTTGCGGGATGCGCACTTCATTTATTTGCAGGAGTTCATAGACGGCGATGATATCGTAGGCATTTGGCTATCAACAGCCGAGCTGGGTTGCACTGGGTTCAACATGGCATGGGTCGTGATGATGATTGTAATTACCTTGACGAGTTTGGCGCATACCCACTCTCGGGGATTGGCCAAGAGTCGGGCAGACTTTACATATGTGTTCAGGGATGGCGAGACAGGTAGACATGACGTTCGCAGGGGCGTTGCCCAGGGTGGTGTCCTTAGCCCAATATTGTTCAATATCATACTGGTGGGCCTTGCAGACGAACTACCTGAAACAACGCATGTCAGTACGTACGCGGATGTTATATGTATCTGGTCATCTGGGGTCACACGTCCACAAGTGCGTGCAAGGCTCCTACGTGCGGCTACCATAACGGCCGAGTGATTGCGCCGCAGAGGCCTGCAACTCTCAGCAAATAAGTGTGCAGTCATGGCATTCACGCGCAAATCAATGTCACATTATCCAATCGTTGTCGACGGAACGGCGCTCCCTTTAGTCACCCACCAGAGATATCTTGGCGTGATAATAGACAAGCAGTCTTTCTTGGACCAAACATGTTACCGCGCTTAGGGCTAAACGGACCAACTTCATACACGTTCTTCGTGTAATATCAGGACTGAGATGGGGCCCCTCAGAGCGAAGTTTGCTCCAAGTGTACCAGGCACTTTTTATGGGCTACATACGCTAAAGCATGCCTGTGTTATCTAACATGGGGTCATCTTTTATACGTACGCTGGAGAGCCTTCAGGCACAAGCACTACGGATATGTCTTGGCTTGCCACACTGCACGTCAACTAAGGGCACAATAGCGGAAGCATGGGCTTGTCCTATCGACATATGCCGGTCTTGTGAACCTGTACGAAGCTATCTCCGCCTGCTAACCAGACACTCACACCATCCACTGTCAACACTTCCAAGCACCAACCTTGACTTTGCTTTTTCTAAAGCTATCGCATGTCACGCAAGCATTATACCTGCAAGATTCCAGGCCACAGACATCCCCGCGACCCCTCCATGGACATTGCCAAGACCACTAGTGAGGCTTCAGATACCCGGAATTATGAAGAAATCTCACGTTTCCTCCATTGGCTTGAAGCAGCTCACCCTGTCCCATATATTTACATTATATAGTGGGACTGTACAAGTATATACCGATGGTTCGGTCACGCGATCTGCCACAACAGCCGCATTTGTCATCCCACAACTTCGAACTACTCAACGATTTCGATTAGTACACAAATCGACATCTACGGCTGCGGAACTTGCGGGAATGCGGGAGGCTGTCCGTTTGATGAGAACGCAGACACCCCATAAATGGACGATATTGTGCGATGCCAAATCAGCGCTACAGGCGCTAAAATACTTTTTAAAGAAAGGACCATACTATCTGCTCGTGCTGGAAATCGTCGAACTTCATCACAGTTCCAAGTTAAGTGGCCACGTGATCACCTTTCAATGGGCGCCTAGCCATTGTGTTGTTTTTGGTAATGAACTCGCTGACATTGATGCAAGATCAGCCTCCTCTTCCTCTGATGAAGTACGGATTGCCTACTCGCGACCTGACACCAACTCCATGATCAAGGCACTCATGCAGGACCTTACGCAGGCTTACAGGGCCCACTCTGATAACATTCACAGACGTCTGCATATGATTGACCTAGACGGTAAATTCTGTTTGCCCCCGAAGCTTACACGGAGCAAAACATCGTTGCTACACAGGATTCGGCACGACGTTGCTTTCACCCGTCCCTACGCGCACCTCATCGGCCAATCGAACAGCCTTGATTGTGTACACTTTCAGATGCCCGAAACACTAAAGCACGTACTGTGCGACTGCCCAGCATATATGCTGGAGCGAAGGACGTTAGACAGTTTCCTAGCCAGCGTTGGCAGACAACTATTGTCGGAGGAAGCTATCCTCGGTCCATGGCCTGACACTGCAATTTCAATGCGTGCAACAAAAGTATTGTTGAAGTTTCTGCAGGACACCAAGCTCGACGAGCGGCTCTAGCGGGGCAACTGTCTCATGTACATAAGCACTCACCACTTCTCTTATCATCGTCATCCATCCCAATACTTTCACTCCCCTTCCCTCTTCCCCAGTGCAGAGTAGCAGACTAGAGTGCACTAGCTCAGGTCGACCTCTCTGTCTTTCCTATCAATAAATTCTATTCATTCATTCATTCATTCAGGGAATAAATTTATAAATTATAATTTTGTTGCATAAGTTGAAGCCAGGAAAGTTCAAAACGATTTAGTAGACTTTCATTCAATCAAGAGAAAAGGAAATATATATAATGTAAATGAGGCAATACAGGGGGACTGAAATGAATAATATGGTCAACAACGAAATCGCTTTGATTAAATAAAGAATTTATCTACGGCGGTGCTTACGTTCCTGTGCGAATGCCCAAGCACAGACGCTCCGAAAAACATCAGTACCGAAGTGTTAGATGGAAGGCCGGGCTGTCGTACTGTAATTTCCTATGTCATTTTTCTCATCTAGGAGAAGCGCTAGCATTCCAGTAAATAATGTTCCATCATTTCTAATGAGTTGTGAAAATGGCACAAAGTGGATACTGCCAGACCAGATCGTTGCATGTATAAATTGAGGGATGGGACTCGACAACGCAGTCTCGCTAATGTCACTTCCCTTTGTCTTACTTTGTAAAATTTCCTGCTCCAAGGCAACTGTAAGTGTAGTTCCGAGGATAATTTAAGATTTCATTTTGATGTTAAAAGGATGTATCTTCCAAACCTGACAGACGTTGTAAAACCTGTTGTTGGAAGAAGCAAGAAGGGAAGCTGCAGACAGCTTGGCCAAGCTGTCTGCAGCTTCATTCATAAATATGCACTTGTGCCCAGGTACCCATAATAATCGTAAACTCTGCAAATGACTTGGCGCCAGTGAGTACACAGTTTTTAATATATGCGACTCGCCGGGAGCATTAAGTGAGGTGCACAGCGATAAAGAGTCAGTCATTATTATGGCGGTTCTTGTTTTGTCTTGAGTCATCAACAGTGGCGCGTACCCACTATAGAGGATTGGCCAAGAAGCAGGCGGTTTCCGTAAAGGTAGATGTATAGAGAAACTAGATTGGAATAGTGGAGCGTGGGACGGTAGAACTGTAATTTAGACTTGCAATGAAAATATTTTTAACAATTTTGATAAAATAAGTTAACGTAAAGAAATGAAATAGAAACTATGAATAATGGTAGAAAATCAGCAAGGTACTCTTTTTGTCTCTCTAATAAAACTGTAAACTGCAAGAAAAGCATGCCTGTGGCTGGATCCCAGTGAAGTCGCCTCACAAGAAAGAATGCTTGGCGAGCATAGCGATAGGCCAAGTTTGAGAAATGAGTGTTCTAATAGTTTTCTTTGTCTTAGAAAGCGGCGGCATGAGAGAAATTTTTCGATTGTTTCAGGTGCACTGCAAAAAGAACAAAGAGAAGACATAGCGAGACCAGACCTGTGAAAGTAAAAATTTAGAGCAGGTATACGACATCTAAATTTTGTAAAAGATACTTCCAATTACCTTGAATGACACCAATTATTTTTCCGTGGGAAGCCAAGATGGTGGAATTCCGAACACGGTGTTAGTATGGATATTGCACAATTTTGAGATATAGCGAAATTTCTGTAGCTAGCCGCGGTGACATAAGCTGATGTCGGCAAAACCGATATGGTAGGGCCGTTCAGGGATGCTCGTGCAAGTGAATCAGCCATTTCATTCAAGTGAAACCCATGGTGTCCCGGTACCCAAAGCAAACATACTTTTCGTAAGTACGAACAAGATGTTTTTTGAATTGCTGAATTTAAAGATGCAGTTAGTGTTCTGCATACAGATAACGAGTCGGTCAAGTTAACAGCTAATGGGTCTTTTTGGGGGACTTTTCGTAATGCTAATATAATCGCTAATAATTATGCCTGAAATATAGGTGTGAAGTCTGGAAGGCGACGGAAGTAGGACCATTGAAGAGATTCAGAGAAGATACCCACTCCTGCTTTCTCATTGCAAAGAGAAGCGTCAGTAGCTATTACTTTGTCAGTGGTTAGCTGGTGTAGGTGGCCGTGCAAGATAATAATTAAATCTCGCCTTGGTAATGGTTTAGCATGATTAGGAAATATTTCCTCGACCTCAATTTTGAGGTCTGCAAAGGCATCATTTGAATGATGAACTTGGCGTATGGACACATCCAATTTTTGTAACTGTGCTTGTACGAATACTATCTGAGGACTGTAGAATTTCGACCACAATACTTCGAAATCTCAGCAGGTTCAGCGATAAAAGCATATTGCGTACGTCTTTTCAAATTGTCATAAATTTTTAAAAATGCCTGAACCCTAAGTACGTGGAGTCTCCAATCTAGGGTGGGTATATGATCTTCCTGATTAGAACAGCCTTGGAAACAAATCTAGATAGCCCAAGGTATGACCGTAGAGCTTCTGTTTGTTGTTGTTGCTGTAGCCTGTGATGCGTTTGGCTCCTACTCACGATGGGGGATTGGCCAAGGAATGGGTGGTATATTCGAAATTATTACGGAGCACAAATTTCCTAATAGCTACTGAAATTACATTCAATAGCGCAGAATTACATGTTAAATAAAATCAGGAAAGTCATATTGAATGAGTAATAATTTAAAAGTAAAAACAAAAAGAAAAGAATTTAGCAGCGCATTCGTTTAGATTCTGTAAGGAATGTTTGGATAGCGAAGCATGCATCCCTGTGGCTGAATCCCAAAGTGGACGCTCTGAACGAAAGAATTGCAGGATCTGTCAAGTCCAGACCAATTCTTCGAAAAGGTATTTCCAACCATCGCATTCTCACCGCATTAAAGCGGCGACAAGATAGAAAAAAGTGGTGTATCGTCTCTTCCTCATTACAAAAAGAACAGAGGGGGGAGGGAACCAAACCCGACCTCTGTAAATATAAATTCAGCGACGCAATGCGGCAGCGCAATTCGGTGAGGCAGACCTCAAGCATCTTTGTGTCACAGGATTCGCTATACCAGGGAAATGCCAGGTGCTTATACTCTGGAGAAGCAGTCAAATGTGGGTTTGATAAGTCTAACCTGATTAATCGCATCCTAAATCTTGCCGCCGTGATCGGTGCTCTCACTGGTAGAATAGGAAGAACAGGGCCGGATAGTGATATATTTGCCAGTGAATCGGCAGTTTCATTAAAAAACAAACCTTTATGGCCAGGCACCCTAATCAAACGAACACATTGCACATGGGCAGGAACTAGTAAGTGGAAGAGATTTAGCATGGGCGACTCATTAGTAGCGGTAAGGTAAGAGCATAAGAAAGGGAGTCAGTCAGGATAGCAACCGTTGTAATCATTGGGTCTAATTTACGTAAAGCTAGGATTACTGCTAACAACTCGTCCAGAAAAATAGGCACAAAATCAGGCAATCCTAAAGAAAAAGACCAGTCGAGTGCAGGACAAAATATTCCAATGCCAGCTTTCTCCTCGCACTGTGAGGCATCTGTTGCAATGATATTTGTTTCTAGGGTGCTTAGGTGGACTTGCAACATGGCGTTTAAGATGCCGTAAGGGAATAGTTTCGCGTGGTTTGGGAAAATGTCATCGAACCTGATCTCTGGGTAATTTCAATGAGTATTATTATGAAGCACTCGCGAATTTGAACATTTAGTGGTTCAAGTAATGTTTGCACAAATATAATCTGTGGTCTATGAAACCTGGGACAATGAATAGGAAAAAATAATTCTGGATCAGAGAGGAAAATAAGTTCAAGACAGTTTAAAGGGGATTCATATAGCCTTAAAAAAGTCTAACAGTCAGAAGGTGAAATCGGCATAATATAATAATAATAATATTTGGGGTTTTACGTGCCAAAACCACTTTCTGATTATAAGGCACGCCTTAGTGGAGGACTCCGGAAATTTTGACCACCTGGGGTTCTTTAACGTGCACCCAAATCTAAGCACACGGGCGTTTTCGCATTTCGCCCCCATCGAAATGTGGCCGCCGTGGCCGGGATTCGATCCCGCGACCTCGTGCTCAGCAGCCCAACACCATAGCCACTGAGCAACCACGGCGGGTTCGGCGTAATATGGTTGCGATTCTTGCCTCCAGGTATAATACGGCATTCGAAACGTATTTTGGGAGGCCTAATCACAGACGTAGCGCCTCTCGTTCCAACAAAACTAGCAGCCGAAGCCTGTATGATGGAACACCTGAGGATAAAACAAATCGAAATTTTAACACCGGATGAACATACATCTTATATACCATCAAGAGGGATTTTCTTCGCATACTTGTTCTTTGATTGCTCAACTTGCGCAAAATGCCCATGGAACGAGCTCCTTTTGTCGCAATATATTCAACATGCGGCAGCCGGTTAAGATTTCCGTTGTAAATAACTGCAAGGTATTTGAGTGACTCTACTTGTGGGATATCTTCGAGATGATAGTTAAGCGATAGGTATGCTGGGTCTTTAACGGGAAAAACAAGGATAGCACAGTTATTAGCATTCAGGTTTAAGTGTAAGCTATCCAGTCAGCCTTCCGGTTCCCTTAGATACGACTGCAGTATTTTGTAAAGCGAATATATGTCACTAGCCATACCAAAAAAGGCAATGTCATCCGCATAAACGGATGTACTGACACCTGGGTGAACGGGATTCTGCTGAGTAAAATATTAAATAATACTGGTGAAAGTACCGATCCCTGAGGCACACCTCTTGTTTGCTTATGTTTACTAGAATAACAGCCGTTTCGAAAACAATAGAACTCTCTGTCTTTTAAAAATGCATGCACCCATGATACAATATAGCCTGGAAAGCAATCGCTCTGTAACCGATTCGTTCAAATTGTATGTTCAATGCTGTCATAAGGTTTACATATATACAAGGTAACTAGCGCCGCGTATTGCTTTTTTCTGTCTGGCGATCTTAATGCGACTTTCAAGGTCTACATGCGGTGGCCATATTGAATAGCCAGATCGAAATCCAATTTGCCACGGACTCAACAATTGATTGTCGTCAATAAACTCTATTATATGTCGGAGAAGCACTATTTCAGTAAGTTTCATTACGTTTGATGTCAACGCAATTGGTCTGATGTTGTCGATAGTATACCCTGCCCCTTGTTTTTTTTTGTAACGGAATAATTTCGGCAATCTTACATTCTTGTGGAATCCATGCAATACTAACCGAGTAGTTTAGCAACTTCAGAAGCTCACGTGGAGCTTCTTGAAAGAAAATCTTTAACATAGCATTTCTTATGCCGTCCGGGCCAGGCGCTGTAGTTAGCAACTATAACATACCCTTTGCTATTTCCGAATAGGATATCTCCTTGTAGCCCGAGAATGCTGGGGAAAAAACAAAAGTTTGAAGGCGTATTGCGAACCGGCTCTCCAGTCCTTTAGCCAGTTGTTCTAAGGACTCCTGCATTTCCTTTGAGGTATAGACGATTGAGTTTACATTAACGCTCATTGGGAGTTTGTTTCTAAAATGAAGGTAATTAAATAAAGCGCGTTTGTTTTTTGGATTTAGATAGATAATCAAAATGGCTTTCATCGTACTCATCTTTTGCTTGTTTAATAGTACGTTTCAAGGTTGCCGAAATAAATTCATACTCTTTCCAATTTTGTGGGCTCTGATTATGTAGAAGCTTTTTCCAAGCAGATTTCTTTCTTCTATAAACTCGTGTGCACTCACTGTTCCACCAGGGACTAGAAGAGGAACGCTTGGCTGTCTAAATTACAAATTCAGGCTTTTGTCAGGACATCTGTAACCCTGAGGAAATATTCAATCCAATTTCTTCGTCATTACAATTAGTTTGTGACGCAATGGTAGACCGCAAGCAGTCCTGAATTTTTTTTTGCAATTGACAAATATTCTGCCTTGTCGTTCAACTGATGTTAAAGGGCATGCGATTTCAAAGTATGCCGGGAGATGATCACTGTTTGTACAGAAATCAATCGTTGTCCAAGGTGTCGCAGCGACACTTGTGCTAGAAAGCGTCCAATCTAACACTGAGCGAGATTGTCCACGGACAAATGTAGGTCGTCTCAAATAAAGGCATAAAATATTTTTATCTATGGTCCAGTTCCACAGACGTATCCCACACGAATCTCTCTTGTAACCCCATGACTCGTGATGCGGATTGAAGTCACCAGTAAGAAGGACTTCATTTTGCAGCTGGCAAGCGCACTATCCAATTGGTATGTACTGTGCACGCCCGCAGGGAAATAAGCATCTATAATTGAAAACGAACGGTAGCCTGGGATGCTAACGTGCACTGCCAAAATTTCACATGCCGAAGACATTAACGTCAAAGCTATTTTCGCCTTATGACAAAACATAGATGACAACAGAATCATTAAACCACCTCCTAGTGAAAGGCGACCTAATCGAAAAGATCGAAAATCTTTAAAATGAAAATTTTTCTCAGGAGTAAGCCAGGTTTCTCGTAAGATTATGACGTCAGGATTAAGATGAGTTGTTAAGCAATATAAGTATTTTGATGCAGAAAACAATGATTGACAGTTCCACTGTAGCACATTTAATGACGCTATGATGATGATCTAATTGATATAGTTACTTCAGCGATTGCCGTCGCAATGGACTTTCTTGGGTGCCAGAATGAGAAATTAGATTACCCTTTTTGTTTTTGGTAAATGGACAAGAAGCAGTTACTGGAGACCCACTTCACTTTTGCTGCAAGAAGCCTCAGCAAGCATGTGGCAAGCAGCAGCAGCAAGCCACCGCAAGCAGCAACAGCAGCAGCAGCAATCAGTATCAGCAAGCAGCCTCAGGAAGCCGCAGCAATATGAAGCAGGAGCAAGCAGCAGCAGCAAACAGAAACAGCAGCAGCAAGCACCACCAGCAAGCAGCAGCAGCCAACATAAGCAGCAAGCAAGCAGCAGCAAGTAGCAGTAGCTAGCAGCAGCAGCACGCAGCAGCAGCAACAGCAGCAGCAGCAAGCAACAGGAGCAAACAGCAGCAAGCAAACAGCAACAGCAAGCAAGCAGGAGAGAGCAAGAAGCAGCAGCGGCACAACCAGCAAGCAGCAGCAGGACCAACACCAGCAGCAAGCCACAGCAAGCAGCAACAGCAGCAGTACCAGGAAGCACCAGGAAGATGAAGCAGAAGGAAGCAGCAGCATGCAGCAGCAGCAAACAGACGCTGCAGCAAGCAAGCAGCAAGCAAGGAGCTGCAGCAGCAAGCAGCATCAGCAAGCAGCAGCAGCAAGCAAAGAGCAGCAACAGCAACCAGCAGCAGCAGCAAGCAGGCTCAGCAAGCAGCAGAAGCAAGCAAGGAGCAGCAGCAGCAGCAGCAGCAGCAATGGCACCAGCAGCAGCAGGAAGCAGCAGCAGCAAGCAAGGAGCTCCAGCTGCAAACAGCAGCAACAGCAAGCAAGTACCCGCAACCAGCATCAGCAAGCAGCACCAAGCTTCAGCAGCGAGCCACCACAAGCAGCAACAGCAGCAGCAGCACTCAGTATCAGCAAGCAGCATCAGGAAGCAGCAGGAATATGAAGCAGGAGCAAGCAGCAGCAGCAGCATGCAGCAGCAGCAGTCAACATAAGCAACAGCAAGCAGCAGCAAGCAAGCAGCAGCAAGTAGCAGTAGCTAGCAGCTGCAGCAAACAGCAGCAACAGCAGCAGCAGCAGCAGCAGTGGCGGCACCAGAAGCAAGTAGCAGCAGGAGCAAGCAGTAGGAAGCAAGCAGCAGAAGCAAGCAGCAGGAGTAACGGCAACATCAGCAGCAGGAAGCAGCAAGCAGCAGCAGCAAGCAGACAGCAGTGAACAAGCAGTACTAGCAGCAGCAGCAGCAGCAGCAGCAAACAGCAGCCTCTAGCAGCAGCAGCAAGCAAAACAGTAGCAGCAAGCATGCAGGAGAGAGCAAGCAGCAGCAGCAGCAGCGGCACAAGCAGAAAGCAGCAGTAGCAGCTGCATTGGCATTAGCAGCAAGAACCAGCAGGAGCAAGGAACAGCAAGCAAGCAGCAGGAGCAACGGCACCAGCAGCAGCTGGAAGCAGCAAGCAGCAGCAGCAAGCAGACAGCAGTAAACAAGCAATACTAGCAGCAAGCAGCAGCAAGCACCAGCAGCAAGCAGTAGCAGGAGCAAGCAGCAGCTGCAGCAAGAAACAGCAGCAGCAGCAAGCAAGGAGTAGTAGAACCAAGCAGCAGCAGCAGCAGCAGCAGAGGGCATCCTCTAGCAGCAGCCGCATGCACCAGCAGCAAGAAGCAGCAAGCAGCAGCAGCAAGCAAGGAGCTGCAGCACCAAGCAGCAGCAACAGCAAGCAAGTACCAGCAAGAAGCCTCAGCAAGCATGCGGCAAGCAGTAGCAGCAAGCCACCGCAAGCAGCAAGAGCAGCAGCAGCAATCAGTATCAGCAAGCAGCCTCAGGAAGCAGCAGGAATATGAAGCAGGAGCAAGCAGCAGCAGCAAACAGAAGCTGCAGCAGCAAGCACCACCAGCAAGCAGCAGCAGCCAACATAAGCAGCAAGCAAGCAGCAGCAATAGCAGTAGCTAGTAGCAGCAACAGCAGCAGCAGCAAGCAACAGGAGCAAACAGCAGCAAGCAAACAGCAACAGCAAGCAAGCAGGAGAGAGCAAGAAGCAGCAGCGGCACAACCAGCAAGCAGCAGCAGGACCAACACCAGCAGCAAGCAGCAGCAGGAGCAAGCAGCAGCAGCAAGTAGCAGAAGCAGCAAGCAAGCAGTAGTAGCAGCAAGCAGCAGCAGCAAACCGCAGCCTCTACCAGCACCAGCATGCACCAACAGCAAGAAGCAGCAAGCAGCAGCACCAAGCAAGGAGCTGCAGCAGCTAACAGCAGCAAGCAAGGAGCAGCAGCTGCAAGCAGCCTCAGCAAGAAGCAGCAAGCCGCAGCAGCCGAAAGCATCAGCAGAAAACAGCAGCAAGCAAGCAGCAGCAAGCAAGGAGCTTCAGCAGCAAGCAGCAGCAAGCAGTGGCAAGCCATAGCAAGCCGCAACAGCAGCAGTAGCAAGCAGTATCAGCAAGCAGCATCAGGAAGCAGCAGCAGCAAAAAGCTGCGGCAGGAAGCAGAAGCAGCAGCAACCAAGCAGCATAAAGTAGCTGCAGCTAGCATAGGCAGCAATCAGCAAGCAGCAGGAGCAAGCAGCAGCAAGCAAACAGTAGCAGCAAGCATGCAGGAAAGAGCAAGCAGCAGCAGCAGCGGCGGCACTAGCAGCAAGTAGGAGCCGGAGCAAGCAGCAGCAAGCAAGCAGGAGAGAGCAAGCAGCAGAAGCAAGCAGCAGAAGCAAGCAGCAGGAGCAACGGCACCAGCAGAGCAGGAAGCAGTAAGCAGCAGAAGCAAGCAGACAGCAGTAAACAAGCGGTATCAGAAGCAAGTAGCACCAGCAGCATGCACCAGCAAGTAGCAGCACCAGCAGCAGAGGCAAGCAGTATCAGCAAGCAGCATTAGTAATGAGCAACAAGCAGCAGCCTGCAGCAGCAGCCTGCAGCAGCAGCAAGCAAGCAGGAGCAAATAGCAGCAGCTAGCAGCAGCAGCACTCAGTATCAGCAAGCAGCAGCAAACAGCACCACCAGGAAGATGAAGCAGGAGCAAGCAGCAGCAGCAGCATGCAGCAGCAGCAAACAGAAGCTGCAGCAAGCAAGCAGCCAGCAACGTGATCAGCAGCAATCAGCAGCAGCATCAAGCAGTGTCGAGCCGCAGCAAGCAGCAACAGCAGCAGTAACAAGCAGTACCAGCAAGCAGCATCAGGAAGCCGCAGGAAGGAGCAGCAAACATCAGCGGCAGGAAGCAGAAGCAACAGTAGCACCCGCAAACTGAAGCAGCAGCAAGCAAGCAGCAGCAACCAGGCAGCATTAAGTAGCAGCAGCTACCATCGGCAGCAATCAGCAAGCAGCAGCAGCAGCAAGCAGCTGGAGCAAGCAGCAGCAAGCAAACAGTAACAGCAAGCAAGCAGGAGAGAGCAAGCAGCAGCCAACATAAGCAACAGCAAGCAGCAGCAACCGCAGGAAGCAGCAGCAGCCGCAGCGGCGGCACCAGCAGCAAGTACCAGCAGGAGCAAGCAGTAGCAAGCAAGCAGCGGAAGCAAGCAGGAGGATCAACGGCACCATCAGCAGCAGTAAGCAGCAAGCAGACAACAATAAACAAGCAGTACTAGCAGCAGCAGCAGCAAACCGCAGCCTCTAGCATTAGCAGCAAGCAGCAGCAGCAGTAGCAACAACAGCAAGCAAGGAGCTGCAGCAGCAGGCAGCGGCAGCTAGCAGCAGCAGCAAGCTACAGCAAGCAGCAACAGCAGCAGAAGCATGCAGTATCAGCAAGCAGCATTAGGAATCAGCAGCAAGCAGCAGCCAGCAGTAGCAGCAAACGGAAGCAGCAGCAGCAAGCAGCAGCGAGCAAGCAGCAGCAAGCAGCAACAGCTGCAGCAAGCCACAAAAAGCAGAAACACCCGCAGCAGCACTCCGTATTAGCGCGCAGCATCAGGAAGCAGCAGCAAGCAGCAGAAAACAGCAGCACCAGGAAGATGAAGCAGGAGGAAGCAGCAGCAGCTTATGCAGCAGCAGCAAACAGAAGCTGCAGCAAGCAAGCAGCAAGCAAGCAGCAAGCAAGGACCTGCAGCAACAAGCAGCAGCAGCAAGCCATAACAAGCAGAAACAGCCGCAGCACCACTCAGTATTAGCAAGCAGCAGCAAGCAGCAGCAAACAGCAGAACCAGGAAGATGAAGCAGGAGGAAGCAGCAGCAGCCGCATGCAGCAGCAGCAAGCAGAAGCTGCAGCTAGCAAGCAGCAAGCAAGGAGCTGCAGCTGCAAGCAAGGAGCAGAAGCAGCAACCAGCAGCATCAGGAAGCAGCAGCAGCAAGCAAGGAGCAGCAGCAGCAAGCAGTATCAGCAAGCAGCATTAGGGCGCTGCAGCAAGGAGCAGCAGCGGCACAAGCAGCAAGAGCAAGCAGCAGCAGCAACGGCACCAGCAGCAGCAGGAAGCAGCAAGCAGCAAGCAAGAATTAGTAGAACCAAGCAGCAGCAGCAGCAGCAAACAGCACCCTCTAGGAGCAACAGCATGCACCAGCAGCAGCAGCAAGAAGGAGCTCCAGCAGCATTTACCAGCAACAGCAAGCAAGTACCAGCAAGCAGCATCAGCAAGCAGCAACAGCAGCACCAGCACTCAGTGTCAGCAGCAGCATCAGGAAGCAGCAGGAATATGAAGCAGGAGCATGCAGCAGCAGCAGCAGCAAGTAGCAGTAGCTTGCAGCAGCAGCAAGCAGCAGCAGCCGCACCAAGCAGCAGCAGCAACAGCAGGAAGCAAATTGCAGCAGCAAGCAAGCAGGAGAGAGCAAGCAGCAGCAGCGGCACAACCAGCAAGCAGCAGCAGGGGCAACAGCAGCAGCAACAGCGGCACTAGCAGCAAGCAGCAGCAGGAGCAAGCAGCAGCGGGAGCAAGCAGCTGCAGCAACGGTACCGGCAGCAGCAGGAAGCAGCAAGCAGCAGCTGCAGCAAGAAGCAGCAGCATCAAGCAGCAGCAGCAAACAGCAGCCTCTAGCAGCACCAGCACGTAACAAGAGCAAGAAGCAACACGCAGCAACAACAAGCAAGGTGCTACAGCAGCAAGCATCAACAAGCAGCCTCAGCACGCAGTGTCAGCAAGCAGCATCAGGAAGCAGCAGTAAGCAGCAGCAAAATGCAGCGCCAGGAAGCAGAAGCAGCAGCAAGCAGCCGCAAACAGAAGCAGCAGCAAGCAAGCAGCAGCAACGAAGCAGCACAAACTAGCGGCAGCTAGCATCGGCAGCAATCAGCAAGCAGCAGCAAGCAACAGTAGCAGCAAACAATCAGGAGAGAGCAAGCAGCAGCAGCAGCAGCGGCACCAGCAGCAAGCAGCAGCTAGCAAGCAGGAGAGAGCAAGTAGCAGCAGCGGCACAAGCAGCAAGCAGCAGCAGGAGCAAGCAGCAGCAACAGCAGCAGCAGCAGCGGCACCAGCAGCAAGTAGCAGCAGGAGCAAGTAGCAGCAAGCAAGCAGCAGCCACAAGTAGCAGAAGCAAGCAGCAGTAGAAACGGCACCAGCAGCAGCAGGAAGCAGCAAGCTGCAGCAGCAAGCAGACAGCACTAAACAAGCAGTACTAGCAGCAAGCAGCAGCAAGCAACAGTAGCAGAAAGCAATCAGGAGTGAGCAAGCAGCAGCAGCAGCAGCAGCGGCACCAGCAGCAAGCAGCAGCTAGCCAGCAGGAGAGAGCAAGCAGCAGCAGTGGCACAAGCAGCAAGCAGCAGCAGGAGCAAGCAGCAACAGCAGCAGCAGCAGCAGCGGCACCAGCAGCAAGTAGCAGCAGGAGCAAGTAGCAGTAAGCAAGCAGCAGCCACAAGCAGCAGAAGCAAGCAGCAGTAGAAACGGCACCAGCAGCAGGAGGAAGCAGCAAGCTGCAGCAGAAAAGAGACAGCACTAAACAAGCAGTACTAGCAGCAAGCAGCAGCAAGCACCAGCAGCAAGCAGCAAGCAGCAGCAAGAAGCAGCACCAGCAGTAGCAACAGCAGCAAGCAAGGAGCTCCAGCAGCAAGCAGCAGCAAGCCACAGCATGCAGCAACACCAGCAGAAGCAAGAAGTATCAGCAAGCAGCATTAAGAATCAGCAGCAAGCAGCAGCATGCAGCAGCAGTAAACGGAAGCAGCTGCAGCAAGCAAGCAGCAGCAAATAGCAGCAGCTAGCAGCAACAGCTGCAGCAGCAGCAGCACTAAGTATTAGCAAGCAGCATCAGGAAGCATAAGTAAGCAGCCGCAAACAGCTGCACCAGGAAGATGAAGCAGGAGCAAGCAGCAGCAGCAGCATGCAGCAGCAGCAAACAGAAGCTGCAGCAATTAATCAGCAAGCAAGGAGCTGCAGCAGCAAGCAAGTAGCAGCAGCAGCAACCAGCAGCAGCAGCAAGCAGCATCAGCAAACAGCAGCAGCAAGCAAGGAGCAGCAGCAGTAGCAACAGCAGCAGCAGCAAGCAGTATCAGCGAGCAGCATAAGGAAGCAGCAGCGGCACAAGCAGCAAGCAGCAGCAGGAGCAAGCAGCAAGAGCAGCAGCAGCAGCGGGACAAGCAGCAAAATCAAGCAGCAGCACGCAAGCAGCAGCAACGGCACCAGCAGCAGCAGGAAGCAGCAAGCAGCACCTGCAGCAAGGAACAGAAGCAGCAGCGAGCAAGCTTTAGTAGAACCAAGCAGCAGCAGCAGTACACAGCACCTTTAGCAGCAACAGCATGCATCAGCAGCAAGAAGCAGCAAGTAGCAGCAGCAAGCCACTGCAAGCAGCAACAGCAACAGCAGCAATCAGTATCAGCAAGCAGCATCAGGAAGCGGCAGCAAGCAGCAGCAGCAGGAATATGAAGCAGGAGCCAGCAGCAGCAGCAGCATGCAGCAGCAAGCAGCAGCCTGCAAGCAGCAAGCAAGGAGCTTAAGCAGCAAGTAGCAGCAGCAAGGCACAGCAACCAGGAGCAAGCAGTATCAGCAAGCTGCATTAGGAAGAAGCAGCAAGCAGCAGCAGCAAACAGAAGCAGCAGCAAGCAGCAGCAAGTAGGAGGAGCTAGCACCAGCAGCAAGCAACAGCAGCATCGAAAAGCAGCAGCAAGCAGCGGCAAGCGGCATCAGCAAACAGCAGCAGCAAGCAGCAGTAGCAAGCATCAGCAGCAGCAAGCCAGCAGCAGCAAGCAAGCAGCAGAAGCAAGGAAGTAGCAGGAGCAAGCAGCAGCAAGCAGCAGCAACGAATAAGCAGCAGCAAGCAGCAGCAAGTCAGCAGTCGAAGCAAGCAAGCAGCCTGAGCAAGCAGCAGAAAGCTTCAGCACCAAGCAGGAGCAAGCAGCAGCAAGTAGCAGCAGCAAGCAAACAGCAGCAGGAACCAAGCAGAGGCAAGCAAATAGCAGGTGCAAGCAATCAGCAAGCAAGCAGCAGCATCCAGCAGCAGCAACTAGCAGCCAGCTGTAGCAGCGAATATCCGACGCTAGCAGCAGCAAGCAAGCATCAGCAAGCAAACAGCAGCAGCAAGCAAGCAACAGCAAGCAAAGGGCAGCAGCAAGCAAGTTCGAGCATGGAAGCGGAAGCAGCGCCACCAGCAGCAAGCAGCAGCAGGAGCAAGCAGGAAGAGCAGCAGCAAGCAAGCGGCACCAAAAGCACCGATCGCAAATGCCGGAACTTCTCGGCGTCGGAGAGGCCTTCGTTTCTGTGCACTGCTTGCTCGAACTGCTCCCAGAAGGATCGCCACTCCATAGCGGCGCCTCTAAGTCGTTCTAACTCAAGCTTCGGCAGTTTCACTTTAGACTTTGCCCCCGCCGGAGGTCCGTCGGTCTGTGTAGCGTCGCCGCCATTTCTGCTTGTTTTGTTCAGAGGTCTTTTTCTGCTTCTTGGCGGAGCTTTGCCATGTGTGCGACAATACGGTAATTCTACGGTCCATACATAATTTTGCTCTGCGTCTTGGTCTTGCACTAACAGCTAAATGGCTGCATCCGCCTCGTTTAGCTCTATTTGGAGGGTGCTAAGCCTCGCAGGCAATACATTAAGAGCTCCTTCGTCGGCATCACCACGGCCGCTCGATACAAAAGCACAAGGTGCGGCCTGCTGCGTCGCGCCTGAACTGTGTCTCGGGCCTAGTTCTCCATGCACCCGCTGCGGCGCCACTGCTCGGGGATGGCTGCTGATAGAGATAGCCTACCCCCTCCCTATCCTGCTTGGCATCAAAATCCCCTCAGGACCCCTAAAGAAGTTCTGGCTACATACCTGGATGTCCAGATTTAAGTCATCAATTTAAACAAACAATTCAATGCAGGTGAAGTTGTCGGAAGTTTACAAGTGCAGCTGCAGCCAACAAAAGTGAGAAAACCGTTTCAACCGGCAGCTTGATACTTTTATTGCATTCTCATAAGCACGGCAGAATATATTTACTGATATTCACAAACGAAGAAGCTTCCTTGAGAGAGGTTTATGCGACAACCTCAAAAGTCGCTCCACTGTTGAATTAACATTCCCAGCCCATTTCGCTAAGAGGGGCCGCAGCAACTTCCTCAAGAACATTTTGCAAAGACCATGCTCAGTATGAGCATGGTCCTTTCTCCCACACATTAACTGCCGACACTGTGAAATAATGCTGACATCAACAGGTGGCACAGATTGCTGCTTTCTCGAATCTCCTCTGTCTTCATGACCTGCTGAACACAGATGCAAGCCATCAGGCAAAGCCAAACAACTTCCACTTTATGGTACGTAAAGCCTCCATCGTCCATATTTGCTATCAGCCCGTAGAGTAGCCTGGCTGGTTCTGGTGCTTTTAGCAGGGTCTTGAACAATTCGCACGGCACTTGAAAACCAGTGTCAAGTGTTTCACAAAGCGACAACTTGATTGTGGTAAGGAATGGTTCTGCTCAAAGAGTCGTAACGTTATACATAATGTTATGCAGCGAAAAGCTATGCACAGGCGTCGGAACATCCAGAAGCACTGACATTAAGGTCAATTAAAAGGTGAAAACGTTAAGGTCACAAACATTAGGCTATATTGGAAAAATATTTGTGCCCGCTTAAAAAAACTGTTCATAGCTTTTCTTCTCAAGCTCGTACAGTGTACCTAGCCAGAAAAGCTAGTGGTGCTAGTTCAAGATCTGCTTCTGCACCAGAACGTAGCGTTAGAAATTCGAGCTCAAGGAAAGCGCCCTGATAGCCAGTTCAGTGGCAGCTGGTACGGTACATGGTTGTACATGTCAAATGGCCAACCTTAGCAGTGCTTTCATTTCAGAAGAAGTGGCCGCATTTCCATTTCTTGCGGCTTCAAGAATGCCAACCCGAAAAAATGAAGAAGCGTTTTAGATTAATGCAATTGAAAATATTTTTAGACAGTACCTTTAGCAGCTTATCCGCTGTGAAAACTGCAGTTCTGGCACCCACCCTGTCGTTGCGGCCGTTAAACTGCCGAAAGCCGCTAAACAGTGATTCCACAAGGTCGCTGTTTACACCGCGCGTCAAGATCTAGCGGTAATTGCAATTAAAAAGCACCCTGTAAAACCCATTGATGAAAACAGCTGGAAAAGCGGAGAAAGAAATGACCCACTTTACATGATGAAGGAGAAATTCAATCACTGCCACTGTTCATCGTGTTGTGAGCAGTGTCGCTTCGTAGGTTTCTTTGGTCATTCGACTTGACAGGCCGCCTTGCATCTGGAGGCCTTCTAGATAAGAGACGAAATTTAGTTCCAGCCAGGAAAGACGTTCATCGTCTGTTGTGAAAAATGGTTCTTCATGCTGTCCGCCTGCCTTCACTGCTCCGATTTCATGAAGGGCCTACCATTTCGCTATCACCTACATAAAAGCGATTGTTGCCGAGCAATTTTTGAACTGGCATGCATCAGAATGAGATTGTATGTTTTCATGAAGAAACTGAAGTGCTGCTATTGCTGGCGGAGAAAATATTTGAACGGCCCTGTGCACATTCATTTTCTCTAAGTTGTTGGGTTCAATGTCCGCACAGGTAAGAAATCTGACTGGTTTAACAAACAACTATTACTGAATTTCAAAGAGTTTCTTTAATTATAAGCCACCTTGAATGTGTCCTTCGCCGTCCATCATTTCTCGCTCAAGAAAATTACTTCGAAGCTTCTTTACGATGTGACTGGGGTCGAAAGACAGAAAGAGCGGGTGGCTGTTTTGCAGAGGGTGAGGCACAGCATGAACAAGAGTGTCATCTTCTGCGAGAGCCTTGAAAAAAGTGACATTTGTTGAATGGCTGTCGGTGACAGTTCGCAACACAAAACCCACATCTTCAGCTGCTTTCATGACTTCCAGAGCCATTCCAGAAAGCTCGTCGTTCTTGAGGTACCGTGTGAAGAAATAGCCAACAGGTATGACGTAGGCAGTTGACAGCCCTCGTAAGACGCAGCATAACAAGCGTTTTGCCACTTGAGGTACTGCTCCTGACTGCTTCTTGCGACCCATGTCAACGAGACCAAATATTTTATCCACCTGATGGTCGTACACAACTTTTTCAGCAAAGGCCATCTCATCGAGAATGAGTGAGCAGTAAACTTCCTGCTCCACAGAAAGCCCTTCGCCCTCCACACGCAGCCGCTCCATTATCAATGTTGTCACACCAACTTCGCCAGTCGAGTGTCCTACATGCCTTTGAAGTGTAGCACGTCATGGAAGCTTCAAAAGGCCTCTGCTTCGAACATGCTCATACCCTTTATTTGAGCACGCTTTCCATAAAACACTCCCACAGTATTCTTTCATTGTGGGCAGGTTTTTTTCCCTGAAGTGGCCCTTTGGTTGCTGATAAAAAGAGCATCTTTGTCTCCTTTTTCCACTCTTTGTAATAACTGAGCAAAGGACTGAATTTCGTTGTTGTTTTCATAAACTAAGAGGCGATTTTTCATTTCGTCCCGTTCGGACTGCAATTTTTTCAACTCTTCTCCTTGATGGGAAACTTTTTTTTTCAATCTATTCACTGCTTTCTTTGACTGTTCCAGGACGCCCACAATATCTAATGTCGTTTCGCAGGCCTGGCCAACAGAAAAACTGCGTTCAGAGCATGATTCTAAGGCAGTATGTGGAACTAGAGATTCCGCCTCGTCGCTGAGAAACTGCGAGGAACTTTCGATGTTGGGGTTTCTCCTGAGCTGCCGCAATTATCGCTTGCCTCCACTACTGTGTGAGCAGTAAAGTTTCTTCGATGGCGTTTTTTGGGCTGCACATTCTCTTTTTCAGGTACTGTGGATATTTGCAAAACACGGTCGGTACCGCATTCGGAAGCAGGAGCGTAAATTTCATCTTATTTTTATAGTCACTTTCTGTAAAGTTTAGGGAACATACCAGAGACCTGTCGCTCTGTTCCCACTTGCTTCCTTTTCCCGACACTCCTTGGCGAGAGATATATGTAGCCACGCTTCTCAGTGCTCCAAGTCGCAGGGGAATTCGTGATACTTCACAGTCGGGTCCATTTTTGCATTGGTGTCACAGAGTGGCACACAACAGTTGCGCGGCATCGCGCCACATGGACGAGGCTGGCTACGGCACACACGCACGCCGACGAGCCTTAACAAAGCACAGCAAGCGCAGGTAAACATGCTCACACACACGCACGCGAAATAGCACGAGCTTAATGCATATCGCACGAGGCGAACACGTTCTGACGCGAACCGACTTTCTCACACATGCGCACACGAAAAAGCAAGAGATGAATGCATATCGCACGAGGCAAACACGTTCTGACGCGAGAACCAACGCCCACTTAGCCCCGGCGCGAAGTCGCAAAAGCATCCCCTAGCAGTGGCGCCCTCACGAAGAAAAGTGGTCGCAACTATAAACTCGGCCGAGACGCCCCCGCCTATTGTTCCCGGCGCGACGCCGCTGGCCGCACCTTGCTTTGCATCGAGTGGCTGTGGCATGACTCTCCAAGTATATGTCCTCTTCATAAATTAGTTTACTCCCTTGAGTTCTCAGTGCATTTTTCTGTTTGAGCCATTCCATCGTGGCATCAATGTTTACAGTTCGCTTACCGCGATGGGGCTTGAGTCGTGGTGTGTGTGTGATCCATGGTATTTGTTCAAGCTTCTCAGATTCTTTTGAGTTGCAGAATGACATCTTGCAACGAAAATTTTGGTCGAAAGCCGATCATGGTGTGTCGATATATCTCATTATCGTTCATGTAGCTGCCAAGACGTGTTAGGACTACTTTGTTCACTAGCTTCTTGCTCCAGGACTTCAATGAGATGTGCCTGACATTTTCTATGTGTGGCGTTTTCCCAGGCTTATGTGTTAGTATGATTTGGGCGATTCGCCATATTACTGTGTGATCCCTTTCATCCGACATATGTTTATGTGCTTTGTGAGAGCGGTGATGGATTCATTGTCTAAGTTGAAAGTGCTTTATTCGTTACACCGTCAGGACCAGGGAAGACCTCGGATTGATTAGTCGGAGTTCGTATCGAATGTCTGCCTGCGCTATGGGGGCGTTGAGGTTGACGTTATCCTTCATTTTGCGCTCCCGCAGTCGTGTATTTGTTGAATATTTTACGTACACCTTGCGTAGATCTCGTCGGAGCTCTGCCTTTGTACCTACGTTGCTGTGTGGAATCCTAGAATCCGTTATAGGTTTTTTCGTTGTGCTGTTTCTGTGCCTTATTGGTCGAGGAAACCTCGCAGTGTGTTCCAAGTTTTCGACATTCCAAACTGTCAGTCCATTAGAGTGCACGTGGCTTCCCCCTGCTGATGAGATAGCAGGTTCGTGTGGTCTTCTAATTCTCTGTCGAACGCGACAATTCTCTTTCATAGGCATCGTTGTGCTTTGGCCTTTCTAGCGCTTTTGCAAGCTGCCTTCGGCCTCTAGCGCCAAAACACGGGGTGCTTTGGTCCGCGTTCGGAAGAAAATAAAGTTGAGTGGCGCGTGCTTGAAGCGCAAGCTGGGCACGCGCAGTGTCGTTTTGCAAGCCTGCTGCGCTGGTCGCCGCTGCCGCCGAAACTCTGCCCGCCTTTGCCATTTTGCTGAAATAAGTGTAGGAACGACGGCACGGCTCAATGGCCACCGTCACGTTCTTCTATAGTGGTGACCCGGGAGAACGTGTCTTGCACTAAACGACACGCTGCCATGGTTAACTTGCCGTAGCCACAGTACCGGCCACCAATAGCGCCGTTCCGGTCCAGCTGCATCGGCACATGGTTCGCGTACTTTGAGGTGGCTCTGAAGCTTAACATCTGGATCCAAGAGTTCAAGTTTGAGGTGCTCCTCGACCTCCTGCTGCTTGATTTTCAGCTCCGCCTCATCGTTCTATCGCCTGGCCTACAACCCATCGACGACCTACAGCAGGCTGTGATGCAGTTCTGCGGCGCTAGGTACTGCCCTCTTCCTGACGCTGACGGCCCGGTACGCGACACAGATTCGCCAGCACACTCAACGCCAGCAATTAGCGCACCTCTCTCTATGTCCGTAAGCCATCATCAGCAGGACGGCCTTCTTTCCTCTACCTGTTACCATGCCATCTCGCCGACCGACAGATGCGCTGCTGCGCTGTCCCCGGCCTCGTCGCTTTTCTCGCCACCTACGATGGCACGCCAGTGGCGACATCGCTGACCCTACGCCGGCTGCCGCACCACACGCCGTCGCGTTGGTCTCCAACAGCATACATCTGCCACTCAAATCCAAACCAATCCTCCACCCGATCCGTCCAGGCCGTCCTCTCATAGAGCCTCCGAGTGGGCCCGCGAGCTCTGCTCCTTGCCGACTCCGCTTACCTCCAACTGTGCCAACTGTCGCTACACCACGTTACGTACAAATTATTGGGAGCGGCGCAGGGGTTGCAATGATCTCTCTCCCTTCCCTACGCAAAAGGTCCTCTTTTTCAGCCGACTTCCCGTGAAGCCTCTCTGGAGACAGCTCTGACCACCCAAACCTCGGAGGCTATGGGCAATCATCGCTCGACAGACATAAAAATGATTGACTGAAACCCCTCCCCCCCCGCCCGACATAAGACGTTATGGTGCTGGCATCTACCACCTAATCCTGTCCTTTGCGTCGTTCCCACATTGAGCTCACCAAGCAGCATGTACTGGCTACGGCCGCTCCGAATTTCACAGATTTTGCTGAGCAACGCCAGTGTCGTCATTAAGGCTCGCCTGACGACGCACCACTCGTGATTTCGTGCGTCAATCGCGTCCAGGACCACATAGCGTGGTAAGGCGCAATCTCCTGCTGGTGCGTACCAGTACATTTTTTGGTGACACGGATGGTTTTGAGCGCAGAGGACTGCAGCTTGCTACGTAAACCACGGGCTAGAACAGACCGGACAACCGTGTGAACTAGCTGAATTCACCAGGGCCCACGCTCCTGCGAGGGTGCGAACGTCAACCCTGCGGTTTACCGTGTCCACTACCAAAAGCGCCTTGTCCTCGTTCGTTACGCATTGCGTAAGCGCACTGCTGCAGAAGCATCTATTTTTACACTCTGTGTACAAACGTGCTGTGCACCCTCCGTCCGTGGCGACACTGACAACCTCATACACCGCAGAAAATTATTGGTCCCCTTCGCATTCAACGGACTCCCAATAATCGGACTGCCCTCAGACCCTTTGGACACTTGGTCTCCCTAACTTGCTTTATCACCCTTATCTCTGGGCGGGGGGCCCTGTAGCCGCCACCCACGACGCAACTTCGGCCACTTTGATGCGTGCTTGGAAAAAAATATAGTTGGGCGGCGCGTGCTTGAGGCGCAAGGTCGGCACGTGCAGTTTCGTTCCGGAAGCCTGCAACGCGTTTTGCCGCAGCCGCCGATATTCTGACCGCCTTCACCCTTCTGCCGAAATAAATGTAGGAACTAGAACACGACTCATTGGCCGCCGTTACGTCCTCCTACAGACCTCCCACATGCCTACCTCTTCCGGAACATTTTGGGTTGCTTTCCGCACACAAGGCTGGGGTGTCTCTGTCCACTTCAGCAGTTCTTTACGGCTTCTGTCGCATCGACATTGTGGAATTTACGAAGGGTGTCCCACTCTGTTGGCGTTATTTTACTGCCTTTCATTTTACGCGGGCCGCCTTGTAGGATTATAGACAGCACTAAATATTTTTTAACATAGCCTATTCTCGCCCAATCCCCCAGGGTGAGTCTTAGGTACTCCTGGAGTCAAAGAAACAAATGAACAAAGACACGTCGGTTGAGAATGATAATAATACAATTTGCTGCCGTAGCAACAAGGAAGGTAGGCCAATACTAGAGTGGCACGAGCTATCATAAAAGAAATATTTATTCTACTAACTTCAGAAGCGAAAATTCTTAAGTGAAGACTGAATAAACCAAAGCGGTATGGACTGATGAGTAGGGCTAACTGGCGATGTCTTTGTCCTCGAAGCTTAATAAAGGGCGCGTTTTAATCATCGCTCATGCATGTTGTACAAACCATCCGTAATGCCTGGCCAACAGCGATGACAATGGTTCTTACTGCCTTCAGCGAATCCCTATTGGTCTTTCCTGCTTTTCATTTGGTAGAAGTGGCGTTGCTGGTAAATTGTGAAATACTTATGGATATTTTCTGAAATGTTTCGCATGTTCCTACACATGCTGGTAAAAACTTATTTTGGGCTGTCCGGCAAGCCGAAGACGCCGCACGAGTCCAAGGACTTCGAGCGGCCACCTGAGGCCACCAGAAGAAAAGACTGCAGGACCATTCATAATGAAGTTTCTTGTTCTCGAGTTGGAATGTGTGATTCGCAAATAATTTAACCATACCTTACTTTAATAATAGGTAAATATGACCTATTTTTACCATTTAGAGAATACCTTCAATAGTTTACAATCGCGTTATGTTTCCCAGAAAGAACTCGAACAGAGAAATTCAATTTTTGAAGGGAATACTTTAGGACTACGTAGAAGATAATCACAAGATTTCATGGTGACTGTGTGAGGTATTTTAGGATGGCAGGCTGTCATGTCTTATCTTCAACTTGGGAAGATGCCAGAGAGTATTCGCTATACACATACTTCCAATGTATCGTGTTGGATTAGAAAATTATATTGGTGGTAGATTATTGGGTTTATATTTGCTGCCATACTTTCCACCATAACAAAATACGGTACGCCGCGGGTTTTGCGATCATACTTGTGTACTTCTTCACCATCAAAAAAAAACTAAAATGAATAAAATCAGTTTAGTAAAATACATCACAATAAAGCAAAACACTACAAGTGTCGTTGTGAAAATTTCGATAATAAATGAAAGACGAATGTTTCAGCTCCCTCCATCAGCTTTTGCCTAGCGTCGGTCGCCTTAATCTCATGCCTGCCTTATTTGTTGCTTAATCAGAATTTTTCTATGTGAAATGTGAAAACATATATGTAGAAGGATTCAAAAAGAAAGGGTGTTCTTGATGGCGGATTGTGCATTTATTGTCTGAGGGTTTGCAACCTATCACATCGGCTCTTTTTGTTCAGGACTACCTTTAATCAAAAGACAAAGCTTTAATTGAGGTGGACGACACTAAAAGAGAGACCGAGCACTCCGTAGTTTGATGCCCCTTCCCACGTCCACCGGCGCTCACAATGCCAGGCAGCACGATTAAAACCCATATTAACATAAAAGTAGCGGCATCCATTCTCTCCTTGCGCCTGCAATCATTTTCTCCGCTCTTGACCGTGTCTCCCCCTACGCGTTGCAGAACTAACAAACGCTCGCCGGTGCAAGCGCTTTTGCTGCGTGTCGCTCAGACTTTTCAGTTAGTATTTCTGTCACGATATTTTTTTACGTTATGTTGTGACTGGCTCCCAAAGCATCAAGAGTGGGTATCTAACTTTTGTTGCGGTTGCATGGCAACATTCTCAGCTGCCAGACACTGTGCCTCGCCGCACATGACCTCGGATTTGGTTGATGTACCGCAGTGGCTTCGGTGCTTCAGTCCTTACTCGGCCAGCTACAACGGACAAGGGATCTTCAACATTATGACTAGGCTGCGGAAACGAATGACACACAAGAAGTCCTGATGTAGTTATCTTACAGGTGCTAAAGGCTTGTGAGCTACCGATAAATCTGGGGAATCGGCCCGTCAACGAAGAGGCCACAGCGAAACACTCCACTAGTCAGGCTACGCTCGCTCGTCTGCCACATTTCCGGGCACCTCAAAGTGCACCAGACTTGTACAAGATACTTCGAAAATGTGTTTAAAGTAAGTTACTCATTACTGCACGCAAAGGTATTTCAATGCAGTACAATATACTGAATTCAGAAAATTATGTCAGTAGAGTACTAACTATCCATAGACTTTATTTCGGTACATTGAAGGTAAAAAATTCACTTTCTTCTGAAGTGCGAAAGGAATAAGCGCAGCAAAAAATTGCCAATCCTTCCCCTACCAGAATAAGGAGGTAAGTGAATGTTGTCCTGCGTGCACCTGACTTTCGTCACGGTTAAGTAACTCACAAGTGACGGTGCCAGATTGCTTCGGCCTCCCACTCCCTCAGCTTGGGATCTTCTCGTTGCTGTCGAATTTCCTGGGCTCCCTAGGGTCTAACGGCTGCGTGGCCCTAGGGCACGCTGACGGCGAGCCCTTTTTGGGCCACGCACAACGCATGGCAATCCCATCCGCTTTGGAAGAATGAACTGAACGGAAACGAAGTCGGCATAGCAGGCGCGATACCCTTTCCTGTCCTTTCCTTCCTCGGCAGAAGCGAAATGGTTCTGATTGGTTGCGTGCGTGGTGTGAGCGCGTGCCTCTACAGCTGGAATCCTTGCTAATGACTCGCGCTCTGGCGGCGGCGCAGCTGTCAACTCCTCAAACCGACCTTTCCCGCAGCTTCTCTGCTCTGGGAGACACTGAATTTTTTTGTGTAACCACATCTCCAACAAAACTTGTGAGCTAATACAACCTTCGCTTCGGAATGTCTTACTGCCCAAGAGCTTCATTGGCACTGAAGGCGAGTTCCTTTTCGATGTTTTCGTCAGATTGCTTATTTTTTTTTCTTCTTATAGACACGAATCTTTATCCGGAAAATGCACTCCATAGATGCGTTCAACGACACGGCAATATTATGTTGCACGAAGAGTTCATGAAGCACAGTTTGCTTCCATGCTATTATGACGTAAACTGAAATATTTTCACACAATTATGCAAACAGCACATGAGCAGCTTAAACTTTATTATGGTCTCCTACAGCTGCCTCGTGTCTTCTATTAGAGCTTGTTCTTAGTATATTCTAGATTGTGCCTCATCTTTGCACTGGACCCGACAAACGCAGGCAGCTTGAGGTTCAAATCTTAGTCGCTCTGCGTTTGGGAATGCTTATTTTGGCGACAATCGTAACTGTTATTGAACCCTGACTACTGCAAAGTATGGAGTCTCACATTTCTGCCATCTGAGATGGCTAGTGTCCTATACAGCCGGGTTTTACGAATAAAAAGAGAAGCTGTACGAAAAATATTTGGGGGCTAAAGGTTAATGACCTTCACGATAAATTCAGCAAGCTTCAACCTCACTAGGCGAGAACCTAGCAAGCTGCGCCTTTAACATCAAACTGTTCTATTGCGATAGCAAATATATGGGCACTCCAGGCGTGTTCGTGTCAGCGCCGTCGCCGTATGGTCGCGTAAAACTTCCAAGAGCGATAAAAGCTTCGCCAGGCATCATATGCCACATGTGCGAGTGAAAGCGTGCGAAGGTGAGCCGGTGACGGCGAGTCGATCTCGCGCAGGCGAGCAAGCAAAGCGGGAGGAAAGCGTGCCCTTCTTTGTCGCGTGCAACGCTCCCGGGGGAAGGCGGGAAGGACGTGCGTTCTACCTCGGGCCGCTGTATCTTGAAAGCCATCTGTGAAGAGGACGCAGTCCACCGTGTGCTGTGTTTTCACGATTTAGTTCGCGTCGACGTCAGACGTAGCACTAACGTCAATTCACTCGCTGCTGCTCCTGCGCTTCCTCTCGCCACCATTCTGACAGCGAGTTTCCGCTGTCATCGAGGGCCATGTGTTTATGTTTGCTTGTGCGGGCGCGACACTAGGCATGATAATTTAGTGTGTATGCTGATGTTTACAAGTTTCTAAGGCCGATGAAACTAATATCCTTAATTCATAGAACTATCCACCGATTTGCTATGGCACTCGATGCTTCGCGTTTTTGCCGAAAGTGTTTCCCTACTCATTCCCCACTTATTATTCCCATGCTTTCTTGGTTTTCCTACTTTACGGCGCCGCGCACAGAAAGTGCACATGATTACTGCCATTCTGGTTCGACTACTGCAAGTTTCATTTAGAAATGACCATGTCGGTGGAACACAAACAGCGTAAACATTCTTACCACGTGGTGCACATTGGGCGGCAAAATTGTAGCAGTCTTCTCAGAGCTGCCTGCGAGCAATGGTCATTCAGCACTGCCCCACCACTCTTTAGCTCTGTCAGCAAAATTTCTACCATAATCTGTTCTCCCCGAGGGAACCAGAGCTCGTTGCTGAGAACTACTCAAAAACCATGCTTGGTACTACAGCTCATGCCCACCATGAGCACAGGAACTCTGTAGCAAGATGTTTTCATGAGAAAGCGTCAACCCGCCCATTGAACTAAAATCCGGCATCTGTCGTTTGTAGCAGGAAAACGGCACCTAAATTCGTTTTGTCATTGGCTGCGACACCACGTCACGTGCGCACGTCGACGGAGCAGTGCGGGCGAGAGGGCGCAACTGCTGCCTCTATAGCGCGCCAAGTCTTGCGTGAGGAGAGAGGGTGTGGACGTGAC
This sequence comes from Dermacentor variabilis, assembly GCF_050947875.1. Lineage (NCBI taxonomy): Eukaryota > Metazoa > Arthropoda > Arachnida > Ixodida > Ixodidae > Dermacentor > Dermacentor variabilis. The sequence continues at coordinate 78,633,139 of NC_134576.1, read as the reverse complement.
GACACGTCAACGTTGCTCTCGTTCTCCGAAGCCTTCATGCGAACCGCATTTCCCGCTCTGTTCCTCTCACCCTCATTGCCTGTCGGCCTTGGTCGCAGCTGCTGTTTTCTCACTGTCTCGTCGCGCAGGACATCCCTGACTTGAGGCATTGGCACTGCAGGTTGCTGCTGCTTGCTGGCTCGTGCGGCATGTATCGCTATGGTCAGATTACTTCCAGCGCAAAACAAACTCGAACGACCCCTCAGCAGAGTTAAATCTGACATAAAGGCTTTCGTTTTCACAACTCAGCAGAAGTGCTTAGGTGTCCTCGGATGTTTTTGACGCCGGCCTTACTAAGGAGACAATATAAATAGGCACACTTGTCGGGAAGTGGCAACAGGCAAAGTAAAACTAGGCATGAATACTTTGTTTAGCGCAAAAAGACAAACACAAGAAAGACGACAGGACAAGGCGCTACTCTCAACTGACACCATTTTATTGCGTCACTCCTTTATAGACCGCTCAAACCAGAGGAACATGCGCAGTGAGTTCCATGCGGTGGAGCCACCAACATCCGGTCCCAAGAGCGCACTCATGCGACAGAATCCAAAAAACCAAATTCAGCGCTGTACAAGGTTAAGGAAGGCACACTAATGCACTGTGACCCCAATGACTGAATGAAAAATGCTTCCGATAACTCTCGGGCGGTGGTGTCACGGCTCTTCTTCAAAATCGTGGTATCATGAAACATGGGTTTGCACTTGCATGTTTTGCAATGCTGAGCCAAATGCGAACCTGTGCCTGTTGATATGGATCGCTCATGTTCTCTAAGGCGCACGTTAACACAGCGGCCTGACTGCCCTACATACACTTTGCCACATGACAAGGGAATCTTATAAACCACAACGACGCTGCAATCTACAAACTTCACGTGGTTCTTTTAACAATCAGGTTTTTTACTTGTTTTGGAAATACGGGTGCACAACATTGACAGTTTCTGAGGGGCGGAAAACACTACCGGAATTTGGTATCTAGTAGCGACATTCTTCAGATTGTGAGCCACTCTGTGGCAATACGGCACAACTTCAGGCCTCTTCTTTTGTGTGATGCAGTTACTTTTGTGCCGCTTCCCTTTCAGTTTTTGAAGCAATACCTCCGAGACTGACGTCACCACCACACTTGGGTAACCAGCAGCCTGCAGCCTATTTAACTGTGCAATGAAACTCATGTTCGCAGAGTGATGACAAGATTTCTCTAAGGAAGATTCTAAACACATCAAAGCAATGGTGCGTTTCACAGTCTTTGAGTGCGCAGACGCGTAAGGTAAAAGTTCCTTACGTGCACGTGGCGAGTACATCCAACAGGCGTGGCCTCTTTGTAAGGATAGCTGCAAATCTAAAAACTGGAGTTTACCGTCCCTAGATAGCTCATGTGTGAAAGTTAAACCTTTGCCATTGTCATTGAACAGAGTTAAAATATCAGCTACCGTAACGGAGCATTCGTTGTTAGTCTGTTTTATCACAACAAGAATATCGTCAACATATCTAAACATTTGAACCGAGTCATTCTTTAAGACACTCTTAAGAGCGCGGTCGACAAACGATAAAAAAATAGTACAAAGAGCAGACGCCACACATGAACCAATACACACACCATTTTTCTGGATAAAAAGGTTATTTTCGAACTGGATAAAAGTTGCACTTAAATAAAATTTAAGAAGGGACATGAAACTTTCCGAAGACAACCCAGTCACATTGCGAAAATCTACCTCGCCACTTTCTTCGATGCACGTCATCACACTGCGAAATAGCTCATCATGCGGTATCGAATAGTAAAGATCTTCGACGTCAACAGAAAAAATGTCGGCTACTGAATGGTTGTCTTCCAGAAAGGAAACAACATCGAAAGAATCCTTTATGCCATGGATCGTCAATAGTTAAATGCTTCAACTATTTTTGCAAAAAGCGGCTAACCAAAACCTGCCAACAGTTGTTTTCACTGACTATAGTACGGAAAGGCACATCCGGTTTGTGCGTTTTTGCGGTGAAAAAAACCTCTAGAGCAAGTACCTTACATTGTTTTACTTCTTTCACAATCTTGGTGAGGCCTATATTTTCCAACAAGGAAATGGCTTTGCGTTTTACCTTTTGAGCTTTCTCATTTGCCAGAGTGAAGTTTTTGTTGACAGCCTCAATGGCTTTTTTGTTGAAGACTGCAGACGGAGCTATCACAATACCGCCCTCTTTGTCACTCAGTAACAGCCGAAGTTCATTCTCTCTAAAAAACGATACTGTCCTTTTGATCACAGCTGTCGAAGGTAGTGCGCTCCCAGTGACGGTCCTACGAAGGCAGTCCACCCCATCGAGGAGGCACCGCTCCTGGTCCTCTAGTTCTGCTTTCCTTGCAATGCGCCTGTTCAAAGCCAGTAGCTCAAGTGCAGGAATTCCTGCACATGAGCTATTGGCTTTGAACAGGCGCCGTCACTACAACGTGACATCTGGTGGAGGTGCTTTTGTAGTCAAGGACTGTCAGCCCCCATTAACTGCACAACTCGAAGACAATACCAACGTTAATCTGGACCATTGAACTAGCCGCAGTACAAGAACCTGCCACGGAGCACGCACTTCTACCCATAACGAGCATGAAGATCGTGAGCAAGTTAGCTGCACTGTAGAAAAAATTTTCCTGCTGTTACGGCAAATCTGCTACTAATGTGCGACAGAACGCCTTTCCATCAATAAACAACGGTCCTTTCCGTAGAGCACAGAGGCTTAAAAGAGAGACCGTAATACAAAATACGAGTGCTTTCGCATCTAGAAAACGGAAGACTGTATGCGGAATCTCTGTTATAACCGTTAAAGTACAGGTGCTTCCCGTGTTCAGAAAATGCAGAAAATATGTATGCTGAACCTGTACTATTTACGTTAAAGTTAAGGTGCTTCCCGTATTTAGTGGTAGAGAGCATATTCATTGTTTATAGAATGAACTGTCGGGGACAAAATTGCCGTGGATGTGCGAGGATCGATCGATATTTAGTGGTGCTCTATCGATTTCTATCGCCCCGCAGGGGCGTCTGCGCAAGCAGGCGTTTGGTGTGTTGCGACACCACGTACCCGAGCACACGAGGGTTGGACCCTCCCGCGTGTAGCCGTGCGCGACTTAGCCGTGTCCGGGGAAAGGGGGATCCTGGGGGTTGAGCCGATGCCGGGTGTTCGGAACTTTAAGGCCCCCGGCGGAGGCAACACACCTCTTTGGCCTCTGCTTCACGTAGACGGCACCCCCGGACTGACCCACCCGGGGGAAATCGGCAGTCGCCCTTTCCTGTCTCTCGCTCTACCCTCATCTTCGTCTCTCTCTTCTACTTTTAAACTTTCCTGTCCTCTCAACTTTTCCATTCACTTCAAATTTTCCTGGCGGCAAGGGTTAACCTGGTGTGGCTGTCCTACCTTCGGTATACCATATTGGGTTATAGTAACGGCATACTGCTGGCGCTGTGCAGACTTGTTTACATGTTCTGCCCCGTCCCCTTGTTGGGCTCCGTGGTGGGTGGCAGACGCCGTTGCCGAACAATTCACTTTTTCTATGGGATCCTCGAACCCCTTTTCACCCGATCGTGCCTCGAAAAGGGTACGCAACGACGCAACCTCTCTTTTCATTCCAAAAATGAAAGAAACTTTCCCGCAATTCCACGTTCTTTACTGCGAAGAATTATCTACAAAAGTTAGAACAAGTTCACCATTTCTTGTGGCCAAGTGCCTAAAAGAGACCAATGGAGCTGGCTATAAGGTAACAAAGATGGCAAGTGGGGATTTACTCCTTGAGTTAAAAGACAAGAAACAGTACAACAAACTCCCACACCTCGTTGCCTTTGGTAACATCCCTGTTTCTGTGAGCGCACATCGAACCATGAATACATTAAAAGGCGTAGTATCAGATGAAGACATAATGACATTGATAGAAGAAGAACTCCTGGATGAATGGAAGGACCAAGGCGTAATCCATATGCAGCGCATCAAAATCAGACGATATGACAATGAAATCCCCACAAAGCATTTAATACTCACTTTCAGCTCAACTACTCTACCCGAAACACTTTAAACCAGCTATGTAAAACTTCATGTTCGACCCTACATTCTGAACCCGCGACCTTGCTTCAAATGTCAGAGATTTGGTCACGCATCCCAGAGCTGCTGAGGACAACTTATGTGTGCAAAGTGCGCCAGAACCGGTCATTGTGCGAACTGCGACGGCAGTCACCCTGCATACTCCAGAGCTTGTCCAGCCTGGAATAAAGAAAAGGAAATAATTACTGTAAAATTTAAGGAGAACATAACATTCTGTGAAGCACGACAAAGGGTGTCCTCGTTATTTTCACTAAAAACAACTTTCGCTGAAGTGGTGCAACGGGGGGCGGCGCCACTACAACCTCTGGCGGCAGCCCGGATCACGCCTAGCGTGCCGAGGCTACCGCCACCCGCCCCTACGGTGGGAGCAGCCAGCGCTGCCCTGCCATATCTCAAACTGTCAACACCTGTGGCCTCTTCAAGCTCCGGCAGCAGCCAGGGCACCGCAGAGGCCACAGCGGTCTTGTCGACCTCTGCCCCGGTGGGGACGAAGACTTCATCGCTTGAGATGAAGTCTACGCGACGCACACATCGCTCTCTGGAGCGGGTGTCCAGTGCCTCGCAAGAGGCTACGGACACCGGTCCAAGCCCAACGGCGCAAGTAGCGTCGAAGGAGCGGCGAGGTTCTCTTGACCGCTCCAAAAAAGACAAAACACCAATTACAGGGCCTAACAAAGGCTCTGTAAAGTAATGTCACGTGGGACACACTGCACAATTTCTTTTTAAACATGGATGAAGTCTTACAGTGGAATGTCAGGGGACTATTAAGAAACCTAGATGACGTCCAAGAAATCCTCTGTAAGTTTAAACCTAAAGTGCTGTGTGTTCAAGAAACGCACCTCACTCCCAAGCACACTAACTTCCTCCGGCAATACGTGACTTTCAGGAAAGACCGCGAGGATGCTGTCGCATCATCTGGCGGTGTAGCCATCATTGCTGATAGAAGTGTAGCGTGTCAGCATCTGAAGCTCCAAACGGCCCTTGAGGCCGTGGCCGTTCGAGCCGTACTTTTAATAAACTCATTACCATCTGCTCTTTGTACATACCACCGCATTATCAGCTTCCCAGACGCGACTTAGAATCATTAATAGATGAGCTCCCAGAGCCCTATATGATTCTCGGTGATTTTAATGCACACAGTAGTTTGTGGGGTGATTCATGCTGTGATGGGCGAGGTCGCGTCATTGAACAGGTGCTTTTTTTCCTCTGGAACATGTCTCTTGAACACGAAGGAGCCCACATATTTTAACCTGGCCAACAAGTCATACTCTGCCATAGATCTTAGCATTATATCGCCGACGCTTTTACTCTATTTTAAATGGAATGTGCTTACCAACCCGTATGGGAGTGACCACTTCCCAATAATTCTAACTACGCCGAAACACGATCAACTTCCTCCGCAGATCCCTCGGTGGAAGATTGACTCAGCCGATTGGGAACAGTACCGAACTCTTACACACATGACCTGGTCTGAGATGTCCGGTATAGCCATAGATGACGCTGTTGCATATTTTACAGCTTTTATACTTGATGTCGCATGTAAATGTATTACTCAAACGAGCGGCATGGGTTCCAAACGGCGTGTTCCCTGGTGGAACGATGCATGTAGGCAAGCACGGAGGCGCCAGAACAAAGCGTGGGCGATGCTTCGCGATTCTCCAACAGCAGAAAACCTGTAAAACTTTAAACATGTCAAATCCCAGGCGAGGGCGCCGACAAGCAAGACGAGAGAGTTGGGCGAAGTATATATCAAGCATCGACTCGTACACAGATGAGCGGAAAGTATGGAATAGAGTGAAAAAAGTCAATGGGCAACAAACATATTTCCCGCCTTTAGTAAATAGCCACGGAGAAAGCCTGGAAGATCAAGCCAACTTTCTTGGTACACACTTTGAACACATATCCAGCTCCTCACACTACTCTGAAACATTCCTAAATTACAAAACACGAATAGAGAAGCAAAAGTTAGAAAGAAAATGTGCAAAAAGTGCGGCGTACAACGAACCATACTGCATAGCAGAACTGCAGCCAGCACTGAACTGTTGTAATACATCTGCCCCAGGTTCAGACCGCGTAATATATGAGATGTTGAAACAACTACCCTCCGAAACACAAAAGACCCTCCTTTACCTTTACAACGTTATATGGTTTTCCGGTGAGATCGCCTCTGTTTGGAAGGAGGCTATAATAATTCCAATTCTAAAGCACGGGAAGGATCCTTCCTCTCTATCAAGTTACAGACCCATAGCACTAACAAGTTGTCTCTGCAAAGTATTCGAAAAAATGATTAACTATCGCCTACTACACTTCCTCGAATCAAACAAATTGCTCGACCCATACCAGTGCGGGTTTCGGGAGGGTCGATCCACCACTGACCATCTCATACGTATCGAGGCACGTATCCGTGAAGCTTTTGTCCATAGGCAGCTTTTCTTGTCAGTATTCTTAGATATGGAGAAAGCCTATGATACAAGTTGGCGGTTTGGGATATTGAGAGACCTCTCACAGTTACGTATACACGGAAATATGTTCAATGTTATCGAAAGTTATCTGTCGAATCGGACATTCCGTGTTCGAGTGGGCAATGTTCTGTCACGGAAATTTGTACAGGAAACTGGAGTGCCGCAGGGTGGGGTGCTTAGCTGCACGCTCTTTATTGTAAAAAGGAATTCTCTTCGTCTACACATACCACATAACATCTTTTATTGAACATATGTTGACGACGTGCAGATAGGATTTCAATCAAGTTCTCTTGCAATCTGTAAGCGACAGGTCCAGCTAGGTCTTAACAAGGTCTCCAAATGGGCTGATGAGAACAGGTTCAGATTGAACCCACAAAAAAGTACTTGTGTGATTTTCTCTAGAAAAAGAGGCCTGCACCCTGATCCTGAAATTTTGTTGCATGGTAAGCGTCTGCCTGTAAACAGGGAACATAAATTTTTAGGCATAAATTAAGACGCGAAATTAACCTTTATACAGCACATAAAGTATCTTAAAAACAAATGTATGAAAACAATGAATATCCTAAAAGTGCTCTCACGCACAACCTGCGGCAGTGATAGAAAATGTCTCATGAACTTGTATAAAAGCCTAATACGCACACAACTAGACTATGGAGCCATAGTCTACCAGCCGGCTACTCGAACTGCTCTAAAGATGCTAGACCCTGTCCACCACTTAGGAATTCGCCTATCAACAGGCGCCTTTAGAGCAAGCCCAATCGAAAGCCTTTACGTTGAATCGGATGAGTGGTCTCTTAATCTGCAGAGAACATACTCGTCTTTCATGTATTTTCTTAGAGTGAACGGAAACAGTCAGCACCCCGCGTATTACACGGTAAACGATTTGTCCAGCTGTCAACTTTTTCACAACCGGCCCACAGTGGCAAAGCCTTTCTCACAGCGTGTTACAGAAATAGCTGAAGAAACAAGGCTTCCCCTGCGTGAATACCACCTTATGTACCCTGCTATACGGCCCCCACCGTGGCAGTGGCAACCAATAGTGTGTGATACATCCTTCGTAGCTGTTACAAAGCGCGCGCCTCTCGCGCACATACGAATGCACTTCTTTGAATTACAGCACAAATACTCCTGTCCTGAATTCTTTACAGACGCATCAAAGTGTAACTCTGGCGTATGTTACGCAGCAGTCGGTCCATCCTTTTCGGATACCGGTGTTCTGCACACGAGCACAAGTATCTTTACAGCAGAGGCCTACGCCATATTGGCTGCCGTTAAACACATTAAGGAATTGAATATCCCAAAGGTTGTTATATATACAGACTCTTTGAGCGTCGTAAACGCATTGAAAATTGTGAAGAAATATCAAAATACTATAATTGTATCTCTCTATTCAGCATTATGCACCACCTATGCGTCCAAGCAGCACATCGTAATGTGCTGGGTGCCGGGGCACCGCGAGATTGAAGGAAACGTGTTGGCTGACCAGCTAGCCACATGTGTCCACGCGAACGCTGCAGACACTTCCACGACTGTCCCTGTAATGAACCTTAAGCCCTCCCTAAGGAAAACGCTTAGGGCATACTGGCAGCTGTTGTGGGATAAAGAAACAGAAAATAAACTGCATGTTATCAAGCCATATCTTGGCAACTGGCCGCCGGTATCAAAGAACCGCCGCACGGAAGTAACACTTTGCAGACTTAGAATAGGACGCACATACAGTACACATGCATACCTCCTGTCTGGTGGTGATCCACCCACGTGTGATAAATGTGGTGAGCCACTTACCGTGCTTCACATCCTGATGCAATGTTGGGAATTAGACGCAAATAGAAAAAAGCATTTTCCATTACCTCACCGGCAACAAATTCCACTTCATCCTCAAATGATTATAGGTATGGAACCTCTCTTAAAACATCAGTCACTGTTTCAATTTTTAATAGATGTACATAATTTTCATATTATTGCCCCAGGAAATCCGTAGCACAGCCTCTTGACAGAGGTTTCTGCTGCGGTAGCTGCATTAAAAGAAAGTACCTGCCTCCCAGCCTTTGGGCTCAAAGGCTTTAAGGAGACATATGTGCTATTTCCATATTCATGCATTTTAGCCCCATGATCACTTGTCACTAGTGCTATACCCAGAGACCACTCCACCTATCACTGTCATAATTTTATACCTATATATCGTTTTATGCTTCTACGATAGCGCTTAATTTTAGGCCACTTTACAGCCATGTTACACCCCATCATCGTAATTCACCAATCACGCTTAACACATCATTATCAGTCATGGCGCTCTTTGGCCAGACCTGGCCCTTGCGCCACTAAACAACACACATCCATCCATCCATCGATTTGGATCAGCCGCGCTAACATGTGCGTTCGGAATGTACATACATGACCCACTGTTTCCGGCAGTCCTGAATGCAGAGATGCAATTTGGTGGAAGCTCACCCTTCCAGGGTACTTTTGTCTACGATAGTAAATATCCTTTATTGCAAATGTCATGAAGGCAGCTCATAGCCGAAGCAGCAGCTCACCATTAAGAAAATTGTCTTGCCAACACACTGACATAGCTGAAAGGATAAAACACTCTACAATTTGTGACATGAATGCATTGCATAGCATATATAGAAAAAGCTGCGAAATTTCAGCTCAAATTCTTTAGATCACAGAAAGAACTTAATTTTCTTCAATCACTCGTATTGCAATCCTTCCTGGTGAAAGTTGTTCTTTACCGCAAAGCCCTGGAAGGCAAACTTGCTGCTGTTAGGAGAAACAAATAGAATTCGTCAATTTCCATCCTAACGAAAGCGGCATAGAAGGATAAGCAGAGAACACAAAAAAGCAGTCACTTATGTGTTAGAAAAACATGTACGAAGACGAACTTTGTTGGAACAAGGGTTGTTGCTGCAGCCGACCTTTATACAAAAAGTGCGTGTCACAAGGGTAACAAGTGTTTTCCTTGGCAGCGTTAATTTTTCGCATAGCTCACTGTCTCCTACCCTCATTGGGGGAGGAGAAGCTTGTTGATAGCTGGTGCAGTGCTGGTCAGGAGAAGCCGAGGTGTTAAAATGAAGGCAGGAAGATTGTGCTTAGCAATGGTGATCGTGATGTGGCAGGGTGGTGCACAGCTGTTAGTTCTTGGAAAGAGTAGGGGTGACCAAAAAAGAAGGTAATGTACACATGTAAGCAATCAGTAATCCAGCAGACCTAGTTTTCGCGGAAGTTAAAATACAAATAGGGAATTAAATAGGGCCATTACGATGAACTGTTTGCACATTAGAAAGAAAGCAACAAAGAATTTAGAAACACAAATTTTGTATCAAGATGCATCTAGTTAAGATCACTCGAAATGATAAATGAAGGCACATAACGGGCACGCATGTCCTTGAAAGCCAATTAAAAGCATTATATTGACCAAATATTAAAAATAAGGACATGAAAATTAATCTGAGCATGACCATCAAACACTAAAGAGCCCGTGAAAAAAAGGCGTAGGGCAATTGTCACGATCCGCCCTGGTTCGTGAATGAGGGAAGGCTCGAGGCACCTTACATTACACAGGTGCTCCGTAGCATGGTCGTGATGGACCATTACTGGTTGCTGAGCTGCTGTGCTCATCGGTGTTTATTGGTGTGGGGGCCAATGTTTTTCCACTGAGCCTGGCAGGCCGCGGAGCCTGGCGGGGCAATGAAGTTATGCCCGAGGAGGCGTCACCATGCTGGTTCCAGTTTCCAAATCCCAGTTGCGTTGTTAACTAAAAAACAAATATCCAAAATCTGCCGCCGTCCCAGCCAAGTCGACGGTGCCTGACATCCAGGCGAGTAACGGTCCGGCGGGCCTCCGCGGTCGAGTACTCCGCCTGGGCACCGATGTTGACGGGCTCCGTGTGGCAACGCCTGGTGCTGCATGAGGCAGCTTCGTTCCGTCCGGAGCGTCCCCAGCGGTTGGCCTTTCGAGTGGTGCTCGATTCGCAACGCTTGCGTCCTCGGAGGTAGGCGGTGCTCCGCTGGAAGCGGTTAGTGTTACCGCTAGTCCTCCTACGGGTTCGTTACTGAATGAAGGGGTGAACCAGGGTCAGAAGCGAGGCCTAACATGGCCGGCGTTCCTGTGCCATGTGGCCTCCTCTGGCATGCGGACGACCAGCGATGAGGCGCTGGAAGGAGACACCACCTGTCCGGTGGACCAGCGTGGGTCATTACGGAAGTTCCTAGCGCAGACTGGAGCTTCCGACTCCGGCAAAAGGCCGGGACGGTACGCTCGGTCAGCAGCCAGCTTCAGCTTCAGGTGCTTCAGGAGCGCTAAGCATCGGAGGTCAGGATTCAAGACGTTCAAGGGAGTCTTCACCCTCCGACCCAGCAGGAGCTCACAGGGGGCACAGCCAGTGACATCGTGGGGTGTGGTCCGGTACTGGAGCAGTGCCCTGGCAATCTGCGTAAGAAAATTCATCTGGTTCCTAGTCTGGTTCTTCTTCAGCTTGTACTTGATGGTCTTCACCACGCGCACGGCTGCGCCGTTTGAAACAAAGTTGTATGACGGAACCATCATCGGGTGGATTCCGTTCTTCATCAGCCAAGCGAGGTACTCCTTGCAGGTGAAAGCAGGACTAATGACGGACACGATGATGTCGAGCAAGCCCTAGACAGCGAAAACCTATCACAACGTCTCAATCGTCGCGCCTGCTGATGGAGTGGTGACAGGTAAAGCCTCCACCCACATTGAAAAGGCGTCCCCCAGCACCGGGAAGTAATGGCCTTTGAAGTCCCCCCCCAAAGAAAATATATATACACATACTGGCGGGACCAGGGTCTCTGTGGGAACGGTCAGCGGGTGATTTCCGCAAGACGGGAGGCCCGCTGATGCTTCTGGTCGACTGAGCAGCTCTGCACCATGTGAGCGATGTTCTGATCCAGGCCGGGGCACCAAAGGTGTGCCGGGCCGCCATCTTGGTTTTTCCACGCCAGGATGACTCGAGTGCAGCAACTGCAAGGTTCTGGGCCAGAGACTGTGCGATCGCCACCCTGGAACGCCACAGTAGGCAGCTCTGCTGCGAGCTCAGCTCGGCGGCCAGGGGGCTATACCCTGCTGTATCAATTCGTCCCCGCGGGACACGGCCTTGACCACCTGAGACAGGACTGGGTCCCTGCTGGTCGCTTGCGATACCGCCGATCTGGAGACTACTTCCGGGTGCGCCTGCTCTAGCGTGAGCACTTCAGCAGGTTCTGGAACAGCATCAGGCACCTCTGGCAGCGGCTGGCGGCTCAGGGCATCAGCAGGTCCCAGGTCTATTCCAGGACGGTAAACCAGCTGGTAACTGTAAGCTTCCAGCCTCAAGGCCCAGCGTACCACTCGAGGTGATACCTGCACGGGAACTGCCTTGTCAGACCCCAGCAGCCCCAACAGCGGTTTGTGGCCCGTGACCAACTCAAACTTCCGGCCCCACACATACCGGTAGAAGCACTGTACCTCGAACATGAGGGCCAGGCCTTTCTTGTCCACCTGACTGTAGCGGTGCGCTGCAGCATGAAGCCGACGAGAACCAAACGACACAGGGCGTTCCCGGCCATCCTTTTCCCGGTGTGCCAGGACGGCTTCCAGGCCACACAGCGATGCATCTGCGGTCACGACGACAGGCTTGGCAGGATCGAAGTGTGCCGGCAATGCAGCTTTGGTGATTAGCTCCTTGCTGCTCTGGAATGTCCGGTCCTGCTCCTTCTTCCAGACTCATTGCTCACCCTTTTGAAGCAGATGATGGAGCGGCTGTAGATGCTCCGACAGATTCGGCAGGAAACTCCTGTACAAATTGATGAACACGAGGTAACTCTGAAGTTCCTTCTTGTTCTGGATCTTAGGCTCCTTGAGCACACGATCAATTTCGCGGGAAAACGGGGCTAGGCAAGCCTGGGAAATGACATGCCCCAAGTACTTTAGCACTGGGGACCAGGAAAACACACTTTTCTAGCTTTAGCTTGAGACCGGAGTCCTGCAGTCCTGCCAGGGCGTTGTGCAGGTTCTGCAGGTGGTCCCCGTCGTCGCTGCCAGAAACCACCGCCAAAATACCGCCACGTTACTTATGCCTCTGAATAGGTTGTCCATCTTCGTCTGAAATATGGCTGGGGCTGAGGCCACGCCATATGGTAAACGCGTGTACTGGAAGAGCCCCAAAGTTGTCGATATTGTGACATACTTCCGGGCGGCAATTTGGAGCACCAGCTGCTGGTAAGAATCTATGAGGTCGAGCTTGGTGAACTTCTGTCCATAGACAACGCTGACCAGAGATCTTCAATCCGGGCCAGCGGGTACTGCTCGACGGTAGCGATGGGATTAGTGGTAACCTTGAAATCCCTGCCGATCCTGACACAGCCGTCTCACTTGAGGACTGGTACGACGGGAGCGGCCCTTCAGACGACTTCACGGGCGCCATCATGCCCTTTCACTGTAACCGTTGCAGCTCCTGGGTGACCCTGTCCTTCGGGCGAACGACAGTGGGCAAGGCTTGGAAAAAAAACGAGGCCAAGCTTTTTAGGTACAAGGATGCCAGTCATCGTGGCAGCGAATGCACCCACCGCTGGCTGGAACAGGGACGTGAACTCGGTTAGAGGGCTCAGGACCAATCTCACCACATGCAGACTGGCTTTAAGCACATGGCGTTCACCCACTTCTTGAATGCAGTTTCGGCTCAGCAGCATCGGCGACGACCCCTTGGTTAAGTAATGGGGAAGGGTTGCCTCCCTATCGCCAAAGTGAACGCTGACCTGGGCTTGACTCTCGACCTGGGAGAGCGGGCCGGAGTAGCTGCACAGCACCACGCACGAAGCCTCGATAGACACGCCGGGGAAAGTACGCTTGCAGAGTTTCCTGGCCATTACTGACACGCTGGCCCATGTGTTCAGCTCTATGTAATTGGGGTGCCCGCAAACCTCGACGGTAGGCATGTACGGCAGCACAGAAGACGGTACAAGGCCTGTGTGCCCCATGACGAAGATGGGCGGGTCCTCGGCCACGAGTTTGAGCCTGCCGGTGGAAGAATTAAAGCCTGCTGCCGCACGCCCCCGCCGCGTACCCTTGCGACGGCTACGCTGGCCCGCGGCTTGCGTGGAACCATGCCATGCAGATGTTGCTCTTGATTTAAATAAAAATTACAATACTTGTAAATAGACAGTCACTTTATTTGCGTAGCACAGGCAAGGACCATGCCCACTCGCGTAGTCATCATTACGCAGGCGTACTGCCCTCTGTCTTCTACGCTCGCTCCATTATCTCGGCATGGCAGCTGCCACCATCGTTACAGGCTGCACAGTTGCGCGTTACGACAGCGGTTCCGGGTTCTTTGATTTTTTTTATTTCGCCAGCCAAGAGGGGTTGGGCATGTACCATCTTTGTCAATGCGTCCGGCACGTAGTCCGACTAAACGCCGGACGCAGCAGCCGCCTCACGTCAGGGAAGAGCTTTGCGCCAATCCTCACTCTCTTACAGGCGTGTACGCACGAACGACAATTAAACATTGGAGTGGGATATCTCAGAACACAGACACGCTAGAAGAATTCTTCCAACTGATGCGGCGTAGAAATGCGACTGCGTCTATCTTTTGAACACAGGCCTACTCACTTATGGCAGTCAAGAAAAAGTTCATGGTTACATTTTAATTAATTGGGCTGCTGACAGCGATAATTATCATAGCTTGTGGCCCATGGCTACATAACTTATTTGCAGATGTGTCTTCGCGTGCTTCCGAGTGCCTAACTTTAAGATAACCATAAAGCTTAATTTCGAACACCATGTATATAGTCATAAACAAGCAGTGGTCCCAATAGCCATTGATGAGCATGTCTCAATTCTCAATGGCTTTTTTATGGGCGTACCATAAGGATCCGTATTTACGCCAACATTATTTGCAATATTTACCAACAACTTTTCACACTGCCTAAATCAAGCACATGCCTTGACTATGTGATGACACTCCTCTCATGGTCAGCAGCAAATGTTTAAGTAACGTAATTAAAGCAATCGACAATCACCTTCAATACATTTGTAAATGGCACCAAATTTGTAGTTCTTAACTCTTCCTTTATGAAAATAAACCTTTGAGGAGGCGTGCCGCATTACTACTGCTCTTCTGTTAGATGGCGTTAATACTAAAGGCACCCTACCCTACAACATAATTCTCGCAACACTAGACGTCACGGCCCTGTACACCAACATTCCAATTCCTGATGGTTTATTTTCGATAAAACAAACACTGTCTAAACACAATGCACAGCACTATACTAAAGTCTACTTGTCTCTCTTTGAATTAGTTCTAACAAATACCTACTTTGAATTTGAGGAGAATTACTACCTACAGATACATGGTACAAGCATGGGTATGCCTTTTGCACCAACCTACGCGAACATATTTACGGGGATTCTAGAAAGAGATTTCCTATCGCGCTGCATTGCCCAGCCCCACATATACCTACGATACACAGACGAAATATTCATAATATGGGGACATGGTCAAGACAGCCTAGATAAATATGCAGCATTTCTAAACTCTTTTCATCCAATAAAATTTACATCAGAATCCTCAATTGAGCGCATAAACTTTCTGGACACAACAATATACATTCAGCATTGAGCGCTAATGACAACGCTGTATAGGAAACCTTTCAGCAAACAACAGTACCTAGAATATACGAGCTACCATCCCAGAGATTGCTACCAAGGCATCTTTAAAGGCCAAGCCACGCAGCTACGTCGCATTTGCGTTGAAAACCAAGACTACATAGATAGACGCGACCACCTTAAAGAAACCTTATCAAACACGAACCACCCACACAGTGACCTTCAAAAAGCCTACACCGCTGCAACCGAAGTTGATCGAGCCGAGGTCTTCAAGCCCCGCCCGAGGATCACATGAACAACAACGCCTCTTCTTACTACTAAATTCTCAAACGCACTCCGAAACGTGAGTAACATCCTGAGTAAACACTACCCAATTATCACCAGCAACAAGAAACATTATTAGATTTTCCCCAACCCACCCAGAATAGCCTACAGACGCAACACTAACTTTAAAGATATATTTGTGCATGCCAAACTAAGAACAAAGGCGAAGTTGGGAACCGGTCACTGTAGCTACCCCCGGTGCTCTACATGCAAACATATTTAAGCTACTGCTGCAGTAAAAAGTACAGCGTCGAATTACGCACACAAGGTAAGTTGGGCTTTCACCTGCACATCAAGCAACGTAGTCTAGTGTCTAGAATGTGTCACTTGTAGCCAACAATACATAGGTGAGACTGGACAACAAATTCATACAAGACTCAACGGTCACCGCACGGACACAAAACACCATTTACCTAAAGCAGTAGCCAGCCACTTTAATGAACATGGTCATATACTTTACAAAGCAAGACTGTATATACTACAAACAAATTTACGTTCCCTTCGCGAAAGAAATATATGGAATCATACCTCATACACAAGTTTAACTGCCTACACCCGACGGGAATTAATCTGGCACGTGGCAACTTAGCATCTAAAGAAGCGGTAACTTAAATCAGAAATTCTCATATCATCAACCAAGGCACAAAACACATTATGCCACCACCTAACCTTAATTCTTAACCTCCCCTATTTCTCCATTCGGAAAATTGTTTCCTGCCTACTACTCAATTTATTGTACTCTTTCATGTTTTTACGTATATGTCAACTGTACGACCCCCTTTTCCCATGTACACTGACTCCCGCCCGCTTGTGCGCCCGTCCCCCTCCTATTTGTTATTCTGGTTTCGCTACCCCCTCTCATTTCCTTTCTTGTGGTTTTGTTTATTTTTTTTCTTTGAAACACCCTCACCAACACACACGAAGTCCCAGACGACAGCATACCTTTTTCGGCCCCTCACCCACACAGGGTATCGCCATTTGTGTATACCGCCGTAACGACACCTACGTTGAGCTTCTGGGGCTAACGACCCTTGAAAGACCATGCCACTGTCTTCCAGTTGCCCCATAAGTTGCACCCCAGACTCCATGTCGCCATCTTAAGTACTTCAAAATTACTCGACGCATTGCTGCTATGCTACGCAAGTCACGCTTTCAACTCATGGTTTTTCACATGGGGGGGGGGGGGGGGAGGGTCTATTGTGTAACTCGCGCACTGACCGCCTGACCGGCTCCTCTAGTGCCACAAAAACATGCCGCCAACGACACTTCTGAATGCTATCTAACCTCTCGCTTCCCCAACGCCCTCCCGTGCCCCCTTCCTTTTTTCTTTTGTTTTCTTTTTTTTCTTTCGACCCCCTTTTTTCCTCTAGGTGACCCTCCCGTTTTCTCTCTCCTTTTCTTTCTTTTCTTTTCTCCCCACCTTCCCACTGTCCCGCTCTTGTCATCTCGTCTTGGGAAGGACGCTCACAAACGTCAGGCGACAGCGATCATTACCTCTGAAGTTTCACCCTTTGTAACCAACCGCCACTGACGTCCAACGCACGTGAAGTCACTGCACTAACCCTTTAAGACTATCATGCCGAGGATGACGAGGCCGCGTTTGACGAAGATAGGTCCTCCTATCGAAACGTTGACCCGCTTTTCTGAGGCACCTTATCCCTGTTTAATAACTTTATACCACAGTGTGCTATTCCATCGGTCAGCCCCTTTCTTGATTTTGGACTTTGTTGTTGAGAAGTATTTTTGCGATAAGGAGATGAATAGTAATGCGAGTGCAAGTGCGAGTTTACCGATGTTCTTACTCGACGAATTGTAAATTAAATCTATGTATACAAGAGCCCTATAACGTAAAACTATTCCAATATATTTTTATTCCATTCTCCTGACGTGAAATTTACATAATCGCCGACGCTAGCATCGAGCAATCACCTGCACGGTTGTCTGAACAGACTAATCAAACGCTCTCCTCGTTCATAGGAAGTCACTTTTGTTTGCTTGAAAGACCAATAACATTGCCTACACGGAGCGACTTGTCTCATCTAATTGGATGACAAGGGGCGAGGAGCACGCTCAAGCGGAGAGGGCTTCGATAGGGCCGAGCCACTGTACTGAAAATCGATAACCGGATGAAGAGGGTGGTGCTTAGCTTGCGGTGGCTCGTCGAAAATCGCGGCGGCATGCAACGGAAGTAGCATGCCGCAATACTCGGCAAAGGAAAGTGGGCAGAAGGAGGTCGTAAACGTGCCGAAAGTGCTAGAAAACGTTACACGGCCACGCAAAAAGTTTTATTATACGCAAATAAACCCATGCACTCCGCAGGTTCGAGTAGCAAGTCCGGAGCGATTGGCGACAGTTATCTTTTATTCCTTTCGGAACGGGGCAGCCTCCGGCTATTCAGAAGAAAATTCAGTTTTTTTCGGTATAATAATGCATCTTTAACGCATGCACTTATTATTATCATAACTATATATCATATAATTATGATATTACCTTTATATATATATATATATATATATATATATATATATATATATATATATATAACCACATATAACCTTATATTACCATTATCCCTCAAGAGAAAAGTGTATAACAGCTGTGTCTTACCAGTACTCACGTACGAGGCAGAAACCTGGAGGCTTACGAAATGGTTCTACTTATATTGAGAACTACGCAACGAGCTATGGGAATAAGAATGATAGGTGTAACGTTACGGGATAAAAAAAGAGCAGATTGGGTGAAGGAACAAACGCGAGTTAATGACATCTTAGTTCAAACCAAGAAAAGGAAATGGGCATGGGCAGGACATGTAATGAGGAGGGAAGACAACCGATGGTCATTAAGGGTTACGGACTTCATTCCAAGGGAAGGGAAGCGTAGCAGGGATGGGAGAAAGTTAGTTGGGTGGATGAGATAAAGGCGTTTGCAGGGACATGGCCACAATTTGTACATGACCGGGGTAGTTGGAAAAGTGTGGGAGAGGCCTTCGCCCTGCAGTGGGCGTAACCAGGTTAATTATGATGATTATGATGATGATGATGATGAACGCGTACACGTCACTTTGACGCGGTGAGTTCTCGCGGTTTTATGACGTCGCATGGCAGGCAGGGGAAGTGGCTGCAGCCCTAAAACATTTGACTAATAGCCGAGGCCTAACGGCGAAAAGGCGTCGAATCTGATATAACTATTTTTCTTTTGTTCGGTCCAATCATGCATAATCAGTGTGTACGTGTCATATCAGATGGGCAGCTATTGCGGTTTTCGTGAGATCGCGTGACAGACAGGCGAAGTGGTGGAGTCTCAGAAAACTTTGTGACCAATCGTGGTGGCCTGATTGCAGAATTGGAATTGACACGTTTTTAATAGTTTTACGTTATAGCGCCCCAAGTGTACATCCTTGCTGGGTTGATTGAATAATAATTAAGTGTTAGTTTTTTCGCAAACAACTAAAACGGTATAATCTTGAACCAGTTCTTCAAATGCCTATGTGTACACTAGAGTTATCTGTTACAGTTTCGTGTACTATTCCTATTGGCAGCATGCATGTGTGGGGGCTGCAGTGGGAGGAAGCCCAAGGTCTTCTCTCTGATGTGCGCTACCTCACCGGCGTTTCGGGGCTCCCTTCGTGGCGTCCCTTAAACGGTTGGACAGCAACTAAGCCTTTCGCTTTGGGTGCTGATATGACTGTATCGTCTGTACACGGGGGCTGGTGCGCGCCCAAGCCGGGAGGGTCTGTTGTGGCGTTTTCACTTCTGCGCGGTCTGCACCACTGTTTATTGGTTTTTGTTTAGTTATATTTCTTTCTTTCTTCTTTTTCTTTTTCCCACAAGGGTCGTGACTTTTATTCCCGAACAAAAAATGATCGTGCTTGTGTCTGAATAATTTTTCTTCATGTAACTGCATTGATCCACAACTAGCCTGTAGCTAAGGATCGATACACTCTCGAATAACACCCTTGTATATTGATCCAACTAAAATAATTACATTATTATTATTATTATTATTATTATTATTATTATTATTATTATTATTATTATTATTATTATTATTATTATTGGAATAATACGTTGGAAAACATGTATTATTTTGTGGTTTTTGATCTATATAAGCGTGAAAATATGTTCACGCCACATTGTAATAACAATTATTTAATTTTTCCTTTTGTTTGCACAATGTTTTTTCGGCACCAAGGTAACACCTGTATGTACATACATTGATTTCAACGCTGTTGCCGGCGCTGCCGGGCCTAATCACACAATCCATTTAGGCTTCGACAGGCCCGCTTACTATGTATTTGTTCTTGTGGTGCATAAATATTATTATTATTATTATTATTATTATTATTATTATTATTATTATTATTATTATTATTATTATTATTATTATTATTATTATTATTATTGTTGTTGTTGTTGTTGTTGTTGTTGTTGTTGTCGCTGTTGCTGAGATAATTGTAGTCTGCACAAAATCTCGCAAACCACTTTTAGAGCGCAGCTCTATAAGCGCCCGTTCCTGCGGCGAGCGTCAGCGTCCGCGGCGTAACCGAGCAAACTAGCACAGCTGAGATGCAGTTTTCAGGCTGACTTGTCGGTGTCTAGACTGGCATGAAAGTGGCCCAGGTGCCCTGAACCAGGGTTGTTGAAAGGCGGAGAGAGACACGGCCACGGTTGATGGCGATACGAATGTCGTCGGACAGCAAGAAATCTGTCCTAAGAATCATGTATGCAGGGAGGTTCTCGAAAACAGGAACTGCTGCAATAAATTTTTTCACGGCCGATATGATGTTATCAGCGGGATGTCCCAAGAAGTTATGCCCACTGGCAAACGCTGCCTCCTAGTCCGTAGATGAAGGTTACCCTACATAGGCGGATTTTGTTTCGTGCATGACGTTCGTGTAGCACCATCCTCTCAGCGACAATATCCACAAGTGCCAAGAGGTCGCCTGTCCCTACCACAATGACCAGCAACATGGGAGATTTGCAGGCCCGGTCATAGATCCGGGTGTATGCAGGCTCAGACCAACACTTCACATTGTGACCAATACGTCAACAAGAGAAGCAGGCGCGTGGTCCCCTGAACCTGGAACTGGACGGTGAAAGTCCAGGAAGCTGGTTCCTCACTATTCACGTCTAGGTCCGGTAGTCCAACTGTCTTTCGAGGGAGAAAAAGAATAATTTTTGATCAGCTGCCATTCCGGCTTCACTGTGGCTCTGAAGTTAAATTTGTGCGTACCAACGCCTCCGTCGCGGGTACAGTGTTAAAAGCAATGACGGATGTTTCGCTGCCTCTGCTGCCAACATTGGTGGCTGGCTTTCAACCTGCAAGTCGATCTGTGCACCTGACCATCTGAACCTGAATTTGCCGAGGTCCGATGTCCACCAAATGGACTCCGACGCTGAATATACCGGCCACAAACCGCTGGTTGAAGAGGAAACTTCGTAGGACTTCAAGCGTGAGTCAGCTTAACTGCAATAAGCCGCCGTCACAGCAAGCGCATAGAATCGCCTTTATCCGCGTCGCTGCGACATGCAGCCCAAATTTTCTCAATAGACAAACTCTCGCGGCCTATCTCGATAGGCTGGCTCCAGTGCAAATCAGAGAGATCTGTAATAATTCCAGAAGAAACATACATACTGTTCAACTGTCTACACGAACCATCGTCGACACTTTGAAGGCTGCAACTCAGCTAGGAAATACACTTGTCCACTCATTCATCGTACATGCAGGAAGCAAAACGGCCGGTGTGGTCTACGATGTAGACAGAGATATTAGTAATGGCGATATACCAGCGCTAATCTCCTCAACTGTCCATATGATAGACATGCACCGCTACAAACGGTCGACGTGCATAAACATAATTTTTAAGGAAGACAAGTTACTAACCCGTTTAAAAGTGTAATTTGTGAAACATCTTGTCCATCCGCACGTCCCTAAGAAATTGCAGTGCCGTGAATTTCAGAAAATGGGACACGTGCCTACAAAACGACATGTCCCCGCTGTGGTGGTGATCTTGAGTCGGCGCATGATGGGTCTCACTTGAAGTGTCCTAACGTCAATGGTCCGCACGAACAACGTCTCAGGATTGTACAAAATTAAAGACTGAAATATCCATGCAAAGGAAAATTGTGTCAGATTGCTCTACAAAGAGTGAAGCGGCTCCCAAGGTACACTGCTACCACAGGCGTTTACGCAATCGCAGGAGATCAGCATAGGCGACAGAACACTGTACTTCCTGGAAAGTCGTCAGGCACTCCCGCTATTCCTCAATCACAAGGGCCACCTCTAGCCACGTCTACTATTCTGAACACCAAGGACACTACCATATGGCCTTTCATGCCATCTCGGGGTAAACAAGTCTGAAAAAAGAGCGTGAACCTATGCCGTCGGATGGGCAAATCAAGACGAAGCTGATACTGTTGGTCCGTTCCTTGTGAATGCTGCTTATAGGGATCAAGACACCCGTTGGCAAGGCTCCTTGCTGCTATATAAAAGCTAGTAAGCACCATGGTACCATCAACTTCAATGTTGTCATTGCAAGAAAGCGTCAGTGCTCCGTAAGATTTCAATGGAACGCACAAGGTCTATGGGGTCGCCTCGGAGGTTTCAAACAGAGAATATTCAAGTATCAAATTCCGATTACTGTGATATTCGAGCCGAATATGGCATCTACATTTAGACTCTCTAAATACAAACAATTCATTTCCGAGACAAGTGGGAATCATAGAGAAGTTTTACTATGCATGTGATGCGACCTCACACTTTTCTTAAACGACGTTTTGGTGCACAACAGAGCGATTACGTTTTTATAACAGTGAATGGAAAGCGGCACATAATCTCGATCACCTGTGGCTATATTTCTCCCAGGGGAAGATTTGACAATGACCACCTGAAAGTTGTTCTTGGCTCCAGCCTACGACCTCATGTTTTCGTAGGTGACTTCAACGCTCACTACTGTTTTTGGGCTAGCAGGGTCATAAACATTCGAAGAAGACAACTTCTTGACATCACAAGTAGCAGTAGTCTTGGCATCTTGAATGACGACTAACAAATATTTTAGATGCAGAACGTACAGCAGCTGTCTCGGTTTAGCTATCGCTTCATGATGCTTTTTGTCTTCTGTTCCTGGTGCACAAATGCTAGAACGTGTGAGAGTAACCACTTACCTACTTATTTACAATTGAGATGGTTTAGCAGGCTTTCTAATTCTCATGCACAACGCACTGAGTGTGATGATTTTAAAAACAAGCTGAAACAGTCTTGCGGCTATACATTTTCTCCGAAAGAGACTGAAGAGCGCAATCTAGCAGCAATGCATGCAGCTACGCGCATATTCCCAACATCAAATTTGAGAGCATCCGTTGACGTTTTATATTGTTGCGGTGCATTTGCACAGCACCGTGCACGCAAGAAAGAGGTGAAGAAGAAGTGGTAGACTATATCCTGGAGCTCTGACCTTTACACCAGTCTGCGCGATTACCACTAGCGAATACATTTGTGCATCGGGCTTCCTCTTCGTAAGATTTGATGGAGGTGCGGGGTAACGACTCGGAACGGAACTTACCAGTGGCCGACATTTCACTTCTTCTCAAATATCGCAGGAGACGGGGCTTAGTTCGGCCACGCCTGCGCCGACTGCGTCGACTGGCGTGCTCAAGTATCCGCGTGATCCAGCAACCTTTTGCGGCACCGATGGAGCCGATGTCGACGACTCGCTGGAGATCTATAAGCGGGTCAGTAGTCACGACAAGTGGGATGCTGCAGTGATGCTGACGAACATAATTTTTTTTTATTTGGCGGAAACTGCTCGAGTGTGGTTTCGAAAGCACGAAAAACTCCGTGACTGCGATGTTTAAAGCAGAAGCTGCGAGATCTCTTCGGAAGACCACTCGGCCGGAAGGGCGTCGCCAAGAAAGAGTTTGCATCACGAGTTGAGATGTTTACGAAAGGCGAAGTCGCCTATATACAAGACGTGTTGGAACTCTGGCGCAGTGCTGACGATGAAATACCGGAGTCTGAAAAAGTCTCGCAAGTCCTAAAAGGTTTCGTCGCCTTCAATTTACTCATTTGTAATAACTGTACTTCAATTAATGATCACAGAGTGCAAGCGTTTCGAGCAGGTGGACATCTGTCGTATTTATCAGACATTTTCAAGGTTTTGCAATATGCTGCAACATCCTTCTTAAAAGACTGACAGGGCTCTCCTTCTCGGCAGCGGCACTCTTCAGAGCAGTTTATAAAGATCGTTTGCTTTGAGCTAGAAGCAATTGCTCCCGCAGCTCTGTGCGCACCTGTCAACAATACATGCGCTCCTACGGTTCCCCTTGTTCAGGCTATTGCGCCCCAACAACCCGCAAATCTTGCATTGCAGTCAATTCAATCATGACAAGGTCCCGGCCAAATGAATGTCTTTCGCTCTAGTATACTCAAAATAATAGATCCCTCGATGTTCTCGCAACTTGGTGGAGTGCGAAACGCCGGATGACCGACCTATTTGCTTCAGTTGTCGCCGCGCTGGTCACATCACCCGATACTGTCGCAACCGCTAGTCCTCGATGCCGTTCTCGAACAGCCCTAGTTGATCGACGAGCAGTCACTAGTCCCATTCACTGGAAAGTCGTCGCCCGTTGTCGAGGGTACCTGAATTCCATCGCCTGTCGCCACCTGGGCGCGTACTATCAGAAAACTAAAAGATGCAGCTCCCGGAGGTGACGCTGCATTGTCAACGCTTTCGCCAAAGCGTTTCACTTTGGCAGGCAGACGCCACATTGTCGATGTAGAAGTTGACGGTGTATTTTTCCCAGCACGTGTTGATGATACTGGAGCCCATATTTCGGGCATGAGCGACCGTCTTCGTTGCCACTTGAAGAAAGTCCTGACACCTGCGTATCTCGTGCTATTCGGGTTGCCGATGGAGCAACGCCTATTATCAGAGGCATGTGCACGGTCTGAATAACTGTTGCTGGTTTCAACACATGTATTTTATTTGCTGTTCTGCAACGGTGTTCCCATGACTTCGGCCTCGACTTTTTATTGGGCCATTCAGCCTTGATTGACTGCGCTGCTGGTCTCCTCCAACTGGAGCTGCCTATTCAATGCTGTGGGCCAAAATCAGCTGAGCCTTGTTACGTTTCGCATACGACGCGCGGTATAGCCGGCGCGGATGCAGCGGACGCCGGGGCTTCGTTCAAAGCGGCGGACATTTTGGCCCGTTCGGCGCCGCTGCTACGCCTCCCCGCCAAGCGCGTCCAGGCATGTTCCAATGCCACGTGTCTTCGTGTGCGCGTGTGTGTGTGTGTGCATGTTGGTGCCCACGCTTGTCAAAGCGCGGCAGCCGGGGAGAGGACCTCCCCCAACTGTGAAGCGAGGAGGTCTGACCGGCGCCAG
The DNA here is from genome assembly GCF_050947875.1 of Dermacentor variabilis. NCBI lineage: Eukaryota > Metazoa > Arthropoda > Arachnida > Ixodida > Ixodidae > Dermacentor > Dermacentor variabilis. The sequence goes on along the minus strand of NC_134576.1, from coordinate 78,608,262 downwards.
CCCGGCGGATGCGTCACCTACTCGTCTCAACGTGCCTGAGCGGCGCATCACGTGCCCCTCTGACGAGGCGTTCCTTCTTGCCCTCAACTGCGAGAGTATAAAAGCAGCTCCCCCGGACGCCAAGAGAGGCTCCGATTTCTTCAGTTGAGTTACGTGCTCTCCCGTCTCTCCACTTCGGTCGACCTGACCGCCCGCTCTTTTGAGATGCTAGAATAAACAAGTTGTTCTGTTACCAGTCGACTCATGCTTTGCCGGGACCTTCGGATGCTTCCAGTTGTGCCCCAGGCCGCCAGGCCAACGCTACCCTTAGGGCTTGCGACCCAGGTGCAACAACGGGTGTCAGCACTGACATTCCAACAGCTGGTTGTCAGCTGTGAGATCGCGACAACGGAGGCCAGCAGCGAAGATATGCGGTTGACTGTATGCTGAGCAGCAAAACGACCATCCGGGAGCAGTGCAACGAGCCCTGTGTGATGACTGGTTGCCTGCAGCGGAACGACTGCGCTGAATTTTTGGCTGCAAGGTTTGGTGAGTGCGGGACTTTCTTCTTCTGAGTTTTGCCAGGCTTTTGTTAGTGTCAGAAACAGAGCTGGTAATTGTGGTTGTCATTGCTGCCGGGTTAGTTTGCGGCAAGACAATAGTAGGCAGTAGAGAAAGCAGCATTCAGAGCAGCCATGGATTTGAAGTCGTTGCGCAAACCGAAATTGCTGGAGCTTGCAAGAGAGTTGGGTCTGGATGTCTCAGACAAACTCAGAAAACCAGAACTACTAAGGGCTATTTTTGAGTTGGAGGCTGAGGATGACGAGCTGTCGGAATGCCTTGAGACTATTAAAGAGAGGGCAAAAAGACAGGAGTGCGAACTTAAAGAACAGTAAGAGCGAGAACAACAAGAGCGCGACCGTCAACACCCTTTGGAAATAAAGCGTCTCGAGATAGAGATGGAACGCGCTCGTAATGGAAGTCAGGCACACGGTGCAGGAGAACGAGTATTGTTCAAAATGACTGACCTGATGCGGCCGTTTAAGCTTGGAGAGGACATTGGTTTGTTCCTGGTTAACTTTGAGCGAACGTGCGAGAAGCAGGGGTTCTCTCGGGAAACGTGGCCACAGCGCTTGCTCACTTTGTTACCCGGCGAGGCGGCCGACGTAGTCTATCGCTTGAATAGAGAGGAGGCAGATGATTTCGACAACGTGAAATCGAGTCTGCTAAAAAAGTACAGGCTATCAGCGGAGGCGTTCCGTCGGAAGTTTCGGGAAAATGAGAAAGGCAGAAGTGGGTCATATACAGAGTTTGCCTACAGGCTTATGTCAAACATGCAGGAGTGGCTCAAAGAAGAGAAAGCGTTTGGTGACCACGAGAAAGTTCTGCAGTGTTTCGGGCTGGAACAGTTTTATAGTCGGTTACCTGAGAACGTGCGGTACTGGGTCTTGGATAGGCCAGACGTCAGTACGGTTGCTAAAGCCGCTGAGCTAGCCGAGGAGTTTGTGACGCGTCGGGCTCGCGGAGCTAAGGACGGTCAAAAGGGTGAATTTGGCTCCAAGTTTGAGAGGCCGAAGTTCACACCCATGAGAGCAAAGGGGAACACACGTAGTGCGGATGCGAGTGAAAGCAGTTTGACCGAACCTAAGGAGACGGCGGCAGCCGAAGCCGAACGCAGAAAGCGGTTCGAGACGAGGCAAGCGCGCGTGTGTTATACGTGCCAGAAGCCGGGTCACTTTTCGGCGCAGTGTCCGGAAACAAAAACAAAAGTCGTGTTTTTGTCATTATGCAGCACTGACGAGAACATGAAGCTTCTCGAGCCTTACATGCGAGACCTCCTCGTGAACGGGAAAGAGTGCCGAGTGCTTTGCGATTCCGCAGCTACGATGGATGTAGTTCACCCGTCTTACGTAGAACCCGATATGTTCACGGGCGAGTGCGCATGGATCAAGCAAGCCGTGGAAGCTCATAGCGTGTGTCTGCCCGCAGCAAAAGTGCTTATTCAAGGACCTTTCGGAGCACTTGAGACGGAGGCCTCAGTGTCATCTATGCTGCCCCCCCAGTAGCCGTACCTATTTTCGAACAGGTCCGATCACCTCCTGCGCGAGAAGGGGCTTTTGTTTGGTGAGGCTAGCGTTCAGGCCTTAACCAGATCGAAGGTTCGGGAGCTCGCTGCAAAGGCGGTAGTTGCGGGGCCGACGTTGTCGAACAATGAGAAGGGGTCAGAGGCGCAGCAAGCTGATATTCAGAGCACGCCCGAACTGAATAAAATTGAGCCTGTAACGTTAAAGGCCCCAAATACTGGAGAGGAAATGCCCGACACGGGAAAATTAGAAGAGCTATCTGCAGATTTGCTCATCGCGCCTACGTCAGACGGACTTGATAGGTTGCTAAAAGTCAGCCGGTCGGCTTTGATAGCCGAGCAAAAAAAGGATGGCATCCTAGAAAACATACGCTGCATTGTCAAGGAAGGTATCGCCAAGAAAAATGCTCATTTTGTGGAAAGAGGTGGGGTCCTGTACCGGAAGTATCTAGACCGCAGGGGAGTGGAGTTCGATCAGCTGATCGTTCCTCAGTGCTACGGTCAGGATCTGTTGCGCTTGTCGCATGGGGGTTCGTGGTCCGGACACCTAGGAGTTAAGAAAACTAAGGACCGTCTCTTGCAAGAGTACTACTGGCCAGGGTGTTTTCGGGACGCAGACCACTTCATGAGGACATGTGACACCTGTCAGCGGGTGGGCAAACCAGGGGACAAATCAAGGGCGCCGTTGAGATTGGTACCTTTCATTACGGAGCCTTTTAGACGGCTCGTTATTGATACAGCGGGACCTCTGCCGGTAACAGCCACGGAGTACAGACACATTTTGACTGTGATCTGCCCAGCGACAAAGTTCCCTGAAGCAGTGCCGCTTAAAGAACTCAGCTCAGTTGAGATAGCCAATGCACTACTGTCCATATTTGCGCGAGTTGGTTTTCCTGCGGAAATCCAATCAGATCAGGGCACAGTGTTTACTAGCGCTTTGACGACAACTTTTCTTGAAAAGTGTGGGGTAAAGCTGTTACACAGCTCAGTGTACCACCCACAGTCGAATTTCGTTGAGAAGCTCCACTCCGTCATGAAGCGCGTGTTGACAGCATTGTGGTTTGAACAACCAACTGACTGGGAGCTGTGTCTGCCTGGAGTGATGTTTCCATTAAAGACCGCGCCGCATGCGGCTACGGGGTTTTCGCCGGTTGAGCTAGTTTATGGTCGCTCGCTGCGATCTCCGCTTCGCATGCTTCGAGATGGATCACTGCCCTCTCCAATGGCTGCAGACCATCTCTTTCACAAATGGCCGCCTCCTGCGCTGGAGCCTCGCTTTGCAACAATATTCCTTTGAGGTGCGTTACAAAAAGGGGAGTCTCAACGGTAACGCCGATGGCTTAAGTCGAAGCCCCTAACGTAGGAATCAGCCTCAGAGTTGTTTGTTACTGATGTTTTTCTTCCTGAGGCAGGATATTTAACATATTGCTTTTGTTTAGTGTTTCAAAGTGATGACGTGCTTTCTAGTGTAATTTTCCAATTTGTGGACGCGTTCTGAGTGCTGCTAGACTAGTGTAAGGAACTAGGCTGTGGTATAAAAGGGGAAAGAGCCTGGCAGGGCTTAGTGAGGGTTGTGCCGTGCTTGCTGACTGAGCGGTTGAGTTTCGGCGTAGTTCTAACGTTTGCTGGGAACGAGAAACAAAAATGGCAACTCTCCCGAAGTCCCTTTGCAGTGTCCTGTGTGAACCTGAACGTGAGAACGAGGCCTTCTCGGTGCGCTGCGCTCAAGAAACGCCGAGGGACGACCGACTTCGGTTGCGAGCATCGTCGAGCGACATCCCTCCGGACAGCGGATGCAGTCCCCTGACCATCGGGATCTCCTTCCCCCGGCGGGGCGGTCTGTTACGTTTCGCCTACGACGCGCGGTATAGCCGGCGCGGATGCCGCGGACGCCGGGGCTTCGTTCAAAGCGGCGGACATTTTGGCCCGTTCGGCGCCGCTGCTACGCCTCCCCGCCAAGCGCGTCCAGACATGTTTCAATGCCACGTGTCTTCGTGTGCGCGTGTGTGTGTGTGTTTGCATGTTGGTGCCCACGCTTGTCAAAGCGCGGCAGCCGGGGAGAGGGCCTCCCCCAACTGTGAAGCGAGGAGGTCTGACCGGCGCCGGCCCGGCGGATGCGTCACCTACTCGTCTCAACGTGCCTGAGCGGCGCATCAAGTGCCCCTCTGACGAGGCGTTCCTTCTTGCCCTCAACTGCGAGAGTATAAAAGCAGCTCCCCCGGACGCCAAGAGAGAGGCTCCGATTTCTTCAGTTGAGTTACGTGCTCTCCCGTCTCTCCACTTCGGTCGACCTGACCGCCCGCTCTTTTGCGATGCTAGAATAAACAAGTTGTTCTGTTACCAGTCGACTCATGCTTTGCCGGGACCTTCGGATGCTTCCAGTTGTGCCCCAGGCCGCCAGGCCAACGCTACCCTTGGGGCTTGCGACCCAGGTGCAACAACGGGTGTCAGCACTGAGATTCCAACAGCCTCGTTTATATTGTGTAGACTTCGTACGGTTGCCAGCTCAAGCCTCCATGTATATTCATTCATGCATTATATCATTGTGACTAGCGCCGATAACCGCGCATTTCTGTCTGTTTTAAATTTTGGCTTAAGTATGCAAGTTATCCCGCAAGGAATGTCGCTCGGTATTGCTTTTCCAATCGACGATACCGCCATCTCTGTATTACGTGTACGGCGGACGTCCGCAGCAACCTGCTGCTCGGTCCATTCCGCAATGTCCAATCTCGGCATATTTTTGAAAATGTTCGCTCTAGACCTGTTTCCCGAACATGCTGCAGATCTTTGTTGCGTCCTGGTGTCTTATCATAATGCGTTTGGTTTTCAGGATAGCGCTCTGGGACAGATTTCCGTGGTATCATGAGACGCCAACAAAAAAAGAAAAACACCAAGAATAACATAAGGGATATTGCTTGTACTTAAGATATGAAATAAAGAAATGATAAATAATTGGCAATTAAACTGCATTAAACGTGGGATCGTTCCGCACCTGCGGAAAGTTGTTTTTTATCCACTTTAATTTCCATTATTTATCATTTCTTTAATTCAATTAAGTACAAGTAATTTCCCTTATGTTATCCTTGGTGTCCTTGATTGTTGGTTTCTCATGATGTGATTAATGAAAATCGGGCCTCTCAGGTTAACACGTTTTCTTATCGTTCTTACATAACGAGGGTCTGGAATCCGGCAACATTGATGCCTTTAGGTAGCATGTGCGGGTTTATTGACCTGTTTGCCTTCACCCAAAAATATCGCGTACTCGTGACGCCTGCGGCAGAAAGAATGGTCCATATCCGCTGCCAGGGTTTGTCAGTGGCGGCGCTGGTTAACACTCCCAAGGTTACTTGTAGTAGTAACACATGAATACCAAAGAAAGCGGATGGACAAACCGCGCCGCAGTAGCTCAATTGGTTAGAGTATCGCACGCGTAATGCAAAGACATGGGATCATTCCCTACCTGCGGCAAGTAGCTTTTTCATCCTCTTTCATTCCCAATTATTTATCATTTATTTATTTTAATTAATAAGTATCCGTAATTTCTCCTATCTAATCCTTATTGTCTTTGTTTGTTGGCTTCTCATATGATTAACAAAAATAGCACCCTTCGGTTAACACCTTTCTTCAGATTTCTGTTGTGACACATAAGATTGACACCGGTGATGCTAGTCCTATCCACCCACGACTTTATCACGTGGCTCACACAGAACACCACGTTATTCAAGCTGAAATAGAGAAGGTACTAAACAAAAGGGTATGTGAACTCTCTTCGAGTCCTTGGGCGTCGCCGGTTGTCTTGGTCAAAAAGCAGGATAGCAGCTGGTAATCTTATGTCGACTACCGTCAACTGAATCCCGTCACAAAAAAGGATTTGTACCCTCTCCCCTTGATTGACGACGCTCTCGAGTGCATTCAAGGATGGAACTACTATTGGGTTCAATACTATTTTCCTTATACATAAACGACCTACCCCGAAGGCTTAATAAGGGTGAGGAAATAATGTATGCTGATGATAGCATAGTTTTATTCTCAGGATAGGATATCAATCACTTAGAAAACAATGCTAATGGAGAACTTGAAAAACTAAGAAATTCGTTTATGGACAGGTTAACACTAAATACATCTAAAACAAACTACACTACGTGTTCGTCCAATAAAGATAAAATACCACCAATAACTTTCAAGATTGCTATGATAACAATTACAGAAGCTCAAGAATATAAATACCTCGGTATAACATTAGATTCATCCCTTCATTACAGGACACTCATAGCAAATGTTTGCCACCAGCTCAGTCATGCATACTTCACTTTGTCAGGCACGTCAGCATTTTCCCGCATGTACCCTACGAATGATTTACTTCAGTATTCTTCATAGTCATTTAACCTACGGTGTGGAGACATTGGGGCTTACGTATTCATCTTACCGAGATCCAGTAATTAAACTCCAATAAGACCGCTCCGAATTATGTCATTCTCTAGTTATACGGAACACACAGAACCGCTATTCCAAAAAAAACCTACATTATACCATTCCTCATTGTGAGGAAAGTCAAAACCGCGTGCTCAGTTCATGCCATATTTTCGGACAATAAGCTCCTTCCAAGTAACATTTTCATTACTCCACACAGACACACGAGGACACAATTGAACATAAATTTTAACATACCACCTGTTAGCAACTTGTACAGCAGGCGCAGGTTAGCCTACATTGGAACGAAAATATGAAATAATCTTCGGAAGACGTTAAGAGAGAGTGCAAGATTTTCGTACGATCTTAAGCAATTTATAATTATTGATCAATATGTTTCTGCATTGTTATAGCAACGAATTTTGCTATTGGTGGCTTTTTATTTATTAATATCATGTTAACAACAATATTAGCGGAATCTGCACTTTTTCAAACCTCATTACCTGTTAACCTAAGTTGCAATCGCCTTTTGTATAATTTGCATGGGCCCAGAACTAGCAATATTGCTAAGTGCGCAGGTCATTTACAGCAACGTTTGTGATCATGAACAGAAATAAATTGAACTGAAAAAAATACTTGGCAATTGACCTCGAATCCGGTCGTGAAGTCGACCGTGCGAAAACAGCTTTTCTTACACCGGGCGGCCTATACCATAATAATGTTGTACCTTTGGGACATTGTAATGCCCCTGCAACTTTCGAAAGAATGATGAACTCTCTCCTTCGGGGCTATAAGTGGTGCACCTGCTTATGTTACGTGGACGATGCCATAGCATTTTCATCTGCATTCGAGAGCCACCTCAGTCACTTGGCCGCTATTTTTGAAGTCATTAGGAAAGCTGGCCTTCAGGTTAATTCTTCTAAGCGCCATTTCGAATACAGTTAAGTCAAAGTTCTTGGCGCCATTGTCAGTGCTCCAGGTGTGCATCCTGATCCTGACAAGATTCACGCCCTCAAGAACTTTAATGTACCCTGCTCTTCAAAAGATGCGCACGTCTTAGTGGGCTTGCGCTCCTATCTTCCTTCATTTGTTAAAAATTTTGTTGATATCACCCGGCCAGTGACCAACCTTCTCAAGAAAGACGCGGCGTTTCGGGGGGGCCGCGAACAGCCTGACGGCATGTGTTAAAAACGCCTCAGATATTTGGCCACTTGGATCCATCTGCACCAATCAAGCTCGCACGGAGGCCATTGGCCATTGCATAGGTGCTGTACTCGCCCAACATCAAAACGGAGTCGAGCACGTCATTTGGCTACGCCAGTCACCTCTTGTCCCCTTCAGAGCGTAATTCTTCTATCACCGAAAGCGAGTGCGTCATTATGATGTGGGCACTGGATAAATTTCGTCCTCACTTGTTTGATCGCCCATTTTCGGTCAACAGGGACCACCATGCCCTGTGCTGGCCATGGTCGCTGAGCGAGCTGACTGGGTTGCTTGGTTGCTGGGCACTCAAACTTCAGTAACACTTTTTCGTTGCGATGTACAAGTGCGGCCACTTACATCTGGACGTCGACTGCCTGTCTCGTCATCCTGTCGAACCTTCTGACAATGACGACAGTGTTCGGCGTCGCTTCTTATATTGTCAACCTGCCGAGCACCTTGGTCCAATCGATATTCCCACGGAGTCTTTTATTCGTGCCGGCATAGACCTTCTTCGTCCCTTTCCCACATGCATAAAAGGAAACAAATGCATAGCCGTTCCCACAGACTATGCGACGCGCTATTCCATTAGACGTGCCCTGCCCACCGTCTGTGCTTCAGATGTGGCAGACATTCTACTTCAAGACGTAATTATTCACCGTGGCACTCGCTCTCACACTTTCCTTGTTAAGGCTCTCAATCATTTGTTTTATTTCATCGCAAGCATTGCTGAACAGGACACTGTCATCTGTAAACCGAAGGTTGCTGAGATATTCGCCATTGATCCTGGCTTTTAAGCCTTCCCAGTTAGATAGCTTGAATACTTCTTCGAAGCATGCTGTAAATGGCACTGTAGAGATTGCGTCCCTTTGCCTGACCCCTTTCTTTAGAGGTATCTTTCTACTTTTCTGGTGCAGAACCAAGGTAGCTGTGCAGTCTTTGTAGACATTTCTCAAGATATACCGTAATGTCTCTATCACTTTTGGTATCTCTAATGAATCAAATGATTTTTTTCTTTGAAAGCCATATAGAGAGCCTGATTGTACTCCGCAGATTTCTCGTTTACTAGAATAATGACACTGATATGATATATTGTAGAGTATACCTTCCGTGGTTGACTGAAGTCGTGCTGCCTTAATTCTCTTGGAAATTATGTTGGTGAAGACCACCTTTGAATGCTGAAGCGCGTAGCGTCGAGACTTTTTCTCATTTTTTTACTTTTTATTTCCTTCACCCCTTTTCCCAACACAGGGTAGCCAGCCGCTACTTACACTGGCTGACCTCCCTGTCCTTCCTTCCCTTTTCTCTCCCTGTCTTTACGTTGAGGAATATTGCATGAATAACTGAACGTAAGCTAATGGGCCTATCATATCTGAATTCTTTAAACTCTCGTTTTTTCGTAATTAGTATAATGTTCGCATTCTGCCAGTTCTATGGAGCCCTTGAAGTCATGAGACATATGTCATATGGTTACTATATACCATGCAAATTTTAACTGACATCGTCCAAATCTTGTGGGGACGGATTGGCGTGAGGCCTACCCTGGAAGCGCGGTAAGGAAAGGAAGCGATGCTATTTCACAGCGCGATACAAAGGGCGCTACGGCCGGGTTCTTCAATATGGTGTATAGAAGGCAACAAAGTTTTTTTTTCAACGAACATGGTGGCTCTCATCGAAGTGCAGGTTCTCGCGGTGTACCACATTCGACCCTATTTGCTAATACCATCCTTAACTATGCAGAAAAGGCGATTCTGATCGCAGCGGCTCATTAGCAAAGACCCGCTATAGCACATAAACATCGAAAAAGTTAAATTTTACCCTAAAATGTGCCATCCTCCTTCAGCAAACTCCGCGGTACCACGAGGGCGGGTTCGATGTACGCTGAAACAAAGCGCCAGCAAGATCGTACAGCGGTACTACAATGTACGTGCGTCAGAGAAAAATGAGCGAACAACAAGCAGGACAAATCCCACGAGCTGATAGAGTTTCTCACTTTATAGAAGGGCCTCTATTCCTTCTATGATGATCATAATGATGATAGCGTGCTGTTGGGTTTAATTTCAATTTTTCTAGCTGCGAAGCAACGACAGGAAAAGGGTTTCGCTCTCATACATGCTTTGGCGCATGCTTGAGGCAATTTTGCTCTAAAATGCCGTTTTCTCAAGGTATGGTGCAAGGAACGACTCTCGGCGCAGTTTCTCGCATTTGGTGAAGCTGTTGCGCCACTGTAAAGGTAAAAGGACAAGGCGCAAAAATTGTGCAAGTAAAACCGTTAGGGTCATAAAAAAAGAAAAACCTGGGTTGCAACATTCATATGGGGACTGATTACCAGCGAAGCTGTTCAGGCTGAAACATGGGCTGCATTTATTAGGAAATCATATATTTTTTTTTGCACGGCACTACACCACGCCGACACAAGCGCCGTTGCGGTCGCCGCACCTTCCATGTATCTGCCGCAACCGGTGCTGCAGCCGCTCCGGTTCCTCTGACGCGCGTGACGTCATAACGATGCGCTGGTCGCGTGTACTGGCCCCAACGCCGCATTCTTTTGCCCCTATCAATAATCGTCAAACAAGATTTAAAACAAATAAAGCGCACGAAGGCCAACTTGCTGCACTACGGCACTTTCTTAGGGTGTTTCAGCGAACACTTTCAAAAATCTTTTAGTGTTGCCCCTGGCAGATGTCACAATTCTAGTTCATAAGCTGGTCCACTCGAATCGGCGGACAATACTTTCACAAAAAGTTGAGATGCAAAATCGACTAATTACTAAAAATTCACTAATTAATTTTCTAACTATTATATTATGGCTCATATTGCAATTTACAAATTATAGCCTTGGAGTTCGCAAGGCGGATCCACTAGGTACGAATTTCCAAGATGACACCAATTTCGAGATACAAGTTCCCGAACTCTGCTGAGAATATACTGGCGTTCCAGTTAATTCTTTAACAAAACGTTGTTTCATGCACTGAAGCACACAAGTAAATGGAACGCCAATGCACTTCTCCGCAAGGGAGAGAGAGAATTAAACTTTATTGTTAGACCAGGCTTCTTGAGCCAAAGGTGGGTGGCCTCCTCAGTCCAGGTAACCATGGCTCGCAGGCGCTGCCCGAGCCCTGGGGTGCGATTTTGTAGGAATGCCTTTTTTCATGCCAATGACTTTCCGCGCGACGTCATAGATTTCGGAAATTGTGTATACGTAGGCACGACGTTTCTTGGATCGTCCAATCAGAAGCTCCCTTCATTGGCCGGATGTTTCTTACATATTCTCTTCTCTTTTTCCGGGACTGTATAGCAAATTTGTTATGTAAAACGGCACTTAATAATAGCGGACTTCCATGCGGCGTAAAGCAAATTCATTGTGTTACATTACAACGCAAAAGCGGCCGCAGTCCAAAGAAATGCAAACGCAAGTGCTCTATTTTTGAAGCCGTAGCCACATAGTAGTCGGATGTGTATCCAATCCATGCCGTCGAGCGCCCGCAAAATGGCAGCCTTTGTTTACCTGTGAACAGCTGACAGCCCCTAGCGTGTCTGTCTGAACAGCTGACAGCCACTTGCGGGCCCGTAATTGCGGCCCCGCCCCCGTCAGATACTGATTGAGGTAACTATTGCTCATGTAGTGCTTGCATTGTCGTGTGGTTTTCGCTGAATGTCTGACGTGTGATAATTTCTTCTTTAGGAAGGGCCAAGAAGAATTATCCGTAGCCCCCGAGGTCAAACTTTGCAACATAGTGGATCGAGAACTGTCAAGGCATTTTCCATAGGGTACCGCCATGACATAACGATAGCTTCGTCAAAGTTATCGCTCCATCGGTAATACTTCCTGCACTGATACGCTCCGAGAAAGAAGCTGCTACAACATTAAATGTGAGTAGTGACTTCACCTTTATTTACATTAGTGGTATAAAAAGGCAGAAATGAGTCGTAGCGAGCACTTTATCATCATCAGCCTGGTTACGCCCACTGCAGGGCAAAGGTCTCTCCCATATTTCTCCAACAGCCCCGGTCATGTACTAATTGTGGCCATGCCGTCCCTGCAAACTTCTTAATCTCATCCGCCCACCTAACTTTCTGCCGCCCCCTGCTACGCTTCCCTTCCCTTGGAATCCAGTCCGTAACCCTTAATGACCATCGGTTATCTTCCCTCCTCATTACATATCCTGCCCATGCCCATTTCTTTTTCTTGATTTCAACTAAGATGTCATTACCTCACGTTTGTTCTCTCACCCAATCTGCTCTTTTCTTATCCCTTAACGTTACACCTATCATTCTTCTTTCCATAGCTCGTTGCATCGTCCTCAATTTGAGTAGAACCCTTTTCGTAAGCCTCCAGGTTTTTGCCCCGTAGGTGAGTACTGGTTACTGGTAAGTACTGGAGTACTGGTAAGACACAGCTATTATACACTTTTCTCTTGAGAGATAATGGCAACCTGCTGTTCATGATCTGAGAATGCCTGCCAAACGCAGCCCAGCCCATTCTTATTCTTCTGATTATTTCTGTCTCATGATCCGGATCCGCAGTCACTACCTGCCCTAAATAGATGTATTCCCTTACGACTTCCAGTGCCTCGCTGCCTATTGTAAATTGCTGTTCTCTTCCGAGACTGTTAAACATTACTTTAGTTTTCTGCAGATTAATTTTTAGACCCACTCTTATACTTTGCCTCTCCAGGTCAGTGAGCATGCATTGCAGTTGGTCCCCTGCGTTACTAAGCAAGGCAATATCATCAGCGAATCGCAAGTTACTAAGGTATTCTCCATTAACTTTTATCCCCATTTCTTCCCAATCCAGGTCTCTGAATACCTCCTATAAACACGCTGTGAATAGCATTGGAGAGATCGTATCTCCCTGGATGACGCCTTTCTTTATTGGGATTTCGTTGCTTTCTTTATGGATGACTATGGTGGCTGTGGAGCCGCTGTAAATATCTTTCAGTATTTTTACATACGGCTCGTCTACACCCTGATTCCGTAGTGCCTCCATGACTGCTGAGGTTTCGACAGAATCAAATGCTTTCTCGTAATCAATGAAAGCTATATATAAGGGTTGGTTATATTCCGCACATTTCTCTATCACCTGATTGATAGTGTGAATATGATCTATTGTGGAGTAGCCTTTAAGGAATCCTGCCTGGTCTTTTGCTTGGCAGAAGTCTAAGGTGTTCCTGATTCTATTTGCGATTACCTTAGTAAATAGTTTGTAGGCAACGGACAGTAAGCTGATCGGTCTATAATTTTTCAAGTCTTTGGCATCCCCTTTCTTATGAATTATGATTATGTTAGCGTTTTTCCAAGATTCCGGTACGCTCGACGTCATGAGGCATTGCGTATACAGGGTGGCCAGTTTCTCTAGAACAATCTGCCCACCATCCTTCAACAAATCTGCTGTTACCTGATCCTCCCCAGCTGCCTTCCCCCTTTGCATATCTCCCACGGCTTTCTTTACTTCTTCAGGCGTTACCTGTGGGATTTCGAATTCCTCTAGACTATTTTCTCTTCCATTATCGTCGTGGGTGCCACTGGTACTGTATATATCTCTATAGAACTCCGCAGCCACTTGAACTATCTCATCCATATTAGTAATGATATTGCCGGCTTTGTCTCTTAACGCATACATTTGATTCTTGCCAATTCCTAGTTTCTTCTTCACTGTTTTAGGCTTCCTCGGTTCCTGAGAGCATGTTCATTTCAATCCATATTATACTTCCTTATGTCTGCTGTCTTACGCTTGTTGATTAACGTCGATAGTTCTGCCAGTTCTATTCTAGCTGTAGGGTTAGAGGCTTTCATACATTGGCGTTTCTTGATCAGATCTTTCGTCTCCTGCGATTGTTTACTGGTATCCTGCATAACGCAGTTACCACCGACTTCCATTGCACACCTCTTAATGATGCCCACGAGATTGTCATTCATTGCTTCAACACTAAGGTCCTCTTCCTGAGTTAAAGCCGAATACCTGTTCTGTAGCTTGATCTGTAATTCCTCTATTTTCCCTCTTACCGCTAACTCATTGATCGGTTTCTTATGTACCAGTTTCTTCCGTTCCCTTCTCAGGTCTAGGCTAATTCGAGTTCTTGCCATCCTGTGGTCACTGCAGCGCACCTTGCCGAGCACGTCCACATCTTGTATGATGCCAGGGTTAGCGCAGAATATGAAATCTATTTCATTTCTAGTCTCGCCGTTCGGGCTCCTCCACGTCCACTTTCGGCTATCCCGCTTGCGGAAGAAGGTATTCATTATCCTCATATTATTCTGTTCCGCAAACTCTACTAATAACTCTCCCCTGATATTCCTAGTGCCTATGCCATATTCCCCCACTGCCTTGTCTGCAGCCTGCTTCTTGCCTACCTTGGCATTAAAGTCGCCCATTAGTATAGTGTATTTAGTTTTCACTCTACCCATCGCCGATTCCACGTCTTCATAGAATCTTTCGACTTCCTGGTCATCATGACTGGATGTAGGGGCGTAGACCTGTACAATCTTCATTTTGTACCTCTTATTAAGTTTCACAACAAGACCTGCCACCCTATCGTTAATGCTATAGAATTCTTGTATGTTACTAGCTATATTCATATTAATCAGGAATCCGACGCCTAGTTCTCTTCTCTCCGCTAAGCCCCGGTAGCACAGGACGTGCCCGCTTTTTAGCACTGTATATGCCTCTTTCGGCCTCCTAACTTCACTGAGCCCCATTACATCCCATTTACTGCCCTCTAATTCCTCCAATAGCACTGCTAGACTCGCCTCACCAGATAACGTTCTAGCGTTAAACGCTGTCAGGTTCATATTCCAATGGCGGCCTGTTTACCTCTAAATTTCTTACTGTGCAGCGGGCCGGCTGAAATTCCCAAGTTGAGAAACAGAAAATGGCAGCAAAAGGGCCGCGGATGTCGAAAGAGGAGCCGGCTATTCTCGTGCAGTTCATCGAGCAGCACCCATACCTGGCGAGAGCTTCTACAGAGTTCTCGCCACGTATGACTGCTGCTCGAAAATCGAACTGTGGGAGGAGGTGGCGGCGGTGCTTAACGCACAGGGGCCAGCCGTAAAGACCACCAGCTGTTGGCGCAACCATTGGGCCAAGATGGCCCATAAAGCGCAAAAATAAGCGGCCAGGGCCGCGAGCGAGAAGAGGTGAGATTCTAATGATGCTGACAGTAACGTCGTTTCATGTTGTCGTTGTTGTTGCCGTGTTTGCAGGGCTACTAGAGGTGGCAAAGTGGGTGGCGTCGACGGCCGCGTCCTCGACGTCCTTATGAGGACAGGAGGGGCCCTTGTTTCCCCCCCCCCCGATTTCTTCGCCGATAGCGAGGTGCGTACATTTGATTTAAAAAAGTGTTGTTTGTGTGACCTGCTGTGGCCTCACAAATTTTCAGCATTACATTGTAACACAATATTGCAAAATTATTAAGCCTTTTTTTTGTGCAAGTGATTATATAGGTTATGTACTCTGAGCAGCAACTTGTGTACATGATGCGCATTGCACACACTGCTCGCAATGTCTGAACACTACTCTGATTACAGGACGACATAAGTTCAGAGGAAGCTGCAGGGCCCAGCGGTTCCCGCAGACATCCACCAGCGACAACTGCCTTCGTGGTGTCGGGCCCTGCAGCTGTTGCTGGGCCAAGTGGCCTTACACGTAAGGCATTGACCTAGCTTTTGTAGTAGCATTGTTGTTTGCAGTTGCTGTATGATCTTGCTATGAAGTCAAGTACGTCCCTGTGCTGTTATTACCTCTGTGTCCAGCATCCAGCTCTTATTCATGGAGGAGAAATGCAAGACTACAAATGACATGATGTTATAATAAAGATTCCTTGTGCATGTTAGAGGTTACTGCTACCAGCAACTTTCTGTGGCCTCTTTTGCTCTAACTACCTGTTTTGTGTATCATTATTGTAGCTATGCAGCTATATTGACATTTCAAAGTGACTGGTTAGGACAATCAATCTGTGCAGGTCGGATAACAGTGAATGAGCAGTCTTTGCTTTTGCCTTGCATGAAGAGCCACCGGCTACCCCCCAGGTGCTGCGGCCTACTACACAGCTGCCGCGGCTTACCACCCAGGTGCCTCAGCCACCCCCGCAGGTGCCGCAGCCAACATCGCAGGTGCCGCAGCCAACCCCGCAGGTGCCGCAGCCTACCCCGCAGGTGCCACAGCCTACCCCGCAGCTACCGCAGCCAACCCCCCAGGTGCCTCGGCCTACCCCCCAGGTGCCTCGGCCTACCACCCAGGTGCCTCGGCCAACCCCGCAGGTGCCGCAGCCTACCCCTCGAGAGCCACGGGCACCCCGTAGACAGCCCAGGCAGCAGGAACTCGATGGTGCTGTGGTGACGGCTACTGCCGCATACGTTCGCCAGAGCCAGTTGGAGGAAGCCAGAGTTCAAGAGGACACCCGCTTCCGCCAACAACTGCTGGAGCAAAACCGGCAGGTGTGTGTAAGGCCACACATGTATACTTTCTGCGTAGGAAATTGATGAGCATATGACCTCTCTGAAAATTATATTAATCATTGAAGAAGCATAACGTATACGTGTAGTGCTGTGGTGATATCTTGTACACATTCGCGTGATATAACATGTGTAAATATCTACGCAAATATGCGGGCATTCCGACTGTGGCACTGCAATTTTGAGGTGCCTAGTAATTGTCATGTCAATTTAAGCACGACGCCACACTGCAAGTGTTCTACAATTTAATCCTTGTCATCGAATGGTGAAAGTTTCAGGCCTTACTACAATGTCGAAAGCAACCTGTCAATATACACAGCAAAAAAGAAACAAAGTTATGGAAATTCCTTGCCTATGCTCCTTCTTTTCATTTGTAATGTTTATTTTTTGTTTGTTGCATATTTGTTTGTGTCACTACCTACTGAGCTGGAATGTCTCTTTTCTTGCACATCTGTCTCATTATCCCACATTTTGTTGTCATTCAGTAATCTTTCAGGTAGTGATACATTGTATTTTAGCCCTTGTGGTGCAATTTGTGTGTAATATTTATGCAGTTTGTCTTACTGAATATCAAAGTATGGTGCTATGGCTCTTTCAGTTTCAGAACGCCACAACAGCATGTTCCTTTCACATGTAGTGATGTACCTACACATCTCGCTGTGATAAATATTCGGTTGCCGTGCGATTTAAGCACCTGCTCATTTCTGTTTCTGGTGCAGTTTAAGCCAGTTGTTATTACTGTGTACTTGTGCAATGTACAACAGTTTTCTTAAACGATGCATGTCGTTGCCTGTGATATATTATGATGCAACAACAATGTGATCCAATATTTATTCCAACGTGTCTGTGATATGTTGCATAATGTCTTTACTACTGAGTACTCACACTTCTTCAATGTAGAGACTGTCGCATGTGATGTGTACATAAACAAGTGTATGTTGAAGGCTGAAATACAGAAAGGTGCAGTTTTCCTCTAGTGCTTTTATTTACACATCGCAACCACATTTCTAGTGCTAGCTTGCACTGTAAAAATATTACTGTATAACATTGCTGAGTTCTGCTATATACAAGTGAGGTCACTTTGTTGAAATCTATCAACTGCTCGTGCGTCCACACACTTCGCGGGAGCCACAGCGTTTGACATGTCGGATGACCAGTTGGACGGCATTTTCGTCACTCGAAAGGAACTTTGCCGTTGTTCCGAGACAAAATGGTGGAGGACCTAGAAGCTGCGCGTGCAACAGCACGTTCCATGGAGCGGAAGGTGTGACGTGCACTGTACATCTTGGCTTCGGTGAGCTTCTCTGTGCTAGTAGAAAGCCAGGAGACAGGCGCTTATGTCCATCAATGCGTAAGGGGATACAAGTAAGAATCAGGCTACATGCATCTAGATTACGACAGCAGCAACAAGCAAATTGTGGCACACACTTTGAATATGCACTTATTTTTAGCTTGCTTTCAATCTCATATGTCACCACTAATGATACCGTTTTACTTACTATAAATGCAGGCTTTACATAACCATTCACTACAGAACTTTTATGTACCCACCGTGGTTGCTCAGTGGCTATTGTGTTAGGCTGCTGAGCACGAGGGATGGAATCCCGGCCACGGCGGCCGCATTTCGATGGGGGCGAAATGCGAAAACACCCGTGTACTTAGATTTAGGTGCACGTCAAAGAACCCCAGGTGGTCGAAATTTCCGGAGCCCTCCACTACGGCGTGCCTCATAATCAGAAAGTGGTTTTGGCATGTAAAACCCCATAATTTAATTTTTTAAACAAGTTTTACATTTCTCAACAAATCATGAATGCTTTGCATTACGCAGACATCAACTACAACTTAGCACGGGAAATGTATCTGCAATTTCGCAGCATGAATTGCACAGTGCAATTACTTAAAACTGTGTGCATGCACCTAGCGATGCCGACGCTGCTGTTGACGTCGCAGCTGCCCCCACGCACTCCCCAGATAACGCATGTGCTGCGCACGGGTTGTGCCAAGCATGCCAATGACATTGTCGCGAACAGCCCGCCCTCTCAAGTAGTGCATTCTAGAGCCCGGGTTTCGGGGCAGACTGTGTGGCATGGGGTCGCCGTTATTGTCAAGCTCACTACTACTGCCGCTGCTGCTGTCGTCATCACTGTCATCGCCTGATTCGTCGCCTTCAGAAAGGCGAAGGTTGTGCAACACAGCACATGCGGCGACAATGTTGGCTGCACGTTCCGGCTCCTAGAGGAGGGTGCAATATCGCTGAAGACAGCGGAAACGGCTCTTTAAGAGCCCAATGCACCTCTCCACTACGGAACGCATGGCGGCATGTGCTGTGTTGTACTGCCCCTCGGCTGTGTGCACTGGAGGATGGCCAGGAACCGGGGTCAGGAGCCACGGCTCCAAGGGTAGCCACTGTCACCTGCACAAAGATGGAAATAGTACATTGAGTACTCCGCTGACGAGAGGCAAGTTGTCAACTGAGGAAAGCTACAGCATCATTCAACAAAGGTAGACTTCAGGGTTGCAAGTCCCAAATAAAAGCATAAGTTGAGCATGTCCATAACCTACACGAGCTCTTAACCAATTTACAAGCGCACTACTCGGTGCCTGCCACAAACAAGAAATCAACACTTGTTGGTGCTATCAATGACAGTAGTAGCAGTAATGTGTGTTCATGTCTTCTGCTTCTGGCAGTCACTGGGTGCAGTAAGCACTAATACGTGTTGCTTTCGTCAGCTCCTCGCCGACACATAATGTGCTTGTAACTTAACACTTCGAACATTGCCAATGGTGGCAGTCAATGTCTCAATTTTCCTTTTTTTTACTCCGGACTTACTCAAGTTCTTGTGGTTTGGTTAAAAGTTTGGGTTGGAGCGGACACGGCGTTCTGCGCTGCTGAAGCATGACTGCGCCAAAAAATGTTTTTTTCTCACCGAGGAGGTATTCGCCGGCATTCACGATGCGCCCCGCTTGGAACCGCCGGCGCAACGATGTCGTCCACCAGACGAAAGCGTCGTGGTCCGACCCCGGTCGCAGAGGGTCAAAGGCCAAGATTTTCATGTCCGCGTCGCAGATCTGAGGTAAAACGTAAACCAGAGGAAGTGCCCGTTGGCGAGAGCAACGTAACTTTCAAAAAGGATCGCAGAAAACGTGAGTTTTACTTACTAACATGCAGTTGAGGGCGTAGTATCCCTTGCGGCGCATGAACACAGCCTTGCGCTCACCTTTGGGTGCGATAATGGCTATGAGGCTGCCGTCTACGCTTCCGATGACGCCGGGGATAACGCCGCGGCGAAGGAAACCCTCCTTCACGGCTGCCTTTTCCTCGGCTATCTTCGGAAAATGGACCCACTTGTTGCGGGCCCCTGCGTTCACGACAGCCTCTGCCACACGTCGCACGCACTCGCTCACCGTCGACTGCGACACACGGATCGTCTCCTCGCTCCCGACGGACGCTTGCAAGCTCCCGGTACCAAAGAAGCGCAGCGCACACAGCACTTTCCGCTCCACCGACAGTCCCGTCGCTCGCTCAGCTTCTAGTTCCCCCGCCAGTTCCTCGCACAACAACCGCACCGTTCCCTTCGAGAGGCGAAAACGCCGTCGAAAATGGTCATCCGGCATGTCAAACGCGTCGTCTGGCTCTCCCTGTTCACGTCGGCGACGGCGAAGAGCCAGGGCCATAGCGATCAGAGGGGCGGCCATTTTTTATGCCTTCGGAAACGACCCTGCCTCTGGCCGTGCCAAAAATCCGTGCCTTTTGCTCCGCATAATCAGTGCGTCAACGTCACGATGACGATTACACTTTTTGCGGGTTCCTGACGTCGCGTGATTGACAGACAAAATGGGCGCGGCACGGTCATTTTCGACCAATGGCTGCGCAGTGATGTCGGCAAAAGGCATAGAAAAAGTAATACAAGTCCTACAAAATCGCACCCCTGTTCACCAACCTTATGGCTGTCATGGTCTTGCATCACCATCAGAGCCTCCCACTGGTCTTCCGATTCTTCATCCATATCCGCTTCTTCCTGCATGTTATCTCCTGGTGGTGATGATGACGGTGGTACTTCGCGGTTATTTCTGCACTCCAGCATGATATGGCGCAAGGTGTTGAGCGTGTCTGGCGGGCAGAACTTGCAGTTTCGCCCGTAGGTGCCCGGATACATGGCGTGCAGCAGTGTTCCATGCGGGTAGGTTCCAGCCTGGAGTCTTCTCCAGGTTACCGCTTGCTCCCTACTCATCGTCTTATGCGCGGGCGGGTAGCGACGCCTCTGCTTCCTGTAGTGTGCCAGGATGTCCGAGTACTTGTTGGATATCCGTTCATCATCCTCGTCGCAGTCGTTGGTCCATGTTCTCTGCGTGTCGGAGACGGCTCGGCGTGCATAATCTCGAGCCGCGGCGTGCGCCGCCTGGTTCCCCGCGCGAGACTCGTGTCCCGGCGTCCAGAGGATTTGTGCTGTTTCAATCTCGGTCTTGGTCAAGACCTGAAGTGCTGCCTTTCCGATCCTTCCGCTCACATACCTCCTGCATGCTTCTCGCGAGTCCGTCACCACGGTAACCAGGGTCTTCTTGCACGTTGCGATGGAAAGGTCTATGCCCAGCTTCTCCGCTGTGCTCGAGTCCTTGGCACGTATGGATGTGGCTGTAAGTTGTTCGCCCTTCTCGTCAACCACGCTGATTGCAAATCGGTCATTTGTTCTGTACGCAGCTGCGTCCGTGTATCTCACATTTTCTTCTTTACTGTTTGGGCATTCCAGTATGTGCTTGAGCGCCTGCCTTCTCGCCTGTCTCCTTTCCTTGTCGTACTCGGTATGCATGTTTCTGGGAATGGTACTTATGTGTAGCTTGTCCCTGATCTCAAGTGGGATACGCTGAGGTAGGTGCCTCTCATCCTCGACTTGGTGGCCCAGATCTTGGAGCACGGCTATTCCCGTTTTTGTTAGCTTTAGTCTCACCAGTTGGCTGACGTTGGGCGCTTCCATGAGTTCTTCCCACGTGTTGTGAACTCCCATTTTGAGTAATTTCACTGTGGATGTGGAAGGGGACAGACCCAACGCAATTTTGTAGGATTTTCTGATGAGGGCGTTTACTTTGTCTCGTTGACTGTTCTTCATGTCAACGTATGGGGTCCCGTAGGTGACGATGCTCGTGAGCAGCGCTTGTATTATTCTCGTGTAGTCTTCCTCCTTGAGTCCGTGCCTTTTGCTCGTCACTCTTTTTATAAGGTGGGTTATTTGATGCATTGTTCTCTGAATTTTTTCCAACTCTGCTGCCCCGGTCCCGTCCTTTTGAATCAGGAGTCCGAGGATGTGGAGCCACGTTACCTGCGGAATCATGATGCCTCCCACCTTAACTTCCGGTCTGGTATATGCTGCGGTTGTCGGCCTCTTGTGCGCTTTCTTAGTACCAAGAGCTCTGACTTTTATGGTGCGCACGTCAGTCCACATGCTTCCAGGTACCTCTCCGTTGTGTCAACAGCTTCTTGCTGAGCGTCTTACTGTTTACCTGTCGACCCTCCCGTAGTCCATATGGTGAGGTCGTCAGTATATATTGCGTGACCAATTCCCTTTATTTCCTTCAGTTGTTTGGGTAGCGAGCTCATCGCTAGATTGAATAGCATCGGCGAAATGACTGAGCCTTGTGGCGTTCCCTTTCGCGGTATATCGAATTTATCAGAGCGTAAGTTGCCTATCCCCACGGTGGCTGTCCGTTCTTTCAGAAAACCTTTGATGTAATTGCATATATTTTTACCGCAGTTATATACGTTGAGGTGTTGCAGTATGGCTTCCTGAGATACGCTGTCGAAAGCCCCTTTCACGTCAAGTGCGAGGATGGCTCTTTCGCTCTGCGTGTCCAGTTTGTCGATGACTTTTTCTTTGATCTGCAGTAACACATCTTGAGTGGACAGGTGAGCTCTAAATCCGAACATGGTGTTTGGAACGTGTCCGTTGCCTTCGAGATGTTCGATCATGCGGTAGTGCACCATGTGCTCATAGAGTTTTCCAGCACACGACGTGAGGGATATAGGCCGAAGGTTCTGCACGCCGATGGGCTTGTTGGGTTTAGGTATCATGGTTAGCTCGGCATGTTTCCATTCCGGTGGTACTTTACCGTGCTCCCAGCACTCGTTGATGTATTTTAAGAGTGCGTCTACAGAGGGTCCGCCAAGGTTCCGGAGTGTCTTGTTATTTATTCTGTCGTACCCCGGCACCGTGCTTCGGGTGAGCTTGCTCAAGCCCCTGTCGAATTCTGCTTCTGTGAAGGGCCGATCCAGTTCTATATTTGGGTTGCCTCGATACTCGTTAAAGTGCGAATCTGCAGTTATGCTCTGCTCTGTACCGAGGAACTTCTCCTTCCCTTCTTTGATGATGTCTTCCTCTTTCACTGGGTGGTTGTGTATATGTCTCTGCGCTTTCTGTTTTGCGGCGTTCTTGGTCTCCTTCTTTGATAGGAGTGTCTTGAGTACCGACCATGTGCGCTTGCTACTTAAGGTCCCTCGAAGCTTGTTACATGTTTCGCGCCAGTTCTGTTTTTCAAGTTGCTCAGAGTACTCTTGCGTTTCCTTGATCAGCTTAGAGATTCGAATTTTGAGTTTCCGGTTGCATTTGTTACGCTGCCAACGTTTTGCGAGTCCCCTCCGCGCTTCCCACAGGTGGAGTAAGTGGAGGTCGACCACGGGCGTGACTTGCGACAGCTGGATTGTCTTCGTATGCTTCTCGGCTCTTTCCACGACTCCTCTGATGCATATTTCTATGTCGTCTATCGTCGCATTAATGGCGCTCTCGTCTTTGCGAAAGGCCTGCCAGTCCGTGATCTTGGCTTTTCCAATCTTCATCGTCGCTTTTTAGGGCGGGATGATCGTTTGCACTATATAATGGTCGCTACCCAGATTCTCGACCATGCAGCTCCACTCATACTGTTTGAGTCCGTGTACGAATGTGAGGTCGGGGCTGGTGTTTCTAGATACACTGTTGCCGATGCGCGTGGCTGCGTGCGGGTCGTTGAGTAGCGTGAGGAGGTGTTGTTGGGCTACGAAGTGTACATCTTCTCTTTTTTCTTTGAGGTCGCATATCCCTAGGCCACATGGGGAGCATTAAATTCACCAATAACTATCAGTCCGTTACCCTTGCTCAACTTCTTCACTTCTCGCATTAGCTTGTCTAGATCCTTTAGGTGGTCCTTTGGCGGGCTGTACACGTTCAACACAAAGAGGCTTTGCTGCTGTTTTTCCTCGCGTACGATTTCGACGAGGGTGTGTTCGATGCGGTGTTGCATGTCATGTCGCTGAGCGTTGATGGCCTTCTTGGTCAGGATTGCTGTCCTCGTCTTACCGTCGGTGACGTGAGTGAGGTAATCGCTGACCTTGAAGTCTTTAGCTTCGGTTTCTTGTAAGGCTATAATGTCCGGGTTAAACTGCGTGCAGAAATGTACAATGTTGCTTCTCCTACTTCGGATGGAATGACAGTTCCTTTGCCAAATTTTGAGCCCTGGGTGTTGCTTGCAGTCATCTTTCTCTTTAGTTAGCCTCGCCATCTTGTTCGCTTAGGGTCTCCATGATCTTGGCTTCTCTGGCAGGGTACTTAGGCTTCTTGCGAGTAATATCTCTTTCTTCTAGCATGTAGATGCGTTGACTGAAACTTTTCCCGATTGAGTTATCATGTTCTGTAGGACCGAAATCTGGTTGTCCATTTCGCTCTTGAGAGATGGGAACCCAGTCTGTATCATCTGGGTTACCGTGTTTTGCATAACCTGTGTTACCATGGACATTGTGGTTTCCATCATGGCGGTCACGCTGGCGTTGATGCGGTCTTCAAGTGACTTGAGGTCGTTCTGGGTTATCACCTCTTGGTTCGACAGTGTTGCTGGCTTTGGTTGTGTTGCTGAGGATGGTGGTGGTGGGGATGAAGTTCGCGGTAGTGGTGTTTGCGATTGCTGGCCCTTTTCTCTCCGTAGTTGTTCTATTTCTCGCATGAGGTATTCAAGCTGTTTTTCAGTGCCAGCGTCCTTCTCTTGTGTCTTCTTCTTTCGCTGTTCTAGCTCTCGCTTCAATTCAACGTTCTGTCTTCGCAGAATCATTATCGTGACCTCCTACCTCGAGTGTATTGTGGTTTGAACGCCATTATGTTCCCTCGACGTATGATTGTGCCCTGTGATGACGTTGGCCCAGCTTACCTTGCGCTGGGTGTTGTTGTGTTCCACGCCCGTTGCCGGTATCCGGGGGTTGCTCTGTTCTCTTTCCCTCGATCTCGATCCCGACTTGAATCTCGATCTTTTTGTCTGTTCGGTCTCATTCGGTGACTGTGGCGATGGTGACATGGTCATCATGTGCTCGTTGTCGTTGGTAGTTACTACGCTGGCCTGGTACCAGAATCATCTGTCTCAATCTTGACCGCTCCCTGACTCTCAACGGTGGCGGAGCCGGTTTCAGCTTCCTTCGACAGTCTAGTCGCCGTTTCATGGGGCATCCCGCAAAGCTTACATTTCGGCTCGCATTGGTGGTTGTATGGATCAGCGTTGTCTTCTTCGCAGTTGTCACATAGTTCGTCGTTTGGATTAGGACAGACATCTTGTCTGTGTCCTATCTCCCCGCAAGATCTGCAGTACTGCACTGACTTTCTGTAGGGTCTGCAGCGGGTGAGCGTACATCCAACTTTAACGTAAAACGGCACATAGGGGCCCTCGAAGGTGATCACTGCCGATGTCGATCTTCCCAGCATTCTAGCATAGAGGATGTTGCAATTGTGGGTCGTTGCTAGTGGATCTACTAGCTGCTCGTCGGTGGTGCCTTCCTCTATTCCCTGAACAACGCCACGTACAGTGCCCGGAATTGGTTTGAGTTACAGTGTGACTTCGTATGTTGCGTGTCCTATTTCGATGCTTGTTATTTCCGCTAGTTTAAGTGCGCAGTCCTCTTCTTCGGTACTTGCCAGAATTAAGTTTTGTTGCCACTGTGTGTGTATGATCACTTTGGCGTAGAGCTCCTGTAGTGTGACTCCCCATGCTTGGGCTATTCCTCTTGCTATCACTCCGCTTTTCCAGTTTGATACTTTCACACCGGCTTTAGGTCTGTACACGATCTTGTAATGGTTTTCTGGTAGCGGTTGAGTTGTTGGCCAGCGAGGACGTGGCTTGCTTTCGCTGGTTTGGCCCCATGACTTTTGAGGAGCTTGTTGGCGTTTTCCATCATTCGTGTTCTGCCCCTAGCTGTGTTCGTATGAGAACTCCTTCTGCGTATTCGACGTTGCAATGGATTATTTCTTCTTCTGATGTCGCGCTTGTAGCATCACCCACGGTCCTGTATTGCATAGTGTTTTTCCGCTGTTTCTGTCGAACGCCGGCTCCATGTCGTTCATCTTCCATAACTTATGGAAGTTGACCATTCCGGTCAACTTCAATAACGCTTCGTTGCGGCTACATTTTAAGAGAGAAAAAACATTAAAAAGCCGTTGTCGGGCGGCCCGGCTTGCACGTGGATCTCGAGGTATGATGCGCGTGGCCCCGGGCAGCGGAATCGGCAATCGTGGCTAGGCTTAGCTGGGCACGGCCGTCGCCTTGCAAGTTTCAGGAATAGTACTTGCGTGAAGAATAAACTCACGTCGGTGTGTGTGGTCTGTCTGAATGGGGTTTCTTGAGATGAGTCGAATGCTGCGGACAGTCAGGCGTTGCGCGGGGTTGATCCGCAGTAATTGCAAGCTGAATCGGGAGAACATGTATAGCAAGTCTGCTCGGTTGGCCCTCTTCTTCTTCTCTTCTTCTTCTTCTCCGCAAAGTTCGGGAATTAATAGCTCGAAACTGGTGCCGTCCTGAGAATTTGTTCCAAGTGGATCCTCCTTGCGAAGTCCCCTGATAGAATTTGTAAATTACAATATCACTCACGACAATTAGCTTAAAAGTTAATTAGTGAATTCTAGTTATTTATTCAATTTTGCGTATCAATTTTTTTTCAAGTAGTGTCCGCCTTTTTGAGTAGACCGGTTCAAAAACTATAATTGAGGTATGTGCCACAGGCAACCCTAAAAAAATTTTAAACTGTTCGCTGAAACACTTTGTATAGTATTTCCCTTGCAACGCTGAATTTATGTGGTTTTATCTGGACCCAAGATATAAAATCAAAGCCTCTTTCTTAAAGAAAGATGGTTAAACGGAAAACTTTCTTCCAATGGAAACTGAATCAAAGTCCAAAGCAAACGACCACGCAACAAACCCAAGAAATGCTGAGCCACACGATCCTCTGCATTGTAATTTAATTGCTTGTTTAGGATTGTATTTTTTAACGTTCAAGTTTAATGAAGACACATTTCGTTAAGTTCCATAGCCTTTAGTGTCGAAGATGTAGCCGTTGATTACACGCAGGCACTCACACTTTCACGGACGAACTTGCACCTGGACTGTATTGCCTTGTGATCGCTGTGGTAGACGATCAAAGGTTCTGCCCTCGTAACGTGACACAGCCTGCTTGCAAACGCAAGGTCAATGAAGAACGCTCTTCCGTCCTGCGTCTCTGTAGCACCCTCAGTTTTAATGAGTAGCGATTTAGCATGAAAATCTCGATCCATTTGACGTGCTGTTTCGCCACATCGATGTGAAAGTTACCGGACACGAGGATCGGCATACTATGTCGCATTAGCTCTTCATCGTTTCTGCAAAGAACATTTCCCCGTCACAACGAGATGTGTTGGGCTGATGTACACGCTGACGATCACAAGACCAGTAGGACTCTCGACTTCACAAGCGTCTCCAGCATTGCTTCTGCATGCCGTTGTCAATACACGGGATCGACCTCATGGGCCCGATCGCGCTCGCGCTTACGTTCGCGTACGGCAGCTTCTTCTGCCGTGCACTGCACCAGCGGCCTGCCCATGGTGGTGGCCGGAAACGCATTGCGTGACGCGTGCGATGCAATGCAGATGTGTACAGTGCGTCTGGGTAATGTGGCGTTCGACCATCTTTTCTTTAAAAAGGAGCTTCGTTTTATTCCAGATCCTAAGATGCACCCATGTTCAGGCACACTTGCTGTCTCCGATAAGCAGGGAAGCTGAGATAATACCGACAGCGGTGGAGTCCCGCCTAGCAGATGCAACCTGTGCTTCCAGTGAACTTTGTCTGCGTGCGCTACTTTTGCTGAGCTCATCGAGTCACGCCGTTATCAGGCACTGACCGTCCGGCCTGTCGACGGTGGTGTGGTGCTGCGAATGTAAACTTTAGTCTTCTGCACAAATGCGTTCTACGCAATTGCACGCCGTCATGCAAAGCTTAAAAACGTGCCCCTAGAGCAGTTGTAATCACATTCACAATGTACATGCCAGATAATTATCAAAAAGCTTTGCTAGCATATGAAAATATAACATAGAAAGAAAGAATATTAAAACCGTGGGAAAAGGCAGTACTAATACAAATTTCTAAGCCAGAAAAACAATCAAATTAGATGTACAATTTCAGGCTTGTATCATTAACCTCCAGTTTAGAAAAATAATGCTGAAGATGGTTCTTTAACGTCAAGGGTGGCACCTGGGTGGTTTGAGTGTTTACCCAAGACAATAATAGGCTTGAGAAAAAAGTACTGAGGACGCTGTGCGCCGTATACAAAAAAACATTTGTTCGATTTACCAAGCACAGCTCAGCTAAGAACAATCGCAGGGTTCCATATGCAATGAGGTTTCGATAGTGTCATCCACCGTGTAATTCGAGAGAACCTGACGACAACTAAACTGGAGCCTAGAGTTTACAACTATTTGAAATACTTTCGATGTGAAAGGACGGTTACAGTGAAAATTGATTAATAAATGTCACCTACTCATCCAATCACTCGCAGAACGGAAGAAATCTATGGTCTATTCTCTCACGAACATTATTCAGCGTCGCGATGAAGAAGCAACTGCATTACTAGAAGAAATACCAGATCTCGTATATAGCCAGTACGCTGATAACATAACTATTTGATGCAGTCAAGCACCACAAAGATGGCCAGGACAAATTCAAATTGGAGAACATACCCTGCGTGAATACGCCGGACTAGCTCTAGAATGTTCCCTTCAGCGGTCAGCATATATTGTCATTAGCGAAGACAATCAAACTAGCCGAAGAATATAAGAATTTAATCAAACTTCGTCTAAAAGAAGCACCTTTAGTCCGTGAGACTACCATGAGAATTCTCGCTTTCTTTTGGCAGGACAATGATAACACAAAGACATTGGTGCAGAAGTTGACCAAACGACTTGCATAGATCCTTGCAATGATGCATGGAGTACTGATGTGAACAGCAAGACAGAGGATTGAAAGAGCGCGAGCTAGTTAAGGTCATTAACACCCCGATCTTTTCCAGAATAAGGTATTATCTGTCATTGTCATAATCATCAGCAGGAGTAGCCTATTTGTGTCCACTGCAAGACGAAGGCCTTTTCCTGCGATCTTCGAATTGCCCCTGTGCTGCGCCAACCGATTCTAACTTGCGCCTGAAAATTGATTGCTTTCATCACCCCCACCAACATTTTGTCGTTCCCAACTGCACTTCCCTTCTCTTGGCACTCATTCTTTTATCATGATGGTCAATCTGTTACCAACCATACGCTAACCTAGCGAACACACAACGCAAAATGATAGATATCATAATTAGGAACTCACAGGGCAAGTCCAGCACACTTTCTAAGTTCGCCCTGAACAATAAAATAAAGCAACTGGCCGCTTAAACTCACTAAAAAAGAGAATAGACATCGACCTTCAGGCGCAAATACAATGACTTCAATATTCTCATGAGGTCCGGCTGATACTGAACAGACTGGAAAATCAAATTGCTCACTTACCCTCAATTCCGACGGAATTACTCCCTTGGGACGATTTGGGTAAGTTAAAAGTGCACTTTATTACAAAAAATATGGATCCGCAAAAAAAATCATAAACGGTGGTCAAAAAGAATAAATATCATGCCGTAAACAGGCGAGAAAAACGCATGCTATACAGATACCACTCATGAAACCAAAAAGAGCAAAGCAGCCCTTGCGGGGCGCGACTGGAGGCTTGTGAAAAGTAACTTGAGCCCCAACGCCTCAAGACCAGGAACTGCTGGAGATTATGCTTGCCAATATGGACAGAAGATGTACATATGACATGATCCAAACCCGAAACGAAAGCCAAAGCGCTTGCAGAGATATTCAAAATGACGATCTGCCTTTAGACGTATCGTCGAATATCCACATGTAAATGCATGCTCACCTCCTTCTATACGTACACGTGCAATAGCGTACAGGCCATCAATGAATGCGAGGAAAGTTAACAGAAATCCAGCGCTCCCGTCCAGAATATACAGGAATGCTTATCATTTGGTTTGTCCAAGACACAACCCCAGAAATGATCGGAAGATGCAGCAGAACAAAAGCCTACATAATTTGAATTCGCGCTGGGAAGCATCACCACTTTTAACACACCATCCTAGATACGTTCGAGAAAGGAAGCCTCAATGACGCAAAAAGCAGAAACACACACATTACTCACACCACTCTATACGCATTATATTAAAAGGGGCATAGGCTCACTCACTCGGAAACACCGCATGGTGTATCCATCAAACACCTTGTGCGATTTCCTTGTGAATTGTACGATTTCCTTGTCGTCCAAGGAAGCGTCCAAGCTACACCCATCACGCCATCCTTTCTAGATTTTTCATCGGCTGATGATGAATCCGTCTTGGATTGCTTACACCTTTCCCTCAATGAATTCAAACGCGATGATGACGTCATACTTCTCTGGGACAAGTTTAACTCTGTTGTTAAGTATTGTATTGATAACTTCGTGCCGACGCGTAGAAAGAAAACTAAACGTCATAATCCATGGATCACTCGTGAAATTATTCATCTCATACGTAGAATAAAGCGCATACGCAAGTACAAGATAGCTCAGACTACCGAATTCCGCTCTATAAGGGATGCTCTACTCATCAAACTTCGCAACGCCCATGACAAATTTTATGATCAGACTATGATTACGTTCCTAAAAAGCTCCCCAGACAAGCTTTCGCGTTTCCTGTCCGACTCTAATCGTTGTGTTCAGCAGCTGAGAATGAACAACAACGTAAGTTCTAATCTTAATTATATCGCCAATGACTTAAATGACACATTTTATAAAGCATTCACTCGACCTTCAGTTCTCAGCGCCCACGATAAACAATACACGCTATCTAACTCTCAATCAATTCCTGACATTTCAATTAGTCGTGAAGGAATTCTTACTATGTTGCTCTATATTGACGTAAAAAAATCGCCTTGGGCCGATGATTTGCCTAAGAACTCTACTCCGCTACTCTGAACTAACTCCTGAATTCCTATGCATTATTTTAATGCATCTCTTAAACAGCGGTCAGTACCGGAAGACTGGCTCACGGCCGAAGTAATACCAGAGTTTAAATCAAGTGATAAACTTATTCCTAACAATTACAGACCTATTTCCCTCATAAGCATATGTTGTAAGCTTTCGGAGCATATTATCGCTAATCCCATATCTAACCACATGGAAGCGAATAGATGTTCGTTGATATTCAGCATAGAAGAGGAAGAAGAAGGCGCCGAGTACCACGGTCGTGCCCACATCGGCTCCTGCTTTCTTCGATATTTTCTGCGAGAAATTCATCTCAATCTCGAGGATTTCTGCTCCAACAGATACATAAGGAAAAGAGGAACCCACGGATACGAACTTTTCTACGGTGGATGGCCTTTTCCTCGGTTTTTCGAGCTGCTTCTCTTCCGTGACGCCGCGCTCCCCTCAGACTGACGGCAAGGCATAATCAGCCTTCGCCGGGCAGGGTGAGTCCCGCCTCGTCGTGACAGAGGGAATGGTTGTTGTAATGGAAGGAGACGATTTTCCGCCGGAAGAATTTGGTGCGGAGCGCGGCTCGCACTCTGTCGCTCTCAAGAAAAACGCCCTGCTCGTCTCTCGTCGCGACAGCGCCCGTGAAGCGGCAAGCAGCAAGAGCCACCGCGAGCGTCTCAATGGCAGCAGGAAGCCTACTAGCCTAAAGCACAAGATCATCAAGTCGTCACGAATGCGTCAGCTCCCGAAGGAATACTGGAAGATTATCGCCCGCCCCAGGAATGGTCTGGATTTTCAGCTAACGGGTTCTGGTCGGCTTGGTCGGGCCGTCGCCGCCGCGGCAGGACTCACGTTAGCAAGCTAACCACGCAAGCTATCCACGCAAGCTAGCCACGACATCGTCTGCCCCAACGCAACACAGAATATTATCGTCCTCAGCACCGCGACTCGCGATAACGCAGATGCTTATCTAAATATGAATTGCATCACCCTGGGAATCAAACAGTACGAACTCAGCACTTACGAAGCCGCGCCGCACGCCCCGTGCAAGGATATCATACAGCAAATTGGTGTGCCGGAGAGCCAGGCCGACCTCGACAGAAGCATTCTCAACGAGAGAAATCACTTAGCGCTTTGAGCCAAGCGAATCAATAAGAGCGAAACGGTAGTCATCGTTTTCGACGGCTACAAGTTCCCGAACTTCGTTTTCTACAGTTCGGCGCTAGTCAAGTGCTCCTTGTACCTGGGGCAGCACGACTGCTGCTATGTCGGCGGTAGACTAGGCCACAGAGCCGACGTCTGCCCAACGCCGGAGGACAAGCTATGCAGGAAATGTGGGGCCAAGAACCCCGACGACAACCACACCTGCTCGCCTACTTGCGGCCTCTGCGGGGGCGCGTACGCCACAGCAGGCAAGATTTGCAAGCAAAGATTTCAACTCCCGTACATGGTTCGACGGAGCAGAAGGAGAATAAATGCAGAATCCAGGAATAGAGACCCGTCACCAGAACAGACAAGCGCCGACAGCGAACCGGCTAGACGTTCGAGCAGGCGCTCCCGCTTGAGAAGCCGCTCGAAGTCCAGGCGCTGTTGCCCGTCCAGGTCCAGCAGCCGTTCCAGGTCCAGGCACCGGGGCCCACAGAACAGGGTCCAGTTTGAGGAGCCAGCCGGTCCTGCGAAACAAGGCGCCACCTGGGCAGACAGGGTGCGGAGTGGAGGGAGAACTGCCTGCCAAAAAGGTAACTGGGGGTGCAGTGCCAGAGCATGGTTTGTCTGAAATAGCTCAGCTTAGGAAAGAAAATGCCCAGATGCTCAGCATAATTGACTTAATGCGAGCCGAAATAGCAGAGCTCTGAAAGGCTAATCAACCTCACCACGTTCCAGTCCCTAGTTCAGCCCCCTCAGGGACCCCCTCGGGGAGCCCCTCTCCGCAACTCCCTCGGGGACCTCAAGCCGTTCCAGTCCCTTGTTCATCCCCCTCGGGGAGCCCCTCTCCCCAAACCGCAGACGTTCACATGGTCGTGAATGCGAGGCACTCGATCAACCCAGCCAAAAAAAGGCCGTTCCCATCATGCCCGAAAATGTACCAGCTAAAGCCAAGTCCGAAGTAAGAGAAATGTTGAATTTCATCTGCTTTGACATCAAGAAGATTAACGAACGACTATCTGCAGTTGATCAGCGACTTTTGGTCGTGGATCAGAAGTTGGACGCGCAAAATGTCAAAATTCAATGCTTAGAAAACAGAATGCCAGAGATAGAGTCCAAGGTGCAGGAAATCGACATCGGGACGTCGACCCACGTACGTCCTGTTTACCTCCCGAATGGCGCGTCGGTACCTGCGCCGCCACCACTGCACATTTCCGGACTGATTAATAGAACCATCTCCCTCGAGACCCTAGGAGCGACGCCGGAAAGCGCTCTATACAGCAAGGATGGCGCCATACACCCAAATCAGGATTTGGCAGTGGAACTGCAGGGGACTCCACCATAAAAGGTACACCCTGCAACAGTTTGTTTGCACTCACAAAGAAAAGCCACATGCTATATTATTGCAAGAAACGATGACGGATCAGGTTTCACTCCAGGGATACAAAGTTCTTGCTCTGCGTGGAGACGGCAGAGGAATCTGCACATTAGTCAGCAGCAAGTTCACTTTCGTCGCACACGATCTAGGGGTCCGGCGTAGCAAGACGGAGACCTCCCTAGTAGAAGTCATTCCAAGTCAATCCAACATCTCCAGCATGTTTAGACTTAACGTATATAGCAGCCCGAGCGATCACAGACGTTTCAAAACCATCATCACTAGGGCAACGAAACTCGCCGGAAACTCTCCACTGGTTGTGGCCGGCGATTTCAACGCCCCCTTTCACTTGTGGAACTATACGCATGACACGCTCAAGGGTAGAAGCCTGTGGCAGGAGGCGCGAGATGCGGGACTTTCTCTATTGACGGGCCCAGCGTTTCCCACCAGACGGGGCACCTCCTCGACCAGGGACTCTGTCCTGGATCTCGCCTTTGTTAAAAACGCTGGCTCGGCCATGTGGTCGAATCTGCTCATAGACTTCGGTAGCGATCACGATATCACGGTCATCAGCTTACAAGTGGAGCAGAAAAACAGAAGGCCTTCTCGGTCCCTGACTGGGACAAATTCCGTGAGGTTCCCAAGGCCCGCGCCGCCCGTGGAGAAAAGCCACAGAGTCTCGTCCAGTGGTGCACACTAATTCTGCAAGAGGTCTGCTCCACCACCAAAACCACAGAGACGGATCTACAGACAGACAAAATGAATAGCAGGCTAGCACACCTTCCCGAGGCTAAGCAATCACTTCTCGATAGGTGGAAAAGCCAACGCTTGAATCGCAAGCTCAGAAAAAAGAAAGCCGAGATCAACGAGCAGATTGACGAGCACTGCCAAGCCCTGTCTTGGCAGCAATGGGACGAAACTTGCAATTCAATCGACGGGCAGATGCGCGCGGGAGGCAAGTGAAATCTTCTCAAACACTTGCTCGACGACTCCGGCACCAAGTCAAACCAGAGAAGTGTCCTCGCTAAAGCGCTCCGCGAAGCCAAGAAGTCGTCTCCGGAAAGGGACGTGCTGGAGACGTTGGCTAAGAAGCACCTGCCGCTCAAAACTGTGGCCGTTGAGGCGGCATGCCCAGTATATAAAGGGAAGCTGAACTCCGCGCTGGACGAGCCTTTCAAAATCAGTGAAATCCGCCGTGCCCTACAGGACCTCAATGGCAGGTCAGCACCCGGCCCGAATAACATTAACAACAAAGCTCTCAGAAACCTAGAGGACGCATCGATCGAGTTTCTCACAGATGAGATAAACCGGATTTGGGAGGAGGGAATTGTACCGGAAGAATGGAAGTTCGTGAAGGTCATACTAATACAAAAGCCCGGTAAACCGCCGAGCGTGGACTACCTCCGCCCCATCTCACTGACGTCATGTGTAGGGAAGGAGGCCCAGCACGCCATCCATAACAAAATTGGCGAGTATATCGAGACCAATGATCTTTTCCTTCACAACATGATAGGTTTCAGGCCAGGCTTCTCCACCCAGGACGCCATGAAGCTTATAAAGGTTCAAATCCTGGAACCCTGCACTTGGGACACGAGAGCCATCCTCCATCCTTGGTTCGGACCGCGAGAAGGCCTTTGATAACATCCATCACGAGTTCATTCTCGACGCCATCTCCAAGCTCGACCTGGGCTCGTCCTTCCATGCCTTCGTCAGGTCTTTCTTGAGCAAACAATGCGCCATCCTCATGGCTGGAGATATGGAATCGGGGAAAATAGAGCTGAGCAGAAGAGGCACCTCGAGGGGTCAGTCATCTCACTGCTTCTCTTCAACATCGCAATGGTCGACCTCTCAACTTACCTAGGTAAGGCCCAGGGCATCGGTCACACGATCTACGCGGACGACATAACTGTCTGGTGTGCGGGTGGCAGTGACGGACAAGTCGAAGCCGCTCTCCAGGAAGCTGTCGACACTACAGAGCGCTTTCTAGCCGACACGGGACTCCGGTGCTCCCCAGAGAAATCGGAGCTCCTTCTCTACAGCCCAACTAGAAAGGGCCGCAAGCCACGTAACTGGAAACCCCCTTACTGAAATTGGCATTAATCTCTACACCAAGTGCGGAGATCCCATTCCCAAAGTCGCGTACTTTCGAATTTCGGGAATGACACTTGAAGGGGCGGGCACGAATATCATCACCATTCACAAACTAGCAAAGAAGACTGATAGCGCCATCGGTCTAATCTGGCGGGTAGCTAACAGAAGGAGAGGCCTGAGCGAAGAGAATCTGATAACGCTTGTCCATGGTTTCTTGTTATGCCATTTTACATGCGTAGCGGCCATGGGAGGGGGATCAAGAGCGCGCTCGGACTACCAAACTACACACGCACCGACCGACTCCTGCAGTTGGGTCTTTATAATACCCTGGAAGAAATTACAGAAGCACAAGAAAGGGCACAGATTCTCAGGCTCTCCGGCACCAGGTCGGGCAGACGCCTCCTAACTGAGATGGGCATCCCCTCGGCCACTGCCGAAGACGCCTACCAGGGCCTTCCGAAAGAGCAGAAAGATAACACCATCATATCGCCCGCCAAGCGCAGTATGCATCCCCAGCGCAACGTAGAAAAAATTGGAGGACGCTTAAGCTTCGCCTTCAAGAGTGGAACGCGACAGCGTTCCCGTCGACCCGCCAAGGGGTGTAAGACAATGGGCTACGGCGCAGCGACTACGCGCCCCGCGTGGGACGCGGTGAGCGTCGAGCAACGCAGCGTTCGGCGGGACAACGAAATGTGCGCCTGAGCAAGCGACGCACGCCTGAGCCTTAGAAACAGCTCGTTTCTAAGGCAACACCGCGTTCACTAGAGGCGCTTTTGCACCGCTTTGAAGCATCGAACTCGTGGCTCAGTGGTAACGTCTCCGTCTCACACTCCGGAGACCCTGGTTCGATTCCCACCCAGCCCATCTTGGAAGTTGCTTTTTATTTATGAAGTGCCTGCCGTGATTTATCGCTTACGGCCAACGCCGCGGACGCGGACGCCGACACCGACGACACCGGCTTTTCTGCGACACAAGCTCCTTAACGCTGTCGCGTTAAAAGGAAGGCCAGAGCGGTGGCGCTCCTACACCGCGCAACAGAACTCCCTGGTGGCAGCTGCTTCGTTGACGCGGCCCACTATGGCAACAGCAACAATTTCACGGTAGCGTCAATCAACCACAGGGGTTCGAACGTTAACGCTGCTTCGGTATGAAGCATGTCGTCGCGTGCGGCCAAGCAAGTGGCCATTGCCTTAGCCCTCCTTGACGAAAAACATGCCAATATCTTCAACGACTCCAGGGCGCGCCATCCGTGCCGTCAGCATTGGCGTCGTGTGTAAGGAAGCCTGTCGCATCCTCGTAGGCAAAAGCATCGCCACCCACACTCTCACGTGATTCCCCGCTCACATGGGATCCACCATGGGAGGCCCCACAAAACTCAACGAGCTGGCCCACTCCAAGGCGCGACGACTCGCTTTCCGCGACCATGGAGAACTCCAACGCCGGCCCGCAGGGGTGGAGAACAGAGATCAACCGACCACATACAATGAAATTGCGCAGCACTTTTATCTCGGCAGGAGAGACTTTCCCCTTCCACTCAAGAAGTTAAACAGAGCGCAGGCATTGACCCTCAGATTATTGCAAACAGGCCCATATCCCAGCCCGGCTTTATTCCACAAAATTTATCCCGACCCCTATGCCACTAGTTCTTGCAGGCACTGCAATGACATCGCTAGCCTAGACCACGTGCTCTGGCGTTGTCCCTCGTTACGAGGTACAGAACAAATCAGTGAGGACAGATGGCTCTCCGCTATCAAGAGCCCCGATGCCAGGGCGCAGCTATGGGCTGTCCAGAGGGCTCACGATGCGGCAGTCGGGCATTGCCTGACTGTCCCAACGTGGGAGCGGCCCACAGCGCGCTGAGTCGCGTACCTCAGAACCTTCATTGAAAGTTTTGCATTCATCCATCCATCCATTTTCAGCATGGCTTTCGTAGAAAGTTTTCAACCTCAACTCAATTGTTATCCATTGTACATCACTTTGTCAGTGCCATTGAGGACCACCTGCACATTGACGCACTATTCCTAGACTTGTCAAACTCACTTGACCGTGTGCCACATGCAAATCTAATTGAAATTCTTAAATCACTTGGGCTACCAGAAAATATAGTGCATTGGATCTAAGCTTATTGAGCGAATCGTGTTCAGTTTGTGGGAATCGATGGTGTTAAATCTAATAGCCTGCCTGTTTTATCCGGTGTTCCATAGGGGTCAGTGTTGGGACCCCCTCGGTTTCTTATCTATGTAAATGATATCGCTAAAAATTTGGGTCCTAATGTCAAGGTGAAATTGTTTGCTGATGATTGTGTCATTTATTGCGCTGTAAGGAGTTCTTCATGCCAGGATACAATTAACAATAGTGCAATAGTCTTTGTAAACTCGCGGACTGGTGCGACGACAGAGGAATGCAAATAAACTTTTTCAAAACAGTGTCAATGACAACATTGAAACGAAAACCACTACTTTATACTTACCACATTAGCAATCGGAAACTTGAATCAATTAGCTCTGGTAAATATTTCGGCATTCACATAACCTCAAATGGGACACCATAATAACGACATATGCAACAAAGCTTTAAAAAAACTTTGCTTTTTACGTAGAAAGCTAAAGTCCCCTTCACCTGTCAAGCTACAAGCTTATCTTTCCCTCGTACGCCCAATCCTAGAGTATGCTTCCATAGTGTGGGACCCGTTCATTATTAAAGAAATTGACAAAGTTGAACGAATTCAGCGCCTGGCTGCACGGTTTATTTGCTCCAATTACAAAACATCCTCATCAGTTTCTGGCATGTTAGGCCAACATGGACTGGATCCGCTCCACGTGCGTCATAAGATGGCCAGGCTGAATTTTTTTACTTTTTACTCGTTGTTTCATAATGAAACACGTTTAGCAAATGCGACATATATTACCCATGCTCCACAAAGGTCGTCACGCATTATTCATTCTAAAGTAGTTCTGTCATACTTTGTTCGAACTAAAATCTTTCAGAAATCATTTTTCCACTTACATGCGAAGAATGGAGTCATTTACCGGAATGTGTTGTTGAATGCACTTTTTATGTTTCATTTGAAAATATGTTGATAATGCATCTTTGTAAACCCTCTCTTGCTTGGGCAGCATTGCTTCCTGCAGTATTGTGTAAATAAATAAATACATAAATAAAATTCCATCTTCAGAAACACAATAATTTCTGTACTACCACCCAACCAGCGTGAGAGGGCAGCTGGGATGAGTGGACCACTCCCCAATGAAAGTCTGAACAACTATTGAAATTGATTTTATTCATTATAGATTACAGGTTGTAAAAACAAATAATATACAGAAGGAGGTCCCATAGTCAATGACTGTATCGGCACCTCCTGTTATTTATAAAAATGCGCTTTCTAAAGCAACGAATTGAACTACATTAAAATCATATATAAGCAAACATGGAAGAAAGTAAGTACTGGAGAATGCAAAACAAGATTACGAGTTAGCTACAAGAAATCTAACGAAGGAAATTATACAATCGCAAGGAGCAAATGCAGTAAAACCAAATGAGCTAAACGAATTGAACAGTAAAGGTAATTTTACCCAAACGTGCAAGACACACACACAAAAAAAAGAATTTCAAATATACATGACCATAAATGCAACAGTAGAAACAACAACAAAACAACTTTGAAATACACATGAGTATTAATAAAAAAGAAAGGTATCAGAATAGCAGAATATTTGAAGTAATAAGGGTGAAGAAAAAGAAAAAAAAAGAAGAAAAAAAGAAGTTAACGTTAAATATTTTCTGTTAGAAGAAAGTTCTTGAGGTGTTTTTTTAAATACGGATGTTGAACGCGAAGTTTTGACACAAAGTGGTATGGAATTCCAAAATGAAAAGGCAGCAAAATGAACTGATTGTTTGCCATAGTTGGTGCGCACTTGAGGTAAAATTAGATTATTGTGCAAAGCAAATCTAGTGACATTAGTGTTGATCAGGCAGGTTTTAGGAATTATACATGCAGGAACTTCATTATTCAATAACTTAAAAATAAATATACCCAGATTATACATCACAGTTTTTTTGACAGACAGAATGTTATTACGGTGTAGCAATGGGAGAGCGCTAGTATTATAGGGACTAGAGGTGACTATTCTAATTGCTTGGTTTTGCAAAGTTTGAAGTGAACTGAGGTGAGTATTGTATGTATTTCCCCAACATATTAACGAGTAGTTAATGTGTGAGTGTATAAAAGCGTAATATAGTGACACA
Organism: Dermacentor variabilis; assembly: GCF_050947875.1. Lineage (NCBI taxonomy): Eukaryota > Metazoa > Arthropoda > Arachnida > Ixodida > Ixodidae > Dermacentor > Dermacentor variabilis. The sequence continues at coordinate 78,568,990 of NC_134576.1, read as the reverse complement.
AGTGTAGAACAGTTAAAAAATTGGCGGGCTCTAATTAATAACCGAATGCCGTAAGCAACTTTCTTTTTGATATTCGAGATATGATGCTGAAACTTGAGGTTAGAATCTAGTTCTACCCCTAAGAATGAGCAATGAGTGCTAGAAGGGATTAAATGGGAACCAAGAATCAGCAATGGAACTGAACAAAATGGTTTCTGGGGGAATTAAATACAATAAACTTGGTTTTCGAGGGATTAATAACTAGATTATTATCTATACACCAGTTTGTAACCTTAGCCAAGTCATTATTTAGTTTAGTAACTAAGGACGAAATATTTTTATCGTAGTTAATTATGGTTGTGTCGTCGGCGTACAACACACATTGTGAGGATGTTAGACAGTCAGGCAGATCGTTAATGTAAATTAAAGATAATAAAGGTCCCAGAATAGAACCCTGCGGTACCCCTAGGTTAGTAGCCTTGGCTTCCGAAAAAACATTAGAAATTTTAACTATGTTATGTCTATCCTGCAGGTAGGTTCGTAGTAACATTAGCGCTGGCCCAGTTATGCCTAGAGCTTCCAACTTTAAAAACAAAATGTGATGGTTAATAGTGTCAAAAGCTTTCGTAAAATCAATAAGAACTGAACCAGCAAAAAACCCTTTATCAATAGCTTCTTTTAAGCGATCCGTTAGGAAGATAAATGCAAGGTCGGTTGAATAGCCAGGACGAAAACCATACTGACAATTGGAAAGAATATTAAATTTAGACAGGTAATTGGTTAATCGAGTAACAGTCAACTTTTCAATCACTCTACTAAAGAATGGAAGTATACATATTGGGCGGTAATTTGTTAGTAAAGAACGATCGCCTCTCTTAAAAACTGGAATTACCTTTGCTCGTTTCAGGCCAGATGGAAAAATGCCGGTCCTGAATATTAAATTGATAATAAAACATAAAACATCACATATGAGATGAGCAATTAGTTTTATGTTACTAGGATGAATATTATCAAGACCGGCACTGGTTACTTTCAGCTTGCGAATGACATCAAAAACCTCATGGGGAGTTGTAGGGTAAAGAAAAAATGAATGCGGCACACGATTCAGTGACAAAGGACGGCTACTGATGACTGGTTTGTCCGGAAAAAAGGCATCACTGAACGCTCTTGCTATCTGAAATGGTTGATCATATTTAATGTGATCGTTTGTGATGGTATCGATGAATGAGAGTTGTTCATTTCTGCGCAAAAATGAATTTAAAACTTGCCACTTTTGCCTCGAGTTGCTGCCAGACTGACCAAGTTTGTGCTCATAGTAGGTCTTCCTCGCATTCTTTATTTTGCTGTTGAGTGCGTTGCAAAATTTTTTGTATCATGCAGAGAGGCCGACATTAAAAGGTTGCCTTTTAGTTTTTTTATATAGGTTGTCACGTTTCCGCATATTGGCTAGTATGCTAGCATTTAACCAAGGGTTTTGAGGAAGGGAGAGGATTTTCTTGCATTTTTTCTTGACGGTATGTGAATCGATTAATGACAACAAAATTGCGGAGAACTGAGAAAAGGCTTCTTGCGGATCATTATTTTCAAGGACAGCGGACCAGTCAGTTGTAGTCACAGATTCCAAAAAGGCATCTTTGTTCAGTACGTAGCTGAAGTATGAAATAGTGGGTGACTGCGGCTCTGAGTTGAGGAAAATAAAGATAGGATAATGGTCTGTTATGTCGACATCAAGGATACCAGCCTCTGGCGGTGACGTCATGTTGCTTAGCGCATGATCTAGTAGTGTGCCCTCATTTATCTTATTACAACGAGTAGGTAACGTTACCAAACATTCAAAACCGTAACTCTGAAAACAGTTGCTATAAAGGGAGCAGGTAGGGGAAGTGTCATCCAGAAGGTTTATATTGATATCGCCCATAATAACTGCATTCTTGTTATTAAATGATAGTTTCTCTAGGGATTGATCGAGGGCAGAACAAAAGTCAATGTAAGATGAAGACGGTGATCTGTAAATGCAACCAAAAATAAAGTTTCTGTTATCAGCCTGAAGAAAAAGATGATTGAATTCTAACCAAACAGATTCACAGTTAGTTAGCTTTAAGTCGAGGTCATGACGACGTTTATAGCTAAGATGTGATGATACGTAAACGGCCACACCACCATGACTGCTAGTTTGTCTATGACAGTATTCGGCTGAGTAAGAAGGGAAGGAAAATAAGTTTTTGTCGTCATTGCAGAGCCAAGTCTCAGTAAAGCTAATGATGGTAAATCGAAAAGAGAGCGTTGACAGAAGGGAATTAAAGTCGTCATAGTGTTTCCGCAAACTTCGTGCGTTGAAATGAACGGCCGAGCATGAACTATTAGTTTTTAGTTCATTTAATTGGTTAGTTGAAAAATACGCGGACATGTTTGTTTTTGTTATTAGCGAGGGTTTCTGAAAAGTTTCCCAAGGTATAGAGGTGTATTAAGTAAATACAGCCAAGTCAGATTCGTTAGCAATGCGAAACACCCTACTACCGATGCTCTTGCGGGCTTTAATCTGGCAGTTATCTGTCCAGAGGAAATTCCATTTCTTAGCCTTCTTTAATGACAGAGCTTTACATAATAGTGCTTTGTTCTGCGATGTCAAGTGATCGTTGACATACACTTTAGTGTCCTGAACTAGTCCAGAGAAGCCGATGTCACTGAGGCAAAGCTTCGCTTTTCGCGCCTTGCTGACGAAGTCTGCTTTCTTTGTTCGAGAGTAAAACCGGGTGATCACGTTTATTTTGTTTTCATCTTTGGTTGGAACGCGGTGAACGACTTCCAGATCGATGGGTGAGACAGGCAGCCAATTTTATCTCCGATTGTCTGAATGATTATGTTGCAATCTTCACCTTGAGTGCACGGAATGCCTTTGATCTCTACGTTGTTTATCCTTGAATACTGCTCTAAATCAGAAAGTTTGCGAGAGAGAGTACTGTTTTCCAACTTGATTTCATGGCATTCAGTAGTGAGTGAGGTGTTTTGCAGTTTCAGTTCTTTGTTTTCACTAACGAGCAAGGCGTTTTCTGAGCGCAGTTTTTCAACCATGTCGTTGAGAAATTCAACGCTCGAGACCAGGTTACGGATCTGTTCTTTCATTTCATCAAAATCTATGCCAGCAGCCTTAAATCTTACCATTAGCTTGACTGCTATGTCTTCTTCAAGTTTACCGATCCCATTTCCTAATTTTGATTCGAGTTCATCGATTCTTTTCGCGAGCTCAGCACAAATGGGCATAGTGAAAACAGCCTTGAAACACGCATGCAAGAAAACAGAACCTTCCTAAAACTGCGCTTACACAAGGCACGGAATATATGTGGCAGCAGCGACAGCAAAGCAACAAAACCAAAGATAAAGTGCTCAAGCACAGAAATACTGACCTGCACAAGCAGAAAAACGCGCTTAATAGGTGTTCACTGTGCCGTCGCCGCTGCCAATGATGCCGCCTGTCGAAGCTTCCACGCCTTAAGTAGCGACGAACTCTGGTGTCCGCCTCAGCCGCTAGGGTCGCAGGTACCGCGATGACTCAGGTGACGTTTTTCTTGCACGTGTCGCGATGTCAGGCGGCCAGCATCGAAAACTTGATGACTCAGGTGACCTTGTTCCTCTTGCACGTGTCGCGATGTCAGGTGGCCAGCATCGAAAGCTGCACAAGCAGAAAAACGCGCTTAATAGGTGTCCACTGTGCCGTCGCCGCTGCCAATTATGGCAGCTTCTGGTGCAGGACGTCAACAATGTGCTGGTCCAGGAGGCACAAGCCTACCAGGGGGCCCGAACTGGTGCGAAAGTTTCTTTAGGACTGGTAAATATTACTCCTCTCTCTCTCTCTCTGTCCTCATCAACGGACGGGAAGACCAGCGCATCTAGACAAGGACTAATAAAACACAAGCACCACCGCCAACACGTTACAAACTGATCCGCAGCATCATGGATGGTTCCGGATAACGCGCAGATTTCCACTGGTTTCAGAATTCAGAAGTATCACAACTCTCTTCACTGGGAGCACTATCTTGTAGCGGGCGCCTATGTTGAGGCGCACCCGCCGCAGCGCCGATGAGAGAAAAATAGTGTCGTATTCAGTGCCTGCTGTTAACTCGATCGCCAAGTTTGGTAGTGACATTCCATGAAATATGATCAACTGAACGTATCGCCGAACCACTGAAATGTTATGTACTTGTCGGCTAGGTGTTGTGACCGAGTGTTCTGCTACACTTCTACCATCTTTCCCGAAGTGCTTCTTGGGGGTTTATTTCTGTTTCTTGTGTGCCCAACATGGGCAAAGCGGCTGCTTCACCCATACCTAATGTGTACCGTGTAGCAGTGCTGAGTTTGTATTTTTTACGCTACCGTCCAGTACTCTGCCCAAGAATGTTGCCAGTCTTTTCAGTATTCGTAGAAATTTAAGGCTCCAGCTGCAGATGCTTAAACATGACGTGGATGAAAGCGTGGTAATTGGCTGCAAAACCTGAAACGTACGGCTGCCTTGAAACTTCATCTTCATCGTAGATACCTTGCGTGCATATTTGTTCGCATCTAACATGTCACTCCGGATCCGCTCATAAGCTTGCTAGCCTGAAAAATCTTAACCATTTCCATGATATTCAAGTAGCACACATGGATCCAATAATGCACGACGCTTGCGTACGTGCTTGCCCTCGTAGTGTGCCTTCCGTTTCGTTTATAGCGACATTCAGTTACGAGCTAAGGTTCTGGTGTCTCTAGAGCACCCGTTGTTTGAGTCAGCTAGCAGCCGAGAGAATTCGTATATGTGCAGATATTACAGCACAACACGTGAGTCCATGTGGTTGACAGCGTCTGAAAGGTCCCGGGCTTCCCAGCATTATGTAGTGGCGGGCCGGACTGATGGGCTACCAGGCTATTTTCTTCAAGATAGAGGCGACATGTCTGAGAAGTAGAGGGGTTTTATTTACAGACGTGCACATGCGCTTGAGCTTGCGGCTGCTTGAGAGCAGTGGATTAGATACCGCATTCATAAATGCAGATGTAGTGTTGCAAATAATTCAAAATTTCTACTGTGGAAAGCAATAACGTCATATACGCTATAAAAACAAGTAGCCCAGTAAATAAGATTACCTTGTTTACAATCACCACGAGAACAGTTGCCAAATTACTGCCCCATGAAAGCAGTTCACCAATCAGAGAAAGAACGGTACATTAACAATACGTTGCTTTCCTACTGCACATTTATTACCAATAAGAGGCATAATTCATTAAACAAGCTGGGCACATTATGTTTGTGCTCAAGAAAATTTGCATGTTAATAAATTATTCGATCAAATTCGCTCGTTTTAGTGTGAAGGGATCTGATGCCGACACTAAAAATCATCCACCTCCATTCCAACCTGCGAAACGGAATGTACAGCGAAGCTGTTGCCGACGCTAGAGAAGCACGACCGACATTAGACGACGTCACAGAAGCACCACCACCACAAATTACATGCCACCGCGCTCAGTGCGAGCTACAACGCGCGACCGCTTTACCACGCGCAATTGAGTTGTACCTCATATTGAGCTCGATATTACGCAACGCGCACGCCATGTATGCGGAAGTTGAGCATACAGTCTCATTCTTCGAGGCCCTTCCCGAAGTAGAAGTGTATTATTGAAATAAAGTGAGGTTTAGAAGTACGCTGTGCCAGAAAATCCGTAAAGTACAACTTACACACACGCTGCACACATGATACCTTCGCAATGTTATTAGAATATATGAAACAAATGTAAATCTGTTGGGCGGAAAGGGAAACAGAAAGCACTTTTCCAGCTGGCGTTTCAATTCTGTCTGAGTGGCTGCGGCCGCTAAGTAGCGGTTGCCACAACGTCGATTGCGTCCGCAGCACACACTATGCAATCGATGCACCAGGCAGAGCGCCCAGACATCAAGGACGGATACGTCGGGCGCACACGGCCGTCATGCGCGCACATACATGTGCGGAATACAGCATACATCGTCATTCTTGTAGGCCTTCGACCAGGCGCAAGTGCCGTATTGTACTAATTGAGTTTACACGGCGAAGCTGTATATGGCTAGCTTTCGCCAAAATTGGGTACGTCTATCGAATTGTGTGGATTGAGAAGTTCTCTCCATACGTGCGCCGATTCAGAACATAATACAATACCGAGCGGACCCACGGCGGAGGTGAAGGAGGCTTTAAGCACTCAGCCAACTTGCAAAAATAAATTGAGATATCTCAGGTCCAAATACAAACAGTAGCAGATATGAAGCTGATCAGAACAGATACCAGAAATTCACCCACGTCAGCCGTGTCTACGTTCGCACCACCCTCTCTCTTTGTCAACGCTCTAAGCGCTTGCGTATCTCCTTTCCTTTCTTTCTACTTTCAAGTGGTGACGCTCCCGTAAGCGAACCGCCCGCCAGGACCTCAACGCGGCAAGAAATGCTAACCGTTCATGTGGCCCCGATCCCGCAAAGTTGGAACGTTTCACCGGACCGACGGCCAGGTTTTAGAGGGAGTTTGTTCAGAAGCACATATGTGTAGCCTGTTTTATGCGTTACCGCTTTTGTCATTCGAATGGCCTCCCAACCATTATTGCACTCCGAGACGACGACCAACGCACGATCGCCTGGGCTACGTTGAAGAAGTGTATGGTGTGTGCCCTCGGAGTGCGATGAGGTGGGTGTCTGCTATACGTGCCGGGATTCGTTAGTAAAGGTGTCGTGCCGCGTTCTGCAACAATACATGGGTACGCATACCTCCTGGTGTCTCATTGTCTTGCCAGGCTCTACATCGTTGAGGAGGACTAGTCACGCCTCACCTGCGGTTTATGGGCATACGGTGTTTGACGCATGTCACTGAACAGTTTGCCATTAAGGGTCCCACATACACAGATTCGCTGTTTGTCCAGCTTCACAGACGGAAATGCTCTGAATTTTTATTTGAAGCTAGAAATATGTGGGATAATTTTTAATTTACGGCTCAGTAACAACATGCATACATGATATCATCGGATTGTAATTCGAATATACAACAAAACATGTTTCTATTACATGGAAACTCAAGACAAATCCTTTTCCAGCAGCCATTTGTTTGTTGGGTGAACACAAACTGAAAAAAACCGTCCAATTAGAGGCTAATTGCATTGCTCGAGAAAAACTATTGCAGAACCTATTTCACGATGATTACAGACGCTAATGCGGTCATCATTGAAGCAATCTAGGGACACAACTTAGATCCACAGTAGCTCCACTTTATGTAAGAGGCATATTTGCGGGAGCGTTCTTTCCTCGCGATTTTTCTTCATCCTACCCTATCGAGTGGCGCCGCCGCACTGTGCATGGGGGGCAATTGTGTGGATCCATGTTTATAGAGGATTATTTTAATATATATGTGATGAGTGTGAGTTCTATCTGCCCAGTAGACATGTTGATTATTTTGCTCTTTGCCACTCACGAGTTTTGCATGCGCTGTAGCACATGCCCCGTAAATGAAACTAGCGTGAAGGAGGAGCAGGGAAAACTTTATTTGCTCTAATTGGTTAGTAATTGGCGGTGGCAGATGTGGTCGGCCATGTTGGCGGTCTTCTTGCCCATCTGCGCAGGGCCGACGCCCCTATTCCAGGGCATCACTGAGGGTGGCTACTCGGTGAGCGTGCCAAGCTGGACTTTCGGGTCGCTGCTGGAGAGCACCCTCTCCCACTGCTCCGCACTCGGGTCTTTTATTTGAAGGAATCGTTGATTGTGAACGCATCCCCATGTAATGTGATATAAGGTGGGCTTGGCGCCACACCAGGGGCAAATGTCTCTACACTGGGTGGGAAACATCTTGCTTAAGATGTTTAGATTTGGGTGTGTTGCTGTTTGCAGCCTGCTCCAAGAGGTTGCTTCATACTGATTTAGGCTGTTGTGGGGCGGAAAGTATTTGATTCGGACCCCCTTATAGTAATTCAGAATGTCTAAGTAGCTTGGGTTGACTGGTATGGGTTCCTCAGGGTCGGTGCTTGTGGCCGCTCGGTTTGTGTGCTCTCTAGCTGTCTTATCCGCCCTTAGCTTCCCTTCTATTCCAGCGTGTCTCGGTACCCAGAAAATTGTATGCCTGAGTTTGTTGTTAGCCCTGCAGGAGCGGAGGATGTGAAACGCTCTGCGTCCTATTCTGCCGTTCATGTAATTCCGACGCGTAGCTTGCGAGTCGGTGAGTATTGTTAAAGACCTTTCGGATCGGTAGCCCTCCACTGCCACTAGAGCGACGGCTATTTCCTCAGCTTCCATTACCGAGCAGTCCTTCATTGACGCGCTTCTGATCTGTTTGTAGTCCGGGCTTGTTACTATCGGAGCTGCCTTTACTGTGTTTGTGCCTCTTTGCTTGGCGTACACTGCAGCATCTGTGTATACTGTTGTGTGTCTTGTGGCCAGGTACATTTCGACGTATTTCGCCCTTGCGTCCCTTCGCGCCGTGTGGAGGTTTGGGTCTATGTTTTTGGATAGGGGGCTAACAGTGTATGTTTTCCGATATTCATCAGGTATACCCTTCGTTCTTTGGGTTTCTTTGACTGAGTCCGCGAAGCCTAGCCTTATTAGCAGTTCCCTTTCCGTTTTGGTGTGCTCGAGTCTCATGAGCTGTGCGATACATTGGGCTTCTTTTAGTTCTTCGAAGGTGTTGCTTAAACCATGTGCCATTAGTTTCTCTGTCGATGTATTTTTTTGTGAAAGAGGCCCATTGATTAGCGGCTCATTCCCAATGCCATATATAATCACAGACAGAAGGTGATCCGACATTTACATTCGATCTTGATTCTCGTAACGGCAGCAGCCCGGTGATTTCTCTGATTACGTCATGTGCTGCCCATTAAAAATTAGCGTGATAAAGGTTACATATACAGCCCGACGCCAACATAAAGACAAGAAAGCTGGTCGAAGTATTCGAGGAATACCAATAGCGCCCCCTCTGGCTCAATGTCCGCGCTCGAGAGAAGGGCTGTGTTGTATTCTTTAACACTTTACGGACGCGATTGTTTTGTAGTTATAATTGAACAAAATGAAATTAGGCAGTGGATACTAAATCGGCGCGGTGCTATTGTATGGGTTCAGCATCAAATGATGTGTTTTAACTTTGATGAGGCAAGGAGAAGCCGCTGTGAGTTGAACCAGCAAGTTCCGCATGTTCACACAAGCGTTCCGCGCGGAGTTCGCTTCAATCGATTCGAAGCGCCGCCTGAAGGAAGAGCTTCCACAACGCACCCAGCACCCAGAGGAGAACCTGAAGGAGTTCATTTACGTGATATCGGCATACTACGACCGCATCGGTGAAACCGTACCAGAAGAGGAAAAGGTCCAGCGGGTTCTCCACCAAATGCACCCGCAGTTACAAGACCTTGCAAAAGGGCCAACCTTTACAACATAGAGGGAGCTCGCGACGGAGGCGGAGGGCTTCATGGAAAGAGCGTGGCGGCGATTGCAGTACAATTCATCGCCACCACGAACAAATCAGGTCACAAGGTATTTGGTATTCCAACCACACAGGGCCGTCGCTAAGACTCTGGGACCGTGGCCCATCTCAGCGGCTGCCACCGTAGGCACCATTACGTCAACCACAATGTATCTGGCGTACCACTGGCCACTACACCCCGCAGCGGTCCAACCGTCCTATCTTCGTGATCAAATTTACCCCACCTCCACCATCCCTATGCTGACGCAGCCATCGCCCACACCTCACAACCAGCCGCTCGTTGGCAGCGGCCCAACATGCGTCAAGTCCTCTGCCAGCACTGCGGAGGCATCTGTCATGTTGCTCGCCATTGCGCTACGGGTAGGGAAAGTGCGCCACGCAGCCCTTACAAAAAATTTGATAGAAAGTCTATAGACAGTATATACACGTCTATAAACTGTCTATAGGCTTTCTATAAAAATTTTGTAAGGGAGGTGTTTTCAGTGCGATCAACTGGGGCACGTGCGGGTCCAATGCCCAGAGAATCAGTACTCATGAAATATGCGATGGCAGATGCTACGCCGGCGCGCATCTACGACAGCGCGTTCCAGGTTCCGGCCATTGCTGGCAAAAAGGAACCCCTTCTTGACATCCGCATCGGAGCAACGACATTCCAGGCGCTCGTGGACACGGGGTCCAGCGTCAGCCTTCTGAGAAAACAAGTGACGGCAGCCGCTGAAGCCAGAGGAGCGAGTCACAAAAGAGAGGCACGCACGCTCCGCCTGGCCTACTCCTCGCTCCTATGCAAGATCCACTGGGCGGGAGGCTCCCGCCGCCAGCGGTTCCTGTGTGTCCCTGACCTCTGTAAAGACATTGTATTCGGGAGGGACTTCCTGACGGTGACTGGAATATCGCTCCATATGCGCACTGGGAGGTTGGATAATTGGGACTGTACCGCAGTACATGGTACTCTTCGTCAAAGAAGAGCAGCACGTTAAGGGGGAAATAGACAGCGAAGAATCATATTTCCTGCAAGCAAACTTCGCCGAGCAACCTGAGCCTACGGTCAGCTCTGAAGTCCCAACCGTCAATGACCCTGCTAGCTTTGCGGCTCACGTGAATGGAGATCCACGTCTGGCGCAGGTGCTTGAGATTTTCAGCCCAATTTTTACAACTTCCCCAGAGCGCACAACACTTGCTGAACATCGAATTGATGCTGGGGACAGCCTACCTGTTCGTTGCAAGCTTCGCCCTGTCAATGCTAAAAAACAGGCCTTTATGGATAACTGCATCCGTTACCTCCTAGAGTAAGAGCTCATACGCCCGAGTACCAGTCAGTGGACGAGTGCTCCTGTTTTCTTCGCAAAAGAAGTCTGGTGACTTCTGCCTCGCCATCCATTATCGGACACTGAATAGCCGAACAAGGGCGCCTGTTTACACTATGCCTAGGACTGACTGGCTTTTGGCACAGTTGGGTCAGGCACAATGGTTTTGAAATTTTGATCTTTCACAAGCCTTTTTCCAAATCCGACTGTTCGAACAGGGTATCCACAAAACAGCATTTATCTGCCACCAGGGCACCTTCGAATTCACTAGGATGCCCTTCGGAGTGGCAGGTGCACGAACAACCTTCCAAGCATTGATAAACAGAGTTTTGGATAGTATAAATTATAAATTTGCAATGGCATTCCTCGACGACGTCCTGGTGTATTCAGACACCCTGGACAGCCACGTGGAACACATCCGATGTGCACTCGAGCGCATCAGAGCAGTAGGCCTCACCATTAACCCAGACGAGATCCAAGTCGGCCACCGTTCGCTCAGGTTCCTTGGACATATCATTTCACCTGGGCAGTGTCGACCTCACAAAGGCAAAGTGCTTGCTGTGTTACTCTACCCTTGCCAGCAACAGTCAAACAACTCCAAGCTTTCCTTGACCTGACACGGTATTATCCAAGCATCGATTTTCTCTAGCAGCTCACCCCCTCACCAGTCATTTGAAGAAAGATGCACCCTGGCAGTGAACCAACCAGCAAGAATTCGCGTTCCAGAGTCTGAAGCAGTCCCTGGCCAATGATGGCGTGGTGAACCTCGCTGACCTCAACCAGCCATTTGTGGTGGAAACAGATGCCAGTGGTATCGGAATAGCTACTGTGCTACTCCAGGCTAGCCCTGAGGAACTCAGACCCATGTCGTTTATGAAGCAAGATCCTCACCGGGCCAGAAAAACAGCACACTGTTCAGGAATAGGAGTGCCTGGCAGTGGTCTGGGCTGTCGATAAATTCAGGCCTTACTTCGAATTCACGGAATTCGAAATTCATTGTGACAATTCTTGTCTCTCATGGATGTTTCACACCAATCAAGCCTCACCAAAAGTCAAGCGGTGGGTCCTTATGCTCCAGCGCCTTAACTGGAAGATCAAACATGGAAGGGGACTTGCTAACATTCCAGCACATGCCCTTACCTTAGCAGAGCCCCATTGAACTGTCCAGACAATCCAAGCCAGCTCTACCGGAAACTCTGTTCCCCATTACCGCTCAAGAGCCTGAGCAACACATTACATTCGAGACAGTTGCCCCCTTGTCTATGGCAGACGATATGACTCCCCTCAACAATATAGAATGCCTAATTGAGGGGCAAGGTCCTGATCCACGGTTCGCCAAGCAGAAAAGTGTCATGCAAGGTACAACGCTCCCAGAGAACGACCCACAATCACGCCTAATTAAGTACTTGGCTGCTTCGACAGAAGTGGAGTGTACTGGGTTGCTCGTTCAGCACAGAGGGACCCAAAAGGTACTATGGCTACGAGAGCGCTTGCGGCCTCTGGGGCTGAAAATGGCGCATGACCACCCACCAGTGTACACATGGGTTTTTTGAAGACATTGCAGCGAGTTTCTTCTTGTTTCGTATGGCTGGGTATGCGAGCAGATGTATCTAAATATCTCAGATGCTGCAAAATTTGCCAGCGCTCCAAGGCAAACCGCCAAAAGGCAGTGGGCCTTATGAGCAGCCAGCGGGCCACTGCACAGATTGACGAACTTAGTGTAGATGTCATTGAACCGTTACCACTCTCAGTACGGCGCCACTAGTACCTGCTGGTGGCTGTTGAGCAGTTGAAAAAGTTCATTGAATTGTTTCCTCTTAGAGCTGCTAGCAGCCAAAACATTGTTGACTGTATGCGGCAAGTCTTCTGTCGGCATGGAGTACCAGTAGCAATTTCCAACGACAACGGGCGCTCAATAATAAGTACGCTTTGGAAGGGCCTCCTGAAGCAATGGGGCATACAAGACCGTCATACCGTGACTTACCGCCCCGCTGGACAAATGGTAGAACGCCGTAAGGATAAAGTTAAGGAATGCCTCCGGGCCTACTGCACATACCATAGGGAGTGGGACTCTCACATCCCCGAAATTTCCTTTGCTCTCTGCACCACAGAAAGCGTTGTGCTAGGCTACACACCTGCCTTCCTGTGTTATTGTCGAGAGCTGCGCACTCACAGCGTATTACGAACGCCGAGTGGACATGCCCACGACGGGTTCACGTTCCACGGGGGGTGGGGGGAGACGTGTAAGGACTGTCTGGCGGAGACAGCCACCACAAGGCCGAGAGATGGCGCCATCGGACAGAGCGACATCATCATCACCGATACAGAGCCGAGACATGGCGCCTCTGGGCAGAGCGACATCATCACCAAGAGTACGGAGTGATCGGTAGGCCGAGGTGAGGCAAGAAAGGGTTGTACTTGTGCGACACCTACTGTGCACGCTTCCTTCCTGACAGTATTCTATGGTCAACTGAATGAAACGTCCTTGACACATCCAAGAATAGTACTAAGGCGACTTCGTTATTATCAATAGCGCTTCTTACGACATTGTTGAATGTTTCTAGAAGAGTTGTAGTGTTGTTAGCTTTTCTATATCCAAACTGTGAGTCAGAGGTGAGGGATATTTTATCACAGAAGTTCATCATAACATCTACTGCTTTGAAGCGATAAACACCTATTGTTTTATATTTGTTCGTCACATTTTTTTCTTAACTAATGTATTGGACGTGTAATTAATACCTCCATTCATAGTGCAATATTTCCGGTTGCCAATGTGCCATTTTCATTGGGAAGAATTATCAGTCCTAGATTTTTAATATTAACTCGCAGCTCGCGAAGCCTTATATGAGCAGGACCAGCGGCCTTAGCATCTGGGAACGTCGGTAGAATGTTTAGGAGCCCTTTGTCTGTTATTGCGAACTGAAATGGTAACTCTAAAGTACTATTATGAGCAATATGAAAGGGAACACCGGAACGCGTGGCAAGCAGCCTCGAAACAGACTCGGAGCGATATGCGGATGTCGCTGTGAAAAACAAAGGGCGAAAGGAGTGCGCTCTTCCACTAACTGTTGGCACTCTCACAACGCTGGCATTTCTGCAAAGCAGCAGTTTACGTGATTTCGCCGATAATATGGTATCGTCCAACGGCCGATAAGACGGTAATCGTCGCAGTGACTTACACCGATTCATTTCCTTTTTTTTCGTTCCTTCATTTTTCTTCGCGCAACCGCTTGATAGTACTCTTAGACCAAGCTTTCCCCATAGAGTAACTTAGTATACGACAAGAGCGGAAACTCGAGCCGTTTCGCGGCCGAGCTATGGAGCTTCGCCGATTCCGCTAGGTGGCAGAGCCTATCAAGAAAAATGCGGCTGTGGCTGCGGCTGCGGCTAGCAGCTTGACAGGCGGCACGACCACTGGGCAGGACCCAATATGTGCGAAGCCTTGCAGACCGCTCCGCCAGGCTCTTTCTGTAAAATGCACTTGAGCATCGTCGTTGGGTTCTTCTGACAGCGTCTGCTTCGCCGCCGTTTCATGGTAAGGCCACAGCAAGTTCTTTTGCGCGTTGTTAACGACTTATTCTCTTCGCATTTCGTTCTGTCACTGTTAGCCGCATGAACGAGTGACCGCGGCCTTGCAGCCATGAACAGGTGCTACCCATTTGCTACGCTGACTTTCATTTCGTGTTCTTTTTTTTATGCGCAGCAATGAGCGGTGATGATGGCGATAACAACGATGCGGCAGCGTCCGAGCTGCGATGCACGTTCGATACAATGACGAAGTTAGAAAATAAAATAAAATGTTTCTTTAAGAAATGTGGCCTATCAACACATGCCGTTCCGGGCAGAGAGCTTTATGATACGCGCGGCGACTGCTGAAAAAGTATGCTCTCCTTCTGCAAAAGAAATGTAGTTATTTCTAAAGCGGTACACCTGCAATATTTGCAGTATGGGAATAATGCGCTCTCTCCCAACCTCTATAGAAGGCTATGTGCACTCGAGAGTTGTTGGCTGTTCTGCATTAGACTGAGAATACGTGTTTTCATTTTTTAATTGTGTATGGAGTCGTTACCGTAGAAAGTTATTTGTTTCCTAGCCTTTATAACTAGTGCTTCCTTAACCAAAAAAAAAAAATAAGATACGCATTGCATAAACGAACGCAGCATCTCCATTATAAAGCTTTGCAGGCTCCAATATTGCTTATACGAGGGAACGTAGCTTCTACATTCAATAGCTTTGCAGCCTCCATTATTGCTTACCTTCTGTCTGTCATTCTGCGTATTGCAGGAATCGCCACCATTTGCTGAAAATACACTGCACAGCCAAAGGACATCACGCATACTCAAGGGCGAAATTCCAAGTATCAGAAGACGATTGCAAGGCTTCGAAGACAGCAGGTGAAGACCCCCAACACAAAGTGCTTAAATGCAGCTCTTTAATGACGGCACATTGGCTTACACATTCGAGATGAAGATGTTGGTGCGGAATCAATTATTCTTGCAGCCATTTTGTTTCGGCACGCTACCATTGACATAATTTTGCTGTCCTAATTCACCCTCCTTCGCAGAAGTACAAGAAAAAACGTCATATTTTTTTTCCTTCTAAAGCAATCCCATTTTAAGCAAATTAATTGCTGTCGTCTATTTGCAGTTTTCTTTTTCATTATCTGGATAATTGCAACACGTCTTCTATGTGTTTTGCTTGTGCAAAGTTATTGCCATTACGCCATTCGTTTCCGACTATTCTCCACTTACCGGTGTCACACGACCATTTTCGATCGCGAACAAGTCCGATCCGGATTGAAATTCGCGACTGATATTGGCGCCATCGCGCAGCATGCGCAAAAGAAGCAATCGTGACTGAGAAATTCAAATCGGATTGGGCTTGATCGCGTTTAAAAGGCGCCGTGAGACACCCGTATTACTTGCATTTCGCTGTTTCTTCCCGTTTTCATGTATCTGCATCTTACAATCTTCCTGCAATAAATTGTTGTCTGCTATTTTCGTGTTCTTGACTGTGCAGCAAGCATATTTATATTTAAGGAACACGGCACATTTATTTAGGACACACTTTTTGGCGTGAGTTACTAGACGTACAATATCATAAGCGAAAAAGTTCTACTTCCTCAACAGTTGGCATGAATGTTGCGCTAAGTTACAGCTTGAAAGAGCAAATATAAATTTAAATCAAACTAACATCAGTGAAACAGCTTTGCGCGCTCGTCGTCACAACATATAAACAGCGGCACAAGCGCCTGCAGGAAATCACGCGATTTAAGCAAAAGTATGGGTCCCCCCCCCCAAAAAAAAAAAAACAAGAACCGAAACTGAAATTGGAGCCTCTGAGATGCGGCAGCGTGCGCAACTATCTTGAAGGCTGGTGCATTTCGCCGATTCTGCTTGGTGTGCTGAGAGCCAAAGTCGGCCGCAGGCGCCTATTGGGAGTGTCCGCTCTTGTCGTATACTATGTTACTCTATGCTTCCCCCGTATTTCAAATAGATTCTTTATTTGAATCGACGCACCCGGTTGTCAGTGGCACCTCGAACAGCGGCGGCGCTCGAACCAATGACGACAGATAAATGGAATAATTGATTAAATAATGAATAATTGAAGAAATTATCAATTGATAAACTGTCTCTCGAGCGACTTTTTGCGCCAACATCGTTCAGAAAAATTCATGTAGCACACTGCAGGGGCCCGCACAGACCAGTGAACTGCGATTCTGCAGCCTCAAGATGCCTCGAGTGCCTCATAAACAGCGGGAAGATATAACAGAAATGTCTAAAAGAGGGTATGCGCAGCGCAATATTGCTCTCATGATAAGCCGCCCACTGAAAACCGTCAACCGGATTATCCAGGCTTACCGAGACGAAAGACGTAGAAACGATGCGCCGCGCCGCAGACGACCCCGATTAACAATGATCGACCAAGACCTTTGCATCGTGGCTGCCGTTAGCGGCAAACCATTTGAAAGCGCAAAAGACTTTCGAGGTGCTCTTGGCGTGGACAACTTCAGCGACAGCATGGTACGACGAAGGCTTAGAGAAGCAGGACTGCTAAGTCGCATCGCCGCACAGAAACCTCTGCTCACCACAGCCAACAAAGCAGCTCGCCCGAGATCCGCTACTGAACACCGCGGCTGGAGCGAGGGCGAGTGGAAGTATGTGGTTTTCTCTTATGAGTCCACGTTCTCGAGCCACTGGGACCAACGAAAGAAAGTGTGGCGGACCCCAAACACACGCTGTAGTCCGCAGAATATCCAGGAGGTGGCCGCCAGTGGACGTGTGTCTGAACGTCTGGGGGGCGATTTTCCACGAAGGAATAGGCTCACTAGAACTGATTGAAGGTTCACCATTGTTGCGTATTGCACTCTGCTCGAACACCGGGTTATCCCCGATGTGTTATCCCCGGATGGGTGTTATTTTTTCCAGCAGGACTTGTCTCCCATTCACACATCGAAGGACGTGGCGGGCCTTTTGGAAGATCGAGGGGTAATTCAAATTCGCTGGGGCACGAAAGGTACCGACGTGAACATTATATAGCACGTTTGGGGCCGTATGAAAGTGAACCTTTCGAAGAGGTCGCTAGAATTGGCGAACTCCGACCAACTATGGGAAGCAATAGAACATGAGTGGAAGCGCCTTCAGCGTGATACCGCATTCCTCGAGGCTCTCTACGCGTCTGTGCCCCAAAGAATGGAGGCTGTCGTTCAAGTTGGCGGTGGCATGACACGTTATTAGGCCACCAACGAACGAAACAAAGGACGAGCATAACCTGGGATTAGGCTATTGCCTTATTGGCTTCAATATCTCTATTTTTGGAAAGTCCCCATACACTTACTTTGAATTCACCCTTAGAGCCCATTTTTCCTCGATTTACAAGATTTACCGTAAATCAATATCGAAGTAAGGAACAGTGCTACCTTTTGTAACAATTCGGAGCAAAAACGTTACCAGTGACGCAATACCCAACAGTGTTATCACTGTCTGCTGGCGATGCGAAGTTCCGCAATTTTCCGACTCACGGCGGGAGGGCGAACAGTTGTTAGAACAGCGTCCCCCTTTCCACTTTGCTTCCGATGGCGGCCGCTGCGTATCACCTATAAGCTGGGTGTGAGGGTGTTTTCTACGCGTTCCTGTGTTCCCTTTCATACTGCTCACAATAGTACATCGTACAGACGTTATAACGTTTTCGGCGTCTTGAATATCTTCTCTAAGATTTATTGGCACATTTAGAAAGTCAAGTTTTTCGCACAGCGCCGGTGGGCTGTACCATGCCACGAAAACCTTTTTGCAATAATCTTTGCGAAATCTTATCAGCGTTTTCATACAGGCAGGACGATGTCTGTTTTGCCTTTCGTCCCGCATTATGTAGTTCTTAAAAAAATACTTTCCTCTTGCTAGTCTTAACTTTGATGCTACATGATTGCGAAGCATACAAAACTGCTTTAAATTTGCTTGTCTTCTGCATTTTCTTTGCTCTTCTTTTGTTCCTGCTGCTTTAGATAACTAAGCTCTGTGATGTCCTTACTGGCCCATTTATTTTCTAGTTTTTATTGCTTTATTTAGATGCTGTGTTTCGCGCTTTCATATATGTTGCTCAATTCTCTTACCATTATTTTCTACAACTCTACATGATCAGCATAAAAGAGGCACCCCACTCGATATTTTGGATCATACTATCTAGCAGTTTGTCGTCAACAACGGTAATTTGCAGCATATAAACAGATTTGGAAGCAATGCGATCAATACATTAATTCGTAAGTTTTTCTTTAAATATTTGAGCCCTAGTTACTCGTGTAATTGCATTTTCGAGGCAGAATTGAGCCAACAGATGTAAAAAATTTCGCACTCCTGTTAGGCTTGAAGTAGGTTGTCAATAATTAAATCAGCAGTCAATATTAGGTTGGTAGCGCCATCAATTTTTTTCTAAAAGTGCCTCAAGTTCTTGAAGCAATTCGTTTATCACTTCATTTTGTGGCCAACAAACTGCGAAAGTAATAAAGGCTCTTGCGTTCTCTGATAATCGTATAATGACCACTTTTGCGCTTCCACAAGAAACATCCACTTTCTCCTAAATTGAACTCCCTGTTACATATATAATCATTCCTTCTCCTCTTCGTTCCTCCCTACAAAAATAGTAAGAATGACAACTACGCTATTTATACGTCTCACGCTCAGTTTTATCAGTATTAGTCTCTGTTAAGATGATTACATGTACATCTCCTTCGAACTCGAATAGCTGAAGAATTAACTGGTTCCATTACTTTCTGGTACTGCTTATGTTAACTTGTATCACGTCAAGGTAGTTCGTGGATCACTCTGTCTTTATGTCTTTAAATCTAGTTCCATGTTTTCGGTCACTCTTTTAGATTGGAAAATGTTTCAGCCATTATGGAAGGCTTTCCAAGTCCTCAGCCCATTTTAATCGAATGACTGCATCTCCATCGCTTTTCTCGTGAATAATTTTGCATTACGTGTCCAAAGAAATTTGTAACATTTTTCTTTCGCCGTTGTCTTGGCTGCCCATATCAACTGCTGCACGTACTGGGACAGGTTGTCATGGTTAAATATTTCTTTTGACCTTAAAGTAGATCTTTTCGCTGCGATTCATAACAAATTTGCCGGTTAATAAACCTTATCTGAATGGCCAGAACTTCTAGCTCATCCTTCATTCTGTTTGCCGCTTCGACGTTGTATAAAGTGGGTATGGACATACCCAGTTTGTTTGCGACGTCTGCCAAAATGGTCATATTATCTTCATTTGGTGTAACGGGAATGCTGTGGATTACGATATTTTTGCGGTGCGAATATTGTTCATTGTTTTCCAAAGCTGCCTGTATTTCCGAAATTTTTTTGTCTTTCTTTTCCATCCGAGCCTCAAGCTCGCCAGTGTGTTTGGAAAGTATTATAACCGCTTTTTCATGTTCGTCTAGCTTTGTAGAGACACGTTACTCATATCAAAGTGACAGTACAGAAGCCTGTATCCCCTGAAATAATTTTCACTAGTTTGCTAGTGTTCTGAGAACGTTTTGCAACTTTTCATTTTGGGCACCTACGTGTTCTTCTATCCATTCGATCATTGTTAGGACATTGTTTAGTTTTTTGATGGTTTCTGTGCTTTTCTGGATAAGCAAGGCGAGTAGATCGACTTCCATCTTACACGCTCGCTTACCAGTTATCGTGTTCTACGTTTCACCAGCCTGCAGTTTCTCGTGTACCAGACATGAGGTACAGATGCATGCTTCGATTCCTGCGTCTTTAATCATTTTAAATTTGTTCTTGCTTATTCGAGAACGCTTTCGTCTATGATAGGTCTTTTTACACTGACCACGGCAGAGATTAACAACATCTTCAGTAACTTGTTTCTGTAATGCTAATTGAACAGTACTTCATCGTCCATTGCAATGTTTCACAGCAGAGTTTCAAAGAAGACCAGCGGAGCAGGTAAAGAGATTTAAAATTCGGTAGAGTAAGCACCCACCTAAAAAGCGAAGAACACTCGAATGAGTGGCGTTCGCTTGATCAGCGTACCCCACCGGTCTGCGTTCTTCCGCTCCATCAGCGTAAAAATTCTTTGTAGAAATACATATGTATTAGCCAGACGCGAATCTAATTGTAAGGCAGTAAGGCACTAAATTGGTGCTTGAGTCATCAATTTTTACTACCCAATTTCTGACTCAAATTTTTGTTAACATTGTAGGCAAAGAAAGCGGAAGCCCCCCTAAACCTACGCACGACTAATACATCTTTCATACCTCTTTACGTAGGTTGGATAACTCTGGCAAAGAACAATATCTTTTAAGGTAGTATCGAAAATATTCTTGCTTTCCTTATTTTTTAGTCTTGAGTTTTTCTCACTATTTGGATAGTTTGTTTATTGAAAACTGCTGTGGTGTAATAAAATAACAATTGTATGCTCAGATCAGGAAGAAACGCAGTTTGATCTGTTAGCCGACATCTAAATAGCTGTTTATGTAATCATTTGTTTATCACCATAAGATTGTTGCTTAAGTTTCACTCATCACTCCCCAATATTTAAATGCTAGGGATGCATGCTTTATGCCTTAATAGTTTCGTCCACTGAAACAATTTGAAAAACAATTTTCTTAGATAATTCCCGCTGGAAAGTTTCGTCCTTGAAAATTTTATGAAAAAATTCGGTATACATGTATATCCGCACAACGTTACTGATAACCAGACCAATTTTCTCTCCAGTATATCCAAAGTTATGTAACCATTCGGACAGAAAAATAATTGCGGGCACTCTGGAATAGGAAAACAAATCAACTTTACCCAAGAGGGCAGTGAAAAGTACATAAATCTTTAAGGCTGAGCTAGTGTGGCGGTTATCGCGGAACTCAACGCCATATGGCATGTGCCATCCAAGAAATTGCGGATTATCTTCGAGTATAGGGAAAGCTTGTCAAGCGAAGCTTTCTTTGCCTCTTCGTTCGACTTTCCCGGTTATGCTGCTGCTGCTGTCTGGCACACGACGTCTGGGGGTGGTTGAGAGCGTGTGTATATATGACAGCAGCACGGCAGAGGGGAAAGGCGACGCGAGAAAGAAACTCGTTTGGACCTTTCGATCATGTCGCATGTTCACAATACCCTCTGGAGCTCCGTGGGCATCTCCACATTAGCCTCTAGAGAGCTGTAATTATTCGTCAACTCCCGCAAAAGCATTACAGAAACTGCAGAGCTTACCTTACTGGCATTTCGCATGACCAGAGGGAAGCAAGATAGAATGGCAGACAGGAGGAGGGAGAGGGGCAGAGAACCGGTAGAACCGGCCCAGTCGCGGAACCAGTGAATAACAGCCTTGCAACACTTCGCTCGCATTTCCTATATACAAGAAGGGGGGGGGGGATTTGGAGACGGTGACGTGACAAGGCGAGGAAACGTTAGAACTATAGATATGACAGTGTTTTCGGGCTAAATTGGTAAAATTTAGGTTGAAGGTAAGGTACGGTGCGTTTCTGCTATTTTTAAAAGATAAACACCATACAAGTGTGTAAAGTGGACAATCATACCCATGAATTACGGATATTTCGCTCAGCTTACTTTTTTTGCCACCACGGGGCATATCAACCTTAAAGATTTCGAAAATCTCGCCATGACCTATGGCATGAGGCGCAACTAAAAACACACAATAAAAGAAGCGCACACACACACAGACACCATGAGACTGTCGCTTCCCCTAGGTACATGAACACGGGTGCGCTTATTTATCAGCATTATCCTGAAGACGGCGAACTACTTGCTATACTAGCAATGAATCGACGATTTGCTAGGTACCGCGCCAGACAGCGCGTCGGCATTCCGGAGAGACGTCTGGCCGAGATAACGGCTCCCTCGTATTGAGCGTTTTAACGCGATAGCGTTAAGGAGCTCGTGTCGCAGAAAAGCCGGTGTCGTCGGCGTCGGCGTCGGTGTCGGCGTCGGCGTCCGCGGCGTTGGCCGTGAGCGATAAATCACGGCAGGCACTTCATAAATAAAAAGCAACTTCCAAGATGGGCTGGGTGGGAATCGAACCAGGGTCTCCGGAGTGTGAGACGGAGACGTTACCACTGAGCCACGAGTTCGATGCTTCAAAGCGGTACAAAAGCGCCTCTAGTGAACGCGGTGTTACCTTAGAAGGCTCAGGCGTGCGTCGCTTGCTGAGGCGCGCATTTCGTTGTCGCGCCGATCGCTGCGTTGCTTGACGCTCACCGCGTCCGATGCGGGGCGCGTTGTCGCTGCGCCGTAGCCCAATACCCCTTGGCGGGTCGACGGGAACGCTGTCGCGTTCCACTCTTGAAGGCGAAGCTTAAGCGTCCTCCAATTTTTTTTTTAATTTCTGCGACAGGGTGGCCATGGGCTTGCAGATACTTCAGGCTTGTTTCATGGGTTTCCTATATAACCGGTGTGACCCATTGTTTAAGATGCTTTAGCTCTAGCCTGTCTGTTTTGCCCGCTACTAAAATACATGTTAAACGCAGGACTGCTTTTATGAGAAAACCAGAGCACCGATTTGAATCAAATGTGTTGTATTTAAGAGTGAAAGTTAAATCGCAGTGACTGCATCGAAGAGAATTGTGATTTAGACAATAGAATTTTCCACAAAAAATGCAGGATATCAGTAAACTGAAAAAACTAGAAACTTCATTTTTCCAAATCCGCAACTCCGCCATGTAAAACAAGTACGCATTTCTGTAAACTTTACCTGTTGGTGCATCAAACGAGAACAAATTGTATGCATGAATTTACAACTTAAGCGAAGTTGTTACAATTCTTGGTACGGTGTTGCTAATGGAACATTCAATAATTGATTAGTCGTACATTTCAGGATGGCATATGATATACCATTGCTGTGCGCTTTAGATGTATTATTACGGGCAGTCTGGAGAATTGCGATGTTGTTTTTATTTGCTGAGGTACAGTTCTACACGCCAGCCTTTTTCCATAAAATTGTGCAATTTTTTGAAAGTTTACATACAGAAATAGACAGCTTAGGTATAATATCGCTTTCTGAAATAACTGAGAACGCCATGTGGCGCCGAGGAGTGCGGACGTGTTCGCGTCGGCTCCGTCAATAATCTTGCCTAGCAGCGGTCAAAATCGCGTGACCCCCACGTAATTCGCACGATTTGTGTAGGAAGACAGCAGAAACACGCTGATACCCACTTTTTTGACAAGTGGACGCGGCTTCTTCCAAGAATATAAGACCACCGCTCAAGCATGCCGGCCAGCCACGCTAAGCCTAACGTAGTAGTGGAGCGTGAACCCCCGGCAGTCAGCTTCCGGTCCAAGCGTAGCGCCGCCACGGCCCAACTTCCAACGGACAACGACCAAGAACTAGCCAAAGACACCATGGACACGGATGACCAAGCAATCGAAACCAAGCGGGATCTGCGGCCGACGCTGAAGAGGACTTCCTCCCGCCTGACGAGGTGATACAGGGGGAATCAACCAGCGACGCCGACGAGAACGAGGAGAAAGACTCAACAAGGGAAGACGACGAAGCCAAGAACGGTCAGTGGCAACTTTCACTCTCTTTGCGAGAACGAAAAGGTTTAATAAAACAAGTGCGAGGAGCCTCTGATGACAGCGGAGCTCAAGGCGGCGGTGAGGGCAACCGCAGCTGCTTTGCCCGGGTGCCTGCGGGAGAGCAAGCAAAACGCGGCGTTGCGTCTATAAGAGCCCGACGGCGATCGCGCGCGGCACCGCTGCCGATAAATGACATGAAAATTATCATGCGTCCCAAGCCAAGACTAGTTATGAACGAACTTAAGATGTACGAAGTTGCGCGAGCGGCAGAACGTGCAAGCGGCGACCCGAGGACCTGCAGGAGCGATAAATTACTGCTTCGCCTCCGCAACACGTCAAACATATTCATTGTAAGTACCCCCTACGAACAAGTGGCGGGGATGATTATGAATATCAAAACGCTGGAGCTCAATGGTACTAAACATCCGATGAACACCTACATAACCGCCCCTGAAGGGTACTTTAAAGGAGTGGTACATGGACAGGAACGCGAAACCCCAGAAGATGAACGTTGAAGTCATCTCCAAGTGCGCACACAAGGAATGACAATCGCCAAGCCCGGATGCTCGGCAAGTCTGAAACCGCAATGATAACGTTCGATGGACCGGTAGTGACAAGCTTCGTCTACTATTACGCTGGCGAAATGCCATGTGTGCCTTATGAGCCCACGAGACAGTACTGCAAACTGTGCAAAAGCAAGGGACATAGAAGGGACGTTTGCCCAACGCCCACGGCAAAGACGTGCA
Source organism: Dermacentor variabilis (assembly GCF_050947875.1). NCBI lineage: Eukaryota > Metazoa > Arthropoda > Arachnida > Ixodida > Ixodidae > Dermacentor > Dermacentor variabilis. The sequence continues at coordinate 78,544,490 of NC_134576.1, read as the reverse complement.
GCAATTGTTGGCTAAGGGACCCTCCTGAGGACCACACCTGTGATCCAGAGTGCGCGCTGTGCGGGGGGGGGGGGAGGGCTCATCCCACGGCGGCATCGGAGTGCACCAAGAAACTCAAACGGGTCCCCCAAAGGGGCAGGCCACCACTGTGGCAACGTCTACGCCGACCACCACCCAACGGAATCCTCAAGAGACGCGGGTTCCGCACGGACCGTGAGGGCTCTGCGTCACCAGACGGGGCCCGTTACAGCTCCAGATACAGTTCCCGATCCAGGTCCAGCTCCTGAGACCGCTCCAACTACACGGACAGTGGCCAATAGAGGGGCGAATCAACAAAACAACAGCAGAAGAGCAAGAAGACGCTGAACAAGGAAGGCGAAAACAAGGTGAGCTGGGAAGCAATCGCCTCCCAACCCCCCCACCACACAACACAACTCACACGCCTAGAACGCGAACTAGAGCTAATGCGAGTGTGAATAGGAGGCTTAGAAAGAGAAAATAGACAATTGAAAAAGCACCAAACGCAGCAACCACATTAATACCTAAAGCAGTCCAGACACGACAGAAAGGACAAAAACTACCGAATGTAGAAGGCGACACCGTAATTACTTTGTCGTTACTGAAAGAAACCATAAAGGAAGTTATACCTACAATCATAGAGCAGGTGATGATTCAGGTAGATCGAAAACTAGAAGCTCTGGACAAGAAAATCCAGGCACAACAAATAAAATTTACGAAAGCCCTGCCAAAAAATGCCACAGGCGCCATCATAAGAGAAAAAGCAGAGAAAGTATACAACAGGCCAGGTCTGTCGGCGATGACCCAAGCTACAAACAATGCCTAAACATCAAAAGCACGCTTCCGAAGAGTGCGAAATATGGCAGTGGAACTGCCGTGGGTTCCAGCGTAAAATTGGACAACTGTCGCAGCTGGTGATGACAAAAAGAAGGTCGCCAGCTATCATTGCGTTACAAGAAGCCGGAACAAACCCAAAATAACAGGGATACGAAAGCTTCAACATCGAAGGTGAAATCTGGAAGGCCTCAACATTGGTAGACAAGAAAGTCGCGGCAATATGTCACAAATCCATAGAAGGAACGGACATCCCGCACCTAATAACAGAAATCACATATAAAGGCACCACAGGAAAGAGTTCCTTCGTAATTAATGTGTACAGCCCGCCGAGGCTGAAAAGAGCAACGTTCGATAAACTATTTCAAGAGACAGCAAAAATGGCGAAGGGGAGAACTCTAGTGATAGTTGAGGATTTTAATGCCAGGCACTCAAGTTGGGGTATCCAACCCAGAACAATGAAGGCAAAAATATCACGGGATAAATAGAACCACTCGACATGACACTTGTAACAGACCATGCAATGCCAACAAGAACAGGGAATAGTATCTCCGCAGACACAAGTACTGACCTAACTATAAACAAAAATTTTCCATATGCGGAGTGGTGCAACACCCTCGAAAATCTAGGAAGTGACCATTGCACTATAGGCACCACAATCCGCACAGCTCAAATCCGCAAACGATTGGTACAGCTAAAATAACAGACTGGCGGGCGTACAGGGAATCGCTTAAAGAACAAACCACGGACATAAACTATCTAGATAATTGGTGCGAACGCATACGAAATATAAAGCAGAAACATACAAAACCATCACCAGGACGGACAAAACACCTGAAGTGGACCCTCACCTACTGCATCTGTGGGATGCAAGACGAAGCCTGACCAAAAGATGGAAGCGACAGAAATGCAGCCACAAACTCAAAATGAAAATCAACGAAATAACACAGAAGGCCGAGGAATACGCTAATCAACTTACAACAGCCAACTGGGAACGCTTCTGCGGATCAGTTAATGGAACCCTAGGGACGGTAAAAACGTGGAACATCCTCAGAAGAATGATTGATCCGTTTAAAACCAGACGCGAAGGACAAATAAATTGGAGTTATTGCTACACTCGTTCCCAGGCACAAAAGAACTGCTTCAGGCAGTCCAAAGAAAATGCTTGGGTAACAAAGCCCCGATACCCCCATACCAAGCTGATTACACCGGACACCCAAACACAGAAATCGATGAATTCTTCACGGTGGCAGAAGTATGAACAGCAATCGCCAGTACAAAACGGAAAACAGCGCCAGGGGCGGACCAAATATCAAATGCTACGATTAGAAACATGAATGACGAAGCCATAACATTACGAACTTTATAATGGCCATTGGGTCAAAGGAGCGATACCACAGCAATGGAAACACGCTGTGATAATCATGGTTCCAAAACCAGGGAAGAAATTTACTTTAGACAACCTTAGGTCCATCTCTCTTACATCATGTCTAGGAAAGGTGTTTGAAAGATTAGTAAACCCTAGACTCCAACGTCATCTTGAAGAAAACAACTTAATGCCTGGCACCATGTTTGGCTTCAGATCACATCTTTCAACACAGGACATACTCCTGCTTTTAAAAGAGGAAGTATTAACGAACGTCCCCAAGGCAGGAGAACACATTGTCATGGCTGTCGACATAAAAGAGGCCTTTGACAACGTAAGTCACAAAGGGATACTGGATGGACTTGCAGAGATCAGCTGTGGTCAAAGGATGTACCCGTACATCCGAAGCTTCCTCAACCAGAGAACAGCAGTTATCAAAGTAGGAAACGCTGAATCTGAAGTCATCCGTCCTCCTAACAAAGGAACGCCACAGGGGGCGGCGATTTGGCCTACACTCTTCAACATAGCCATTATTGGACTAGCTAAAAAACTCCAAGAAATTCCCGACGTCCGTCATTCCCTATACGCGGATAATATAACGATATGGATAACCAAGGGCAACTTGGGAGAGAAGGAGGAGAAGCTTCAACGGGCTGCCAATATAATAGAAAACTACACCCAACAAAGAGGACTCCAGTGCTCGGCTGAGAAATGAGAACTCATTCGCCTCACAAAAAGCAAGAAAAAGAACTGACCCGAGACTCAAACTCTAGATCAGGCTGGAAGGGAAAATTATTCCTGAGAGGTCAATAGTAAGAGTCTTGGGGATGTGGCTGCAATCGAATATCAGATGTTTACACACTTCAAACAAAATCAGAAAAACAACGCAACAGATTAACAAGATGATAGCCCGTGTGGCTCATAATCGGACAGGAATGGGGGAACAAGGCACCCTAAGACTGGTTAAAAGTATGGCCCATTAGCAGACTACTCTACTCCCTACCTTACCATACCATGAACAGGGTGGATGAAGAAAAGGCTGATAAAATAATAAGGATGGCATATGAGACAACCCTGAGGTTGCCACGCAACACTTCAAAATAGAAGCTTCTAGCCCTCGGCCTCCACAGTACATTTAATGAGATGGCTGAGGGCCAACTCATAGCGCAGAGGAGTCGATTGGCGCAAACGACAGTCGGCAGAGCTCTTCTTCAAAGAATCGGCCTAGTAGAATGCATACAAATATACCAAAACGCCAAAGGTCTACCCTGCAAGATTAGAGCTTTGTATGGGGTATCACCAATTCCCCAAAACATGGATCCGACATTACACACATGAAGGGAAAAGCTATAGCACAATTCATAGACAAAACAACAACGTACTTGGACACTGCACGATTCGCGGATGCGTCACCATATCGGGCCAACGCAAAGGATATGGTGGCAGTTGTCGTAAACCGTAAAGCTAAAAACAAGACCTGTGCTTCGGTTTCCCGAGCAACCATTTTAGAAGCCGAAGAGATAGCCACCACCTTAGTTATAGGAGAAGGCATAGAGCACAATGCTCCACTAGCAATAATCACAGATTCTCAGGCCACATGTATGAACTATCAGAGGGGACAAATACTTACCGAAATCCGCAGAGAACTTGACGTCAAGTACAGCCAAACGATAACGTGAGCCCCGGGACACAAGGGTGTTACTGGGAACCTCAATGCAGATGACGCGGCTTGATGTTTCACTAATTGCCGAGCTGGCCATAGCAACATGGTGGAGGACCCGACACCCATCGATACAAGTTATAAAGGGATCTTGCAACACTACAGGGAATTCAGACGGCTCTACCCAGCACCGCATAGGAACCTTTCAGCCCAGGACTCAGCGACGTTACACAGGCGCCAAAGGGACACATATACAAACCTCCATAAATTGCACATATACTGCCCAACAGCATACAAAGACATATGCCCGTCGTGTGGGAGCACACCGACACTCTACTACATCATATGGGAGTGCGCAGCTCACACCGAAGAACAAGATAATAATACGAGAGTGGGGAGGGAGGCACTGCTATCCAGCTACGCCCTCGGGGATCCACTTAGGCTGGTCCGGAGGGCAGAAAGGATGGCGAGGGCCAGCGGTGCCTTGGAATAGGGCCCCGACCACATGGCGTTACCCCGTTTTAGGGGCAACGAAGTCCGTTCTACCAATAAAGTTTTGTTCTTCTTTTTCTTTTGAAATAACTACATTTTAAAGTTTTCTTTTCAATTCAACATAATTCATCGTATCTGGTACAGTGGCTGCTCTGAAAAGCGATTGCAGATTTCACATGTACTTAGATAAGAGCACCGTAGGTAGAAGGGTAACTTCATCGAGATTGCTGCGGTACACCACATCCGCAGGTACTAGACTCCAAGTGACGATTGCGTTTAAAAAAAGAGTATTTAAAATGCTGCTTCAGAATTTATCTCATGATGATGGTTGATAGTAATGCTTAGCATTAGAGCGTGTAGCAACGCTCCATATTTCTGAAGTTGCATCTGTTGAACATCTGTAGTTGTCATTCTGAGACTTCCGTTGGTTTCGTTGTGTGTGGTATCCTCTCATGTTGGTAGAGCACTCACTTGACAAGTGAGGCTTGAATACGGCGGGGTAACGACGACTGTATGGTCCGGTGCACTAACGACTATGGAACCAGCGAAATAATAATGTCGATGGAATGACAAAGGCGGCATGACGACAACGGAATGATTATCATCATATGACCATTCTGAAATGATATCGTTGGTATAATGACGAACGTGACAACTCCAACGTGAGGGCAATTGAATTACGAAGAGTGTATAACGACGATGGCATAACGACAACCAAATGGCGGCGATCGCATGACGAGGACGACATGATAGCGACTGTCTGATAACGGCGCCATGACAACGATGGTACGACAGCGCCGACGTTATCACGATTGAACGGCGACAGCATAATTACGATAGAATCACAAAGACGGATTGACGTTGATGGAACAACGAAAGCAGTATGATGACGATGGCAGGACAAGAATGGGATGACGTTACTGAAGTGGTGATAGTGGTAAAACTACAGCATCAAGACAATGGCATGGCTACAATGGTGTGTTGAGGACTCGGTGACAAGATGGCTTGGCAAGAGTTGGATGACAATGTTAGAACAAAGACGAAGGAATGACCGCGACGACATCACGACCACAGTGCGAGGACGAATGCATGACGACGACTGTATAACGACCACACAACGTCGATGAGGCCAAGAAACGCGGGTCTAAAAAGTAATCTGCAGAAAACTAAAGTAATGCTTAACCGTCTCGGAGGAGAACACCAGCTAACGATAGGTAGCGAGGCACTGGAAGTGGTAAGAGAATGCATCTACTTAGAGCAGGTAGTGACCGCGGATCCCTATCATGAAACTGAAATAATCAGAAGAATAAGAACGGGCTTGGGTGCATTTGGCAGGCATTCTCAGATCATGAACAGCCGGTTGTCATTATTCCACAAGAGAAAAGTGTATAACAGCTGTGTCTTACCATTACTCGCCAACGGGGCGGAAACTTGGAGGCTTAGGAAAAGGGTTCTACTTAAATTGAGGACGACGCAACGAGCTACGGAGAGAAGAATGATGGGTGTAGCGTTAAGGGGGGTGATAAGAAGAGAGTGATTGGGTGAGGCAACATACGCGACTTAATGGCATCTTTGTTGAAATCAAGAAAAAGAAATGGCTATGGGCAGGGCATGTAATGAGGAGGGAAGATAACCGGTGGTCATTAAGGGTTACGGACTAGATTTCAAGAGAAGGGAAGCATAGCAGGGGGCGGCAGAAAGTTAGGTGGACGGATGAGATGAAGAAGTGTGCAGGGACTACATGGCGACAATTAGCGCATGACCGGGGTAGTTGGAGAAGTATGGGAGATACCTTTGCCCTGCAGTGGGCGTAGCCAGGCGGCTGCTGCTGCTGATATATATATATATATATATATATATATATATATATATATATATATATATATTATTTTTGTATATATACATGACTTCATGATAGAGGCATCTATGGATGCTGCAACGTTTCATTTTGAAAGTTGATGCACTTCTTCAAAAACTCTCTCATTGACACACGTTTTCTTTGCTGGGTGTCCTAGCTAACTTCAGCCAAACTTTAAAAATATGGGAATGCAATGTAATTGGATAGAACCAAGGTAATCTTCTTTGCCGACGCTTGGTGATAGTCAAATTATTTTTTTTTTTCATTCAGCCTAATTGTATAATTTACTTGTCCTGCTTTTCAAAAATTATAATTAGATGAAAAGTGCCAATGAGAAAATTGTTGAGCAACCTGAAAAAATTTCGATACAGCTTTCTGTTGCTCAACACGTGCTACATAAACCTAGCCCGAAAAGGCACGCAAAATTGCCGCGCGCCTGGCCGCTCGAGGCACTTTGCGTGTATTCGCGGGCTTCTTTCACGCTAGGAAAAATACTTTTATGTGGCACGTATTGAGCAACAGAAAGCTGCATCGATACTTTTTCGTGTCGCTCTACAATTTTCTCATTGAGATGTTAAGTTACGTAAAACACCCTGCGAACATACAAATACACACACATATGTATGTATATGACTTCAGGATAGAGGTACGTATGGTGTCCTCGAGGTTCTATGTGAAAACTTGATGCACTTCTTGGAAAACAACTTTCTTTCATGCGCATTCTTTCTTATACCGGGTGTTTCAGCTAACTTTACTCAGAGTTTAAAAATATGCCGATGCACTCTAAGAGGAAGCGTCGAAATGCATGTTGCTCTCTTTTGTATGTGTCAAGCTGTTCTTGTATTTTTTTAGTTATTTAATTAGCCAAGAAAATTAGCTATTCTGAAACAACAAAGTTAGGCAAAAAATTCCAATTAGAAAGTTCTAGAGCAGCTTGTAAAACGTCCGATTAGGCAATTTCTAACTTTCTCTCTATTAAGTGTTAGTGTTTTAGAGCTTACTGCGGATGCCTGCGATACAAATACAAAACATATCACTTGACATACCCGCTTGTGCGCCGGGCTTGCAACGCTCCGAAACGAACATAGCATCTAGCAGGGTGTGCTGCCGCCTAAATGGCGACACGGCAGTGACGAAGGCGTTGCCTATGGTATTGACGCCAGCGATGTGCTGCTCTCGCTGCGGTTCATAATGGCGATAAGCAGACGGGTGTTCACACTGGTTAAATACTATGTTCGCTCGTGCGTAGAAGGCTTAGGAGCAGGGCAATCACGATTGGTAGGCGGGCATGTCACGTGGTGTTTTTTCTTTGTTTTGCGGGCATCCGCAGTAAGCTGAAAAATACAAATACTTAACAGATAGAAAGACAGAAACTGTTTGTTCGGACGTGTTGCCAACTGCTCTGCACCTTTCTAATTGGAATTATTTGCCTTGCTTCCTTGCATCGGAAGTTGGTCAGTTATACTTGCCTAATTAGCTAATTCAGCCAAATGCAAAAATAGCGCGACACGCTACATACAGAGCACATACACGCCACATACAGCATGCATTTGGTCACGTCGTCATAGAGTGCATCGCGTCATCATAGAGTACATAGAGTTTAAACTCGGCCTAAAGTTAGCTTAAACATCCGATATATATATATATATATATATATATATATATATATATATATATATATATATATATTATAATACCGAGACCGATCAAGTTGTCCAGCGCTGTTTATTCCACAAAAGGCAACGCCCCCAGCTCACGCGCGAAGAAGTCGAAGAACAGGGAAGATGATGATGGCTACGTAGAAATGAAAACGACGAAGTACGTTAATAGTGCTTACACTAACTTCCCCCCGTCATGGAAGCGGCCAGCCTGGCCGCAGATTAGAGATTATCTAAACGGGGAGTGAAGGGCTTCATCCGCGAGACGTGAACAATTTCGGCATTCCGGCGGCGCCGGTCAGTGACGGAGTGTACTGGGCGGACGAGATAGTTCACTGCAGATGTTTGCTGCACAACGGTGTATGGGCTAATGTAGCGTGGAAGGAACTTCTCACAGAGGCCTGGGGTGCGGACTGGAGTCCAAAGCAGGACTTGGTCTCCAGGGTAAAAACGTAGGTCACGGCGTTTGTTGTCGCAGTAACGCTTGCGCTCTGCTTGGGTAGCTTCTGTGCTTTGCCGGGCGATTTGACGGCAATGTGCAACTCGGGCAGCAAAATCTTCTGGAAGCGACGCGTTAGGCGAAGAAGGTGCGAAAAATAGTTCTCTGTCGAATATGGTGGAAGGAGATCGTCCATACACAAGGAAGAAAGGGCTGTAGCCGGTACTCCGTTGAATAGCAGTATTATATGCGAATGTCACAAAAGGAAGAATTTTATCCCAGTCAGTGTGGTCAGGACGGATGTACATGGAAATCATGTCAGACAGCGTACGGTGGAAGCGCTCAGTAAGGCCATTAGTTTGCGGATGATAAGTAGAAGTAGATTTGTGGACGGTATTAGTGGCTCGAAGAACGTCCTCGAGAACTTGTGAAATGAACGCCTTGCCACGGTCACTGAGAAGAACGCGAGGAGCCCCATGGCGCAAGACGATGGCGCGCAAGAAAAAGTCGGTGACCTCAGAAGCGGTGCCGGATCGCAGAGGGCAGTCTCGGCATATCTTGTTAAATGGTCGACCGAAGTGACAATCCAACGGTGACCGGAGGCTGTCAACGGCAAGGGACCATATAAATCAATGCCAACAAATTCAAAAGGTGCGTCCGTGCAAGGGAGAGGTTGTAGTAAACCGGCCGGAGGGGATGTCGAGCGTTTGCGGTGCTGACATGACGCACAAGAGGCAATGTATTTGGCCACCGTTGAGGATAGGCCAGGCCAGAAGCAGCGGGTCTTTATGCGGTCGTAAGTCTTGTGAAAGCCTAAGTGGCCAGCCGATACATCGTCGTGAAGTGCCTCTAATACCCGCAAACGAAGGCAGCGAGGTAGAACTGGGACCCACCGGTGACCTGTTGGTTGGTAAACGTAGCGGTGTAGCACGCCACCTTGAAGGCGGAATTGTCGAAGTTGGCGTCGCAAGCGGCTGTTGGGTGGTTCGGCGAACCCACTAAGGCGATCCATGAGAGCTCGACAGTAGGAGTCGGCCCGCTGAAGCGAGACGAAATCAGAGCGTGATGAAAGCGTAACTTGGTCTGGGGGCGTTATCGAGAGTTGGTGAGAGGCAGGCGTAGCATCGGAACGACGTGGTTGGGAAGACGACGGCGCGTTACCTGGAGAGAGTGAGAGTGGGCAGCGAGACAATGCGTCTGCATCATGATGGTGTTTTCCAGACTTGTACGTTATAGGGAAGTCATATTCCTGCAAGCGGAGTATCCAGCGTCCTAAGCGTCCTGACATGTTTTTCATTGATGACAGCCAACACAGAGCATGATCGTCGGTGACGATGGTGAAGTGGCGGCCGTAAAGGTATGGGTGAAATTTCTGAATCGACCAAACAATAGCCAGGCACTCTTGCTCTGTAATGGTGTAGTTCCGCTCAGCTGGCGAAAGTGTTTGGCTGGCATATGCTATGACTTGCTCTTTGTATGCTGTATTACGTTGCAGAAGTACTGCGCCAATGCCTTGTGCGCTTGCGTCAGTATGGAGTATGGTGGGGGCACGATTATCGAAGTGGCGAAGCACTGGTCCGGAAGTAAGATGCCGCTTAAGAGCTTGAAAAGCCGACTCACAGTCGCTAGTCCACGTGAAAGAGGCACTAGTAACCAGTAGCTTGTGTAGAGGAGCTGCTATTGCTGCGAAGTTGCGTATAAACCTACGAAAATATGACGCCAAGCCGAGGAAACTACGTAGATCTTTCTGTTGCTGGGGGCGAGGAAATTGAAGAACGGCACTAATCTTTTCGGGGTGAGGCTGGATGGCATCTTTTGAGACGACGTGACCCAATATTTTTATTGTTTCGCTTGCAAATTTGCATTTTTTTGTATTGATCTGGAGACCAGCATTCCCAAGGCACTTGAGAACTTCGTCTAATCGATGACGATGTTGGCTGAAGTCAGACGAAAAGATGACAATATCGTCCAGATCACAGAGGCATGTCTTCCATTTTAGACCACGAAGTACGTTGTCTATCATGCGCTCAAATGTGGCAGGAGCATTACAAAGGCCAAAAGGCATCACGTTAAATTCATAAAGGCCGTCCGGTGTAGCGAATGCGGTCTTTTCTTTGTCAGTCTCGTTCATCGAAATTTGCCAATATCCTGATCGAAGATCAAGGCTGGAGAAATACTCCGCCCCTTGTAGTTTGTCCAAAGCATCGTCAATTCGAGGTATTGGATATACGTCCTTGCGTGTGATCTTACTGAGCACTCGACAATCCACGCAAAAGCGAACTGAGCCATCTTTTTTCTTTACCAGGACCACGGGAGACGCCCATGGGCTAGATGAAGGTCGTATTATCTTCCGCGCAAGCATGTCAGCGACCTGTTGTTCAATGACCTTTCGTTCAGACGGCGATACACGATAGGGGCGTCGTCGTATTATAGCGGAACCATCGGTTTCGATGCGGTGTGTAGCCGCAGGAGTTTGGCTCAACACAGGAGAACAGCTATCGAAACAGGCTTCGTGTTTTGCCAAGACCACCATTAAGGCTTCGGACTGCGCGGCTGTTAGGTCAGAACCAAGAACGGCTGGAGGAGGGAAAGAATCATCCGAACCTGAGGTTGGTGCTGGCGATGAAGAAGGGCAAAGCGTGACTAGAGAGATAGGTTGAGTGTCGGCGAGGGTTGCCACAGTCATCCCTTTGGGCAGCATCACAGGATCTGGGGTCGTGTTGCAAGCAGACAGAAGGGCGCGGCAGCGTGAAAACCGGACGAGACAGGTGGCAATGAGAATTCCGCGAGAAGTACAGCGGGAAGAAGGGGCGACTAGGGCGTCTCCGTCGGCGATCTGACTGGATGTTACGGCTACAACGTCTTCGTAACCAGGACGCAGGACGTAGTCTGCAGAGATGGCCAAGTTCACGCATGAAAGTGAAGAGTCCGCAACAGGTTGATGCTCTTTATCCGTGATGTGGACAACTTCCTCTCTACATGAAATGACGGCTGAAGCGGAATGTAGGAAGTCCCAACCAAGTATAAGTTCATGGATACACGTTGGAAGGATGATAAACTCGATGTGGTGGCGTATGCCGTCGATGAGAACACGAGCAGTACACTGTCCGTCAGGGTGAATGAATGCATTATTAGCACCACGCAAAATATGTCCAAGATAAGGCGTTTTTACTTTACGGAGCCGGGAACACAGATCACTCCCTAAGAACAGAAACGGCGGCACCGGTATCAATGAGAGCTGACGCGGGAACACCTTCGACAGTCACAGAAAGCATGTTGGCCGGGCGAACGGGAGGAATTTTTGAAGACCGATAAGAAGCAGTTTCCCCTCCAAGAACTGCAACAGCTAGTTTTCCGAGTGCTGGTCGACAAAATGGGAAGTGGGACGAAGCGGTGATGTAGAGCGCCGGTAAGGGGTAAGAGCGTCGTGGGTGTAGTCATCGCTGTCAACTCCTGCTTTACGACCTCGCGCAAGTCGAAGGTCGGGGTTGGTGCGCAGGCAGCAGGGGGACGCTTTAGGTCTTGTAGTTGAAGCTCCTCGCGGATGATGGTGCGGATAAGAGCACGTAGATATGAAGAATGAGGAACCTGAGGATCGCTGCTGTCATGTGGAAGACGAATAGACTGCAGCTCGTCGAGGCGTTGACACGTTGAAGTGATGTCTTGGACAGAAGCCGGATTTTGCACGATTAAGGCGTTGAACGCGACAGGCCCAATGCCTCTTAAGATGTGGCGAACGCGTTCGGCTTCCGTCATGCTAGGATTCGCACGGCGGCACAGAGCCAAGACATCCTCTATGTATGAGGTGTAAGACTCTTGGGGAAGTTGGCGGCGCGTTCCCAGCTTCTGTTTGGCGACTTCTGCACGGCCAGACGAGGAAGCGAAGATTTGCCGCAGCTTCGAGGTAAACGTGGACCAATCCGCGATGTCGGATTCGTGGTTGAAATACCACGTCTTTGCGACACCGGTCAAGTAGAAGGCGACGTGCCTCAATTTCTGGGTGTCGTTCCACTTGTTGCAAGAACTCACGCAGTCGTAGTGGTCGATCCAATCGTCTACGTCATCACCGCGGAGTCCCGCAAAGACAGGGGGATCGCGCTGAGGGCTCGTCCCAGTCCAAGAGGGCGCCGCAGGTGGGGTCGTCTGTGTGGTAGGGTTTGAGGCGCCGGAAGGGCCGGGGTTGGAAGTGTCCATTGTTGTAGGGGTAGCTGGGTGCAGGCGGCGACCGGAACGAAGCTCCAGGGAGGACGGGAACGCGAGAGGACGCCGGCATCTTGACGTACCTCCACCACTTTATAATACCGAGACCGATCAAGTTGTCCAGCGCTGTTTATTCCACAAAAGGCAACGCCCCCAGCTCACGCGCGAAGAAGTCGAAGAACAGGGAAGATGATGATGGCTATGTACAAATGAAAACGACGAAGTACGTTAATGGTGCTTACAATATATATATATATATATATATATATATATATATATATATATATATATACATACATATATATATTGAATGGTGCTACAAGGTTTTCAACAGTTTCGATCGCTGGACCGATCTCCGTCAGGGTTTACAAAAAATGGCAGTTTGGCCCTGGTAGTGAAGACACCAGACCGGATGCTCGGTCGTTCTCAGAGACATCAAACCGAGAGGGACAGTTGTGACAGTGATTGACTTTCGGCACTTTGGCAGATTTACTGCTGCCTTTGGCAGCTATGCAGCGCAACAAAAAAGCGGAGTCCCATGTATGTAGAGCAAGGAGGTCTGTGAGAAAAAAAAAGGAAGAAAAGAAAAAAGAAAGAAAGAAAGAAAACACACAGGAGGAGGGAGACGCAAGTCGGAGAGTGAGGGGGGCGGGAAGTAGCGGCAGCTAGATTCTCGTTCACCCGAGGCAAGGATGGAGAAACGGTCGCTGCGCAGCACCGGTGCGCGTGCTGCCGTTGTAGCGGGAGAGAGGTCAAGTTGAATCGCGCGGCGGGGGCACAATAGAGAAGAGACCCAGAAGGAAGACAGAAGAGTGGTAACTTGTGGAAAGAAACGCAGTGTCAAAGTACACATATACGAGGCACGGCCCGTTCCGGCAACTCCGCGGTCCAGCTATGGTGCGAATAAAATATATAGTCCCAAAAATATTATATGCGTGGGATTGGCAAAGCAAGTGCGCCCCTGAGCTTAGATTAAGGGAGCCGAGTTAAATAGCCTCCTTGTGGTCCAGTTTTTCAACCTTTAACCGACAACTGACATCAAGGCAGCTCGCGCGTATTCCAAGAAGGGGCAATAGGTCACTCAGAATGACCACTTGAGTGGCAGGGTGCAGGAAACTGAATTTATTGGTTTTCCGCTCCCCCCTTCAGGCGCATGCGGAGGGACGAGCAAGCTGCGGATAGCCAGCATCTCAATTTTAGAGTACACAACATGTATTCGCGTTTAGCATGCACTCTCACGGCATATCCCGGAGGCACGTCAGCCGCCCCGGACTCTCATTAATTCCTTTAGCGTACGGTGCAAATTTATGGATGAAAAAAGATTCTCTCTCCTCGCGTGCACGGGTGTGTTGGAAACCAGATTGCAAGAGCACAACGCTCACGTGTTCAAAGGAGTGATCTGGTAGCCGAACATGCCTGGAGAAGGGTAAATTCGGGAGATTTTTCACATGCGCACGGTGAGTGTTGAACCGCAGGCGGAAAGGGGTCTCTGTTTGTCCGATATATTCCTGCTTACACACCTCGCATCAAATTTTGTACACGACGGTACCTGAATCACAGTCAAGATTTTCGTTAATTTTATATACCAAGGACGAGTTCTATGCCTCAGCTGTGTCTGTTGTTGTCATGTGACGGCATACCTTGCAACGAGGTTTCCCACACGGTTGACAGCCCTTGGGCGTGTTTGACTTCTTTGTCCTCGCCTTGACTAACAAATTCCTTAAATTTTTGTTTCTTATATACACGATCCGAGGCGGCTGGTTGAATATAGTAGCGAATCGGATGCTCTGTTTTATGATATTGAAATGGCGGTTGAGAATGGCATTGACCCGCGGATAACCGGTGGCGTATGTGAGGACCAAGTTCGGATCTGATTGTGTATTGGTATTCTAAGCCCAGGAGCGCACTTGCTTTGCTAATCCCACGCATATATTCTTTTTGGGACTATATATTTTTTTCGCATCATAGCTGGACCACAGAGTTGCCGGAACGGGCCGTGCCTTGTGTATGTGTACTTTGACACTGCGTTTCTTCCCACAAGTTGCCGCTCTTCTGTCTTCCTTCTGGGCCCATTCTCTATAGTGCCCCCCCATCGCCCGATTCAACTTGCCCTCTCTCCCGCTACAATGGCAGCACGCGCACTGGTGCTGCGCAGCGATTGTTTTCTCCCTCCTTGCCTCGGGTGAACGGGAACCTAGCTGCCGCTACTTCCCGCCCCCCTCACTCTCCGATTTGCGTCTGCCTCTTCCTGTGTGTTTTTTCTTTTCTTCTTTTTTTTCTCACTGAGCTCCTTGCTCTACATACATGGGACTCCGCCTTCCTGTTGCCCTGCATAGCTGCCAAAGGAAGAAGTAAATCTGCCAAAGTGCCGAAAGTCAATCACTGTCACAACTGTCCCTCTCGGTTTGATGTCTCTGAGAACGACCGAGCATCCGGTCTGGTGTCTTCACTACCAGGGCCGAACTGCCATATTTTTGTAAACCCTGATGAAGGTCGGTCCACCGATCGAAACTGTTGAAATTAAATACCTGTTCTGTTTGCCTTGTAGCACCACTCAAGTTGTTCACGTTTGAAAGGTAGCCTGAAGAATTCCTCTTTGCCTACTCTCTCTCTCTCTCTCTCTCTCTCTCTCTCTATATATATATATATATATATATATATATTGAGAAGACAAACGTCCCTACAAGCAGTGACCAACAACCGATAATTGAACGCATCCTGCATTTCCATCGGCGCGTCCATTGTATACGTGGCCACTGCCCTGGCGATGCGTTAGGAAACGGCATTGCATGCCTCCATGCTAAATATGGTGAAAATGGCGGAGAAAGTTAACAAAATTCAAGGCTTGGGTTTTGCGCACCAAAAATCCGCTTTCATTATGAGCTACGGCCGTAGTAAGAAACTCTATATTTATTTTGACCACATGGGGTTCTTGAACCTGCACCGAACGCACAGTACACGGGCGTTCTGGCATTTCACCCCAATCGAGATGCAGCCGCCGCGGCCGGCATTAGATCCCAGGCACTCGGCTTGGTAGCGCAACACCTCAGCCACTACGCCGGCACGGCGGATGCGGCGGAGAAAGTAGTGAACATAGTTTTTACAGACTGCATTTAGTGCACAATAGAACCAAACGAAAAGCTTGGCTGATGTGTACGGCATAGTGCTCATATTTCACATGGAGGCCGAAATCTTTTCTGTGACATAGACGGGGTGCTGGCTAATATGCTGGGAATCTGCTGGCCACCAAGCACAATCTGCGCTGCTATACTTTTCAGGTGACAAATAGCACAGCGCAGAACCACACGCACAAATGTTTAAAGAATGGGAAGACAGACAAATAGCACAGCGGTCTGCAGTTTGCCATGACGTCGAACTGAGAAGCACAAACAGCGACATTTCTGTATTTTTCTGGCCAATAGTTTGGTTCGCATGGTTGCGGCACGCATTACCTTTTTTTTAAATCTAAATGACGAAAACTTTGCCCGCACACATGGGCCGGAGTTCGCGACGTTTGAAGTTTGCGCCATTTCCAGCGCACTCTATTATCTGCGGCCGGTGCACTGCGTTACTGCGACAAAGAAAGTAGGTCATCAAAGAAGCAAAGCAGAAAACTTGCGCACACTTGCAAATCGCAGCAATGGTTCAGCAATAACGTGATATTACAAAATTTGTTATCAAATGTTACAACTTATGTTAATATAAGCGTGTATTTGTATGAGTGTACTTGTATGATTGCGCGTTTGCGCAGTTGATGCTTCGGCGCATTTCGTGAGTTGGTGCACGCTGTTTGCTTCAGAGCTTCCTGCGTTTTCTACGTTCTTTGTGTGCTTCGCTCTGACTTCCAAGGAATATTCCTGCTTTTTCCTCGCTTATTATGGGCGTGTTGCCTCAAAGATCGCCATGATCGCATCCGACTCAGCGACATCAAAGTTGAGTGAGTGTTTCGAGTTCCCCTTGTTCGTCCATTGCGACGCGGTGAACGAAAGCGTGGAAGTGCTTTCAGCGCTTGTGTGTGTTTCGCACGGCTTCTTTCAAGTTTCCATTCCTAGTACTATCCTTCCGTTGCGAGAATTAGTTGTACAGCACTACATTGGTGGCATATGACATGGAGGTTTCTCCTGGTTTAACTTCACACTACGCTTGTGGCGACGTAAGGCAGCTATGTGGTGCCAGCTAAACCAGGGTATGATCTACGCCACGATTTCTCGTACGGTGTTCGAGCACTGATTGAGTTAGCCTTATTAATGAGCGCAGAATAAAGCGACGTGAAGCCATCCGATCTGTACTGTAATCGAAGATAATTCGTTTGCGCCACGCCGTCTAGTACATGGCGTGTGAGCGGATTTGCAGCAAAGAGGGGCAGTGGGATCAGCGAAAATGTTTCCAAACACATCGTCATTAACCTTTCCAGGAGTATTTCCTCTGATTCAAAATTGGCCTCTTCTATTCCTCTAACAATAATGCTATCGCGCTTTGAACGATTTTCGATATCGTCGATTCGTTCTGACATGTGAAGGAATTGAATATCAAGACTTCTAACACCACCTTCAACAGTAACAAGTCTGGTTTTGGCGTCTTCTACGCACTGTAGTTTGGATTCCATCGTTTGCAGTCATTTCTGGACAACCTAAATGGCCGTCTCTGAGGTTAACTGCTTTACCTGATTTTCAGAAATTTTAGCAAGGATTTCTTTCTGCGTGTTAACATCTCTTTCACCATATCCTCAACAGGCCCAGGATATTCAACATCTCCTGATAGTTTTAGAAGTAGGCATGCTACCGAGAAACATTCACTCGCACAATTTACAAGCGTGTGTGGACAAGGCAACACCACTATGCAAGGATAACTACTACGAAAGCCGTATTTTCGGTCACCAACCTGCACAAAAAGCGGAGTGTCAGGCGACATAGCAACGGCGGTGTTGCCGTGCCCACTGAAGAGCCATGAGCCAAAACCGTCCTTTATAGCTGCCAGCCAGACTGCCACGTGGTCTCCAGTTGACGTCAATGTGCTCGAACTAGCTGCGCCGTACAATGTATCCACGTGCAGTGAATATGCAGTCTTGATCCATGTTGAATGATCGCAAACGTCTGCAGAAACTACCACCGTAGCCACGTTGTACGCAGGCCCGCGTTGATGGTAAGCATTGCTCCCACAGGCCGCAGCAAAAGAAAGGATACAAAAAAGCACCTGCACAAAAAGCGGAGTGTCAGGCGGCATAGCCACGGCGGTGTTGCCGTGTCCACTGACAGCGCTGCTGCTCGTCGATGTGTGTCACCATGTTCGTGGTACACTGGAAATGCTCATTCCGGTCGTCAATACCAGCGGCGGGCGATCATGTCTACACGTGAAGCCGCTTTTTCAATATGACCACTCGACCGACAGGATTGCATTTGTTGGTAGACAGCGTTGCGAAGGTGAGAATAATTCGTGCAGCCAAATCTGACCGGCGTCTTCACTCAAAATCAAACCCCCTACAAACTATGACATCTTCAGTTATCACAACTTACGCACAGAAGTCTCCTACCCTCAATCTCGGTCTTAAGGGAAAGTTGCCAACGTTAATGTGGATAGTAGACGTCGCTGACGTCTTCAGCCATATAAAGCTGCTCCTGAACAGGAGGCGCTGTCGCCGTATGGTTAACTTCACGTGTCTGTAGTCAATGGTTTCCTGCCGCACACTACTGCTCTCAACTCTACTTTAATCAAACTGCCTTCCTCTCTGTGTGCAGCTTTACTCATTGTGGTTCCGAATATTTCTACACAGCAACCGATGAATGAAAGGCCTAAACGCACTGTACCCGCCGTGGTTGCTCATGGGCTATGGTGTTGGGCTGCTGAGAGCGAGGTCGCGGGATCGAATCCCTGCCACGGTGGCCGCATTTCGATGGAGGCGAAAACACCCGTGTACTTAGATTTAGGTGCACGTTAAAGTACCCTAGGTGGTCGAAATTTCTGAAGTATTCCACTACGGCGTGCCTCATAAGCAGAAAGTGGTTTCGGCACGTAAAACCCCAGAATTTAATTTTTTTTAAACGCACTGTAAGTCATGCTATTGTTACCGCAAGGCTGCCCTTCCATTGCCACCCCCACCGACTTGGCATTATAAATTTTGACTTGTCCACAATGAATTTGACCTTATTTTGCAACCTAAAATCAATTGTCGTGGTCGACATCTCTACGCACTGTGCCTAAAAATAACAATGATTCGCGGCCCTGCGGTGATTATCGCTCACTGAATGCGGCCACTGTTCCCGACCAATAGCTGCTACCTAATATTCAAGTTGCACTGGCTTTTCACGCGGCACAACACATGTATCGAAAACCAATCTTGTGAAAGCTTATCACCAGATCCCTGTTGAGCCAGTCGGCATTCTAAAATAGTTATAGCTCAATTGGCAGCAGCGGCGGTGGAACGCAGACGCCTTCCAAAACTTCTTTCTGGAATTTTGCAGTTGCGCAAACTTTACCCGGTGTCATCCTGCTGCGCAAGGAAACATCGGACTTCATCACTGCACGTGCAAGCTCCTGACCATCTAATCGCTGCTGCATGCGATCATGACGGCCGCCATGTGTTTCGTCATCGTTCAGCAGCCACCAGGGCGCCACCGAAAGCTATAAAAGAACAAACCACTGCCGACCCGCTCTTCAATTGGAAGCAGCGGTGGTGGAACGTAGATCCCTTGCAACACTTCTTTCTGGAATTTGGCAGGTTGATTATCACCACCTCTCTGTGATCGACGTATTGGTAGACATGTCTTTCGCCGCAGCTCCTGCCACTCTTGCTGCTTTTTAACTAATGCTTTGTTGTAATTCATGATATTTTTTCTGTGCCTTCTTTGTTCTTGTTTTGGCTTTTTTGTGGAATAAGCACTACGTTGCTTTGATGGCCGTTCAGGTGACGGTGGACATAATCTGCCATGAGTGGTGTCAGTGGTACCGATTGTGCAAAGTGTGAAAAGGCTATAGAAGCTGAATGTCGATCGTTAACATGCGCTGAGTGCTTGAGGCAGTATCACCTAGGTTCATGTTCTGGCGTGTTCAGAATCTAGATATAAATCTAAAGGGGACGACTATAAGCAGTCTTGGAAATGTACGGCGTACCGATAAACCAAGACAACTTTGCCCAGTTCAAGGGAAACCGATGATAGCACTGTCACGGCGCTTATGCTCGAGATTAACGGGAAATTAAATGAACTGCTTCCTCTGAAGAACACTGTAAACGATATGGAGGCTTCAATAAAGCACATGTCCGCTCAGTATGATACTGTACTCGCCACCATCGCAGAGCACTCAGGCGAAATTAACCAACTAAAAAAACTGAGTTTCAAAACTTGAAGAAGTTAGAACAGACGCTGAACCCAGGAGAGTGTCTGCTGCTGTAAATTGCCTAGAATACCACAGTCCAAAGCTCAATCTAGAAATTCATTGGCTGGCTAAATATGAGAATGAATGCCTCATGACCAGAATAAACGTCCTCGCTGACAAAATGTAACTTGATCCTCTTAACGAGCAAGCCGTCTCCACCATTCACCGTCTTCCTTCACAAGAAGATAAGATACTAGACGTGCCTGTTCGCTTCACGATACAGTCGATAAGAGACAAATTGTTTGAAAAAAGGATAGCTAATCAAGGGTAGAATCTGATGTTTACATATCCGAAAACGTAGCCGGGTATAATAGATCGTTCCTCAAGGTTGCAAAGGAATGGGCACTCGTAAACAATTTCAAATTTATGTGGCATTGCAATGGAAGAATATTGGTCCGGAAAGCAAAACATGCCCATCTACATGTAATCAAGACACCAACCCATCTCGAAAAGCTGAAAGTGTGATACTGAAGTGCTGTCCCCCCGTTTTCCCGTTTTGACATGGCTTCTGTTGACTCGTTGTCCCCGTCGGAATTGTTGCATTTTGTTGGACCAGACCATAAAAAATCCACTCGATGCTTCCATCTCAACTGCCAGTCAGTGCGAAATAAGCATGACATGCTCGACCTTTTTTTCAGCAGCTTGACCTTTCAGTTTGATGTCATTATGCTGTCTGAAACGTGGTATTACCAGTACTCAGTCGTATGGCAACTGCCTAAATATCCATGCTTTATTAAAAACAGAAACGTCGAGAGGCGGTGGTGTCAGTGTGCTTGTCCGTGATAACATTCATGCAAAGTGTATCAATGAATTTTGCTCTATTACTGATGGCTGTGAAGTCCTATCAGTCTTAAGTGCTCGAACGGTCTGCTCAGCTTTCTACCGTCCACCAACCCATAACTTAGATCATTTCTTCCAGTTTCTTGAAAAGTTTTTCCTTTATGTGGGTGAATTACAATTTAAACTCATCTTGGTTGGTGATTTCAATATCAATATGATGCTCGACAATACCATGGAACAACATTTTGTGGGAATTATACACGCACATAGTTGCTTCAATACCATATTACCACCTACCAGAGCTACTCATAATACATGTACATGTATCGACCTATTCATTACAAACATTGCTTTAGGTGACATTAAATCGGGTGTGTTTTCCTGTGGCCTTAGTGACCAAATGCCCATATTTTTGAGTCTCAATCATACATGTCAACAGTAACGGCCACTGATACATTCATACAAGTGATTACGCAGAATGCGTTAGAAAATTTCCGTGGTGAATTAGGAAGCACGGATTGGACAGATGTTTATGCCACGCAAATTTCGCATGTCGCATATGAAAGTTAGCTCGGGCTATTTTCCTCATGCTATAACAGACATTTCCTCTTTACTATTAGGAAAAAAATTACCGACGATTACGTTACTTCCTAATGCGAAATTTGAGCGCAGCAAATAAGCTGTTTCACCTTTTCGATAGATTGAGGCAAAGAAATCGAGCAACACATGTATGCGCTATCACAGAATTTTTTTTTTATTTTTCACACGTATTCCTTTAACAAAGACTCCACTAGGTAAGCTTCTGCTTCGGCGGCACGCACCTCTGGATTCTGACGGCGACGGCGCTGGGCCTCTGCTCTGGCAGCTCGTTTAGCAGCAGCAGCAGCAGCAGCAGACGGAGGACTTCCATCGGTCGTCTCGCTCATGGCTCAGAAAGAACTGGCAGATAATTTCGCAGTGGCGAACGGCAGCGGCAATTTCGGCTCGGGCGGTGCACATATACAGATCCGCCGCCGCCGATCTGGCTCTCTGATTGCCACCGCACAGGGCGAACGGCAGCGGCAATTTCGGCTCGGGCGGTGCACATATACAGATCCGCCGCCACCGATCTGGCTCTCTGATTGCCACCGCACAGGGGTTGCATTGGAGGAGGAGCGAAGAAAGGAATTAAGTTCGAGCCGGCGCTTTGACAACCGGAGACTCGCAGGAAGAGGGGGGAGGGGGGCGGCGTGTACACCCAGCGGCAAACGATGGGGGCAGAAGCGCGCGCAGCAAGCGGACAACACGATAAAGGGAGGAGGGAAGAGATAGCAGCGACTGACTGATGCCGCTGACGCCGATAGTGAGTCAACCCCAGCTGCGGAGTTGGTTTCAGGGACAACGCCGCCGATGCCGACACAAACAATATGATACCCTCGCTTCCGCAGCGCTAAGAACCAGGTCTAGCCGTGGGAAGGTGGTCACGTATTCGTCGACGTGCCGGGGCCTACGTGAAATAACCGGCGCGTCGGCAACTGAAGAGCACCCTATCCGCCACACAAGAACAGGGGGGGGGGCGACCCTTTCCTCCTCTTTCTGCATGGCGGCGACGGTGTTCTATGCAGTCACGTTATCTTGACTCTCTAGCGGCGTCAGCGGCATCCAGCGGTATCAGTCGGTCGCTGCTAGCGCTGGGGGGATGAAAGGGGGGCGGAGCTGGTTACGAGGCCGACGACAACGCCGACGACGACGCGAAACCCAGGAACGGACGCCAAAGAGCTGCGCTCTAAAAACAGCCTCGAGTCGCGAGATCCAAACGAATGAAACGAGTTTAAACGTTTTCGCAATCGTCTCACAAACGAGCTGTACAGCGCGAAAAACCGTAATCATACTGATTTGCTCAACGTTTGTGAATGTGACAGCCAGAGTATATGGAAACAGCTGAATGTTCTGCGCAACCATGTACCTATTTCCGAGTCACCTGTGCACATTATCAGTAATGGTGTTCGAATAACCGGTGAGTCACTACCTGGTGTATTCAGTGATTTTCTAGCCAGTAATATTAATATTCCCGTATGCATGCGTGCCTGCGATTTCATTAGAACAAGAGCGACAGCCACGATATGCCAGCAGCCGACCAATGAATCAGAGTTAACATGCCTTTTTTCTGAGCTGAGCAACTGCCGTAGCCTGGATGTAGATGATCTGCAGTGAAAATCAATTAAGTATGCCTTAGACATTGTTGCCCCATTGCTGGTATACTTATACAACTTATGCCTCGATGCCAGAGTCTTCCCGTATATAATGCAAGTCGCTAAAGTAATCCCGTTATTCAAGCGTGGTTACAGGAATTTTATGACAAATTACAGGCCCATATCGACTTTGCTAGTTTTCTCAAAAGGCTTGGAAAAGGTTATATTTAAACGTCTTTCTACACTTCTGGAAAATAAAAACATTTTAACTGACTGTCAATACGCCTTCCGGAAACACCGGTCAACACAGCTTGCCCTGTTAGATCAAAAAGAATTTGTGTTCAAAAACATCGAAGAGCACTCGCTCATACTTGCAGTGTTGATATATTTTACGAAAGTGTTCAACTGCATTAATCATCAACTTCTACTCAATAAATTGTTTAACTATGGAATTGGTAGCGTTGTACTTGACTTAATTAGATCATAGCTAAACTCCAGAGTTCAGTTTACACACCTAAATAACCTCTCTTCTCAGTTATGGTACACAAGGATAGGAGTGCCGCAAGAGAGCCTACTTGGCCCTCTCCTTTTCAATATCTATGTTAAAGATATTGTGAATATCCACAATGACACCAAATACGTCATCTATGCTGATGACACTACACTACTGTTTTCCTCTCATGATACCTCAGACTTAAGGACTGCTAATGCAGTACTAGATAAACTAAATGTGTGGTCCGTTAAAACGATCTCATAATTAACGCCACTAAAACTAAAGCCATATTATTCCAAGCCAAGAAGAAAAACGTCACGCTGCCGGCTGGCATCACGCCTAATTCGGAGAAAATTGAACTAGTGAGCTCAGTAAACAGCCTAGGGATCATTTTTGACCACGATATCTCATGCAACACCCACATAGTATCACTTTTCACTAAGCTTTCACAGATAGTCAGACTGTTTTTCTCCCTTGAGTACCTTCCACGCAATGTAAAAATGCTTATATATAACTTCCTTTCCATCAGTCACCTTAATTATTGCTGCCTTGTACCACATCTGTCACAAATATAGGTAGATTATTCATCATTCAGAAAAATATTTCATGTGTGATGTAACATGGGACTCCCCAAGTGAAGCTCTCTTCCACGAACAGAAAATACACAAAGTGCATAGTTTATACACTTAAAGGTTAGTCCGTGCATACGTTAGGGAATGTAAATCGAATAATTGTTATACCCGTTCCATAGCTAACATTATACAAAACACACGTCATTATCAAACACGATATGCAGAATACTGGTACGCAAAGCACCCGCGGACTGATTCCGGCAAGCAAATGATTGCTTATACGCTCCCTGTCCTGCTCAACACGCTGGTCGCAGATGATAGCGATGTTTTGTAGTCTTCGTTAACTACCCTGTATAATTATTATTGCTACTAGCGCTGGTTTTATGCTTCATATTTTGTACTTGTAGATCACACTATTACTTTTGGTACATCATGTTATTAGTACGCATGACTGATCTGAGTGTGTTTTGTTTTTCTCGCTCCATACTGCTGATTTCTTAATGTTATGTAAGCTAACTTGCTTTGGTTTATGTATTTTTGTGTTTGTTTCTGTTACGGTATTTTATTCGCCTTATTTTACTTTATTGCTATCATTCCTTCATGCACTGTTCTTCCCCCTGCTGCTGCCATACAATGGGTTTTAGGACTTATTCAAGCTGCTCACGCAGCTTTTTTGCTCAAGACTTGTCCATATTCAAATGTATGTTGTTTATGGGAAATAAAACCACTTTCTTACTTACTTGCTTACTTACTTACTTACTACCCCGTTTGGCATTTTGAGTATTTACGCATGCCCTTCAGTTTGCTTAACACAGCTCAAGCCTTTCAGCGTGTAAAAGACCAAGTCACCAGAGGCTTACCGCTTTCTTTGCCTACATAGATGATCTCTTCGCCAGCAACGGTGCTGAGAAACAGAAAGCACATCTACATTATCTTTAGACTCGACTTCGTGATTATGATCTCGTCATAAATGTAGACAAATCTTAGTTTGGGGTACCGGCGATCAATTTTCTCGGACATCACAACACCAAGCATGGCATATCTCCGCTGCCTGAGAAGGTTCATGCCTTCATCGACTACCCGCCACCAATACAGAGAATGGAGCCACATAGTCGACACGCAGCTTGCGACGTTTTCTCGGACTGATCAGTATTTATCGCCCTTTCATTCCTGCATGCTCTTAGTTGGTACAGCCTCTTGAAGCACTCCTTTATATTTCACACTCCTTTCAATTTCCTTTCAATCTGAGCCTCCAGCACTTCCTCTGGACGCGGTCGTTGATCAAGCTCTCGCCGCCCTTTCAGACCGAACTTGCAGAAGCCGCGATCCTGCATCATGCTTTACAGACCGCTCCCACTAGCCTTAAGGACCAACCACTGGGACGCGTCGGCTGGCTTCGGCACGCGCCAATGCATCAAAAGCGCCAAAAGCATCGTACGGGGACAGGGTGAAGGGTGGCTACGCGCAGAAATGGTATCGGCTGCCGATGCTAGAAGTTCAGCAACGCGTGCCGACGCTTTACCGGTGTGCATCAATCACAGACTGCGATGCGTCGCCGGTGTCAGCCAAACGGAGGCCGCGAGGCATCCGGCTGCTATGCTATGCTGACCACCGATGCGAAGACGCCGACACCAGCAATCGTCCGAGTTGTTTGGACGCATGACGCGTGCGACAGTGTTCCTGAAATGCAGTGTTGTGATAGTAGGTGGACAATGACACGTCCGACGACCGTGAATTGCGGCTGTGCAACGTGGATCCGAACCTACTTCGATCGACGCCGATGAATCCTACCTGCCCACCGGGTTGTGCCGGTCGCAGTGAGATCGGGTGGAGTACTGACGTGCCTCATATGGGCTCCTGCGTCCTGCGTTCATTTCTACAAGAAAGGCCACCCACCCCTTTCATTTTGCACCGATAGAATCCGCAAGATTCAAGGAACCAGCGGACACCACCTACATTAAATGTGAGTGCCTTTTGGTCAAGATATCGAGCTTTATCTTCGCCGACCACCCCGCCCCTTGCTACGCCTAACGCCGCGCAAGACCACGGCGGTCCGCCGGGGAGAACACCTGTCGCACGTGCAGCAGGCACACGGCGCGTGAAAGGAGTCCAACACCGCTCTATGCCGCACGAGCAACAGGCGTTGCACGTGCACTGTGAGCCGAAGCCGACGCGTCCAACGCCCGAGGGTCGTCTCGCGGAAGATATGATAGGCTGCGTGTCGCTCTGAAGTCTCGGGCCAAGATGGTCTTCGCTTCGCCCGCAGAGCGCCCGCCACCCGTTCGCCACCGTCGCCATGCCAGTTTGAGCCTGGTGACACTCGGCCCTGCATCCCTCGACGAACTCCGGGCAAGGGAGGACCTGGAACTTCGTGCCACTCGCATGCTGGGCCAGTGGCTCAGTCAACGGGCCGCCACCCTCGATCTCCCTGTGGATCCCCCACTGCCTACTACCGCTTCGAAGCCGCTCCAGGACGGCCACCCGGTACATGAGTCCCATGCTTCGGTCCCGCTCCCCCCTCCGACGACGAGGACATGGATATGTCCAAAAGAGTACGCATTTGGGCTGGTTGGTTCATGATTACGAGCAATAAAAACAGTGCTAAACGACGGGACGAGCGAAGGGACACAGACAACAGCGCTGACTAACAACCAAAGTGTCTTTATTCCTTCAGTCAGCATATATATGCTCCGCCGCTATCTGAAACCACAGAATCTACAAAATTGGGCATGCGCAGGGCGAATTGCAATTAATGTGATAGGAAAGCAATCTCCTTCGGAAGGAGAGAAATAGACGGAGGGCTCACACATGCTTCGCCACTAACGTGAATGTGGAATGCTTCGGATATAAGGCGTGCGCGTTCATCACGATATTTTGACAGATAGGTTACACCTTCGAAAGATGGCTTGCAGCCGCATTCATTGCAATGCAGAGACAACTGACTATCTTTTGCCCGTTCTTGAAATTTGTTGAAGTGCTCGCGCAAGCGGTCATTGATGCAACGCCCTGTTTGGCCGATATAAAAGCGCTTGCATGAAAGGTATGAAAGGTGTATAAGATCCCCCTTTCATGCAAGCCTACCGGGCGACGTAAGCAGCCGTCGAGCTCTCCCCCCAGCCCGGAGCAACACACGGCAGCCAGCTGCCACGTGCAGCAACCGGACTACGGCAGCACCATTTCCCCACACGTGGGCGAAACAGCCGCCACCTCCTCTCCGCCTGCCGCCCAAGACGGAGGCCCTCCAAGAAGGGCGAGCGCCACCACTCGACATCCCGCCGAGTCTACAGCCGCCGCCTCCGCGCCCCCTCCGAGCAAGGGCGCGCCCGAAACCATCCTCGACGCGCCGTCTGCTCTTGATGGCGGCGCGTCCCCTCCAGCGTCTGCTAGCGAACCAGCTACAAACGAAAGCGCTGCCGACGAGATGGAGCTGACGGACGCAACACCCACTGTTTCGTCACATGAGGGCCCTGATCACCCCGCGGCGCGGTTTCTGAAGGACCCAACATGCCAGCCTGCTTCGCGGCCGAAGCCAAAGGGGCAGAAGAAGAATCAGAAGAAGAGGAAGGAGCCTGCCCATGTTTCCCGTTCGTCTCCCGGGGCAACGGACGACTCGCGGCGCCCACCCGCTACCCTGGTCACCCCCAGTGTGCCTACAGCCGCAGTACAGAGAGTGACACCATCCGCCCGCGAGTCCACCACGTACGACTTCACGCTGGTGCAGTCAAAGAGGGACCGGCGCCGTGCACGAGCCCTGGAGACTGCTGCACTCCCGGTTGACCCCGCGGTCGTCGGTACGGTGCTCTTCCGTCCCTCGGCGCCTGGCGGAACCTTCCGAGGAGCACCGCGCCTCTCACTCGCTGCAACCCTCTCTTCGCGGCCCGATGTTGCAGTGGTTCGCGTTAACCATAAGCGCAACAGGGTGGCCGCCGATACTACCACCCGGGAGTGCCTGGAGGAGCTGCTGGCAGTCACTGAGCTGCACGGAATCCCATTGAATGCCCGACTGCCAGCCGAGCGCGGCAAGAGCACCGGCTTCCTGCACAGGGTGGTCGGGTTACCCGCGGACACAGACCTGCTGGTAGCCACGAGTCGAGCTTTCCCGTGCTGTCGGCAACGAGGGAGGAGAGCACCATCACTGTCCGATTCGCGGGACCGGTCCCCCCTGAACACGTGCGCCTTTTCAAGCTCGGGTTCAGGGTGAACCTGCCTGGCCCCGTCCAGTGCAATGTCGGCAGTGCGGTCGCTTCGGGCACGTGCTGGAGTCCTGCAGATGGCCGACCGACTGCATCTCCTGCGGCAAAAGCGACGTGGAGGGCGCCTCCTGCCAGAAAGTCCGCTGTAGGAACTGCGGGGGCCCAATAGGGCCGACACTCCCGCCTGCCCCAAATGGCAGGAAGAACGGGAGGTGGCCACCATCATGGCTTCCTCCACCTCGGAATTGTCGAGGCGTGCTGTCAGGGCAGCAGTCCGGGAGGAGAAGCAGCCACAGCAGTCCTTCTCATCTCCGGCGCGGTCCTATGCGAGCGTGCTGAAGGGCCCCAGTCCTGCACCCAGGCGTCCGGTACCAGCCCCTCGTGCGTCTCAACGCCAGCAGACACGGGATACTGCTGCTCCACCCGCCCAAACTACTATGGATCAACTGGTAGAAAACCTGCTGCTCACCATGCAAGCAGTCAGCACCATGCTGCCAGCTGACCATCCGCTCCGGGCCATCTGCCTGCAGGCGGTGGCATGTCAACAGCAATATAATCACCATGGCTAGTCGCACAGCAAGCGTCGGCCGCGCATCCTGCAGTGGAACGTGCGCTCGCTGCGCCGACGACACGCCGAACTTTCCGAACACCTACTTCTGCACGAGTATGACGTGCTCGCGTTGCAAGAGACATACACGCGCGACGAGGAGTGCAACCTTCCGGGATTCGTGGGATACCACAGTGCGACCACCTGCGAGTTACGGACTTGCGCCAACGTGCAGTGCTGTGATCCGCTCCATCCACCCGGTCGCTCCCGCGCGTCTATTTACGTCTGTGCGCGTCTTGCCCAAGCCGTCGTTCGTGTGGCCGACATTGTTCCCACCTCTGTAGAGTGTGTGGCTGTGACCGTGTGCGTTGGGGGGGCTGACACTTGTGTCGCCAGCGTGAACGTGCAACCCGTACGACGGTGGGATACGACCTTCATCGAAAGCCTCACCGCGCGCATCGGTGGTGACTGTGTCGTGTGCGGTGATTTCAACTCCCACCACACGGCGTGGGGCCGCGCCCACAGTGAGCCGTACGGCAGGGACCTGCTAAGTTCCAGCCATGCTTCGGGCCTGCTAATCATCAACACCGGAAGTCCACTTTTGTGCGTCGGACGGTACACGGGAGTGCGATAGACTTGTCGCTCGCGAGTGAGCGATGCCACTACGAGTGGGTTCGCAGCCCTGACACGCAGGGGTCGGATCACTATCCGATCTCTCTCGACCCGCTCGGCCTGAACCGCACGAGGACATGT
Organism: Dermacentor variabilis; assembly: GCF_050947875.1. NCBI lineage: Eukaryota > Metazoa > Arthropoda > Arachnida > Ixodida > Ixodidae > Dermacentor > Dermacentor variabilis. Next base: position 78,515,085 of record NC_134576.1, on the reverse strand, counting down.
ACGTACCGCGTCACGGACTGGCCCCATTTTCGGTCCCTCTGTGCCATACCCCCTCCGGCAAATACAAACTTTCTTACGCATATTACGAGGTGTTTGGATGCCGCTACAAAATCGTGCGTGGTGCCTGCTGGAACGCCGGTCCCCGATATCAAGCTTCTCAATCTGCGCGCTGTCCGTCGTCGCGCCGAACGCCGTGCCATCAAGAGCGACAAGGTGGAGCATTGGACTTTATACAACCGCCTGGACGCTGCGTGTCGCCGTCACGCCAGGCAGCGCCGCAATCAGAGCTGGCAAAGTCTCTGCGTGTCCCTCTCCACCTCTCGACAAGTCGCGCCCTTGGCGCATTCTCGCTTCCCTCCTCCGTCCCAAGATCCCTCGCCATCTTGCACTCTCCATCGCGGTGGCTACGGGCTTGAGCACAGAGCAACTGGCCGAACTCTTCGCCGATGGCTTCGCTCCACCGCCACCGTCTGTGCGCCCCGTCAGTGCACCCTGTGAACTACCGCCGCACAACAAGGCTGAACTCCTCGCTCCCCTGCGCTACTTTCCTACGAGGGCAATCTTGGAGCACGTTGAGGTGCTTTGCTCGGCCGAGTTTACCCTCAGTGATTTGCGCATTGTTTTGAACACGCGGAAACGACGCTCAGCGCCTGGTGCCGACGAACTAACACATCAGGTCCTCAGGAACGTCGATGCAGCGCAGCTCCCTTGCCTACTCGAGGCCTTCAACGGCGTCTGGCGCAGCGGCATTATTCCTGCTGACTGGAAAGAGGCGATCGTCGTCCCTATTCTCAAGCGCGGCAAAGCTGCCACGAGCGTCAGCTCCTATCGCCCAGTGTCGCTTACTTCGGTAGCCGGCAAAACTCTGGAGGCCATGGCTTTGCGCCGCCTTGAGTGGATTGCCTCCTTCCTCGACGGTTTCGCCCCTGAACAGAGTGGTTTCCGGCGACTGACTCGCTCGCGGACGTCGTGGCTACACTCGAGCACGCAGCAAGTCGCCAGGAAGCCGGATATCTCGTGCTGCTCGATGTGCAACGCGCATTTGATGGTCTCCCTCAGACCACCATCATTCAAGCCCTCCGTGAGCTACGTGTCACCGGCCGCCTCTTTGAGTACATCGCGGCCTTCCTCAGTGACCGCACGCTCAGAGTGCGAGTTGGCGACACGCTCAGTGCCCCTCGCAGCGTGACCTCCGGGGTTCCCCAGGGCAGCGTGATAAGTCCATTTCTTTTTAACTTGGCTCTGGCAAGAATACCTGACTACATCCCCAAGATGACAGCCCACGAAGTCCGCGTGGCGATCTACGCCGATGACATTGCACTATTCGCGTGCGGGCCCACGGACCTCGGCTTCCAAGTGCGAGAATCCCTGCAGTCGGCGATCAACGCCGTCGATGAATATCTCGCCAGCATAGGGCTCCAGCTCTCGGCGTCAAAAACTGAGGCGTTGTTAGTACACCCCCGTTCTCGTGCGCGCTTCGAAATGCCTTGTCTCACGCTGCGCGGAAGCCCCCTCCCGTGGCAGAAAAAAAGTGCGCTATCTCGGACTTGACATCGACTGCCGGGTCAACTTTAACGCCGCCGTCTCCCAGCTCTGCAAGAATTCTTAGAAGGTGGCTGGCGCCGCACGCTCCCTGCTCGCCCGTGGTCGTGGTTGTACACCGCAACTTGCGCTTCGACTTTACAACTCGGTCGCAACAACGCGAGCACTCTATGCGCTTCCCCTCACGAACGCCAGAGCCACCAACTGGAACGCCATCGACATGGAGCACCGCACCGCAATTCGCCAACTTTACGGGCTTCCTCGCAACTCGCAAGTAGGAGCAACTCTCGCCGAAGCGGGAGACTGGCCGCCCTCACTTCGCGCACGGAAGCAAGTGATGAACCAGATCGAGCGCCTTCAACGTTCGCCACAGGGACAACGCCTAGTTTGTCGCCTCCACACCTTCGAGGGCTCGGGCATGGGCCAGCGTGCCACCGAGTTCAGAGCACTCGTCGCGTCCACGCCGCAACTCCTACGTCTGCCGGTATCGCCGCACGCCTCCGCGCTACTCGATGCAAACACCACGGTGCCAGGCGTCAAGTCCAAGCGTCAAACAGCTGTTTGTGCTATGAAGAAGGAAACGGCCGCACTGCTACACGAGCGCCTAGGGGGCCGGCTGCTCGTTTACACCGACGGCTCCGTGGCGAGTGATGGTTCCGGTGCTGCAGCGTGCACGGCGCCTGATATTTGCGCTACACAGCAGTGCCGCCTGCGTGTTGTGTGGTCGTCGACTGTGGCCGAGCTTGCTGCGATCGACCTAGCAGCTGATCTCCTGCTTCAACAGTGCAGTGTTGTTTCTGCGGCGATCCTTTCGGACTCGCGCGCGGCACTGTGTATGCTGGCGAAGGATTACCTTGGACCTCCGTTGGTGCAGCGCGTCGGCTCAAAGCTCCGCCATCTCGTCAGCCAGGGCTGCGATTTGGCGTTGCAATGGGTTCCAGCGCACATCGGCCTGCAAGGGAACGAAGCCGCCGACGCTGTCGCAAAGCAGGCTCACTCCCTGCGCTTCCCCCTCGCCATCTCGGTCAGCGGCTTCGACGTGGCCAAAACTACCATTCTGCGAACGCTCCGTGCGCAGCATCCGGACCATCGCGTCGCCGCAGATACGTCACTTCGACTCCTCCCCCGCGTGGGCTTTTCCCGGGCAGACCGCTCTTTCCTGCTTCGCCTGCGCGTCGGCTGCTACAAGACGGCTGCTAGAACACACAGGATGCAGGGAATTGGCGACTCCGCGTGCAGCAACTGCGCCGATTTGGAGACGCTCGACCACTTGCCACTTCACTGCCCTGCCTTCGATGTGGAGCGCACGGACTTGTGTACAGTCTATCGGCGACTGGGACTGACTTGCGATACGGCGACCGCGCTGCTATTCCCTGCAGCCCACTCGTCCATCGTGAAGCACGCTCTTTCGGCACTGCTAGACTACTGCAATGCGACGCACTTGAGAGCGCGGCTCTGAGCCCCGCACTCACATTTTTTCCCCTTGCCACGTTCGTCCTGTCTTTCTCTCCTTCACCTTGTTATTCCCATTCCCCCCTTCCCCGTGCAGTGTTGTTGAGGTGTCCTCCTGTGAGAGACAGTTACGGCGCTGCACTCATCTCTTCCGTTTCCTTTTCTAAAATCACTTCACACACACAGTGAGAACGCCTGCTCACGCATCCAACCGAATACCGACAGCGCCAACGTCTGTGCTTTATGTATGTGCATTTTGTCGTGCTCTAAACGAATGGAAAAAAGCTTCCGAAGCCCGAAGTCTGGATAATCAGCACTCGCCTACCGCCGATGTTGTTTACCTTACGCGTAGGCCTAGCGTGTTCATCGAATTCGTAACTTGCTAGTGGACGAGCCCAGCTGAGAAACTTCGGCGAAGAAATGCATTTTCTGCTCCGTTTGGCGATGCATTGATTTAAAATATGGCACTTCTGACTTCGTATGGTGTGTGATTTGGTGAAGGAACGGTGTGTAACTTCCGGTGGTGAACCGTGGCGTGTTTCTTCTGCTCTCAGGGGACTCAAGTTTAACGGGCGAGGTCTGCGCTGCTTCCAGTGGCAAAGATAACTTTTGAAAGGAAAAGACACTAGTAGCAGCACAAATGGAAATACGTAGGTCATCAGCCATACTGTCCGTTTCAGCTGACAGTGCGCTATTTCTATTCGGCAAGCGAATCCAGTTCTTCACAAGTTCACAGTACTCCTCCGCTCATTTTCTTCAAATGCATGTGCTAGTTTGGGATAAATCGCTCGTGCAGCACTCAAGAACGCTGACACACTCAAGGAAATATAACACAATACCGTCATATTTGAGTCAATGATTCTTGTACTTGAGCAATGCAAAAAGAAATGACCTGTTTGCAATATGTGCACCATGTGCAATGCATAGGAGGACCTGCATCATGCAAAACCTATGCATGCAGCCAGGTATACCAGGATTATTCGATGCCTGCTTGAAAAGCAGCAAATACTGAGTTAATGAAACTCTAATTGGCTTTTGATTGGATTGTAAAAAATTTAATATAGGTCCTGCAGTACGCACGTCAGTACGCAGTGGGCGTCTTCCACGCAGGGATTCTGTTCCGACAGGGAGTACCGCGCGGCCGCTGCGCTAGCCTGCTGGACGGCCCATTGCTGGTCTTGTAGGAGCGGGCTTCGTATGGTCTTCTCACACTTGTCGGAGGTCGAGTCGGGCGGAGCGTTTCGGCACTCCCTGAGCACGTGTGCGAGTCTCGCCGTGACCCCACACGAGGGGCACGCATCGTCGGGATAGACATGCGGGTACTTGATGTGTAACGTGGCGGGGTTTGGATAGGTATTTTCCTGCGGACTATTTAGTTTGGGGAGCGGGGGCGGAAAGAGACGTCGTCCCAAGTAAAAGTGTTTCGTGATTTCATTGTACGTTACTTGGGCGTCCCTTTTCGCCTCTAACTCATTGAGGCGCGGTTGCCGGGGGTGACGGCGCGGTCGGTAAGCGCGCGCGCCGCGTCGTGGGCTGTCTCGTTCAGGTTGGGCCGGACGCCCGAAACCGGCACAGGTGGGCGGGAAACCAGATGATGGCGTGGTATTTGAGGGTGCTCGGATCAGCGCCGAGGAGGACGCGCAACGCCTGTTCGGAGATGGCTCCTCTCTCGAATGCTTTGATGGCCGGTCTCGAGTCGCTGAACATTGTCTTTCGCTTATCGTCGAGCATTTAAAGGGCTATGGCCACTTGCTCCGCCACCCCGGGTTCACGTGTACGTACCGTCGCGGAGGTTAAAGTCCGTTGCGAGGACGAGACCGCTACCGCGGCAAAGACTCGGTTGCATCGGTAGGCAGCGGCGTCCACGAAAGCGACGTCGTGCGACGTTCTTGTTTATGCGTTTGAAGAATGCGGGGGCCCAGGCTAGGCACCTGCCTCGATTGTGTTCCGGATGTACGTTTGGCGGAACAGATGGGATCGTGATCAGATCGCAGAGCTCGCGGGGAGCCGGCGTAAACTCCGGTGGATCCTGGGTGTTCGTTGGGAAGTAGCCGAGCTCGCGCAAGATGTGACGGCCGGTCTTGGTCATCGTCAGTCGTATCATCTGCTCTCTCTTCTGAGCCTCAGCAATATCTTCGAGCGTATTGTGCACACCGAGATCGAGCATTCGATACGTCGGCATGGTGATCGGGAGCACAAGGGCCCGCTTCAATACCTTTCGGATGAGTGTATTGAGCTTGTCACGCTCCGACTTTTTCCATTTGTGCATTGCTGCGACGTAGATAAAGTGACATAGGACGAACATGTGTACGAGACGCAGCAGATTGTCTTTTTGGAGGCTCTGGTGACGGTTTGCCACTCTGCGTACGAGTGGTATTGCGTTGCCTGTCTTAGTCGTCAGCTTGCGGACCATTTAGACCTTTGATCCGCCAGCCTCGATACTCATTCCCAGGACTCGGATGAAGTCGACCCTGGGTATTCGAGCATAGTCTCTGGTGCGGACGGTGATGTTGCGCTCGGTCGGTGGTTTCCATCCTTTAGGCCTTTTGCCTTGTCGTTTCGGGCAGTACAACGGCTCCGATTTGGCGGAGGAACACTTGAGGCCCGTGTGGTCGAGGTAGGTCTTGGCGGTTTCAACTGCCTCCTGCAGAGCGGATTCGATAAAGCCATCTGAGCCCGCGGAGCACCAGATGGTGATGTCCTCCGCGTATACGGTACAGTTCAGGCCTTGTATATTTGCGAGGCGCTCGGAGAGCCCTATCTTGACCAGGTTGAACAGCGTCGGCGAGAGGACGGAGCCCTGTGGGGTGCCACGCTGTCCGAGCTCGACTTCTTCTGACGTGAGGTCTCCAGCACGGAGCACGGCCTCTCGACGGGTTACGAAGGAGTGGACGAACTCACAGGACCGGCGCCCGAGCGCTAGGTCCGCGATCACCTTAAGTATTGCCGACTGCTCGATGTTCTCGAACGCCTTCTTTAAGTCGAGGCTGAGTATGGCCTGGGTGCCCCAAGTGGCCCCGGCCCCTATGATCTGGTGTTCCAGGAGAAGCATCGTATCCTGCGTCGAAAGCCCGGGTCGGAAGCCAATCGTGTGGTTTGTGAAACAGTCCTGGTCTTCGAGATACCGGCCGACTCTGCTGAGTACTACATGCTCTGCCACCTTGCCCACGCACGACGCGAGCGGGATGGGGCGAAGTTTATGGACTCCAGGCGCCTTGCCCGGTTTCGGAATGGGGATCGTCTGGGAGAGTTTGCAGACGTCAGGTAACTCGCCCCGCCCCCACACGTCATTGATGGCGCTCGTGAGGTACACGACCGAGGGGTCGTCTAAATTTCGCACCAGCTTGTTGGTGATGCCATCGGGGCCCGCGGCGGAACGGTCGTTTAGTTCTTGGAGAGCCCGGCGTACCTCTTCGACGGAAAAATTGGCGTTGAGGAGGGTGTTGTCGGTACCTGTGTAATCGGGAGTTAGGGTAGGTGGGCCTGTGGTTATCGGCAAGTACTTATGCACAAGGGTCTTGACAACGTCATTCGGCGAAGCGGTACGTTTGTCCTGGTGAAGGACTTTGGGGTGAGCGAGTGACGCTTGTTCGTGAGGGTGTTGGTGTCGTCGGTCAGGTGTTTGAGGAGGTTCCACTTCTTCCCGTTGCGGACCTGTCCGTCGACGGAGTTACACACCTCGTTCCATTGCTCTTTCGATAGGGTGCTGCAGTATTCCATTATGGTCTTGTTCAGTGCTGCATTACGTTTGTGGAGCCTGCGGTTGAGACGCTGGCTCTTCCATCGTGTCAGTAGAGACTGTTTGGCCTCGATTAAGTGGGCGAGGCAGCTGTCCATTTTTCCGGTTGGCATATCCATGCTAAATGTTTTCGTGACCTTATCGACGTCGGCCTTGAGCTGAGCCATCCACTTCTCGAGGGTCGGGGCAGAGTTGGCAGAAAGACGTGAGGCGCGAGTCTTGCGAAAAAAGGTTCCAGTCGACTCACGTGTATGACTTGGTCTTCCTGGCTTTGCTGGGTAAGTGCACCGCCAGTATGAGATGGCTGCTGCCAAGCTCTTCCGCAAGATTGGACTAGCGGCCATCGGCTGTGTCCTTCACGAAGCAGAGATCCCGGGTGGTGTCTTTGTGCGCGGACGCTCCGATGCGGGTAGGGAACGTCTTGTCTTTGACTAGGGTGAGATCCAGCTCGTTCGCATGCTGCCACAGCGCGGTGCCCGTGGGGGTGTCACATACGTCACCCCAGGCGCAATGCGCAGCGTTAAAGTCGCCAGCTATCACGAGCGGGTTTAATCCTGCTAGACGGATGGCTCGCTGGAATAGGCGTCGGAAACGTTGACTCTTTTGTCTGGGGCTGCTGTACACGTTGAGGATGTACACACCTTGTCGGGACGCGTCGCTTCGGAGAACCTGCGTCACGACGTTGTCCACCTCGGACGTGGCGAGGTCATGCGCGAGGCAGGCGAGCTTTTTAGAGAGCAGCGTGGCGGTACCACGTCCTCCCGCGAGATCTGGTAACCACTGGTAACCGGTGAAGGATGCGGTGTGTGTTGGAGTTTCTTGCAGTAGAATTGCGTGGGGCTTGGCATCATGGCTGTGTAGGTATTGCTGCAGGGACGCTTTGCGCGCAGTGCAGCTCCTGCAGTTCCACTGCCCGATGCCGCTTCTTCTCGCTTGGCTATCTTGATGCTTGTGGGGGTGGGCCCGGGCACCTGACGGTTGCAACGGGGCCTCGTGGGCGGGTGGATTGCGCGTGGGGTGTTGTGGCGAGACCGGCTTACCAGCTGAAATGGCGGGGCTACGACGTTTTCGACTGTCCCCAACCGATTACCGTGGGTCGTGGCTTTTGATCTCTTTTTTGTTTATGGAGAGATCAGATAGTGTGAGTGCATTGGGGCTAAGACGAAATGGTCTTGTCAGTGCTTTGTGAAGCTGGTATGCTTAAACAGCCCAAACCACTTCTGCTTCCACTAAAATGTTTCTTGCTGCGATACTATAAACTGCAGCCAGGAAGAAGATCAACTGAAAACCAAGTTCCTAACAAATCTTCGTAGAATGTGCTTCATTATTAACTTAACACTTACATTGCAACATTATGCCGGTGTACAGCACACGGGCTTGAAATAAGTACACTCCGTAAATGTGAACGACTGGGGCCACAACAAGAAACTTTGAAGTAGCACTGCAAAAAGCTTTGTCATGCTTATCAGCCACAACAAAACTGCAGTGTGTCTGACCCGCTTCCCAGGAGGCAACCTTATCACGACTATTCGGGCCCTTCCCATTCGGGGTGTAATATTCAGCCCTTCTCCCGACTTTTCCGCATATGTCACAAGCACTGTGCCTAAGGGTCGTTGCTTTCTAGGATTTGTGCCCCGTGTCTCCCTTCCCTGTGGACCTGAGGTTTTCCGAGCGCTCTACACTTCTAGCATTGTGCCATGGTTTGAGTACCGCTCATCAGTATAGTCCCTGTACCAAATTTTACCAAACTCACGTCACTGACAAACTTGGTTTTGTTCAGTGCCGGGCAACATTCACGCTCAACTCCCATCTTTTTGGTCGTCGCATGGTCATGCCAGCCTACGAGGATTGCCTCAAAGCCTCAAGCGCCACACTCTGCAAAACCAGCGCAAAATTGTGCTAGTCTGTCTATTCTGCAGTGTGCTTGACGGCCCTCTGGACAGCACCCATCTTTCTTTTCAGTACGTCTGAACAAGCGGTCAGCACAGCTGGAGCCCCGTCACACCTGTGCAGCCTGACACCGCAACTCCAGGCTTGTATCTAGCGTACAGACCTTTCTTCCACATCCCCCCCCACGGTCATTTGAACTGCCTTTCCTTGCAAGCGGACTGAATTGGCACTCCTGCGTGTTGGGCGCCCGTCGACTAAGTGCGTGTGTGCCGTGCTCTGCAATTGAGCAAGTGTGTGCGGGCGTGTGTTTTTGTGTGTTTCTGCTCATATGGAGTGGTGTGTCTTCTACAACTTCTAAATTTCTGCTTAGATGGATGGCTATCAGACGCTCTAGCTTACAGGCATCAGCTTTTATTAATCTTGCAAGCTGTCTTGGGTGCCATGTTACCACTAAGATTACTATTCTTGTTGTTGTTATTATTATTAATATTACAATCATTACTGCGATTATATTGAATATGTTGAAGCCAGCGTGACACGTAATTCAGAACATTTCTAGAGCTTCGTGCATTCTCACTCTTTTAAAGAGAGCACCAAAGATGTATGTCTTCCTGATGAAAATGATGTCTCGAACACTGCTGATAGGTTTGCAGAATATTTATGTTCTGCATATGGTGTAAGATGGTCCAAGTAGCCTTCATTCTCAGCCTGGCATGTTGTGTACGCTATCAGTCAACGAAGACCTTGTTTTCAAGTGCATGAAGTGCCTCAAACCTTCCCTTTCTTGTGGTGGTTATTGTATTCCTTCCGCAGTGCTTAGCCCGTTCAGACGCTGTCTGCACAATTGTGTACAGAAAGATAGTTCATAAACAGATAAATCACTAATGAAAGTAACGGTATTTAAGATGTGTTGCATATACCTTGAAACACTTAATATTGGAACTGTGCTGCAATCTTGATAAACGTGCAAAATGTTTTAGCAAAATGAGTGGGAAGGTAAACGGTTGGGTACTTTTACTTTCTGTCAGTATCTTCCTTGTAGCGGCTTCACTACTACGATTGTTTTTCACAACGTCATATGCGAGACATAATTTTTAAGTGGATAAATCTGTGCTTTTCGCGCTTTTGAAAACACGAAATAGTGTATGTTCTCGTATTTTAGGTTCTTCGCATGGAGTCGAAAATCTGTAAACTTGACAAAACTACAGGACAACTGAAGATTCTTAAACTTTGCTCCAGCGGTGCACTTTCTATGACATGGTGAAAGCAAGTTTTCATTCAACAGGATAAAGGGGCATTTGAACAGGTTGAGACGTATAGAAGCATAATTGTTCCCCGCTCTCACAAGCATCTTCAATAGTTCCCTAAAGCCTAGTACGTTTTCTAGCACGCGAAAGGTAGCATCGAAATTGCCCTTGCACAAATCGGGTGCTAGACGTGCAGTTACTAACTGGCGGCATATATCTATCCTCTGCAGCGCGACAAAAGCGTTTGAATCGGTACTGCACACCTTGGGCCCTATAACGTAAAACTATTCCAATATGTTTTGTTCCAGTCTACTGATGTCAATCCGCTCACGCAAGTATCGGGCGGTGACCACCAAGGTTGTCTTAACATGCCAATCAAACGCTTTCCACATTTATAGGAGGTCATTTTTGCTTGCTTTAAAAACGAATAACATTGCCTGCAGCTGGTACTCCATCTTATCTAATTGGCTGACAAGAAGCGAGGAGCACGCTCAAGTGGAGAGGGATTCCATGCGGCTGAGCCAATGCACTGAAAATCGATAACCCGATGGAGAGGGTGGTGCCGGCGTCTGCGATTGGTCCGTTTTCCCTTACTTGGCTTGAGGTGACTGGTAGAAAATCACCGTGGTATGCAACGGAAGGTAAAGACAGCCGCTAAAAAGAATCCTCAGCAAAGAAGAGTTAGCAGAGCGAGGTCGTAAGCGTGCCGAAAGTGTATGAAAACATTACATCATCATCATCATCAGCAGCAGCAGCAGCAGCAGCAGCAGCAGCAGCAGCAGCAGCAGCAGCAGCAGCAGCCTGGTTACACCCACTGCAGGGCAAAGGCCTCTCCCATACTTCTCCAACTGCCCCGGTAATGTACTAATTGTTGCCATGCCGTCCCTGCAAACTTCTTAATCTCATCCGCCCACCTAACATACTGCCGCACCCTCTTACGCTTTCCTTCCCTTGGAATAAAGTCCGTAACCCTTAATGACCATCGGTTATCTTCCCTCCTCATTACATGTCCTGCCGATGCCCATTTCTTTTTCTTGATTTCAACTACGATCTTATTAACTCGGGTTTCTCCCCTCGCCCAATCTGCTCTTTTCTTATCCCTTAACGTTACAACAGTCATTCTTATTTCCATAGCTTGTTGCGTTTTCCTCAATTTAGGTAGAACCCTTTTCGTAAGCCTCCAGGTTTCTGCCACGCACGCGAGTACTGGTAAGACACAGCTGTTATACACTTTTCTCTTGAGGGATAATGGCAACCTGCTGTACATAATCTGAGAATGCCTGCCAAACGCTCCCCAGCCCTATATTACTCTTCTAATTATTTCAGTCTCATGATCCGGATCCGCGGTCACTACCTGTCATAAGTAGATGTATTCCCTTACCACTCCCGGTTCCTCACTACCTATTATAAACTGCCGTTCTATTCCGTGACTGCTAAACATTAGTTTTCTGCAGATTAATTTTTGATCCCAGCCTTCCGCATTGCCTCTCCAGTTCAGTGAGCATGCATTGCAATTGGTCTCCTGAGTTACTATGCAAGGCAATATCATCAGCGAATCGCAATTGACCAATTTATTCTCCATTAACTCTTATCCCCAATTCTTCCCAATCTAGGTCTCTGAATACCTCCTGTAGACACACTGTGAATAGCATTGGAGAGATCGAATCTCCCTGCCTGACACGTTTCTTTATTAGGATTTTGTTGCTTTCTTGATGGAGGACTACAGTGGCTGTGGAGCCGCTATAGATACCTTTTAGTATTTTTACATACGGCTCGTCTACACCAGCAGAGTGCAGAGTGGACACGGCAACACCGCCGTGGCTATGTCGCCTGACTTTCCGCTTTTTTTGCAGGTGCTTATTGGGATCCTTTCTTTTGCTGCGGCCTGTGGGAGCAACGCTTATCCTCGTCGCGGGCATGCGTACAACGTGCCTACGGTGGTAGTCTCTGCAGACGTTTGCGATCATTAAAAATGGATCAAGGCTGCGTATCCACCGCAGTGAATACATCGTACGGCGCAACTAGTTCGAGCACATTGACATCAACTGGAGATCACGTGACAGTCTGGCTGGCAGCTATAAAGGACGATTATGGCTCGTCGCTCTTCAGTGGACACGGCAACACCGCCGTGGCTATGTCGCCTGACACTCCGCTTTTTGTGCAGATTGGTGACCGAAAATACGGCTTTCGTAGTAATTATACTTGCATAGTGGTGTTGCCGTGCCCACACACGCTTGTAAATTGTGCGAGTGAATGTTTCTCAGTAGCATGCCTACTACTAAAACTATCAGGAGATGTTGAAGAGAATCCTGGGCCTCTTGAGGATATGGTGAAAGAAATGCTAAACACGCAGAAAGAAATCCTTGCTAAAATTTCTGAAATTCAGGTGAAGCAGTTAACCTCAGAGACCGCCATTTCGGTTGTCCAGAAACGACTGGAAACAATCGAATCTAAACTACAGTGCGTTGAAGACACCAACACCCGACTTGTTACTGTTGAAGGTTGTGCGAGAAATCTTGATGATCAATTCCTTCAAATGTCAGAGCGAATCGACGATCTCGAAAACCGTTCAAAGCGCAATAACGTTATTGTTAGAGGAATAGAAGAGGCCAGACTTGAAACTGAGGAACTACTGCTGCGAAAGGTTAATGACGATGTGTTTGGAAACATTTTAAAACAAAAACTTAACTCTATCGAAAGAATTCATCGTATGGGCAAGAAAGTCCCAGGAAGATGTCGACCACTGATACTCCGAGTGGGAGACTTCAGGCAAAAATCTAAAATATTTAAAAACTGCTCAAAATTAAAGGGAACTCCGTTCAGCGTGCAAGAAGATTTTTCTAAGAAGTTGCTACTGCTCGGAAAAAATTGTGGAAGTCGACAACTGAGGAGAGGAAAACCGGAGCCAAGGTGACATGGGCTTTTGACAAGATAAAGGTTAACAATGTGCTCTACACCTGGGATGAGGTTAACAGCCGCCGATACGCGCACCAGGCTCCCACGGCCGCGCTTGGTTCGGCTTCCAGTGCCGACTGACTCGACCAAAATCAATCTGCATGCTTTAAGATCATTAACCTGAATGCAAGGAGCGTACTTAACAAACAAGATAGCCTAGAAAGCATTGTAATAGAGCACGATGCAGATGCAATGGTAATAACAGAAACATGGCTGAACCCGGATGTGACTGATGTTGAGGTAACGCCCCTCGGATATTCCATAATAAGGAAGGATCGGCGCACTAGAGGGGGCGGGGTAGCTATACATCTGAAAAGCGACATTCTTTTTACGGTACTTAATGATCCAAGCAATCTCGAAGCAGTCTGGCTGAAAACTACCTTGAATGACCGTAATTTGCTAATTGGTGGTGTGTGCCGGCCTCCCAACTCCCCTGTAGAAGTACTAGAAAACTTGGAAGACTTTATGAATATGCACATGCATCCAGATGACAACATATGCCTTGCGGGCGATTTTAATTTTGCTGGAATTGGTTGGGCGTCGAATTCTTCAGGAGGAACCGAAGTACGGAGTTCTGATCAGTTGTTAAATATTGCATTTATTTCTAACCTGACTCAAATTGTGTCTGGCTTCACAAGAGTGGGCGCGGAATCTTCAACGACTTTAGATCTTGTTTTCGTTTCAAATCGCCTATGTACTTTTATTATGAGCTGTGACATCGAGGACGGTAGTTCGGACCATAAAATTGTAGTGACGTCTTTATATTTGTCGGTGCGCAAGCGTTTCCGCGCATCAAAAACACCTTTCTTGAATTTTACATTAAGCGATGATGTATCTATTTTAAATTACCTTGAAGTCTCGTTAGATAAGCTGCTAGGTCTTGTCTACTCTGGCGCGAAGCGTGGACGAGCTATGGAATTTCTTTTCAAACATGGTCGAGCACTGTGTGGAAAGCTTTGTCCCAAAACGTTTAAAAACAACTAAACGAAAAAAATTCCTAGATAACCAGAGAGACAATTCATGCAAAAAGAAAGCTAACACGGAAGCGAAAGTCGTCTTCAAAGAATTGCCAGCCAATTGACAAAAGCTGCATTTCTGGTATGAGTCGCGAATTAAAAGGGTTAATCAAAGAATCTAAAAATACATTCTATAATGTAACATTACAATCTTTTCTGAAAAAACGCCCCCGGAAAATTTTGGCGATATATTAACCCCCCAGCTGCTTCTCGCTCGCATGAAACTGGAGATAGCGCTCTAAAGAAGGCACAGGATTTCAACTCTTTCTTCTCGTCAGTTTTCACACGCGATAACGGCTCCCTGCCTAATTTTACAGATGAATCTGAAAGGCCACCTTTTCAAGATGTAAAAATTGACGAATCTGTATGATGAATTGATGAATCTGTATTTAACCTCTTACTCCACATGAACACTAAAAAAAGTACGGGGACTGACGGAATTCCTAATGAATTTTTACAAAGCTATGCAGAGTGGGTTTCTAAATTGCTAACTGCAATTTTTCGGGCATCTATTAACCAGTGTTCCTTTCCCAGGGCATGGAAGCGTGCTAAAGTTATCCCAATTCATAAAAGTGGCAGAAAATCAGACGTTAAAAATTATAGGCCTATCTCCCTTACTATCACTTGTTCAAAACTACTTGAACATATCATATCTAAGCAATTATTGGTCTACCTTGACAACTACCATATCCTAAACAAATGCCAACACGGGTTCCGTCAGGGACTCTCTACAGTGACTCAACTAATAGAGACTGTTCACGATCTGGCATATACAATAAATCACCGAGGCCAAACAGACATAATATTCTGAGATCTGGCCAAGGCATTTGATAAGGTGTCGCACCCAAAGTTGCTATTAAAAATTAAAACTATATTCAAAAACCCTCGCTTATTTGAATAGTTTTCGTCGTACCTAAGCCATAGAGACCAATTGGTCGCATGTGAGGGATACTGGTCTTCCTTTTCGCCTGTGGAGTCTGGAGTACCCCAAGGAAGTGTATTAGGCCCCCTGTTATTTTTATTATTTATCAATGACATGCCGCATGCCATTGCAGTTCCCATCAGACTCTTCGCAGATGATTGCGTATTATATAACCGTATCGAATCATCTGCCGATCAGACGGATTTAAAATCAAATTTGCAAAAGGTAAAAAACTGGTGTGACAGCTGGCAAACGGTTCTGAACTCTGGCAAAACGGTTTACATGTCTATCACTAGAAAACGAAGTATTATTGATTGCAATTATTCCACTGAAGGTGTCGCGTTAAAAAGAGTGTCAACATTCAAAACTTGGGTTTATTTTTTTTATTTAGGAATACTGTAGCCCTCACTTGAGGGCCATTACAGGAGAGGAAAGAAAAACAAAAATTTCAACACCGACAATACAACGGTATACATCATTGTCAAACACAAATTACCGGCAGGATGAACAAATATACACAGAATAACAGTAATCATGATCAATTATTAATTAACCCCTTGCCTGTAATACAATTCCAATAGACTATAAAATTCGTTAGCATCTTGTGCTGTTACAGTGCAGTCCGGAAGGCCATTCTATATATTAATACATGAAGGAAAGAACGAATATTAAAAACCATCAAGGCGTGTTTTATAAGGCTGTACACTAGGACTGTGGTTTAAACGCGCACTGTGTTTTAAAGGGGGGCGAATGTATGTTTCTCTGTTTATTCTTATTTGATTTCTGGTTATCTGGAAAAATAATTTCATGCGTTGTTTCTCTCGTCGTGTTTCTAGCAATTCCAAGTCACAACATTTCAACATGTGTGTTACAGTTTAAAGCTTACCTCGGATTTGCGTTGGAATGAACACGTTGATTACGTATTTACCAAGGCCCAGAAAGCCTTGTGGTCGCTTAGAAGAAATCTGTATAATGCTACCCCTGAAGTAAAATGCCTGGCATATAAAACTTTGATTCGACCGGTTATGGAGTATGCAAAAATTGTGTGGGATCCATACACTTCATCTAATCAGTCTAAGCTAGATAAAATTCAGCGGCTTGCTGCACGGTTTATTTTTAACAAATATCGTCGTTCCCATCTCCTACCCAGTTATGTGAACTTGCTGAACTTCCTTCTCTAGAGACTAGAACTGAGTATGACCATTTGAAGTTTCTTTTTCTTATTATTCATGGCCATGTTAAAATTGATAAAGATGACTATTTTCACTACTCTCCTAGTAACTATTTTCGTCATGGCCACAGTATGTATATCCCTCCTCCAATTACTCGCAATGATTGTGTTAAATACAGCTTCTTTCCGAGAGCAATAAAACAATGCAATCTATAATCAGACTCAATAGTAAGGACATCATCTTTACGCAATTTTCTTGAAAATGTCAAAAGCACATGTGTACGCATACCAAACTTGCCCTAATGGTTATACTGTACACCTGGGTGTCGTATTACATGCTGTATTTGCCATGATGCTACCAACAGTGCCTTCTCCAATATGTACTTTATTTTTCTTTGTCGTGTAAATATATTTTTCCTTGTATTGTGACGTACCACTCCTGTAATAGCCCGAAGTTGGGCTGACAGTATGAATCTATGAATGAAAATGAAATGAAATGATTCCGTAATGCCTCCATGACTGCTGAGGTTTCGACTGAATCAAACGCTTTCTCATAATCAATGAAAACTATATATAAGGGTTGGTTCTATTCCGCACATTTTTGATCACCTATATGATAGTGTGAAGATGATCTGTTGTTGAGTAGACTTTACGGAATCCTGCCTGGTCCTTTGGCTGACATAAGTCTAAAGTGTTCCTGATTCTATTTGTGATTACCTTAGTAAATACTTTGTAGGCAACGGACAGTAAGCTGATCGGCTTACAATTTTTTCAATTCTTTGGCGTCCCCTTTTTTATGGATTAGGATTATGTTAGCGTTCTTCCAAGATGCCGGCACGCTCGAGGTCATGAGGCATTGCGTATACAAGGTGGCAAGTGTCTAGAACAATCTGACCACCATCCTTCAACAAATCTGCTGTGACCTGATCCTCAGCAGCTGCCTTCCCCATCTGCATAACTCCCAAGGCTTTCTTTACTTCTTCCGGCGTTATTTGTGGGATTTCAAATTCCTCTAGAATATTCTCTCCTCCATTATCGTAGTGGGTGCCACTGGCACTGCATAAATCTCTATAGAACTCCTCAGCCACTTCAACTATCTGATCCACATTAGTAAGGATATTGCCGGTTTTCTCTCTTAACGCATACAGCTGATTCTTGTCTATTCTAAGTTTCTTCTTCACTGCCTTTAGACTTCCTCCGTTCCTGAGAGCATGTTCAATTCTATCCGTATTATACTTCCTTATGTCACCTGTCTTACGCTTTTTGATAAACTTCGAAATTTCTGCCAGTTCTATTCAAGCTGTAGGGTTAGAGGCTTTCATACATTGGCGTTTCTTGATCAGATCTTTCGTCTCCTGTGACAGCTTACTGGTATCCAGTCTAACGGAGTTACCACCGACTTCTATTGCATACTACTTAAAGGGACACTAAAGGTTACTATGAAGTCAAGTTAAAGTGATAAAGCAATGCTCTAGAACGTCTAAGGCGTCGATATAATCGTGAACAGAGCTTTAGTAACCGATAAATTGTGGTAAACGCATGACACAATTTGAGACCCCCCAGCGACATTCCGGTACTAGCCCTATGACGAACGCACTCCTCATCATAATTTATGTCACTAGTACCCAACTACTCGTATTAAAAAAAATGATTTCATTAGGTTATAAGACGGAAGAAAATGCTACTTGTCTACTTCTGTTAGATTCGAAGAAAAAATAGGATTTTGACGTTACCCTTCAGTAGTATGGGTGGTCGAAACGTTTCGTTTTCGCACGACTCTGCGCACTCGACTGAGCCGCGCGTGTTTTGGAGTTTCAGTTGTTTCGTTATCGCGTCGTGCTGCGCTGGTTCTGCTGGCTCGCGAAACTTGCATTTGGAACAAGCAGCGAGAATGCCACATCCATGTGATGTCGTGGGATGCGCGAACGGTCCGCGGAACCTTGCCAAGGGTAGTTGCAGCGGCGAATCTAACGTTACTTTTTGTGTGCCAACGAGTGAGCCTCTCCGCTCGAAGTGGTTAAGTGCCGTACCTCTGCCACATCGCGTTGGCAAAGAGCCGAAAAATCTTACAGTTCCCTCGCTGAACTTTCATCCAGAGGATTACGAGTTCAACGCCGACTTATTGAAGTCGTGCTTATTGAAGTCGTGCTTATTGAAGTCGTGCTGAAAGCAATGCTTTCCCGTAGCGCTGTTCCGTCGGTCTCGCTTACATTCTCCAAAGCGCAAGAACAACTGCAGGTCGTAGACGGGGCGGTGAGTGCGGCATTTGATTTTCACGAAGAAAAAGCTACAAATGTGCGAATATGTACAGCCATGACATACAGTTGCCGTCGTAGTAGTAAGCGACGCCGCCGGCAGCGCGAGTCCTCAGCAGCAGGTCAGGTTCATCCCTGCTTAAATCGCTGAAGTCGATCCCAGCATCGCGAGCCAATGTGTCGTTGTCAGGGCCCTCCATTACAACGAGCGTCAAAGTTGGCGTCATAAAATAAAGAACCAGCTTATCATCGCGCGCTTTCCCTTCCGCTAGCCACCATAGTTCCGTTTTCGCGCTGCTGTCGGCTCTGTCTTGGTTCTGTTTCTGGCCGGGCGTTTGCGTTTTGCGCAGAAAAGCCGTAGCGCCTCCTGCGTGGCCGTTTTACTCAACGACGTCGCAACGTCCCTATGAGACAATGACGTCACTACCCCTCGATCGGTGGGCCGGCTATTTGAACTTCGCTAGAGGTACGTAGACGCTTCATAACGCATTTTCTCTTAAAATAAGTCTCTTCTTCGCACGAAACAAGCTTTTCGAGGTTTCTAGGATGGTATTTCAAGAGTCCACGTTGATTTAAATATTAACCTTTAGTGTCCTTTTAATGATGCCCATACCATTGGCGTTCATTGCTGGAACACTAAGCTCCTCTTCCTGAGTTAAAGCTGAATAACTGCTCTGTAGCTTGATCCGGAATTCCTCTATTTTCCCTCTTACAGCTAACTGATAGATCGGCATCTTATGTAGCAGTTTCTTCCGTTTCCTCCTCGAGTCTAGGCTAATTCGAGTTCATCATCATCATCATCATCATCATCATCTTTATCATCATCATTTATTGACCCTTAAGGACCCTTTTCGGGGTATTACATAAGGGGGGGGGGCAAAAGCATCAAGAAACACTACGGTCATTATTATACAATGCTTAACTCATTAGTACAACGGCAAATGAAACTTAATATACATGCTAGTAGACGACGGGCAAAAAAAATTAAAAATTAAAAAAAAACACAAATTAAAGTACGAACCGGAAGTAAAAATGGCAACACAACCGGCAATATAACAGAAAAGTGAAAAAAAAAAGAACTTAGACATTAGAGTAACAACATAGTACAAGTAGTTGAAGGGTTTAGAAAACATGACAAGAGGTGTCTAAATTTATCTGGATTACTTTCATTTACTATGCTGTTGGGTAGCGCGTTCCACAATTCAATAGCACTGGGCAAGAAAGAGTGATTGAAGGCATTAGAGGAACCATGGAGACGTTGAAGACTCAGGTTGTTAAAGAGATGCTTAGAAAAGCGGTTGGGCGGAAGTAAGAGAGTGTTCCTGAGGTGTGTGAAATTGTAATAGAGTTTGTGGAAAAGGGAAAGTTGTGAAATCTTCCTACGAAGGGCTAGGCTAGGGATGCTGAGGGATGATTTGATGCCGCTTATACTTGTACGCCAGTCATAGTTTGAAGCGATAAAACGTGCCGCGCGATTCTGCATTGCTTCGAGCGAGTTAGTAAGATAGGACTGGTGAGGGTTCCAAATTGCTGAGGCATATTCAAGTTTAGTCCGAATGAATGTTTCATAGGCGAGCTTGCGTACGGGAACAGGAGACAGAAAAATCGATCTTTTGAGTAGGCCAAGTGATCTAGAACAGTCGTTTATAAGTTGAGTTATGTGTGCAGACCACCTAAGCTGATTAGTGATAGTAACGCCTAGATGACGGTAAGTGTCAACTTTAGCCAAGGGAGTGGAATTAAAAAAGGACTGGTGGTTAATGATGTCCCGCTTGCGAGTTACACACATGTACTTGCACTTGGAAACGTTGAGGGACATGAGCCAAGTAGACCACCAATTAGCTATTTTGCTTAGGTCTTCCTGGAGTATTAGTTGGTCATTACGGGAGGATATGCGCCTATACAAGACGCAGTCATCAGCGAATAACCGAATTGATGAAAGGATTCCATTAGGGAGGTCATATATAAAAATTTGAAACAAATGAGGTCCAAGCACAGAGCCCTGTGGTACACCTGACAAGACTGGCCTACTTGTCGACTTGAGGTTATCGATGACAGTGTGTTGTCAGCGGTTTGTGAGAAAACATTTAATCCAGGACAATACAAAAGGGTCGAGATTAAGACAAGCAAGTTTCGCGTTAAGACGTAGATGGGCGACATGATCAAACGCCTTTGCAAAGTCGAGCTAGATAACGTCGGTTTGGAAACGTTAGCCAAGGTGGAGGTGAAGGTATGTGGTGAATTCGAACACCTCCGTTTTACATGAGTGGCCTCGTCTAAATCCATGTTGGTTGGGAAAGAAAAAGAGTGCTTGTCTAAATGAGATGCAATGCTGGAGCACAATATATGCTCTAGAATTTTACAAGGTATGCAAGTTAGGGAAATGTGGCGGTAATTACTAGGACTAGAACGACTACCAGATTTGTACACAGGTACAATACTGCTAATTTTCCAATCATTCGGAATAGTGGAAGAGGCAATAGATTGAGTGAAAATCAATTTCAAGAAGCGGCTAGATTGATATTTGGTTCTCTTTAAAGCTTTGGCGGTTATGCCGTCTGGGCCTGGCACACTGGAAAGCTTAAGGTTATCGATAAAATTGGAGATTCCTTGAGTATTTATATTAACAGCCGGCATTTCCGAAAAGTGATTAGATGGCAACGTAGGAATATCAGTGGGAGGTTCATTAGTGAAAACCGAGCGAAAATAAGAGTTCATGACATCGGGACGCTGATTCACTGAAACAGGAGACCCGTTCGAGTTGATTAACGCGATACAATGACATGAAGTACGTTTAAGTGATAATGAGTTTCAGAATTTGCGAGGGTTGACACGCAGAATGCTCAACAGATCCTGGTGGAAATATTTGCGTTTAGATTGTCTCAGCAAACTTGTGTATTCCCGCAATACCGTCAAGTATCTTTCCCATTTTTGCGGATTGTTGCGTCGTTTGAGTTCGCGGAAGATGCGCTTTTTTTTCCTGGATAGTTTTTTAAGGTTGTTCGAATACCAGGGTCTGCCGGCATCCCCGCGAATACGTACAAGAGGAACATGGGCATCAAGAAGCGACAAAAGTTAATGTTTATACCGTAACCAGTTTTGCTCAACTGTTCTGGAAGGGGCTGATTGATGGGAGTCTACAAAAAATGATTCTAGCTCATTGTTAATTTCTGCAAAGTTTGCTTTATTGTAATCTCGGATGTATTTAGTAGACGGCTGGCGGGTAGGAAGTTCAATAGCTACGTTTCAAGTTTCAAGTTCAAGTTCTTTATTTGCATAATAATCAGGTTACAAATGGGGATTATACATACATACAGAGGGAGGTCCCATAGTCAATAGACTGTACAGGGGACCTCCCATTACAAATGAGTAGGATATATGAATACAAAGCAGCTATGTGCAAAGACAAAAGACACCATGTTAAGTTAGTCACTAGCTTACGCAGTAAAATATTTAACGAAACAAAGCACTTATTAATATAATGATAACGATCAAATTGTTATATTGAGTGCAAAAATTTACGAAGTTTTGATTTGAATGTGTAAAAATGAGAGAATATCCTAATATGACACGGTAATGAGTTCCAAAGTAATGTGGCTGAAAAGTTAGTAGTAAAATTTACCATAATTAGTTCTAGGTTTTGGTAGTAAATAGCTGTTGGTAGAAGCGAAACGGGTAGACGTGGAAAATGGATACTGGCTGGTAGTAATTATAGGGAACGGGAGCTTTCCGTTAACAGATTTATAAACAAGTATTCCAAGTGAGTATTTATTTAGTTTCTGTAACGATAAAATGCCGTTAGATCTGAGCAATGGAGATGCTTCCGATGTGTAGCTGCTACGTGTAATGATGCGAATTGCTTGATTTTGGGTATGCTGTAGTGGAGATAAATGTGTAGAATACGTGTTTCCCCATGATGATATGCAATAGTTAATATGCGTGTGAATAAAAGCGTAGTAGAGGGAGATGAGTGTCTTCATATTAAAGAAATTTCGAACTTTAATTAATATTCTAATTCCATATGCTGCCTTCTTTGTTAAGGATAAAACATGCTCGTCAAATTTTAGGTGTTTATCTAATATGACGCCAAGAAACAGTGCACTATCAGTAGGATAAAGTACACCGGAGGCAAAGGTTAGCGATGGATACACTGAGATATGTTTTTGTTTAGCTGAGAAGATGACGAAGTTAGATTTGGCAGTATTAATGTGTAGTTTGTTAAGTTGGCACCAGGTTATAGTATTTGCCGCGTCGTGATTAAGCTTACACATCAGTGAATCAAGACTTTTGTCTGAGGAGAAGATGGTAGTGTCGTCAGCGTAAAGGATACAGTCAGAGGACTTTAGGTACTTTGGGAGGTCATTAATGTATATTAAAAACAAGAGAGGCCCTAATATAGATCCTTGTGGTACACCAATGTTAGTTGTTTTAGGGTGCGAGTAAGTGCTGGAGATTGATACAATGTATTCTCTATCTTTCAAATAGTTACGTAGTAATTGCAGTGCCGGGCCAGTTATACCAATAGAGTCTAATTTAGCAAAAAGGATGTTATGAACAAGTGAATCGAATGCTTTAGAGAGGTCAATAAATAATGCACCAGCGAAATTTCCAGCGTCAATTGCCTGCCGAATCTTGTCTGTTAGAAATATTAATGCCAAATCAGTTGAGTAACCTTCCCGAAACCCAAATTGATTTGGTGATAGGATGCAAAATTTTGATAAATAGCTTGATAAGCGTGTTACGATTAGTTTTTCGATAATTTTACTGAAGAATGAAAGTATAGCTATAGGGCGGTAGTTAGATGTTAGACGCTTATCTCCCTTCTTGAAAACAGGGATTATTTTGGCTTTCTTCAAAGAACTTGGATAAATTCCTGTTTTAAAGATAAGGTTCACTATGTGACAGAATGTTTCAGATATTAGGTAAGCTATCGTTTTTATAAGAGAAGGGCTGAAGTTATCAAGACCAGGTCCTGTATTTTTTAGACTGGAAATGACTGTGACTATGTCTTGAGGTGTTGCGGGATAAAGGAAAAAGCTATGGGGCAAACGGGGGTAAGTCTCGGTCAATGAATCTTCACACTCTTCATTATCTGCACAGAAGGAATTAATGAAGGAGTTTGCAATGTCCAAGGGAGTATCAAGGAGAAGATCCCCCGACTGTATCATAGTTATTTCGGAAGTATGGTTCGACCGACCTAAAAAAGAGTTTAATACGTTCCATTGCTTTCTGACATCATTACCTGCAGACTTAATTTCATTTTCATAATACGTCGTTTTAGCCTGTTTGAGCAGTTTTCCTAGTAAGTTAGAATATTTGTTATACCTTTCGTGAAGTGCTGAGTTAAATGGCTGTTTTTTTGTTTTTCTGTAAAGGTTATCTTTTTTCCTTAAGCAATTTAGTAAACTGGTAGATAACCATGGGTTACGAGGAGCTGAAAACGTTTTTTTACAATTCATTAGTACCGTGGAATCTGAAATAGCTTTAGAAATTATTTGTGAGAATGTATTATAGGCAGTTTCTGGGTTATCACATACCATTACTGGGGACCAGTCTGAAGCGGCAATTATTTCAATAAAAATTGACGAATTAAATTTCTTTCTGGTGAAGTTTGCATCGGTAATGCGAGCAGTAGAAGTTAAGCGCACGAATGTTGGGTAATGATCGGTTATTGAAGCTTCGACCACACCACAGTCAGGGTTAGTAAGAAGATTGGATACTATGTGGTCGATAAGCGTGCCCTGATTATCCGTGGGACAACGAGTCGGAAGAGTAATTAGGTTTTCATATCCTAACCCATTGAGGCAGCTAACGTAGTCATTAAGTAGTGTATTGGATGTATCTAAAAGGTTAATATTAATATCACCCATGATAATGACATTTTTCTGTTCGAATGTTAAATTATGTAGCAAATTACCTAGGGCTAAGCAAAACGCGCTTCCAGATGATGAGGGTGAACGATAGATGCAGCCAACTATTAGGTTTTTCTTATCTTGTGAAAAGAATGTATCATCAAATTCGACCCAGACAGATTCACAGTTCGCCACGTTAAGTGTCAAGTCAGATCGCCTGTGAAAACGCAACTCTGAGGACACAAAAATAGCAGCACCACCATGATTACTGTTATCACGGTGGCAGTATTCGGCTGAGTATGAAGGAAAGCAATACAAGTTACTGTGGGAAGCGGAGAGCCAGGTTTCACTAACGCAGATAACAGAGAAATTATGACGGGTAGATGATAAAAAATTTGTGATGCCATCCATGTTTTTTTGCAGACTTCGCGCATTGAAATGGATTAGTGAACGGCAGTGCGATGAAAAATAAGCCTCAAGTTCTTCAGGTAAAAAGTACGTAGCCATTGGACAGAATTTAAAAATTGAAAGTTGGAAGGCTTATGCAAAGTTAGGTAATGATAGATAGATCAGAATCAGAAGCGATGCGAAATACCCTACTATCGGGAGATTTCCGCACTTTGATTTGACAGTTTTCTGTCCAGATGAACTGCCAACCCCTTTCCTTCTTTAAGGCAAGCGTCCTGGAAAACAAACGCTTATTGTCTGGCGATAGATGCTCATTGATGAATATCGCCTGCGAGTGCTCTCCTGAAAACCCTATACTTCGGGTATTCAGTCGAGCCTTTCGCGCCTTCTTCATGAATTCAGTTTTTTTTGATCGAGAGCAAAACCGCACGATTATATTCTTTTGGCCAGACTTTGCTGGTACGCGATGAACTGTGTCAACATCTATGGCTGAGACTGTGCAGTTGATTTTGTCGGCGATGGCAGTCAGGATTGCGGTACAATCCTCCCCCTGGGTACAGGGCACCCCCTTTATTTCTAAGTTATTTAATCTTGAGTATTGCTCAAGGTCAGCTACTTTCCTTTGAAGGGCCTCGTTTTCTGCTTTCAGAACGCGGTTTGCCGCAGATAACTCAAGCTGTTGAGATCGGGTTGACTCGACTACTTCGTTTAGAAGCTTTAGGCTGTCATCCATGCGACCAACTTCAGTTCTCATCGCACCGATGTCTAATCCTGTGTCCTGAAGCTTAGTTTGTATGCTAATGACAAGCCGGTCGACCAATTCATTCAACCGATGTTTGAATATAGCTTCTAGCTCGTCCATCCGCCTACAAAGTTCAGCATTTGTCGGCATTACGAGGATGGCTAAATAGTGAACACAATGCGAGTACGGTAACAGAGAAAAGCAATAGCAGCAACAACTGTAGCAGCAGCAGTTGCAGGACTTGAGAAATTCTAAAAAAACATATCGAGAGTAATAAAAGCAACCGACCTGTGAAACCAAGGAAGTTTGCTTAGATGCGTGCTTGGGAATGCAACTGCCGCTGCTACAACAGTGATGCTCTCGTCGGGACGGCTTTTATGGCAGGAATCCGGACTGCGTAGAGTGCAGCTTGGGGGTGGTTTCAGCGGAGTGCGCGCCGAGATCAGCAGGGTAGTCAGCGCCGCGCAGGCACGTGTACGATGCAGGGATGACCAGCCAGGTAGTCACCGCAGCTATCCAAGGGACAGCCGATGCAGCTAGCCTGTGAAACCAAGGAAGTTTGCTTAGATGCGTGCTTGGGAATGCAACTGCCGCTGCTACAACAGTGATGCTCTCGTCGGGACGGCTTTTATGGCAGGAATCCGGACTGCGTAGAGTGCAGCTTGGGGGTGGTTTCAGCGGAGTGCGCGCCGAGATCAGCAGGGTAGTCAGCGCCGCGCAGGCACGTGTACGATGCAGGGATGACCAGCCAGGTAGTCACCGCAGCTATCCAAGGGACAGCCGATGCAGCTAGCCTGTGAAACCAAGGAAGTTTGCTTAGATGCGTGCTTGGGAATGCAACTGCCGCTGCTACAACAAAATGTTGTGATCGCTAACACCATTAACATACTGTAATGAATTTATTAGTTCATTATTGGTAGTAAGTACTAAATCAAGAATGTCATTACTGTGAGTAGGTCTGGTAACTACTTGGCCAAGATTGTACGTAAGAACTGCTTCTAGGAAATCTTTAGACGTGCGGCCTGAAGCCATGCAGCTTTCCCAATCAATATCCGGAAAGTTGAAGTCGCCGCATAGCACGAGATTAGCACGAGGAAAACGGGAGAATAGATTGGATATGATGGAATTAAGTTCGTGCGTAAATGTAATGTCACAATCAGGGCGACGGTAACAAGATATTAGTATGGTAGTGCTTGTCGGCAGTAATATCTTGAGACAAAGGATCTCGTGGTGACTTTCAGTAGATAAGCGAGAAGAGACCAGCCATTGTTTGACAAATACCAAGACCCCACCCCCCCGACGACCGGTCCTATCTTGCCTATAAACGGTATATGATGGGTTGTTCAGAAGTTCGTGGTCCTCGATATTGGAGTTTAGCCATGACTCTGTGATAACAACAATGTCAGTGTCATCATCCGTGATGATTGTTTCCAGTGTTTCTTTTTTCGGCATGAAGCTTCGAGTATTGGTTCACATAACTTTCATCGTGTGAAACGTGGGGCTCCTTGTCGGCGCATAACTAGGTAGGGTACACTGGGAAAATGGAAGATTTTCAATTCGAGTTGATGGCTATTTTGTTAGTTCTATGACTGAATCAGACTCGGCGTCATAGACAAACTGCTTGGTATCTATGATGAGCCTGTCAACACGGATTTTAAATTGGGAACCCGTTTGTATAGCAAACGAATATAACTTTTGCCGCGCGGTGCGCACGCGCATAGAGAAATCCTCTCGAAGCGCAAAAGAGGAGCCTTTAAGTTTGGAAGTTGCTTGAAGGATGGCGGTTTTATCTTTAAAACATGCGAATTTGACGATGATAGGACGATTTTTGTGTTTCTGGAAGCGACTTAATCTGTGTGCACGCTCTAAATCAGCCGCTGCAAAGGAAATTTTAAGCTTCTCGGATAAGAATGAGGTTACGTGCATTTCTGATTTTGCCCAGCTTTCATTGTTAGCATCGGGAATTCCAAAGAACAGCAGGTTAGAACGCCTTTGTCGGTTTTCCGCGTCGTCACATTTTTCAGCAAGCGCTTTTAATTGGCAGCCCAGATTAGCGAAGTAGTCACTTGTGTCATGAGAAGGCTGCGAGTGCAGCGATTGAACTTCATCAACTCTTTTTTCTAACATATCAACACGAGCAGAAAGAGCACTGATCGTAGCTTCAATGTTAGTTTGGGAAGTGCGGATTAGTGTGAGTTCATTTAGCACGGTGCTTTGGGAAGATTCTAAACGAGTTAGTGCTTTCGAAATAGAGTCAAATGAAGAAGCAGTGCCTGTGACAGGGCCGGGGTTCAATTCCACGTCGCCCGCCAGTATAAGCAAAAGAGATACATTGTGAAAAGTAACGTAACAGGAGTATAACAACTTGCATAAATGATTGCGACAACTAGTAATCAACTCAGGGGGGCACCACACCGCAATTAGAAAACGGTCATTGGCACGGAAGCAGCTTGCGTTTGCAAGGTAACTAACCTGCAGAAAGAATGGCAGTTGCATGACCTTGTTGCGTACTGTGGCGCGCCCCGACTGGCCGAGAAACAGTTCCGCTTTAAGTAGCAGCTGGGACGGGGCGGCCTCGCTGATAGTACAGCCACGTTGCCAGACGGAAAGTGCGTTCGTGGCCAGGAACGGAGGCAATGTGAAAAGGCGATGATCCGCTTTGGGTTGGACGGGCAGGCATTCCGTATGGGATGGCAGGTGGCGATGGAGCGTCCAGGCCACCTCGCCACGCACGAAGCAGTTGGGCAGAGGGGCGATGGCCCACTGAAGGGCCGCCTCCAGAAAGAATGGCAGTTGCATGACCTTGTTCCGTACGGTGGCGAGCCCCCACCACCAACTTATGGTCACCAACCTATGGTCTCACCAACCTATGGTCACTGCAGCGCACCTTTCCGAGCACGTCCACATCTTGTATGACGCCAGGGTTAGCACAGACAATAATGTCTATTTCATTTCTAGCCTCGCCATTCGCGCTCCACAGCGTCCACTTGTGGCTATCCCGCTTGCGGAAGAATGTATTCATTATCCGCATATTATTCTGTTCTGCAAACTCTACTAATAACTCTCCCCTGCTATTCCTAGAGCCTATGCCATATTCCCCCACTGACTTGTCTGCAGCCTCCTTCTTACGTACCCTGGCATTGAAGTCACCCACTTATATAGTGTATTTTGTTTTGCTTTACCCATCGCCGATTCCACGTCTTCATAGAAGCTTTCGACTTCCTGGTCATCATGACTGGATGTAGGGGCGTGGACCTGTACGACCTTCAATTTGTACCTCTTATTAAATTTCACAAGACCTGCCACCCTCTCGTTAATGCTATAGAATTCTTGTATGTTACCAGCTATATTCTTTTTAATCAGGAATCCGACGCCTAGTTCTCTTCTCTCTGCTAAGCCCCGGTAGCACAGGACGTGCCCGCTTTTTAGCCCTGTATATGCCTCTTTTGGCCTCCTAACTTCACTGAGCCCCATTATATCCCATTTACTGCCCTCTAATTCCTCCAATAGCACTGCTAAACTCGCCTCACTAGATAACGTTCTAGCGTTAAACGTTGCCAGGTTCATATTCCAATGGCGGCCTGTCCGGAGCCAAGTATTCTTAGCATCCTCTCCTACGTCACAGGTTTGACCGCCGCCATGGTCAGTTGCTTCGCAGCTCCTGGGGACTGAGGGCCGGGGTTTGATTGTTGTATTCATATAGGATGTTACATTGTTTGAAAACGCTACTAGGCCACGCAAGAAGTTTTATTGTACGCTGAGAAACCCATGCTCTCCGACAGGTGGGAGTAGCCAGTGCCTGATCGATCGGCGGCAGTCATCTTTTATTCCTTTCGGAACCGGGCAGCCTACAGCTATTGAGAAAAAAACATTGAGTTTTGTTCGGCATATAAATGCATTTTTAACGCGAACACGTTTATTTGACGCAGTGAGTTTTCGGGGTTTTGTAACTGCGCGTGACAGGCTTGTGAAGTGGGTGCAGTCCGGAAATATTTGAACAATAGCCGATGGTTAATGGCTAAAAGTGTTGAATCAGAAATAACTATTTTTGTTTGGTTCAATGATGCATAATCTGTGTGTACGCGTCATATGAGATGGGGAGCTATCGCGGTTTTCGTGACGTCTCGTGACAAAGAGGCGAAGTGGGGGTGGTTCAAAAAAGTTTTTGACCAATCGCGGAGTGCTGATTGTAGAATTGGAATAGAAATGGTTGGAATAGCTTTACGTTATAGCGCCCCCTGCTTTCTGTTATTGTTAAGAAAATTTTACGAAATGAACAACATGGCTTTGCGTGCTGATGAGCAAAAACTGTTTGAAACTGTCAACCGTGTTCAGCGCTGCATCGAACTTTAAAAGAAATTTGTTCACTCTCAAACTGGTGCAGCAACAATACGGTACTCATAAATGCTTCCAATACTATGGCATTATTTAGCTGGGGAAAACACACAATATGCAATTTTCAAACACCCTTCGGGATGCTCCACTACCCAGCGTCGATAAAACAGAAGATCTTGGTTTCTACTTCGAACAAAATCTAAGCTTCTATTCACAGAGATAATTACACAACGGGCCCTTCACGCTCTCCACACTCACCTGTCCTGTTTTTGAAATTGTATTCCGCTTTGTGCCTTCCACTGCTAGAGTATGGCTATCTAGTTTGGGATGCAGCATACTAATCTGACTCTCACTGCATTGATCACGCCTAGAATTAATTCCTATTAATCTTCAAGCCCCACTTTTGCCACTCTGGCGACCATAGTGCAGCCTCCTCAAGTATACCTCAACTGACACCTCTAGAATGGAGTTGACATTTTCTTCCTGTTCAAGGTGGTCTATGTCATTATATATTCCCCAAAGCATCTTGATCATATGCAATGGTTCGTGCCGCAACAGTATACCAGACATCATTCCGCATTCTTTTCCTGGCCTTGTTCCATTAAAGACTGTGCTATATATGACTCGAGTCCAAATAAACTTGTAATAAGAATTGTGCCTGCATAGACATACTCCAAATTTTATTTCCTGTCTTTTGTGTATCTGTAGATAATCATATATACTTAACTCGCTTTTAACTTGCCTCGTTTTCTTTTTCCCTACTTTCTCTTTCTCACATTTTTTTTTCTACCACATTCATGTTTTCTGTACATTTTGTCTCACATATTGCTTCTTAAGAGCACCAGTGCGAAGGCGCTCTAGCTGTTCCTGGGCACTATAATAAACATTTGATTTATTGATTATTATTGTAGCATAAAATCGTTCCCTTTAAGTATGTACGAATATAGTATTTCAGTGCAGTGCACATTGCGCAATTAAAAAAGGAATGAAATAAAAAAATGCAATAAAATTCAATGTGCCTGACCATATGCATTGTGCTATTAATTTCTTTTGAGTTTTAATAAAGGTTGTTTACAGTATGCAGTGCTCTGCAATAAAATAATATGTCACAGCAAATATTGCGTGCCTCACCGAACAAATTAAACGCATTTAGCAGTAAAAACTTCCTATAGACTGCAAATAATAAATTGGTATTTTTGGGCGAACTCAGCATATTAGGCAAACAGATACCAAAGGTGACATCGTGCCGAATACTCGGATTTATCGTAAATCACTACAACAATGTTATTTCTAACGTTATGCAGTATCAAAAATATTTCCAAAATGTCACGCATCTAATGCGAAGGATCATTAGCAAAAAAAAAAAAAAACAGGGATTGAAAGAAGAACAAGCAACACAGCTCGTGACTGCGCTCCTGTATAGTAGGCTTTTGTACACCGCCCCATTCCTAACACTGACATAAACAAAAACTCAAAAACTCGAATCTTCAGTTAACACCCTTCACAAGGCCACCCTGAGTCTACCGATATACACTTCAAATCACCGTCTTCAACACACGGACGTCTTTTGCACTTTCACCGAACACAACAACACCGAGAAAGACAAGTAGGGCGCTTGTCCTGTACGGAGCAAGGATGCGACATCCGGAAACGTGCAGGCATTGCCCCTATTCAGTTGACACCAGTTAGTCAAAGCTCTCAGCTACTACGCAACATCGCATTTCCAAGCATAACAAAAAATATGATGCAACCCCTAAATAATGGTCGACGTCAAACTCAAGCAAAACATCACCACATAGACAGTAGATACATCACGATAAACACGGACGCCACACGCGTATGCAATACATACAGCTGGACCGACAGCACCGATCATCCAATCAGCTGGGCCATTTTCCAACCCTTCCAACCTAGCCACGCTTGAAACTCACGCGATAATATATGCTATAGAAGAAGCCTCTCTACTCACTAAGCACCAGTCCAGTAACATCAACCTTGATACCGACTCCAGCAAAGCGTTTCGCAACATACAACACCGACTGTTGTACACACCTACATGACATCCCAATTGAATCCTGTAACCGAAAACCGAGCATTACAATCACCGTGCGTTGGGTACTCGGTCATGCTGGGATCGAGGGAAATCAGTTGGTTCATCAACGTGCCCGCGAAAGTAAACTCCGGCCGCCCTTGATTCCCTTGACCAAACCAACGACAGTGGAAGACGCTACCACGTACAAAGAGGAAATAGCTGAACACTACAAAAACCTCCAGGATAACGGCATAATTTTACCCCATTCTCATCCTTCAATCAACACGGAACAAGCCCATGTCCTTCGCAAAGTTCAAAGAAACACTCTTCTCACGCCACTGATGATCTTCAACTTGGCGTAGCACAGCTCACTGCCCCAACTGTCCGGTGATAAGGGCAGAAACAGAACACATTCTCTATTCATGTAACACTGCGATTACCTCTCCTTATTTTCCTTCCCCTTCCCCTCCTTCCTGGAGTGCTTGGCTTCACTTTGACTCAGATAATCCACAACGGGCCTTAGCGGAGCAAGCTCTCTTCTTTACTGGGCCTCAGTGTTGGCCTTAAATAATGGTTTTTCCTTCTACTGCTCCTCCTCCTCACGAAAACGCAGTCGGTGGTGCCTCCGAGGCTAGGAAGTGCCTCCGAGAGCAGTTGCTACTTTTCATTTTGGGCACCTACGTGTTCTTCTATCCATTCGATCATTGTTAGGACATTGTTTAGTTTTTTTATGGTTTCTGTGCGTTTCTGGATAAGCAAGGCGAGTAAATCGACTTCCATCTGACACGCTCGCTCACCAGTTATCGTGTTCTACGTTTCACCAGCCTGCAGTGTCTCGTGTACCAGACATGAGGTACAGATGCATGCTTCGATTACTGCGTCTTTTATCATATTAAATTTGTTCTTGCTTATTCGGGAAGGCTTTCGTCTATAATAGGTCTTTTTACACTGACCACGGCAGAGATTAACAACATCTTCAGTAACTTGTTTCTCTAATGCTAATCGAACAGTACTTCATCGTCCATTGCAATCTTTCATAGCAGAGTTTCAAAGAAGACCAGCGGAGCAGGTAAAGAGATTTAAAATTCGGTAGAGTAAGCACCCACCTAAAAAGCGAAGAACACTCGAATGAGTGGCGTTCGCTTGATCAGCGTACCCCACCGGTCTGCGTTCTTCTGCTCCATCAGCGTAAAAATTCCTTGTAGAAATACACATGTATTAGCCAGACGCGAATCTATTTGTAAGGCACTAAATTGGTGCTTGAGTCATCAATTTTTGCTACCCAATTTCTGACTCAATTTTTTGTTAACATTGTAGGCAAAGAAAGCGGAAGCCCCCTAAACTTACGCACGACTAATACATCTTAGTAGTAGCATCGGTCAAGTTCTTCAAGTGCAGCCACTTGCCGTTGCATTCCAATTATGGTGCTCAGGTGCGCGTCGACCATGATATCAAACCCGTCAGACAGGTTGGCTATCGAGCCCTCGTGTTCAGCGTGCGGAGATTTTGTCTCGTCCTGCGTGACGCTGCCCGAAATAGCAACGGGAAGACGGCACGGTTCGAGGGAGTCGGCCCTCATCTCGGGAAAAGCCGCCTTGCAGATCGGGAACGTCGTTCCATAAAGGCCTGTCACCGCCAGAAGAGCGCCTTCTAGGCGAGGAGACAACGCCGGACGGAGGCTGCCCTCAGGGAATAGAACTCATGGAGTGTCCCCATTCGCAGAACATGACGCCACTTGCACTGGCGCTATGATTGGACGAACAAGACCAAACGTGTACGTGCTAGCCGATTAGGAGAAAATGACACCTGCAAGCGCTCGGCGATTGGCTGAAAATTTTGTCACCCCGGCGGAATGAAGGCGTAATAAGCCAGAAAAGCATCGGGAAGAGAGAGGCGTTTTTCTTCCCGCGGGCCCCAGCGCACGCTTTGCTGAAGACCATCGATAACATTTTACTGTTATTTCGCTTTGATCTATTCCTGTATATAATGTAGATAAATCTTCGTTTCCCTAAGTCGCACCAACTTCGGCCGACTCTCTCACGCCACGGCAAGATGAAATAACTGGTGGCAGCGATAAGGGTGAACCTTCGACCGAAGGAGTCCTGAGAAACTCTGAAATACGGTAAAGATGAGGCTTCGACGGGATGGCAGCGTGCTTTATACGTGGGATATCACGTGGTTTTTTCCTTTTGATTCGCTAGATTTCAAATTTATTGTTCTTTATTTAGGTTTTTCTGGGAATCAGACAGATTTCGGGTTTACAGAAATTATTTACAGAAACAGTTCTAACCACCAGTGGGGGCAAGTGCCATGGATCATAGAAGGTTGACGAGGTCAGAATAATTGATGTTGAGCGAAGAATTAAGACTTAAGGCGGACGAAACGATGACAGGGCCAGCTATCCAAAAGGAAATAAAATGTAGTGGCAATGACGACAAGAGAATGGATATTGCTTGGGAGGTGGTACTGGAAACGCTAAAGCGTGAGCGAGAACGTCAAGAGCGCCAGAGTAAATTTTACCGAGAACTTCAAGACCATGGCAGGGAACGTGAGCGAGAACAGCAAAAGCACGAAAAGTAATGGCAGCATTGAACAAATAGACTGAACGCTTGATCGACCAGAGACAATGGCAGCCCGAAAAATCTGTAGCTAGTACGCAAAGAAAGTGGAAGGAAGTTGCTAATATATTTTCGTCGAAATCCGAAGAAAGAAGTAGTAGCTGAGAGGTTACCAGCACGTTCATAGATGAATGGGAAGTGTTAGCTTCTAACGGTGCCTTAGTGGCAACAGGGCCGTTGAACGTTGTAGTGAAAGCGACGAGATGCTGTGCCAACAGAGCACTTTAGATACATCTAGGCCAGCTGTGAATGAATTGGCACAGTCACTGCGTGTGTACGTCACAGGTATTGTTAACAAGGGTGTTAACGAAGTTCAGAATACCGTTGACCCGACAGACACGAGCACCCGTGTCTAGTCAGGGCTGCATGCCGGATTGCCGTGCATCCTCGACAATGTGTCTGAGTGCTCTGCACAAGATTTTGAGCTGCATAGCTCAAAAGCAGACAACTACATTATTTAGGAATAGGTGATGCTGTCCGTCAGTATATGGCGCTAAAATAGCAGTTATTCAGGAAGGAATCATTCAGAATGTGTAGATGAGACAGCACATGCGCACCGTGAGCTATAAAGGAATTAGCCGGCCGTTCGCAGGAGTGCGAGTTGCACAGCTCGAGTACAGACTGCTGTACGGTTCCAGAGTAGCTTAAGCTGTCCGCCAGTCGAGGCAAGGAGATAGGTGATCAGTTACAAATCACTAGGACTGTGCGAGTGAGACAGGAATCCGGGACTGACGAGATATGTAACGGTCAGCAGGTGGCCTGAGCAGACGACTCAAAAGTGAGTATGAGGAGAAAGTGCCGCAGAAAGAAGCGTTGTCAAGATCGGAATGCTACAGTGAGTGCGACTCAGCCTAAGAAAGTGAGAAAGGTCAAACAGCGTGAGCGGAGCACACACGCACAAAAAAAAAAGAAAGATGCGATCACCACTGATAACGTTTCTCATTCAAGTACGTCTGTGTCACTGAATGAGAAGTGTCAGAGAAGCATGCTCTACGCGAACGCCGACAAAGGGCACTTCCTATTATGGCCCCAGTCGTTCAGTCGTTCTTTTCGGTGCGCAGTGTGCAGTTTGAACGAACGCAAGATGGCAGAGAGACGAAGTGGTAAGAAGTCGGGACGTGGTCAGCCGAGTTCAGTGTAAAAGCACGTCGCCAGGACGCAAATTGACAGGTGAGTGTAACTTCTGGAAAGAGAGGATAGGATATTATCACGTGGTGGTGATGTTGAAGAACACAGTAGCAGTACTGTGAACGACAAAACTAACTTTTATTGGGCGAACCTGTGCCCACAAAACAGGCTGCACTTATAGCACAACGATAGCGGCGAACACGGTCGGCGATCGTCGAAAATCTGATCAGCGGGTCAAGTGCGTCGGCTTTTATAGATGAGTCGTCGATGTTCCAGAGTAATCGCTTGGACCCGCATGCCTTCCAAAATGTTCTACGATATTCGTGTCGTGCATACATGCAATCAGATTACACAAGGTGCGGCGACAACAGACAGCGGATAGAAGCATTGAGAACATTCTAGAAACTTGCAGACCCGTCCTGTGCTAAGCGATAACATTTCGTAGACGGGAAAAGCACTCACCCGTAAAAGATATACGAGTTCACGTGTCGAAATCGGGCCATTTGTTGTTCCTCGATAGCCAGTAAAGATTTCAAGCCGCGACCGCTTAAAGTTAGCTTCAAAAGTAGTTCTTTTTGTGAACTTCCCGGAACGCCCGACAAAAAGAAGGTTCCGTAGAAACAAACATCTATTTTTGTTTATTTTTGGACGTTTGCAAGCTTTCGCGATTTAAGACAGCTATTTTTTTCCTGAGTTATTAGCTTTGTTTATGTATTCTCTAGAGGTGCTCTAAAGTTTGAAAGATGCATTTTTAGTAAAGCTGTAGTTTAGAGAAGTGATCGTTAATGAGTACTTAGGGTTTCTTTTATCTGGCTAATTGACCTGAAACGTCAATGTCCTTTTGCTAAAAGCCCATAGTAACGCGCACGTGCTGACCTTATTTAGAAGTATTTACGAAATTTTCTTCTCAGGTTAAGCGCGTATGTTTTCAGTAACTGCATGATTTGCAATGAGAAGTGTTGGTAGTCGCTTTAGTCCGTATCCTTGCGTCCGCAAAGGACGGAAGGAAACAACCTGTGACTCAGTAGTTCATGCCAGTTAATGGTGGCAGTGTCCTGAGTTTTCTATTAGGCTGGCGTCGACTTAGTGATAGAAGGCGTGGTTTTCTTCGAAAGGCTCTTGTTAGTATGTACGTTATGCAAGTCTAGTTTCGTTGTTAATTTAAAGTATTTCTTGTATCAAAAAAGGAAGAAACGAGAGTAAGCGTCAAGAAACGTCTGCAAGAGACGAAAGTGTACGTTGCGAATGGAGACCGCAACATTGTGCGATATTTATTTAGTATTTGTAGAGCTGGAGAGGCGATTCCATGGCACCAGTAGATGCAATAAATAGTCCTCTGTGATAGAGAATGAAGTTAGGCTCCATAACTTATATTAAAAGATTGGGTATTAATAGCCTTTCGATTAGTTCTACGCGTCACATTCCTTTCTCTGATTAACGAGGCTTGTAGCTTTATTATGGGCTGGAGGTCATCCTCGTAGCTTCGACGCTTTGCTTTTGTCTGGTTGCTATGGTTCTTTACATTGGTTGTTTAATTTTCTCGCGGTTCTTTTCAAGGGCACTATCACCCTGACCCTGTGTGCATTCGATGAGATAGGGAAAGCTATTTAGGAAGGCGGCTGGATCTGCATTATCCAAATTGGGAAAAGAAAAAAAACGCAGAGGAGGAGGAATAAACTTTTATTCTAGAACCAGCACTTTATGATGGCCGGGCCTAAGCCTCCCACGAAGGGACGTCGAGGGCTTGCCTCGCCGCCGCATCGCGGGCGTGCTGGGTCGCCCAGGTTTGGTCGTCGAGGGCGGAGCTCCGCAGAGCCTCATGCAACCTCGACGAGAGAGTCGTGGTGTTAGTCTGGGTGTACTGTGCTGGGCACTCCCATAGCATATGCGGAAGCGTAGCCGGGTGAATTCCACAGCACCGGCAGTTGGGGGTAGTGTAGACGTCCGGAAATATAAGGTGGAGGCGGGCGGGTGAAGGGTACGTGTTTGTTTGTAGTAGACGCAGGGTGGTAGCCTGCGCCCGGCTGAACTTTGGGTGAGGCGGGGGGAAGATTCGGCGACTGAGGTGAAATGCCTTAACGAGATCATTATAAGTTGTCAGACTTTCCCTGGTGTCCAACTCATCTCCAGTGACTCCGGCGCGGTTGACTAGACCTCGCGCAATGGAGTGGGTGACCTCGTTGAGATTGGGGCCGGCAGCAAATTGTACGCTGCAGCCCGCAGGAATTAGAACGTCTCTCTCTTCCCCGTGGAGCCTAATATAAGAGTTGAGCCTAATATAAGAGCCTGGCGAGTCAGGGCTCAAGAGCCTGCGCCTGCACGTGGGGCAGTGCTGTGGTTCTTGTGGTTGACGCACGTTCTCCATGGTGTGGGATCCAGTAAACTGTCACACCAAGCTCGTCACCAGCGTACTACTGGCTTCACTGTCGTTCTTCATGGCTACCGAATTCAGTCCACCAGCCATTCCCATCTTCCAGGGCGATGAGGGGCTTTACACACGCACCACTAAATAGCATCGGTGAAGTTCTCCTGATGCAACAACTCGCCATCGAATTCCAATTATGGTGCCCGCCGACCATACTATGGGACCCGTTGGCTCTCTCGCTTTTGTGCTCCAAATGTAGAGCTTTTGTCACCCCCTGCATCACGCTTCCCGAAATATTAGCTAGAAGCCGGCCCGGTTAAAGTTCGTTGATCGTAATCTCGGGAAAAGCTGCCTTCCAGATCTCGAGTGTCCTTCATGAGTGACCTGGCCCTTCCACCTGAGCGCTTTCTACGTGATGACGCAACGCTGGACTGAAGAAGCTACCGGAGAATACAGCCCATTAGCTGAACGTGACCCCACTTCCAGGGTTTCTACGATTGGCTGACCATGACGACCCCGTACGGGCTTGCCGATTGTATGAGAGTGACGACATCTGCGCTGGCTCTACGACTGGCTTAAAATGATGTGATCTTGGCCTAATGAAGGGGTTATAAGATAGAAAACCACGGGGAAGAGAGAGACGTTCTAATTCCTGCGGGCTGCAGCGTACAATTTGCTGCCGGCCGTCGATTACTTTTTTACTGTTATTTAACGTTAATCTGTTGTGTTCCACTGGGCTTCTTCAAGGGTAAAAGCAGGATTGCAGATTGGCAGGGATGGTGCCCCTGCCGCACAGCCGCGTCCGTTCGAGCAGGGTGCAATGACTCCCGCGGCTGCGACAACAAAGTGACGGACGGTCTCTACAGGTCTGTTCCTGCACATAATGTAAATAAATCTTCATTTGTTTAAGTCCGCGTCAAGTTTGGCCAACTCCCGCACACCAAGGCAAGATATAAACGTGGCTCCAGCAGGGACGTCTGCATTAGCAGTCGTTCGGTATGTTGTGCCACCACGTAGCCATGCACACGAGGGTTGGCCCTCCGCCGTATAACCATGCGCGGCTTAGCCGTGTCCGAAAAAACAATGCTAGGAGTTGAGCCGAAGCCACGGTTTTCGACCTTTAATGTCCCTCGGTGGAGGCAACACACGTTGGCCTCCGCTTCACATAGACGGCACCCCCGGACTGACCTGCCAGTGACAAATTGGTGGTCGCCTTTTCATGTCCCTCTCCTCAATATATTACTTTCCTGTCACCTTCCCTCCTCTGTGCTGTCATCTCTTCTCTTCCCCATTTTCTGCCTGTCGAAGCGGCTTAAGTTAACCTAGTGTAATATAACCAACCGAGAGTATGCCGTATTGGGTTATAGCAGCGTTGTACAGCTGCCGTGTGCTCCGTCAAACTTGTATCGTCCCCTTGTTGAGCTCCATGGTGGTTGGCTGCCATAGCTGCCGAAGTGATTACGGCCAGCATGAATAAATAATTTCTTCATTTTCTTTCTGATCGTGCCACTGCAAAGTTCCTACGCATCGAAAGCTCCCCGAATTTTCTCGTTGAAGAAAGAGAATTTTTCCTACAATTCCACGTTATACATAAATAATTTATTTTGCGCTAAACAAATTATTCATGGATTCGCACCAACTAGCCCGCCAACGCATTGTGTTCCACGTTATCCACAGCGAAAAACAGCAGCAGTAACCTAATATTTCTTTGTATCTAAATCCCTAACGAACACCATGGGATCAGGTTATAAAGCTAGCAATATAGCAAGCGCCCACCTTCTCCTTGAGGTCTGCGACAAACTGCAACACGAAAACCTTGCAAAACTCTCAGCTTTTGCTGACATCAAAATAACAGTGACCCCTCGTCCCTCCCTGAGCACTGTCCGAGGCGCGATTACTGATGTGGACTTGTTAAAGCTAACCGAAGCAGAACTATTGAACGCTAGCAAGACCAATATATCATTGAAGTAAAAGGAATAAAAATTACGCGACATAACAACAATATCTAAGCGCAGCATCTTATAAAAACATTTCACTCTTGTATTCAACCAAAGACCCTCGAGGCAGACTATATCATAACCCGTATGAGGCCCTACATTTCTAGTCGTCGATGGTGTTTCAAGTGCCAGATGAACCGCCGTGGCACGCAAAGCTGCCGAAGTCAATTGACGTGCGCTAGATGTGGTGACAAAGGTCGGCCTTCCTATAGCTGTTCTTGCACACCCGACTGTGTGAACAGCAAAGGCGATATTCTCGACCCTATAAAACGTGTAAAAAAGAGACAGAAATAATTAACCTTAAAATGAAAGAAAATATACCATTCAAAGAAGCTAGAAAAAAGCTGCACAGTTTTCCACAGAACAGCTTATGTGGTTACCATGCGGTAGGGGGCAGTGCTGCATCGGCTTTCACCACTTCTCCAGCCCATGTGCAGCGAACCTTCGGGTGTTGCATCTGCCCCGTGGTGGCCGAAAGTAAGGGCGCTATAACGTAAAACTGTTCCAATATGTTTCTATTCCAATCTCCTGATGTAAAATTTGCGTAACCGCTGACGCAAGCATCGGGCGGTCACCCATAGGGTTGCCTGAATACACCAATCAACCGCTCTCCTCGTTTATAGGATGTCACTATTGTTTGCTTGAAACAGGAACAACATTGCCTAAACTGAGCGGCTCGTCTTATCTAATTGGCTGACAAGAGGTGAGGAGAACGCTCAAGTAGAGGGCCTTTCGATGGGGGGCGCGCCAGTGCACTGAAAACCGATAACAGAATGAAGAGGGTGGCGCCGGCGTCTGCGATTGGCCCGCTTTCTCTTACTTAGCTTGCGGTGGCTGGTCGAAAATCTGGGCGGCATGCAACGGAAGTTTAAGAATGTCGCTGAAACGGATCCTCAACAACGAAGAGTTGGCAGAGCAACGTCGTAAACGTGCCAAAAGTGCTTGAAAACGTTCCACGGCCACGCAAAACTCTTTATTATACGCAAATAAACCCATTCTCTCCGGCACTTGCGAGTAGACAGTGCTTGAGTGATTGGCGGAGCCATCTTTTATTCCTTTCGGAACGGGGCAGCCTGAGGCTATTCAGAAGAAAATTCAGTTTTGTTCGTCATATTAATGCATCTTTAATGTGCACACGTAACTTTGACGGGGTGAGTTTTTGCGGTTTTGTGACGTCGCTTGACAGGCAAGGGAAGTGGGTAGAGCCCAAAAACGTTTGACCTATAGCCGAGTGCTAATGGTGAAAAGGCATCGAATCAGAAAGAATTATTTTTTCTCGGTCATATCATGCATAATAAGTGTGTACACGTCATATCAGAAAGGAAGCTATCGTGGTTTTGTGACGTCGCGTGACAGACAGGTGAAGGGGGGTGGTCCATTAAAGATTTTGACCAATAGCTGTGAGCTTAATGCAGAATTAGAATGGAAACGTTTGGATTAGTTTTACGTTATAGCGTCCTAAGACTACACCACCGACCGAGCAAGAAAGCTCGGCGGCTTATCGGCCGTTGGAGCACAATGCGTCTACTTACCAGTCGAGGCCTGAAGCATGAACATGCTGCCGGCGAAGGCTGTCATCCAGCGCATCCCGGGAGGCACTGGATACACCAACGGCACCGCAGGTGCCAAAAGAGCAGCATTGTTCTCTTGAACGCACCACAAAACAAAAACGAAAAAGGTAATGCATCCATGAATTTGAATTCTTTCTTCACTCACCGAACGTACACTACCGTTTAACACTACCGTGTCCACGCGAATATTTTAATTGTAATCTACAGAATATAAGAGAGTAATTATCTCGAGCTCAGCC
This sequence comes from Dermacentor variabilis, assembly GCF_050947875.1. NCBI lineage: Eukaryota > Metazoa > Arthropoda > Arachnida > Ixodida > Ixodidae > Dermacentor > Dermacentor variabilis. Next base: position 78,473,609 of record NC_134576.1, on the reverse strand, counting down.
AACGAACTTCAGTGTTGAACAGACACATTGAAATTCTAGACAAGCGAACTTTCTCCAGCAGTACGAAAAATTTCGCAGAGACTGCGAGGACGCTGTGGCCTCGCTTGGTGGCGTTGCAATGTTGTCGACACGTCCGTCGCTTGCCAACATGTAGCCCTTCATACGCATTTCTAGGCCGTGTCCAAACAAAAAAATGTGTTTAACAATCTGATAACAATTTGCTGTATTTACTTGCCACCCAATCATCAACTCATTAAAATTAAATCATAGTCTCCCTGACCAGCTCCCTGAACCATCGGTGATCACTGGAGATTCTAATGCTCATCACATACCTTGGGATACTTCCCGTGCTACACCGGAGGCCGGCTGAAAGAACGCTTTCTTGTTTCCTCTGGTATGTATCTCTTTAACAAAAAAGAACCCACGTATTATATTATACAACATAATTCATGTTCCTCCATAGATTTAGCAATGGGCAATGCGGCCATCCTCCCATATTTATATTGGAGGGTAAAAAAATAATATTTCGGAAGTGACCACTTCCCCGAAACGCTAAAGCTGATACAACAGCACGAGTCTTTTAAATTGTACTCTGTAGAAACTATCATTGGCCGACAGCAGGGGCGTAGCCAGGGGGAGGGGTGGGGGCTTATGGAGGTTCAGCCCCCCCCGAAATTTTTTCGTGCTGTCTATGCCCCGCGGACCAAAAGAACCCCCGGTGCCGGAAACCGTTCTGCATTTTCTATAGGATGTCTTTTTCACGCTCGAAAAGGCATCTTAGTGCTTGCACTGCAAACTCGTGCGGGATTTCTCGGCTACGCCCATGCAGCGGCAGTCGCATAACGCGAAGAGTCATCCGGGCACAAATTTTCAAGGGCGTTTTCATGGCGAGCGGGCTCGTCGCGGCGTCTCCAGGAGCTTGCGGAATCTACGGACGGCATGGATTTCAATTCTGAAAAAATTAATATTATAACGTTCTCGTAAACTTTGTTGCGAAAGGTTCATTGACATTTCCAAAGTCATGCTTCACATCTTCGATTCCGGAACTTTGTTGGTTTAATGTTGTTATAAATATTTGACGCCAAAGGTGCACTGACTTTTCTAAAGCCGTACATCGGAACATGCAACGAGATAAGACAAATCAACACACCATCAGACAAGTTGACAAAGCACGCAGTGAAGTCCGTTGAGACGAAGCATTGTGGCGGCTCATTTGTTACGTCATGTCACAGACAAAAATATCAACATTTTTCCCCTGCGCGAAAGCATCCATGTCAAGACACTAAAGCCTTATCTTATCTTATCTTATATGTCTACTTTGACTGTTATTCGCGAGGATACTTTGAACCTCTTCAATTTTCTTGTTCTCGCTACCCGCGGGCTGCCAGAGCCAGCGAGAGCACATGCGTTTTTCTCATGTTGCCCCGATCATCGCTCGGCGCACTTTAGTGCATGCTCGTTTTTCTTTGGCAGAGTGGATTTTTCCCTGACAGAGTTTTGGACGCATTCTGGCTATCAGACGACAAAAAGAAACAATGGTCGCTCACCGCCATCACTGTGGGGACTCAACGTTTTTATTTATTTATTTATTTCGTGTACCCTCAGGGCCAGAGGCATTAAAGAGGGGAGTGGTTACATCAAATACAAAAAAAAAGTACAGTGCAGCAAAATAGTTAAAGTACAGAAATAGATGGTTCTCGGTTATACAATGTTATCTGAGTGTTCCTGGAGTGCTGGTCAATAAAATTAAATACGGTGCATGCAGTGCAGTAATACAGTGTTCCGGTAATACAAAAACAGTTATACAATTGGTAGTACAAAAACACGAATGAAATTCTCCAGTTATACAATGTTATCTAATACTGCCGTGAAGTGCTGATGGTCAACAATAGTAGCGGTTGAGGTTGAGGTTTTGCTACGCGTTCGCTTGTGCGGAACCTCTCCGGAAAGTATTGTCTTGCCGATGTAGGATAACGAGCAGTACGCGTATGGTTCTCTGTGTGCCAAGCGCCTCACGTTTACTTCGATATTCCTTTGGTAGCCAAATTAGGTGTCCAAAGTAGGCTTTCGATTGCGGCCAACGTGCTTTCCTTTGAATTTTGTTTTCATTTCGCTGCCGCCGTCCCAGAAAAAAAAATTATTGCAGCACAGCGAATCGTCTCATGGTGAAAGTTCGATTTTCTTACTACTTCTTTAGCTGAAAGTAATGGGCCAAAGGACGCTTGAGTTGCCGGTTATTCTTATATTATTGCAATAGCAATTATATGGACACTCCAGGCGCATTCCTGCCGTCGCCGTCATGTTCCGCATCAAGTCCAAGGGCGATAACATCGTAACCGCGCACCACATGCTGTATGGGCGAATGAAAGGGGGCGAGGGGGGTAGCATGGGCGACCCGACAATGGTGGCTTAGTTTTGTGTGCGCAAGGCAGAAGCGCGGAGAGGAAGTGCGTCGCCTTCTGGTCGCACGCGATACATCGGGGGGAGTTGAGGGAGGAGGGGCACACCTTAGGATTGTTTAATCTGTGAAGCAGTGATTTCCTTGTTTGACGCATTATATACCGTGACTTTTTCTTAGATACGTAGATTTGTTGGAGACTTATACGTATATTTAAATATCTTATTGCGAGGTTTTTTTGTATACGAGCGGTGAACTTTGTTTCCTGTGACACTTTATTGCCCTTTATCAAGCTGTATATTCGCATTTGTATATTCCGTTGTATCTTCGCATTTCTAATGTACGATGGCGAGTCAAATAAAAGTGAGCCAACCAACCCCGCGCAATAATGGTTCTCTTCATTATCTGCGAAGCATGCGCGTAGCACATGTGCATCTCTCATTTACAAAGTGACACGCAAGTGTGAGAATAAAGGTTCTTTAATGCTCTAATACACGGGGATGAACATGGTTGCCGGACATAGTGACCACTCCAAAAGTTGAGCACAGTGGTGTCATGAGGTTTTCCACAGCTGAAGGTGTTTCCTAAAAAAGGTATTAGTAGCTGTACTAATTGAGCTACCGTAGTGCCGTTTCCCCATCCACTTTCTTGTTTATTTATGTTTTCTAGTAGAACCCTGGAAGTGTTAGCCAGCGCCACCCCTCACAGACCTCGGTGGCGGACGTGGAACGTCCTTTCTACCACAGGCGTCACGACAACGTGACTTTTTGGGTGAACGCAACTGGTCAACAAACCCCCACATGCTACCTCAAGACATAAATGCTGCCGGATTCGAGACCTTCGTTATGTACAACTTGCCGCAGGTGAGGAAGGATCCCACAACCTTAGGCAAGTTCCTCACCTGCGGCAAGTTGCTTTTTCATACACTTTCATTTCCATTTATTTATCGTTTGTTTATTTCATTTATTAAGCACAAGTAATTTCCCCTATGTTGTCCTTGGTGTCAGTGTTGGCTTCTTATGATATGACTAATAATCTCGGGACTCTGGGTTAACCCCCTTTCTCCTCATAAACAGAAAGTGGTTTTGCCATCTAGAACCTCATAATTTAACTTTCTTTAATAATTTCTGTGCCATTCCTCACAATGCATGACCGGTGACAGCTGCTCATGAACAATACATTGGAACAAATGATAGCTTCGTTTAGATTTTCCGCTGGGTGCTGTATATGTACAAAAATGTAAACAAGGTTCCTGACTGACAAAGTTTCAATAAACTATCTGACCTCAAATAGTTAATTTCATTGCCTTTGATTTGTCATATGAGCGGCATGCACATTTTTGATGGTTTCGAACTCATATATATCTGAAGTTCGTGTGGTAGTTGCTTCATTTAATAAATAGGCAAAAAAGATGGAAGCATTGATATCAGTTATTTCGGGCGCAACTTTTGGGACAAACGACTGTATTCTTCCATGAAAAAGATGCGTATCTTACTTGTCTTGACCGTGCGTAGCGTTCAAGAATTTGTTTCCAACATCTTTCGCAATAGCAATGCAGTTATTATTCATGTATTTGATGCTTCGACAAGTTCTATAAGGTGGAGGCCGAGCTGCTACGTGAGCGCCCCCCCTCCCTATCTGGCCCATTTCTGGCTACGCCACTGGTGGACTGGAATCATTTTAAGGAAGCAAAATATTTAGCAGAACATTTAATCAGTACATTTAGCATAGACGACGCTGTATTGTATTTTACCGCTTTTTAAGTACACGCAGCAAGCAAATTGTTACACTGACAAATGGTAACCTGTGCAAAAGACAAGCTCCTTGGAGGAATGATGACTTGCCAAGCGCGTAAGAAACCAAATAACCCACGGGAAATTCTCCGTCAATATCCTTATGCAGAGAACTTTATTGCATTCGTACACAATAAATAGCAGTGAAGGAGGACCCGAAAGCAAGCAATGAGGGCAAGTTGGGAGATGTTTCTTTCCGTCTTAATTCGTGCACACCGGAGGTGAAAGTTGGAACAGGCCGAAAACACTGAAGGGGCAGCAAGCCCATCCCCGATCCTTGGTAAACGAACAAGGAAACAGTATGAAGGACCAAGTGCACGCTCTTAGTGATCACTTTCAGTGCGTTTCTGGCTCTATCCACTATTCCTTGTATTCTCTGAAATTCAAAGAAACGGCGGAACGACAGTCGCTCAACCGTGAATGTGGCACAAACGAATCTTCAAACCACCCCTTCTGCGGTGCCGAACTGAAAGCTTCTCTAACCGAATGTTAGAACTATACTTCGAGTCCCAGCAGGGATATGTACGAGATGGCTAAACACCTTCACCGATGTCGAAACACCTAAACTACTCGCAACCTTTAATGCTCTCTGGGCAGCTGGACGTATTGTCATCTCTGTGTTGAAATAAGGTAAGGTTTCCAGCTCAATTACAAGCTATCGTTTGATAGCGCTAACAAGTTGTATCTACGAGCTTTTTAAAAAATGATAAGTCGTCGCCTTCTCACCACACCAAGTGGCGCTATGGAATTCTCCGAGACCAATAACCATGGGTATCAGGGGGAAGATGCTGATTGTTATTGAGAACTACCTCCCTAACCATACTTTCCGCGTAAAAATTGACAACACACTTTCCCGTCCGTGCATACAGGAAAGTGGGGTACCATAATAAAAAGCCTACTGGAGTACGATTTTTATTATGCAGATGAACACGTTTCGTTATTCACTATCTACTACCATTTTTATTCTGCTTACGAGAGTAAGTTCAGCTTGGGCTGACTAAAATGTGCAAATGGGCAGATTAATTGGGTTGAAAGTCAGCCAACATATGAGCTGCGTCCTTTCTTTCAAGAAAGAGAGGACCGCTCCTTGAAACCACTATCAAACTTCAAGAGCACCACATTACTTTTTAAAAAGAACTTAAATTGTTAGGCGTCATACTCGACTCAAAACTAAGTTAGATTTCCCCCATCAAATGCACCAAGGCCAATTGCCTCAATGCAATCAACATGCTGAACATTCTCTCCCACACAAATTCGAGTAGTTGCAGAGATGCTTAACGAATCAGTACAAAAGTGCTGTGCGATCACACATAGCACACGGGGCTGTGGTGCACAAATCTGCTACAACGAGTGCCCTAAAATTTTTAATCCGGTTCATCATTCAGGCATACGGCTGACCATAGGTGCTTACCGAAGTAGCCTGGTACAAAGCTTCTATGTAGAATTCATCGAATGGTTGGTTCATCTGCAAAGGTCTTTGTCCGGTTTTATGTATATCCCCAAAGTACATTCTGACCATGTACATTCTTCTAACAAAACTATAAACGGAATGACTTGTGGCATTCTTCCACAATCATTTAAGAATGAGAAGCCTTTGTCAGTTCGTGTGAAAATCTCGAGCGAAGCAATCGTTGTTCCCCTTCTTGAAAGCCCTCTAATGGTGGCAGCAATGCCAGTACCACCATGGCTCTTGCAGCTGATAGATTGTGACAAGCATCTTGTAAAAGTTACAAAGTGCTCCCCAAAAATACACATAAAAACGCGCTTCCTAGAACTTCATTCAAAGTACCCTATTGAATATTTGGTACGAGAAATCTAGAAGAAATGAACGAGATGTATGCATATCACACCGATTTGGCGAGAAGTGAACGATATCCTACGCATATTTTACAAAATTTCGTCGAAAATATGCTAGATCTGTATGGTCTGCTACGAAGACATTTATGAAGTGCAAGATATTTATGCGATGTGCTATGAGAATGCGTATAGCGTGTTTAAGATGTGTGCGACGTGCTGCGTAGACCTAACGACATTATTTATGAGGTGTGTGAGATGGCGTGTGAGTGTACGCACTGTAGTCGTATGAGCAACGTGATATTTGAGGATTACTATGAACTACATACAATGTATTTGCACTGAAGTCATAGTGCGTACAAAAGCTCATTATTGACAGGGAGATATATGATGAGTTGTTTGTAGTACATGAAAGAGCATGATCAATGTGTAGTCGGATGACATTCAACCATTGTGTCACATATAGCAGCACAAATTACAGAGCAAATAAGAGGTCGCGAGTCAAATTCTGGAACTTCATGCAACGAAACCATACATGCCAATCAAAACTGGTGTCGTTAATATTGACGAAATGATTTTCACTTGGGGACGTATTCTCAGACGACCATTTACGGAAATACGCTGCAACCAGGACAGACGCTGCAAGGTAGCTTCGTCACCTGCCCCGCAAGCTCTCTTTGAAAGAGCGGAACACCCCAGATATAAGGCGCACCAGGTTGTGGAAACTGAGCCCTTCGCTACAACTCCGACTTTCACCTGGGCTTCACTGACGTGAGACATCGCTTCTATACCGGCTGTGGTTGGTAGTGGCATTCACGAAGGCGTACACTACTTTGATTCGAATGGCCGAATGTGCTGCATGCGACGTCTGCGGCATGGAAGAAAACATCGCACATTTATTGTGTCATTATCATCGATTTAAGGCGGAAAGACAAATAATATTTATCGCATTGCGACGACTGGACGATCGGCTGCCGTGTGTGCAGCTGCTACTTCAAGGTCGTCCCCATTGCTCGTCGGCCCACAAAGATATGAAGTTACTTTTGTCTTTTTTGAGGGCGAGTGGCCTGTGTGAACGTCTTTGACTCGCTCAGGCCCTCCGCGTGTGTATGCAAGCTCACCGCGGCTTTCCTCCCCTTCCCCTCCCTCTACTTTATATTTCTATTCCATATTTGCTCTTTCCCAGAGTAGGGTAGCCAACTAGACGAATTTCTGGTTAACATCCCTGCCTACTCTTTTTATTTCCTCCTCCTTCTAAGGCGATACTACTGCCTTTGCATGGCGCATTTCTCGACCAGCCAAGAAGAACGAGTTGACCGAGGAGTTCATTGAATGCAGTTTGATCAATGAGAGGAGAAGCATGTACTTTTATTTTATTTATTTCATTTATTTATGCCTACTGCAGCCTCAATGAGGCTATTTCAGGAGTGGAATGAACAACAAACATGCAAATATTTATAAACAAGCTTGCGTGAATTTTTTCAGTAGTAATGAACGGATGTTATCGGGTAATGAATTCCAGACTTCAATTGTTGATGGAAAGAACTGTGTTTAAAGGAATCAGTGTGGGTAAAAAGGTTGACATATTGATAGCATGGTGACTCCTTGTGCATGAGGGTTTGGAAAAAGTGAAATATTTTTCTAGAGAGGAGATGCGAAGACAATTGATTACCGTGTGAAGGAATTTTAGGCATTTAAGTATGTGACACTCTGCAAGAGGAGTCAAGTCAAGTCAAGTCAGTTTTATTTACATCATTATGATGTGGGTAGGCTCAGGCAAAAAGCGAACGATTTTCGCTTGAAGAAGCCCGAGCCCCCCTACATGGCGTACAGCAAGGTCAAAAGCTTTAAAATAAAGTACAAAATCCACACACACTACATAACAGAATATAATACAAGAAATTCAGAACAGTCGATATAAACTCTTGGTACATGCTCATTAATACACAATGCATAGGTGTTCACAGAGATGAAAATGCCCTTTCCATCACACTTTAACGCAAAGGGAATACAGCGGAACAATTCAGAAAAATTGTTATTAGTGAAATTCAGAACAATGGATATAAACTCGTCGTACATGCTCATTTATACACAGTGCATAGATGTTAACAGAGATGCAAATGTCATTCGTGTCAGACTTTAATGCAAAGGGAATACAGCGGCTTACAAAAAATGATTTCTTAGAGTTTGTGTACTAGATGTTTCAAGAGAAAAACGTTCAAATATGAATTTATTTAGTAACCTTGGAACTGCATGACGCATCATCTGTCGACCATGTTCTGTACGGCAAAAGGGAATGGTCCAACGTTCGTGTTTTCGAAACGAGTATGGCGTTGAGTTTGCTTCGAGGGATGACAATGCTATCAAGAAGTTGTCATTGTGAAAAATGGATTTTTTATATCTTACGGCTAAGAAAAATTCGTATAGCTTATGAACGGGTATGATTTTGAATCGCTTAAACAATTCTTCGGTATGTGCGAGGTAGTCAACATTTGCTATGTAACGTACTGCTTTCTTTTGCAGCATGTGTATTTTGTGCAGGTTAGTTTGAGTAGTAGTGCCCCAAACAAGGAAACAGTAGTTAACATATGACATGAATAATGTGTTGTATATTATTAATTTAATCGATACAGGTAGATAGGAGCGAAATTTCGCGAGCATTCCGACGCACTTTGATAAATTGATTAAAGAGACCAAGTAGGGGAAGAAGGATGGCGAAAATTCCTTGGAATTTCTCCTACAAAGAAAACGCACTCCATTTTTTGCGTTAATTCTAGTTTTTGGACGCCACAGTGTTTGTATGAATTCCATATAGTAAAGCCATATTCGAGGATGGGGTAAATGAGGATGTCAAATGTAGGAAGTTTAGTTTCTTGAGGAGCAAGACGCAGCGTACGATGTAACTAACCTTATCTTTTAAGGGCCTTGGTACCGGTGACATCAATGTGTTTCGACCATGACAAATTATGTGCTAGTGGGATACCTAAATATTTCGATTCGAAGACCCTATTTAAAGTAATATTGTTAAAGGCATAGGCGAAAAAAGGAAGGGGATGAGCGTCGTGTAAAGCACATGGAGACAGTTTTGTACATTTGAAGACATTTGCTATGATTTGAACCGGTTGCAGAAGTCAGCAAAATAATTGTTAAGGGCAACATGATCAGTATAAGATTTATTTGTATGATATAAACGCAATTATCTGCAGAAAGGTGTATTTTACCTGACGTGTGTAGCGGGAGATTGATAATATAAAACAGGAATAAAAAAGGATCCATTTGAGCCTTGGGGATCCCCTGATGAAACGGGCATCAAGGGGGAATTAGTTGAACCATGCATACTGCGAATGATGGGAACGAATGTCCGATATCCAGCCAACCAAAGATGTATTCTTTAGTATAGCGAACAGCTTGTGCATACGTTTAGAGTGTGAGACAGTGTCGAAGGCGTTTGCAAAGTCTAAAAATAGCATCAATATGGTCATCTATGTATAAAGAGCTGCTGATGCCATGAATGAGTTCTGTCAGTTGTGTTATAGTGCTAAGGCCACGTCTAAAACCATCCTAGAAAATGCATAAAATTTGGTTAGTTTCAAAAAATTTCATAATATGTTTAAAGATAATGTGCTCCAGTAATTTACATGAGTTTGCTCTTAATGAGATTGGCCTATAGTGAAATAATAGCTAAACGTTACCCTACTTAAATAGGGGCAGAATTGAAGCAGGTTTCCGCGAGGGAGAAAGGGCGGCGGTTGGGAGAAATTTTCTGAAGTGTTGGGGGATATCTGCTGCACCAAAGAGAGTTTTGAATGAGGAAGACTGTCGGGATACCGTCAGCACCACAGGATTTCTTGGTGCTTAAGTTTAGGATTAGGTGAAGTAGAACCTCAGCAGACAGTGATTTATCGTTCATTGGAGGGCATGGTTCTGAATCAAAAACAAGGGTTACAGAATTATCAGTCGTAAAGACAGAGTGGAAGTAGGTGTTAAAAGAAGAATCTATTGTCTGCGAATCAGAAACTGCTACATTGGTAATTATTAACGTGTCCCAGGATGACCCAGGTGGTAGGATAGCTCTCCGAAATTTTTCGGAAATTAGCCACCAATAATTATGGCGCAGTTACTTTCTAATAATATTCTTTTGCTGCAACCATTTCAGAACAGGAATATTTTTCGGCGCTATGGAATTGCAAGAGTTTTGTTGAGTCACCAGAGCGTGTTGATCGACGTAATTTGGCCAGACGACGTGACAAATGCCTAGTCATCCAACGAATTCCGGTGCTTCCTTTCTTTGTATTTAACGGAACAAAAGAAATCAATGCACTTATTGCGAAGATTTTCGAAGAATCATGCCAAGGCGTTAGTTTAACTAGTCGTACTTATTAGTTCAGACTCATGAAACCACTCGCCTATGGCGTCTGTTATTGCCAAATCATCAGCGCGGCTAAAGTCAGGAAATTTGCGGGAGATACAGCAGGATTTGGGGACGATGGCGGGAACTGAAATCAACACAGCACTGTGGTCAGATAGTCCTTCAAGAACATCAGATTCATAACTGGCATTAGAAAGAGATGTAGTAGGAAATAGAGGATCAAGGACTTAAGTTTGCCGAGTGAATTCCTGAACGATCTCGTGCAGGCCACAGGACAATGAAATGTGGGCCAACTCGCGCCGGATAGCTACTTTGTGTCCGCTCATTTTCATAGAAGACAAATAAACACCAGGAGCATTAAAATTGCCTATGCAGAAACGTTGAATGAAGAAGTATTAGGACTATGCAAGAATTCTCATAGATTGTGTAAATGCTCAACATTAGAACCAGGTGGACGGTAAACGACTCCTACAATCAAAAACATATATTCAAGTTGTATTTCACACCACAAAGACTCCGTATCAGGTGAGGCCAGGAGTACAGAAAAGTTAAGGTGAGATTGAAGAAATAGAGCAACACCGCCTCCTTTCCAGAATTTTCTGTAACACTGAACGACTTTGAAACCACGAGAGGTTTCCTCAGAATCACACACACCATCATATAACCAGGTCACAGTAACACCGATAATATGTGGCGAGTGGGACGACATCAAGGAAACAAATTTAGAGAAGGCTTGATTCATTAACGTTTAAAATAGAATGTTTATTGCCAGTACCATGAAATCTGGGGGATTTGGTCCTAAGAAGTGTTTTGGATGGTTCACATGAGCCAGCACATGATCTGACGAGAACATTGGATGTGCTATCCCCCCCAATAGTACCCTGTCAATAAATACATGATCAAATCGAAGTTGGACGCATGAGCAACTACCCCTGAGAGCAGGATGCATCCCAGAGCTTCCTGCGAACATTGCGAACCTGTGGCGAAAAGCCTTCTGAAACACGAAAGCTGGTGCTGTTAAGTTAACAGCAATTTCTCAGCACCAGCACCTTATCCTGAAAATCAAGGCCCTTAATAATAACGGGACGTGACCGGCGTCTGCAGTTATTGCCTAGTCTATGACGCTTTTCAATACGCGGACATGCGATCTTAAGAGTTTCCTGGAACCCCTTAGCAATGTTGGAGGAAAGTTCCTTATAGTTATCATTAAGGCCCTCGCCGAGGCCATGTATAATAATGTTTATACGCGACCAGTTTTCTAAATTGACACTTCTGCAAGAGAAAGTCGACATAGAATTTTTCAGTTGTGGAATTGAGTGTGTAGGTTGTCATTAGAACACTGCGTATCACTAGACGTTGCGAGTGACTCCAGAGAAAATGCAGGAGCTTCCAAATTCTCAAACCTCGTGTTGACCAATGATTCAAACACTTCAATTTCAGCAATATCCAGAGACATTTTCTTTCGGCCCTTTAGGAGTTCGGAGAGCACTTCCGCGACTTCGAGTTGTTTATCAACATCTGTCAACCGCGTCTGGGAGGAAGGATCGGTCTAAAAACGAGCGTTGGGAACAGGGTAAGTTGCACATTGCCGCTCAAAAAAAGACTGCGCGTAGCATTTAACAAAGCAGAATACAAATAAATAAAGACAAAACCATAGTGGCAGTCATGTGGGCGATCGAGAAGCCGCAAATATTGGTCATCAGAATGGATGCACTGCGAATTGGCAATTTAACGTACCTTAAACATGGTGCCCGCGCCACTGTGGCCTTGCCCACTAAAGAAGGGAACTGCCCGGGGACGCTTTTATAGCCGTAAACCATGTCGTCTTAGAACCTGATCTGTCGACGATTGCGTGGTGGATTGTGACGTTATTGTTCTCCAAAAGAGCATGCGGAATATAGACTGATAAAGCGAGGGGCAATCTGCTGCTTTTATCCCCAAGAAAGATAAGGTCTACCACGCGTTGACTGCACTGCCCATCCATGGCACGGCGAGGAAACGATGATAACGCCAAATGCTTCGCGACGTCAGGGATATGCGCAACAGCATTCTAAAACATGAAGGCAGCAAGGGAGCCGGCGAACTGCGTGAAGAACAGACAAAGGATCAACATGATGCTCACGCCGCATCTTGCATCGCTCACTATGTCACGTCTTAATAATATTGCTTGCATCAGAGATGTCAGTCAGAGATAGTAATGGGTGAACTTGAAGCTGCATATTTTCCCAACAGCTCAGTCTGTCAACCACAAAACCGTCAAACACAAGTCGACTAGTCACTTTTCATTAGCCATGCTAAGAGGATGTTGGCGCCTGTTTGTGTCAAACCGTATCAGCCAGGCATGAAATTGGCGATGCATGCCCACACCTATATAATAAAAAAGCAGAACCACAAAAAACATTACAATAAGCCGGTCAATGAATAGCCATAATAATACTCAAAATCCATCGCACTTTGTCGCAAATAAATAAAAAAAACAATGAAATTATATAACCATCAATTGCTAAAAATGTCATACGATCAATGCACAATTACTGCTCTGAAAAATTATTTGCACTAAGTATTTCACCACTTACTCAGAGAGCTTGACCTAGTAAAAAATCCTCATATGTGGACAACTGTGGCAAAAAACGAGATTAGCGTCGCAACTTGGTAACCATTATCTGCATACATACTGAACAATACTGAATTTGAAATTAAATGAGAAATGACCATGTAGTTCGTGTGCCAATGACGGTTAAGCGCAAGGCAATGTCTTCCAATGTGTTCAAAGCTGACCTCGAAACAACGAAAATGTCAGTGTCCCTACATTCAAGCAGAATCTTTAAATGACGAACATGTAGCACATCCTGGCATTCGCGCACGCAGTTAGCAAATAAAAAACGCGTTTGCAAGGCGCTGGCACAATAACGACGCATGTCTGACGCGCGTACACACACAGAGAGAACGCGAGCAATTTCTGAAAGTATTCGTGAAAGACGGCAAGGCACGTTCTCACGATGAAGCAAATCCAGCCGGCATGACAACATTGCCTTATGCCCAAACAACACCACTCATGAAGAGTACACAGCTGTAGAACGGCGCACAACAAGCCGGAACTAATTGTGTAGATGACGCAAACCGACATCAAATCTGTCGTTGATTACGCCACTGAGAAACACGAACACCTTCCAACATTTATAAACCAAACGACGAAGAGTCATTCCTTTCTTCTGATGTGCGCCTTCAGCTATTTTCATTTCATATCATTTTTATTTCATTAAAGACCCCCTGCAGGGGGTTTTACATAAGGGGTGGGGTTAACGTGAGAAAGCAAAACATTTTTTTTTCATGATGACAGGTGGGATGTAACTTTTTCTAGGAAGGTTGATGGACAGGTGATAGCTGCAATTTCATGTGGAAGGTCGTTCCAGTTGCTTGCTGTTCGGAGGACGAATGACTTGGAAAATGTAGTCGTACGGGCACGTTGGCGTGAGACTTTCAGCGGATGACCAATTCGGCGAGACATGCGTGATGGCGGTGCGCAGATGTATGGCTGCTGTTTGAGCTGGGAATAATAAAATTTGTGAAATAGGCACAGGCTAGAAATACGGCGACGGAGGGAAAGACTGCATAATTGGGACTGTAGCTTGAGAGATGAAACACTAATATAGGATGAGTATGAATGGTGAATGAAACGGGCGGCTCTGTTTTGCACAGCTTCTAATGAGTCGATGAGGTAAGCTTGCTGTGGATTCCAGATGGCGGATGCATACTCAAGTTTTGGCCTGAATAATGATTTATAAGCAAGTAGCTTTACATTTTGAGGGGCGTCGTGAAGATGACGTTTAAGAAAGCCTAGTTTTTTATTCGCAGATGATATTATCTTTGTTACGTGCTCGCGCCATGATAAGTCATTGCTGATAGTGATACCGAGGTAAGTATAGGATGGAACGAGTTTGACAGGAGAATCGGTAATCTTGTAAGTAAATAAATGCGGGTTGTGACGACGATGGAAAGACATGAGTTTGCACTTATTGGGTTTCAGCGTCATCAACCAGTGATTGCACCATGATTGAATGCGGTTAAGATTGTCCAGAAGAGATTCTTGATCAGCTGTATTAGTAATTGGGGCATAAATAACGCAATCGTCGTCGAACAGACGGACATGACATGATAAATTTTGTATTAGATCATTAATATAAATTAGGAATAGGAGGGGGCCAAGGACAGTTCCCTGAGGAACGCCCGATGTTACTGGTAGACGGTTAGAAGAGTAGTTGTTAGTAGTAACAGTTGTTGTTAGTAGGAATTCTTTTAACCATGCAATAATTTCTCGATGCAAGTTAAGTCTGGAAAATTTTAAGAGTAGACGTTGATGAGGTACCTTATCGAAAGCTTTGGCAAAGTCTAAAAAGATGGCGTCAGTTTGTAAGTTAGCATCAAGGTTGGAATGAAGATTGTGAAGAAAGATGACAAGCTGTGTCTCACATGATAAGCCTTTTCTAAATCCCTGTTGGGATGGAGTGAAAAAGTATATAGAGTCTAGATGCTGCATTATCTGGGAGTAGATGACGTGTTCCATTAGTTTACAAGGGATGCTAGTTAGGGAAATGGGGCGATAGTTGAGTGGATAGTCTCTGTTACCTGATTTGAAAACAGGAACGACCTTCCCCATCTTCCAGTCTTCTGGGATGATACCTGTGGCGAGTGACTGAGAAAACAATAAGCATAAAAACTTGGATGAAATGTCCTTAGTGTTCCTGAGAAACTTAGTGTTAATTTCGTCCGTTCCGGCTGACGATGAAATTTTCAATTTGTCGATTGCGCACGAAATGCCATTTGGATGAAAAATTATGGCTGGCATTGCTAGTTCAGTAATGGATGGCAGTGAAAGGAATGTATCTTCAGGTTCTAACGTGAATACTGATGAAAAGGCAGCATTAAATATATCGGCACACTGAACATCACTAACAGAGTCGCCGTTATGATTAGTAAGGGTGATGTCGTGCTATTCCTGGGGATTTATCACGCTCCAAAATTTTCTCGGGTTAGTTGTTATCATTTTGGGTGTGTCGTTGTGAAGAAAGAAACGTTTCGCGCTTTTCACTGCTGCTAAGTACGCGTCTTCGGCGCTGTAGTACTTTTCCCATGCAGAAGAGCTGGGTCTAAGTTTAGCTGCACGGTACAGCCGCTGCTTTTTATTTTTGAGTCTTTTGAGCGTTTCATTGAACCAAGGATTTTGGGAATCAGAGTTTATAGTGCACTTTGGAATGTATCTGCTCGTTAGATCACTGATTTTGCGTTTAAAGATTGACCAGTTTTCGTCGACTGTATGCTAATGGAAGTGAAGTTCAAAAGTGGATAAGAGGGAGTTTAATTCATTATTTATTGCTACGTAGTCGCCCTTATCGTAAAGCTTTATTGTTTTTTGGACACTTTCCTTTGAATGGGAGTAATGTTAAATGAGGCGTGAATAACTTTATGGTCACTGATTTCCCTCAGGTAAGTAATAGAAGCTAAGGTCCCAGGATGACTAGTTAGAATGAGATCAAGAGTGTTTTGTGAAGTCTCGGTGATGCGAGTTGGCTCAGTTATTAGCTGTGAAAGATTAAAATTGAGACATACGTCGACAAATTCTCGAGGCTCTTGAGAAACGGTAACGTGAGGTTGGTGCCAGTTTATAGAAGGGTAGTTAAAGTCACCGAAAAGAATAATTCGTGCACTTGGATACCTAGTTGTTAATTGTAGCAAAACAATGTTAAACTCACGGGGGAAGTCAGGGCTATTATGTGGCGGTCGATAGCAGACACCAATTAGTGTTGTTATTGGCGCAGTGCGGCAAATCAGTCACATAATTTCAAGGTGAGATGTGATGTTGACAAGCGAGAATGGTAGTTCTCGATTAACGGCGACTAAAACACCGCCACCTCGAGAACCCTCGCGGTCGTTGCGAAAGAGGCGAAAATTTGGCAAATCATGCAGAACTTCAGAATCGCTGATGTTTTCGTTGAGCTATGTTTCTGTTAGTACAAGTATGTTACTTCCGGACGACGACACAAGGTTAGATACAAGGTCTCGTTTGGAAGGAAGCTGCGTATATTTGTTAAAATGACGGAAAGGCAAAGGGTGGTTCGGGAGTTGGTTCTAGGATGACAAGCTGATAGAGGGCTTTATGGGGACCGGCGCCGAAAAGTTATCTGCTATGCGATTTCCTTCACTGAGTTGGTCGTTTCGTCAAAGAAGTAGCGTTTGGGCCCGATATGAAGCGTCTTATAGCGGAGCGAGAATTTATTAGTTGTTTCTTTTGCAAATGCAACCAAGTGCTTTCGAATGTTTTGGACGCGGCGGGTATAATCTTCGCCTACACTGAATTTCGTTGCTTTAAATTTGGGCCCTCTAGATAGAATGGTTTCTTTTGTCTTGGATGATATGAATTTCGCAATGATAGGGCGTAGATGGTTTGGGGTATGACGGTGGGCACGCTCTATATCTTTGGGATCTAAGGCTATTTCCAGGTGTTCTAAGCAATGATCAGCGATAATTTTTTTCAGACTCGGCGTATGTTTCACGGGGGGATGAGTCAGGCAGACCTTAGAAAATTAGATTGTTCCTGCGGGAGCGGTTTTCAGAATCGTCAAAACGAAGCTGCTAGTCTTGAACCAAAAGAGCTGTCTGGCTAACTGTTGACTGAATGATTTCAACGTCTGATGTAACTGTAGACAGATTATGGGAATGTTCTTCGAGTTCAGTGAGGCGGGTATTGAAATCGGATATCGTTTTGTCGATTGAAAGCATACGTCCTTTTTATGGTATGGTATCTATTGGAATATTATACTTCAACCTAAACAACAGCAGAAAGAAAGAACAGCTGCTTTATTCAGCGAGCACCATGTAAATGCCGAGCGCAGCGACAAACAACCGTATCCACGCCAGGCTATAGCACACAACGCTCGTACGCTTGGTTGCGCTTGACGCCAAAGACGACGGCAACGCTGCAGTGGCGGGAACGGCAGCGCGCCGCTCGGTGCGCACAGGCGAGGCGAGGAGGTTGGAGACTGAAAAAGCATGTAGCGTATAAACGTTGTCGCGACGGGCCGCGCGACCGATGTGATAGTGATAGTGGGATCGTATTTACGCTGTGCCGAAACAAAATGTGTCCCTTTTTATCGGCATTGACCATCACTAAGCCCCTGGCCCTGTGCGACGCTATTAACTCGCTATATTTTCCGTGCGGTGCGCCGCTGATGAACATCGTTGTGCTTGCATTCGCGCTTTCTTTGTTCCCGGCGTATAAGAACCTCTGGTACTCTCGCCGCACTCGGATCGGATCACAGTGCACGGAAGAATGTGTTGAAAGTTGTGCTATCGCGCGCTGCAGTTCACGCGCAATTCAACAGTGTTTACGCCGGAAGCACCATTCGTACAATCGATGCGGCGTGAACTGACACGAAGGAACGTTTTCCGAGTAAGCCTCAAAAGGTAAGCCTGCCGCTTGGCGCATTCTTATGGTTCGTGTAGTGTGCCCTGTCCTGCGCAGCAGATGATTAGTGCAGCTACAAAATATTCGTTCATGTCCTAGTGAACATTTAGCGAAAAGTTTCACGAAAATTGCCCTGAGACTTACTGATGTTGCTAAGAGCTTCATCTATTGTTTGTTTGCTTTCTGTTAGGAAGTATGCTCACGTCCGGGGATAACTTGCTTCTAATGAGCTCAATAATTGAAGCAGGGAATGTACTACGTTGACGTGTTGTTTTCACAGCTAACGTCACCGCGCGACGGCGCCCAATTTCTCTGTCTGACTCGTGAGAAGATGTTAGCTTGTATGCAAATTTTTCTGGTAATAAATTGTCGCCAAGGCAATCTGTATTTCTTGTGTCCACTATTCTGTGTGCTTTCGTGCATTTAACACGTTAAATAACTGCGTGTGATGTAGGAATGACATTTCCCCAAGCGAATGCAGCTTCATGCAGCTGGCTGTGCGGGAGCTTTTCAGAATTTAACACGATGTTGTTAAATCACAAGTTTGCGGTTTCAACAGTGATTACAATCAGCTGAAGATATCATATTGTTGAGGGATTTCACATTTTCCTCAGGCGGGGGCATCTGTGCACCACATAGGAGCCTGCGGCAGTAATGTAGCCTTAACAGCACGACAAAGCATCTGATCTGCTTGCATTGAAAGGCTGCATACAGAATGGTCACGGCCACTTACGAGTTCTAGGTTCTGTTTGGGTATTTCGAACCTTCAAACTTTCCTGAATCTCTCGTGAAATTTACAAATTGTTGCTCATTCTACAGTTTTACTAATGTTCCATTTAGTCATGAGAATGAAGTTCTTTTTTTGACGATGTTTTAATGCTGTTGAGAGATGGAATGGCACGAGATTGCGAAAATGCATGTAAAAGAAGGAATTGTTATTGCACTTGTGCTTCTTTCTTAATTATTAGCAATGAAAAATTTCTAACGAAAGTTCGAGAGGACCACTTGTCGTAGGCAAGTTTATTAGGAGACGTTCCTGAAGCAGGCTAAATTGGCAGCACTCTGAAAAACTCACTGATCTAAAAACAATGTTGATTTCTGCTGTTCGAAGTGTGCTGGTGGTGCTACGTGTCAAGGCAAATAATGGTTAATAATGTATGCACAGAAAAATGTGCGTGCTGAGAGAAAGCTTTGGGAAGTATTTGCTGTCTTTCCAACAAAGAATTTGTCTCGGATTCTTGCAAAATATGAATTGCATAGGGTGGCAGGTTTGGCATAAAAATGCACAATACTTTTCCTTTATATTTTAACGTCGCCAGTTCTTAATGCGTCGCTAGTGCGGCTTAGCGTGAAGCTTGAAGCTGACTTCTGATTTTTCATCGATTTCAGGTTGTAATAACATGGTGTCACAAACTGCTGGTTACGCATGTTGGTCAGCCTGGTGCAATGGTCGCAGGTGAGAGTACAATGGAAAGCTAGGTATGCTTTGCGCTTCCGCACCAGATGTGGGATAGAGCTTGAACTATGCTATTGCTTTTCTTACAGTGGCACCTTCTCTCGCACTTTCCCCTCCTTAATATTCTGTCAACTTGTTAATATGCACAACTTCTAGAGGCTTAATTATGGCGTTGACTGCTCAACTTTGCTGGTCTGATCTTCAGTAGTCTCTGGTACCCTCAAAGCCATGCTGTACATTGTACGCATTTTAAGATGGTCAATTTGAAATATGCAATTGGCTGTGGCCTTCTCAGGGAAATAAGGTTTCTTTGTTGTCAATAATGCATACGTGCAGTACTAGCATTTTCTGGTACTTTTTCGGAATACCAGAAATTATTTTCTCCCCGAGAGCACGAGGCAATATTTTCTCACTGAACAAAAGTGTTTTATGCATACTACGCTCAAGCCGTGCTGGCCTACAATAATTATGTCATAGCTGCGTTGTCAACAGCTGCATACTATTGAAAGCGGGAAGCAAATGTCATACCGGACTTTAATTTGACGGTTAATATGTGGCTACCTAACGTTTAGCTTTAGCCCCCTCTGGCATAGAGAGCATTAGTGGAAAGGGAGCCGTATGTCATGAAAAAGCTTTCGGAATAAGTGCAGACTGAATAAGCACTTGTTAGCATATTGAGGTACTACCATAATATGGGTCCCCACCCAAAGCTTAATTTGATTTTGATTTTTTCACTTAGGCCACGAAGCCGCGTTTCTTAGGCTGTGCAGTTGCTTCACACTAGGCGAACCCCATTCATTTCTCCCTTTACAGTGACTCCTGTCATTCAGTTTCATGTTGCTTTGCATACAGGTAACTTTAGGCAGGGCCGAAGATAAGTGGTTTGAATGTGTACACGAAGAGTTGGAACACATATGTCACTGAGTACACTTATCGATCTGCACTTAAAGGAACAATAAAGAGAAACACTGAATCAGTTCAGATGGATTTTTTTTTCTTTTTGTGTTAATTTTCTGATGATGTTAATAATGACGTAATAAAGGAATATGATGTTGTCTGGAAGTGTATCAATGGTTTTCTCGGGCGAGGATATAACACAACTATAACAGGAATCACACTAGGCGATAAAGTTTTATCAAATGAGACACTTGCAAATGCATTTAATAACTATTTGAGAACGTTAGTAAACAGTACTCACTTTCCTAATTTTTTGAATTATCTTGGCTGCAGGACTAAACAAACTGCATTTTCAGCGCCTGCTGCGGAAAATTAGGCACTTACTGCTTTTACGTCTACCAAAAACAGCAGATGTTGTGACGTCGAAGGATTCGAGATCACGCCAATTAAGCATGTGCTGGACTACCTTGATTCTACCTGCCTTAGTACACCTATTCAACTTGATATTTTCCAGGGGCTCGTTCTAGAAAAGAGTTCAGGTTGCGAAGGTAGTAGTTTTGTACAAAAGTGGTGATAAAAACCAGCTGACAAACTACCGTCCAATATCTGTGTTGGTCATTTTTTGTAACGGTGTAGAAAAACTAGTACATGCCCGCATGACATCTTTTCTAATCAAACACGACCTGATCACTAGTGTGCAGTATGGCTTTGTGAAAGGGCAGTCGCCAGAAACTGCCTTACTTACTCAAAAGGAAATTATATTGCAGTCGTTTTAACAGCAATTATGTACTCTGGGTATATTTGTTGATTATTCGAAGGCGTTTGATTGTATAAGTCATTTCACATTACTCAACAAACTTGCGCATTATGGATTTCGTGGCGTATTTCTTGAATTATTACAGTCTTATCTTCAACACCGTATGCAACAAGTGATCATAGAACGATATGTGTCTAATTTAAAGCCAGTTCACGCAGGAGTGCCACAAGGAAGTATCCTCGGCCCCTGCTTTTTTGTAATAATATCAATGACTTAATTACCATAGATAATAATGTGAAATTTATTATGTACGCGGACGACACAACTATTGTAGTTACCGCACCGAATTCCACAGAGGCTATCACTATCGCAAATGAAGCACTAACAAAACTGTCCTCGTGGTCTACCGCAAATCCACTTAGTATAAACACTAGGAAAACAGCCGCTGTTCTGTTCAGACCGAGAAATCGTTATGTCGCTACAGACTTTACATTAAGACTTAATAATTCTAATATTCCGATTGCTCCTACTGTTAAATGTCTTAGGGTTGTATTCGAACAACATATGTCGTGGAACTTCCGTATGGATTTAGTCGCTGCGAAAATATTCCGTGTGAGTGGAATTTTATGCAGGTTAAGATATTTTCTCCCTAAAAGCATCAAACTTCTCCTATACAAATCCTTGCTTCTCAGCCAAATTCACTATTGCCATATTGTTTGGGGTACTACGACACTTTCTAATATCGCCACATTACACAGAATACAAAAAAAGCCGTCCGTAGTATTCTGGAAGTCCCCCACGACACACATACGCGCCCACTTTTCAAAAAACTGAATTTACTTCCTATGCCTGATATTTATCAGCAAACACTAGATAGTTTTAGCTCAGCGGGTTTACGTTTCGCTCCGCTCGCGGTCTCCACCGTTGCGCCAGCGGAGCGGCTCGCGAAAAAAGAATTTTAGCCCGGCGGATCACTCACCCGCTCGAGCGGAGAGAGCGGGGCGCTCTGCTTCCCCACCTAGTGGTCCGAATAGGAGTTACTGAGAAATGAACTTGAATGATGCTTGCTTTTATAATGCAAGAAATGTTGAAGAAAGATATATTACGTGTTCTCAGTACATTATTTGTTAATAATATACTGAGTACTAATGTACGGGTCAGCGCCGCAGTCGCCGTCGTCGATGCAGAACTGCCGGCGTTCATGTTCGCGGCTGCCATCTTCCATTTCCCATACACGCCCACGCGCGCTTACGCACGCTCGCGCGCTGCGTATACCCTCCGCTGGGGAGTGCTTTCCAGCGGGCGTAAACGCTGCTCCGTAAAACCGCTGGCCGCCTCAGCGTTGTGCGCATGCGCAGTCGTGTCTCCGCTCGCCCGCTCCGCTCCGCTGGCCGTAAACCCGCTGGGCTAAAACTCTCTACTAATTGACCGATATAAGACAGGTATTAACAGAAATAATAACGCGTTAAATACTATATCGAATTTAAAACGCAGAGAGGGAAGCTAAATAAGCACAGTTGCGAACTCTGGCAGATGCCACGGGCAAGGCCTAACTACACATACCAAATGTTGCGCTTTACATTACCGTCTTGTCTAAACATAATCTACACTGTATAACTTTCATTATTGTGCTCTTGTCATTTCTTTGTTTCCGCAAAAAAGGAAGAAATTGTTTTTTTTTGTAACAGTGTATTTGCCGAATTGTGCATTGCAGTATGTTTTGTTGACACATTTGTCGATTTCATATATGTATAATGTGCATTAGTAATTAGCGTTAATTCTTTCGGTTTCAGTTGTACGTGAGTGCTATATGTACTGCATATACATTCTGTTTCATTTCGATTCATTTTACACACATTGACACGAGCACTTGCCTATCTTTATCGGGCGACCATGTTTCGCCGCCTAACGAATTTTAACGCACAGCGCGCGACGCGCCTGCATGTATCGGACGTTTCTGGACCGTTGTCGATGCTTCTATCCATTGTCTGTTGTCGCCGAACCTCGTGTTATCTGATTTCATCGCGTGACGCGAATGGTGTAGAACTTTGTGAAAGATACGCGGGTCCCAGCGATTACTCTGGAACATTCGACGACTGCTGTATGAAAGCTGACGCGCTTGACCCGCTGATCAGATTTTCGACGATCGCCGGCCGTGTTCGCCGCTATCGTTGCGCTGTAAGTGTAGCCTCCTTTGTGGGCAAAGGTTCGCCCAATAAAAGTTAGTTTTGTCTTTCGCAGTATTGCTACTGTGTTCTTCAACGTCACCACCACGTGACAATGTGCATATTTATGTATATATTATATATATATGCATTATGTCTGTCAATCGTGTTAAAGGGAGTTAGGTAATTGTAGCTTAATATGTAACACTAATCCATTGCTCTGTAACTGCTTGTTAAAAGGGGCTGCGGACCTTGTCAAGCCATAAAAATGCTTTTTGTTCACGGCCCTCAACATTGTGGGGTTGAAACAAAGTGAATTGAATTGAATCGCAGGTTATATATAGGAGAGTGTGTAAAGGCCAAAGCTCCATGTTAAGCCAAATTTTGCACCAAACACCACTGCCGGTACGGCAGGGGAGCATTATGCATTCAAAAGCATTTCGCTCTATTTTGGTTACTGCGGCTCACTACACTTGCTCAAAAAGTACAATATTTGGCTCTGCCCGAAGGCTATATAGTAAATATCTGCCAAAAACAAATTAATTAGGCCTTGGAAGATGGTGAGCAAGTGCGGGAACTTTATTGTGGTTTTACCACCTCTATTTCATTCTTGCCTCTTTCCTGGCTTACCAAGCCTCTTTTGGTAACTGCAGCCTTCTACGGATGTTGCGGACGAGTAATTTAATAATGCAGCTCAGATAATTATTTTCACTTCAGATTTACCTGAATGATGAGGCATGAGACAACGCTGCCCGAAAATGAGACTGCATATCAGCAGTGTGTGTTGTCCTGCAATCACCAGTACTGTCTTTGAGCTGCTCAGAGATGTCACTGCACTTGTTCCTCATTTCCGATGTCACAAAGAGGCCATGAAAAGCATCTCTTTGAAATGTCCTTCAGTAAATTTATCATACAGTGTTTGCTAGAGGTCTGGTAGACCATTGCAGGAGAAAAGCACATTGTTCTACAAAGCATTTACAGTGCGTTAAGAATGTGTTGGCGATTATTTTTACTTCAACAGTCATGGAAAGACTGATTTACCGTGTTGACTGTGACACATATGTATCAAGCCTGATCTCTGTAGTTGACTGTATGCTTAATTATTACTCAAAAATTAAGCTGGTTTTCAATGATGCCACCTTCTCAGCATACTGCAGAAACACCAGTTTGCCGAAATAATAGAATAAACGCAAATATATTTGCGCTAATACAAAACTGCTGTCTTGTACAGCAACTTATCAGGCTTTTTTTCTGCACAGATGCAGGCTTGGGATGTTACTTACAAAATTACATTGTTTCAAGGTGCATCGCATCGTAGGGCATTATTCTTGCTCTTTGTATCCATTGTAGCATTATATGGTCTCAGTTTTCTATTGCACGCTTTTCGAAGTGCAGACATACTAAAGAGATAACGGACAAGCAGATGAGGGAATGTGCAGGGTGGAAAATCCAATAAATGACACGCGGTGTGCTGAAGACAGCACTTTATCACTCTGCTGCTTATTTTTTGGTGTGTTCGCGCTATGCATACCATGAATGAGGTGTTACCAACGTCACCAAACTTCATCTCTTGCAAATGATGTTTTTGTCTAAAAGGTGCCCATGTGTGTGCAGTAGTGGTGATGATATTCGTATGATAAAAAGAGGATAACATGTTTCCAGAACAATTTGATTTTTTCTACACATGGTAATGATCTTGTCATTGTTATATTAAACGTGGAATTGGGTAGGAAGCTATTGTAGTATCTTTATGGCGCCGTGCTGTATTCAGCTGCTGCAGATGCTTCAAGCTTGTATTCTCTTGATAAAAATTGGGCTGAAGCCATACAAGGAAAGTTGTAAAAGTATAATGAAAGCCCCCTGATAGATATACTGATTTGTGCTACTGTGGACACTTACTCGTTAGCCCTGTTGAATAATGAATGATCTTAGCCTTATAGGTGGTTTAACACTCTACGGCCTACAGGATGGCTACGCCATCCGTCGACGAGTTTCTTCACCAGGCCACCAGCATTGAGAAGACGCTGTAAATGCGGAACCGGCTATAACTCGACAAGCTACGCCGCAGTTCAGTCACTAGCCACTGACGACCTGCACGAGACTACCCGAGCGGTCGTGCGGGAGAAACTACAGAAGCTTTTCCCGCCATCATAGCCTCAAGTGGCTTCGACTGCCAACGCCGTACGTGAGGAGCTACAACAACTCGGAGTAGCCCCTGAATTACCGCAGCCTCAGCCGTAAGCGATGACATACACCGCTGTAGCCCGCCGTCACGTTCCCCCTACGCGCCCATTGCAGGACCTAGTGACAACACAGTGACAACACAGTTCCATCGTCCGCCACCACCCCCACCGTCAGCGCACCAACCCGTCACCCCAGGCACCATTCCAAGGAAGACTCACCACTGTCCGCTTTGCTATCACTGCGGAGAAGCAGGGCACATCTACTGTTGATGCCCATATTCAGCGATGGGACTCCGGGTGTTTGCCGTTAACGCGCCGAGACCACAGCTTGGGAAACGACTTCGCGATATGGCCGACTACCTCGCCGCCATTTAGTGGAGCCCTCGACGACCATCCCGTTCACCATCACCAGGCGGCTACCTGTAGCCGCAGCACCGACTATACACTGGCCCAGCCCGGGGCCGCTCTGCGAGCCGATATCCAGAAAACTAAAAGCAGCAACCGATGGATGTGCGGTTGCTGTTCGTCGAACTAACGAAGATCCTCAGCCGCCGACGAAGACGCTGAAGAGACTACCTCGATGACATACCCACACGCCGCCGTCCCGACGAAGTCCGGAGGCAAAGAATACGCCTACGGAAGGCAACCTGACCACGCCACGTACCAGACACAGGTCAACGCGACGCTGCCGTGATCCGACGCCTAGACCTAACTGTAACGCAAGACAGAGAACCACCGAGCTCGACGTGCTTCTCAACTGCCTCGCAGTCACCGCCTTTGTAGACACAGGATCCGATTACTCCGTCATTAGTAAACCCATCGCCACCCAGTTGAGGAAAGACTGCATGGGAAGGCCCTCAAATTCGGACCGCTGGAGAACATCTCATCACCCCGACTGGAATCTGCACGGCAAGAATCGTCGTTCATGACCGGACTTACCCTGCCACCTTCGTTATCCTCCAACAATGTTCATGCGACGTCATTCTCGGCATGGACTTCCTAAACAAGCACAGCGCAGTCATCGACCTGAAGTTGAAGTTGATAACCTTGTCGGAAGATCAAGCGATATCGTCGGAGAGCTCTCGTAGCCACCATGCCTTGAGCATGTTCGAAAGTCAAGTCAGCATCCCGCCCCGCTCCAGCGTTGTCATTTCCGTCGGCACCAAAACACCTGCCGACGTAGAAGGCGTCATCGAGGGTGACCAACGCCTACTGCTAGACCGTGAAAATTTCGTCACAAAAGGGATCATTCGACTGCGCGGACGAAAAACGAATGTGTTGCTGACAAACTTCAGTCAGGAGTTCAAACACATCAACAAGGACACGACGATCGCGTACATCGACGAACTTCCGGAAAACAGCGATGCGTTTTGCCTCTCGGACATTACGCATGTACCCCGACGACCATAGTTCCGAAACCAGACTTTGACGTTAATCCAGGTCTTACCATGAGTAAACAGCAACAGCTCGGAAGTCTTCTCCGGCGATACAAAGACTGCTTTTCTACGTCATCGAGGATTCGACAAACACCAGTCGCAAAGCATCGCATTATAAACGAAGGGTGCGCTCGACCACTCCGCCAGAGCCCTTACCGAGTTTCGACGCCAGAACGTGAAGCTAGTGGGCATCAAGTCGATGAAATGCTGCGCAGCGACATCATCAAGCCGTCGAAAAGTCCGTGGGAATCTCTTGTAGTCCTGGTGAATAAAAAGGACGGAACATTACGTTTCTGCGTTGATCTCCACTTCTGAGTTTGTCCCACAACATCCAGGCACCACTGTGCTTTCCTTCATTGACATTGTAATATGATATGGAGACCAGGCGCCTCAGTATCAGCTCTGAGTTTGAATTTTGATAAATATGTTATGACAGAAGGGTTGGCCTTGGTGATAAATACACTCATGTTTTTTAAAGTGTACTTTTTGCAATGTTTCTCATGGCAGTGCTCTTTCACCAAGCCTTATTCAACTCACAATTCATAAAAAAGGTAAGCAGGTGACATTCCATAACGCAGTGTAATAACCATCCAAGTTTACTGCAGGCAGAGCAACATAAAACGAGAAGCGAAAGGGGTAGAACAGATAAATCTCCAATGCATGTTGCTCGCACCACTGCGAAGTGTACAGATGGCATGGCTACTATGACATTTGTTGTGCAATGATAAATAAGCTGTCTTGCTATCCGATGATCCTCTGGAGGGGGAGCCAACTCGTAATTTCCCTGTCACACATCTCGCCAGCCCTATGGCCTTTGCACAATGCCATAGTTGCAGCTTCCAAACAAAATAATGCATGATAGCTGTGCACTGATCAATGACGGCCGAATTACCTCAACATCAAGTTAACATGGTTGCAAATATAGTCATTTATACATTGGCCTGTTTTGCCGATGTAGTGTCTGCTTCACGATCGTGGTATTTATTATCCATCAACGCCTCTATAATCTGCGTACTCTTTTTTGCATGCTTTTTTCACAGGTAGTGATAAAGGCCTCTTCAATATTTATGTACCTACACAGCAAAGCGAGCAACCCGCCGTGGTTGCTCAGTGGCTATGGCGTTGGGCTGCTGAGCACGAAGTCGCGGGATCAAATCCCGGCCACGGCGGCCGCATTTCGATGGGGGCGAAATGCGAAAACACCCGTGTGCTTAGATTTAGGTGCACGTTAAAGAACCCCAGGTGGTCAAAATTTCCGGAGTCCTCCACTACGGCGTGCCTCATAATCAGAAAGTGGTTTTGGCACGTAAAACCCCAAATATTATTATTATTATTAGTTTTCCCGAGCTTCGGGACGAGGCCGCATCGGTGATGGAAAGCGTCGGCGTGGAGAAGTTGAGCAGCGGATGTTGGCGGACCGGCTGAATGGTGGTGACGCAGCCCGAGGTTCGTCGTCGTAATAAGGGCGCGGAGAACCCGTCATAGAACTTGGCACATATGGTGTAGCGCTAGGTGACTGCACGCGACTACAGTGGTGTGCGACATGGCCTGCATAGCCGTACGCAAAACGTATCGGTCGATTGTCCGCTGTACGCCACCGAGTCCTTGCGGCAGGTCCCATCCATGTGGAAGGACGCGTTGGACGTGGCGGCTGGTGAAGTGATTGCATAGCAGGCTGTTGTCGGGGCATAGCGAGGCCTTCGGCGTACGCGAGAGGTCCCCGTTGACGGGAGTTGTTGAGGCTGGGTGACGACTTCCGCGTAGCTGAGTGGCACAGCCGTCGGGATCTGTTGGGGCCTGGCCATGACTTCGGCGTAGCTGTGAGGCGCAGCCGCAGGAACACGCTGGTGGTGCTTAGGCAAAACCTCGTACAGTTCCTGTGCTATGACGCGGTGAAGCGGAGGCGCAAAACTGGGCGTAGGCGCGTGTACCGACTGCGGCTGTGAAATATCCATCAACGAGAGTTGCCGGGCAACTTCCTCGCGGACGAACGCCTTCATTTCTGCGAGCAACGCTGCCTGGTTGGACATGGCAGCCAAACCAACGAGGTGTTCGTCACGCGGTAGAGGTCGACGGGTCAGTGACCGCTGCCTGCAGAGTTCTTCATAGCTCTGGCACAGTGTGACAATTTCAGCCACAGAGCATGGACGTTTGGCCAGCAACATGTTAAAGGCGTCGTCTTCTATGCCCTTCAGGATGTTTCGGATTCGATCAAAGTCCGCCATGGTCGAATCGGCTTTCCTGCATAGGTCCAGGGCATCTTCGATATAACTGGTGAGTGTTTCGCCTGGCTATTGAGCTCGTTCTCGCAAACATTGCTCGGCACGCAGCTTGCGAACAGCAGGGCGAACAAATGCATCAGCGAGGGAAGTCTTAAATTCCGACCATGTCTGGAACTCTGCTTGATGGTTGCTATACCACATGCTGGCCACTCCAGCGAGGTAGAACAGAATGTGGCTCAGTTTGGCCGCTTCGTCCCACTTGTTATGGTCGCCTACCCTGTTGTACGCTTTGAGCCATTCGTCCACGTCAGTGTCGTCCGCTCCAGTGCAGATAGGAGGGTCGCGATGACGACGCACCTCGGGACACGCAGTGGGTGCAGGAGGAGGCGTTTGCTGGTATGCGTCTTTTGGCGTGGTAGATGGAAGGGTACGGGACCGGAGTTCCAGGTTGATCGTCTGAGGGTACCCCGCAAACTCCACCAATTCTAAACGTGTTTATTTGGCAGAGCTCGGAGCAGCGCAACGTCGACGGGCAGGGCAGTCACAGCTTCCAAGCACGAGAGCCGTCGCTGAGCAGGAGCGCTCGACCCACTAGCGTTTTGAGCTAGTAGCGCTGAACCCACTAGTGTCTCTCTTCGCTACAATTTATTTAGTTAGTTTTAATTTTGCTCGAGTTGTAATCATTATATCTCTAATTTTGTATAATATTCTTAGTATGTACTAGTATGCCTTACTTCATTGTTTTGTGCTACACATTCGATGATTCACTGTGCTGCCTGAACAACCAACAAGCACGCTGTGCTTAGGTTGGATAGGGAATGAAAACCTGTCATGAAAACCAAATGAAGATGAATAAAATTTTGATTTGATTTTGATTTGATTTTAATAGCATACCTACTTGAAGTCAGCGACCTCAAGGTAATTCAATCCACATTTTCGCCTCAGCCAGTAAAACGTAATATAGTCAGAGAAACAATCCGCTTGTACAATAAAGGTAATTATGATGTAATTAATAGTGACCTGAGCGCATTTCTTCCTACGTTCGTGAGGTTGTGCTCTACGCGCTCTATTAAAGAAAACTGATAAATATTTAAAGGCAGGCTATGTGATCTCGTTGACAAGTTCATACCCAGAATAACGTTCCGCGGAAACCGAAACAAGCTATGGTTCACTAAAGCGCTTAAGCGACTTGAAAACACAAAGAAACGCCTCTTCAGCTCAGCCAAACTACACAGACACCCCTCTTCTTGGGGGAAATATTTTGCAGCCGCAGACGATTATCTGAGGGCTATACGGAATGCCAAATTCTCCTTTTTCCTCGATGAACTGCCTAAAATGCTTACGAACAGCCCTTGTCAATTTTGGCAAGTAATAAACCCTCAGGAGGCGCGCATGATTAGCGTGTTAAATTCACACGGCGAAGTGCTCAGCGACAGCGAGTTTGCTGCCATTTCTAACGCAGCCTTTTTCTCTGTTTTACTAACGAGACTTTAACTACAGATCTCCCCACATCTACTAACATAACTACAGGTCTGTCGCCAATTATATTCTCGGCAGACGGAATCAACTGGATCATTGATAACATCAAGCTTTCGTCGTCAGCAGGTGTAGATAATATTAATTCCAAACTCTTAAAAATGTTACCCATGTTTCTGCTGCGTACCTAACTTTGTTGTTTTCGCAGTGACTCTCTACAGGCATCTTACCATCCCACTTGAAAGTGGTCAAGGTCATTCCAGTCTTCAAATTAGGCAACAGAGACGCCCCATTAAGTTATCGTCCTATATCTTTAACTAGTGTCCCCTGCAAAATCATGAAACACGTCATATACTCGGATATCATGAACTTTTTAGACTCAGTTTCTTTTTTTTTCAACCTTGTCAGCACGGATTTCGAAAAGGCTATTCTTGCGAAACACAAGTGGCAATTTTCCTTCACGACCTGCATTTTAACCTTGACAGTTACCTTCAGACTGATGCCATATTCCTGGACTTTGCAAAAGCATTTTATACAGTACCTCATAAACGTTTGCTGCTAAAATTGTCCCTGTTAAATTTACACCCGACATACTAAAGTGGATAGAAGCATTCTTGACTAACCACACTCAGTTTGTTTTTGTTAATAACCATTGTTCTAGCAGACTCCCCGTAATATCAGGCGTCCCCCAGGGATTCGTCTGAGGACCACTTCCTTTAATTTGCGTTAACGATCTGCCAACGCATGTATCATGTAACATTCGTATGTTTGCAGATGACTGTGTAATCTACCGCAAAGTTACCAACACATGTGACCCCACATTCATCCAGAACGATCTCAGTAATGTACAGGTATAGTGTAATCACTGGCTAATGAGCATAAATCCTAACAAATGTAAACTCGTGTCTCTAATTCTCTGCTGTAACCTCCTCACATCTACTTATTTCATTGCTGATGTTACAATAGAATCATTCCAATCATTCGAATACCTCGGTGTCATCCTATCATATGATTTGTCCTGGCGCTTGTACACTACTAACATCATCTCAGCTGCTGAAAGATCACAGGGATTTCTTAGGTGGCATCTGAGTCATACCCCACAAGTAAAAGCGTTGACCTATATGACTTGTAAGATCGAAACCTGAGTGCATCTTCCTTCTGGAAGCCGCATCAGATTTATATCATAAATGCACTTCAGGCTGTGCAAAATCTTGCTACTAGGTTTATTCAATCTTCATATTCGTACGAAATCAGCATTTCATCGATGAAAGCGGAATCTCAATTGGAAACTCTTTCTTTCCGTCGACAGGTTGCCACCTTCTCTCTCCACCGTTGATTTTTTTTCAGCTCACTAAATCACCCACCGCACATCACCCTATCTTCATACATCTGATCGCACCGGTCATCCGTTTCAAGTTGCACGCGCACGTGCCCGGATCACCACTTTTCAAGCATCTTTTTTTATTCGAGCATCAAGGGACTGGAACGGCCTTCCACACGCCATCGCAGCCATTACATGCCAATCTGCTTTTACCGACGCTGTTGTCACGCATATCTCAAAGTGAACGCCTGTTTCTAATCTTTATTTTATTAACCACTCCTTATTTAATACACCTCCAATGGGGCTTTTAAGATAATAAAGTGGAGTGAAGTGGTGTTGGGGAAAGGTTTTCGATGACGCTAATCCTGGACGGCAGTGGGCGAATGCCGTTAGCGTCGACGATACGACCGAGGAAATCAAGTTCCGTTTGACCGAATTCACTCTTGGCGGCGTTGATGACAATTCCTTCACTGGCAAGGCGTGAAAACAACCGCAAGTGGTGAAAGATGTTCTGCGGAAGAGTTTGCGTCGAGAAGGTCGCCAATGTATGCAAAAACCAAAGGCAAGCCTCGGGTGACGGAGTGGATCGAACGCTGAAAGGATTTGCACGCGTTCCGTAAGCCAAAAGTTAGGATGTATAGTTGGGTGTGTTGGTTAAGCATGATCTGAAGTGAAGGCGCTAAAATGACGGAGGACAAAGAAGAAACACACACACGCACAGGGCGCCTGCGTGTGTGTGTTTCTTCTTTGTCCTCCGTCATTTTAGCGCCTTCACTTCAGTAAGCCAAAAGGCATGTGGAGAAATTCAAAAAGACCGAAGGACGTGGTGATGGCTGTCTTGGGAATGTCTTCTTCAGCCACCGGCAGTTGATGATAGGCGTGAACGAGATCGATCACAGAAAAGCGCGTCGCACCGTGGAACGCTACAATGAAGTCCTCAACGTTCGGTATAGGGTAGCGATCACGAACTGTAATGTCGTTTAGTGCCCGGTAATCGCCGCATGGGCGCCAGTCTCCCGTCTAATTAGGCACTATGCCAAGTTGTGATGCCCAATTACAGTAGCAAGGGCAGATGATACCAAGTTGCAGCATGTGTGCGAACTCCGCCCGAGGGACCTTGGATCTCTCCGGAGACAAACGCCGGGGTCAGAAATAGACGGGTGGGCCGCAGGTGACGATGGGATGGCACAAGTCATATTGCACCGGTTGCGTGCAGTCTGCCAGGCGCGTCAAAGTGGGAAATTCGCGTAGGAGTGCGGCGAAAGGTTCGTCCAACACGGGAGAAATAGGCGCGATCGGCGCTGTGCCTGATGATGGGACGCCTGGAACGGATAGCTGCGTCACGGAGTTGATGAGACGGCGCCATTGGATCTCGGCCAGGAGTCCGCAGTTGTGCAAGAATTCTGCTCCATTGACTGCATGATCAACGTCTGCCACCAGGAAAATGCTGTCTAACGCTCTTCGAAGGCCAATGTTGAGCATGAGGGAGCGCGACAAGATAACGGGAATCCTGGTGCCATTGACGGCTTGCGAAAATGGC
Organism: Dermacentor variabilis; assembly: GCF_050947875.1. Taxonomy (NCBI): domain Eukaryota; kingdom Metazoa; phylum Arthropoda; class Arachnida; order Ixodida; family Ixodidae; genus Dermacentor; species Dermacentor variabilis. The sequence goes on along the minus strand of NC_134576.1, from coordinate 78,440,340 downwards.
ACAGGTATCGCTTTTCGTTCGGAGTGGAGTGCCGGGAGAATGCTGACGTCAGCTCCTGTGTCCACTAAGAACCGTTGTCCTGTAATTCTGTCCGTCACGTAGAAAAGGCGACGTGTGTTGGGCCAGACCACTCGTCGCCGTTACAGGTCTGCCGGTCTGTTTCCCTGCCAAGCGCAGAGAAGCCGATAGTGACGAGTGTCGTTTCTAAAACTGCGGTGGTAGTAGCAAACGCCAGGCGTTGTAGTTGATGTTTCATTGCGGGTGCCCGTGCGTCTTGATTTGCTGGGACTACGGCTGCGTGGGAGACGAGATGACGTGCGGCTATGACGCTAATCTTGGACGGCAGTGGGGAATTCCGTTAGCGTCGACGTTGTAGTTGATGTGTCATTGCGGGTGCCCGTGCGTCTTGATTTGCTGGGACCACGGCTGAGTGGGAGACGAGATGACGTGTGGCTATGACGCTCCACAGATGATGCGTTCCAGACGCTCACGCAAGGAGTCGAGCGGAGATTGCACTGCTGAAGAGCAGGGAATGGTTTGCAGCGCGGTTGTATTGTCACCCAGAGCCGATGCCGCGGCTGCGATGGTTGGGGTGATTGTTACTTCCCTGACTTTGTCGGCGAAAGGGGCAAGTCCGGTAAGGTCCATGGTAGAGGCTGCACGTTAGCCGTGAGTGGTTGCAAAAACAATTCGCGCAACAGCGCGTCGTCGATGGATCTCGCGTTGTTTCCGAGAAGCTGCTTCATTCGGCGATGAAGTTGACCAGGGCGTCGGTCGCCGAGTTCTTCAGCAGACAGAAGATGCTGGATGCGACAACGCTGTGAAGCTGCTGTGCGCTGTAGCAGGACTGCCTTGAGATCGTCATAGGCAGCGGTAGACAATAGGAAGTTCAACAAATCTGCTACTTCGTCAATGGCGGCGGGCGAGAGTGCTGCAACGGCATAATAAACTTTGAGGCCTGTCACCGGATACCAGCGACTTAAAATTGCGATTTGGCCTGAAGAATGCACGCCGAAGCATGCTGGTCCCAGTACTGTGGGAGGCGGACAGCGATGGCCGAACAGGAGGACTCACCGCGTTCCGCGGAAGGGTTCTGTCCTTGAGCTCTCGTTGCATTGGTGTGGTCCATGGTCGTCTCTACCACAGGAGCGTATGGCAATATCACGTCTGTGGTCACGAAACTGTGGGGACGATCAACGACGCAGACCGCTTAATTCTCGGGCTCTCGCAGGAGCGGAAAAACCGACACTCTATCAGCCGCTCGCGCCTTGTGTGGACGCGAGCGTCTACGCAATTATCATGCGACGCCGATGCTGCTGTCCCTGCAGAACCATTCGTAAATTATTTCAGCCCTCTCGTTGTATCCCGTTTTATTGTCAGTTTTTTTTTTCTTCTCTCGAGCCTCTTGAAGCGGCCAGAGACAATGAAATGTATAAATAATAGCTAGCACTGTTTACCAGCATAAATTAGTTGGTTTTTCATATGCCTCTCAAAAGTAAGCTCGGGCTTAGATGTAGGACATGCATTGTTCTGGTAATCATTCACTCCACGGCTGCTCCACCGCGCGAACTATGCAGACCATGTTTGAGTGATCGCAGACGCGTTTGCAGTAGCTTGAAGGAGGCATAACATTCCTGATTTGCTAGCGAGCGTGTCTGAAAAGACTAAAAAAACAAGTTTGCGGATAATTCAAGCGATGTTTTAGACATGCAGGTTCTTCTGGGCTGCTGTTCTCTGGCAAAGGTGGCCTCACCGCCTGCAGGGTTATCTGACAGAGTTATCCTGGTTGGGCGGTTGCTATATTCAGCAGTTCAAATTCTGACTTTTTTTTGTTTCCTTAGAACATCTGATTTAATGTCACAAGCTTGAACTCACTCCCACTGCACTACAACTCCAGGCTTGGAGTGGTGCCTGAGATTGGCAATAAGTGCCCAGAGACAGTGGGGCTATACTAATCCAGGTACAACCAAATTAAGAAGACGCACTAAACTTCAATAAAAGCTACCCCCTCACCAGAACACTAATTCGCCTCGCTGGTGCAGTATTCGGCGACTCCTTCCCAAACGACTCATTATATAAATAACGGCCGTCAGTCCCCAGCAGCTGTGGAGCAATTCACCAAGGCGGCGGTCAGGCCTGTGACGCAGCAGAGGGTTTCAGAATCTCTAGACCCGGACGGGCGCCACTGGAAACTGAGCCTGCCAACCTTCAACACACCAACCCTCCCGAGTGAGGGTAGCTTAGCAGGACTTTTTGAGGAACTATCAGGGATTGTGTCGATTCATTAGCCTTGGTGACGTTAGAAGAATTTGTGAGGCTTATACAGTACCGACTAACATCCACATCATCTACTATAGAGGACTTCCACATAATAAGCAATACTGGGAAGGATTGCATATCCGTAAAAATATAGTGGGCAGCATTAACGAATTCTACAGCAATAATGAGAGGGTATCAGTAGTTGTAAGAAAGCTGAATAGGAGGTATAGAATAAAGCTGGTACAAGCCTACTCTTCAACCTTCAGTAACGATGATGAAGAAATAGAACAGTTTTATGAAGATGTCGAATGAGCGATGAGAAAAGTGCAAACTCAGTATACGGTAGTCAAGTGCGACTCCAATGCAAAAGTGGGCAAAAAGCAGGCTCGTGAACAAACAGTTGGCAACTATGGCATCGATTCTAGCAACACTAAAGGAGACGTGTTGGTAGAGTTCGCGGAGAGGAATAACCTCCGAATACCGAAAACATAATTTAGGAAGCGTAACAACAGAAAATTGACCTGGAATATCTCTAATGGAGAAACTATAAATGAAATAGCTTTTATACTTTTTCTTTCTTATTGGAGGACGAAAAGTAAGACCTCGATAAGCTCATTGAAAAATTCGAGGTCCACTACAAGCCAGCGAATAATTTAATGTTCAACGAGTTTCGTTTCGGCTCCAGAGATCAACGTGAGGGCGAATCTTTTAACGAGTGGCTGATCGATATACGAATTCTTGCTCGCTTGTGTGAATTCGGAGAACTAGAGGTTACTGCGCAGTCGGAGATTACTGCGCAGTCGAATAATTCTAGGAGTTAGAGACAAGGACCTGCACCAGAAACTTCTGTCTGAAAGTCCGTCATATGCCAAAACAGTGGAAATATGCCGACCAAGGGAACAAGCGAAGGAGCACTTTAACGAGATCAGGAAGGCAGAAGTAAGCGCAACCGATGAGGCCACCGTACATGCTGTGAAATCAAATGCAAGCCTTGGAATTAGTTCAAACTGATCTTACACACACGGAAAAGCAAAGTGCCCTGCGCAAGGCAAGCGATGTAACAAGTGTGGCGGCCGAAACCACTTCGCGCGGGCGTGTCGTCAACCAGAAGTGAGACCGAGGGGCGACGCATGTAAGATAAAACAGATCGAAATGGCAGAGGACGAGGGCTATTTTCTTCAAACCCTCGACGTCAATGCAATTGATGGCCACGACCGCTGGTCAGCGACTGTTGACATCGAAGGTTCCGCCATACGCTGCGATATTGATACCGGAGCCAACTGTGCGTCATGGCCGAAGTGACACTCGGAAACATATCTACGAAGCCAGCACAAGACTGCTTCTCTACGCTACGGTCGTTTTTCGGGCACATAGAAAAGGCGACGAAGAAGATCGAGCTTCAGATCGCAAGTACAACGCAGTGTGCCACGGCGCTATTCTTTATCGTGAAACAAGCGGTTCCCGTTACATTGAGTGGCAAGGTGGCTGAACGCTTAGGGCTGATTGGCCGCATTAACACCGTAGACGCCTTGGAAACTAACGAAATAGTGGAAAGATTTCGAGATGTTTTCCAGGGGCTGGGAGAAATCAAAGACGTAGCCTACCACATGGAGCTGAAACCTGAAGCTCGAGGCGTCAAGCCAGCGCGACGAATCGCCATCGCCCTTCAGGAGCGCGTCCGAGCTGAGCTGGACCGGATGGAGCGCGACGACGTCGTTGCTAAGGTAACAGAGCCGACTTCCTGGTCTACTCACATGGTCGTGGTAGTAAAGAAAGAAAAAGTACGCATATGCTTGGACCCATCCGACTTGAATAAGGCACTTCTAAGAGAGCACTACCACATGCCGACGTTAGAAGATATCCTACCGCGGCTGCACGGAGCGAAATTCTTCTCTACTCTGGATGCATCGTCGGATTCAGGCAGATAAAGTTGGACGAGCCGAGCTCCCGCTTATGCACTATGAGCACGCCCTACGGGCGATACAGATTCATGCGCATGCTGTTCGGCATCGCTTCCGCGCCTGAAATTTTTCAGCGGGTGATGCACCAGGTACTAGATGGCTTGAGGGGCGTTGACATCGTTATGGACGACATATTGGTTTGGGGACAGTCACCAGAGCAACACGACAGAAATTTAGTAGCTTTGCTGTCCCGGTGTAGATAACACAACCTGAAGCTCAATAAGAACAAGTGCAATTTCTTCCAGCGCAGAGTCCGCTACATGGGCCACATTCTGACTCCAGAGGGGCTGTGCCTGGACCCGAGCAGAGTAGAAGACATCGTGCAAGTCCCGCCACCACAAAACCGTAAGCAACTTCAAGTTTTCCTCGGCATGATTAACTTCGTGGCTCGGTTCGTCCCTAACATATCCACGTTGTCAGCGCCGCTTCGCGAGTTGTTAAAAAAGGACGTCGCGTGGGTCTGGACAGACCAGCAAGAAAACAGCTTTCGTGAGCTTCGAGCGACCCTCACAAAGGCGCCAGTCCTTGCCTATTTTAACCAAGAAAAACCATTGACCTTGTCAGTAGACGCCAGTCAGCGTGGCGTAGGAGCCGTTCTTCTACAGGATGGGCAGCTAGTTGCCTACTCATCCCGTTCGCTAACCGAAGCACAGCAGCGCTACGTGCAGCTCGAGAAGGAAACATTAGCAATGGTTCATGGTTGCACAAAATTTCAAGATTATATCTTCGGGAAGTCAGAGGTTACCGTCGAGTCGGATCACAGGCCTCTGGAATCTATATTCAAAAAGCCACTTTGTGAATGCCCGCTACGATTGCAACGCATGAGGCTTGTTTTGCAACGATTCCCAATCAAGGACACGTTCAAACCAGGCAAGGAGTTATTTCTAACTGATGCGCTTTCTCGCTTCCCGAGTGCTACGGAACTAAGCGACGAGACAGAATAATTTCAAGTCAGCGTTATTTCTTCGCTTCCTGTGTCAGACCAGCAGCTCGAGAGTATTCGGCACGAAACTAACAAAGACGCCAGTATGGCTGAACTGCACCGTTACTCGAGCACAGAATGGCCGGACACGAAGAACCCTGTGCCGCATGCCCTGCGTCCATACTGGTGTTACCGCAACCAACTGCATGTTGAGGAAGGCCTGCTCCTCAGAACCAACAAAATAGTCATTCCTCCGGCCAAGCGACTGGAAATTCTGCGCTTGCTACACACCGCACATGGAGGCGAAGCAAAAGTGAAGATGAGAGTCAGAGAAGCAATGTTCTGGCCCGGCATGAACGCGGACATCTCGGCTCTAGCTAAGGCATGCGCAGCATGTGAAAAGTACAAGCGCAGGTACACTAGACTGCCTATGCTGAGCCACGAGATACCAGGCCTGCCATGGCAAGTAGTAGGGCTTGATATTTTGCACCACGATGACCAGTTCTACCTAATCCTCGTGGATTTCTACTCGTCCTTTTTTGAGATTCAAAAGCTACGTCATACAACAGCGAAAGCGGTAAACAATGCGTGCGTGCTAGTCTTCGCGACTCATGGAATACCGGCAAAGCTGTGCAGTGATAACGGCCCACCTTTCAACAGCGCGTGCTTCCGCTCTTTTGCTGCGCAGCTCGAAATCGCCCACGTAACTTCAAGCCCGTAAAATCCTCGTGGTAACGGCATGGCGGAGCGTTCAGTGCAGGAGGCGAAAGAACTGCTAATGAAGTGTCCTTTCGCAACTATGGAATTTTACAGCGCCCTGCTTGAGTGGCGAAACATGCCATGGGACGAGCAACTGAAGTCACCCGTTCAATATTTTATGGGTCGCCAAACAAGGACGCAAATGCCGGTTCTTCCCCAGCACCTCGACCCGCAGACTGTGCCACCACAAGCCGTTCGCAATCGCCTCCAGGAAATAAGACAAAAGCAGCGGATCTTCTACAACCGGACGGCCAAGCGTCTACCCCATCTTAGAAGTGGGTCCCCAGTATCAGTCTACAACACCATACGCAGAACCTGGTCGCCAGCTGTGGTTGTAGGCCCTGCGGGCACACCTTACAGACACGGACAAGAGCTGCGGCGCACCAGGGCGCATCTCAGTTCCAAAGAAAGGCAACCTACGTCGGACCCTGAAGCTACAGTTACTGCGGAGTCAGTATTCCAGCCTGACCAGATGGCGGAGCTACAACCTCAAGACACCCTTCGTAGAAATAACCGTCTGCGTGGACCGCCACAACGTTACCCCCTGCCAGAGAGACCGCAACATTAGGTCCCTGACATGCGAATTTCTAAATTTTTTGTTCTCATTTTTGTTTTCTCTTCGAAAAGAAGGAAGATGTAAGTATGCGCACTGTCATGTTAACACGTGCCCTTACGGTACGAAGTGCGCATGCTCATATTTGTATCGGTCCCTATATATGCAGCCCCTTGTCTGATAATAAACACACTTTGTTCCCTGCCTCCCGACCGTTCACAGTTAGTACGGTCGAGGATTGACCTCAATATAAAGACAGAAAAAGTAAATTTAGTCAAGAAGAAACAGACCAAAGTAGATGCAGTAAGGCTAAAGGAAGACCAATTCCGGCTGGTGCTTGCAAATAAATATGCAGCCTTAGAAAAGAGATATTAGGATGACATTGAGGTAATGAGTGAATCCGTAACTAGACTGGCTTCAGAAGCAGCAGTTGGAGTTGGAGCTAAGGCACCAAGGCAGTCGGTATGTAATCTCTCCCAAGTAACAAAGGGCCTAATAACGAAATGATAGAGAATGAAATTGTCCAACTCAATGCAATCAGATAGAATACGGGGAAGTGTACAAATTGATCAAGAAGGATAACGTAAGGGATGTTCGAACATATAACGCGAGAAAGACTGTGGATGCTGTAAAAAATGAAAGCAGCTTGAAATCACTGAGGACATTAGATAGGACAAGCCAAGATGTATGTACTGAAAGATATTCAGGATAATATCAGTAGTTTTGAAGATATAGTAAAAGCAGCAGAAGATCTATATACTGACCTCTACAATAGCCTAATCAGACATGATACCTCGATTTGAAATAGTGATGAACAGGCTACAGAGGCTTCTTCTATAACTAGCGATGAAGTTAGACGGGCCTTGCAAGACATGAAACAGAAAAAAGTGGCAGTAGAAGATGGAAAAACAGTCAATTTTATCAAAAATGGAGAACATATCATGCTTGAAAAGCTTGCGGCACATTATACGAAATGTCTCACGACTTCAAGAGTTCCAGAGCAATGGAAGAATGCGTAAATTATACTCGTCCGCAAGTAGGAAGACGTTAAAGAATTGAAAAACTTTAGCCCCATTAGCTTAGTTCCAGTATTGCATAAAATATTCACCGAGAGAACTTCCGACGGAAAAAGGGGAATACTTCACTTCAGCCAACCAAGGGAACTATCTGGCTTCAGTAAGGGATATTCTAAAATGGAACGCATCGATGTCATCAGTCAGGCCATCGAGAAATATGCGGTATGCGGTCAACTTCTCAATATGGCTTTCATATATATGAAAAGGCATTTGATTCAGTAGATATACGTACCAGCAGTCATAGAGGCATTAAGTAATAAAGAACTACATGAGGCTTGCCTCGATATCTTGAAAAATATCTACAAAGATTTTACAGCGACATTGATTCTCCACAAGAAAAGTGGAAAGATGCTTATAAAGAGAGGGATCAGACAAGGAGACACCATCTCCGCAATGCTATTCACTGCATGCTTGGAACAAGCATTCAAGCTAGTAAACTGGAAAGGCTCAGAGTGATCATTAATGGCGAATATCTCAACATGCTTCGGTTTTCAGATGATATAGCAACAATGGGGACGGAGAATCTTAACAGGGTAAGTGTAAGAGGGAGGTTGAAGATTAATATCTAGAAGACAAAGATAATTATCAATAGCCTGGGAAGTGAACTAGAGTTAAGGAACGCCAATCAACCTTTAGAGTCTGTCAAGGAGTATCTTTGCCTAGGTCAATTACCCACAGGGAACCCTTATCATCAGAAGGAAATTTAAAGAATAAAAATGGATGGGAGTATATACCGCAGACATTGTCAAATCCTGACTGCAAGCTTACCACTGTCATTCAAAAAAGGCGTATAATCTATGCATTCTACGAGTGCTGACATATGAGGCAGAAACTTCGAGGTTGACAAAGAAACTCTAGAAGAAGTTAAGGACCGCGAAAAGAGCGATAGAAGGAAGTATGTTTCGCGCAACGTTAGGAGACAGGAATAGAGCGGTGTGGATGAAAAACCAAACAGGGATAGCCGATATTCTGATTGAAATCAAGAGAAAAATATGGAGCGGGATAGGCCACGTAACGCGCAGGTTAGATAACCGATGGGCAATTAGGGTAACAGAATGGGTGCCAAGAGAAGTGAAGCGCAGTCGAGGAACACAGAAAACAAGTTGCGGTTATGTCATGAATTTCAGTGCTCCAGAAGTCGTCAAAGACAAATAAAATATGTTAAAGAACTTTTATTGAAAAAAATAACGAAAGAAAGAAAAAACCGCAAACTACTCTGGCACACTATGAACACTATACACACACGAGACACTCTATAAACGAGATATACACATAAAAACAAACAAGCCCTCAACTACATATTGTTCCTCCGCTCGACTAACCAACGCGACGTCACGAGCAAACGAGCGTTCTGACCGTCTCCAGTCATATCGGACTCCGGCACAGCGTAGCAAAGGACGTTGGCCTGCGTGGTCTTGATGAAGCGTGGATGTCGACCTCCGACGAGAGCGATGAGGTTATGGTCTTCCGTAGAGACCCGCGTGGCACAGGATGCGGTCTGTGCCAGTCGGGCGCTGTGCCACTGACGTGGCCAGGCGATTGCCTTAGAGGCACGGGACAGCAACCGGTTACGGCAGTGTGTGGTTGGACCGGGGCCGTGTAACACAGCCACGGCGACGCAGTCGAGGCTCCGGAGCTGGAGTTGTCGCCGGCCAACTCGCGAACGTACCTTATCCGGTCCGTGGTCCCCGGAGCTGCGCCTCCCCACTCCAGGGCACAACTGGAGATGCCACTGTGTTGCTTCTCGACTACGTCAGCAATGCCCGCTCTTCGCCAACTGCGTCTACTTTATCTTCATTTATTCTTTTTTCTCGCGCTTCACACGCTTCATGTGCTTTTCGCTAGCGGGTCCCTTCTCCGTTTCGTCGACCGACGTCTTCGTCTTTATCACATTATCATACAGGTCTTGCCGATGACTCATGACAGGTGATGAAATGAGGAAATTCGCAGGCGCAAGTTGGACTTTTATGCTGAAGGACGGGAGAAATTGGAGATCGCAGGGAGACACCTTCACTTTGCAGGGGACATATATAGGCTGGCGATGATGATGACATTGGCACTGTTCTTCTCAACAGGCTCGAAAAAATAATAGGGGCATCACAACTGCCCGGTAACAGGCCGCCTAACAGGAGCATGCCGCTATGTTTTCATCGCTCTTATTGATTCGAGTGGCTTAATGATATTAACAATGCCAGTGCTGTGGAGTAAACTGAGCTGACAGTGTGTTTTTCTTATTGCTTGGCTGCATTTATTGGCCTTTAGGCGCCCATCAACTCGATAATGGCTGCTCGTGTGAGCATTTGGGCCTCACTAAGATATGAACGTTTCATACTTATTGTCTTCACCGCAATAATTTTGCGAACCAGATAACCAAAATAAACAAGCGCAACCACATCAATGCATTTGCGTGCAGGCTGCTAATAGAAGTTGCCAATTCTGCATTCACTGCTGCTTTTTCACCATAGAGCCTGTCAGGCTAGACATTGGCTGCTCTATTACGCATTTTGGGCGCCACATAGTTATTCAGGGGTCTTTCCAGTCCATTTTCCAATATTTAGGCATGTTTCTGTGCCTGCACCTAAACTGACCGCGATATGTGCAGGCCATTGCTTTTTCAGACTTGAGGTTTCATTAAAAGGAATATGCGATTAAATGAACTGTTTATTTATTTCGGAGGTCACGGGAATGGATGGTTCGCTTCTGCGAAGCCACTAGCAAAATTGTGGTAGCCCTATTAAAGGTTGTTCTTCAGTTAATAACAAGCCGTTATGCTCCGACGAGTGGCTCAATTGTGGACAGCTTGCAGTCGGAATCGCTTTCTTCAGTGTCATCTTCACCCAGTTCGATGATGATGGGCTGGTTGTTGTCACTCCCAGGCATGTCAACTCTGAAGTTTGCCACAATGTCTATCACGTGACGAATCTTGTTCCTCCAGCCTTTCGCCTTTACGTGCTTGATTTCGTCGTCCCTGAAGAGTTTTTCGACCGTGGCCAGCATGACGTTTCTGTTGTCTGCAGCGATCCCATTTTAAACCTTTGCCCACACGGGCGCAATGGCATTAAAGTCCCATTGATACGGAGCGAGCCTTAGTACAAGGCGACCGGCCCTTTCAGCGGCGTTGTCTATGATGTAGCTCAGAAAGCGTAACTTCACAGATGCTACAAACTCGATAAGCTGATTCGTCACCATGCTTTCACTGTAGGTAAGGTTCTTGCTTTTGAGGCACTCTTGCATTTTCCCTTCTTCCAGGCCGTCGTCGGCAATTTCTCTTCTCGACGGGTACGGTAAGGTGTATTGTTCAAAACAATGATGCTACCAACCGGCGGCATCAGTGCTAGTGTAATGTAAGTGCGAAATATGGTCCCGCTGCTGCGTATTTTCATATGTAACTCGTTTAGATGTTGGCTATACGTTATGTCGCTGTACTGGTTTAATGCTAACGTATTAGCGTCGACAGTGATCGTGAGATGGATTCTGCCACAATTTTTCGTCAGTGGTGAGTGTGCTTGCCTATAGAGAAATTCAGTTCAAAACTAACGAATTTTTCTGGTCTGACATGCCATTGTGCCTATTGTGCCTATCCTCAGCGCCTATAGCGCTATAAGACCAGGTCACTCGGTTTGCAACCTTCCATGACTCGAGGGGAAAATTCAGTGTAGTTAAGTTTATACGGCACATCTCGTAGCAAAAATAAGTTTTCATGAGTTTTTAACGCTAATTTCCACTTACGTTGTGTCGGTACGTTCCACTAACCAAGTTGTGCGCATGTTGTCTATCCACTTATGTTGTACACGGCAACGGTAACTACTGACCATTACGTTGTGCCCACCCTGCAAAGATGAACCTTGTAGGTTATCAAACGACGAGCGTTTGTAAATGGCGATCTAAACGCACTTGTGAAAAAGTACGGCAAGTGCTTCTCAGATTGAGATTAATACAATACATGAATTTGGAAATAATATTACAATGCTAGTGAAGCTTTAATAGATCGTTCGCTAAAGCCGCGATAAAAGAGATTATTTGTAAAAAGGCCTTAAATAGAAAACTGCCATCCATGGGAAGTTAGCCCAAATTATTTTGAAATATTTGCGTTCGTTAAACCCGGAAATCTAAACACCACTACAAGGCAGATGCCGCAGAAGAACTTCAACATTGTACTTTACGAGTACTGGAAAGTTACAAGTTATTTTTACAGAAATAGCGTACATTTAAAAATTAATTCCTTATACAAGGTCCCAACAGCCACAAGCAGTGGGGACGGATGTAAGGCCCTCTTGCTACTTTGGAGCGGTCGTCAGCGTTCGACCGACAGTGGCAGTCTCTTGCGTTTCACATGGTACTACTTCCCGTGGCGAAGGTGCTCACGTGGCGTTTGTTCGGACAGACCAGACATAGCCTTCACGTACGGCTTTAGACAACGTGAACGATAACAGAGGGCAGTAGCGTAGGCCACGTCGGATTAACGACTGGTTAAATATCGTGTATAACGCCAGTGAGTTCATTATGTAAAGACCATTGTAGGCGATATAATAGGTGTTTCGAGAAACCGCTATCACGGGACCGAGGCCACAGTAACACGAAGGAATCCTAGAAGTGATAGATATCTCTGTAGCTTTGGTCTTACAGAGTTTTTTGGGAAGGCTGGGACATTGTGCCCCATTCGCGAGTGATCTGCCAGGTTGTACGGCGCGCGCTATGGCATAACGAGCATTACGTAGTGGGTGAGCTAGCAGCAGCGGGAAGTATCCAGAGGCAGATAAGGTTCGCTTTCACAGAGAAGATGAAAACAGCAATTAGCCAGTGTTTTCAAGCCTAGATGAGCTCTAGGCTAAGATAACATACGCCAATATTGTGTCCCAATCGCAGTGGTTGAGAGAAGCGTACATCGGCAGCATATCGGTGAGAGTTTGGTTCAGGCGCTCTTTGAGTCAATTGGTTTGTCAGTGATAGACGGCTGTCAGCTTTTGGCAATTAGAGCATGAACGAAGAGCACACTCGACGATGCGGGACAGGAACCGGTTTTCATCGGTCAGACGGTGTCAAGTAGCCCCATGATGCAAGATGATGTCGTAAAGAAGAATAGCGGCAACATCCGTACTGTAGATGGTGGACAGGGCATGGATAGTCACGTATTGCACCGCATAGTCAGGTCACTACGTAGACTCAAATGGTGCCTGTTGCCAACGTTAAGTCCGGCGCTGAAGAACGGCTCAGCGGGGATGTAGGTTGGATGAAACAAAATGGCTAGAAGCATAGCTGATCGCTTTCAGCGTTGACATATGTTGCAATTTGCGTCATATCGATGCATGGAGCAGCAGGTGCCACTGTAGAAGAAACTGTGCTTGACACAATCATAAGCACTAGCGACCCCGAGGCGCCCAGTGGCGGACTGACCGTGAAGCTGGTGGAGGACAGCTGAACGCACATAGACAAGCACAAGGAGAAGGCGTACAGGGCCGTCTGAGTGCATAATATGGTGCTATAAGGTGCCGTCGTGATGGCAGAAAAAGTGGAACGAAGGGTTGAGTGTGGCAGAGCTAAGACGGTCGGTGGTGTAACGCTACGCTTAGTTGCGACGTCATTCGCGTGCTTTATTGAGAAAGTATTAGTAATAATAATAATAACAATAATAATAATAATAATAATAATAATAATAATAATAATCTTTATTTCACTCATGAAGGGAGGGAGCGCGGGAAATAACTGACAAGTCAGCTTGCCTAGTCCCCAGCTCCCCGGAGTACAAAATAGAAGAAACAGAACACTTTTGACATGGCAACATAAAAACAACAAACAAATTGTAATAGTAATGCAGCAATAACTTGTCGACAGCAGTGAGAATAAGTAACTATAGAAATAAAAAGTTTGTTAACTGGGTGATAGGCCAATGTTAAAGGAAACGTACAAACATGAAAAAGCTTCAAGTAAAAAGCGCTACATTATGAAGGAAAAGATGAAAAATAAAAGGGTACCCATTTGTGTAGTATGAAACAGTACATTGATACATCGTAATGCGTATAGCGTATATGCGCAGAGATGAAAAAACCATATGAAATTCTGTCATGGGAAAGGAGCTTTGCCACAGAAGAACAATTTCAGTTTCTGGTTCGTTGCTGCTTTCGGAGTGAAACCGTTGTTATGGCAGAAATTTAGCAATTGCGGTAGCGTTCTGTTCACCATTTATTGTCCGTATACGGTTCTGCACGTTTTCATTAGCCATGGCTGTGTGTTTCGATTCTCATAAGGTGTGGTCCTTTTAGAAAGCGATGCCATCCGTAGTAGGGAATAGCTGTTATTTTTTACTTCAAGCTTATAACGTGAACACAGGCAATGCGGGTATAGCTCGTCTATTTTCATTATACAGTGCTTTAAGAATAGAGGGGGGGAAGGGTGACTCATGGGGACTCAATATTTCTTATCATTTTTTTGTAATATCCTGATTCTTTGCAAATTACCTTTCGTTGTGTTCCCCAAACTAATTGGCAATATTTCATATGTGAGTAAAATAGCGCATTGTAGAATAGACGCTTAACCTTAGTATGTCAATCCAACGATGCGAGACAGTTTTGACACAATATGGTCGATATGAATGTCCCAGCTCATATTTTCAGAAATACACTCCAAGTATTTTAAATGCGCTTACTAGTTTTACCTTTGAGTTGTGCAGCTCAAAGTACGAAAAAGTCTTAAAAAATGTGTTAAAGTCCAAGATAGACACGACGCAGGCGTCGGTGTGTTGCTCGCGTTGACGTCAGGGAGATCCATATGATGCCCTCACAGCCAACTGACACCTTGATGGAGCTCGCCGGACTTTTGCACGACTAAAATGGAGTGAGTTCTCTTGCAGGCGGAAAACCAAGCCACAAATGTGACCTGTAGGTTATTTGAGTGAAGAATGCCATCAGTGAAACTGTGGCACCAGCTAAGAAGCCCAGGAAAATGTGCGAAAACAGACAGCAGTCATCCCGTACCCATTAGCCTAACTTTGGCGTCGTTGTGTTGAGGAAAAAAGTCAGCATGCGATCATACATGGGTCACGAACGCTTATCACGCCATTAGGAGCTAAATTAAGGCTTTCTTGTTTTCAGCGAGGTATAAGCCCCGCAGTACATTTGTCTACCCGAGCGGATGTAGCAATTTTCAAGGTATGTTACTGGTCCCCAGTAGTTTTAAACAATCAAACTGGAAGATTTCTAGGGAAACATGACGGGCGTTTGGCAGAGGCGTCTTTGTGCTTAATACAGGGGGTCGAAAAATGGCGTCGCAAGACCTGGCCAGCAGAGCGACAGATGTCAATTCGCATGCATAAACTTTGGCCATGGCAGCTCTACTACGAATTCAGAGCGAGCGGCTTCAGATTATGTCCCCACTAGCGGTTTATCAGTCAGGCATGTAATTCTTGTAATGCATGAAAAAATGTCCCTTGCGTATGTGGTTATCTAATTTGTGCAGCCTAGTACATATACACCGTCATCAGCACATACGAGGTGCTTCATGTCGAAGCCCGCTGCTGCTATGTCCCGTAGAGCCTATCCAATATTTCGCTATGATTACAGCACATGGCGTCTACGCTAAAGTCCCCTTCGCGGCCTTGCAAAGTGAAAGGATAACGTAAATATACTGCAGCCTATTTGTACAAAAAAAAACATTTCGTTTTGTTTGAATCGTAAAATACTCCTCACACCCGCATTACTAAAATTAGGTTATCTTGTCAATGCAAATAGCTAAGGCGCGTGCGGAGTATAACGTATGCGAATTGCGGGACACAGAACAAGCCGCAAGTGGCTGTTGCCTCGGCCATGTCACTTCAACTGCCTTATAAGTATTAACGTGGAGTGGCCTTCCGTATGTAAAGGTAGTTAAATAATCTAAAACAAACAATTTTCTTTCATTCCTACAATCAGACGTACACAGGCCTGCGGCAAGTAGATTCGTCGCCTAAACGCTAACTCCTGCTGCAGCATGGCTCTCGGATTGTGTAGTGCAGCCGATACGTTCCAGGACTACTACGGGCCTTGAAATATGAAGTTTGCATGTGTTACTTAGACGACGTGGTAATCTTCTGGGAGAGATTTGTTCACATAACATGTGACCGGACATGCGGATAAAACGCTTGGAGAAAGCTGGCATCATATTCAATGCTGAGAAGTACCATTTTTAACATTTTTGATGATGATTGCCTACAGGCGGCGAATGGAAACAGAACAGAATGGAAATAATAAGAGGGGCGGCTAGAGCAATAGAATAAATTGAGTGCTTGAGCTAGGGTTTGGGCTTTTATTACGCGATGCTTGTTTAGGTGTCGAAGCAGATTTTGCTTCCGCGTCTGAAGCTTTAGCCTGCGTCATCGGCATGAGGTTCTGTGGATAGGCCAAGACAGTGCTATAGCTCAGCTCCGTTCCAATTCGCTTATGGAGGCACTCACAATTCACCTTGCATTGGATCCGAAGTACGCCGACAAAAAGAGAGCTGCAAGCTATATATTTGCAAGTTTCCGAAATTCATGACGTCATATCGCTGATCCAATGGCAACATTGTGCTGGAAGAGACAAACCACCTGACTTGGTAACATAAAGAGTGTCATCGTCTTCTCTTCTTGCATCAAACTTATGGTGGCACAATCCAGCTTGACTTCATTATCTGCAACAGCCCATTCCTACTCAGTATGCTAAATTCGTAGAACAACTTGAATGCTCGGTTAAAATGCGAGAGGAAACAGTGCATGTTTGGTTGCAAAACGTCCAACAGCTGCTCTCCGAAGAAGTGCAAGTGCTCAGTAGAGGGAAAGAGCTCTCATACGCAACTCTTGTTCTCCGACTATATGGTTTCTTGCGCGCTAGTGGTTTACTTCATGTAGTTGTTCACCTCCAGCAGCTTCCAGCATCCTTGGCTGGCAGACCCGCAGTCCTCTTACCAGAAAGGCACGCGTTCACAAAGAATGCCAGACCGCTAAAAGAGTGTTAAGCAGTTCCTTGCCTTGCAAACACCGCTGGCCTGTCGCCGAGACAGCGCCGTTTGCCCCATTGCGAAGAGACACCCACCTAAGCATGTCTGTTCTCTATCATTGATTAGGAATACTGCAGGTCTCTCTAAACGCGTGACACGGTTGCTACGTGTAAAGTGCATACATCATGATCTTCTTCTGTGCCGTCACTCGCGCCATTCATTTAAAACTGAAAATTCATGAAATTTAGGCCACAACTATGGCCTACTGTCGTTTGATTTCGAGGCGTAGAAACCCCGACACCATATACTCGGAGAAATAGGGAGGGAACAACATTATTGAATGCCTGAGATCGGGTTAATGAAAGGGAAAAAGTTGGAAGATCCGCTTAGGTCTTCTTCCCCTTCAGGTAACAGCCAGCAGTCCTTGGACCCCGGTAGCGTCTTCAGCCATCCGGACGAGTCGGAACTTTCGGATCGGAGCTAAACAATGCGGTCTCCCACTGCTTTGTAGACCGGATTCCCAAAGAAGAGTGTTCTTCTTGTTGGACATGACTGCGTTGGAAGGAGCACGACCAAACTATGTGCTGACGTTATGCCCTGCCTTTGAAAATTTTGCATTCGGCTGTATACAGTACTGGGCAACAGCGACTGGGGGCTAAAGGGTTTGGGAAAGTGTTAGTCCGGAGCAAACTCTATGCCACTGACTGCCACTTAGTTGCCGTTCCGTGTGCTGCGGGATACTTGGCCCTCACTAGTCTATAGTGATTAAGGATGTCTTGATAGAACACAAGCCTGTCCAGGCCCGACCAGCAAAAAGAGAGCGTCAGCAGCGGAAAGATGTTCGTCGGCTCAGTTCGTTCGACCTCGAGCCGAGTCGTGCACGTTCTCGTTCACGGGGAGGCTAGAGTGGGCCGGCGCCCAGACGATTTGTGCCCGCCTGACTTGGTTGCCACTAAACTGGTCAGCCGGATGTTGAATGCTTCAGACGAGACACCCCTCCTTGGGAACTTTAGAATGGCCGACTTGGAGTCGCTCACTATGAATTTGTGTTAGGAGGTTGCCGTCATTGCCAGAGAAATAACCACCTTCTGCACAGCTTCCGGCGACATTGTGACGCTCGTGGCGGAAGCGATTGAATCGCCCTGTCGATTTACTATTGCAATGGCCATGACGTCGTGATCGTCATAATCAGGGGCGTCCATCTAGACCACGTCCTTAGACCTCTTGAATCTTTTCTTTATTGTGTGTGCTCTTGCCCGTCTCCGCTCCTCGTTATATGCCGGGTGCGTCTTCATCGGTAGTGGCGGAAAGTAAATATTTGTCGTGATCTCCGTTGGGATGTCCAATTTGGCTCCGAATCGGGATCCTTGATTAATGTTCAGGGATTGTAAAATTTGCCGCCCTGTCCGGCTCTTGGAAGGTCTTTCTAGTTGAGTGGTCCTCTGAGGTTCGATCAGCTCGCCTAGGGTATTGTGCAGCCGCAGTGCTTCGAACCGTTCGTTCGAGGCTGTGGCGGGTATGCCTAGCACATGTATGAAAGCCCTCCTGATCATGACATTTATTTTGTTCTTTTCGTACATCTTGAGATTCAGGAACGGGATGACGCATCTCACGCGGCTCAGGACGAATGCCTGAACTAGTCTAACAATGGTGGCACTCCTTCATCCCCTAGTACCAATTGGCGAACTCGAGATGAGTCGGGTCGTCTGATACACGCGCTTTTCGAGCGCCCTTATGGTTTTGGTGTTGTAGCCGTAAGCCTGGATGCGCAGGCCGAAACCCTGATACAGAATACTGTTCGAATAATATGCCTCGATCTGGTGCTCAGTAGGATTGGTGGCATTATAGCAGCCGACTTGCGTTCCCTCGGGCTGCTTGATAAAGTAGGAACTCTCATTTTTAGGGGAGCAACCCAAGCCACTCGGCTTGACCTACGCTTCCATCGCATCTATGGCTCTCTGCAGGACGTTCTCTATGTGTCCGTCACCGCGCCTCGAAATCCAGACGGTAACGTCGCCCACATGGAGACTATGGTGTAGCTCCTCTATGTCTCCTAATATTTGAGGGAGGCCGAACATAGCGGCGTTAAAGAGGAAGGGCGAAAGGACCAAGCCTTGCGGCGTGTCCCTGCCCCCAACTCCAACTCGACCGACTGAATCGTCCCGATTGTTAGGACGGCCGTCCGGTTCGTCAGCAAGGCTTTCACGTACTCGTGCGTTCGAGGGCCCCACCTAGTTTTCTAGGTTTTCCAGCACCGATTCGTTCCTTACATTGTCAAAGGCTTTGATCTAATCCAACGTATTGCCCTTGTGTCAAGAAGAGAGCAGCAGTATCTGTCGATAATGTGGTGTTTGAGCCTGAGCATAATATCCTGAGTCGATACCTTGGTTGAAGTCCTATCATTGCATGAGGAAATAGTCCTTTCTCATTTATGCACCTGTTGAATCTCTTGAATATTAGGTTTCCCAGGCTCAAGGTAAGCGAAATGGGTCGCAAGTTCTCCAACTGTCATTTTTCCCGGCTTCGGGAACATGATTTATGTGGTCTTACATTGTCTAAGGATAGTGCCTACCCTTCAACATTGATTCATATATTTGGTGAGAGCCTCAATGAGTCCTCGTCAAGGTTTCTCAGCATTTTGTTAACACCGTCCTGGTGCCAGTGCATATTTATTACGGAGATCCCGTATGGCTCCCCTCGCCACCGCCGTCATTAGCGGGAGGTCGAACGTTGTGTTTGCAGCTCTTGTGTACGGTTTCAGTTGCTTTTTCGGATTTGTCCCGACGTAACGGGGACATAGTTTTATTGATTAGCGCCTTATCCGTACCTTGGACAATGTGCAGAATTTTACTGATGTTGCGTCTTTCTTAAGTTTTGCTGCCTGTTGTGTCTATCAGATATCTAAGGATATTCCAGCCTTTTGCTAGGCATACCAGTGGTTTCATGCCATCGCAGATGTTGGACAAGTTTCGCAGCGGCAGCTGAATCGTGAAACCTTCAATTTGTTTCTTGAGGATTGCTAGCCGCCTGGCGGACTGCTGGTTGATCGTTTATTTGCCTAGCCTCTCTTACAAGGCCCCCTTCGCTTCCGACATGTGTAGAAGTATGGCGTAGACGTAGTGAATTCCAGCTTCCTCTGGAATGGTCTTTGTGGCTTTCACCACGCATATGTGAAGCTGGTAGAGCCACGATACAGTATCCTCGATTTCGTGTTTCTGCACTGCCTACCTGCGAGTTCCTTGCGGCTGCTCTAAACTTCCTGAACACATCCCACTCTGTCGTTTTGATTTGTGTGCTCCCGTTGAGTTTGTGGGGGCCTGATCCGAGTTGTGCGGCGACTATGTCATGGTCTAACCTGAGATTTTCGTGTTTATTTAGCCCTACAACGCCATGTCCAGCGGTTCAGGGGAAAGATAAGTCTAGTGAGGTATCCATGCTCACGCTCTTGCCTATCTAGGTGGGGCGCACCGGGTCGGAAAGGAAGTGAGAGAAATAGAGACAGTGAATGAGATGGAAATAATGGAAACAAAAAACTTAGTACCCTTCCACTCCGTGAATAACGATGACCAGCAAAGCTGTGTATGCGGGCCCCTTAATGGCGAACTGCACCTCTACTGCGGGTCGGCCCAGCATCGCACTAGATTCAGGTTTGGCCCACGTATGGCGACTGCTCAATGTCTGCTTCACTTGCGCCGCGACGTTAACCCGTATTGCAAAACCTTCGGGATCAGCCCACCTATGGGGAGCGCTTAACACCTGCTTCACCTGCTTCACCTGCTTCAGGTCCCCCCCCTCCTTTCCCAATCTGCTTAGGCGAGCTTCCACCAATGCTCGCTCCTCCTTTTTTCTCGATAAATTAAGGCATTCATTCAGTCATTCCTAAGTTGCTGCAGAAAATAACGTGTCTTCTTCTCCATAATAACCCTGTCTCTCGCCTGGACTCTCCCATTGCAAAACAATATTGCTGTGTTGCACACGGCTGGGCGTCTCATATACAACTTTCTAGGAATGTCCGGCAGCGCGACATGCAATTTTCGGTGGGTGACGAGACAGTATAGAGCACCTTCTCTGCCACTTCCACACAGCGCTCTGCTCGCTGAGTTACTATTAGCCGCTAGGACGAAGTACGAAATGAAAGAAACCTAGCTGGATTGGTCGCGGGCAGCTCTTTTCGGATTCGCGACGCGTCGATTTAAAACATATCGTTACGTCCAGAAAGACACAAATGAAAGAGGCTATTTACAGGCTATTTATACTGGAGCCAGACGGCTAGGCCGACACTCGCCCGCGCCAAGGCACAGACCAACTTCATCGTCGTTCTCGCGGCGGCTCGTCTTTTGAGTATCTCCCGATAACATCGTAATAATATATTTCTTATCTAAGCCTAAATGACAGCGACACAAGTGAGGTGAGAGACGGTAGCTCGTTGGTTTGGACTAACGACGCTCTTCACGCAGCACTTGCGTCCTATTCGTGTTTGCGAACGGGAATGAAAGGCAGGAGGGTAACATGCCTTCCGTTTTGCGATTGGTTTTTTACTTTCTAAAAAAGTCGTAAATGAACCGCCGACCCCGGACGCTGTATGGGCAGTTGCTGCCGATTTTGATAGCCGATTCTTGTTCTTCGCGCAAGGGATATGCAACACTTCCTTCCTTCAACGATCCGTTTTAATCGACACGTCTGTCCAGTCATATATCTTCATCAGAGAAGCATAGGCTAGTGCTGACAACCTTCGGTGACAACATATACACGTATGTTTAAAACGCATCACATGGGCGCTTATTGTTCCTTGTGGTAGAACTGTAGACACGGAAAAATGGTTTATTAAGAACACCGATGCAAAAGCAGAAACATAGTGCGATTTATCCTTGTCATACTTGTTAATTCCTGAGCCCAGACGGGCCGATAGCATGTAGATGGACTCGGTGGGTATGCTAGGCCTAAGCTTCTGTGGAAGCGAACGCTCTTAGCGCAGGTACTTGGCAATTTCTATACTGTTTGTATTTGAGCCTCAGAGCCTTTTGTCTATTATCTTTCAGTACACTGGAGAAAGTGGAAGCTCACTAATTGCCTCAGCTATGTTATGCGTTCGACAATATCAATCAGCGCAGGTTTACTGGGAGTCCGTTCGAACGCGTCTGAACGACTTTTGCGTTCGTGTCAACTCCACAACATTGCCACCACAGCGACAACTCGCAGTCATCATTTGCGTACGAACTACTAAAAAATGAGGCGTCGTCTGCGTTTTTGTGATTCAAGTGATTCAAGTGTTTCTGGTTTTCTGTTTTTTGTGTGTGTTTAGTGCGCGCATTTCTGGTAAAATGGGTGACAAGAAACATTCCACGATAAAAGGGTTTGCAAAAGCATTTTCCGATTTTGAGGTCAGATTCAATGGCAAGTAGGAGAGGCTGGAAGAGTCGCTGGCAGAAGTAATCGAGAGAGAACTGGAGAGTGTGAAAAAGTCCATGCAATTCTTTAATGAAAAGTTTGAAGAATTCAAAACACAGATGGTAACGCTCAAGAGAGACCTTGCTTTTGTAAACGATGACAACCTGCACCATAAACAGGAACATAACCGCCTTGTAAAGGAACTGAGAGGAGTAGGGACCGAAGCGACTGACCTCCAGCAGCACAGTCGGAAGACAGATTTGGAAATAAAGGGTGTTCCTTTAGCATAGGATGAGAACCTGTTTGACATATTTGAGGCAATTTGCTCTTCTTTAAAATCTGATATTAAACAAGCAGACATAGATGTCACACATGGTGTCGCAACAAAAGATAAAAACAAATCAAATATTGTTGTAATGTTCCCGCCCATGAAGGTCGCAATCCCTGTCCTGCTAGCAGTGAAGAAGTGCCGGCTAAACACCTCCAAGCTGGACTTTGAGGTAAATGATGGTATGCAAAAGGATAGACAGTTGGGCGAGTTGGTACGGTAACATGATTTTGGCCTCTAGCGCGAAGTGAAACACGGACACAGAAAGGAGCAGACAGGACGAGCGCTCTCAACTAAATTTTTATTGAAACGAAGAACATATATATATATATATATATATATATATACAGGCGATTGCAAAAACCGTAGCATAAGAACATGACAAGGTAAAAAGCATCAGTTAAACATATCAGGGGGTATGGAATTCAAAGAACAAAATTATTTCAGATTAGTACACGTATTGCGAAGGTACTGAAATTCGCAATCTAACAGAGACAACGAAGCATGATTGACGCAAGTGTCTCCTAATCTTTTTATGTGGAAAGCCTGGATAATTTCCCGCGTGGTTTGGCATCTGTGTCTAGAAAGAATTTTTTGAGTGTTCAAAGAAAGGATTGCAGCCACAATCGAAACAATGTGCCGCTAAATGTGATGCGTTAGGGTTGTTTAGAGAATGTTTATGTTCATTTAGTCTAATGTTAATGCACCTACCACTCTGTCCAATGTAAGCTTTCCCACACGCGAGTGGAATCTGATAAACAATACCCGTGTTGCAAGGCACTAAAGGGGACACATGTTTAACTTCGCAATCATCTGTCTGCTCCTTTCTGTGTCCGTGTTTCACTTCGCGCTAGAAGCCAAAATCATGTTACCGTACCAACTCGCCCAACTGTCTATCCTTTTGCATTACATTTCTTGTACACAGGGCTCTTTTCAATGTGAACGCTTTAACCTTTCTAGTGAAGCCAATGTTGCTTCTTTGATTGCACTAACAGTTTGCAAAGCCAGAACTGTGGTATGGTACAGCAGAACAGGCATTTTTCCTCCGGATATTCAAGCAATCTTTGGAAGCATGAAACCTTCAACAGGACACTCCCGAAGGATGGCCCGGATTCTGAACTCGGAACTTTGGCGGCAGGTCCGTTTCTTCAGGGACAGGCTACTGGTTTTGTGCGGGAAAGCCCCATCTGCGGAAGGCCAGCGACGATGTTTTCGAGAATGGATTAAGATCGCAGAGCAGGCCACGGAATTCCTAATGGCCCATGCTCGTCTTTCGTTACCGAAGAAGGATAAGACTACGCGGGACCAAGGAAAAGTGCTTGTGCTCGGCGGTCAACAACTCCCAGCTAATATCGAAAGCACTCTGCGCAAGGGACCAAAGTTTGCCTGTGAACCTGAACTGTCACCTCCGGAAAAGGTCAGCTTGTCTAGATCCATTTCTCGTTGCGTCACTGAAGACTTTCGACCAAGGTGTGTGACTGAGTGCGTTGATGTGATCGCGAGGACTGTACCTCAGTCGTGTAAGTCAGACAACCTAACTGGTGTGTCGCGTTTTTTCGTCAAGCATGAGCTTAGGTTGGTTACTACGGACAAAGAAGGTTTCTTTGTTGTTGTTCCTGAAGAATTGTACACACAAAAAGCTAAAACAGCTATTGACAAAAATTTTGTTCCAAAAATTACCAATTTAAAGAAAGTAAAAAAACTTCAATTGATTTGCTTGAGAAATTTGGTCTGGAGCGCCTCGTGTCGGGAGTTAAACATTCCAAGGGTCTGCACCCCGAAATATTTTTTAGTGCTAAGACACATAAGCCAGAAGTTCTTTTTCGAGCCATTATTTTTGAAAAAGGAACGTGGCAGTACGCAGTCTCAACTTTTTTGCATAATGTATTGTCTTCAGTTCGTCTTAATAACCCATTCCTGATAAGACATTCGGAAGAAATTGTGTCCTTCCTAACAGAAAATATTCCAGGTAAATGCTCAGCGATCAGTGTTGGTGTTGAAGACCTTTTTTTATTCGCTTCCGCAATCGGAACTACTGTGCTGTGTTAAAGAAGCACTGACTCTCAACAGTGATGAGTTCCGGTTTACTCAGGACTGTGGGATGCCCGTGGAATCTTTTTTAGAACTTTTGTTGTTTTACATAGGGAATACTGTTGTAAAATGGCGTAGTTCTATGTATGTACAAAATCGGGATTTTGTATTGGTTCTAAAGTTGCGCCAGTTTTGAGCGACATTTATCTAAGTCGCGTTAATAGAAAACTACAAAACAGTCTTAAGGATTGGCGGTGCATGCGTTTAGATACGTAGACGACTATCTGGTGTTTTGTTCTCGCGATAACTACACCAAGAAAGCTACGGATATTTTAAAAGTTTTTAGCGAATGTGGTGGGGGCGCAGGTTTCACGCTAGAGATTATCCAGGGCAACAAATTACAGTTTTTAGATCTTTGCTTAACGTTCCAGGATGAGCATGTCTGTTGGCATTATTCGCCTAGGGCCAAGAAGCCACTGCTAGAATTTTCTTCTTGCCATTCTAAACTTGTTAAACGGGGGATAGCTTATTCAACTCTTAGGTCTGCCATTACTAAGTCATGTCCACACAATATGCAGCAAATTTTTCACAACAGATAGAAAGGCTTGGAAAGGCTAGCTATCCTGTGCCTTTATTATCATTAACCTGCGAAAAACTTGTAAAACGGGTAAAAGGCCCTGGTAAGAAACAAGAACAACAGAAAAAGGAAACAAAGTTTGCTGTAGTACCCTACATACATAGATTATCCCATGGTTTAAGGAATGTGGCCAATAGGTATGACGTCAGTACCGTTTTCTCGGCCCCACGCAAGTTGGCTAACATGTGCCCTTTGATAAATAGGAGACTTGAACAGGAAGGCAAATAAAGAAAAGATGATTGCGGAGTTAAACATGTGTCCCCTTTAGTGCCTTGCAACACGGGTATATTTTATCAGATTCCACTCGCGTGTGGGAAAGCTTACATTGGACAGAGTGGTAGGTGCATTAACATTAGACTAAAAGAACATAAACATTCACTAAACAACCCTAACGGATCACATTTAGCGGCACATTGTTTCGATTGTGGTTGCAATCCTTTCTTTGAAGACACAAAAATTCTTTCTAGACACAGATGCCAAACCACGCGGGAAATTATCGAGGCTTTCCGCATAAACAGATTAGGAGACACTTCCGTCAGTCATGCTTCGTTGTCTCTGTGTCTCTGTTGGATTGCGAATTTTCAGTACCTTCGCAATACGTGTACTAATCTGAAATAATTTTGTTCTTTGATTTCCATACCCCGTGATATGTTTAACTGATGCTTTTTACCTTGTCATGTTCTTATGCTACCGTTTTTTGCAATCGCCTATATATATATGTTCTTCGTTTCAATAAAAAATTAGTTGAGAGTTAGCGCTCGTCCTGTCTGCCCCTTTCTGTGTCCGTGTTTCACTTCGCGCTAGAAGCCAAAATGATGTTATCTTCATCAAGAAACATCTTCGTGCGGCAAATAAACTACTTTAAGGAGAGGCTCTGGCAGCAAAACGAGAAAGAGACTCAAATATACTTTGGTGTCCGATGGCAAACTTCTAATGAGGAAAGCAGACCGAACAAAAGTACTCCACGTGACATGCGCAGAGGACTTGAGCAGAGTTGTTTAATTGGATGGCGTATACTAATCCCGCGAAATAGGAAGCCAGGCTTGTGTTTCATGACGTATTATTCTACATTTCAACGTAAGAAGTATCCGTAAAAATTTGAATAATATCCTGGCATACCTGTCACAGTTTTCTTTCCGATATGACGTCATTGCCGTCACAGAAACATGGTTAAAGAAAAGAATATGCCTTTATACCGGGTTACACTATGATATCGCTGCCTAGGAGCGGTTCAACACGTGGCGGTGGGGTAGCCATTTTCGTCAAAGCAGAACTTCGTTATTGTGCTTCTCAAGTTAGCGCAGCAGTGAAGCAACTGAAGCCCTTTTCGTGAAGCTTCAGTGTCGCCCCATAATTGGCGTGATTTGCCGTCCGCCGGATTCTAAAGTGCAAAAGTTCATTTCTGTAATTGAAACCATATTCATGTCATATGCAACAGCAAACAATCGCACTGTAGTCTGCGGTGACTTTAACAGTGATCTATTAACGGACGACTGCAGTGACCATGTCTGTCTTGTTCAGTCATTCAATTTAAAAAATGCCATTAACTCCCCAACACGAATGACCAGTCAATCCGCATCTGTCATTGATCAGATGTTGTGCAATCTTGATATGAATTTGCGAGCCGGTGTGTGCGATGTCGTTGTCGCCGGTCATTGCCCCACGTTTAGGTTCCTATTACGAGCCTCTATGATACGACCTCGCCAATGTAACACAAAGCGATTTTGTCGTATTCATTACGCAAGAGCTAGAAAATTACTTAAGCCGGATAACTTCGAAATCTTGGTTAGTGACAATCTAAACATTGAATTTGAAAATTTCGTTTCGTTAATCACAAATTTATTTATCCAATCTAGACGCGAATAACTCAAACATAATTATGAAGAACCTATGTGCCCCTGGCTAACCCGATACATACTTGCAGTTCTTAAGAGTAAGAATTCATACTACAACAGATGGAAGAAAAATAAAAATGAGTATAACCGCAAGCAGTTTAAGTGTTACGTGAATAAGTCAGTAGCAATGACTAGAAAATCAAGGAAACTGCATTATACAAAACTGGTTACACAAAACAATGAAGACGCGAAACAACTATGGAAGATAGTTAGAAACGTAATTGGAATAGATCGACAAAATGTCACATCCAATAATAATTATCCGCATGTTGCTAATGATTTTAACGATTACTTCATTATTGTTGGTTCTAGCCTTACTAGTAAATTTCCATTCCAGCTATCTACTTCACTTGTACCCAAAACTGCATGTAATAACTTCTATTTTCATGACACTTCTATGGAAGATTTAAGATCTGTCGTCAATAGGACGGGCCGTAAATAAAGCAGCGGGTATCATTGGTCCTTACCTTTGCCAACTGTTCAATCATTCCATTGAAAATAGGCAATCATTCCATTGAAAATAGGGCACGGCGGATCGAAAGCCGCCATGTCGCTAAACGGAACGCTGCTCTCCTTACAGGCTGCAGGTTTTCTTCATTTTCAACGCTGTCGTCATCCGGCGGCGCAACTCTACTGGCCTATCCTTTCAAGTATCACAGTGTGACGTCATCGCATGGCGCCGCTATAAAAGAAGACCGCCATGTTTTCGTGTTCTGTGGGCAAGGCGGATCCAAAGCCGCCTTGTCGTTAAACGGAACGCTGCTCTGCTTACTGCAGGTTTTTCTTGGCTTCACTGCTTCTGGATGTGCGCGCTCACTTGATGCGTCTTGTGACAAGAGCCATCTGATCAACAAAGGCCCTTCATTTTTAATGCTGTCGTCATCCGGCGGCGCAACTCTGCTGGCCTATCCTTTCAAGTATCACAGTGTGACGTCATCGCATGGCGCCGCTATAAAAAAAGACTGGCATGATTTCGTCTTCTGTGGGCACGGCGCGTCCAAAGCCGCCATGTCGCTAAACGGAACGCTGCTCTGCTTACTGCAGGTTTTTCTTGGCTTCACTGCTTCTTGATGCGAGCGCCCACTTCATGAGCCTTGTGACAAGAGCCAGCTGATCAACAAAGGCCCTTCATTTTCAATGCTGTCGTCATACGGCGGCGCAACTCTACTGGCCTATCCTTTCAAGTATCACAGTGTGACGTCATCGCTTGGCGCCGCTATAAAAGAAGACCGCCATGATTTCGTCTTCTGTGGGCAAGGCGGATCCAAAGCTGCCATGTCGCTAAACGGAACGCTGCTCTGCTTACTGTAGGTTAGTCCCCGTTCTAGTTCAATGCGTAGTGATTGTCGAGGCTTAGTGGTTCTGCCGTGCCCACGGCGTTGTTTTGTAATAGCGTATGACTGCTTTGTCTTTTGCAAACTACTAATTTGCGGCGATGTCGAGGAAAGCCCAGGACCTACCCAGAAGGAACAGTACGAGTAACTACATCAAGGTCAGACAGAAATTTGCAAGGAACTATTAGAAATAAGACTAATTTTGCAGAACTGAAAGAACACGTGCACGACTTTAGGCGTCCTTTGGAAAATATGGTGTCTGAGCGCTTAGCGCAGCATGAAAATACTGATCAATTGCAAGCCACATTGAAATCGTTTGATCACGTGATGTCTTTTCAAACCAAAAAGCTAACAGTCCTCGAAGACCGTAGCAGGCGCTCTAATTTAATTGTTCATGGTATACCTGAGACCTCCGTAGATTCAGAAGAGGAACTAAAGATTGAGGTTGTGAAAGGTACTTTTCACGACAAACTTGAGGGTAAATAAGAATCTGTTGGGCGTATCCATCGACTTGGTAAGCAGGTGGGAAAACGGCCTGTAATAGTACACCTGCAGAACGTACACCTGCAGACCCTCATGAGATATGCTCGCCGACGGCATGCCGATGAAGTGCTGTTTAGTATTTTTCTCGCACACAACTATAAACGAACTCCCTATTAGCGTGTAGACGAATGATGAGGGCGGCATATAGGTACAGTACCGTGCTTATTCGCCTGAAGAGGGACATTACAAATGTGCACATGGCATTCACATTTTATTAATTTAATGATGATATATGTGAGCTATGTGGACCTTTATGGTGTAGTGTAATATGCAATGTAGGAATGAAGTATTAACAACACAACAACAAAATTTTTTGTCATATGACCAACTGAGTAAAATCTGCTTTTCAAATGAACAAACATACCCCACAGGAATGCCACTTATAGCTTTTTTAACTGAGCTACCACATTTTTAGTCACATATACAGCTAGGGTATGCAATCCGATCCTAGAACATGGCTTAATTAGCAAAAAGCTTGCATAATCTTGACTACAGTTGGTGCATTAGAGGTGCAGCCTTATAGTTACTGTACACATTGCGTAATCTGCACACTGCAGAGCATTTACATAGCCTGTTCTGTACTTTCTTCATGCATGTGGCTGCAAGCCTTTGTTTTCAAGAGTGCACCTAAGAAGAAAAGTGTTTAAATTGTATTCGGTTTCGATGATGAACTTCGTTGGCCAAGGGAAGAAACATGCAAATTATAATATTTTTTATTAAGATAGCTGCATTGCACTAGCAGGAACTACCTTTCATACCATAATTAGGGCAAGGCAGATGGCACCTGACAAAATCCAGAAAATGCATCATCCACTCTAAGTAATTGGTGAGCAAGCTTCAATGCCATCAGGGGCCAGTGAGCCTTGGCTCTGGTATGACAGGAACAGTCTTGAAAATACCGAAACATATGTGCTTGAGAAACAGAAGTTAACTCTGTCTGATACCCACTGGGGACTCCGTTATAAATGTAAGCAGCAGTGCTTGTGTCATGCCCTGGTGCATAATTAAAGAGAGACTAATAGATCAATGAAAGGCATAGATAAAAACATTGAGAGGAGCATTATTTATTATCTTTTGCAATATCATGCTGCACTTGCCACAAATTATAAGCACTGCAATAGTTGTCTCTAGCTTGCTCATTTTAATAATGGTTCCATTCACAGTCTTAACTCGACAGCATAACACAACATATGAACTTATTGCGCTAAAGTCTGAGAGTGTGTTGGTTACATATACTACATTTGGTTACATTTACATATACTGGATGAGTGAGGGGCATATGAACACACTTAGTGCTACTTTCCAACTGAGATTATTCAATCCATTGAGCAACCTGACTTTAAGCCTTCACAGGTGTGTGTTCAAGTCAATGCACATACATTTGCCCACATCTACTGTTTGTTCTATATTGATTTCTCTTTTACGTGTAATCATGGTGGATTATATGGGGTATTACAATTAAACATTGAAGGCCATAATAATGAAAATAATATGGCATTTGAAAACAAAAAGCATAGGAAGGCCATCAAAATGACAGCAAAAATAAAGAATAAATTAATTATTTGTTTTGAAAAAAGCCTAACAAACTTATCAAATCACCATGACATGCCTCTTAATTGGCTCTTGAAGGTTGAGCTCCAAGATTGGTATGCTGTGTATATCACTGACAGTAAGCGCCAGACTAGCAATACCAGTGTAACAGGGGAATCACCCATTGCAATCACCTCTGAAAATTTAGTCAATGGAGTTAGAGAGCCCTTCTGAATCACCTTTCTAACAGCAGAATGACACTGTACCATTTTGGAACAATACGTTTGTGTTTCTCTGACATGACCCAAATACCTCAAATGGATCCCGGCACATATGGGAGAAGTAACCATGAATGGCTCTCCCAACCTCAACGAGAAGGCCCACCGAGCTGGGCGAGAACAAACCCACCGCGGCTCGGACAGTGACGGCCCAACACCCTGCAACCCCAGGGGAAAGGGGAAGGACTGCGGGGAGGCGACGACAACGAAGTAGCGATATGAGCCAACAGGGACAGACTGGTCACGTACCGTGACATACTGACACACTATATTAAAGCAAAGAGAAACATACTCTCAACCCTGCAAACAACTTTACAGATTTCAAGAAACAAATTGGAGAAGGTTGAAAACCAGAACGTTCCGAAACCCAGTACACTTAAACAGAGTAAATTCAACACAATATCCATACGCGAGCTGCAAGCTCTGCAAACACGAACACGCAGACGGGGCGCACATCTTATGGAAGTGCACGCAGATGAGATCAGTATGTGTAGATGACAAAATAGAACCGGACCTTCTCGAGGAGCGATGGCCAAGCGCTCTGACTAGCTCGGAACTACACGACCAACTATGGTCTATCCAGTGGGCCCGGGCAGCGGTAGAAAGGCTATGCCTCACCGCACATAATGCTCGGGTGGCCTGAGCCCGGGCTGCAAAGCTTGCAGATGCTTTTCTCTTTAGAGTTATTTCTGTACGTCCCTCCCTGGTTCAAAAAAAATTACCTTCCTAAACGCCATGTGTATCTTTAGAGGCATGACTTATAGAGATACATTGGCAATTTAATCTCTCCACCATGAATGCTAAAAAGTCTCAAAAGGCAAAATGCTACTCGCTGATAGATGCTTCATTTCACAGAACATTTGCCCTTTTTACACACAATGCTTTGTTAAAGGTCATTTTCAGAGCAAGTGAAAAGCGCAATTAGGCCTATAATTCTCTGCCTGTAATGATACTTTGTAAAAACTTGCTGTGAAACAGTATTGCATGAAGCTACACAGACTCTCTACAACTGCAGAAGATTACCCTTTTAATTCAGACAGCAGTGACATTTCTTTCCATTCATAATAAGTGAGTCAAGATGCCTGTGCTCACATTATTAAAATTACGTATTTCCTGATTCTAAATTGCAGTTAAGAATACTGCGTCCTTGACAGTGATTGCAAAATTAACGCAGCAATGGCTGTCGAATTTGAGCGTAAAAGCATGTGTCGCATCAGAGCAAACTTTTCGGTGTAGAAAGACGGTAAGTGAGCCTGGCACCAGAGGTGCGGGTAAATACATGTTCTTGATGTTATTGTGTTCTTTGTCATCTGCCATGGCACTGAAAAGGCCAGATATGTGTATCTGTATCTAGTGTAAGCAAGCGTTAAAAGTGAGTAGTTGTGAAGCTTGTGTATCTTCTGACAAAGCTATGTGGCTTTACTGTCTTGCTTCGGCTGTTATATGGCACTCAAGGAATTGGTGTGTGTCTGTATTTGGGCGATGTTTGATAAAAAGAGGCGGCCTCATTGGAGTCATGTGTGACTTTACCATGTACCAGCCCTGTTCTGCAGACTCTTGTCATGTATGGTATGAAGCTCAAGTAGAGTTGCAGACATCCATTGTATATTCCTTATTTATATAAAGAGGGAAGTACTTAACGCTGAGTGATACTATGCTTCCATCTCCTGTAAAGCAGCGTCTGTACAAAATAGAATGGTCCAAAGAAACATCAGTGTACAGCCGTGCCATCGCCTTAAGTCTGTTCTTGCACCGAAGCAATCAGAAGTGACTGCAACTTGTAACCACTTTAATTCACATGATCATTCACGTTGAATTAGCAATGCTGCCATGGTGTTCACCTAGGCGTGTTCTTGAGCGAACAGAGGGAGAGCAGCTATTGCCCTCATCACGTTCTGAATAATGATCTCAATCTGGTCCCTCTGCTTCAGTGAGGGCCAGTAAAACTGAGCCTCATAAATAATACGTGGCTGGAGTACAGACCACACAACATTACTGGCTATTTCAGTACAATATTCTCCACATTTAGAAGCAATCCTTCATATCAGGTGGAAGGTTGACATTGGTGTCTTCTATATTTTTCCTAGCCAATTTGATCTTGTTCTGGATTGGCGAACATCGAGACCAAGGATCCGTACTTCTATTTCTTTTAACGAGGACACCAGTGCCGCTAGCCAGGAATATTTTGGTGCGTGTGTTGGTGGGGGGGGGGGTCGAGGAGGGCAGGGGGCACGTGAGCATTGTCTGCACATCGTCCTATGCCAGGTAAACAGAAATGTTGGGTTCGGGGGCAAGGAGTTTCGTTCCCGGTGTAAAGCATGCTGCAAGGCAATGCCGGTCTAGCATGGTGTGGTTGGAAACGCCGCTCTCAAACTGATTGCCAAGAATTGTTAGAAAGCTATGTTGTGGCTCCTTTTCCTTGCAGCGAGGTGTGTATTGTCCAAAATGAGTGATGCACGAATGATGGATGTCGCTGCACCTATTGCTGCCTGCAAATGTGAGCCACCTTTCAGGAGCACAGCAGTACTGGGCGGTAATGCTAGTAAATTGACATAATTAGCAAGGCTTGATTAAGCGTACACTGGAGTTAAATGTCATTTTTGATTAAAATGGCTGTGACATATGAGTAGGCTTTGTTTTTTGTGGCAATTATCTGGCTTTCGTGCACCCCTGGATGGGCTGTATTATTCTTGCATCCCTCTGACAACAAACATTTGCTTGTGAGTACTTCTTGCTACCTTTATTATTGATTTTTTTTCTTGATACTCATATCCCCGTCTTTGCAATGTGACCTCTGGCTGTTTACGTTCTTAGGAATGCAGACTTGTATGATGTTAACATATCTGAAAAGAAGCAGTATACACAATGAATACTAGAATTATAGAAAGCCACTGCTGTAAAATTAATCGTCAATCTCGGAAAGGGTCAGCTGAATTAGCCACAATGAATAATTTACTGAAGCTATAAAAGCTGCTTTTCTGAATAAATTTTCCAAGACAAATAAAGCAATATGCGTGTCATGTTGGACGAGAATTCACAATTACTTGAAACATATTCGCTTTGAGAATTAGTCCCAGGTGCCACAAGCACACTTCATGCAGAACCTTGAAAGCAATACAGTGACAGCCACACAACTCTACCACGTGGAATAAAAAATATCCCAGACGGTAGCACACTACTCACCGAGGTAAAAAAACACACATGTTGTCATTTATTGAAATTTCTCTTTATTTTAAAAGTTCAATTCAGAAAAACACACTCTATAGTGTATTACTGTTTATGTCGGTTTCCATATTACATGCCCCTCTGTGGCAACAAAATGCTCCACATACGCAATCAGTCATGCATGCCCTCCTACAAAGAGTACATTTTCTGAATGGAGATTGAGTGAATCAAGTGACATGTGGCTCATTTGTAGTTGCAGGTAAACTTGATGGCTGATAGCACTAAGGGCAAGTAAGAGAAGTATAAACTTTATTTCTCTTTGTGGTTTGGGCGGTTGGTGCGTCCCTCAGTCCAATGCTCCACTGATCTCTGTGGTTTGCTGGCCTTGATCGAGAAGAGCTCTCTGGCTCTCTGCATCGTCACTAGCAAGCCAAACATCCCAGTGCCTGCTACTTGTAACTTGCGCCGTAAGGGGTGAATTGGAATTTGGAGGCTGTAGTTTATACTTTCATGTTACGTGGGCAAGAGTTGGCAGCTCCCCACACCAAGAACACGTACTTTCATAGAATGCAGGGTGTATCTTACTGAGTATTTGTAGGTGTGGATATGTGTTAGTCTGTACACAGCGCCAATCCCTGACCTGTTCTTCCATAAGGTTGGAGTGCGGGCGGCTCTATTTTTGTCTCTCTTTTTTCTGGTTTTCGAAGGTGTCGTGTGGGTCAATGGATGTTCCTTGAAAGGACTGACTAGTGCTCGGATGCTTATTGCTCGAGCAGTTCGGTCCGCCCTCTCATTTTCTTCAAGTCCAGAGTGCGCCGGGCACCAACTTACCACCTGGTGCAATTCTGTGAATTTCGTGTGGAACGGTACCCGTCATGCACGAACAGCATGCTGCCTTAGAGTCCATCATGGCCAATGCAGATTTTTCTTTTCCTTCTTCATCTCGAAAGGCAAGCGCTGTGGCTGCTGCATCCACGGTGCAGGTTAAAGGGTTCCGAATGGAGGTTGTTATCCCTGTGGACCGATTGAAGGCCACAATTGTGGATTTGTCTGTTGCCACTCTACACGCATCTGTGTAGTATATGTCTGAATTTCTTTCACATTTCTTGTGTAAAGCCTTTGATTGCGCTTTCTTTTGCTTTGGTGGTGTTCCGTGCTCATATTTTTGGAATTCGTGAGACTAGAATTTTCTCTCTTGTTTGTCTGGGTAGCAAAACTGTGTTTTCTCAGCCATACAGATATCCATCAGGGGATATTCCACCTTTTGTAACAGAGCCTTTCCTTCTTTTGTAGAATTCAGATGTTCTCTCTGAGGCATGAGCACATGTTATGTTATGTTCTTCATATGTGTTGTGTATACCAAGAGTCTCCAGCTTTTTGGCACTTGTGTTTTTGGGAGCCCTAGCTGCCCTGATGATGGAGCTCACTTTAGACGCTTCAGCCTTATTTAGTTTTTGAAAGGGGAGGCTAGGTCAGCGTGCTAATAATTAATGCTTGCACAAGTCCGACTGCATCCGCTTCTTTGAAGCCTCTCTGTTGTTTTGTGACTCCATGGATCATTTATGCCACATTCCTTGTTCTTTGTTTTAATGTTTCTAGCATGTGTGATGTCCTGCTGTTGTCTTGGTACAATAACTCAGAATACATTCAGGTATGCGGACACGAAGGGCAAGAAACAAGAAAAAAAATTGAGATTGGCTAGGTGGTTTCTTTTGATGTAGTGAAACGTAACTCAAGTCCAAGTATGCAATCACACGACATCTGCACATGAACACGTTACTAAAATACATCAAAGCCTGACCAAGCAAACAAATTCGCAGGCCTCTTTGAATTTATTCCATTTATCCTTTTCAGCATTGGTCAAACGTGCAATAGATGTCTATGAAAACGCAGTTAGTGTCTGTATACAGAAAAAAAATTATAGGCTGTAACTGCCTAAAACTGTGATTTCTAATGCACAAACTTTTGTGCATAGATAGGTTGCGACAAGTAAGTGCTGGTACATATTTCCCAGTGAAAGTGCATGCAGTTTGTAGCTTATTTCACAAAACTGATAAAAAGAACA
This sequence comes from Dermacentor variabilis, assembly GCF_050947875.1. Classification (NCBI taxonomy): domain Eukaryota; kingdom Metazoa; phylum Arthropoda; class Arachnida; order Ixodida; family Ixodidae; genus Dermacentor; species Dermacentor variabilis. The sequence continues at coordinate 78,404,670 of NC_134576.1, read as the reverse complement.
TAATTGTGTGCACATACACACTGTGTGCCTCCATTTAACACAGAAACAGGCTGGCTGTTCGCATTGTTAATGCTGCATAACAGTAATTTGCCGCCTTAAAAATAATGTTGCTGTGACACAAATCGCTACCAGTTGAAAAAGACAACATGAATTCCTGTCGCAACTACAGAAATTTTTGGCGCGACTAGAGAAATTTCTGCTGTACGACAGAAGTTCCTGATGTTTCTGTAGTTGCGACTGACATTTCTGACATTGCGACAGAAATTCTGATGTCCCAACAGAATCATACTGTCGCGAAGACCAAGAGTTCTGAAGTCGCAACAGAAACGTTCTGTCGGGTAGCAAGAGTTCTGAAGTCATGACAACAGCTTTCTATCGTGACATGAATTCTGACGTCGCAACAGGAACTCTCTGTCGGGACTACACATTTTCGGTCGTGGCGTCAGAAATGTGCCACTTTCTGTCGCAACGACATAAGTTCTGACGCCGCGACCGAAGCGCTTTCAGTCGCGACGCTTTAAAATTGTATGTCAATTTCGCATCGGTGGTATACCCTATACTTTTCTCTTGCGCGGTATTCAATCGTGCTTCAGAGAAGCACGATTGCTGATATGCGGCAATGCTGATAGCACCGACACCGGTGTTAAAGTCGATATGGCCAATTGTTAAAATTGCGCCGTGACGACGAAGCACCATAAACGCCCTACCGGCCTCCTCAATATCGGCCGCTGATGAAAATCATACCATCTGCGGGAACGGCTCCGTATCCGTTTTGTGTTATTTGGTAAGATGCGGCACACAGGCCTGTGGACTTACATGTGCCGTTACACTGACACAGTTAATTTCCCAGAAATATGGCATAAGCTTTTACGAAGCGAAAAGAAGTTTTGGGTTGTTCCACAAAGTTGCGTGAAAAGCTGTCTTGCTCGGGTCTCATTATTCTGCTACAGCGCTGCCGAGAGAAGCCAGTATGCTGTCAGAATGAACAATCATCCACGAATGTTTATGTAGCTATTTTGCATTGAACACAGAATTATATGCGCGCTCAAAAGTGTAGAGCGAGAGACAACTATCGAAATTAGCAATAACAACCTAACAGTGTCCCCGGTCACTGTTGTGTATTTCTATATTTCTTATTTAATGTGGATATCCTACAGCAAGATCGATGTTCTAGCACTACACAAAGTACCTGTCGATGGTAAGAACACTTTTACTTTTCTAGAGATGCGGCAGTTCACGCGGTGGAGTGAAAGCGCATCTTGGCTCTTAAAATGCAAATGTAAACATAAACGCAGAGTGTTTATATAGCTAAAATATACACTAGGTAACATGTTTGGCGTAGTACAGGGGTAAGATGCTGGGCTCGGGATCCTTACGTCCGAAGTTCGGGTCCCCTGCAGGAGGAATTTTTTTCTTTTTATTTTTTCTACCAATAAATTTACATAGCCTTAAAGACATCTCTGTCAATTTTTAATTAAATATTGATTAAGAACTACAGGACGTCACACTACAGACAACAGAACGACAGAATAAAATTTCCTCTTGTGTTTTTCAAGTGGGCTGTCACAACCTACATCGACACTTAGTGCGAAATGGTTATCAAACACACCTGATGACGAAACTCCAACACTTTCTGACCCGCCGTGGTTGCTATAAGCGTCCTTGGAGTTGTGCTTAGTATTAAGCACGAGGTCGCAGGATCAGATCATGGTTCTGACGCGTAAAACACGACAAATTGAAAAAAAGAAAGTTCAAACGTCTCCTTTTTGTGCGGCACTGGCTTCTTGACTTTACTTGAGAGGACCAATGGGTCTCAACACCGCGACGTAAAAGGTGTGAGCATTATGCGCATAGCGCAATGGGTCCGCGCCGTACTCACCACCACAGCTTGAAAAGGCCGCGTGAAACATGAGGCAACTGGGCAAGCGGTAATCCGAAACGCGCCGTTTCCAAAGCAGTCGACACTGTACGTGATCTGATTTTGTGAGGAATGTGGGTCACGTTTCACTAGCCGCTCTCATATCGTGGCGCAGTAGCGAAAGCCCGAGCACGGCCGCGCGAACCACAAGAGTGTTTTGTAGTTCACAGATCAAGTCAAAGGGATGGCTACGCGGTGGCCGATCACCGCCGTGCTGCGCAGTGGGGCAGGTAGCTCTCTTTTGAGGTTCCACACTACACGAAACACTCTCCGACGGCAGCCAAAGTCACCTCGTAAGCACGCATATAGACACACACGCAGAACTACGATGAGCAAAACAGGCGCCGTCACCGGCGCCGACGACAGTGGCGCTTTGCGGGCTTTGCCTTCAGTTTCACTTTTCGTTGATGGGAAAACGAACAGAAGCGAGGACATTCTGCGGCCGAAGCCGTCGAAGTTTTGCATGGTCTCGCTTCCGAAGACAGCTCGTCAGATGCCGACCGGGGGTTCTGGCAGCGCGACAGGACATTGTGGTCGACGAGACGAACAAACCGTCTATTATATCGCCCTAAATAAGTTGGCTTGCACTGCGGAAATCCATAAATTTGCAGAAAGAAAAAAAAGAGAAAAAGAACCACTTGGACAATATATCTCTTCTTTCTCGTTTCCTTCTCACAGATGTGTAAAAGAAAAGAAAATAACGCATAAAATAAGAAACAGAACTCCGCTTACGCTAAAGGGAGGCCTCTATCTTCTAAACTCCCTCTTAAAAAGGATGTAGAATTGAGGTTCTTTCTCCTTCTTTCACGCCCATTTTGCGAGGGAGAGAAATGGACGACGCTGAACATTTATGCGCCACTGTAAGGGAGCACGGTCTTCAGGCACGTAGTGTCAAGGGAGGTCACATCTCTTAAAATGCCTTTTTCGGATCATTTCCGTTTACAGTGTAGTTCGATGCTGGTGTGGTGCCAAAGATGTGCGTAGCGTAAGACTGCAACTCCACTTTATTATAGAAAAAGGCTAGGCCTTCGTCCGGACTGCGCCGCCAACCCCGTAGTTGTCGCTTTGCATTGACGGCTGTCAAATTTATCGATAAACTACTACGTTACACTTCGGCGACGCTTCATAAACACGTTGCTGACGCAGTCTTTCTGCAGCGTCGGCCCACTCTTTCTGGTGGTGGCAGCGCGTGCCTGACTTCACGCACTCGTTTAAGGCATGGTAACACTGGGTCGGTACGAGACCGACAAGATGCTGACGCTGACATTTGGCCGACTATACAGCACTGTGCCACTGAAACCATTAGATCATAATGGTCCGAGAACGACGCATCCGACGGGTGCGAGTTGTCATATAGCGCGCCGGGCTTTCTTGTCGACGACGGCACCGACGAAATCAGCGTGCCGACCGTGATCGCTCGACCGAACCCTACGTGATCAGCCGTCAAACCGACAACGTGATGGCTCAAGCTCGTTCCCTTGTAAATATAATTATTCGTGCTCAAAGCTCGTCGACATACCTTCGAAGTTGAAATGCACAAGCTTCAGTTCTTTCAAGCCGTGCACGTGAAGTTACAGCCAATGATGATTCTGTTTAGCGAAGGTTTGGGCAGGCCTGACCCCGTCGAGCTTGTGCACCCGCACCGATGGACCTGAACTTAAGGAATAAGCAGTCAGGACGAAGGACACCGCTCTTGTAGTTCAGTTGAGGCCCTATAGCGATTTGATAACTATTCTTCACTTCGCACGACATGTACGCAATAAGCGGCAAGCGGCGAAACAGCGCTGTGTCAACATCTTCTACATTAGTCACCGCTCCCGAACGCTGCCTGTTGCATTCCCGTAGGTGGTGGGTCTGTGTGTGCTGGTATGCTGACACATTTTTTAATTCCACAGAAGCACTGTTTAGCTCTGCGTCAAACGGGAAAGAACAGACAGTGCATTTGGCACCGCAGCATAAACTCGCTCAGTAACAAACGGTGTCAGTGATGACATCCGCGTTTTTGCGAGAGAACTACACAGCCTATAAGTGGGGGCTTATGCCGAGCACAGTTTTTTCTATTAATACTTTATGGTACGCGCAAACTGTAAGTATGAGAAAGTTAAAGCGAGAATCAGTAGTAATAGCCCATAATATAGCTGTCTGGATCACAGTTTTTGTTTAAGTGGCTCGGCCGCTCATATTGACTCATATCTGGGAAGAAAAACGCAGCTCATATGTGCAGACATCTATGTTTTGCTACGTTTTGAGATTATTTCACATCATTCATGCGCCGTTTCTGTAACATCCGAAGCTAACAGCGATCTGAAGCTGTCGATGAAGATGTAAACAAATGCACCGCTTTGGCTAATGCGAGGTACAAGGCTGCGCTCGAAGGCGTCTTGAATATGCAAAGTGTTTAGTGAATGTCTAAAAGGAATACAAAAAGCGATGTGCAAGCACAGACATCAGCGACAGCGAACTCCAAGGCACCCGCGTCGGCAGACGGAACTCAGCGTGCCCTTATAGGCGGCGCTGTTACCATAGCAGCGCACTCGGGCCTATTCACCCAGTACAACCGTTGGGTCATATGATGAGTTGCAAGTAGATATGATGTTAATGTTGCTTTGACTGCTCCCAATAAGCTAGGTAAGATATGCGCTGCCGTACAGAGGAAAAATTAGCAGGTAAAAGGCAAAAAAAGAACAAATATTTGTCCAGTGAAGCACAATAAGATCAACAGTATTACTGACTGTCGTGTGGGTCTGGTTTATAAAATTCCCGTTAGCTGTGGCCAGTTCTACGTAGGGTAAACTGGACGGTGCATTAATCAGAGTTTAATGGAACATAAAAGGTCGTTAACCGATGGATCGCCTTCTAATCTTTCCCTACATTGTCAAGATTGTAACTGCACGCCAGAGTTAGATGAATGCGCGATATTTTACAGGCATAAGAATGAAGATACGCGTCTTATGGTAGAGGCATGGCATATCTATAATGGTGGAAGTGCGTGCGTGAGTCAGCCTTCGATTACTTTGCATAAGGAAGAGATTAAGTGCCTTAACAGTTAACTCTCACGTAGACAAGCACATGTACCCGAGTGACACGTGGTGATACCATTCCTGAGCTTGCGCAGATGAGTTTATTGTCTTCTTTCCTTTTTCGCCTCATTGCTCCCTTCAGTTGATAGTCGGCGTTCGGGTTGTTCACTTCTCTACTCTTGTGTCCTGTCTGCACGCCTCACCTGTTTTTGCATCATGAACCTTGAACGCGCTCTGCTTAAAATATTTCGTGCTGTCAAGATTACGTCGAGAAACAAGCAACAGTTAAGCAACATGTCTTTCAATATGCACAAAAGCAAGTTTGTACTGAACACGAATGTTCTGAAACCAGGACTATGCATTCTTGAATAACGTACGTTCTAAGTGCTGCAAATGCACCATGCAGTGTCAAAAACAGGAATCACTGACCTGCAAGGCGTTCAATGTGCCGATTTTGAAACGCATCGGTTTCGGCCTGCGATGGTACGTTAGCATGATTCCGCCGAAGAGGGCGAAATTTCCCGCGAATATTCCTTCGTCCGTTGCATCGTCGTGGCGCGGTACGTTGCGTTACGTTGCATGCGCGTTCATTTCATGAGCTTCAGTTCCTCCTGCCCCACCTGGCCACGGCAACATCCGGGAGAACACGGTTCAGATAACACAGCTCAACAAAACATGAAGACTGTAAAGAGGTTTATTGGACAAGTCCAACAAACAGGCGGCAGCTCGCAACAGTACGCAGGGAGAGCAAGGAGGTGGTGTTCGAGCGCCAATCTCGTGCCCTCCGCTCTTGATAATGATCGCTGAGCCCGGAATGCCACTCTCTTTCTTTCTTCATTACAATTGTCCCCGTCGAGAAAGGTGGAGCCATCCTGGCGATCTAACAGGTGGGGACAAGAGGGTCGAAGTACGGCTTGAGCCGGTCTACGTGCACAACATCACGTCCAGGTCGACGACGGTTGCCGTGCGGCGTAAGAGTTTGAATGACGTAGTTTACGAGGGAGGTACGCTCGACGACACGGTAGAGACCATGATAATTTGAAAGTACTTTGGACGACAAGCCAGCGGCGCCGGGACGTACAAGTAGCCACACAAGTGCTCCAGGAGCGAATGTTGCGGCAGGATAGCGGTCATCATCGCGGGCGTTTTTCAGACGTTGTTGGTCGGCGCGTATGACAGGAATGTTTCGATAGTATGCGTCGTCTGGCGACCATACAGAACGAAGAACGGGGATAACCCGGTTATGACTTGCGTAATGGTGTTATACGCGGTGGTGCAGCGGTGGCGTAGAGGTAGAACACCCGGCTCGCGTGCAAGAGGTCCGTGGTTCGAATCCCGGTGCCGCGCAATCTTCCACCGGATTAGAAAGAAAATCCGCGTGTTGAAAAAATTGCATAAACAGGCCTGGTGTGTGGCCAGAACCCGGTGACCAGAACCGGTAACGCACTCCCTCACCAGAGCAGGATTGGCCACCCTGGTGCAGTACTTCGTGGCCAATATGAACACAACAATCAAACCCCCGGCCCTCACTCCCCAGCAGCTGCGAAGCAACTGACCACGGCGGCGGTCAGACCTGCGACGCAGCAGAGGGTGCTAAGAATCCCTGGCTCCGGACAGGCCGCCATTGGAATATGAACCGGGCAACGTTTAACGCTAGAACGTTATCTAGTGAGGCGGGTCTAGCAGTGCTATTGGAGGAATTAGAGGGCAGTAAATGGGATATAATAGGGCTCAGTGAAGTTAGGAGGCCAAGAGAAGCATATACAGTGCTGAAAAGCGGGCACGTCCTGTGCTACCGGGGCTTAGCGGAGAGACGAGAACTAGGAATCGGATTCCTGATTAATAATAATATAGCTGGTAACATGCAAGAATTCTGTAGCATTAACAAGAGGGTAGCAGGCCGTGTTGTGAAACTTAATAAGAGGTACAAAATCAATGTTGTACAGGTCTACGCGCTTACATCCAGTCATGATGAAGACCAGGAAGTCGAAAGCTTCTATGAAGACGTGGAATCAGCGATGGCTAGAGTGAAAACAAAATACACTATACTGATGGGCTACCTCAATGCCAAGGTAGGCAAGAAGCAGGCTGGAGACAAGGTCGTGGGGAAATACGGCATAGGCACTAGGAATAGCAGTGTAGAGTTTTTAGTAGAGTTTGCGCAACAGAATAATATGTGCATAATGAATACCTTCTTCCGCAAGTGGGATAGCCGCAAGTGGACGTGCAGGAGCCCGAATGGCGAGACTAGAAATTAAATAGACCTCATACTCTGCGCTAACCCTGGCATCATACAAGATGTGGACGTGCTCAGTAAGGTGTGCTGCAGTGACCATAGGATGGTTAGAACTCGAATTAACCTAGACCTGAGGAGGGAACGGAAGAAACTGGTACATAAGAAGCCGATCAAAGAGTTAGCGGTAAGAGGGAAAATAGAGGAGTTCCAGATCAAGCTACAGAATAGGTTTTCGGCTTTCACTCAGGAAGAGGACCTTAGTGTTGAAGCAATGAACGACAATCTCGTGGGCATCATCAAAGAGTGTGCAATAGAAGTCGGTGGTCTCTCCGCTAGATAGGATACCAGTATGCTATCGCAGGAAACGAAAGATCTGATCAAGAAACGCCATTGTATGAAAGCCTGTAACCCTACAGCTTAAATAGAACTGGCAGAACTTTCGAAGTTAATCAACAAGCGTAAGACAGCTGACATAAGGAAGTATGACATAGATAGAATTGAACATGCTCTCAGGAACGGAGGAAGCCTAAAAGCAGTAAAGAAGAACCTAGGAATTGGCAAGAATCAGATGTATGCGTTAAGAGACAAAACCGGCAATATCATTACTAATATGGATGAGATAGTTCAAGAGGCTGAAGAGTTCTATAGAGATTTATACAGTAGCAGTGGCATCCACCACGATAATGGAAGAGAGAATAGTCTCGAGGAATTCGAAATCCCACAGGTAACGCCGGAAGAAGTAAAGAAAGCCTTGGGAGCTATGCAAAGGGGGAAGGCAGCTGGGGAGGATCAGGTAACAGCAGATTTGTTGAAGGTTGGTGGGCAGATTATTCTAGAGAAACTGGCCACCCTGTATGTGCAATGCCTCATGACCTCGAGCGTACATGAATCTTGGAAGAACGCTAACATAACCATAATCCATAAGAAAGGGGACGCCAAAGACTTGAAAAATAATAAACCGATCAGCTTACTGTCAGTTGCCTACAAACTATTTTCTAAAGTAATCGCAAATAGAATCAGGAACACCTTAGACTTCTGTCAACCAAAGGACCAGGCAGGATTCCGTAAAGGCTTCTCAACAATAGACCATATTCACACTATCAATCAGGTGATAGAGAAATGTGCGGAATATAACCAACCCTTATATATAGCTTTCATTCATTACGAAAAAGCGTTTCATTCAGTCGAAGCCTCACCAGTCATGGAGCCATTACGGAAACAGGGTGTAGACGAGCCATATGTAAATATACTGAGAGATATCTATAGCGGCTCCACAGCCACCGTAGTCCTCCATAAAGAAAGCAACAAAACCCCAATAAAGAAAGCCGTCGGACAGGGAGGTACGATCTCTCCAATGCTATTCACAGCGTGTTTACAGGAGGTATTTAGAGACCTGGAGAGCAAGAATTGGGGATAAAATTAATGGAGAATACCTTAGTAACTTGCGATTCGCTGATGATATTGCCTTGCTTAGTAACTCAGTAGACCAATTGCAGTGCATGCTCACTGACCTGGAGAGGCAAAGCAGAAGAATGGGTCTAAAAATTAATGTGCAGAAAACTAAAGTAATGTTTAACAATCTCGGAAGGAAACAGTACTTTAGGATAGGTAGCGAGGCACTGGAAGTGGTAAGGGAATACATCCGCTTAGGGCAGGTAGTGACGGCGGATCCGGATCATGAGACGGAAATAATCAGAAGAACAAGAATTGGCTGGGGTGCATTTGGCTGGCATTCTCAGATCATGAACAGCAGGTTGCCATTATCCCTCAAGATTAAAGTGTATAATAGCTGTGTCTTACCAGTACTCACCTACGGGGCAGAAACCTGGAGGCTTACGAAAAGGGTTCTAGTTAAATTGAGGACGACGCAACGAGCTACGGAAAGAAGAATGATGGGTGAATGATGAGGAAAGGGAAGCGTAGCAGGGGGCGGCAGAAAGTTAGGTGGGCGGATGAGATTAAGAAGTTTGCAGGGACGACATGGCCACAATTAGTCCATGACCGGGGTTGTTGGAGAAGTATGGGAGAGGCCTTTGCCCTGCAGTGGGCGTAACCAGGCTGATGATGATGATGTTATTCGCGTATCTTACAAATGGAAGAACCAGGTCCCAGTTTGATTGATCAGATGCAACATGTCTCGCAAGCATGTAGTTCAGTGTCCGATTACACCGCTCAGTCATACCGTTCGTCTGAGGGTGGTAGTCAGTACACGTCAGGTGTGCAATGTTACACTGGTGGAGAAGTGCTTGAATTACATCGGAGAGAAATACGAGGCCACGGTCACTGAGGAGTTCGCGAGGAGGACCGTGTCGAAGCACAAAACGCTTGAAGATGAAAGAGGGGACGTCCTGTGCTGTTGCCGTGGGAAGAGCAGCGGTTTCGGCGTATCCTGTAAGGTGGTCGACAGCAATGATAGCCCATCGGTTTCCCGCCGTGGTCAAACGCAAATGTCCATAAAGGTCAATTCCATCGCGATTGAATGGGCAGTCTGGGTACAGGAGGGGCTGTAATGAATCTGGGCCACGATAATCGTGGGAGCAGCGAATGAACATGCGGACAAAGCGAAACATTCCGCGCCAGTAGTGCCTTTTCCGTAAGCGTTCATAAGTCTTGAAGAGACCACCGTGAGCACACTGCGGGTGGCAGTGAAAGGACGCGCAGATTGTAGAGCGCAGCGATCGGGGGATAACTATGAGCCACTTTCTACCATCTGGCGAGTAGTTGCGTCAGTACAAGAGGCCATCACGAATGATGTATTGCGAAGCTTGGCGTCGCCGTGTTCGAGTGGTCGAGAGGGTTGGTGGTTCGGATCAAACGTCAAGAAGGGAAGCGATCCAGGGATCGTGGCGCTGTGCAGAGGAGACGGAGGCGACGTCAAAAGCTGACAATGGGTGGTCTATAATGGATATGAACGCAGTTTCGTTGGATAGTGGTGACCACGACAGGATATTGACAGGGCATCGGCATGCTTGCGTCCGGAACGATATATAACGCGGATGTCAAACCCTTGAAGTCGAAGAGCCCAGCCAGCAAGGCGACCTGACGGATCCTTCAGCGAAGCCAACTAACAGAATGCATGATAGTCGGTAACTACATCTAACGTGTGGCAATATAAGTAAGGACGGAACTTGACAAGCGCCCAGACCATTGCCAAGCATTCTTTCTCGCTGACGCTATAGTTTGACTCAGCCTTGGTGAGCGTTCTGCTTGCGTATGCGACGACATACTCTGAGAACCCAGGCTTTCCTTGTGCGAGAACAGCACTGAGGCCGACACCGCTAGCGTATGTGTGAACATCAGTTGCCGCCGTAGGATAGTCAGGAGACGGCGAAGGGTGGAGAAGGCTTGGTCACACTCAGAATACCATGACTAGAGATTGGAGGCGCTGCTTAAAAGTTGGGTCAAAGGCGCAATTATAGATGAGAAGTTCCGCACAAACCGATGAAAGTAGTGGCATAACCCTATGAAGCTTCGTAACTGCTTTAGAGTCGTTGGTTTGGGGAAGTCGCTCACGGCACGTAGTTTAGCCGGGTCCGGAAGCACACCGCCCTTTGATACGACGTGACCGAGAATGGCAAGTTTTGGCGCAGCAAAGCTGCACTTCGTGAGATTTAGTTGGAACTGAGCGGTCTTCAGATGCGTCAGGACATGGCTGAGGCGTTCGAGATGGGTTGCGAAATCTGGCGCAAAGAAAACAATGTCCTCGAGGTAGCAGATACTTATGCGCCACTTCAAACCCCTCGGAACCAAGTCCATCATGCGCTCGAAGGTGGCAGGCGCATTGCAGAGGCCGAATGGCATGGCATTGAATTCATATAGACCGTTAGGCGTGGCGAAGGCTGTCTTTGAACGGTCGGCCTTTGCTAAAAGAACCTGCCAATACCCGGAACGCAAATCTAACGACGAAAAAAACTTGGCATTTTGTAGGAAATCAAGGGCATCGTCAATTCTGGGTAAAGGGTACACGTCTTTTCGAGTGACCTTGTTTAGGCGCCGGTAATCCACGCAGAAGCTACTCGACCCCTCCTGTTTTTAACGAGAACCACAGGGGATGCCCACGGACTATGTGCAGGGCAAATAACGTCGCGTTTAAGTGTATCGTCAGCCTGGTCGGTAATAACTTGACGTTCCGTGGTGGAGACACGGTGAAGGCGTTGTCGCACTGGCGAGTTAGAGCCGGTGTCGATGTAGTGAACAATGGTAGAAGTTCGGCCAAGGGTACGTTGGGCAACATCGAAAGAGTGGCGGAACTGGTAGATCAGCTGGAGGAGAGCAGCGCGTTCAAATGGTGACAGTCCATCTGCGATCGACGAATCGAATAGATCGGCCGCTGGTACATCAGAAGTATTAGGAGCACTGACGACGTTGAGGTCGCGTCGAGCTCATTCATGTTGCACGGAAAAAAATTGGCCGATGCAATGGGTTGCACGCATCCAAAGGATTCACCTTTAATCAGTTTGATGGCATATGGCAGAGGATTTGTGAGGCAGAGAGCGCTTCCGCCATTCGAAATAAAGAGGGTGGAATAAGGCAGAAGAAGTGGCTTCCGACTCGGAAGGAGGCGCGCTGGTTCAAAGAATGCAGCTTCATCACATATGCTGTTGCAGAACACGGGGTGCAAAGCAGCTGCTGTCGGCGGAATTTCTGTGTCTTTTGTTACGACTAGTTTGTGTGCGGCTTGATTAGCGGGGTTGTAGGACTGGTCACACAACGGGAAGAGCGCAAGTTCAGATCTGGCACAATCAATAACGGCGTGATTATACGATAGAAAGTCCCAGCCAAGTATGATGCCGTGCGAGCAGGATGAAAGGACGATAAACTCAACAATGCAGTGCTCTTTAGGGATAATAAGTCGAGCAGTACAGGCAGCTATAGTCCCAACAGGAGTACGTAATTCGCTGTACGTAAGGACATCATCTCAAGAGGCGTGGTCACCTTCGAAGCTTGCGGCAAAGTAGCATCTTTAGCAGAAACGGCAGCACCGGTATCGACAAGAGCATATGCACGGGTGCCTTCTACAAAAACTACGACAATATTCGACGGCAAAGTTCGAGGACTTGAGCCTTCCGACAGTTCTTGCCTCACGAATTGTGGAGGCTAGTTTCCCTCATCTTCAGGGGCTGGTCGACGACGCATGGGCGACAAGGTGCGGCGACGGGATGAAAGTGAGCAACAAGACTTGGGTTTCGGATAGTCACGTGAATACGTGCTTGTTTGGGATCCGGACTTTCATAACGAGAGAAGGGAGGATCCATGTAGCTTGGCGAACGGGCGCCTGAGTATCCTGGCGCACGACGGCGGCAGAATAGGGCGATATGACCAGGGCCACCGCATGCAAAAGAGATCGGCAAGTTGTCGCGCGTTCGCCAGAGATTTGGAGTGATGGGAGCAGCCCATGTTATGGGCGACTATATCGGGGCTGCAGCATACGACACATCATGGGATGGTGCGGGCTGCTAAAGCTCCGGCCGCTTTACTGCCTCAGCGTAACTAAAAGGCGCGGCGACAGGTTGCTGCTGAATGGGCACCGGCATGGCCTTGAAAATCTGTTCTTGAATGACCTGTCGAGGCACGGGAGCCAACGGGATTGGTTGCTGCAGTTGCTGCTGCTGTGGGAGCTCCTGACGATGAGTAAACGGCAGGAGAGACAACTGACGGGACACCTCCTCACGCACAAATTCTTTCATTTGTGCGAGAAGGTATGACTAGTCAGGCATGATGTCCAGTGCAGCGAGTGGTTGGTTGTACGTCTGAGATGAACGCTTGGTGAGAGCCCACTGCCTTCTCAATTCGCCATAGCTGTGGCACAGGGTTACCACTTCAGACACAGTGCCAGGAGACTTCGTACGAAGCATTTGAAAGGCATCGTCGTCGACACCCTTCATAATATGCTGCATTTTGGCACTTTCGCTCACTGAGGCATCGATGCACCTGCAGAGATCTGTTATGTCTTCAATATAGGTGGTAAAACTTTCAATTGATTCCTGTGCCCGTGTGCACAGTCATTGTTCGGCGCGTAACTTCGCACGGCAGGGCGATCGAAAACGGCAGATACTGCCTTCTTGAAAACCGACCAGTTCTCAAATTCAGATTCGTTGTTTACATACCACAACTCCGCCACGACAGCCAGGTAAAAGTTCGCTGTACTCAACTTAGCAGCGTCATCCCAGTTGTTGGTTCCACTAACTTTTTCGTAGGACGACAGCCAGTCCTCGTCTCCCGTACCCGTAAATAACGGGGGGGTCTCGCTGGCGAACCAGGCCGGGGTAAACGGCGGTTGGGAGAGCTGGCGGCTGTTGGGCAGCGTCAGCTTGCATGGCCGAGTGCAACGTGTGGGATCGGAGTTACAGGGTGCCGGCGATGTGCGTACCCAGAACGATCCACCAAATGTAAAAAGGTTTATTGGACGAGTCCATCATACAGGCGGTAGCCCGAAACAGTACGCAGGGAGAGCAAGATGGTGGTGTTCGAGCGCCAATCTCGTGCCCTCCGCTCTTGATGACAATCGCTGTGCCCGGAATGCATTCTCTTCCTTTCTTCACTACAGAGAGAGAGAGAGAGAGACAACTTCATGTAGTTGCCTGCAGAACGACACCATGACTAAATGGCGCCGTGACGCGGGCCCTGACGTCTTCTCAGCGGGTGGTCTCTACTCAACTCCAGCGCGTGTTACTAATAATAACGCAAAACCTGCCCACACGGCGTCTTTGCCACGCTGCGAAACCTAAGCAACACGTGAGGGGGGCGGCGCAGAACCATAACAAAGCCGTCATTGTAGCCCGAAAGCACTGCAGCTACAGCAAGAAATAAGAAAGGCAGCCAACAAGTAGAAACTAGTACATCGGTCCTCACTACAAGGACGGGGTAGGGCCTCTCCCAAATTTTCCTTCCTCCATGGTCATACCTTTATGCATTCCATTGCTTTCATTGCCTGCTGGCTTTACATGGTCGTCATCTAACAACAGATAAGTGTGCTTTACAGATGCCTGTGAGCCGGCAATATACTTAGAAGTTTTACAAGGAACGTTACGGGGGAGGGGGGGCAGTAGGGTTCTTCAGTGAAGCTGTCTATAACTAGGATCCCGACATATTGTTTGCGACCGCCACATCGACAGGAAACCCAGGCAAGCCAATCCAGGTGGCAATACTGCACAGGCAGGAATGGCTCCACCCCCCCCTCTTAAGACAGAAGCGCGAAGCGCACATACAGTACAGCTTTCATTTCAATACGAAACGAACAAAAGGCCGTCAAGCCACATGCTTGATGAAATGTGCCCTCACTTCCGTGCCGGTCAACATTTGTTGCCGCCAATAGAGTGTTTTAGCAGAACGTTTTTGACGGTCCGCTCCACTCTCGCGTACCCGCTCACGGTTAGCGGAGCGGCGGACAAAGAATTCAGTTTTAGCGGAGCGCCCGGCTGCGTCCGAAAGGCATGTGCTCGCCTGACGCGCTACCTTGCCGCAGAAGGTAAAACCGCTATGAACATAATACTCAAGTTGTAAGAATTGCCGCAATAAAATAATATATTTGGAATTACTCAAATGTCTGAAGGCATTTCACACAATACATCTCTACATAACCCATGACGCATATCAGACGACGCGGATGGAAAAGCTCTCTTCGAATACGAGAGTGAGAGAGTTGACACGGACAGTTCAGTAGTGATTCAGGTCACGTGACTACTTTCGGTCGTGCTGCCATATTGTGTACCCTGGATTGATGCATATCAAACGAAATGGTTTTTGAAGCCCAGTCTGGCTATGACTAAATGAGTCCACATTGGATGATCACTAGTGACGTGGTCACGTGACTAATGTTCAGTCGAGTGCAGTGCTCTTCTACCCAGGGATGATGCATATCAAACGAAATGGTTTCCGAAGCGCGGCTCAGCTACCACCATGATGAGGTCACATGACCAAGTCACTTGTGATTAGGGACGCGTGATCACAATATAGAGCGCTGGAAACTATCTCTACATACCCATGACGCATATCAGACGACGCGGATGGTCAAGCTCTCTTCGAATACGAGAGTGAGAGAGTTGACACGGACAATTCAGTAGTGATTCAGGTCACGTGACTACTTTCGGGCATGCTGCGATATTGTGTACCCTGGCTTGATGCATATCCAACGAAATGGTTTTTGAAGCCCAGTCTGGCTATGACTAAGTGAGTCCACATTGGATGATCACCAGTGACGTGGTCACGTGACCAATGTTCAGTTGGGTGCAGTGCTCTTCTACCCAGGGATGATGCATATCAAACGAAATGGTTTCCGAAGTCCGGCTCAGCTACCACCATGATGAGGCCACATGACCAAGTCACTAGTGATTAGGGACGCACGATCACCATATAGAGCGCTGGAAACTATCTCTACATACCCATGACGCCTAAAAGACGACGCGGATGAAGAAGCTCTCTTCGAATACGAGAGTGAGAGACTTGACACGGATAATTCAGTAGTGAATCAGGTCACGTGACTATTTTCGGGCATGCTGCCATATTGTGTACCCTGGCTTGATGCATATCAAACGAAATGGCTTTTGAAGCCCAGTCTGGCTACGACTAAATGAGTCCACATTGGATGATGACTAGTGACGTAATCACGTGACCAATGTTCAGTCAAGTGCAGTGCTCTTCTACCCAGGGATGATGCATATCAAAGGAAATGGTTTCCGAAGCCCGGCTCAGCTACCACCATGATGAGGTCACATGACCAAGTCACTAGTGATTAGGGACGCACGATCACCATATAGAGCGCTGGAAACTATCTCTACATACCCATGACGCATATCAGACGACGCGGATGAAGAAGCTCTCTTGGAATACGAGAGTGAGAGAGTTGACACGGACAATTCAGTAATGATTCAGGTCACGTGACTACTTTCGGGCATGCTGCCATATTGTGTACCCTGGCTTGATGCATATCAAACGAAATGACTTTTGAAGCCCAGTCTCGATACGACTAAATGAGTCCACATTGGATGATGACTAGTGACGTGGTCACGTGACCAATGTTCAGTCGAGTGCAGTGCTCTTCTACCCAGGGATGATGCATATCAAACGAAATGGTTTCCGAAGCCCGGCTCAGCTACCACCATGATGAGGTCACATGACCAAGTCACTAGTGATTAGGGACCCACGGTCACCATATAGAGCGCTGGAAACTATCTCTACATACCCATGACGCATATCAGACGACGCGGATGGAGAAGCTCTCTTCGAATACGAGAGTGAGAGAGTTGACGCGGACAATTCAGTAGTGATTCAGGTCACGTGACTACTTTCGGGCATGCTGCGATATTGTGTACCCTGGCTTGATGCATATCAAACGAAATGGTTCTTTAAGCGCAGTCTGGCTATGACTCAATGAGTCCGCATTGGATGACCACTAGTGACGTGGTCACGTGACCAATGTTCAGTCGAGTGCAGTGCTCTTCTACCCAGGGATGATGCATATCAAACGAAATGGTTTCCGAAGCCCGGCTCAGCTACCACCATGATGAGGTCACATGACCAAGTCACTAGTGATTATGGACGCACGATCACCATATAGAGCGCTGGAAACTATCTCTACATACCCATGAGGCATATCAGACGACGCGGATCAAGAAGCTCTCTTCTAATACGAGAGTGAGAGAGTTGACACGGACAATTCAGTAGTGATTCAGGTCACGTGACTACTTTCGGGCATGCTGCCATATTGTGTATCCTGGCTTGATGCATATCAAACTAAATGGTTTTTGAAGCGCAGTCTGGCTATGACTAAATGAGTGCGCATTGGATGATCACTAGTGCCGTGGTCACGTGACCAATGTTCAGTCGAGTGCAGTGCTCTTCTACCCGGGGATGATGCATATCAAACGAAATGGTTTCCGAAGCCCGGCTCAGCTACCACCATGATGAGGTCACATGACCAAGTCACTAGTGATTAGGGACGCACGATCACCATATAGAGCGCTGGAAACTATCTCTACAAACCCATGACGCCTATCAGACGACGCGGATGAAGAAGCTCTCTTCGAATACGAGAGTGAGAGTTGACACGGACAATTCAGTAGTGATTCAGGTCAAGTGACTACTTTCGGTCATGCTGCCATATTGTGTACCCTGGCTTGATGCATATCAAACGAAATGGCTTTTGAAGCCCAGTCTGGCTACGACTAAATGAGTCCACATGGGATGATGACTAGTGACGTGGTCACGTGACCAATGTTCAGTCGAGTGCAGTGCTCTTCTACCCAGGGATGATGCATATCAAAGGAAATGGTTTCCGAAGTCCGGCTCAGCTACCACCATGATGAGGTCACATGACCAAGTCACTAGTGATTAGGGACGCACGATCACCATATAGAGCGCTGGAAACTATCTCTACATAACCATGACGCCTATCAGACGACGCGGATGAAGAAGCTCTCTTCGAATACGAGAGTGAGAGAGTTGACACCGACAATTCAGTAGTGATTCAGCTCACGTGACTACTTTCGGGCATGCTGCCATATTGTGTACCCTGGCTTGATGCATATCAAACGAAATGGCTTTTGAAGCCCAGTCTGGCTACGACTAAATGAGTCCACATTGGATGATGACTAGTGATATGGTCACGCGACCAATGTTCAGTCGAGTGCAGTGCTCTTCTACCCAGGGATGATGCATATCAAAGGAAATGGTTTCCGAAGCCCGGCTCAGCTACCACCATGATGAGGTCACATGACCAAGTCACTAGTGATTAGGGACGCATGATCACCATATAGAGCGTTGGAAACTATCTCTACATACCGATGACGCATATCACACGACGCGGATGGAGTAGGTCTCTTCGAATACGAGAGTGAGAGAGTTGACACGGACAATTCTGTAGTGATTCAGGTCACGTGACTACTTTCGGGCATACTGCCATATTGTGTACCCTGGCTTAATGCATATCAAACGAAATGGTTTTTGAAGCGCAGTCTGGCTATGACTAAATGAGTCCGCATTGGATGATCACTAGTGACGTGGTCACGTGACCAATGTTCGGTCGAGTCCAGTGCTCTTCTACCCAGGGATGATTCATATCAAACGAAATGGTTTCCGAAGCCCGGCTCAGCTACCACCATGGTGAGGTCACATGACCAAGTCACTTGTGATTAGGGACGCATGATCACCATATAGAGCGCTGGAAACTATATCTACATACCCATGACGCATATCACATGACACGGATGGAGAAGCTCTATTCGAATACGAGAGTGAGAGAGTTCACAAGGACAATTCAATAGTGATTCAGGTCATGTGACTACTTTCGGGCATGCTGCCATATTGCGTACCCTGGCTTAATGCATATCAAACGAAATGGTTTTTGAAGCGCAGTCTGGCTATGACTAAATGAGTGCGCATTGGATGATCACTAGTGACGTGGTCACGTGACCAATGTTCAGTCGAGTGCAGTGCTCTTCTACCGGGGGATGATTCATATCAAACGAAATGGTTTCCGAAGCCCGGCTCAGCTACCACCATGATGAGGTCACATGACCAAGTCACTAGTGATTAGGGACGCACGATCACCATATAGAGCGCTGGAAACTATCTCTACATACCCATGACGCATATCACACGACGCGGATGGAGTAGGTCTCTTCGAATACGAGAGTGAGAGAGTTGACACGGACAATTCTGTAGTGATTCAGGTCACGTGACTACTTTCGGGCATGCTGCCATATTGTGTACCCTGGCTTAATGCATATCAAACGAAATGGTTTTTGAAGCGCAGTCCGGCTATGACTAAATGAGTCCGCATTGGATGATCACTAGTGACGTGGTCCCGTGACCAATGTTCGGTCGAGTGCAGTGCTCTTCTACCCAGGGATGATTCATATCAAACGAAATGGTTTCCGAAGCCCGGCTCAGCTACCACCATGATGAGGTCACATGACCAAGTCACTTGTGATTAGGGACGCATGATCACCATATAGAGCGCTGCAAACTATCTCTACATACCCATGACGCATATCACACGACACGGATGGAGAAGCTCTATTCGAATACGAGAGTGAGAGAGTTCACACGGACAATTCAGTAGTGATTCAGGTCACGTGACTACTTTCGGGCATGCTGCCATATTGTGTACCCTGGCTTGATGCATATCAAACGAAATGGCTTTTGAAGCCCAGTCTGGCTACGACTAAATGAGTCCACATTGGATGATGACTAGTGACGTGGTCACGTGACCAATGTTCAGTCGAGTGCAGTGCTCTTCTACCCAGGGATCATGCATATCAAAGGAAATTGTTTCCGAAGCCCGGCTCAGCTACCACCATGATGAGGTCACATGACCAAGTCACTAGTGATTAGGGACGCACTATCACCATATAGAGCGCTGGAAACTATCTCTACATACCCATGACGCATATCAGACGACGCGGATGAAGAAGCTCTCTTGGAATAGGAGAGTGAGAGAGTTGACACGGACAATTCAGTAATGATTCAGGTCACGTGACTACTTTCGGGCATGCTGCCATATTGTGTACCCTGGCTTGATGCATATCAAACGAAATGGCTTTTGAAGCCCAGTCTGGCTACGACTAAATGAGTCCACATTGGATGATGACTAGTGACGTGGTCGCGTGACCATTGTTCAGTCGAGTGCAGTGCTCTTCTACACAGGGTTGATGCATATCAAACGAAATGGTTTCCGAAGCCCGGCTCAGCTACCACCATGATGAGGTCACATGACCAAGTGACTAGTGATTAGGGACACACGATCACCATATAGAGCGCTGGAAACTATCTCTACATAACCATGACGCCTATCAGACGACGCGGATGAAGAAGCTCTCTTCGAATACGAGAGTGAGAGAGTTGACACGGACAATTCAGTAGTGATTCAGGTCACGTGACTACTTTCGGGCATGCTGCCATAATGTGTACCCTGGCTTGATGCATATCAAACGAAATGGCTTTTGAAGCCCAGTCTGGCTACGACTAAATGAGTCCACATTGGATGATGACTAGTGACATGGTCACGTGACCAATGTTCAGTCGAGTGCAGTGCTCTTCTACCCAGGGATGATACATATCAAAGGAAATGGTTTCCGAAGCCCGGCTCAGCTACCACCATGATGAGGTCACATGACCAAGTCACTAGTGATTAGGGACGCACGATCACCATATAGAAGGCTGGAAACTATCTCTACATACCCATGACGCATATCAGACGACGCGGATGAAGAAGCTCTCTTATAATAGGAGAGTGAGAGAGTTCACACGGACAATTCAGTAATGATTCAGGTCACGTGACTACTTTCGGGCATGCTGCCATATTGTGTACCCTGGCTTGGTGCATATCAAACGAAATGGTTTTTGAAGCCCAGTCTGGCTATGACTAAATGAGTCCACATAGGATGATCAATAGTGACGTGGTCACGTGACCAATGTTCAGTCGAGTGCAGTGCTCTTCTACCCAGGGATGATGCATATCAAGCGAAATGGTTTCCGAAGCCCCGCTCTGCTACCACCATGATGAGGTCACATGACCAAGTCACTAGTGATTAGGGACGCACGATCACCATATAGAGCGCTGGAAACTATCTCTGCATACCCATGACGCCTAAATGACGACGCGGATGAAGAAGCTCTCTTCGAATACCAGAGTGAGAGAGTTGACACGGACAATTCAGTAGTGATTCAGGTCACGTGACTACTTTCGGGCATGCTGCCATAATGTGTACCCTGGCTTGATGCATATCAAACGAAATGGCTTTTGAAGCCCAGTCTGGCTACGACTAAATGAGTCCACATTGGATGATGACTAGTGACATGGTCACGTGACCAATGTTCAGTCGAGTGCAGTGCTCTTCTACCCAGGGATGATACATATCAAAGGAAATGGTTTCCGAAGCCCGGCTCAGCTACCACCATGATGAGGTCACATGACCAAGTCACTAGTGATTAGGGACGCACGATCACCATATAGAATGCTGGAAACTATCTCTACATACCCATGACGCATATCAGACGACGCGGATGAAGAAGCTCTCTTATAATAGGAGAGTGAGAGAGTTCACACGGACAATTCAGTAATGATTCAGGTCACGTGACTACTTTCGGGCATGCTGCCATATTGTGTACCCTGGCTTGATGCATATCAAACGAAATGGCTTTTGAAGCCCAGTCTGGCTACGACTAAATGAGTCCACATTGGATGATGACTAGTGACGTGGTCGCGTGACCATTGTTCAGTCGAGTGCAGTGCTCTTCTACACAGGGTTGATGCATATCAAACGAAATGGTTTCCGAAGCCCGGCTCAGCTACCACCATGATGAGGTCACATGACCAAGTCACTAGTGATTAGGGACACACGATCACCATATAGAGCGCTGGAAACTATCTCTACATACCCATGACGCATATCAGACGACGCGGATGGAAAAGCTCTCTTCGAATACGAGAGTGAGAGAGTTGACACGGACAATTCAGTAGTGATTCAGGTCACGTGACTACTTTCGGGCATGCTGCCATAATGTGTACCCTGGCTTGATGCATATCAAACGAAATGGCTTTTGAAGCCCAGTCTGGCTACGACTAAATGAGTCCACATTGGATGATGACTAGTGACATGGTCACGTGACCAATGTTCAGTCGAGTGCAGTGCTCTTCTACCCAGGGATGATACATATCAAAGGAAATGGTTTCCGAAGCCCGGCTCAGCTACCACCATGATGAGGTCACATGACCAAGTCACTAGTGATTAGGGACGCACGATCACCATATAGAAGGCTGGAAACTATCTCTACATACCCATGACGCATATCAGACGACGCGGATGAAGAAGCTCTCTTATAATAGGAGAGTGAGAGAGTTCACACGGACAATTCAGTAATGATTCAGGTCACGTGACTACTTTCGGGCATGCTGCCATATTGTGTACCCTGGCTTGGTGCATATCAAACGAAATGGTTTTTGAAGCCCAGTCTGGCTATGACTAAATGAGTCCACATAGGATGATCAATAGTGACGTGGTCACGTGACCAATGTTCAGTCGAGTGCAGTGCTCTTCTACCCAGGGATGATGCATATCAAGCGAAATGGTTTCCGAAGCCCCGCTCTGCTACCACCATGATGAGGTCACATGACCAAGTCACTAGTGATTAGGGACGCACGATCACCATATAGAGCGCTGGAAACTATCTCTGCATACCCATGACGCCTAAATGACGACGCGGATGAAGAAGCTCTCTTCGAATACCAGAGTGAGAGAGTTGACACGGACAATTCAGTAGTGATTCAGGTCACGTGACTACTTTCGGGCATGCTGCCATAATGTGTACCCTGGCTTGATGCATATCAAACGAAATGGCTTTTGAAGCCCAGTCTGGCTACGACTAAATGAGTCCACATTGGATGATGACTAGTGACATGGTCACGTGACCAATGTTCAGTCGAGTGCAGTGCTCTTCTACCCAGGGATGATACATATCAAAGGAAATGGTTTCCGAAGCCCGGCTCAGCTACCACCATGATGAGGTCACATGACCAAGTCACTAGTGATTAGGGACGCACGATCACCATATAGAATGCTGGAAACTATCTCTACATACCCATGACGCATATCAGACGACGCGGATGAAGAAGCTCTCTTATAATAGGAGAGTGAGAGAGTTCACACGGACAATTCAGTAATGATTCAGGTCACGTGACTACTTTCGGGCATGCTGCCATATTGTGTACCCTGGCTTGATGCATATCAAACGAAATGGCTTTTGAAGCCCAGTCTGGCTACGACTAAATGAGTCCACATTGGATGATGACTAGTGACGTGGTCGCGTGACCATTGTTCAGTCGAGTGCAGTGCTCTTCTACACAGGGTTGATGCATATCAAACGAAATGGTTTCCGAAGCCCGGCTCAGCTACCACCATGATGAGGTCACATGACCAAGTCACTAGTGATTAGGGACACACGATCACCATATAGAGCGCTGGAAACTATCTCTACATACCCATGACGCATATCAGACGACGCGGATGGAAAAGCTCTCTTCGAATACGAGAGTGAGAGAGTTGACACGGACAATTCAGTAGTGATTCAGGTCACGTGACTACTTTCGGGCATGCTGCCATAATGTGTACCCTGGCTTGATGCATATCAAACGAAATGGCTTTTGAAGCCCAGTCTGGCTACGACTAAATGAGTCCACATTGGATGATGACTAGTGACATGGTCACGTGACCAATGTTCAGTCGAGTGCAGTGCTCTTCTACCCAGGGATGATACATATCAAAGGAAATGGTTTCCGAAGCCCGGCTCAGCTACCACCATGATGAGGTCACATGACCAAGTCACTAGTGATTAGGGACGCACGATCACCATATAGAAGGCTGGAAACTATCTCTACATACCCATGACGCATATCAGACGACGCGGATGAAGAAGCTCTCTTATAATAGGAGAGTGAGAGAGTTCACACGGACAATTCAGTAATGATTCAGGTCACGTGACTACTTTCGGGCATGCTGCCATATTGTGTACCCTGGCTTGGTGCATATCAAACGAAATGGTTTTTGAAGCCCAGTCTGGCTATGACTAAATGAGTCCACATAGGATGATCAATAGTGACGTGGTCACGTGACCAATGTTCAGTCGAGTGCAGTGCTCTTCTACCCAGGGATGATGCATATCAAGCGAAATGGTTTCCGAAGCCCCGCTCTGCTACCACCATGATGAGGTCACATGACCAAGTCACTAGTGATTAGGGACGCACGATCACCATATAGAGCGCTGGAAACTATCTCTGCATACCCATGACGCCTAAATGACGACGCGGATGAAGAAGCTCTCTTCGAATACCAGAGTGAGAGAGTTGACACGGACAATTCAGTAGTGATTCAGGTCACGTGACTACTTTCGGGCATGCTGCCATAATGTGTACCCTGGCTTGATGCATATCAAACGAAATGGCTTTTGAAGCCCAGTCTGGCTACGACTAAATGAGTCCACATTGGATGATGACTAGTGACATGGTCACGTGACCAATGTTCAGTCGAGTGCAGTGCTCTTCTACCCAGGGATGATACATATCAAAGGAAATGGTTTCCGAAGCCCGGCTCAGCTACCACCATGATGAGGTCACATGACCAAGTCACTAGTGATTAGGGACGCACGATCACCATATAGAATGCTGGAAACTATCTCTACATACCCATGACGCATATCAGACGACGCGGATGAAGAAGCTCTCTTATAATAGGAGAGTGAGAGAGTTCACACGGACAATTCAGTAATGATTCAGGTCACGTGACTACTTTCGGGCATGCTGCCATATTGTGTACCCTGGCTTGATGCATATCAAACGAAATGGCTTTTGAAGCCCAGTCTGGCTACGACTAAATGAGTCCACATTGGATGATGACTAGTGACGTGGTCACGTGACCAATGTTCAGTCGAGTGCAGTGCTCTTCTACCCAGGATTGATGCATATCAAACGAAATGGTTTCCAAAGCCTGGCTCAGCTACCACCATTATGAGGTCACATGACCAAGTCACTAGTGATTAGGGACACACGATCACCATATAGAGCACTTGAAACTCTCTACATACCCATGACGCATATCAGACGACGCGGATGAAGAAGCTCTCTTCGAATACGAGAGTGAGAGTTGACACGGACAATTCAGTAGTGATTCAGGTCAAGTGACTACTTTCGGTCATGCTGCCATATTGTGTACCCTGGCTTGATGCATATCAAACGAAATGGCTTTTGAAGCCCAGTCTGGCTACGAATAAATGAGTCCACATTGGATGATGACTAGTGATATGGTCACGCGACCAATGTTCAGTCGAGTGCAGTGCTCTTCTACCCAGGGATGATGCATATCAAAGGAAATGGTTTCCGAAGCCCGGCTCAGCTACCACCATGGTGAGGTCACATGACCAAGTCACTTGTGATTAGGGACGCATGATCACCATATAGAGCGCTGGAAACTATCTCTACATACCCATGACGCATATCACATGACACGGATGGAGAAGCTCTATTCGAATACGAGAGTGAGAGAGTTCACAAGGACAATTCAATAGTGATTCAGGTCATGTGACTACTTTCGGGCATGCTGCCATATTGCGTACCCTGGCTTAATGCATATCAAACGAAATGGTTTTTGAAGCGCAGTCTGGCTATGACTAAATGAGTCCGCATTGGATGATCACTAGTGACGTGGTCACGTGACCAATGTTCGGTCGAGTGCAGTGCTCTTCTACCCAGGGATGATTCATATCAAACGAAATGGTTTCCGAAGCCCGGCTCAGCTACCACCATGATGAGGTCACATGACCAAGTCACTTGTGATTAGGGACGCATGATCACCATATAGAGTGCTGGAAACTATCTCTACATACCCATGACGCATATCACACGGCACGGATGGAGAAGCTCTATTCGAATACGAGAGTGAGAGAGTTCACACGGACAATTCCATAGTGATTCAGGTCACGTGACTACTTTCGGGCATGCTGCCATATTGTGTACCCTGGCTTGATGCATATCAAACGAAATGGTTTTTTAAGCGCAGTCTGGCTATGACTAAATGAGTGCGCATTGGATGATCACTAGTGACGTGGTCACGTGACCAATGTTCAGTCGAGTGCAGTGCTCTTCTACCGGGGGATGATGCATATCAAACGAAATGGTTTCCGAAGCCCGGCTCAGCTACCACCATGATGCGGTCACATGACCAAGTCACTAGTGATTAGGGACGCACGATCACCATATAGAGCGCTGGAAACTGTCTCTACATACCCATGACGCCTATCAGACGACGCGGATGAAGAAGCTCTCTTCGAATACGAGAGTGAGAGAGTTGACACGGACAATTCAGTAGTGATTCAGGTCAAGTGACTACTTTCGGTCATGCTGCCATATTGTGTACCCTGGCTTGATGCATATCAAATGAAATGGCTTTTGAAGCCCAGTCTGGCTACGACTAAATGAGTCCACATTGGATGATGACTAGTGACGTGGTCACGTGACCAATGTTCAGTCGAGTGCAGTGCTCTTCTACCCAGGGATGATGCATATCAAAGGAAATGGTTTCCGAAGCCCGGCTCAGCTACCACCATGATGAGGTCACATGACCAAGTCACTAGTGATTAGGGACGCACGATCACCATATAGAGCGCTGGAAACTATCTCTACATACCCATGACGCCTATCAGACGACGCGGATGAAGAAGCTCTCTTCGAATACGAGAGTGAGAGAGTTGACACGGACAATTCAGTAGTGATTCAGCTCACGTGACTACTTTCGGGCATGCCGCCATATTGTGTACCCTGGCTTGATGCATATCAAACGAAATGGCTTTTGAAGCCCAGTCTGGCTACGACTAAATGAGTCCACATTGGATGATGACTAGTGACATGGTCACGCGACCAATGTTCAGTCGAGTGCAGTGCTCGTCTACCCAGGGATGATGCATATCATAGGAAATGGTTTCCGAAGCCCGGCTCACCTGCCACCATGATGAGGTCACATGACCAAGTCACTAGTGATTAGGGACGCATGATCACCATATAGAGCGTTGGAAACTATCTCTACATACCCATGACGCATATCACACGACGCGGATGGAGTAGGTCTCTTCGAATACGAGAGTGAGAGAGTTGACACGGACAATTCTGTAGTGATTCAGGTCACGTGACTACTTTCGGGCATGCTGCCATATTGTGTACCCTGGCTTAATGCATATCAAACGAAATGGTTTTTGAAGCGCAGTCCGGCTATGACTAAATGAGTCCGCATTGGATGATCACTAGTGACGTGGTCCCGTGACCAATGTTCGGTCGAGTGCAGTGCTCTTCTACCCAGGGATGATTCATATCAAACGAAATGGTTTCCGAAGCCCGGCTCAGCTACCACCATGATGAGGTCACATGACCAAGTCACTTGTGATTAGGGATGCATGATCACCATATAGAGCGCTGGAAACTATCTCTACATACCCATGACGCATATCACACGACACGGATGGAGAAGCTCTATTCGAATACGAGAGTGAGAGAGTTCACACGGACAATTCAGTAGTGATTCAGGTCACGTGACTACTTTCGGGCATGCTGCCATATTGTGTACCCTGGCTTGATGCATATCAAACGAAATGGCTTTTGAAGCCCAGTCTGGCTACGACTAAATGAGTCCACATTGGATGATGACTAGTGACGTGGTCACGTGACCAATGTTCAGTCGAGTGCAGTGCTCTTCTACCCAGGGATCATGCATATCAAAGGAAATTGTTTCCGAAGCCCGGCTCAGCTACCACCATGATGAGGTCACATGACCAAGTCACTAGTGATTGGGGACGCACGATCACCATATAGAGCGCTGGAAACTATCTCTACATACCCATGACGCATATCAGACGACGCGGATGAAGAAGCTCTCTTGGAATAGGAGAGTGAGAGAGTTGACACGGACAATTCAGTAATGATTCAGGTCACGTGACTACTTTCGGGCATGCTGCCATATTGTGTACCCTGGCTTGATGCATATCAAACGAAATGGCTTTTGAAGCCCAGTCTGGCTACGACTAAATGAGTCCACATTGGATGATGACTAGTGACGTGGTCGCGTGACCATTGTTCAGTCGAGTGCAGTGCTCTTCTACCCAGGGTTGATGCATATCAAACGAAATGGTTTCCGAAGCCCGGCTCAGCTACCACCATGATGAGGTCACATGACCAAGTCACTAGTGATTAGGGACACACGATCACCATATAGAGCGCTGGAAACTATCTCTACATACCCATGACGCATATCAGACGACGCGGATGGAAAAGCTCTCTTCGAATACGAGAGTGAGAGATTTGACACGGACAATTCAGTAGTGATTCAGGTCACGTGACTACTTTCGGGCATGCTGCCATAATGTGTACCCTGGCTTGATGCATATCAAACGAAATGGCTTTTGAAGCCCAGTCTGGCTACGACTAAATGAGTCCACATTGGATGATGACTAGTGACATGGTCACGTGACCAATGTTCAGTCGAGTGCAGTGCTCTTCTACCCAGGGATGATACATATCAAAGGAAATGGTTTCCGAAGCCCGGCTCAGCTACCACCATGATGAGGTCACATGACCAAGTCACTAGTGATTAGGGACGCACGATCACCATATAGAAGGCTGGAAACTATCTCTACATACCCATGACGCATATCAGACGACGCGGATGAAGAAGCTCTCTTATAATAGGAGAGTGAGAGAGTTCACACGGACAATTCAGTAATGATCCAGGTCACGTGACTACTTTCGGGCATGCTGCCATATTGTGTACCCTGGCTTGGTGCATATCAAACGAAATGGTTTTTGAAGCCCAGTCTGGCTATGACTAAATGAGTCCACATAGGATGATCAATAGTGACGTGGTCACGTGACCAATGTTCAGTCGAGTGCAGTGCTCTTCTACCCAGGGATGATGCATATCAAGCGAAATGGTTTCCGAAGCCCCGCTCTGCTACCACCATGATGAGGTCACATGACCAAGTCACTAGTGATTAGGGACGCACGATCACCATATAGAGCGCTGGAAACTATCTCTGCATACCCATGACGCCTAAATGACGACGCGGATGAAGAAGCTCTCTTCGAATACCAGAGTGAGAGAGTTGACACGGACAATTCAGTAGTGATTCAGGTCACGTGACTACTTTCGGGCATGCTGCCATAATGTGCACCCTGGCTTGATGCATATCAAACGAAATGGCTTTTGAAGCCCAGTCTGGCTACGACTAAATGAGTCCACATTGGATGATGACTAGTGACATGGTCACGTGACCAATGTTCAGTCGAGTGCAGTGCTCTTCTACCCAGGGATGATACATATCAAAGGAAAGGTTTCCGAAGCCCGGCTCAGCTACCACCATGATGAGGTCACATGACCAAGTCACTAGTGATTAGGGACGCACGATCACCATATAGAAGGCTGGAAACTATCTCTACATACCCATGACGCATATCAGACGACGCGGATGAAGAAGCTCTCTTATAATAGGAGAGTGAGAGAGTTCACACGGACAATTCAGTAATGATTCAGGTCACGTGACTACTTTCGGGCATGCTTCCATATTGTGTACCCTGCCTTGATGCATATCAAACGAAATGGCTTTTGAAGCCCAGTCTGGCTACGACTAAATGAGTCCACATTGGATGATGACTAGTGACGTGGTCACGTGACCAATGTTCAGTCGAGTGCAGTGCTCTTCTACCCAGGATTGATGCATATCAAACGAAATGGTTTCCGAAGCCTGGCTCAGCTACCACCATTATGAGGTCACATGACCAAGTCACTAGTGATTAGGGACACACGATCACCATATAGAGCACTTGAAACTCTCTACATACCCATGACGCATATCAGAAGACGCGGATGGAAAAGCTCTCTTCGAATACGAGAGTGAGAGAGTTGACACGGACAATCCAGTCGTGATTCAGGTCACGTGACTACTTTCGGGCATGCTGCCATATTGTGTACCCTGCCTTGATGCATATCAAACGAAATGGTTCTTGAAGCCCAGTCTGGCTATGACTAAATGAGTCCATATAGGATGATCAATAGTGACGTGGTCACGTGACCAAGGTTCTGTCGAGTGCAGTGCTCTTGTACCCAGGGATGATGCATATCAAGCGAAATGGTTTCCGAAGCCCCGCTCAGCTACCACCATGATGAGGTCACATGACCAAGTCACTTGTGATTAGGGACGCACGATCACCATGTAGAGCGCTGGAAACTATCTCTACATACCCAGGACAACTCTGCAAAAAGATTTCGTCAGCAACGTGATGTTCTTAAGTGTCGGCGAAGTGTAGCGCATGGGTTTTTCGTTAAATTAGCGAGTCATTCATGAAAGGCGACAACTACCTGGCTCACGGTGCAGTTCCGACAACCCGGACGATGTCACGGCCGCTTTCTTTTATGCGAAGCATGCTAGCCGCACCACCACGCTCTTCCTTGCTGCGCCGCGCGCGGCCGCGTAGCTAACATATGACGTCATAACAGCTGCAAAAGCGGAGGCTCAACCCGTGCGCTCGCTTGCGGCCGCGTAGCTACATAGCCGGGTCTCAGCTCGTGCGCTCGCCTGCATGAGTTGTTTCTTCGTCTAGCCGAACCAAATATAGCCAAGCAACAGCAGTTCACCAGGCTAAACAGTGGTTCAACAACTAAAATAAAGGCTAGTATGCTTCGCATCCTGGGCTTAACCTTAGCTAAGCCACAGCCATCTTTTTTAAAGTGGAGTTGCACTCTTACGCTACGCTTGTTTTCCGCACAGCACCGACGTCGAGCTACCCGAGAGTTTCAACGCGGTACACGGCACGAGTGTTTGCAGCAGCGCGCATCCGAGCGCTTTCTTTTTCGGGGGGCTTCCCGGCGCGCGGCGACGCGCGCGAGCCTTCCAAAACGTTTCGCGACAAATCCGCTAGGGCAGTGCGCATGCGCCGTCGCGCCAAGAGACGGATTGCTCCAACCCTATATATATATATATATATATATATATATATATATATATATAAAGTAATATAGCCTACGAGCGGGAACAAACGTGACAGAAAAAATACATTCAGTGATGCATACCGATGAACCGTGCCCGTGTGCACGGCACGGGCAAAACATAGACTGCGATGGTTACAAAGATATACCGAAGAATCTTATCTCCTTCCAAACTTGTGCTGTCACTTGAAACAACAACATGCACTTCAAGGTGTGTTGCCAATATTTAGGTGTAGTAAGCACCAGCATTGGGCATATAATTAGCTAAAAAGAAAGTAAGGCAGAATGGGCCTGTGGCACATTCTGCCTGTAGCACATTCTGCCGTGCCACGGTTTCGAAAAGACGCCTGCGAAGGGATGCCGAAATGTATGGTCTAGGTGTTTCGGTAGAAGTTTCGCAGACGACATACGTAGCATCTGCGGTAACAATGACGTCCTCCAATTTCAGGGAAGGTGTCTAATTCCGGAGTGTACGAAGTTAAGTGTGGTCACGCTGTTGACTGGCGAGTATGTCGACCTCGACAATGAATAGTTCCGACGATGTGGAACTATTCATGGAAAAAAAAGTATGACGAAATCATGGCCACCATCGTAAGGCAAGAAAAGGACATTGCCGAATTAAAGATAACGTCAGCAGAGCTGACGCGAAAGATGGCAGAAAAAGACAATGAAATTGCAAGGCTGAAGAATAACGTCGTGAGCGCTCAGCAGTACTCGAGGCGGAAAAACATTGAGGTACAAGGCGTTCCGCACAGACAGAGCGAAGATCTGTATAAGATTCTAGCGGGACTTAGCGCGAAGCTGGAAATACAGACAGTCGAACGTCACTCATTGAAGGCCATTCACAGGCTAAAAGAGAAGAAAGATAAGATACCCCCCAATCATTGTCAGATTTAAGGAATTGGCTGATCGTGGCCTGTGGATTTCGAAGAAATGCGCACTCTGATCTGATCGCATATATATGAACGAAAACTTGACACGAGCGCAAAAGAAGTTTTGGCTAAGTAGACAGAGGGGCAGACAGCAGGGCTGTAAATTTTTCTAGATGCGCAATGGCAGAATTTTCTCGAGGCGCAACAAAAGAAGTCCTGCTATGATCATTGCAACAGAAAACTATTAGGAAAAAATAAACTAATAGAAGAGTTCACCTCTTTTTCTTAGTGGGATTCTCATATAAATCACTTCTTTAAGGACGAAGAGTTAAAGCAGGAGCTATGTTAATTACGCTTAAACATACGAGGCATACAGAAAAACTGGGAACAGTTGCGTGCTTATGTAAACACACGGCTGACAAGAGCAGATGTAATCATCGTCTTGACAGGGGTTAATCTCGATGCAGCTTGACAAAGGTTTACAGCCTTGCTGGGTACTCTCGTTACGCTTGGTGTCGAGAAAACAGAAAAGGAGGGGTGGTCGTGTTTGTGAGCGATACCTGGTTGTCATAAGAAATTCAGGTATGCAAAGAAAACGCAGATGTGGTGGTTGTCTCTCTTAGCAAGATGGATACAACTTACATTTTATGTGCAATGTACAGACCACCTACCACGAACATTCCTTTATTCCTCGAAGAAGTAACCTCACTCCTAATGAAATATATGAACGAGAAGCATTTTATTTTAGCGGGAGATCGGAGCAGCGCAACGTCGACGGGCAGGGCAGTCACAGCTTCCAAGCACGAGAGCCGTCGCTGAGCAGGAGCGCTCGACCCACTAGCGTTTAGAGCTAGTAGCACTGAACCCACTAGCGTCTCTCTTCGCTACAATTTATTTAGTTAGTTTTAATTTTGCTCGAGTTGTAATCATTATACCTCTAATTTTGTATAATATGCTTAGTATGTACTAGTATGCCTTACTTCACGGTTTTGTGGTACACATTCGATGATTCACTGTGCTGCCTGAACAACCAACAAGCACACTGTGCTTAGGTTGGATAGGGAATGAAAACCTGACATGAAAACCAAATGAAGATGAATAAAATTTTGATTTGATTTTGATTTGATTTTAATAGCATACCTACTTGAGGTCAGCGACCACAAGGTAATTTAATCCACATTTTCGCTTCAGCCAGTAAAACGTAATATAGTCAGAAAAACAATCCGCTTGTACAATAAAGGTAATTATGATGTAATTAATACTGACCTGAGCGTATTTCTTCCTACGTTCGGGAGGTTGTGCTCTACGCGCTCTAATAAAGAAAACTGATAAATATTTAAAGACAAGCTAGGTGATCTCGTTGACAAGTTCATACCCAGAATAACGTTCCGCGGAAACCGAAACAAGCTATGGTTCCCTAAAGCGCTTAACCGACTTGAAAACACAAAGAAACGTCTCTTCCGCTCAGCCAAACTACACAGACACCCCTCTTCTTGGGGGAAATATTTTGCAGCCGCAGACGATTATCTGAGGGCTATACGGAATGCCAAATTCTCCTTTTTCCTCGATGAACTGCCTAAAATGCTTAAGAACAGCCCTTGTCAATTTTGGCAAGTAATAAACCCTCAGGAGGCGCGCATGATTAGCGTGTTAAATTCACATGGCGAAGTGCTCAGCGACAGCGAGTGTGCTGACATTTCTAACGCAGCCTTTTTCTCTGATTTACTAACGAGACTTTAACTACAGATCTTCCCACATCTACTAACATAACTACAGGTCTGTCGCCAATTATATTCTCGGCAGAGGGAATCAACTGGATCATTGATAACATCAAGCTTTCGTCGTCAGCAGGTGTAGATAATATTAATTCCAAACTCTTAAAAATATTACCCATGTTTCTGCTGCGTACCTAACTTTGTTGTTTTCGCAGTGACTCTCTACAGGCATCTTACCATCCCACTTGAAAGTGGTCAAGGTCATTCCAGTCTTCAAATTAGGCAACAGAGACGCCCCATTAAGTTATCGTCCTATATCTTTAACTAGTGTCCCCTGCAAAATCATGAAACACGTCATATACTCGGATATCATGAACTTTTTAGACTCAGTTTCTTTTTTTTTCAACCTTGTCAGCACGGATTTCGAAAAGGCTATTCTTGCGAAACACAAGTGGCAATTTTCCTTCACGACCTGCATTTTAACCTTGACAGTTACCTTCAGACTGATGCCATATTCCTGGACTTTGCAAAAGCATTTTATACAGTACCTCATAAACGTTTGCTGCTAAAATTGTCCCTGTTAAATTTACACCCGACATACTAAAGTGGATAGAAGCATTCTTGACTAACCACACTCAGTTTGTTTTTGTTAATAACCATTGTTCTAGCAGACTCCCCGTAATATCAGGCGTCCCCCAGGGATTCGTCTGAGGACCACTTCCTTTAATTTGCGTTAACGATCTGCCAACGCATGTATCATGTAACATACGTATGTTTGCAGATGACTGTGTAATCTACCGCAAAGTTACCAACACATGTGACCTCACATTCATACAGAACGATCTCAGTAATGTACAGGTGTAGTGTAATCACTGGCTAATGAACATAAATCCTAACAAATGTAAACTCGTGTCTCTAATTCTCTGCTGTAACCCCCTCACATCTACTTATTCCGTTGCTGATGTTACAATAGAGTCATTCCAATCATTCAAATACCTCAGTATCATCCTATCTAATGATTTGTCCTGGCGCTTGTACACTACTAACATCATCTCAGCTGCTCAAAGATCACAGGGATTTCTTAGGTGGCATCTGAGTCATACCCCACAACAAGTAAAAGCGTTGACCTATATATGACTTGTAAGATCGAAACCTGAGTGCATCTTCCTTCTGGAAGCCGCATCAGATTTATATCATAAATGCACTTCAGGCTGTGCAAAATCTTGCTACTAGGTTTATTCAATCTTCATATTCGTACGAAATCAGCATTTCATCGATGAAAGCGGAATTTGAATTGGAAACTTTTTCTTTCCGTCGACAGGTTGCCACCTTCTCTCTCCACCGTTGATTTTTTTCAGCTCACTAAATCACCCACCGCACATCACCCTATCTTCATACATCTGATCGCACCGGTCATCCGTTTCACGTGCCCGGATCACCACTTTTCAAGCATCTTTTTTTTATTCGAGCATCAAGGGACTGGAACGGCCTTCCACACGCCATCGCAGCCATTACATGCCAATCTGCTTTTACCGACGCTGTTGTCACGCATATCTCAAAGTGAACGCCTGTTTCTAATCTTTATTTTATTAACCACTCCTTATTTAATACACCTCCAATGGGGCTTTTAAGATAATAAAGTGGAGTGAAGTGGTTGTTGGGGAAAGGTTTTCGATGACGCTAATCTTGGACGGCAGTGGGCGAATGCCGTTAGCGTCGACGATACGACCGAGGAAATCAAGTTCCGTTTGACCGAATTCACTCTTGGTGGCGTTGATGACAATTCCTTCACTGGCAAGGCGTGAAAACTACCACAAGTGGTGAAAGATGTTCTGCGGAAGAGTTTGCGTCGAGAAGGTCGCCAATGTATGCAAAAACCAAAGGCAAGCCTCGGGTGACGAAGTGGATCGAACGCTGAAAGGATTTGCACGCGTTCCGTATGCCAAAAATTAGGACGTATAGTTGGGCGTGTTGGTTAAGCATGATCTGAAGTGAAGGCGCTAAAATGACGGAGAACAAAGAAGAAACACACACACGCACAGGGCGCCTGCGTGTGTGTGTTTCTTCTTTGTCCTCCGTGATTTTAGCACCTTCACTTCAGTAAGCCAAAAGGCATGTGGAGAAATTCAAAAAGACCGAAGGACGTGGTGATGGCTGTCTTGGGAATGTCTTCTTCAGCCACCGGCAGTTGATGATAGGCGTGAACGAGATCGATCATAGAAAAGCGCGTCGAACCGTGGAACGCTACCATGAAGTCCTCAACGTTCGGTATAGGGTAACGATCACGAACTGTAATGTCGTTTAGTGCCCGGTAATCGCCGCATGGGCGCCAGTCTCCCGTCTAATTAGGCACTATGCCAAGTTGTGATGCCCAATTACAGTAGCAAGGGCAGATGATACCAAGTTGCAGCATGTGTGCGAACTCCGCCCGAGGGACCTCGGATCTCTCCGGAGACAAACGCCGGGGTCGGAAATAGACGGGTGGGCCGCAGGTGACGATGGGATGGCACACGTCATATTGCACCGGTTGCGTGCAGTCTGCCAGGCGCGTCAAAGTGGGAAATTCGCGTAGGAGTGCGGCGATAGGTTCGTCCAACATGGGAGAAATAGGCGCGATCGGCGCTGTGCCTGATGATGGGACGCCTGGAACGGATAGCTGCGTCACGGAGTTGATGAGACGGCGCCATTGGATCTCGGCCAGGAGTCCGCAGTTGTGCAAGAATTCTGCTCCATTGACTGCATGATCAACGTCTGCCACCAGGAAAATACTGTCGAACGCTCTTCGAAGGCCAATGTTCAGCATGAGGGAGCGCGACAAGATAACGGGAATCCTGGTGCCGTTGACGGCTTGCGAAAATGGCACAGGTATCGCTTTTACGTTCGGAGTGGAGGGCCGGAAGAATGCTGACGTCAGCTCCTGCGTCGACTAAGAACCGTTGTCCCGTAATTCTGTCCGTCACGTAGAAAAGGCGACATGTGTTGGGCCAGACCACTCGTCGCCGTTACAGGTCTGCCGGTCTGTTTCCCTGCCAAGCGCAGGGACGCCGATAGTGACGAGTGTCGTTTCTAAAACTGCGGTGGTAGTAGCAAACGCCAGGCGTTGTAGTTGATGTTTCATTGCGAGTGCCCGTGCGTCTTGATTTGCTGGGACTACGGCTGCGTGGGAGACGAGATGACGTGCGGCTATGACGCTAATCTTGGACGGCAGTGGCGAATTCCGTTAGCGTCGACGTTGTAGTTGATGTGTCATTGCGGGTGCCCGTGCGTCTTGATTTGCTGGGACCACGGCTGAGTGGGAGACGAGATGACGTGTGGCTATGACGCTCCACAGATGATGCGTTCCAGACGCTCACGCAAGGAGCCGAGCGGAGATTGCACTGCTGAAGAGCAGGGAATGGTTTGCAGCGCGGTTGTATTGTCACCCAGAGCCGATGCCGCGGCTGCGATGGTTGGGGTGATTGTTACTTCCCTGACTTTGTCGGCGAAAGGGGCAAGTCCGGTAAGGTCCATGGTAGAGGCTGCACGTTAGCCGTGAGTGGTTGCAAAAACAATTCGCGCAACAGCGCGTCGTCGATGGATATCGCGTTGTTTCCGAGAAGCTGCTTCATTCGGCGATGAAGTTGACCAGGGCGTCGGTCGCCGAGTTCTTCAGCAGACAGAAGATGCTGGATGCGACAACGCTGTGAAGCTGCTGTGCGCTGTAGCAGGGCTGCCTTGAGATCGTCATAGGCAGCGGTAGACAATAGGAAGTTCAACAAATCTGCTACTTCGTCAATGGCGGCGGGCGAGAGTGCTGCAACGGCATAATAAACTTTGAGGCCTGTCACCGGATACCAGCGACTTAAAATTGCGATTTGGCCTGAAGAATGCACGCCGGAGCATGCTGGTCCCAGTACTGTGGGAGGCGGACAGCGATGGCCGAACAGGAGGACTCACCGCGTTCCGCGGAAGGGTTCTGGCCTTGAGCTCTCGTTGCATTGGTGTGGTCCATGGTCGTCTCTACCACAGGAGCGTATGGCAATATCACGTCTGTGGTCACGAAACTGTGGGGACGATCAACGACGCAGACCGGTTAATTCTCGGGCTCTCGCAGGAGCGGAAAAACCGACACTCTATCTCTTATCGTAGCATTTTTTTTAATCCCCTTCGGAACGCAAGCCCGTGCCGGAGCGCGTCAGCCGCTCGTGCCTTGTGTGGACGCGAGCGTCTACGCAATTATCATGCGACGCCGATGCTGCTGTCCCTGCAGAACCATTCGTAAATTATTTCAGCCCTCTCGTTGTATCCCGTTTTATTGTCAGTTTTTTTTTTCTTCTCTCGAGCCTCTTGAAGCGGCCAGAGACAATGAAATGTATAAATAATAGCTAGCACTGTTTACCAGCATAAATTAGTTGGTTTTTCATTTGCCTCTCAAAAGTAAGCTTGGGCTTAGATGTAGGACATGCATTGCTCTGGTAATCATTCACTCCACGGCTGCTCCACCGCGCGAACTATGCAGACCATGTTTGAGTGATCGCAGACGCGTTTGCAGTAGCTTGAAGGAGGCATAACATTCCTGATTTGCTAG
This sequence comes from Dermacentor variabilis, assembly GCF_050947875.1. Lineage (NCBI taxonomy): Eukaryota > Metazoa > Arthropoda > Arachnida > Ixodida > Ixodidae > Dermacentor > Dermacentor variabilis. Next base: position 78,366,826 of record NC_134576.1, on the reverse strand, counting down.
CGAGCGTGTCTGAAAAGACTAAAAAAACAAGTTTGCGGATAATTCAAGCGATGTTTTAGACATGCAGGTTCTTCTGGGCTGCTGTTCTCTGGCAAAGGTGGCCTCACCGCCTACAGGGTTATCTGACAGAGTTATCCTGGTTGGGCGGTTGCTATATTCAGCAGTTCAAATTCTGACTGTTTTTTGTTTCCTTAGAACATCTGATTTAATGTCACAAGCTTGAACTCACCCCCACTGCACTACAACTCCAGGCTTGGAGTGGTGCCTGAGATTGGCAATAAGTGCCCAGAGACAGTGGGGCTATACTAATCCAGGTACAACCAAATTAAGAAGACGCACTAAACTTCAATAAAAGATACCCCCTCACCAGAACACTAATTCGCCTCGCTGGTGCAGTATTCGGCGACTCCTTCCCAAACGACTCATTATATAAATAACGGCCGTCAGTCCCCAGCAGCTGTGGAGCAATTGACCAAGGCGGCGGTCAGGCCTGTGACGCAGAAGAGGGTTTCAGGATCTCTAGACCCGGACGGGCGCCACTGGCAACTGAGCCTGCCAACCTTCAACACACCAACCCTCCCGAGTGAGGGTAGCTTAGCAGGACTTTTTGAGGAACTATCAGGGATTGTGTCGTTTCATTAGCCTTGGTGACGTTAGAAGAATTTGTGAGGCTTATACAGTACCGACTAACATCCACATCATCTACTATAGAGGACTTCCACATAATAAGCAATACTGGGAAGGATTGCATATCCGTAAAAATATAGTGGGCAGCATTGACGAATTCTACAGCAATAATGAGAGGGTATCAGTAGTCGTAAGAAAGCTGAATAGGAGGTATAGAATAAAGCTGGTACAAGCCTACTCTGCAACCTTCAGTAACGATGATGACGAAATAGAACAGTTTTATGAAGATGTCGAATGAGCGATTAGAAAAGTGCAAACTCAGTATACGGTAGTCAAGTGCGACTCCAATGCAAAAGTGGGCAAAAAGCAGGCTCGTGAACAAACAGTTGGCAACTATGGCATCGATTCTAGTAACACTAAAGGAGAGGTGTTGGTAGAGTTCGCGGAGAGGAATAACCTCCGAATACCGAAAACATTATTTAGGAAGCGTAACAACAGAAAATTGACCTGGAATATCTCTAATGGAGAAACTATATATGAAATAGCTTTTATACTTTTTCTTTCTTATTGGAGGACGAAAAGTAAGACCTCGATAAGCTCATTGAAAAATTCGAGGTCCACTACAAGCCAGCGAATAATTTAATGTTCAACGAGTTTCGTTTCGGCTCCAGAGATCAACGTGAGGGCGAATCTTTTAACGAGTGGCTGATCGATATACGAATTCTTGCTCGCTTGTGTGAATTCGGAGAACTAGAGGTTACTGCGCAGTCGGAGATTACTGCGCAGTCGAATAATTCTAGGAGTTAGAGACAAGGACCTGCACCAGAAACTTCTGTCTGAAAATCCGTCATATGCCAAAACAGTAGAAATATGCCGACCAAGGGAACAAGCGAAGGATCACTTTAACGAGATCAGGAAGGCAGAAGTAAGCGCAACCGATGAGGCCACCGTACATGCTGTGAAATCAAATGCAAGCCTTGGAATTAGTTCAAACTGATCTTACACACACGGAAAAGCAAACTGCCCTGCGCAAGGCAAGCGATGTAACAAGTGTGGCGGCCGAAACCACTTCGCGCGGGCGTGTCGTCAACCAGAAGTGAGACCGAGGGGCGACGCATGTAAGATAAAACAGATCGAAATGGCAGAGGACGAGGGCTATTTTCTTCAAACCCTCGACGTCAATGCAATTGATGGCCACGACCGCTGGTCAGCGACTGTTGACATCGAAGGTTCCGCCATACGCTGCGATATTGATACCGGAGCCAACTGTGCGTCATGCCCGAAGTGACACTCGGAAACATAACTACGAAGCCAGCACAAGACTGCTTCTCTACGCTACGGTCGTTTTTCGGGCACATAGAAAAGGCGACGAAGAAGATCGAGCTTCAGATCGCAAGTACAACGCAGTCTGCCACGGCGCTATTCTTTATCGGGAAACAAGCGGTTCCCGTTACATTGAGTGGCAAGGTGGCTAAACGCTTAGGGCTGATTGGCCGCATGAACACCGTAGACGCCTTGGAAACTAACGAAATAGTGGAAAGATTTCGAGATGTTTTCCAGGGGCTGCGAGAAATCAAAGACGTAGCCTACCACATGGAGCTGAAACCTGAAGCTCGAGGCGTCAAGCCAGCGCGACGAATCGCCATCGCCCTTCAGGAGTGCCTCCGAGCTGAGCTGGACCGGATGGAGCGCGACGACGTCGTTGCTAAGGTAACAGAACCGACTTCCTGGTCTACTCACATGGTCGTAGTAGTAAAGAAAGAAAAAGTACGCATATGCTTGGACCCATCCGACTTGAATAAGGCACTTCTAAGAGAGCACTACCACATGCCGACGTCAGAAGATATCCTACCGCGGCTGCATGGAGCGAAATTCTTCTCTACTCTGGATGCATCGTCGGATACAGGCAGATAAAGTTGGACGAGCCGAGCTCCCGCTTATGCACTATGAGCACGCCCTACGGGCGATACAGATTCATGCGCATGCTGTTCGGCATCGCTTCCGCGCCTGAAATTTTTCAGCGGGTGATGCACCAGGTACTAGATGGCTTGAGGGGCGTTGACATCGTTATGGACGACATATTGGTTTGGGGACAGTCACCAGAGCAACACGACAGAAATTTAGTAGCTTTGCAGTCCCGGTGTTGATAACACAACCTGAAGCTCAATAAGAACAAGTGCAATTTCTTCCAGCGCAGAGTCCGCTACATGGGCCACATTCTGACTCCAGAGGGGCTGTGCCTGGACCCGAGCAGAGTAGAAGACATCGTGCAAGTCCCGCCACCACAAAACCGTAAGCAACTTCAAGTTTTCCTCGGCATGATTAACTTCGTGGCTCGGTTCGTCCCTAACATATCCACGTTGTCAGCGCCGCTTCGCGAGTTGTTAAAAAAGGACGTCGCGTGGGTCTGGACAGACCAGCAAGAAAACAGCTTTCGTCAGCTTCGAGCGACCCTCACAAAGGCGCCAGTCCTTGCCTATTTTAACCAAGAAAAACCATTGACCTTGTCAGTAGACGCCAGTCAGCGTGGCGTAGGAGCCGTTCTTCTACAGGATGGGCAGCTAGTTGCCTACTCATCCCGTTCGCTAACGGAAGCACAGCAGCGCTACGTGCAGATCGAGAAGGAAACATTAGCAATGGTTCATGGTTGCACAAAATTTCAAGATTATATCTTCGGGAAGTCAGAGGTTACCGTCGAGTCGGATCACAGGCCTCTGGAATCTATATTCAAAAAGCCACTTTGTGAATGCCCGCTACGATTGCAACGCATGAGGCTTGTTTTGCAACGATTCCCAATCAAGGACACGTTCAAACCAGGCAAGGAGTTATTTCTAACTGATGCGCTTTCTCGCTTCCCGAGTGCTACGGAACTAAGCGACGAGACAGAATAATTTCAAGTCAGCGTTATTTCTTCGCTTCCTGTGTCAGACCAGCAGCTCGAGAGTATTCGGCACGAAACTAACAAAGACGCCAGTATGGCTGAACTGCACCGTTACTCGAGCACAGAATGGCCGGACACGAAGAACCATGTGCCGCATGCCCTGCGTTCATACTGGTGTTACCGCAACCAACTGCATGTTGAGGAAGGCCTGCTCCTCAGAACCAACAAAATAGTCATTCCTCCCGCCAAGCGACTGGAAATTCTGCGCTTGCTACACACCGCACATGGAGGCGAAGCAAAAGTGAAGATGAGAGTCAGAGAAGCAATGTTCTGGCCCGGCATGAACGCGGACATCTCGGCTCTAGCTAAGGCATGCGCAGCATGTGAAAACTACAAGCGCAGGTACACTAGACTGCCTATGCTGAGCCACGAGATACCAGGCATGCCATGGCAAGTAGTAGGGCTTGATATTTTGCACCACGATGACCAGTTCTACCTAATCCTCGTGGATTTCTACTCGTCCTTTTTTGAGATTCAAAAGCTACGTCATACAACAGCGAAAGCGGTAAACAATGCGTGCGTGCTAGTCTTCGCGACTCATGGAATACCGGCAAAGCTGTGCAGTGATAACGGCCCACCTTCCAACAGTGCGTGCTTCCTCTCTGTTGCTGCGCAGCTCGAAATCGCCCACGTAACTTCAAGCCCGTAAAATCCTCGTGGTAACGGCATGGCGGAGCGTGCAGTGCAGGAGGCGAAAGAACTGCTAATGAAGTGTCCTTTCGCAACTATGGAATTTTACAGCGCCCTGCTTGAGTGGCGAAACATGCCATGGGACGAGCAACTGAAGTCACCCGTTCAATATTTGATGGGTCGCCAAACAAGGACGCAAATGCCGGTTCTTCCCCAGCACCTCGACCCGCAGACTGTGCCACCACAAGCCGTTCGCAATCGCCTCCAGGAAATAAGACAAAAGCAGCGGATCTTCTACAACCGGACGGCCAAGCGTCTACCCCATCTTAGAAGTGGGTCCCCAGTATCAGTCTACAACACCATACGCAGAACCTGGTCGCCAGCTGTGGTTGTAGGCCCTCCAGACACGGACAAGAGCTGCGGCGCACCAGGGCGCATCTCAGTTCCAAACAAAGGCAACCTACGTCGGACCCTGAAGCTACAGTTACTGCGGAGTCAGTATTCCAGCCTGACCAGATGGCGGAGCTACAACCTCAAGACACCCTTCGTAGAAATAACCGTCTGCGTGGACCGCCACAACGTTACCCCCTGCCAGAGAGACCGCAACATTAGGTCCCTGACATGCGAATTTCTAAATTTTTGTTCTCATTTTTGTTTTCTCTTCGAAAAGAAGGAAGATGTAAGTATGCGCACTGTCATGTTAACACGTGCCCTTACGGTACGAAGTGCGCATGCTCATATTTGTATCTGTCCCTATATATGCAGCCCCTTGTCTGATAATAAACACACTTTGTTCCCTGCCTCCCGACCGTTCACAGTTAGTACGGTCGAGGATTTACCTCAGTATAAAGACAGAAAAAGTAAATTTAGTCAAGAAGAAACAGACCAAAGTAGATGCAGTAAGGCTAAAGGAAGACCAATTCAGGCTGGTGCTTGCAAACAAATATGCAGCCTTAGAAAAGAGATATTAGGATGACATTGAGTTAATGAGTGAATCCGTAACTAGACTGGCTTCAGAAGCAGCAGTTGAAGTTGGAGCTAAGGCACCAAGGCAGTCGGTATGTAATCTCTCCCAAGTAACAAAGGGCCTAATAACGAAATGATAGAGAATGAAATTGTCCAACTCAAGGCAATCAGATAGAATACGGGGAAGTGTACAAATTGATCAAGAAGGATAACGTAAGGGATGTTCGAACATATAACGCGAGAAAGACTGTGGATGCTGTAAAAAATGAAAGCAGCTTGAAATCACTGAGGACATTAGATAGGACAAGCCAAGATGTATGTACTGAAAGATATTCAGGATAATATCAGTAGCTTTGAAGATATAGTAAAAGCAGCAGAAGATCTATATACTGACCTCTACAATACCCTAATCAGCCATGATACCTCGATTTGAAATAGTGATGAACAGGCTACAGAGGCTTCTTCTATAACTAGCGATGAAGTTAGAAGGGCCTTGCAAGACATGAAACAGAAAAAAGTGGCAGTAGAAGATGGAAAAACAGTCAATTTTATCAAAAATGGAGAACATATCATGCTTGAAAAGCTTGCGGCACATTATACGAAATGTCTCACGACTTCAAGAGTTCCAGAGCAATGGAAGAATGCGTAAATTATACTCGTCCGCAAGTAGGAAGACGTTAAAGAATTGAAAAACTTTAGCCCCATTAGCTTAGTTCCAGTATTACATAAAATATTCACCGAAATAACTTCCGACGGAAAAAGGGGAATACTTCACTTCAGCCAACCAAGGGAACTATCTGGCTTCAGTAAGGGATATTCTAAAATGGAACGCATCGATGTCATCAAACAGGCCATCGAGAAATATGCGGTATGCGGTCAACTTCTCAATATGGCTTTCATATATATGAAAAGGCATTTGATTCAGTAGATATACGTACCAGCAGTCATAGAGGCATTAAGTAATAAAGAACTACATGAGGCTTGCCTCGATATCTTGAAAAATATCTACAAAGATTTTACAGCGACATTGATTCTCCACAAGAAAAGTGGAAAGATACTTATAAAGAGAGGGATCAGACAAGGCGACACCATCTCCGCAATGCTATTCACTGCATGCTTGGAACAAGCATTCAAGGTAGTGAACTGGAAAGGCTCAGAGTGATCATTAATGGCGAATATCTCAACATGCTTTGGTTTTCAGATGATATAGCAACTATGGGGACGGAGAATCTTAACAGGGTAAGTGTAAGAGGGAGGTTGAAGATTAATATCTAGAAGACAAAGATAATTATCAATAGCCTGGGAAGTGAACTAGAGTTAAGGAACGCCAATCAACCTTTAGAGTCTGTGAAGGAGTATCTTTACCTAGGTCAATTACCCACAGGGAACCCTGATCATCAGAAGGAAATTTAAAGAATAAAAACGGATGGGAGTACATACCGCAGACATTGCCAAATCCTGACTGCAAGCTTACCACTATCATTCAAAAAAGGCGTATAATCTATGCATTCTACGAGTGCTCACATATGAGGCAGAAACTTCGAGGTTGACAAAGAAACTCTAGAAGAAGTTAAGGAAGAAGTTAAGGAAGAAGTTAAGAAGTTAAGAAGTTAAATTAAGTATGTTACGCGCAACGTTAAGAGACAGGAATAGAGCGGTGTGGATGAAAAACCAAACAGGGATAGCCGATATTCTGATTGAAATCAAGAGAAAAATATGGAGCGGGATAGGCCACGTAACGCGCAGGTTAGATAACCGATGGGCAATTAGGGTAACAGAATGGGTGCCAAGAGAAGTGAAGCGCAGTCGAGGAACACAGAAAACAAGTTGCGGTGATGACATGAATTTCAGTGCTCCAGAAGTCGTCAAAGACAAATAAAATATGTTAAAGAACTTTTATTGAAGAAAATAACGAAAGAAAGAAAACACCGCAAACTACTCTGGCACACTATGAACACTATACACACACGAGACACTCTATAAACGAGATATACACATAAAAACAAACAAGCCCTCAACTACATATTGTTCCTCCGCTCGACTAACCAACGCGACGTCACGAGCAAACGAGCGTTCTGACCGTCGCCAGTCATATCGGACTCCGGCACAGCGTAGCAAAGGACGTTGGCCTGCGTGGTCTTGATGAAGCGTGGATGTCGACCTCCGACGAGAGCGATGAGGTTATGGTCTTCGGTAGAGACCCGCGTGGCACAGGATGCGGTCTGTGCCAGTCGGGCGCTGTGCCACTGACGTGGCCAGGCGATTGCCTTAGAGGCACGGGACAGCAACCGGTTACGGCAGTGTGTGGTTCGACCGGGGCCGTGTAACACAGCCACGGCGACGCAGTCGAGGCTCCGGAGCTGGAGTTGTCGCCGGCCAACTCGCGAACGTACCTTATCCGGTCCGTGGTCCCCGGAGCTGCGCCTCCCCACTCCAGGGCACAACTGGAGATGCCACTGTGTTGCTTCTCGACTACGTCAGCAATGCCCGCTCTTCGCCACCTGCGTCTACTTTATCTTCATTTATTCTTTTTTCTCGCGCTTCACACGCTTCATGTGCTTTTCGCTAGCGGGTCCCTTCTCCGTTTCGTCGACCGACGTCTTCGTCTTTATCACATTATCATACAGGTCTTGCCGATGACTCATGACAGGTGATGAAATGAGGAAATTCGCTGGCGCAAGTTGGACTTTTATGCTGAAGGACGGGAGAAATTGGAGATCGCAGGGAGACACCTTCACTTTGCAGGGGACATATATAGGCTGGCGATGATGATGACATTGGCACTGTTCTTCTCAACAGGCTCGAAAAACTAATAGGGGCATCACAACTGCCCGGTAACAGGCCGCCTAACAGGAGCATGCCGCAATGTTTTCATCGCTCTTATTGGTTCGAGTGGCTTAATGATATTAACAATGCCAGTGCTGTGGAGTAAACTGAGCTGACAGTGTGTTTTTCTTATTGCTTGGCTGCATTTATTGGCCTTTAGGCGCCCATCAACTCGATAATGGCTGCTCGTGTGAGCATTTGGGCCTCACTAAGATATGAACGTTTCATACTTATTGTCTTCACCGCAATAATTTTGCGAACCAGATAACCAAAATAAACAAGCGCAACCACATCAATGCATTTGCGTGCAGGCTGCTAATAGAAGTTGCCAATTCTGCATTCATGCTGCTTTTTCACCATAGAGCCTGTCAGGCTAGACATTGGCTGCTCTATTACGCATTTTGGGCGCCACATAGTTATTCAGGGGTCTTTCCAGTCCATTTTCCAATATTTAGGCATGTTTCAGTGCCTGCACCTAAACTGACCGCGATATGTGCAGGCCATTGCTTTTTCAGACTTGAGGTTTCATTAAAAGGAATATGCGATTAAATGAACTGTTTATTTATTTCGGAGGTCACGGGGATGGATGGTTCGCTTCTGCGAAGCCACTAGCAAAATTGTGGTAGCCCTATTAAAGGTTGTTCTTCAGTTAATAACAAGCCGTTATGCTCCGACGAGTGGCTCAATTGTGGACAGCTTGCAGTCGGAATCGCTTTCTTCAGTGTCATCTTCACCCAGTTCGATGATGATGGGCTGGTTGTTGTCACTCCCAGGCATGTCAACTCTGAAGTTTGCCACAATGTCTATCACGTGACGAATGTTGTTCCTCCAGCCTTTCGCCTTTACGTGCTTGATTTCGTCGTCCCTGAAGAGTTTTTCGACCGTGGCCAGCATGACGTTTCTGTTGTCTGCAGCGATCCCATTTTAAACCTTTGCCCACACGGGCGCAATGGCATTAAAGTCCCATTGATACGGAGCGAGCCTTAGTACAAGGCGACCGGCCCTTTCAGCGGCGTTGTCTATGATGTAGCTCAGAAAGCGTAACTTCACAGATGCTACAAACTCGAGAAGCTGATTCGTCACCATGCTTTCACTGCAGGTAAGGTTCTTGCTTTTGAGGCACTCTTGCATTTTCCCTTCTTCCAGGCCGTCGTCGGCAATTTCTCTTCTCGACGGGTACGGTAAGGTGTATTGTTCAAAACAATGATGCTACCAACCGGCGGCATCAGTGCTAGATGGCACCGAGTGTAATGTAAGTGCGAAATATGGTCCCGCTGCTGCGTATTTTCATATGTAACTCGTTTAGATGCTGGCTATACGTTATGTCGCTGTACTGATTTAATGCTAACGTATTAGCGTCGACAGTGATCGTGAGATGGATTCTGCCACAATTTTTCGTCAGTGGTGAGTGTGCTTGCCTATAGAGAAATTCAGTTCAAAACTAACGAATTTTTCTGGTCTGACATGCCATTGTGCCTATTGTGCCTATCCTCAGCGCCTATAGCGCTATAAGACCAGGTCACTCGGTTTGCAACCTTCCATGACTCGAGGGGAAAATTCAGTGTAGTTAAGTTTATACGGCACATCTCGTAGCAAAAGTAAGTTTTCATGAGTTTTTAACGCTAATTTCCACTTACGTTGTGTCGGTACGTTCCACTAACCAAGTTGTGCGCATGTTGTCTATCCACTTATGTTGTACACGGCAACGGTAACTACTGACCATTACGTTGTGCCCACCCTGCAAAGATGAACGTTGTAGGTTATCAAACGACGAGCGTTTGTAAATGGCGATCTAAACGCACTTGTGAAAAAGTACGCCAAGTGCTTCTCAGATTGAGATTAATACAATACATGAATTTGGAAATAATATTACAATGCTAGTGAAGCTTTAATAGATCGTTCGCTAAAGCCGCGATAAAAGAGATTATTTGTAAAAAGGCCTTAAATAGAAAACTGCCATCCATGGGAAGTTAGCCCAAATTATTTTGAAATATTTGCGTTCGTTAAACCCGGAAATCTAAACACCACTACAAGGCAGATGCCGCAGAAGAACTTCAACATTGTACTTTACGAGTACTGGAAAGTTACAAGTTATTTTTACAGAAATAGCGTACATTTACAAATTAATTCCTTATACAAGGTCCCAACAGCCACAAGCAGTGGGGACGGATGTAAGGCCCTCTTGCTACTTTGGAGCGGTCGTCAGCGTTCGACCGACAGTGGCAGTCTCTTCCGTTTCACATGGTACTACTTCCCGTGGCGAAGGTGCTGACGTGGCGTTTGTTCGGACAGACCAGACATAGCCTTCACGTACGGCTTTAGACAACGTGAACGATAACAGAGGGCAGTAGCGTAGGCCACGTCGGATTAACGACTGGTTAAATATCGTGTATAACGCCAGTGAGTTCATTATGTAAAGACCATTGTAGGCGATATAATAGGTGTTTCGAGAAACCGCTATCACGGGACCGAGGCCACAGTAACACGAAGGAATCCTAGAAGTGATAGATATCTCTGTAGCTTTGGTCTTACAGAGTTTTTTGGGAAGGCTGGGACATTGTGCCCCATTCGCGAGTGATCTGCCAGGTTGTACGGCGCGCGCTATGGCATAACGAGCATTACGTAGTGGGTGAGCTAGCAGCAGCGGGAAGTATCCAGAGGCAGATAAGGTTCGCTTTCACAGAGAAGATAAAAACAGCAATTAGCCAGTGTTTTCAAGCCTAGATGAGCTCTAGGCTAAGATAACATACGCCAATATTGTGTCCCAATCGCAGTGGTTGAGAGAAGCGTACATCGGCAGCATATCGGTGAGAGTTTGGTTCAGGCGCTCTTTGAGTCAATTGGTTTGTCAGTGATAGACGGCTGTCAGCTTTTGGCAATTAGAGCATGAACGAAGAGCACACTCGACGATGCGGGACAGGAACCGGTTTTCATCCGTCAGACGGTGTCAAGTAGCCCCATGATGCAAGATGATGTCGTAAAGAAGAATAGCGGCAACATCCGTACTGTAGATGGTGGACAGGGCATGGATAGTCACGTATTGCACCGCGTAGTCAGGTCACTACGTAGACTCAAATGGTGCCTGATGCCAACGTTAAGTCCGGCGCTGAAGAACGGCTCAGCGGGGATGTAGGTTGGATGAAACAAAATGGCTAGAAGCATAGCTGATCGCTTTCAGCGTTGACATATGTTGCAATTTGCGTCATATCGATGCATGGAGCAGCAGGTGCCACTGTAGAAGAAACTGTGCTTGACACAATCATAAGTACTAGCGACCCCGAGGCGCCCAGTGGCGGACTGACCGTGAAGCTGGTGGAGGACAGCTGAACGCAAATAGACAAGCACAAGGAGAAGGCGTACAGGGCCGTCTGAGTGCATAATATGGTGCTATAAGGTGCCGTCGTGATGGCAGAAAAAGTGGAACGAAGGGTTGAGTGTGGCAGAGCTAAGACGGTCGGTGGTGTAACGCTACGCTTAGTTGCGACGTCATTCGCGTGCTTTATTGAGAAAGTATTAGTAATAATAATAATAATAATAATAATAATCTTTATTTCACTCATGAAGGGAGGGAGCGCGGGAAATAACTGACAAGTCAGCTTGCCTAGTTCCCAGCTCCCCGGAGTACAAAATAGAAGAAACAGAACACTTTTGACATGGCAACATAAAAACAACAAACAAATTGTAATAGTAATGCAGCAATAACTTGTCGACAGCAGTGAGAATAAGTAACTACAGAAATAAAAAGTTCGTTAACTGGGTGATAGACCAATGTTAAAGGAAACGTACAAACATGAAAAAGCTTCAAGTAAAAAGCGCTACATTATGAAGGAAAAGACGAAAAATAAAAGGGCACCCATTTGTGTAGTATGAAACAGTACATTGATACATCGTAATGCGTATAGCGTACATGCGCAGAGATGAAAAAACCATATGAAATTCTGTCATGGGAAAGGAGCTTTGCCACAGAAGAACAATTTCAGTTTCTGGTTCGTTGCTGCTTTGGGAGTGAAACCGTTGTTATGGCAGAAATTTAGCAATTGCGGTAGCGTTCTGTTCACCATTTATTGTCCGTATACGGTTCTGCACGTTTTCATTAGCCATGGCTGTGTGTTTCGATTCTCATAAGGTGTGGTCCTTTTAGAAAGCGATGCCATCCGTAGTAGGGAATAGCTGTTATTTTTTACTTCAAGCTTATAACGTGAACACAGGCAATGCGGATATAGCTCGTCTATTTTCTTTATACAGTGCTTTAAGAATAGAGGGGGAGAAGGGTGACTCATGGGGACTCAATATTTCTTATCATTTTTTTGTAATATCCTGATTCGTTGCAAATTACCTTTCGTTGTGTTCCCCAAACTAATTGGCAATATTTCATATGTGAGTAAAATAGCGCATTGTAGAATAGACGCTTAACCTTTGACGGTAGAATGTATCTGTTGGAGTATGCCAATCCAACGATGCGAGACAGCTTTGACACAATATGGTCGATATGAATGTCCCAGCTCATATTTTCAGAAATACACTCCAAGTATTTTAAATGCGCTTACTAGTTTTACCTTTGAGTTGTGCAGCTCAATGTACGAAAAAGTCTTAAAAAATGTCTTAAAGTCCAAGATAGACACGACGCAGGCGTCGGTGTGTTGCTCGCGTTGACGTCAGGGAGATCCATATGATGCCCTGACAGCCAACTGACACCTTGATGGAGCTCGCCGGACTTGTGCACGACTAAAATGCAGTGAGTTCTCTTGCAGGCGGAAAACCAAGCCACAAATGTGACCTGTAGGTTATTTGAGTGAAGAATGCCATCAGTAAAACTGTGGCACCAGCTAAGAAGCCCAGGAAAATGTGCGAAAACAGACAGCAGTCATCCCGTACCCATTAGCCTAACTTTGGCGTCGTTGTGTTGAGGAAAAAAGTCAGCATGCGATCATACATGGGTCACGAACGCTTATTACGCCATTAGGAGTTAAATTAAGGCTTTCTTGTTTTCAGCGAGGTATAAGCTCCGCAGTACATTTGTCTACCCTAGCGGATGTAGCAATTTTCAAGGTATGTTACTGGTCCCTAGTAGTTTTAAACAATCAAACTGGAAGATGTGCTCATCCAGAGTTATAAGAGTAGAAAATTCACGATTTCTAGGGAAACATGACGGGCGTTTGGCAGAGGCGTCTTTGTGCTTAATACAGGGGGCCGAAAAATGGCGTCGCAAGACCTGGCCAGCAGAGCGACAGATGTCAATTCGCATCCATAAACTTTGGCCATGGCAGCTCTACTACGAATTCAGAGCGAGCGGGTTCAGATTATGTCCCCACTAGCGGTTTATCAGTCAGGCATGTAATTCTTGTAAGGCATGAAAAAATGTCCCTTGCGTATGTGGTTATCTAATTTGTGCAGCCTAGTACATATACACCGTCATCAGCACATACGAGGTGCTTCATGTCGAAGCCCGCTGCTGCTATGTCCCGTAGAGCCTATCCAATATTTCGCTATGATTACAGCAGATGGTGTCTACGCTAAAGTCCCCTTCGCGGCCTTGCAAAGTGAAAGGATAACGTAAATATACTGCAGCCTATTTGTACAAAAAAAAAACATTTCGTTTTGTTTGAATCGTAAAATACTCCTCACACCCGCATTACTAAAATTAGGTTATCTTGTCAATGCAAATAGCTAAGGCGCGTGCGGAGTATAACGTATGCGAATTGCGGGACACAGAACAAGCCGCAAGTGGCTGTTGCCTCGGCCATGTCACTTCAACTGCCTTATAAGTATTAACGTGGAGTGGCCTTCCGTATGTAAAGCTAGTTAAATAATCTAAAACAAACAATTTTCTTTCATTCCTACAATCAGACGTACACAGGCCTGCGGCAAGTAGATTCGTCGCCTAAACGCTAACTCCTGCTGCAGCATGGCTCTCGGATTGTGTAGTGCAGCCGATACGTTCCAGGACTACTGCGGGCCTTGAAATATGAAGTTTGCATGTGTTACTTAGACGACGTGGTAATCTCCTGGGAGAGATTTGTTCACATAACATGTGACCGGACATGCGGATAAAACGCTTGGAGAAAGCTGGCATCATATTCAATGCTGAGAAGTACCATTTTTAACATTTTTGATGATGATTGCCTACAGGCGGCGAATGGAAACAGAACAGAATGGAAATAATAAGAGGGGCGGCTAGAGCAATAGAATAAATTGAGTGCTTGAGCTAGGGTTTGGGCTTTTATTACGCGATGCTTGTTTAGGTGTCGAAGCAGATTTTGCTTCCGCGTCTGAAGCTTTAGCCTGCGTCATCGGCATGAGGTTCTGTGGATAGGCCAAGACAGTGCTATAACTCAGCTCCGTTCCAATTCGCTTATGGAGGCTCTCACAATTCACCTTGCATTGGATCCGAAGTACGCCGACAAAAAGAGAGCTGCAAGCTATATATTTGCAAGTTTCCGAAATTCATGACGTCACATCGCTGATCCAATGGCAACATTGTGCTGGAAGAGTAAAACCACCTGACTTGGTAACATAAAGTGTCATCGTCTTCTCTTCTTGCATCAAACTTATGGTGGCACAATCCAGCTTGACTTCATTATCTGCAACAGCCCATTCCTACTCAGTATGCTAAATTGGTAGAACAACTTGAATGCTCGGTTAAAATGCGAGAGGAAACAGTGCATGTTTGGTTGCAAAACGTCCAACAGCTGCTCTCCGAAGAAGTTCAAGTGCTCAGTAGAGGGAAAGAGCTGTCATACGCAACTCTTGTTCTCCGACTATATCGTTTCTTGCGCGCTAGTGGTTTACTTCATGTAGTTGTTCACCTCCAGCAGCTTCCAGCATCCTTGGCTGGCAGACCCGCAGTCCTCTTACCAGAAAGGCACGCGTTCACAAAGAATGCCAGACCGCTAAAAGAGTGTTAAGCAGTTCCTTGCCTTGCAAACACCGCTGGCCTGTCGCCGAGACAGCGCCGTTTGCCCCATTGCGAAGAGACACCCACCTAAGCATGTCTGTTCTCTATCATTGATTAGGAATACTGCAGGTCTCTCTAAACGCGTGACACGGTTGCTACGTGTAAAGTGCATACATCATGATCTTCTTCTGTGCCGTCACTCGCGCCATTCATTTAAAACTGAAAATTCATGAAATTTAGGCCACAACTATGGCCTACTGTCGTTTGATTTCGAGGCGTAGAAACCCCAACACCGTATACTCGGAGAAATAGGGAGGGAACAACATTATTGAATGCCTCAGATCGGGTTAATGAAAGGGAAAAAGTTGGAAGATCCGCTTAGGTCTTCTTCCCCTTCAGGTAACAGCCAGCAGTCCTTGGACCCCGGTAGCGTCTTCAGCCATCCGGACGAGTCGGAACTTTCGGATCGGAGCTAAACAATGCGGTCTCCCACTGCTTTGTAGACCGGATTCCCAAAGAAGAGTGTTCTTCTTGTTGGACATGACTGCGTTGGAAGGAGCACGACCAAACTATGTGCTGACGTTATGCCCTGCCTTTGAAAATTTTGCATTCGGCTGTATACAGTACTGGGCAACAGCGACTGGGGGCTAAAGGGTTTGGGAAAGTGTTAGTCCGGAGCAAACTCTATGCCACTGACTGCCACTTAGTTGCCGTTCCGTGTGCTGCGGGATACTTGGCCCTCACTAGTCTATAGTGATCAAGGATGTCTTGATAGAACACAAGCCTGTCCAGGCCCGACCAGCAAAAAGAGAGCGTCAGCAGCGGAAAGATGTTCGTCGGCTCAGTTCGTTCGACCTCGAGCCGAGTCGTGCACGTTCTCGTTCACGGGGAGGCTAGAGTGGGCCGGCGCCCAGACTATTTGTGCCCGCCTGACTTGGTTGCCACTAAACTGGTCAGCCGGATGTTGAATGCTTCAGACGAGACACCCCTCCTTGGGAACTTTAGAATGGCCGACTTGGAGTCGCTCACTATGAATTTGTGTTAGGAGGTTGCCGTCATTGCCAGAGAAATAACCACCTTCTGCACAGCTTCCGGCGACATTGTGACGCTCGTGGCGGGAGCGATTGAATCGCCCTGTCGATTTACTATTGCAATGGCCATGACGTCGTGATCGTCATAATCAGGGGCGTCCATTTAGACCACGTCCTTAGACCTCTTGAATCTTTTCTTTATTGTATGTGCTCTTGCCCGTCTCCGCTCCTCGTTATATGCCGGGTGCGTCTTCATCGGTAGTGGCGGAAAGTAAATATTTGTCGTGATCTCCGTTGGGATGTCCAATTTGGCTCCGAATCGGGATCCTTGATTAATGTTCAGGGATTGTAAAATTTGCCGCCCTGTCCGGCTCTTGGAAGGTCTTTCCAGTTGAGTGGTCCTCTGAGGTTCGATCAGCTCGCCTAGGGTATTGTGCAGCCGCAGTGCTTCGAACCGTTCGTTCGAGGCTGTGACGGGTATGCCTAGCACATGTATGAAAGCCCTCCTGATCATGACATTTATTTTGTTCTTTTCGTACATCTTGAGATTCAGGAACGGGATGACGCATCTCACGCGGCTCAGGTCGAATGCCTGAACTAGTCTAACAATGGTGGCACTCCTTCATCCCCTAGTACCAATTGGCGAACTCGAGATGAGTCGGGTCGTCTGATACACGCGCTTTTCGAGCGCCCTTATGGTTTTGGTGTTGTAGCCGTAAGCCTGGATGCGCAGGCCGAAACCCTGATACAGAATACTGTTCGAATAATATGCCTCGATCTGGTGCTCAGTAGGATTGGTGGCATTATAGCAGCCGACTTGCGTTCCCTCGGGCTGCTTGATAAAGTAGGAACTCTCATTTTTAGGGGAGCAACCCAAGCCGCTCGGCTTGACCTACGCTTCCACCGCATCTATGGCTCTCTGCAGGACGTTCTCTATGTGTCCGTCACCGTGCCTCGAAATCCAGAGGGTAACGTCGCCCACATGGAGACTATGGTGTAGCTCCTCTATGTCTCCTAATATTTGAGGGAAGCCGAGCATAGCGGCGTTAAAGAGGAAGGGCGAAAGGACCAAGCCTTGCGGCGTGTCCCTGCCCCCAACTCTAACTCGACCGACTGAATCGTCCCGATTGTTAGGACGGCCGTCCGGTTCGTCAGCAAGGCTTTCACGTACTCGTGCGTTCGAGGGCCCCACCTAGTTTTCTAGGTTTTCCAGCACCGATTCGTTCCTTACATTGTCAAAGGCTTTAGTCTAATCCAACGTATTGCCCTTGTGTCAAGAAGAGAGCAGCAGTATCTGTCGATAATGTGGTGTTTGAGCCTGAGCATAATATCCTGAGTCGATACCTTGGTTGAAGTCCTATCATTGCATGAGGAAATAGTCCTTTCTCATTTATGCACCTGTTGAATCTCTTGAATATTAGGTTTCCCAGGCTCAAGGTAAGCGAAATGGGTCGCAAATTCTCCGTCATTTTTCCCGGCTTCGGGAACATGATTTATGTGGTCTTACATTGTCTAAGGATAGTGCCTACCCTTCAACATTGATTCATATATTTGGTGAGAGCCTCAATGAGTCCTCGTCAAGGTTTCTCAGCATTTTGTTAACACCGTCCTGGTGCCAGTGCATATTTATTACGGAGATCCCGTATGGCTCCTCTCGCCACCGCCGTCATTAGCGGGAGGTCGAACGTTGTGTTTGCAGCTCTTGTGTACGGTTTCAGTTGCTTTTTCGGATTTGTCCCGACGTAACGGGGACATAGTTTTATTGATTAGCGCCTTATCCGTACCTTGGACAATGTGCAGAATTTTACTGATGTTGCGTCTTTCTTAAGTTTTGCTGCCTGTTGTGTCTATCAGATATCTAAGGATATTCCAGCCTTTTGCTAGGCATACCAGTGGTTTCATGCCATCGCAGATGTTGGACAAGTTTCGCAGCGGCAGCTGAATCGTGAAACCTTCAATTTGTTTCTTGAGGATTGCTAGCCGCCTGGCGGACTGCTGGTTGATCGTTTATTTGCCTAGCCTCTCTTACAAGGCCCCCTTCGCTTCCGACATGTGTAGAAGTATGGCGTAGACGTAGTGAATTCCAGCTTCCTCTGGAATGGTCTTTGTGGCTTTCACCACGCATATGTGAAGCTGGTAGAGCCACGATACAGTATCCTCGATTTCGTGTTTCTGCACTGCCTACCTGCGAGTTCCTTGCGGCTGCTCTAAACTTCCTGAACACATCCCACTCTGTCGTTTTGATTTGTGTGCTCCCGTTGAGTTTGTGGGGGCCTGATCCGAGTTGTGTGGCGACTATGTCATGGTCTAACCTTAGATTTTCGTGTTTATTTAGCCCTACAACGCCATGTCCAGCGGTTCAGGGGAAAGATAAGTCTAGTGAGGTATCCATGCTCACGCTCTTGCCTATCTTGGTGGGGCGCACCGGGTCGGAAAGGGAGTGAGAGAAATAGAGACAGTGAATGAGATGGAAATAATGGAAACAAAAAACTTAGTACCCTTCCACTCCGTGAATAACGATGACCAGCAAAGCTGTGTATGCGGGCCCCTTAATGGCGAACTGCACGTCTACTGCGGGTAGGCCCAGCATCGCACTAGATTCAGGTTTGGCCCACGTATGGCGACTGCTCAATGTCTGCTTCACTTGCGCCGCGACGTTAACCCGTATTGCAAAACCTTAGGGATCAGCCCACCTATGGGGAGTGCTTAACACCTGCTTCACCTGCTTCACCTGCTTCAGGTCCCCCCCCTCCTTTCCCAATCTGCTTAGGCGAGCTTCCACCAATGCTCGCTCCTGCTTTTTCTCGATAAATTAAGGCATTCATTCAGTCATTCCTAAGTTGCTGCAGAAAATAACGTGTCTTCTTCTCCATAATAACCCTGTCTCTCGCCTGGACTCTCCCATTGCAAAACAATATTGCTGTGTTGCACACGGCTGGGCGTCTCATATACAACTTTCTAGGAATGTCCGGCAGCGCGACATGCAATTTTCGGTGGGTGACGAGACAGTATAGAGCACCTTCTCTGCCACTTCCACACAGCCCTCTGCTCCGTGAGCTACTATTAGCCGCTAGGACGAAGTACGAAATGAAAGAAACCTAGCTGGGCTGGTCGCGGGCAGCTCTTTTCGGATTCGCGATGCGTCGATTTAAAACATATCGTTACGTCCAGAAAGACACAGATGAAAGAGGCTATTTATAGGCTATTTATACTGGAGCCAGACGGCTAGGCCGACACTCACCCGCGCCAAGGCAAAGACCAACTTCATCGTCGTTCTCGCGGCGGCTCGTATTTTGAGTATCTCCCGATAACATCGTAATAATATATTTCTTATCTAAGCCTAAATGACAGCGGCACAAGTGAGGTGAGAGACGGTAGCTCGTTGGTTTGGACTAACGACGCTCTTCACGCAGCACTTGCGTCCTATTCGTGTTTGCGAACGGGAATGAAAGGCAGGAGGGTAACATGCCTTCCGTTTTGCGATTGGTTTTTTACTTTCGAAAAAAAGTCGTAAATGAACCGCCGACCCCGGACGCTGTATGGGCAGTTGCTGCCGATTTTGATAGCCGATTCTTGTTCTTCGCGCAAGGGATATGCAACACTTCCTTCGTTCAACGATCCGTTTTAATCGACACGTCTGTCCAGACACATATCTTCATCAGAGAAGCATAGGCTAGTGCTGACAACCTTCGGTGACAACATATACACGTATGTTTAAAACGCATCACATGGGCGCTTATTGTTCCTTGTGGTAGAACTGTAGATACGGAAAAATGGTTTATTAAGAACACCGATGCAAAAGCTGAAATATAGTGCGATTTATCCTTGTCATACTTGTTAATTCCTGAGCCCAGACGGGCCGATAGCATGTAGATGGACTCGGTGGGTATGCTAGGCCTAAGCTTCTGTGAAAGGGAACGCTCTTAGCGCAGGTACTTGGCAATTTCTATACTGTTTGTATTTGAGCCTCAGAGCCTTTTGTCTATTATCTTTCAGTACACTGGAGAAAGTGGAAGCTCACTAATTGCCTCAGCTATGTTATGCGTTCGACAATATCAATCAGCGCAGGTTTATTGGGAGTCCATTCGAACGCGTCTGAACGACTTTTGCGTTCGTGTCAACTCCACAACATTGCCACCACAGCGACAACTCGCAGTCATCATTTGCGTACGAACTACTAAAAAATGAGGCGTCGTCTGCGTTTTTGTGATTCAAGTGATTCAAGTGTTTCTGGTTTTCTGTTTTTTGTGTGTGTTTAGTGCGCGCATTTCTGGTAAAATGGGTGACAAGAAACATTCCACGATAAAAGGGTTTGCAAAAGCATTTTCCGATTTTGAGGTCAGATTCAATGGCAAGTAGGAGAGGCTGGAAGAGTCGCTGGCAGAAGTAATCGAGAGAGAACTGGAGAGTGTGAAAAAGTCCATGCAATTCTTTAATTAAAAGTTTGAAGAATTCAAAACACAGATGGTAACGCTCAAGAGAGACCTTGCTTTTGTAAACGATGACAACCTGCACCATAAACAGGAACATAACCGCCTTGTAAAGGAACTGAGAGGAGTAGGGACCGAAGCGACTGACCTCCAGCAGCACAGTCGGAAGACAGATTTGGAAATAAAGGGTGTTCCTTTAGAATAGGATGAGAACCTGTTTGACATATTTGAGGCAATTTGCTCTTCTTTAAAATCTGATATTAAACAAGCAGACATAGATGTCACACATGGTGTCGCAACAAAAGATAAAAACAAATCAAATATTGTTGTAATGTTCCCGCCCATGAAGGTCGCAATCCCTGTCCTGCTAGCAGTGAAGAAGTGCCGGCTAAACACCTCCAAGCTGGACTTTGAGGTAAATGATGGTATGCAAAAGGATAGACAGTTGGGCGAGTTGGTACGGTAACATGATTTTGGCTTCTAGCGCGAAGTGAAACACGGACACAGAAAGGAGCAGACAGGACGAGCGCTAACTCTCAACTAAATTTTTATTGAAACGAAGAACATATATATATATATATGTATATATATATATATATATATATATATATATATATATATATATATATATATATATATATATATATGTATATATATATGTACAGGCGATTGCAAAAACCGTAGCATAAGAACATGACAAGGTAAAAAGCATCAGTTAAACATATCAGGGGGTATGGAATTCAAAGAACAAAATTATTTCAGATTAGTGCACGTATTGCGAAGGTACTGAAATTCGCAATCTAACAAAGACAACGAAGCATGATTGACGCAAGTGTCTCCTAATCTTTTTATGTTGAAAGCCTGGATAATTTCCCGCGTGGTTTGGCATCTGTGTCTAGAAAGAATTTTTTGAGTCTTCAAAGAAAGGATTGCAGCCACAATCGAAACAATGTGCCGCTAAATGTGATGCGTTAGGGTTGTTTAGAGAATGTTTATGTTCATTTAGTCTAATGTTAATGCACCTACCACTCTGTCCAATGTAAGCTTTCCCACACGCGAGTGGAATCTGATAAACAATACCCGTGTTGCAAGGCACTAAAGGGGACACATGTTTAACTTCGCAATCATCTGTCTGCTCCTTTCTGTGTCCGTGTTTCACTTCGCGCTAGAAGCCAAAATCATGTTACCGTACCAACTCGCCCAACTGTCTATCCTTTTGCATTACATTTCTTGTACACAGGGCTCTTTTCAATGTGAACGCTTTAACCTTTCTAGTGAAGCCAATGTTGCTTCTTTGATTGCACTAACAGTTTGCAAAGCCAGAACTGTGGTATGGTACAGCAGAACAGGCATTTTTCCTCCGGATATTCAAGCAATCTTTGGAAGCATGAAACCTTCAACAGGACACTCCCGAAGGATGGCCCGGATTCTGAACTCGGAACTTTGGCGGCAGGTCCGTTTCTTCAGGGACAGGCTACTGGTTTTGCGCGGGAAAGCCCCATCTGCGGAAGGCCAGCGACGATGTTTTCGAGAATGGATTAAGATCGCAGAGCAGGCCACGGAATTCCTAATGGCCCATGCTCGTCTTTCGTTACCGAAGAAGGATAAGACTACGCGGGACCAAGGAAAAGTGCTTGTGCTCGGCGGTCAACAACTCCCAGCTAATATCGAAAGCACTCTGCGCAAGGGACCAAAGTTTGCCTGTGAACCTGAACTGTCACCTCCGGAAAAGGTCAGCTTGTCTAGATCCATTTCTCGTTGCGTCACTGAAGACTTTCGACCAAGGTGTGTGACTGAGTGCGTTGATGTGATCGCGAGGACTGTACCTCAGTCGTGTAAGTCAGACAACCTAACTGGTGTGTCGCGTTTTTTCGTCAAGCATGAGCTTAGGTTGGTTACTGCGGACAAAGAAGGTTTCTTTGTTGTTGTTCCTGAAGAATTGTACACACAAAAAGCTAAAACCGCTATTGACAAAAATTTTGTTCCAAAAATTACCAATTTAAAGAAAGTAAAAAAACTGCAATTGATTTGCTTGAGAAATTTGGTCTGGAGCGCCTCGTGTCGGGAGTTAAACATTCCAAGGGTCTGCACCTCGAAATATTTTTTAGTGCTAAGACACATAAGCCAGAAGTTCTTTTTCGAGCCATTATTTTTGAAAAAGGAACGTGGCAGTACGCAGTCTCAACTTTTTTGCATAATGTATTGTCTTCAGTTCGTCTGAATAACCCATTCCTGATAAGACATTCGGAAGAAATTGTGGCCTTCCTAACAGAAAATATTCCAGGTAAATGCTCAGCGATCAGTGTTGGTGTTGAAGACCTTTTTTTATTCGCTTCCGCAATCGGAACTACTGTGCTGTGTTAAAGAAGCACTGACTCTCAACAGTGATGAGTTCCGGTTTACTCAGGACTGTGGGATGCCCGTGGAATCTTTTTTAGAACTTTTGTTGTTTTACATAGGGAATACTGTTGTAAAATGGCGTAGTTCTATGTATGTACAAAATCGGGATTTTGTATTGGTTCTAAAGTTGCGCCAGTTTTGAGCGACATTTATCTAAGTCGCGTTAATAGAAAACTACAAAACAGTCTTAAGGATTGGCGGTGCATGCGTTTAGATACGTAGACGACTATCTGGTGTTTTGTTCTCGCGATAACTACACCAAGAAAGCTACGGATATTTTAAATGTTTTTAGCGAATGTGGTGGGGGCGCAGGTTTCACGCTAGAGATTATCCAGGGCAACAAATTACAGTTTTTAGATCTTTGCTTAACGTTCCAGGATGAGCATGTCTGTTGGCATTATTCGCCTAGGGCCAAGAAGCCACTGCTAGAATTTTCTTCTTGCCATTCTAAACTTGTTAAACGGGGGATAGCTTATTCAACTCTTAGGTCTGCCATTACTAAGTCATGTCCACACAATATGCAGCAAATTTTTCACAACAGATAGAAAGGCTTGGAAAGGCTAGCTATCCTGTGCCTTTATTATCTTTAACCTGCGAAAAACTTGTAAAACGGGTAAAAGGCCCTGGTAAGAAACAAGAACAACAGAAAAAGGAAACAAAGTTTGCTGTAGTACCCTACATACATAGATTATCCCATGGTTTAAGGAATGTGGCCAATAGGTATGACGTCAGTACCGTTTTCTCGGCCCCACGCAAGTTGGCTAACATGTGCCCTTTGATAAATAGGAGACTTGAACAGGAAGGCAAATAAAGAAAAGATGATTGCGGAGTTAAACATGTGTCCCCTTTAGTGCCTTGCAACACGGGTATATTTTATCAGATTCCACTCGC
The DNA here is from genome assembly GCF_050947875.1 of Dermacentor variabilis. Lineage (NCBI taxonomy): Eukaryota > Metazoa > Arthropoda > Arachnida > Ixodida > Ixodidae > Dermacentor > Dermacentor variabilis. The sequence goes on along the minus strand of NC_134576.1, from coordinate 78,343,189 downwards.
GTGTGGGAAAGCTTACATTGGACAGAGTGGTAGGTGCATTAACATTAGACTAAAAGAACATAAACATTCACTAAACAACCCTAACGGATCACATTTAGCGGCACATTGTTTCGATTGTGGTTGCAATCCTTTCTTTGAAGACACAAAAATTCTTTCTAGACACAGATGCCAAACCACGCGGGAAATTATCGAGGCTTTCCGCATAAACAGATTAGGAGACACTTCCGTCACTCATGCTTCGTTGTCTCTGTTGGATTGCGAATTTCAGTACCTTCGCAATACGTGTACTAATCTGAAATAATTTTGTTCTTTGATTTCCATACCCCGTGATATGTTTAACTGATGCTTTTTACCTTGTCATGTTCTTATGCTACCGTTTTTTGCAATCGCCTATATATATATGTTCTTCGTTTCAATAAAAAATTAGTTGAGGGTTAGCGCTCGTCCTGTCTGCTCCTTTCTGTGTCCGTGTTTCACTTCGCGCTAGAAGCCAAAATGATGTTATCTTCATCAAGAAACATCTTCGTGCGGCAAATAAACTACTTTAAGGAGAGGCTCTGGCAGCAAAACGAGAAAGAGACTCAAAATATACTTTGGTGTCCGATGGCAAACTTCTAATGAGGAAAGCAGACCGAACAAAAGTACTCCACGTGACATGCGCAGAGGACTTGAGCAGAGTTGTTTAATTGGATGGCGTATACTAATCCCGCGAAATAGGAAGCCAGGCTTGTGTTTCATGACGTATTATTCTACATTTCAACGTAAGAAGTATCCGTAAAAATTTGAATAATATCCTGGCATACCTGTCACAGTTTTCTTTCCGATATGACGTCATTGCCGTCACAGAAACATGGTTAAAGAAAAGAATATGCCTTTATACCGGGTTACACTATGATATCGCTGCCTAGGAGCGGTTCAACACGTGGCGGTGGCGTAGCCATTTTCGTCAAAGCAGAACTTGGCTATTGTGCTTCTCAAGTTAGCGCAGCAGTGAAGCAACTGAAGCCCTTTTCGTGAAGCTTCAGTGTCGCCCCATAATTGGCGTGATTTGCCGTCCGCCGGATTCTAAAGTGCAAAAGTTCATTTCTGTAATTGAAACCATATTCATGTCATATGCAACAGCAAACAATCGCACTGTAGTCTGCGGTGACTTTAACAGTGATCTATTAACGGACGACTGCAGTGACCATGTCTGTCTTGTTCAGTCATTCAATTTAAAAAATGCCATTAACTCCCCAACACGAATGACCAGTCAATCCGCATCTGTCATTGATCAGATGTTGTGCAATCTTGATATGAATTTGCGAGCCGGTGTGTGCGATGTCGTTGTCGCCGGTCATTGCCCCACGTTTAGGTTCCTATTACGAGCCTCTATGATACGACCTCGCCAATGTAACACAAAGCGATTTTGTCGTATTCATTACGCAAGAGCTAGAAAATTACTTAAGCCGGATAACTTCGAAATCTTGGTTAGTGACAATGTAAACATTGAATTTGAAAATTTCGTTTCGTTAATCACAAATTTATTTATCCAATCTAGACGCGAATAACTCAAACATAATTATGAAGAACCTATGTGCCCCTGGCTAACCCGATACATACTTGCAGTTCTTAAGAGTAAGAATTCATACTAGAACAGATGGAAGAAAAATAAAAATGAGTATAACCGCAAGCAGTTTAAGTGTTACGTGAATAAGTCAGTAGCAATGACTAGAAAATCAAGGAAACTGCATTATACAAAACTGGTTACACAAAACAATGAAGACGCGAAACAACTATGGAAGATAGTTAGAAACGTAATTGGAATAGATCGACAAAATCTCACATCCAATAATAATTATCCGCATGTTGCTAATGATTTTAACGATTACTTCATTATTGTTGGTTCTAGCCTTACTAGTAAATTTCCATTCCAGCTATCTACTTCACTTGTACCCAAAACTGCATGTAATAACTTCTATTTTCATGACACTTCTATGGAATATTTAAGATCTGTCGTCAGTAGGACGGGCCGTAAATAAAGCAGCGGGTATCATTGGTCCTTACCTTTGCCAACTGTTCAATCATTCCATTGAAAATAGGCAATCATTCCATTGAAAATAGGGCACGGCGGATCGAAAGCCGCCATGTCGCTAAACGGAACGCTGCTCTCCTTACAGGCTGCAGGTTTTCTTCATTTTCAACGCTGTCGTCATCCGGCGGCGCAACTCTACTGGCCTACCCTTTCAAGTATCACAGTGTGACGTCATCGCATGGCGCCGCTATAAAAGAAGACCGCCATGTTTTCGTGTTCTGTGGGCAAGGCGGATCCAAAGCCGCCTTGTCGTTAAACGGAACGCTGCTCTGCTTACTGCAGGTTTTTCTTGGCTTCACTGCTTCTGGATGTGCGCGCTCACTTGATGCGTCTTGTGACAAGAGACATCTGATCAACAAAGGCCCTTCATTTTTAATGCTGTCGTCATCCGGCGGCGCAACTCTGCTGGCCTATCCTTTCAAGTATCACAGTGTGACGTCATCGCATGGCGCCGCTATAAAAAAAGACTGGCATGATTTCGTCTTCTGTGGGCACGGCGCGTCCAAAGCCGCCATGTCGCTAAACGGAACGCTGCTCTGCTTACTGCAGGTTTTTCTTGGCTTCACTGCTTCTTGATGCGAGCGCCCACTTCATGAGCCTTGTGACAAGAGCCAGCTGATCAACAAAGGCCCTTCATTTTCAATGCTGTCGTCATACGGCGGCGCAACTCTACTGGCCTATCCTTTCAAGTATCACAGTGTGACGTCATCGCTTGGCGCCGCTATAAAAGAAGACCGCCATGATTTCGTCTTCTGTGGGCAAGGCGGATCCAAAGCTGCCATGTCGCTAAACGGAACGCTGCTCTGCTTACTGTAGGTTAGTCCCCGTTCTAGTTCAATGCGTAGTGATTGTCGAGGCTTAGTGGTTCTGCCGTGCCCACGGCGTTGTTTTGTAATAGCGTATGACTGCTTTGTCCTTTGCAAACTACTAATTTGCGGCGATGTCGAGGAAAGCCCAGGACCTACCCAGAAGGAACAGTACGAGTAACTACATCAAGGTCAGACAGAAATTTGCAAGGAACTATTAGAAATAAGTCTAATTTTGCAGAACTGAAAGAACACGTGCACGACTTTAGGCGTCCTTTGGAAAATATGGTGTCTGAGCGCTTAGCGCAGCATGAAAATACTGATCAATTGCAAGCCACATTGAAATCGTTTGATCACGTGATGTCTTTTCAAACCAAAAAGCTAACAGTCCTCGAAGACCGTAGCAGGCGCTCTAATTTAATTGTTCATGGTATACCTGAGACCTCCGTAGATTCAGAAGAGGAACTAAAGATTGAGGTTGTGAAAGGTACTTTTCACGACAAACTTGAGGGTAAATAAGAATCTGTTGGGCGTATCCATCGACTTGGTAAGCAGGTGGGAAAACGGCCTGTAATAGTACACCTGCAGAACGTACACCTGCAGACCCTCATGAGATAGGCTCGCCGACGGCATGCCGATGAAGTGCTGTTTAGTATTTTTCTCGCACACAACTATAAACGAACTCCCTATTAGCGTGTAGACGAATGATGAGGGCGGCATATAGGTACAGTACCGTGCTTATTCGCCTGAAGAGGGACATTACAAATGTGCACATGGCATTCACATTTTATTAATTTAATGATGATATATGTGAGCTATGTGGACCTTTATGGTGTAGTGTAATATGCAATGTAGGAATGAAGTATTAACAACACAACAACAAAATTTTTTGTCATATGACCAACTGAGTAAAATCTGCTTTTCAAATGAACAAACATACCCCACAGGAATGCCACTTATAGCTTTTTTAACTGAGCTACCACATTTTTAGTCACATATACAGCTAGGGTATGCAATCCGATCCTAGAACATGGCTTAATTAGCAAAAAGCTTGCATAATCTTGACTACAGTTGGTGCATTAGAGGTGCAGCCTTATAGTTACTGTACACATTGCGTAATCTGCACACTGCAGAGCATTTACATAGCCTGTTCTGTACTTTCTTCATGCATGTGGCTGCAAGCCTTTGTTTTCAAGAGTGCACCTAAGAAGAAAAGTGTTTAAATTGTATTCGGTTTCGATGATGAACTTCGTTGGCCAAGGGAAGAAACATGCAAATTATAATATTTTTTATTAAGATAGCTGCATTGCACTAGCAGGAACTACCTTTCATACCATAATTAGGGCAAGGCAGATGGCACCTGACAAAATCCAGAAAATGCATCATCCACTCTAAGTAATTGGTGAGCAAGCTTCAATGCCATCAGGGGCCAGTGAGCCTTGGCTCTGGTATGACAGGAACAGTCTTGAAAATACCGAAACATATGTGCTTGAGAAACAGAAGTTAACTCTGTCTGATACCCACTGGGGACTCCGTTATAAATGTAAGCAGCAGTGCTTGTGTCATGCCCTGGTGCATAATTAAAGAGAGACTAATAGATCAATGAAAGGCATAGATAAAAACATTGAGAGGAGCATTATTTATTATCTTTTGCAATATCATGCTGCACTTGCCACAAATTATAAGCACTGCAATAGTTGTCTCTAGCTTGCTCATTTTAATAATGGTTCCATTCACAGTCTTAACTCGACAGCATAACACAACATATGAACTTATTGCGCTAAAGTCTGAGAGTGTGTTGGTTACATATACTACATTTGGTTACATTTACATATACTGGATGAGTGAGGGGCATATGAACACACTTAGTGCTACTTTCCAACTGAGATTATTCAATCCATTGAGCAACCTGACTTTAAGCCTTCACAGGTGTGTGTTCAAGTCAATGCACATACATTTGCCCACATCTACTGTTTGTTCTATATTGATTTCTCTTTTACGTGTAATCATGGTGGATTATATGGGGTATTACAATTAAACATTGAAGGCCATAATAATGAAAATAATATGGCATTTGAAAACAAAAAGCATAGGAAGGCCATCAAAATGACAGCAAAAATAAAGAATAAATTAATTATTTGTTTTGAAAAAAGCCTAACAAACTTATCAAATCACCATGACATGCCTCTTAATTGGCTCTTGAAGGTTGAGCTCCAAGATTGGTATGCTGTGTATATCACTGACAGTAAGCGCCAGACTAGCAATACCAGTGTAACAGGGGAATCACCCATTGCAATCACCTCTGAAAATTTAGTCAATGGAGTTAGAGAGCCCTTCTGAATCACCTTTCTAACAGCAGAATGACACTGTACCATTTTGGAACAATACGTTTGTGTTTCTCTGACATGACCCAAATACCTCAAATGGATCCCGGCACATATGGGAGAAGTAACCATGAATGGCTCTCCCAACCTCAACGAGAAGGCCCACCGAGCTGGGCGAGAACAAACCCACCGCGGCTCGGACAGTGACGGCCCAACACCCTGCAACCCCAGGGGAAAGGGGAAGGACTGCGGGGAGGCGACGACAACGAAGTAGCGATATGAGCCAACAGGGACAGACTGGTCACGTACCGTGACATACTGACACACTATATTAAAGCAAAGAGAAACATACTCTCAACCCTGCAAACAACTTTACAGATTTCAAGAAACAAATTGGAGAAGGTTGAAAACCAGAACGTTCCGAAACCCAGTACACTTAAACAGAGTAAATTCAACACAATATCCATACGCGAGCTGCAAGCTCTGCAAACACGAACACGCAGACGGGGCGCACATCTTATGGAAGTGCACGCAGATGAGATCAGTATGTGTAGATGACAAAATAGAACCGGACCTTCTCGAGGAGCGATGGCCAAGCGCTCTGACTAGCTCGGAACTACACGACCAACTATGGTCTATCCAGTGGGCCCGGGCAGCGGTAGAAAGGCTATGCCTCACCGCACATAATGCTCGGGTGGCCTGAGCCCGGGCTGCAAAGCTTGCAGATGCTTTTCTCTTTAGAGTTATTTCTGTACGTCCCTCCCTGGTTCAAAAAAAATTACCTTCCTAAACGCCATGTGTATCTTTAGAGGCATGACTTATAGAGATACATTGGCAATTTAATCTCTCCACCATGAATGCTAAAAAGTCTCAAAAGGCAAAATGCTACTCGCTGATAGATGCTTCATTTCACAGAACATTTGCCCTTTTTACACACAATGCTTTGTTAAAGGTCATTTTCAGAGCAAGTGAAAAGCGCAATTAGGCCTATAATTCTCTGCCTGTAATGATACTTTGTAAAAACTTGCTGTGAAACAGTATTGCATGAAGCTACACAGACTCTCTACAACTGCAGAAGATTACCCTTTTAATTCAGACAGCAGTGACATTTCTTTCCATTCATAATAAGTGAGTCAAGATGCCTGTGCTCACATTATTAAAATTACGTATTTCCTGATTCTAAATTGCAGTTAAGAATACTGCGTCCTTGACAGTGATTGCAAAATTAACGCAGCAATGGCTGTCGAATTTGAGCGTAAAAGCATGTGTCGCATCAGAGCAAACTTTTCGGTGTAGAAAGACGGTAAGTGAGCCTGGCACCAGAGGTGCGGGTAAATACATGTTCTTGATGTTATTGTGTTCTTTGTCATCTGCCATGGCACTGAAAAGGCCAGATATGTGTATCTGTATCTAGTGTAAGCAAGCGTTAAAAGTGAGTAGTTGTGAAGCTTGTGTATCTTCTGACAAAGCTATGTGGCTTTACTGTCTTGCTTCGGCTGTTATATGGCACTCAAGGAATTGGTGTGTGTCTGTATTTGGGCGATGTTTGATAAAAAGAGGCGGCCTCATTGGAGTCATGTGTGACTTTACCATGTACCAGCCCTGTTCTGCAGACTCTTGTCATGTATGGTATGAAGCTCAAGTAGAGTTGCAGACATCCATTGTATATTCCTTATTTATATAAAGAGGGAAGTACTTAACGCTGAGTGATACTATGCTTCCATCTCCTGTAAAGCAGCGTCTGTACAAAATAGAATGGTCCAAAGAAACATCAGTGTACAGCCGTGCCATCGCCTTAAGTCTGTTCTTGCACCGAAGCAATCAGAAGTGACTGCAACTTGTAACCACTTTAATTCACATGATCATTCACGTTGAATTAGCAATGCTGCCATGGTGTTCACCTAGGCGTGTTCTTGAGCGAACAGAGGGAGAGCAGCTATTGCCCTCATCACGTTCTGAATAATGATCTCAATCTGGTCCCTCTGCTTCAGTGAGGGCCAGTAAAACTGAGCCTCATAAATAATACGTGGCTGGAGTACAGACCACACAACATTACTGGCTATTTCAGTACAATATTCTCCACATTTAGAAGCAATCCTTCATATCAGGTGGAAGGTTGACATTGGTGTCTTCTATATTTTTCCTAGCCAATTTGATCTTGTTCTGGATTGGCGAACATCGAGACCAAGGATCCGTACTTCTATTTCTTTTAACGAGGACACCAGTGCCGCTAGCCAGGAATATTTTGGTGCGTGTGTTGGTGGGGGGTGGGTCGAGGAGGGCAGGGGCCACGTGAGCATTGTCTGCACATCGTCCTATGCCAGGTAAACAGAAATGTTGGGTTCGGGGGCAAGGAGTTAGGTTCCCGGTGTAAAGCATGCTGCAAGGCAATGCCGGTCTAGCATGGTGTGGTTGGAAACGCCGCTCTCAAACTGATTGCCAAGAATTGTTAGAAAGCTATATTGTGGCTCCTTTTCCTTGCAGCGAGGTGTGTATTGTCCAAAATGAGTGATGCACGAATGATGGATGTCGCTGCACCTATTGCTGCCTGCAAATGTGAGCCACCTTTCAGGAGCACAGCAGTACTGGGCGGTAATGCTAGTAAATTGACATAATTAGCAAGGCTTGATTAAGCGTACACTGGAGTTAAATGTCATTTTTGATTAAAATGGCTGTGACATATGAGTAGGCTTTGTTTTTTGTGGCCATTATCTGGCTTTCGTGCACCCCTGGATGGGCTGTATTATTCTTGCATCCTTCTGACAACAAACATTTGCTTGTGAGTACTTCTTGCTACCTTTATTATTGATTTTTTTTCTTGATACTCATATCCCCGTCTTTGCAATGTGACCTCTGGCTGTTTACGTTCTTAGGAATGCAGACTTGTATGATGTTAACATATCTGAAAAGAAGCAGTATACACAATGAATACTAGAATTATAGAAAGCCACTGCTGTAAAATTAATCGTCAATCTCGGAAAGGGTCAGCTGAATTAGCCACAATGAATAATTTACTGAAGCTATAAAAGCTGCTTTTCTGAATAAATTTTCCAAGACAAATAAAGCAATATGCGTGTCATGTTGAACGAGAATTCACAATTACTTGAAACATATTCGCTTTGAGAATTAGTCCCAGGTGGCACAAGCACACTTCATGCAGAACCTTGAAAGCAATACAGTGACAGCCACACAACTCTACCACGTGGAATAAAAAATATCCCAGACGGTAGCACACTACTCACCGAGTTAAAAAAAACACACATGTTGTCATTTATTGAAATTTCTCTTTATTTTAAAAGTTCAATTCAGAAAAACATACTCTATAGTGTATTACTGTTTATGTCGGTTTCCATATTACATGCCCCTCTGTGGCAACAAAATGCTCCACATACGCAATCAGTCATGCATGCCCTCCTACAAAGAGTGCATTTTCTGAATGGAAATTGAGTGAATCAAGTGACATGTGGCTCATTTGTAGTTGCAGGTAAACTTGATGGCTGATAGCACTAAGGGCAAGTAAGAGTAGTATAAGCTTTATTTCTCTTTGTGGTTTGGGCGGTTGGTGCGTCCCTCAGTCCAAGGCTCCACTGATCTCTGTGGTTTGCTGGCCTTGATCGAGAAGAGCTCTCTGGCTCTCTGCATCATCACTAGCAAGCCAAACATCCCAGTGCCTGCTACTTGTAACTTGCGCCGTAAGGGGTGAATTGGAATTTGGAGGCTGTAGTTTATACTTTCATGTTACGTGGGCAAGAGTTGGCAGCTCCCCACACCAAGAACACGTACTTTCATAGAATGCAGGGTGTATCTTACTGAGTATTTGTAGGTGTAGATATGTGTTAGTCTGTACACAGCGCCAATCCCTGACCTGTTCTCCCATAAGGTTGGAGTGCGGGCGGCTCTATTTTTGTCTCTCTTTTTTCTGGTGTTCGAAGGTGTCGTGTGGGTCAATGGATGTTCCTTGAAATGACTGACTAGTGCTCGGATGCTTATTGCTCGAGCAGTTCGGTCCGCCCTCTCATTTTCTTCAAGTCCAGAGTGCGCCGGGCACCAAATTACCACCTGGTGCAATTCTGTGAATTTTGTGTGGAACGGTACCCGTCATGCACGAACAGCATGCTGCCTTAGAGTCCATCATGGCCAATGCAGATTTTTCTTTTCCTTCTTCATCTCGAAAGGCAAGCGCTGTGGCTGCTGCATCCACGGTGCAGGTTAAAGGGTTCCGAATGGAGGTTGTTATCCCTGTGGACAGATTGAAGGCCACTATTGTGGATTTGTCTGTTGCCACTCTACACGCATCTGTGTAGTATATCTCTGGCTTTCTTTCACATTTCTTTTGTAAAGCCTTTGATTGCGCTTTTCTTCTGCTTTGGTGGTGTTCCGTGCTGATATTCTTTGGGATTCGTGAGACTAGAATTTTCTCTCTTGTTTGTCTGGGTGGCAAAACTGTGTTTTCTCAGCCATACAGATATCCATCAGGGGATATCCCACCTTTTGTAACAGAGCCTTTCCTTGTTTTGTAGAATTCAGATGTTCTCTCTGAGGCATGACCACATGTTATGTTATATTCTTCATATGTGTTGTGTATACCAAGAGCCTCCAGCTTTTTGGCACTTGTGTTTTTGGGAGCCCTAGCTGCCCTGAAGATGGAGCTCACTTTAGACGCTTCAGCCTTATTTAGTTTTTGAAAGGGGAGGCTAGGTCAGCGTGCTAATAATGAATGCTTGCACAAGTCCGACTGCCTCCGCTTCTTTGAAGCCTCTCTGTTGTTTTGTGACTCCATGGATCATTTATGCCACATTTCTTGTTCTTTGTTTTAATGTTTCTAGCATGTGTGATGTCCTGCTGTTGTCTTGGTACAATAACTCAGAATACATTCAGGTATGCGGACACGAAAGGCAAGAAACAAGAAAAAAAATTGAGATTGGCTAGGTGGTTTCTTTTGATGTAGTGAAACGTAACTCAAGTCCAAGTATGCAATCACACGACATCTGCACATGAACACGTTACTAAAATACATCAAAGCCTGGCCAAGCAAACAAATTCGCAGGCCTCTTTGAATTTATTCCATTTATCCTTTTCAGCACTCGTGAAACGTGCAATAGATGTCTATGAAAACGCAGTTAGTGTCTGTATACAGAAAAAAAATTGTAGGCTGTAACTGCCTGAAACTGTGATTTCTAATGCACAAACTTTTGTGCATAGATAGGTTGCTACAAGTAAGTGCTGGTACATATTTCCCAGTGAAAGTGCATGCAGTTTGTAGCTTATTTCACAAAACTGATAAAAAGAACATAATTGTGTGCACATACACACTGCGTGCCTCCATTTAACACAGAAACAGGCTGGCTGTTCGCATTGTTAATGCTGCATAACAGTAATTTGCCGCCTTAAAAATAATGTTGCTGTTACACAAATCGCTACCAGTTGAAAAAGACAACATGAATTCCTGTCGCAACTACAGAAATTTTTGGCGCGACTAGAGAAATTTCTGCTGTACGACAGAAGTTCCTGATGTTTCTGTAGTTGCGACTGACATTTCTGACATTGCGACAGAAATTCTGATGTCCCAACAGAATCATCCTGTCGCGAAGACCAAGAGTTCTGAAGTCGCAAGAGAAACGTTCTGTCGGGCAGCAAAAGTTCTGAAGTCATGACAACAGCTTTCTATCGTGACATGGATTCTGACGTCGCAACAGGAACTCTCTGTCGGGACTACACATTTTCGGTCGTGGCGTTAGAAATGTGCCACTTTCTGTCGCAACGACATAAGTTCTGACGCCGCGACCGAAGCGCTTTCAGTCGCGACGCTTTAAAATTGTACGTCAATTTCGCATCGGTGGTATACCCTATACTTTTCTCTTGCGCGGTATTCAATCGTGCTTCAGAGAAGCACGATTGCTGATATGCGGCAATGCTGATAGCACCGACACCGGTGTTAAAGTCGATATGGCCAATTGTTATAATTGCGCCGTGACGACGAAGCACCATAAACGCCCTACCGGCCTCCTCAATATCGGCCGCTGATGAAAATCATACCATCTGCGGGAACGGCTCCGTATCCGTTTTGTGTTATTTGGTAAGATGCGGCACACAGGCCTGTGGACTTACATGTGCCGTTACACTGACACAGTTAATTTCCCAGAAATATGGCATAAGCTTTTACGAAGCGAAAAGAAGTTTTGGGTTGTTCCACAAAGTTGCGTGAAAAGCTGTCTTGCTCGGGTCTCATTCTGCTACAGCGCTGCCGAGAGAAGCCAGTATGCTGTCAGAATGAACAATCATCCACGAATGTTTATGTAGCTATTTTGCATTGAACACAGAATTATATGCGCGCTCAAAAGTGTAGAGCGAGAGACAACTATCGAAATTAGCAATAACAACCTAACAGTGTCCCCGGTCACTGTTGTGTATTTCTATATTTCTTATTTAATGTGGATATCCTACAGCAAGATCGATGTTCTAGCACTACACAAAGTACCTGTCGATGGTAAGAACACTTTTACTTTTCTAGAGATGCGGCAGTTCACGCGGTGGAGTGAAAGCGCATCTTGGCTCTTAAAATGCAAATGTAAACATAAACGCAGAGTGTTTATATAGCTAAAATATACACTAGGTAACATGTTTGGCGTAGTACAGGGGTAAGATGCTGGGCTCGGGATCCTTACGTCCGAAGTTCGGATCCCCTGCAGGAGGAATTTTTTTCTTTTTATTTTTTCTACCAATAAATTTACATAGCCTTAAAGACATCTCTGTCAACTTTTAATTAAATATTGATCAAGAACTACATGACGTCACACTACAGACAACAGAACGACAGAATAAAATTTCCTGTTGTGTTTTTCAAGTGGGCTGTCACCACCTACATCGACACTTAGTGCGAAACGGTTATCAAACACACCTGATGACGAAACTCCAACACTTTCTGACCCGCCGTGGTTGCTATAAGCGTCCTTGGAGTTGTGCTTAGTATTAAGCACGAGGCCGCAGGATCAGATCATGGTTCTGACACGTAAAACACGACAAATTGAAAAAAAAGAAAGTTCAAACGTCTCCTTTTTGTGCGGCACTGGCTTCTTGACTTTATTGAGAGGACCAATGGGTCTCAACACCGCGACGTAAAAGGTGTGAGCATTATGCGCATAGCGCAATGGGTCTACGCCGTACTCACCACCACAGCTTGAAAAGGCCGCGTGAAACATGAGGCAACTGGGCAAGCGGTAATCCGAAACGCGCCGTTTCCAAAGAAGTCGACACTGTACGTGATCTGATTTTGTGAGGAATGTGGGTCAGCTTTCACTAGCCGCTCTCATATCGTGGCGCAGTAGCGAAAGCCCGAGCACGGCCGCGCGAACCACAAGAGTGTTTTGTAGTTCACAGATCAAGTCAAAGGGATGGCTACGCGGTGGCCGATCACCGCCGTGCTGCGCAGTGGGTCAGGTAGCTCTCTTTTGAGGTTCCACACTACACGAAACACTCTCCGACGGCAGCCAAAGTCACCTCGTAAGCACGCATATAGACACACACGCAGAACTACGATGAGCAAAACAGGTGCCGTCACCGGCGCCGACGACAGTGGCGCTTTGCGGGCTTTGCCTTCAGTTTCACTTTTCGTTGATGGGAAAACGAACAGAAGCGAGGACATTCTGCGGCCGAAGCCGTCGAAGTTTTGCATGGTCTCGCTTCCGAAGACAGCTCGTCAGATGCCGACCGGGGGTTCTGGCAGCGCGACAGGACATTGTGGTCGACGAGACGAACAAATCGTCTATTATATCGCCCTAAATAAGTTGGCTTGCACTGCGGAAATGCATAAATTTGCAGAAAGAAAAAAAAGAGAAAAAGAACCACTTGGACAATATATCTCTTCTTTCTCGTTTCCTTCTCACAGATGTGTAAAAGAAAAGAAAATAACGCATAAAATAAGAAACAGAACTCCGCTTACGCTAAAGGGAGGCCTCTATCTTCTAAACTCCCTCTTAAAAAGGATGTAGAATTGAGGTTCTTTCTCCTTCTTTCACGCCCATTTTGCGAGGGAGAGAAATTGAGGACGCTGACCATTTATGCGCCACTGTAAGGGAGCACGGTTTTCAGGCACGTAGTGTCAAGGGAGGTCACATCTCTTAAAATGCCTTTTTCTGCTCATTTCCGTTTACAGTGTAGTTCGATGCTGGTGTGGTGCCAAAGATGTGCGTAGCGTAAGACTGCAACTCCACTTTATTATAGAAAATGGCTAGGCCTTCGTCCGGACTGCGCCGCCAACCCCGTAGTTGTCGCTTTGCATTGACGGCTGTCAAATTTATCGATAAACTACTACGTTACACTTCGGCGACGCTTCATAAACACGTTGCTGACGCAGTCTTTCTGCAGCGTCGGCCCACTCTTTCTGGTGGTGGCAGCACGTGCCTGACTTCACGTACTCGTTTAAGGCATGGTAACACTGGGTCGGTACGAGACCGACAAGATGCTGACGCTGACATTTGGCCGACTATACAGCACTGTGCCACTGAAACCATTTGATCATAATGGTCCGAGAACGACGCATCCGACGGGTGCGAGTTGTCATATAGCGCGCCGGGCTTTCTTGTCGACGACGGCACCGACAAAATCAGCGTGCCGACCGTGATCGCTCGACCGAACCCTACGTGATCAGCCGTCAAACCGACAACGTGATGGCTCAAGCTCGTTCACTTGTAAATATAATTATTCGTGCTCAAAGCTCGTCGACATACCTTCGAAGTTGAAATGCACAAGCTTCAGTTCTTTCAAGCCGTGCACGTGAAGTTACAGCCAATGATGATCCTGTTTAGCGAAAGTTTGGGCAGGCCTGACCCCGTCGAGCTTGTGCACCCGCACCGATGGACCTGAACTTAAGGAATAAGCAGTCAGGACGAAGGACGCCGCTCTTGTAGTTCAGTTGAGGCCCTATAGCGATTTGATAACTATTCTTCACTTCGCACGACATGTACGCAATAAGCGGCAAGCGGCGAAACAGCGCTGTGTCAACATCTTCTACATTAGTCACCGCTCCCGAACGCTGCCTGTCGCATTCCCGTAGGTGGTGGGTCTGTGTGTGCTGGTATGCTGACACATTTTTTAATTCCACAGAAGCACTGTTTAGCTCTGCGTCAAACGGGAAAGAACAGACAGTGCATTTGGCACCGCAGCATAAACTCACTCAGTAACAAACGGTGTCAGCGATGACATCCGCGTTTTTGCGAGAGAACTACACAGCCTATAAGTGGGGGCTTATGCCGAGCAAATTTTTTTCTATTAATACTTTATGGTACGCGCAAACTGTAAGTATGAGAAAGTTAAAAAAAAGCGAGAATCAGTAGTAATAGCCCGTAATATAGCTGTCTGGATCACAGTTTTTGTTTAAGTGGCTCGGCCGCTCATATTGACTCATATCTGGGAAGAACAGCGCAGCTCATATGTGCAGATATCTATGTTTTGCTACGTTTTGAGATTATTTCACATCATTCATGCGCCGTTTCTGTAACATCCGAAGCTAACAGCGATCTGAAGCTGTCGATGAAGATGTAAACAAATGCACCGCTTTGGCTAATGCGAGGTACAAGGCTGCGCTCGAAGGCGTCTTGAATATGCAAAGTGTTTAGTGAATGTCTAAAAGGAATACCAAAAGCGATGTGCAAGCACAGACATAAGCGACAGCGAACTCCAAGGCACCCGCGTCGGCAGACGGAACTCAGCGTGCCCTTATAGGCGGCGCTGTTACCACAGCAGCGCACTCGGGCCTATTCACCCAGTACAATCGTTGGGTCATATGATGAGTTGCAAGTAGATATGATGTTAATGTTGCTTTCATTGCTCCCAATAAGCTAGGTAAGATATGCGCTGCCGTACAGAGGAAAAATTAGCAGGTAAAAGGCAAAAAAAGAACAAATATTTGTCCAGTGAAGCACAATAAGAACAACAGTATTACTGACTGTCGTGTGGGTCTGGTTTATAAAATTCCCGTTAGCTGTGGCCAGTTCTACGTAGGGTAAACTGGACGGTGCATTAATCAGAGGTTAATGGAACATAAAAGGCCGTTAACCGATGGATCGCCTTCTAATCTTTCCCTACATTGCCAAGATTGTAACTGCACGCCAGAGTTAGATGAATTCGCGATATTTTACAGGCATAAGAATGAAGATACGCGTCTTATGGTGGAGGCATGGCATATCTATAATGGTGGAAGTGCGTGCGTGAGTCAGCCTTGGATTACTTTGCATAAGGAAGAGATTAAGTGCCTTGACAGTTAACTCTCACGTAGACCAGCACATGTACCCGAGTGACACGTGGTGATACCATTCCTGAGCTTGCGCAGATGAGTTTGTTGTCGTCTTTCCTTTTTCGCCTCATTGCTCCCTTCAGTTGATAGTCGGCGTTCGCGTTGTTCACTTCTCTACTCTTGTGTCCTGTCTGCACGCCTCACCTGTTTTTGCATCATGAACCTTGAACGCGCTCTGCTTAAAATATTTCGTGCTGTCACGATTACTGCGAGAAACAAGCAACAGTTAAGCAACATGTCTTTCAATATGCACAAAAGCAAGTTTTTACTGAACACGAATGTTCTGAAACCAGGACTATGCATTCTTGAATAACGTACGTTCTAAGTGCTGCAAATGCACCATGCAGTGTCAAAAACAGGAATCACTGACCTGCAAGGTGTTCAATGTGCCGATTTTGAAACGCATCGGTTTCGGCCTGCGATGGTACGTTAGCATGATTCCGCCGAAGAGGGCGAAATTTCCCGCGAATATTCCTTCGTCCGTTGCATCGTCGTGGCGCGGTACGTTGCGTTACGTTGCATGCGCGTTCATTTCATGAGCTTTAGTTCCTCCTGTCCCACCTGGCCACGGCAACATCCGGGAGAACACGGTTCAGATAACACAGCTCAACAAAACATGGAGACTGTAAAGAGGTTTATTGGACAAGTCCAACAAACAGGCGGCAGCTCGCAACAGTACGCAGGGAGAGCAAGGAGGTGGTGTTCGAGCGCCAATCTCGTGCCCTCCGCTCTTGATAATGATCGCTGAGCCCGGAATGCCACTCTCTTTCTTTCTTCATTACAATTGTCCCCGTCGAGAAAGGTGGAGCCATCCTGGCGATGTAACAGGTGGGGACAAGAGGGTCGAAGTACGGCTTGAGCCGGTCTACGTGCACAACATCACGTCCAGGCCGACGACGGTTGCCGTGCGGCGTAAGAGTTTGAATGACGTAGTTTACGAGGGAGGTACGCTCGACGACACGGTAGAGACCATGATAATTTGAAAGTACTTTGGACGACAAGCCAGCGGCGCCGGGACGTACAAGTAGCCACACAAGTGCTCCAGGAGCGAATGTTGCGGCAGGATAGTGGTCATCATCGCGGGCGTTTTTCGGACGTTGTTGGTCGGCTGTAGTAAAGCGCTTGGCTAGCTGTCGGCAGTCTTCAGCGTAACGGGCGGCTGCAGGCACGGTCATGCACTCTGAGGCATCTGGTGCGTATGACAGGAATGTTTCGATAGTATGCGTCGTCTGGCGACCGTACAGAACGAAGAATGGGGATAACCCGGTTGTGACTTGCGTAGTGGTGTAATACGCGGTGGTGCAGCGGTGGCGTAGAAGTAGAACACCCGCCTCGCGTGCAAGAGGTCCGTGGTTCGAATCCCGGTGCCGCGCAATCTTCCACCGGATTAGAAAGAAAATGCGCGTGTTCAAAAAATTGCATAAACAGGCCTGGTGTGTGGCCAGAACCCGGTGACCAGAACCGGTAACGCACTCCCTCACCAGAGCAGGATTGGCCACCCTGGTGCAGTACTTCGTGGCCAATATGAACACAACAATCAAACCCCGGCCCTCACTCCCCAGCAGCTGCGAAGCAACTGACCACGGTGGCGGTCAGACCTGCGACGCAGCAGAGGGTGCTAAGAATCCCTGGCTCCGGACAGGCCGCCATTGGAATATGAACCGGGCGACGTTTAAGGCTAGAACGTTATCTAGTGAGGCGGGTCTAGCAGTGCTATTGGAGGAATTAGAGGGCAGTAAATGGGATATAATAGGGCTCAGTGAAGTTAGGAGGCCAAGAGAAGCATATACAGTGCTGAAAAGCGGGCACGTCCTGTGCTACCGGGGCTTAGCGGAGAGACGAGAACTAGGAATCGGATTCCTGATTAATAATAATATAGCTGGTAACATGCAAGAATTCTGTAGCATTAACAAGAGGGTAGCAGGCCGTGTTGTGAAACTTAATAAGAGGTACAAAATCAATGTTGTACAGGTCTACGCGCTTACATCCAGTCATGATGAAGACCAGGAAGTCGAAAGCTTCTATGAAGACGTGGAATCCGCGATGGCTAGAGTGAAAACAAAATACACTATACTGATCGGCTACCTCAATGCCAAGGTAGGCAAGAAGCAGGCTGGAGACAAGGCAGTGGGGAAATACGGCATAGGCACTAGGAATAGCAGGGGAGAGTGTTTAGTAGAGTTTGCGCACCAGAATAATATGTGCATAATGAATACCTTCTTCCGCAAGCGGGATAGCCGCAAGTGGACGTGGAGGAGCCCGAATGGCGAGACTAGAAATTAAATAGACCTCATACTCTGCGCTAACCCTGGCATCATACAAGATGTGGACGTGCTCAGTAAGCTGCGCTGCAGTGACCATAGGATGGTTAGAACTCGAATTAGCCTAGACCTGAGGAAGGAACAGAAGAAACTGGTACATAAGAAGCCGATCAAAGAGTTAGCGGTAAGAGGGAAAATAGAGGAGTTCCAGATCAAGCTACAGAATAGGTTTTCGGCTTTCACTCAGGAAGAGGACCTTAGTGTTGAAGCAATGAACGACAATCTCGTGGGCATCATCAAAGAGTGTGCAATAGAAGTCGGTGGTCTCTCCGCTAGATAGGATACCAGTAAGCTATCGCAGGAAACGAAAGATCTGATCAAGAAACGCCATTGTATGAAAGCCTCTAACCCTATAGCTTAAATAGAACTGGCAGAACTTTCGAAGTTAATCAACAAGCGTAAGACAGCTGACATAAGGAAGTATGACATAGATAGAATTGAACATGCTCTCAGGAATGGAGGAAGCCTAAAAGCAGTAAAGAAGAACCTAGGAATTGGCAAGAATCAGACGTATGCGTTGAGAGACAAAACCGGCAATATCATTACTAATATGGGTGAGATAGTTCAAGAGGCTGAAGAGTTCTATAGAGATTTATACAGTAGCAGTGGCATCCACCACGATAATGGAAGAGAGAATAGTCTCGAGGAATTCGAAATCCCACAGGTAACGCCGGAAGAAGTAAAGAAAGCCTTGGGAGCTATGCAAAGGGGGAAGGCAGCTGGGGAGGATCAGGTAACAGCAGATTTGTTGAAGGTTGGTGGGCAGATTGTTCTAGAGAAACTGACCACCCTGTATATGCAATGCCTCATGACCTCGAGCGTACAGGAATCTTGGAAGAACGCTTACATAATCATAATCCATAAGAAAGGGGACGCCAAAGACTTGAAAAGTAATAAACAGACCAGTTTACTGTCAGTTGCCTACAAACTATTTTCTAAAGTAATCGCAAATAGAATCAGGAACACCTTAGACTTCTGTCAACCAAAGGACCAGGCAGGATTCCGTAAAGGCTTCTCAACAATAGACCATATTCACACTATCAATCAGGTGATAGAGAACTGTGCGGAATATAACCAACCCTTATATATAGCTTTCATTGATTACGAAAAAACGTATCATTCAGTCGAAGCCTCACCAGTCATGGAGCCATTACGGAAACAGGGTGTAGAGGAGCCATATGTAAATATACTGAGAGATATCTATAGCGGCTCCACAGCCACCGTAGTCCTCCATAAAGAAAGCAACAAAACCCCAATAAAGAAAGCCGTCGGACAGGGAGGTACGATCTCTCCAATGCTATTCACAGCGTGTTTACAGGAGGTATTTAGAGACCTGGAGTCAAGAATTGGGGATAAAATTAAAGGAGAATACCTTAGTAGCTTGCGATTCGCTGATGATATTGCCTTGCTTAGTAAATCAGTAGACGAATTGCAGTGCATGCTCACTGACCTGGAGAGGCAAAGCAGAAGATTGGGTCTAAAAATTAATGTGCAGAAAACTAAAGTAATGTTTAACAATCTCGGAAGAAAACTGTACTTTACGATAGGTAGCGAGGCACTGGAAGTGGTAAGGGAATACATCCACTTAGGGCAGGTAGTGACGGCGGATCCGGATCATGAGACGGAAATAATCAGAAGAACAAGAATTGGCTGGGGTGCATTTGGCTGGCATTCTCAGATCATGAACAGCAGGTTGCCATTATCCCTCAAGATTAAAGTGTATAATAGCTGTGTCTTACCAGTACTCACCTACGGGGCAGAAACCTGGAGGCTTACGAAAAGGGTTCTAGTTAAATTGAGGACGACGCAACGAGCTACGGAAAGAAGAATGATGGGTGAATGATGAGGGAAGGGAAGCGTAGCAGGGGGCGGCAGAAAGTTAGGTGGGCGGATGAGATTAAGAAGTTTGCAGGGACGACATGGCCACAATTAGTCCATGACCGGGGTTGTTGGAGAAGTATGGGAGAGACCTTTGCCCTGCGTGGGCGTAACCAGGCTGATGATGATGATGTTATTCGCGTATCTTATAAATGGAAGAACCAGGTCCCAGTTTGATTGATCAGATGCAACATGTGTCGCAAGCATGTAGTTCAGTGTCCGATTACACCGCTCAGTCATACCGTTCGTCTGAGGGTGGTAGTCAGTACACGTCAGGTGTGCAATGTTACACTGGTGGAGAAGTGCTTGAATTACATCCGAGAGAAATACGAGGCCACGGTCACTGAGGAGTTCGCGAGGAGGACCGTGTCGAAGCACAAAACGCTTGAAGATGAAAGAGGGGACGTCCTGTGCTGTTGCCGTGGGAAGAGCAGCGGTTTCGGCGTATCCTGTAAGGTGGTCGACAGCAATGATAGCCCATCGGTTTCCCGCCGTGGTCAAACGCAAATGTCCATAAAGGTCAATTCCATCGCGATTGAATGGGCAGTCTGGGTACAGGAGGGGCTGTAATGAATCTGGGCCACGATAATCGTGGGAGCAGCGAATGAACATGCGGACAAAGCGAAACATTCCGCGCCAGTAGTGCCTTTTCCGTAAGCGTTCATAAGTCTTGAAGAGACCACCGTGAGCACACTGCGGGTGGCAGTGTAAGGACGCGCAGATTGTAGAGCGCAGCGATCGGGGGATAACTATGAGCCACTTTCTATCATCTGGCGAGTAGTTGCGTCAGTACAAGAGGCCATCACGAATGATGTATTGCGAAGCTTGGCGTCGCAGTGTTCGAGTGGTCGAGAGGGTTGGTGGTTCGGATCAAACGTCAAGAAGGGAAGCGATCCAGGGATCGTGGCGCTGTGCAGAGGAGACGGAGGCGACGTCAAAAGCTGACAATGGGTGGTCTATAATGGATATGAACGCAGTTTCGTTGGATAGTGGTGACCGCGACAGGATATTGGCAGGGCATCGGCATGCTAGCGTCCGGAACGATATATAACGCGGATGTCAAAGCCTTGAAGTCGAAGAGCCCAGCCAGCAAGGCGACCTGACGGATCCTTCAGCGAAGCCAACTAATAGAATGCATGATAGTCGGTAACTACATCTAACGTGTGGCTATATAAGTAAGGACGGAACTTGACAAGCGCCCAGACCATTGCCAAGCATTCTTTCTCGCTGACGCTATAGTTTGACTCAGCCTTGGTGAGCGTTCTGCTTGCGTATGCGACGACATACTCTGAGAACCCAGGCTTTCCTTGTGCGAGAACAGCACTGAGGCCGACACCGCTAGCGTATGTGTGAACATAAGTTGCCGCCTTAGGATCGTAGTGGCGCAGTATTGGTGGTGACGTCAGGAGACGGCGAAAGGTGGAGAAGGCTTGGTCACACTCAGAATACCATGACGAGAGATTGGAGGCGCTGCTTAAAAGTTGGGTCAAAGGCGCAATTATAGAGGAGAAGTTCCGCACAAGCCGATGAAAGTAGTGGCATAACCGTATGAAGCTTCGTAACTGCTTTAGAGTCGTTGGTTTGGGGAAGTCGCTCACGGCACGTAGTTTAGCCGGGTCCGGAAGCACACCGCCCTTTGATACGACGTGACCGAGAATGGCAAGTTTTGTCGCAGCAAAGCTGCACTTCGTGAGATTTAGTTGGAACTAAGCGGTCTTCAGATGCGTCAGGACATGGCTGAGGCGTTCGACATGGGTTGCGAAATCTGGCGCAAAGAAAACAATGTCGTCGAGGTAGCAGATACTTATGCGCCACTTCAAATCCCTCGGAACCAAGTCCATCATGCGCTCGAAGGTGGCAGGCGCATTGCAGAGGCCGAATGGCATAGCATTGAATTCATATAGACCATTAGGCGTGGCGAAGGCTGTCTTTGAACGGTCGGCCTCTGCTAAAAGAACCTGCCAATACCCGGAACGCAAATCTAACGACGAAAAAAACTTGGCATTTTGTAGGAAATCAAGGGCATCGTCAATTCTGGGTAAAGGGTACACGTCTTTTCGAGTGACCTTGTTTAGGCGCCGGTAATCCACGCAGAAGCTACTCGACCCCTCCTGTTTTTAACGAGAACCACAGGGGATGCCCACGGACTATGTGCAGGGCAAATAACGTCGCGTTTAAGTGTATCGTCGGCCTGGTCGGTAATAACTTGACGTTCCGCGGTGGAGACACGGTGAAGGCGTTGTCGCACTGGCGAGTTAGAGCCGGTGTCGATGTAGTGAACAATGGTAGAAGTTCGGCCAAGGGTACGTTGGGCAACATCGAAAGAGTGGCGGAACTGGTTGATCAGCTGGAGAAGAGCAGCGCGTTCAAATGGTGACACTCCGTCTGCGATCGACGAATCGAATAGGTCGGCCGCTGGTACATCAGAAGTATTAAGAGCACTGACGACGTTGAGGTCGCGTCGAGCTCATTCATGTTGCACGGAAAAAAATTGGCCGATGCAATGGGTTGCACGCATCCAAGGGATTCACCTTTAATCAGTTTGATGGGATATGGCAGAGGATTTGTGAGGCAGTGAGCGCTTCTGCCATTCGAAATAAAGAGGGTGGAATAAGGCAGAAGGAGTTCCTTCCGACTCGGAAGGAGGCGCGCTGGTTCAAAGAATGCAGCTTCATCACTTATGCTGTTGCAGAACACGGGGTGCAAAGCAGCTGCTGTCGGCGGAATTTCTGTGTCTTTTGTTACGACTAGTTTGTGTGCGGCTTGATTAGCGGGGTTGTAGGACTGGTCACACAACGGGAAGAGCGCAAGTTCAGATCTGGCACAATCAATAACGGCGTGATCATACGATAGAAAGTCCCAGCCAAGTATGATGTCGTGCGAGCAGGATGAAAGGACGATAAGCTCAACAATGCAGTGCTCTTTAGGGATAATAAGTCGAGCAGTACAGGCAGCTATAGGCCAAACAGGTGTACGTAATTCGCTGTACGTAAGCACATCATCTCAAGAGGCGTGGTCACCTTCGAAGCTTGCGGCAAAGTGGCATCTTTAGCAGAAACGGCAGCACCGGTATCGACAAGAGCATATGCACGGGTGCCTTCTACAAAAACTACGACAATATTCGACGGCAAAGTTCGAGGACTTGAGCCTTCCGACAGTTCTTGCCTCACGAATTGTGGAGGCTAGATTCCCTCATCTTCAGGGGCTGGTCGACGACGCAAGGGCGACACGGTGCGGCGACGGGATGAAAGTGAGCAACAAGACTTGGGTTTCGGATAGTCACGTGAATACGTGCTTGTTTGGGATCCGGACTTTCATAACGAGAGAAGGGAGGATCCATGTAGCTTGGCGAACGGGCGCCTGAGTATCCTGGCGCACGACGGCGGCAGAATAGGGCGATATGACCAGGGCCACCGCATGCAAAAGAGATCGGCAGGTTGTCGCGCGTTCGCCAGAGATTTGGAGTGATGGGAGCAGTTCATGTTATGGGCGGCTATATCAGGGCTGCAGCATACGACACATCATGGGATGGTGAGGGCTGCTAAAGCTCCGGCCGCTTTACTGCCTCAGCGTAACTAAAAGGCGCGGCGACAGGTTGCTGCTGAATGGGCACCGGCATGGCCTTGAAAATCTGCTGTTGAATGGCCTGTCGAGGCACGGGAGCCAACGGGATTGGTTGCTGCAGTTGCTGCTGCTGTGGGAGCTCCTGACGATGAGTAAATGGCAGGAGAGACAACTGATGGGACACCTCCTCACGCACAAATTCTTTCATTTGTGCGAGAAGGTATGACTAGTCAGGCATGATGTCCAGTGCAGCGAGTGGTTGGTTGTACGTCTGAGATGAACGCTGGGTGAGAGCCCACTGCCTTCTCAATTCGCCATAGCTGTGGCACAGGGTTACCACTTCAGACACAGTGCCAGGAGACTTCGTACGAAGCATTTGAAAGGCATCGTCGTCGACACCCTTCATAATATGCTGCATTTTGGCACTTTCGCTCACTGAGGCATCGATGCACCTGCAGAGATCTGTTATGTCTTCAATATAGGTGGTAAAACTTTCAATTGATTCCTGTGCCCGTGTGCACAGTCGTTGTTCGGCGCGTAACTTCCGCACGGCAGGGCGATCGAAAACGGCAGATACTGCCTTCTTGAAAACCGACCAGTTCTCAATTTCAGATTCGTTGTTTACATACCACAGCTTCGCCACGACAGCCAGGTAAAAGTTCGCTGTACTCAACTTAGCAGCGTCATCCCAGTTGTTGGTTCCACTAACTTTTTCGTAGGACGACAGCCAGACCTCGTCTCCCGTACCCGTAAATACCGGGGGGTCTCGCTGGCGAACCAGGCCGGGGTAAACGGCGGTTGGGAGAGCTGGCGGCTGTTGGGCAGCGTCAGCTTGCATGGCCGAGTGCAACGTGTGGGATCGGAGTTACAGGGTGCCGGCGATGTGCGTACCCAGAACGATCCACCAAATGTAAAAAGGTTTATTGTACGAGTCCATCATACAGGCGGTAGCTCGAAACAGTACGCAGGGAGAGCAAGATGGTGGTGTTCGAGCGCCAATCTCGTGCCCTCCGCTCTTGATGACGATCGCTGTGCCCGGAATGCATTCTCTTCCTTTCTTCACTACAATAATAACGCAAAACCTGCCCACACGGCGTCTTTGCCACGCTACGAAACCTAAGGAGCAACACGTGAGGGGGGGGGGGCAGAACCATAACAAAGCCGTCATTGTAGCCCGAAAGCATTGCAGCTACAGCAAGAAATAAGAAAGACAGCTAACAAGTAGAAACTAGTACATCGGTCCTCACTACAAGGACGGGGTAGGGCCTCTCCCAAATTTTCCTTCCTCCATGGTCATACCTTTATGCATTCCATTGCTTTCATTGCCTGCTGGCTTTACATGGTCGTCATCTAACAACAGATAAGTGTGCTTTACAGATGCCTGTGAGCCGGCAATATCCTTAGAAGTTTTACATGGAACGTTACGGGGGAGGGGGGGCAGTAGGGTTCTTCAGTGAAGCTGTCTATAACTAGGATCCCGACATATTGTTTGCGACCGCCACATCGACAGGAAACCCAGGCAAGCCAATCCAGGTGGCAATACTGCACAGGCAGGAATGGCTCAACCCCCCCCCCCCTCTTAAGACAGAAGCGCGAAGCGCACATACAGTACAGCTTTCATTTCAATACGAAACGAACAAAAGGCCGTCAAGCCACATGCTTGATGAAAGGTGCCCTCACTTCCGTGCCGGTCAACATTTGTTGCCGCCAATAGAGTGTTTTAGCAGAACGTTCTTGACGGTCCACTCCGCTCTCGCGTATCCGCTCACGGTTAGCGGAGCGGCGGACGAAGAGTTCAGTTTTAGCGGAGCGCCCAGCTGCGTCCGAAAGGCATGTGCTCGCCTGACGCGCCACCTTGCCGCAGAAGGTAAAACCGCTATGAACATAATACTCAAGTTGTAAGAATTGCCGCAATAAAATAATATATTTGGAATTACTCAAATGTCTGAAGGAATTTCACGCAATACATTTCTACATACCCATGACGCATATCAGACGACGCGGATGGAAAAGCTCTCTTCGAATACGAGAGTGAGAGAGTTGACACGGACAATTCAGTAGTGATTCAGGTCACGTGACTACTTTCGGTCGTGCTGCCATATTGTGTACCCTGGCTTGATGCATATCAAACAAAATGGTTTTTGAAGCCCAGTCTGGCTATGACTAAGTGAGTCCACATTGGATGATCACTAGTGACATGGTCACCTGACCAATGTTCAGTCGAGTGCAGTGCTCTTCTACCCAGGGATGATGCATATAACGAAATGGTTTCCGAAACCCGGCTCAGCTACAACCATGACGAGGTCACATGACCAAGTCACTTGTGATTAGGGACGCATGATCACCATATAGAGTGCTGGAAACTATCTCTACATACCCATGACGCATGTCACACGACGCGGATGGAGAAGCTCTCTTCGAATACGAGAGTGAGAGAGTTGACACGGACAATCCTGTAGTGATTCAGGTCACGTGACTACTTTCGGGCATGCTGCCATATTGTGTACCCTGGCTTGATGCATATCAAACGAAATAGTTTTTGAAGCCCAGTCTGGCTATGACTAAATGAGTCCACATTGGATGATCACTAGTGACGTGGTCACGTGACCAATGTTCAGTCGAGTGCAGTGCTCTTCTACCCAGGGATGATGCATATCAAACGAAATGGTTTCCGAAGCGCGGCTCAGCTACCACCATGATGAGGTCACATGACCAAGTCACTTGTGATTAGGGACGCGTGATCACAATATAGAGCGCTGGAAACTATCTCTACATACCCATGACGCATATCAGACGACGCGGATGGTCAAGCTCTCTTCGAATACGAGAGTGAGAGAGTTGACACGGACAATTCAGTAGTGATTCAGGTCACGTGACTACTTTCGGGCATGCTGCGATATTGTGTACCCTGGCTTGATGCATATCCAACGAAATGGTTTTTGAAGCCCAGTCTGGCTATGACTAAGTGAGTCCACATTGGATGATCACTAGTGACGTGGTCACGTGACCAATGTTCAGTCGAGTGCAGTGCTCTTCTACCCAGGGATGATGCATATCAAACGAAATGGTTTCCGAAGCGCGGCTCAGCTACCACCATGATGAGGTCACATGACCAAGTCACTTGTGATTAGGGACGCGTGATCACAATATAGAGCGCTGGAAACTATCTCTACATACCCATGACGCATATCAGACGACGCGGATGGTCAAGCTCTCTTCGAATACGAGAGTGAGAGAGTTGACACGGACAATTCAGTAGTGATTCAGGTCACGTGACTACTTTCGGGCATGCTGCGATATTGTGTACCCTGGCTTGATGCATATCCAACGAAATGGTTTTTGAAGCCCAGTCTGGCTATGACTAAGTGAGTCCACATTGGATGATCACTAGTGACGTGGTCACGTGACCAATGTTCAGTCGAGTGCAGTGCTCTTCCACCCAGGGATGATGCATATGAAACGAAATGGTTTCCGAAACCCGGCTCAGCTACCACCATGTTGAGGTCACATGACCAAGTCACTAGTGATTAGGGACGCATGATCACCATATAGAGCGCTGGAAACTATCTCTACATACCCATGACGCATATCGCACGACGCGGATGGAGAAGGTCTCTTCGAATGCGAGAGTGAGAGACTTGACACGGACAATTCTGTAGTGATTCAGGTCACGTGACTACTTTCGGGCATGCTGCCATATTGTGTACCGTGGCTTGATGCATATCAAACGAAATGGTTTTTGAAGCGCAGTCTGTCTATGACTAAATAAGTCCGCATTGGATGATCACTAGTGACATGGTCACGTGACCAATGTTCAGTCGAGTGCAGTGCTCTTCTACCCAGGGATGATTCATATCAAACGAAATGGTTTCCGAAGCCCGGCTCAGCTACTACCATGATGAGGCCACATGACCAAGTCACTAGTGATTAGGGACGCACGATCACCATATAGAGCGCTGGAAACTATCTCTACATACCCATGACGCCTATCAGACAACGCGGATGAAGAAGCTCTCTTCGAATACGAGAGTGAGAGAGTTGACACGGACAATTCAGTAGTGAATCAGGTCACGTGACTACTTTCGGGCATGCTGCCATATTGTGTACCCTGGCTTGATGCATATCAAACGAAATGCCTTTTGAAGCCCAGTCTGGCTATGACTAAATGAGTCCGCATTGGATGATCACTAGTGACGTGGTCACGTGACCAATGTTCGGTCGAGTGCAGTGCTCTTCTACCCAGGGATGATTCATATCAAACGAAATGGTTTCCGAAGCCCGGCTCAGCTACCACCATGATGAGGTCACATGACCAAGTCACTAGTGATTAGGGACGCACGATCACCATATAGAGCTCTGGAAACTATCTCTACATACCCATGACGCCTATTAGACGATGCGGATGAAGAAGCTCTCTTCGAATACGAGAGTGAGAGAGTTGACACGGACAATTCAGTAGTGACTCAGGTGAAGTGACTACTTTCGGGCATGCTGCCATATTGTGTACCCTGGCTTGATGCATATCAAACGAAATGGCTTTTGAAGCCCAGTCTGGCTACGACTAAATGAGTCCACATTGGATGATGACTAGTGACGTGGTCACGTGACCAATGTTCAGTCGAGTGCAGTGCTCTTCTACCCAGGGATGATGCATATCAAAGGAAATGGTTTCCGAAGCCCGGCTCCACTACCACCATGATGAGGTCACATGACCAAGTCACTAGTGATTAGGGACGCACGATAACCATATAGAGCGCTGGAAACTATCTCTACATACCCATGACGCATATCAGACGACGCGGATGAAGAAGCTCTCTTGGAATAGGAGAGTGAGAGAGTTGACACGGACAATTCAGTAATGATTCAGGTCACGTGACTACTTTCGGGCATGCTGCCATATTGTGTACCCTGGCTTGATGCATATCAAACGAAATGGCTTTTGAAGCCCAGTCTGGCTACGACTAAATGAGTCCACATTGGATGATGACTAGTGACGTGGTCACGTGACCAATGTTCAGTCGAGTGCAGTGCTCTTCTACCCAGGGTTGCTGCATATCAAACGAAATGGTTTCCGAAGCCCGGCTCAGCTACCACCATGATGAGGTCACATGACCAAGTCACTAGGGATTAGATACACACGATCACCATATAGAGCGCTGGAAACTATCTCTACATACTCATGACGCATATCAGACGACGCGGATGAAGAAGCTCTCTTCGAATACGAGAGTGAGAGAGTTGACACGGACAATTCAGTAGTGATTCAGGTCACGTGACTACTTTCGGGCATGCTGCCATATTGTGTACCCTGGCTTGATGCATATCAAACGAAATGGCTTTTGAAGCCCAGTCTGGCTACGACTAAATGAGTCCACATTGGATGATGACTAGTGACGTGGTCACGTGACCAATGTTCAGTCTAGTGCAGTGCTCTTCTACCCAGGGTTGCTGCATATCAAACGAAATGGTTTCCGAAGCCCGGCTCAGCTACCACCATGATGAGGTCACATGACCAAGTCACTAGTGATTAGGGACACACGATCACCATATAGAGCGCTGGAAACTATCTCTACATACCCATGACGCATATCAGACGACGCGGATGGAGAAGCTCTCTTCGAATACGAGAGTGAGAGAGTTGACGCGGACAATTCAGTAGTGATTCAGGTCACGTGACGACTTTCGGACATGCTGCGATATGGTGTACCCTAGCTTGATGCATATCAAACGAAATGGTTTTTTAAGCGCAGTCTGGCTATGACTCAATGAGTCCGCATTGGATGATCACTAGTGACGTGGTCACGTGACCAATGTTCAGTCGAGTGCAGTGCTCTTCTATCCAGATATGATGCATATCAAACGAAATGGTTTCCGAAGCCCGGCTCAGCTAACACCATGATGAGGTCACATGACCAAGTCACTAGTGATTAGGGACGCACGATCACCATATAGAGCGCTGGAAACTATCTCTACATACCCATAACGCATATCAGACGACGCGGATGAAGAAGCTCTCTTCTAATACGAGAGTGAGAGAGTTGACACGGACAATTCAGTAGTGACTCAGGTCACGTGACTACTTTCGGGCATGCTGCCATATTGTGTACCCTGGCTTGATGCATATCAAACGAAATGGCTTTTGAAGCCCACTCTGGCTATGACTAAATGAGTCTGTATTGGATGATCACTAGTGACGTGGTCACGTGACCAATGTTCAGTCGAGTGCAGTGCTCTTCTACCCAGGGATGATTCATATCAAACGAAATCGTTTCCGAAGCCCGGCTCAGCTACCACCATGATGAGGTCACATGACCAAGTCACTAGTGATTAGGGACGCACGATCACCATATAGAGCTCTGGAAACTATCTCTACATACCCATGACGCCTATCAGACGACGCGGATGAAGAAGCTCTCTTCGAATACGAGAGTGAGAGAGTTGACACGGACAATTCAGTAGTGATTCAGGTCAAGTGACTACTTTCGGGCATGCTGCCATATTGTGTACCCTGGCTTGATGCATATCAAACGAAATGGCTTTTGAAGCCCAGTCTGGCTACGACTAAATGAGTCCACATTGGATGATGACTAGTGACGTGGTCACGTGACCAATGTTCAGTCGAGTGCAGTGCTCTTCTACCCAGGGATGATGCATATCAAAGGAAATGGTTTCCGAAGCCCGGCTCAACTACCACCATGATGAGGTCACATGACCAAGTCACTAGTGATTAGGGACGCACGATAACCATATAGAGCGCTGGAAACTATCTCTACATACCCATGACGCATATCAGACGACGCGGATGAAGAAGCTCTCTTGGAATAGGAGAGTGAGAGAGTTGACACGGACAATTCAGTAATGATTCAGGTCACGTGACTACTTTCGGGCATGCTGCCACATTGTGTACCCTGGCTTGATGCATATCAAACGAAATGGCTTTTGAAGCCCAGTCTGGCTACGACTAAATGAGTCCACATTGGATGATGACTAGTGACGTGGTCACGGGACCAATGTTCAGTCGAGTGCAGTGCTCTTCTACCCAGGGTTGCTGCATATCAAACGAAATGGTTTCCGAAGCCCGGCTCAGCTACCACCATGATGAGGTCACATGACCAAGTCACTAGTGATTAGGGACACACGATCACCATATAGAGCGCTGGAAACTATCTCTACATACCCATGACGCATATCAGACGACGCGGATGGAGAAGCTCTCTTCGAATACGAGAGTGAGAGAGTTGACGCGGACAATTCAGTAGTGATTCAGGTCACGTGACGACTTTTGGGCATGCTGCGATATGGTGTACCCTAGCTTGATGCATATCAAACAAAATGGTTTTTTAAGCGCAGTCTGGCTATGACTCAATGAGTCCGCATTGGATGATCACTAGTGACGTGGTCACGTGACCGATGTTCAGTCGAGTGCAGTGCTCTTCTACCCAGGGATGATGCATATCAAACGAAATGGTTTCCGAAGCCCGGCTCAGCTAACACCATGATGAGGTCACATGACCAAGTCACTAGTGATTAGGGACGCACGATCACCATATAGAGCGCTGGAAACTATCTCTACATACCCATAACCCATATCAGACGACGCGGATGAAGAAGCTCTCTTCTAATACGAGAGTGAGACAGTTGACACGGACAATTCAGTAGTGACTCAGGTCACGTGACTACTTTCGGGCATGCTGCCATATTGTGTACCCTGGCTTGATGCATATCAAATGAAATAGTTTTTGAAGCGCAGTCTGGCTATGACTAAATGAGTGCGCATTGGATGATCACTAGTGACGTGGTCACGTGACCAATGTTCAGTCGAGTGCAGTGCTCTTCTACCCAGGGATGATGCATATCAAACGAAATGGTTTCCGAAGCCCGGCTCAGCTACCACCATGATGAGGTCACATGACCAAGTCACTAGTGATTAGGGACGCACGATCACCATATAGAGCGCTGGAAACTATCTCTACATACCCATGACGTCTATCAGACGACGCGGATGAAGAAGCTCTCTTCGAATACGAGAGTGAGAGAGTTGACACGGACAATTCTGTAGTGATTCAGGTCACGTGACTACTTTCGGGCATGCTGCCATATTGTGTACCCTGGCTTAATGCATATGAAACGAAATGGTTTTTGAAGCGCAGTCTGGCTATGACTAAATGAGTCCGCATTGGATGATCACTAGTGACGTGGTCACGTGACCAATGTTCGGTCGAGTGCAGTGCTCTTCTACCCAGGGATGATTCATATCAAACCAAATGGTTTCCGAAGCCCGGCTCAGCTACCACCATGATGAGGTCACATGACCAAGTCACTAGTGATTAGGGACGCACGATCACCATATAGAGCTCTGGAAACTATCTCTACATACCCATGACGCCTATCAGACGACGCGGATGAAGAAGCTCTCTTCGAATACGAGAGTGAGAGAGTTGAGACGGACAATTCAGTAGTGATTCAGGTCAAGTGACTACTTTCGGGCATGCTGCCATATTGTGTACCCTGGCTTGATGCATATCAAACGAAATGGCTTTTGAAGCCCAGTCTGGCTACGACTAAATGAGTCCACATTGGATGATCAATAGTGACGTGGTCACGTGACCAATGTTCAGTCGAGTGCAGTGCTCTTCTACCCAGGGATGATGCATATCAAGCGAAATGGTTTCCCAAGCCCCGCTCAGCTACCACCATGATGAGGTCACATGACCAAGTCACTAGTGATTAGGGACGCACGATCACCATATAGAGCGCTGGAAACTATCTCTACATACCCATGACGCCTAAAAGACGACGCGGATGAAGAAGCTCTCTTCGAATACGAGAGTGAGAGAGTTGAGACGGACAATTCAGTAGTGATTCAGGTCAAGTGACTACTTTCGGGCATGCTGCCATATTGTGTACCCTGGCTTGATGCATATCAAACGAAATGGCTTTTGAAGCGCAGTCTGGCTACGACTAAATGAGTCCACATTGGATGATGACTAGTGACGTGGTCACGTTACCAATGTTCAGTCGAGTGCAGTGCTCTTCTACCCAGGGATTATGCATATCAAACGAAATGGTTTCCGAAGCCCGGCTCAGCTACCACCATGATGAGGTCACATGACCAAGTCACTAGTGATCAGGGACACACGATCACCATATAGAGCGCTGAAAACTATCTCTACATACCCATGACGCATATCAGACGACGCGGATGGAAAAGCTCTCTTCGAATACGAGAGTGAGAGTGTTGACACGGACAATTCAGTCGTGATTCCGGTCACGTGACTACTTTCGGGCATGCTGCCATATTGTGAACCCTGGCTTGATGAATATCAAACGAAATGGTTTTTCAAGCCCAGTCTGGCTATGACTAAATGAGTCCACATTGGATGATCACTAGTGACGTGGTCACGTGACCAATGTTCAGTCGCGTGCAGTGCTCTTCAACCCATGGATGATGCATATCAAGCGAAATGGTTTCCGAAGCCCCGCTCAACTACCCCCATGATGAGGTCACATGACCAAGTCACTAGTGATTAGGGACGCACGATCACCATATAGAGCGCGGGAAACTATCTCTACATACCCATGGCGCATATTAGACGACGCGGATGAAGAAGCTCTCTTCGAATACGAGAGTGAGAGAGTTGACACGGACAATTCAGTAGTGATTCAGGTCACGTGACTACTTTCGGGCATGTTGCCATATTGTGTACCCTGGCTTGATGCATATCAAACGAAATGGTTTTTGAAGCCCAGTCTGGCTATGACTAAATGAGTCCACATTGGATGATCACTAGTGACGTGGTCACGTTACCAATGTTCAGTCGAGTGCAGTGCTCTTCTACCCAGGGATGATGCATATCAAACGAAATGGTTTCCGAAGCGCGGCTCAGCTACCACCATGATGAGGTCACATGACCAAGTCACTTGTGATTAGGGACGCGTGATCACAATATAGAGCGCTGGAAACTATCTCTACATACCCATGACGCATATCAGACGACGCGGATGGTCAAGCTCTCTTCGAATACGACAGTGAGAGAGTTGACACGGACAATTCAGTAGTGATTCAGGTCACGTGACTACTTTCGGGCATGCTGCGATATTGTGTACCCTGGCTTGATGCATATCCAACGAAATGGTTTTTGAAGCCCAGTCTGGCTATGACTAAGTGAGTCCACATTGGATGATCACTAGTGACGTGGTCACGTGACCAATGTTCAGTCGAGTGCTGTGCTCTTCCACCCAGGGATGATGCATATCAAACGAAATGGTTTCCGAAACCCGGCTCTGCTACCACCATGTTGAGGTCACATGACCAAGTCACTAGTGATTAGGGACGCATGATCACCATATAGAGCGCTGGAAACTATCTCTACATACCCATGACGCATATCGCACGACGCGGATGGAGAAGGTCTCTTCGAATGCGAGAGTGAGAGACTTGACACGGACAATTCTGTAGTGATTCAGGTCACGTGACTACTTTCGGGCATGCTGCCATATTGTGTACCGTGGCTTGATGCATATCAAACGAAATGGTTTTTGAAGCGCAGTCTGGCTATGACTCAATGAGTCCGCATTGGATGATCACTAGTGACGTAGTCACGTGACCAATGTTCAGTCGAGTGCAGTGCTCTTCTACCCAGGGATGATGCATATCAAACGAAATGGTTTCCGAAGCCCGGCTCAGCTAACACCATGATGAGGTCACATGACCAAGTCACTAGTGATTAGGGACGCACGATCACCATATAGAGCGCTGGAAACTATCTCTACATACCCATAACGCATATCAGACGACGCTGATGAAGAAGCTCTCTTCTAATACGAGAGTGAGACAGTTGACACGGACAATTCAGTGGTGACTCAGGTCATGTGACTACTTTCGGGCATGCTGCCATATTGTGTACCCTGGCTTGATGCATATCAAATGAAATAGTTTTTGAAGCGCAGTCTGGCTATGACTAAATGAGTGCGCATTGGATGATCACTAGTGACGTGGTCACGTGACCAATGTTCAGTCGAGTGCAGTGCTCTTCTACCCAGGGATGATGCATATCAAACGAAATGGTTTCCGAAGCCCGGCTCAGCTACCTACATGATGAGGTCACATGACCAAGTCACTAGTGATTAGGGACGCACGATCACCATATAGAGCGCTGGAAACTATCTCTACATACCCATGACGTCTATCAGACGACGCGGATGAAGAAGCTCTCTTCGAATACGAGAGTGAGAGAGTTGACACGGACAATTCTGTAGTGATTCAGGTCACGTGACTACTTTCGGGCATGCTGCCATATTGTGTACCCTGGCTTAATGCATATCAAACGAAATGGTTT
Source organism: Dermacentor variabilis (assembly GCF_050947875.1). Taxonomy (NCBI): domain Eukaryota; kingdom Metazoa; phylum Arthropoda; class Arachnida; order Ixodida; family Ixodidae; genus Dermacentor; species Dermacentor variabilis. Next base: position 78,308,592 of record NC_134576.1, on the reverse strand, counting down.
TTGAAGCGCAGTCTGGCTATGACTAAATAAGTCCGCATTGGATGATCACTAGTGACGTGGTCACGTGACCAATGTTCGGTCGAGTGCAGTGCTCTTCTACCCAGGGATGATTCATATCAAACCAAATGGTTTCCGAAGCCCGGCTCAGCTACCACCATGATGAGGTCACATGACCAAGTCACTAGTGATTAGGGACGCACGATCACCATATAGAGCTCTGGAAACTATCTCTACATACCCATGACGCCTATCAGACGACGCGGATGAAGAAGCTCTCTTCGAATACGAGAGTGAGAGAGTTGAGACGGACAATTCAGTAGTGATTCAGGTCAAGTGACTACTTTCGGGCATGCTGCCATATTGTGTACCCTGGCTTGATGCATATCAAACGAAATGGCTTTTGAAGCCCAGTCTGGCTACGACTAAATGAGTCCACATTGGATGATGACTAGTGACGTGGTCACGTGACCAATGTTCAGTCGAGTGCAGTGCTCTTCTACCCAGGGATGATGCATATCAAAGGAAATGGTTTCCGAAGCCCGGCTCCACTACCACCATGATGAGGTCACATGACCAAGTCACTAGTGATTAGGGACGCACGATAACCATATAGAGCGCTGGAAACTATCTCTACATACCCATGACGCATATCAGACGACGCGGATGAAGAAGCTCTCTTGGAATAGGCAAGTGAGAGAGTTGACACGGACAATTCAGTAATGATTCAGGTCACGTGACTACTTTCGGGCATGCTGCCATATTGTGTACCCTGGCTTGATGCATATCAAACGAAATGGCTTTTGAAGCCCAGTCTGGCTACGACTAAATGAGTCCACATTGGATGATGACTAGTGACGTGGTCACGTGACCAATGTTCAGTCGAGTGCAGTGCTCTTCTACCCAGGGTTGCTGCATATCAAACGAAATGGTTTCCGAAGCCCGGCTCAGCTACCACCATGATGAGGTCACATGACCAAGTCACTAGGGATTAGATACACACGATGACCATATAGAGCGCTGGAAACTATCTCTACATACTCATGACGCATATCAGACGACGCGGATGAAGAAGCTCTCTTCGAATACGAGAGTGAGAGAGTTGACACGGACAATTCAGTAGTGATTCAGGTCACGTGACTACTTTCGGGCATGCTGCCATATTGTGTACCCTGGCTTGATGCATATCAAACGAAATGGCTTTTGAAGCGCAGTCTGGCTATGACTCAATGAGTCCGCATTGGATGATCACTAGTGACGTGGTCACGTGACCAATGTTCAGTCGAGTGCAGTGCTCTTCTATCCAGGGATGATGCATATCAAACGAAATGGTTTCCGAAGCCCGGCTCAGCTAACACCATGATGAGGTCACATGACCAAGTCACTAGTGATTAGGGACGCACGATCACCATATGGAGCGCTGGAAACTATCTCTACATACCCATAACGCATATCAGACGACGCGGATGAAGAAGCTCTCTTCTAATACGAGAGTGAGAGAGTTGACACGGACAATTCAGTAGTGACTCAGGTCACGTGACTACTTTCGGGCATGCTGCCATATTGTGTACCCTGGCTTGATGCATATCAAACGAAATGGCTTTTGAAGCCCACTCTGGCTATGACTAAATGAGTCTGCATTGGATGATCACTAGTGACGTGGTCACGTGACCAATGTTCAGTCGAGTGCAGTGCTCTTCTACCCAGGGATGATTCATATCAAACGAAATCGTTTCCGAAGCCCGGCTCAGCTACCACCATGATGAGGTCACATGACCAAGTCACTAGTGATTAGGGACACACGATCACCATATAGAGCGCTGGAAACTATCTCTACATACCCATGACGCATATCAGACGACGCGGATGGAGAAGCTCTCTTCGAATACGAGAGTGAGAGAGTTGACACGGACAATTCAGTAGTCATTCAGGTCAAGTGACTACTTTCGGGCATGCTGCCATATTGTGTACCCTGGCTTGATGCATATCAAACGAAATGGCTTTTGAAGCCCAGTCTGGCTACGACTAAATGAGTCTGCATTGGATGATCACTAGTGACGTGGTCACGTGACCAATGTTCAGTCGAGTGCAGTGCTCTTCTACCCAGGGATGATTCATATCAAACGAAATCGTTTCCGAAGCCCGGCTCAGCTACCACCATGATGAGGTCACATGACCAAGTCACTAGTGATTAGGGACGCACGATCACCATATAGAGCTCTGGAAACTATCTCTACATACCCATGACGCCTATCAGACGACGCGGATGAAGAAGCTCTCTTCGAATACGAGAGTGAGAGAGTTGACACGGACAATTCAGTAGTCATTCAGGTCAAGTGACTACTTTCGGGCATGCTGCCATATTGTGTACCCTGGCTTGATGCATATCAAACGAAATGGCTTTTGAAGCCCAGTCTGGCTACGACTAAATGAGTCCACATTGGATGATGACTAGTGACGTGGTCACGGGACCAATGTTCAGTCGAGTGCAGTGCTCTTCTACCCAGGGTTGCTGCATATCAAACGAAATGGTTTCCGAAGCCCGGCTCAGCTACCACCATGATGAGGTCACATGACCAAGTCACTAGTGATTAGGGACACACGATCACCATATAGAGCGCTGGAAACTATCTCTACATACCCATGACGCATATCAGACGACGCGGATGGAGAAGCTCTCTTCGAATACGAGAGTGAGAGAGTTGACGCGGACAATTCAGTAGTGATTCAGGTCACGTGACGACTTTCGGGCATGCTGCGATATGGTGTACCCTAGCTTGATGCATATCAAACAAAATGGTTTTTTAAGCGCAGTCTGGCTATGACTCAATGAGTCCGCATTGGATGATCACCAGTGACGTGGTCACGTGACCAATGTTCAGTCGAGTGCAGTGCTCTTCTACCCAGGGATGATGCATATCAAACGAAATGGTTTCCGAAGCCCGGCTCAGCTAACACCATGATGAGGTCACATGACCAAGTCACTAGTGATTAGGGACGCACGATCACCATATAGAGCGCTGGAAACTATCTCTACATACCCATAACGCATATCAGACGACGCGGATGAAGAAACTCTCTTCTAATACGAGAGTGAGACAGTTGACACGGACAATTCAGTAGTGACTCAGGTCACGTGACTACTTTCGGGCATGCTGCCATATTGTGTACCCTGGCTTGATGCATATCAAATGAAATAGTTTTTGAAGCGCAGTCTGGCTATGACTAAATGAGTGCGCATTGGATGATCACTAGTGACGTGGTCACGTGACCAATGTTCAGTCGAGTGCAGTGCTCTTCTACCCAGGGATGATGCATATCAAACGAAATGGTTTCCGAAGCCCGGCTCAGCTACCACCATGATGAGGTCACATGACCAAGTCACTAGTGATTAGGGACGCACGATCACCATATAGAGCGCTGGAAACTATCTCTACATACCCATGACGTCTATCAGACGACGCGGATGAAGAAGCTCTCTTCGAATAGGAGAGTGAGAGAGTTGACACGGACAATTCTGTAGTGATTCAGGTCACGTGACTACTTTCGGGCATGCTGCCATATTGTGTACCCTGGCTTAATGCATATCAAACGAAATGGTTTTTGAAGCGCAGTCTGGCTATGACTAAATGAGTCCGCATTGGATGATCACTAGTGACGTGGTCACGTGACCAATGTTCGGTCGAGTGCAGTGCTCTTCTACCCAGGGATGATTCATATCAAACCAAATGGTTTCCGAAGCCTGGCTCAGCTACCACCATGATGAGGTCACATGACCAAGTCACTAGTGATTAGGGACGCACGATCACCATATAGAGCTCTGGAAACTATCTCCACATGCCCATGACGCCTATCAGACGACGCGGATGAAGAAGCTCTCTTCGAATACGAGAGTGAGAGAGTTGAGACGGACAATTCAGTAGTGATTCAGGTCAAGTGACTACTTTCGGGCATGCTGCCATATTGTGTACCCTGGCTTGATGCATATCAAACGAAATGGCTTTTGAAGCCCAGTCTGGCTACGACTAAATGAGTCCACATTGGATGATGACTAGTGACGTGGTCACGTGACCAATGTTCAGTCGAGTGCAGTGCTCTTCTACCCTGGGATGATGCATATCAAAGGAAATGGTTTCCGAAGCCCGGCTCAACTACCACCATGATGAGGTCACATGACCAAGTCACTAGTGATTAGGGACGCACGATAACCATATAGAGCGCTGGAAACTATCTCTACATACCCATGACGCATATCAAACGACGCGGATGAAGAAGCTCTCTTGGAATAGGAGAGTGAGAGAGTTGACACGGACAATTCAGTAATGATTCAGGTCACGTGACTACTTTCGGGCATGCTGCCATATTGTGTACCCTGGCTTGATGCATATCAAACGAAATGGCTTTTGAAGCCCGGTCTGGCTACGACTAAATGAGTCCACATTGGATGATGACTAGTGACGTGGTCAGGTGACCAATGTTCAGTCGAGTGCAGTGCTCTTCTACCCAGGGTTGCTGCATATCAAACGAAATGGTTTCCGAAGCCCCGCTCAGCTACCACCATGATGAGGTCACATGACCAAGTCACTAGTGATTAGGGACGCACGATCACCATATAGAGCGCTGGAAACTATCTCTACATACCCATGACGCCTAAAAGACGACGCGGATGAAGAAGCTCTCTTCGAATACGAGAGTGAGAGAGTTGACACGGACAATTCAGTAGTGATTCAGGTCACGTGACTACTTTCGGGCATGCTGCCATATTGTGTACCCTGGCTTGATGCATATCAAACGAAATGGCTTTTGAAGCCCAGTCTGGCTACGACTAAATGAGTCCACATTGGATGATGACTAGTGACATGGTCACGTGACCAATGTTCAGTCGAGTGCAGTGCTCTTCTACCCAGGGATGATGCATATCAAAGGAAATGGTTTCCGAAGCCCGGCTCAGCTACCATCATGATGAGGTCACATGACCAAGTCACTAGTGATTAGGGACGCATGATCACCTTATAGAGCGTTGGAAACTATCTCTACATACCCATGACGCATATCACACCACGCGGATGGAGTAGGTCTCTTCGAATACGAGAGTGAGAGAGTTGACACGGACAATTCAGTAGTGATTCAGGTCACGTGACTACTTTCGGGCATGCTGCCATATTGTGTACCCTGGCTTGATGCATATCAAACGAAATGGCTTTTGAAGCGCAGTCTGGCTATGACTCAATGAGTCCGCATTGGATGATCACTAGTGACGTGGTCACGTGACCAATGTTCAATCGAGTGCAGTGCTCTTCTATCCAGGGATGATGCATATCAAACGAAATGGTTTCCGAAGCCCGGCTCAGCTAACACCATGATGAGGTCACATGACCAAGTCACTAGTGATTAGGGACGCACGATCACCATATAGAGCGCTGGAAACTATCTCTACATACCCATAACGCATATCAGACGACGCGGATGAAGAAGCTCTCTTCTAATACGAGAGTGAGAGAGTTGACACGGACAATTCAGTAGTGACTCAGGTCACGTGACTACTTTCGGGCATGCTGCCATATTGTGTACCCTGGCTTGATGCATATCAAACGAAATGGTTTTTGAAGCCCACTCTGGCTATGACTAAATGAGTCTGCATTGGATGATCACTAGTGACGTGGTCACGTGACCAATGTTCGGTCGAGTGCAGTGCTCTTCTACCCAGGGATGATTCATATCAAACGAAATCGTTTCCGAAGCCCGGCTCAGCTACCACCATGATGAGGTCACATGACCAAGTCACTAGTGATTAGGGACGCACGATCACCATATAGAGCGCTGGAAACTATCTCTACATACCCATGACGCCTATCAGACGACGCGGATGAAGAAGCTCTCTTCGAATACGAGAGTGAGAGAGTTGACACGGACAATTCAGTAGTGATTCAGGTCAAGTGACTACTTTCGGGCATGCTGCCATATTGTGTACCCTGGCTTGATGCATATCAAACGAAATGGCTTTTGAAGCCCAGTCTGGCTACGACTAAATGAGTCCACATTGGATGATGACTAGTGACGTGGTCACGTGACCAATGTTCAGTCGAGCTCAGTGCTCTTCTACCCAGGGATGATGCATATCAAAGGAAATGGTTTCCGAAGCCCGGCTCAACTACCACCATGATGAGGTCACATGACCAAGTCACTAGTGATTAGGGACGCACGATAACCATATAGAGCGCTGGAAACTATCTCTACATACCCATGACGCATATCAGACGACGCGGATGAAGAAGCTCTCTTGGAATAGGAGAGTGAGAGAGTTGACACGGACAATTCAGTAATGATTCAGGTCACGTGACTACTTTCGGACATGCTGCCATATTGTGTACCCTGGCTTGATGCATATCAAACGAAATGGCTTTTGAAGCCCAGTCTGGCTACGACTAAATGAGTCCACATTGGATGATGACTAGTGACGTGGTCACGGGACCAATGTTCAGTCGAGTGCAGTGCTCTTCTACCCAGGGTTGCTGCAAATCAAACGAAATGGTTTCCGAAGCCCAGCTCAGCTACCACCATGATGAGGTCACATGACCAAGTCACTAGTGATTAGGGACACACGATCACCATATAGAGCGCTGGAAACTATCTCTACATACCCATAACGCATATCAGACGACGCGGATGAAGAAACTCTCTTCTAATACGAGAGTGAGACAGTTGACACGGACAATTCAGTAGTGACTCAGGTCACGTGACTACTTTCGGGCATGCTGCCATATTGTGTACCCTGGCTTGATGCATATCAAATGAAATAGTTTTTGAAGCGCAGTCTGGCTATGACTAAATGAGTGCGCATTGGATGATCACTAGTGACGTGGTCACGTGACCAATGTTCGGTCGAGTGCAGTGCTCTTCTACCCAGGGATGATGCATATCAAACGAAATGGTTTCCGAAGCCCGGCTCAGCTACCACCATGATGAGGTCACATGACCAAGTCACTAGTGATTAGGGACGCACGATCACCATATAGAGCGCTGGAAACTATCTCTACATACCCATGACGTCTATCAGACGACGCGGATGAAGAAGCTCTCTTCGAATAGGAGAGTGAGAGAGTTGACACGGACAATTCTGTAGTGATTCAGGTCACGTGACTACTTTCGGGCATGCTGCCATATTGTGTACCCTGGCTTAATGCATATCAAACGAAATGGTTTTTGAAGCGCAGTCTGGCTATGACTAAATGAGTCCGCATTGGATGATCACTAGTGACGTGGTCACGTGACCAATGTTCGGTCGAGTGCAGTGCTCTTCTACGCAGGGATGATTCATATCAAACCAAATGGTTTCCGAAGCCTGGCTCAGCTACCACCATGATGAGGTCACATGACCAAGTCACTAGTGATTAGGGACGCACGATCACCATATAGAGCTCTGGAAACTATCTCCACATGCCCATGACGCCTATCAGACGACGCGGATGAAGAAGCTCTCTTCGAATACGAGAGTGAGAGAGTTGAGACGGACAATTCAGTAGTGATTCAGGTCAAGTGACTACTTTCGGGCATGCTGCCATATTGTGTACCCTGGCTTGATGCATATCAAACGAAATGGCTTTTGAAGCCCAGTCTGGCTACGACTAAATGAGTCCACATTGGATGATGACTAGTGACGTGGTCACGTGACCAATGTTCAGTCGAGTGCAGTGCTCTTCTACCCAGGGATGATGCATATCAAAGGAAATGGTTTCCGAAGCCCGGCTCAACTACCACCATGATGAGGTCACATGACCAAGTCACTAGTGATTAGGGACGCACGATAACCATATAGAGCGCTGGAAACTATCTCTACATACCCATGACGCATATCAGACGACGCGGATGAAGAAGCTCTCTTGGAATAGGAGAGTGAGAGAGTTGACACGGACAATTCAGTAATGATTCAGGTCACGTGACTACTTTCGGGCATGCTGCCATATTGTGTACCCTGGCTTGATGCATATCAAACGAAATGGCTTTTGAAGCCCGGTCTGGCTACGACTAAATGAGTCCACATTGGATGATGACTAGTGACGTGGTCAGGTGACCAATGTTCAGTCGAGTGCAGTGCTCTTCTACCCAGGGTTGCTGCATATCAAACGAAATGGTTTCCGAAGCCCGGCTCAGCTACCACCATGATGAGGTCACATGACCAAGTCACTAGGGATTAGATACACACGATCACCATATAGAACGCTGGAAACTATCTCTACATACTCATGACGCATATCAGACGACGCGGATGGAAAAGCTCTCTTCGAATACGAGAGTGAGAGTGTTGACACGGACAATTCAGTCGTGATTCAGGTCACGTGACTACTTTCGGGCATGCTGCCATATTGTGTACCCTGGCTTGATGCATATCAAACGAAATGGTTTTTGAAGCCCAGTCTGGCTATGACTAAATGAGTCCACATAGGATGATCAATAGTGACGTGGTCACGTGACCAATGTTCAGTCGAGTGCAGTGCTCTTCTACCCAGGGATGATGCATATCAAGCGAAATGGTTTCCCAAGCCCCGCTCAGCTACCACCATGATGAGGTCACATGACCAAGTCACTAGTGATTAGGGACGCACGATCACCATATAGAGCGCTGGAAACTATCTCTACATACCCATGACGCCTAAAAGACGACGCGGATGAAGAAGCTCTCTTCGAATACGAGAGTGAGAGAGTTGACACGGACAATTCAGTAGTGATTCAGGTCACGTGACTACTTTCGGGCATGCTGCCATATTGTGTACCCTGGCTTGATGCATATCAAACGAAATGGCTTTTGAAGCCCAGTCTGGCTACGACTAAATGAGTCCACATTGGATGATGACTAGTGACATGGTCACGTGACCAATGTTCAGTCGAGTGCAGTGCTCTTCTACCCAGGGATGATGCATATCAAAGGAAATGGTTTCCGAAGCCCGGCTCAGCTACCATCATGATGAGGTCACATGACCAAGTCACTAGTGATTAGGGACGCATGATCACCATATAGAGCGTTGGAAACTATCTCTACATACCCATGACGCATATCACACCACGCGGATGGAGTAGGTCTCTTCGAATACGAGAGTGAGAGAGTTGACACGGACAATTCAGTAGTGATTCAGGTCACGTGACTACTTTCGGGCATGCTGCCATATTGTGTACCCTGGCTTGATGCATATCAAACGAAATGGCTTTTGAAGCGCAGTCTGGCTATGACTCAATGAGTCCGCATTGGATGATCACTAGTGACGTGGTCACGTGACCAATGTTCAATCGAGTGCAGTGCTCTTCTATCCAGGGATGATGCATATCAAACGAAATGGTTTCCGAAGCCCGGCTCAGCTAACACCATGATGAGGTCACATGACCAAGTCACTAGTGATTAGGGACGCACGATCACCATATAGAGCGCTGGAAACTATCTCTACATACCCATAACGCATATCAGACGACGCGGATGAAGAAGCTCTCTTCTAATACGAGAGTGAGAGAGTTGACACGGACAATTCAGTAGTGACTCAGGTCACGTGACTACTTTCGGGCATGCTGCCATATTGTGTACCCTGGCTTGATGCATATCAAACGAAATGGCTTTTGAAGCCCACTCTGGCTATGACTAAATGAGTCTGTATTGGATGATCACTAGTGACGTGGTCACGTGACCAATGTTCAGTCGAGTGCAGTGCTCTTCTACCCAGGGATGATTCATATCAAACGAAATCGTTTCCGAAGCCCGGCTCAGCTACCACCATGATGAGGTCACATGACCAAGTCACTAGTGATTAGGGACGCACGATCACCATATAGAGCTCTGGAAACTATCTCTACATACCCATGACGCCTATCAGACGACGCGGATGAAGAAGCTCTCTTCGAATACGAGAGTGAGAGAGTTGACACGGACAATTCAGTAGTGATTCAGGTCAAGTGACTACTTTCGGGCATGCTGCCATATTGTGTACCCTGGCTTGATGCATATCAAACGAAATGGCTTTTGAAGCCCAGTCTGGCTACGACTAAATGAGTCCACATTGGATGATGACTAGTGACGTGGTCACGTGACCAATGTTCAGTCGAGTGCAGTGCTCTTCTACCCAGGGATGATGCATATCAAAGGAAATGGTTTCCGAAACCCGGCTCAACTACCACCATGATGAGGTCACATGACCAAGTCACTAGTGATTAGGGACGCACGATAACCATATAGAGCGCTGGAAACTATCTCTACATACCCATGACGCATATCAGACGACGCGGATGAAGAAGCTCTCTTGGAATAGGAGAGTGAGAGAGTTGACACGGACAATTCAGTAATGATTCAGGTCACGTGACTACTTTCGGGCATGCTGCCACATTGTGTACCCTGGCTTGATGCATATCAAACGAAATGGCTTTTGAAGCCCAGTCTGGCTACGACTAAATGAGTCCACATTGGATGATGACTAGTGACGTGGTCACGGGACCAATGTTCAGTCGAGTGCAGTGCTCTTCTACCCAGGGTTGCTGCATATCAAACGAAATGGTTTCCGAAGCCCGGCTCAGCTACCACCATGATGAGGTCACATGACCAAGTCACTAGTGATTAGGGACACATGATCACCATATAGAGCGCTGGAAACTATCTCTACATACCCATGACGCATATCAGACGACGCGGATGGAGAAGCTCTCTTCGAATACGAGAGTGAGAGAGTTGACGCGGACAATTCAGTAGTGATTCAGGTCACGTGACGACTTTCGGGCATGCTGCGACATGGTGTACCCTAGCTTGATGCATATCAAACAAAATGGTTTTTTAAGCGCAGTCTGGCTATGACTCAATGAGTCCGCATTGGATGATCACTAGTGACGTGGTCACGTGACCGATGTTCAGTCGAGTGCAGTGCTCTTCTACCCAGGGATGATGCATATCAAACGAAATGGTTTCCGAAGCCCGGCTCAGCTAACACCATGATGAGGTCACATGACCAAGTCACTAGTGATTAGGGACGCACGATCACCATATGGAGCGCTGGAAACTATCTCTACATACCCATAACGCATATCAGACGACGCGGATGAAGAAGCTCTCTTCTAATACGAGAGTGAGACAGTTGACACGGACAATTCAGTAGTGACTCAGGTCACGTGACTACTTTCGGGCATGCTGCCATATTGTGTACCCTGGCTTGATGCATATCAAATGAAATAGTTTTTGAAGCGCAGTCTGGCTATGACTAAATGAGTGCGCATTGGATGATCACTAGTGACGTGGTCACGTGACCAATGTTCAGTCGAGTGCAGTGCTCTTCTACCCAGGGATGATGCATATCAAACGAAATGGTTTCCGAAGCCCGGCTCAGCTACCACCATGATGAGGTCACATGACCAAGTCACTAGTGATTAGGGACGCACGATCACCATATAGAGCGCTGGAAACTATCTCTACATACCCATGACGTCTATCAGACGACGCGGATGAAGAAGCTCTCTTCGAATACGAGAGTGAGAGAGTTGACACGGACAATTCTGTAGTGATTCAGGTCACGTGACTACTTTCGGGCATGCTGCCATATTGTGTACCCTGGCTTAATGCATATGAAACGAAATGGTTTTTGAAGCGCAGTCTGGCTATGACTAAATGAGTCCGCATTGGATGATCACTAGTGACGTGGTCACGTGACCAATGTGTAGTCGAGTGCAGTGCTCTTCTACCCAGGGATGATTCATATCAAACCAAATGGTTTCCGAAGCCCGGCTCAGCTACCACCATGATGAGGTCACATGACCAAGTCACTAGTGATTACGGACGCACGATCACCATATAGAGCTCTGGAAACTATCTCTACATACCCATGACGCCTATCAGACGACGCGGATGAAGAAGCTCTCTTCGAATACGAGAGTGAGAGAGTTGAGACGGACAATTCAGTAGTGATTCAGGTCAAGTGACTACTTTCGGGCATGCTGCCATATTGTGTACCCTGGCTTGATGCATATCAAACGAAATGGCTTTTGAAGCCCAGTCTGGCTACGACTAAATGAGTCCACATTGGATGATCAATAGTGACGTGGTCACGTGACCAATGTTCAGTCGAGTGCAGTGCTCTTCTACCCAGGGATGATGCATATCAAGCGAAATGGTTTCCCAAGCCCCGCTCAGCTACCACCATGATGAGGTCACATGACCAAGTCACTAGTGATTAGGGACGCACGATCACCATATAGAGCGCTGGAAACTATCTCTACATACCCATGACGCCTAAAAGACGACGCGGATGAAGAAGCTCTCTTCGAATACGAGAGTGAGAGAGTTGACACGGACAATTCAGTAGTGATTCAGGTCACGTGACTACTTTCGGGCATGCTGCCATATTGTGTACCCTGGCTTGATGCATATCAAACGAAATGGCTTTTGAAGCCCAGTCTGGCTACGACTAAATGAGTCCACATTGGATGATGACTAGTGACGTGGTCACGTGACCAATGTTCAGTCGAGTGCAGTGCTCTTCTACCCAGGGATTATGCATATCAAACGAAATGGTTTCCGAAGCCCGGCTCAGCTACCACCATGATGAGGTCACATGACCAAGTCACTAGTGATCAGGGACACACGATCACCATATAGAGCGCTGAAAACTATCTCTACATACCCATGACGCATATCAGACGACGCGGATGGAAAAGCTCTCTTCGAATACGAGAGTGAGAGTGTTGACACGGACAATTCAGTCGTGATTCCGGTCACGTGACTACTTTCGGGCATGCTGCCATATTGTGAACCCTGGCTTGATGAATATCAAACGAAATGGTTTTTCAAGCCCAGTCTGGCTATGACTAAATGAGTGCACATTGGATGATCACTAGTGACGTGGTCACGTGACCAATGTTCAGTCGCGTGCAGTGCTCTTCAACCCATGGATGATGCATATCAAGCGAAATGGTTTCCGAAGCCCCGCTCAACTACCCCCATGATGAGGTCACATGACCAAGTCACTAGTGATTAGGGACGCACGATCACCATATAGAGCGCGGGAAACTATCTCTACATACCCATGGCGCATATTAGACGACGCGGATGAAGAAGCTCTCTTCGAATACGAGAGTGAGAGAGTTGACACGGACAATTCAGTAGTGATTCAGGTCACGTGACTACTTTCGGGCATGTTGCCATATTGTGTACCCTGGCTTGATGCATATCAAACGAAATGGTTTTTGAAGCCCAGTCTGGCTATGACTAAATGAGTCCACATTGGATGATCACTAGTGACGTGGTCACGTTACCAATGTTCAGTCGAGTGCAGTGCTCTTCTACCCAGGGATGATGCATATCAAACGAAATGGTTTCCGAAGCGCGGCTCAGCTACCACCATGATGAGGTCACATGACCAAGTCACTTGTGATTAGGGACGCGTGATCACAATATAGAGCGCTGGAAACTATCTCTACATACCCATGACGCATATCAGACGACGCGGATGGTCAAGCTCTCTTCGAATACGAGAGTGAGAGAGTTGACACGGACAATTCAGTAGTGATTCAGGTCACGTGACTACTTTCGGGCATGCTGCGATATTGTGTACCCTGGCTTGATGCACATCCAACGAAATGGTTTTTGAAGCCCAGTCTGGCTATGACTAAGTGAGTCCACATTGGATGATCACTAGTGACGTGGTCACGTGACCAATGTTCAGTCGAGTGCAGTGCTCTTCCACCCAGGGATGATGCATATCAAACGAAATGGTTTCCGAAACCCGGCTCTGCTACCACCATGTTGAGGTCACATGACCAAGTCACTTGTGATTAGGGACGCATGATCACCATATAGAGCGCTGGAAACTATCTCTACATACCCATGACGCATATCGCACGACGCGGATGGAGAAGGTCTCTTCGAATGCGAGAGTGAGAGACTTGACACGGACAATTCTGTAGTGATTCAGGTCACGTGACTACTTTCGGGCATGCTGCCATATTGTGTACCGTGGCTTGATGCATATCAAACGAAATGGTTTTTGAAGCGCAGTCTGGCTATGACTAAATAAGTCCGCATTGGATGATCACTAGTGACATGGTCACGTGACCAATGTTCAGTCGAGTGCAGTGCTCTTCTACCCAGGGTTGCTGCATATCAAACGAAATGGTTTCCGAAGCCCGGCTCAGCTACCACCATGATGAGGTCACATGACCAAGTCACTAGTGATTAGGGACACACGATCACCATATAGAGCGCTGGAAACTATCTCTACATACCCATGACGCATATCAGACGACGCGGATGGAGAAGCTCTCTTCGAATACGAGAGTGAGAGAGTTGACGCGGACAATTCAGTAGTGATTCAGGTCACGTGACGACTTTCGGGCATGCTGCGATATGGTTTACCCTAGCTTTATGCATATCAAACAAAATGGTTTTTTAAGCGCAGTCTGGCTATGACTCAATGAGTCCGCATTGGATGATCACTAGTGACGTGGTCACGTGACCAATGTTCAGTCGAGTGCAGTGCTCTTCTACCCAGGGATGATGCATATCAAACGAAATGGTTTCCGAAGCCCGGCTCAGCTAACACCATGATGAGGTCACATGACCAAGTCACTAGTGATTAGGGACGCACGATCACCATATAGAGCGCTGGAAACTATCTCTACATACCCATAACGCATATCAGACGACGCTGATGAAGAAGCTCTCTTCTAATACGAGAGTGAGACAGTTGACACGGACAATTCAGTAGTGACTCAGGTCATGTGACTACTTTCGGGCATGCTGCCATATTGTGTACCCTGGCTTGATGCATATCAAATGAAATAGTTTTTGAAGCGCAGTCTGGCTATGACTAAATGAGTGCGCATTGGATGATCACTAGTGACGTGGTCACGTGACCAATGTTCAGTCGAGTGCAGTGCTCTTCTACCCAGGGATGATGCATATCAAACGATATGGTTTCCGAAGCCCGGCTCAGCTACCTACATGATGAGGTCACATGACCAAGTCACTAGTGATTAGGGACGCACGATCACCATATAGAGCGCTGGAAACTATCTCTACATACCCATGACGTCTATCAGACGACGCGGATGAAGAAGCTCTCTTCGAATACGAGAGTGAGAGAGTTGACACGGACAAATCTGTAGTGATTCAGGTCACGTGACTACTTTCGGGCATGCTGCCATATTGTGTACCCTGGCTTAATGCATACCAAACGAAATGGTTTTTGAAGCGCAGTCTGGCTATGACTAAATGAGTCCGCATTGGATGATCACTAGTGACGTGGTCACGTGACCAATGTTCGGTCGAGTGCAGTGCTCTTCTACCCAGGGATGATTCATATCAAACCAAATGGTTTCCGAAGCCCGGCTCAGCTACCACCATGATGAGGTCACATGACCAAGTCACTAGTGATTAGGGACGCACAATCACCATATAGAGCTCTGGAAACTATCTCTACATACCCATGACGCCTATCAGACGACGCGGATGAAGAAGCTCTCTTCGAATACGAGAGTGAGAGAGTTGAGACGGACAATTCAGTAGTGATTCAGGTCAAGTTACTACTTTCGGGCATGCTGCCATATTGTGTACCCTGGCTTGATGCATATCAAACGAAATGGCTTTTGAAGCCCAGTCTGGCTACGACTAAATGAGTCCACATTGGATGATGACTAGTGACGTGGTCACGTGACCAATGTTCAGTCGAGTGCAGTGCTCTTCTACCCAGGGATGATGCATATCAAAGGAAATGGTTTCCGAAGCCCGGCTCCACTACCACCATGATGAGGTCACATGACCAAGTCACTAGTGATTAGGGACGCACGATAACCATATAGAGCGCTGGAAACTATCTCTACATACCCATGACGCATATCAGACGACGCGGATGAAGAAGCTCTCTTGGAATAGGAGAGTGAGAGAGTTGACACGGACAATTCAGTAATGATTCAGGTCACGTGACTACTTTCGGGCATGCTGCCATATTGTGTACCCTGGCTTGATGCATATCAAACGAAATGGCTTTTGAAGCCCAGTCTGGCTACGACTAAATGAGTCCACATTGGATGATGACTAGTGACGTGGTCACGTGACCAATGTTCAGTCGAGTGCAGTGCTCTTCTACCCAGGGTTGCTGCATATCAAACGAAATGGTTTCCGAAGCCCGGCTCAGCTACCACCATGATGAGGTCACATGACCAAGTCACTAGGGATTAGATACACACGATGACCATATAGAGCGCTGGAAACTATCTCTACATACTCATGACGCATATCAGACGACGCGGATGAAGAAGCTCTCTTCGAATACGAGAGTGAGAGAGTTGACACGGACAATTCAGTAGTGATTCAGGTCACGTGACTACTTTCGGGCATGCTGCCATATTGTGTACCCTGGCTTGATGCATATCAAACGAAATGGCTTTTGAAGCGCAGTCTGGCTATGACTCAATGAGTCCGCATTGGATGATCACTAGTGACGTGGTCACGTGACCAATGTTCAGTCGAGTGCAGTGCTCTTCTATCCAGGGATGATGCATATCAAACGAAATGGTTTCCGAAGCCCGGCTCAGCTAACACCATGATGAGGTCACATGACCAAGTCACTAGTGATTAGGGACGCACGATCACCATATAGAGCGCTGGAAACTATCTCTACATACCCATAACGCATATCAGACGACGCGGATGAAGAAGCTCTCTTCTAATACGAGAGTGAGAGAGTTGACACGGACAATTCAGTAGTGACTCAGGTCACGTGACTACTTTCGGGCATGCTGCCATATTGTGTACCCTGGCTTGATGCATATCAAACGAAATGGCTTTTGAAGCCCACTCTGGCTATGACTAAATGAGTCTGCATTGGATGATCACTAGTGACGTGGTCACGTGACCAATGTTCAGTCGAGTGCAGTGCTCTTCTACCCAGGGATGATTCATATCAAACGAAATCGTTTCCGAAGCCCGGCTCAGCTACCACCATGATGAGGTCACATGACCAAGTCACTAGTGATTAGGGACGCACGATCACCATATAGAGCTCTGGAAACTATCTCCACATGCCCATGACGCCTATCAGACGACGCGGATGAAGAAGCTCTCTTCGAATACGAGAGTGAGAGAGTTGAGACGGACAATTCAGTAGTGATTCAGGTCAAGTGACTACTTTCGGGCATGCTGCCATATTGTGTACCCTGGCTTGATGCATATCAAACGAAATGGCTTTTGAAGCCCAGTCTGGCTACGACTAAATGAGTCCACATTGGATGATTAGTGACGTGGTCACGTGACCAATGTTCAGTCGAGTGCAGTGCTCTTCTACCCAGGGATGATGCATATCAAAGGAAATGGTTTCCGAAGCCCGGCTCAACTACCACCATGATGAGGTCACATGACCAAGTCACTAGTGATTAGGGACGCACGATAACCATATAGAGCGCTGGAAACTATCTCTACATACCCATGACGCATATCAGACGACGCAGATGAAGAAGCTCTCTTGGAATAGGAGAGTGAGAGAGTTGACACGGACAATTCAGTAATGATTCAGGTCACGTGACTACTTTCGGGCATGCTGCCATATTGTGTACCCTGGCTTGATGCATATCAAACGAAATGGCTTTTGAAGCCCGGTCTGGCTACGACTAAATGAGTCCACATTGGATGATGACTAGTGACGTGGTCAGGTGACCAATGTTCAGTCGAGTGCAGTGCTCTTCTACCCAGGGTTGCTGCATATCAAACGAAATGGTTTCCGAAGCCCGGCTCAGCTACCACCATGATGAGGTCACATGACCAAGTCACTAGGGATTAGATACACACGATCACCATATAGAGCGCTGGAAACTATCTCTACATACTCATGACGCATATCAGACGACGCGGATGGAAAAGCTCTCTTCGAATACGAGAGTGAGAGTGTTGACACGGACAATTCAGTCGTGATTCAGGTCACGTGACTACTTTCGGGCATGCTGCCATATTGTGTACCCTGGCTTGATGCATATCAAACGAAATGGTTTTTGAAGCCCAGTCTGGCTATGACTAAATGAGTCCACATAGGATGATCAATAGTGACGTGGTCACGTGACCAATGTTCAGTCGAGTGCAGTGCTCTTCTACCCAGGGATGATGCATATCAAGCGAAATGGTTTCCCAAGCCCCGCTCAGCTACCACCATGATGAGGTCACATGACCAAGTCACTAGTGATTAGGGACGCACGATCACCATATAGAGCGCTGGAAACTATCTCTACATACCCATGACGCCTAAAAGACGACGCGGATGAAGAAGCTCTCTTCGAATACGAGAGTGAGAGAGTTGACACGGACAATTCAGTAGTGATTCAGGTCACGTGACTACTTTCGGGCATGCTGCCATATTGTGTACCCTGGCTTGATGCATATCAAACGAAATGGCTTTTGAAGCCCAGTCTGGCTACGACTAAATGAGTCCACATTGGATGATGACTAGTGACATGGTCACGTGACCAATGTTCAGTCGAGTGCAGTGCTCTTCTACCCAGGGATGATGCATATCAAAGGAAATGGTTTCCGAAGCCCGGCTCAGCTACCATCATGATGAGGTCACATGACCAAGTCACTAGTGATTAGGGACGCATGATCACCATATAGAGCGTTGGAAACTATCTCTACATACCCATGACGCCTATCAGACGACGCGGATGAAGAAGCTCTCTTCGAATACGAGAGTGAGAGAGTTGAGACGGACAATTCAGTAGTGATTCAGGTCAAGTTACTACTTTCGGGCATGCTGCCATATTGTGTACCCTGGCTTGATGCATATCAAACGAAATGGCTTTTGAAGCCCAGTCTGGCTACGACTAAATGAGTCCACATTGGATGATGACTAGTGACGTGGTCACGTGACCAATGTTCAGTCGAGTGCAGTGCTCTTCTACCCAGGGATGATGCATATCAAAGGAAATGGTTTCCGAAGCCCGGCTCCACTACCACCATGATGAGGTCACATGACCAAGTCACTAGTGATTAGGGACGCACGATAACCATATAGAGCACTGGAAACTATCTCTACATACCCATGACGCATATCAGACGACGCGGATGAAGAAGCTCTCTTGGAATAGGAGAGTGAGAGAGTTGACACGGACAATTCAGTAATGATTCAGGTCACGTGACTACTTTCGGGCATGCTGCCATATTGTGTACCCTGGCTTGATGCATATCAAACGAAATGGCTTTTGAAGCCCAGTCTGGCTACGACTAAATGAGTCCACATTGGATGATGACTAGTGACGTGGTCACGTGACCAATGTTCAGTCGAGTGCAGTGCTCTTCTACCCAGGGTTGCTGCATATCAAACGAAATGGTTTCCGAAGCCCGGCTCAGCTACCACCATGATGAGGTCACATGACCAAGTCACTAGGGATTAGATACACACGATGACCATATAGAGCGCTGGAAACTATCTCTACATACTCATGACGCATATCAGACGACGCGGATGAAGAAGCTCTCTTCGAATACGAGAGTGAGAGAGTTGACACGGACAATTCAGTAGTGATTCAGGTCACGTGACTACTTTCGGGCATGCTGCCATATTGTGTACCCTGGCTTGATGCATATCAAACGAAATGGCTTTTGAAGCGCAGTCTGGCTATGACTCAATGAGTCCGCATTGGATGATCACTAGTGACGTGGTCACGTGACCAATGTTCAGTCGAGTGCAGTGCTCTTCTATCCAGGGATGATGCATATCAAACGAAATGGTTTCCGAAGCCCGGCTCAGCTAACACCATGATGAGGTCACATGACCAAGTCACTAGTGATTAGGGACGCACGATCACCATATAGAGCGCTGGAAACTATCTCTACATACCCATAACGCATATCAGACGACGCGGATGAAGAAGCTCTCTTCTAATACGAGAGTGAGAGAGTTGACACGGACAATTCAGTAGTGACTCAGGTCACGTGACTACTTTCGGGCATGCTGCCATATTGTGTACCCTGGCTTGATGCATATCAAACGAAATGGCTTTTGAAGCCCACTCTGGCTATGACTAAATGAGTCTGCATTGGATGATCACTAGTGACGTGGTCACGTGACCAATGTTCAGTCGAGTGCAGTGCTCTTCTACCCAGGGATGATTCATATCAAACGAAATCGTTTCCGAAGCCCGGCTCAGCTACCACCATGATGAGGTCACATGACCAAGTCACTAGTGATTAGGGACGCACGATCACCATATAGAGCTCTGGAAACTATCTCTACATACCCATGACGCCTATCAGACGACGCGGATGAAGAAGCTCTCTTCGAATACGAGAGTGAGAGAGTTGACACGGACAATTCAGTAGTCATTCAGGTCAAGTGACTACTTTCGGGCATGCTGCCATATTGTGTACCCTGGCTTGATGCATATCAAACGAAATGGCTTTTGAAGCCCAGTCTGGCTAAGACTAAATGAGTCCGCATTGGATGATCACTAGTGACGTGGTCACGTGACCAATGTTCGGTCGAGTGCAGTGCTCTTCTACCCAGGGATGATTCATATCAAACCAAATGGTTTCCGAAGCCTGGCTCAGCTACCACCATGATGAGGTCACATGACCAAGTCACTAGTGATTAGGGACGCACGATCACCATATAGAGCTCTGGAAACTATCTCCACATGCCCATGACGCCTATCAGACGACGCGGATGAAGAAGCTCTCTTCGAATACGAGAGTGAGAGAGTTGAGACGGACAATTCAGTAGTGATTCAGGTCAAGTGACTACTTTCGGGCATGCTGCCATATTGTGTACCCTGGCTTGATGCATATCAAACGAAATGGCTTTTGAAGCCCAGTCTGGCTACGACTAAATGAGTCCACATTGGATGATTAGTGACGTGGTCACGTGACCAATGTTCAGTCGAGTGCAGTGCTCTTCTACCCAGGGATGATGCATATCAAAGGAAATGGTTTCCGAAGCCCGGCTCAACTACCACCATGATGAGG
Source organism: Dermacentor variabilis (assembly GCF_050947875.1). Taxonomy (NCBI): domain Eukaryota; kingdom Metazoa; phylum Arthropoda; class Arachnida; order Ixodida; family Ixodidae; genus Dermacentor; species Dermacentor variabilis. Next base: position 78,287,633 of record NC_134576.1, on the reverse strand, counting down.
TCACATGACCAAGTCACTAGTGATTAGGGACGCACGATAACCATATAGAGCGCTGGAAACTATCTCTACATACCCATGACGCATATCAGACGACGCAGATGAAGAAGCTCTCTTGGAATAGGAGAGTGAGAGAGTTGACACGGACAATTCAGTAATGATTCAGGTCACGTGACTACTTTCGGGCATGCTGCCATATTGTGTACCCTGGCTTGATGCATATCAAACGAAATGGCTTTTGAAGCCCGGTCTGGCTACGACTAAATGAGTCCACATTGGATGATGACTAGTGACGTGGTCAGGTGACCAATGTTCAGTCGAGTGCAGTGCTCTTCTACCCAGGGTTGCTGCATATCAAACGAAATGGTTTCCGAAGCCCGGCTCAGCTACCACCATGATGAGGTCACATGACCAAGTCACTAGGGATTAGATACACACGATCACCATATAGAGCGCTGGAAACTATCTCTACATACTCATGACGCATATCAGACGACGCGGATGGAAAAGCTCTCTTCGAATACGAGAGTGAGAGTGTTGACACGGACAATTCAGTCGTGATTCAGGTCACGTGACTACTTTCGGGCATGCTGCCATATTGTGTACCCTGGCTTGATGCATATCAAACGAAATGGTTTTTGAAGCCCAGTCTGGCTATGACTAAATGAGTCCACATAGGATGATCAATAGTGACGTGGTCACGTGACCAATGTTCAGTCGAGTGCAGTGCTCTTCTACCCAGGGATGATGCATATCAAGCGAAATGGTTTCCCAAGCCCCGCTCAGCTACCACCATGATGAGGTCACATGACCAAGTCACTAGTGATTAGGGACGCACGATCACCATATAGAGCGCTGGAAACTATCTCTACATACCCATGACGCCTAAAAGACGACGCGGATGAAGAAGCTCTCTTCGAATACGAGAGTGAGAGAGTTGACACGGACAATTCAGTAGTGATTCAGGTCACGTGACTACTTTCGGGCATGCTGCCATATTGTGTACCCTGGCTTGATGCATATCAAACGAAATGGCTTTTGAAGCCCAGTCTGGCTACGACTAAATGAGTCCACATTGGATGATGACTAGTGACATGGTCACGTGACCAATGTTCAGTCGAGTGCAGTGCTCTTCTACCCAGGGATGATGCATATCAAAGGAAATGGTTTCCGAAGCCCGGCTCAGCTACCATCATGATGAGGTCACATGACCAAGTCACTAGTGATTAGGGACGCATGATCACCATATAGAGCGTTGGAAACTATCTCTACATACCCATGACGCATATCACACCACGCGGATGGAGTAGGTCTCTTCGAATACGAGAGTGAGAGAGTTGACATGGACAATTCAGTAGTGATTCAGGTCACGTGACTACTTTCGGGCATGCTGCCATATTGTGTACCCTGGCTTGATGCATATCAAACGAAATGGCTTTTGAAGCGCAGTCTGGCTATGACTCAATGAGTCCGCATTGGATGATCACTAGTGACGTGGTCACGTGACCAATGTTCAATCGAGTGCAGTGCTCTTCTATCCAGGGATGATGCATATCAAACGAAATGGTTTCCGAAGCCCGGCTCAGCTAACACCATGATGAGGTCACATGACCAAGTCACTAGTGATTAGGGACGCACGATCACCATATAGAGCGCTGGAAACTATCTCTACATACCCATAACGCATATCAGACGACGCGGATGAAGAAGCTCTCTTCTAATACGAGAGTGAGAGAGTTGACACGGACAATTCAGTAGTGACTCAGGTCACGTGACTACTTTCGGGCATGCTGCCATATTGTGTACCCTGGCTTGATGCATATCAAACGAAATGGCTTTTGAAGCCCAGTCTGGCTACGACTAAATGAGTCCACATTGGATGATGACTAGTGACGTGGTCACGTGACCAATGTTCAGTCGAGTGCAGTGCTCTTCTACCCAGGGTTGCTGCATATCAAACGAAATGGTTTCCGAAGCCCGGCTCAGCTACCACCATGATGAGGTCACATGACCAAGTCACTAGGGATTAGATACACACGATGACCATATAGAGCGCTGGAAACTATCTCTACATACTCATGACGCATATCAGACGACGCGGATGAAGAAGCTCTCTTCGAATACGAGAGTGAGAGAGTTGACACGGACAATTCAGTAGTGATTCAGGTCACGTGACTACTTTCGGGCATGCTGCCATATTGTGTACCCTGGCTTGATGCATATCAAACGAAATGGCTTTTGAAGCGCAGTCTGGCTATGACTCAATGAGTCCGCATTGGATGATCACTAGTGACGTGGTCACGTGACCAATGTTCAGTCGAGTGCAGTGCTCTTCTATCCAGGGATGATGCATATCAAACGAAATGGTTTCCGAAGCCCGGCTCAGCTAACACCATGATGAGGTCACATGACCAAGTCACTAGTGATTAGGGACGCACGATCACCATATAGAGCACTGGAAACTATCTCTACATACCCATAACGCATATCAGACGACGCGGATGAAGAAGCTCTCTTCTAATACGAGAGTGAGAGAGTTGACACGGACAATTCAGTAGTGACTCAGGTCACGTGACTACTTTCGGGCATGCTGCCATATTGTGTACCCTGGCTTGATGCATATCAAACGAAATGGCTTTTGAAGCCCACTCTGGCTATGACTAAATGAGTCTGCATTGGATGATCACTAGTGACGTGGTCACGTGGCCAATGTTCAGTCGAGTGCAGTGCTCTTCTACCCAGGGATGATTCATATCAAACGAAATCGTTTCCGAAGCCCGGCTCAGCTACCACCATGATGAGGTCACATGACCAAGTCACTAGTGATTAGGGACGCACGATCACCATATAGAGCTCTGGAAACTATCTCTACATACCCATGACGCCTATCAGACGACGCGGATGAAGAAGCTCTCTTCGAATACGAGAGTGAGAGAGTTGACACGGACAATTCAGTAGTCATTCAGGTCAAGTGACTACTTTCGGGCATGCTGCCATATTGTGTACCCTGGCTTGATGCATATCAAACGAAATGGCTTTTGAAGCCCAGTCTGGCTAAGACTAAATGAGTCCGCATTGGATGATCACTAGTGACGTGGTCACGTGACCAATGTTCGGTCGAGTGCAGTGCTCTTCTACCCAGGGATGATTCATATCAAACCAAATGGTTTCCGAAGCCTGGCTCAGCTACCACCATGATGAGGTCACATGACCAAGTCACTAGTGATTAGGGACGCACGATCACCATATAGAGCTCTGGAAACTATCTCCACATGCCCATGACGCCTATCAGACGACGCGGATGAAGAAGCTCTCTTCGAATACGAGAGTGAGAGAGTTGAGACGGACAATTCAGTAGTGATTCAGGTCAAGTGACTACTTTCGGGCATGCTGCCATATTGTGTACCCTGGCTTGATGCATATCAAACGAAATGGCTTTTGAAGCCCAGTCTGGCTACGACTAAATGAGTCCACATTGGATGATTAGTGACGTGGTCACGTGACCAATGTTCAGTCGAGTGCAGTGCTCTTCTACCCAGGGATGATGCATATCAAAGGAAATGGTTTCCGAAGCCCGGCTCAACTACCACCATGATGAGGTCACATGACCAAGTCACTAGTGATTAGGGACGCACGATAACCATATAGAGCGCTGGAAACTATCTCTACATACCCATGACGCATATCAGACGACGCAGATGAAGAAGCTCTCTTGGAATAGGAGAGTGAGAGAGTTGACACGGACAATTCAGTAATGATTCAGGTCACGTGACTACTTTCGGGCATGCTGCCATATTGTGTACCCTGGCTTGATGCATATCAAACGAAATGGCTTTTGAAGCCCGGTCTGGCTACGACTAAATGAGTCCACATTGGATGATGACTAGTGACGTGGTCAGGTGACCAATGTTCAGTCGAGTGCAGTGCTCTTCTACCCAGGGTTGCTGCATATCAAACGAAATGGTTTCCGAAGCCCGGCTCAGCTACCACCATGATGAGGTCACATGACCAAGTCACTAGGGATTAGATACACACGATCACCATATAGAGCGCTGGAAACTATCTCTACATACTCATGACGCATATCAGACGACGCGGATGGAAAAGCTCTCTTCGAATACGAGAGTGAGAGTGTTGACACGGACAATTCAGTCGTGATTCAGGTCACGTGACTACTTTCGGGCATGCTGCCATATTGTGTACCCTGGCTTGATGCATATCAAACGAAATGGTTTTTGAAGCCCAGTCTGGCTATGACTAAATGAGTCCACATAGGATGATCAATAGTGACGTGGTCACGTGACCAATGTTCAGTCGAGTGCAGTGCTCTTCTACCCAGGGATGATGCATATCAAGCGAAATGGTTTCCCAAGCCCCGCTCAGCTACCACCATGATGAGGTCACATGACCAAGTCACTAGTGATTAGGGACGCACGATCACCATATAGAGCGCTGGAAACTATCTCTACATACCCATGACGCCTAAAAGACGACGCGGATGAAGAAGCTCTCTTCGAATACGAGAGTGAGAGAGTTGACACGGACAATTCAGTAGTGATTCAGGTCACGTGACTACTTTCGGGCATGCTGCCATATTGTGTACCCTGGCTTGATGCATATCAAACGAAATGGCTTTTGAAGCCCAGTCTGGCTACGACTAAATGAGTCCACATTGGATGATGACTAGTGACATGGTCACGTGACCAATGTTCAGTCGAGTGCAGTGCTCTTCTACCCAGGGATGATGCATATCAAAGGAAATGGTTTCCGAAGCCCGGCTCAGCTACCATCATGATGAGGTCACATGACCAAGTCACTAGTGATTAGGGACGCATGATCACCATATAGAGCGTTGGAAACTATCTCTACATACCCATGACGCATATCACACCACGCGGATGGAGTAGGTCTCTTCGAATACGAGAGTGAGAGAGTTGACATGGACAATTCAGTAGTGATTCAGGTCACGTGACTATTTTCGGGCATGCTGCCATATTGTGTACCCTGGCTTGATGCATATCAAACGAAATGGCTTTTGAAGCGCAGTCTGGCTATGACTCAATGAGTCCGCATTGGATGATCACTAGTGACGTGGTCACGTGACCAATGTTCAATCGAGTGCAGTGCTCTTCTATCCAGGGATGATGCATATCAAACGAAATGGTTTCCGAAGCCCGGCTCAGCTAACACCATGATGAGGTCACATGACCAAGTCACTAGTGATTAGGGACGCACGATCACCATATAGAGCGCTGGAAACTATCTCTACATACCCATAACGCATATCAGACGACGCGGATGAAGAAGCTCTCTTCTAATACGAGAGTGAGAGAGTTGACACGGACAATTCAGTAGTGACTCAGGTCACGTGACTACTTTCGGGCATGCTGCCATATTGTGTACCCTGGCTTGATGCATATCAAACGAAATGGTTTTTGAAGCCCACTCTGGCTATGACTAAATGAGTCTGCATTGGATGATCACTAGTGACGTGGTCACGTGACCAATGTTCGGTCGAGTGCAGTGCTCTTCTACCCAGGGATGATTCATATCAAACGAAATCGTTTCCGAAGCCCGGCTCAGCTACCACCATGATGAGGTCACATGACCAAGTCACTAGTGATTAGGGACGCACGATCACCATATAGAGCTCTGGAAACTATCTCTACATACCCATGACGCCTATCAGACGACGCGGATGAAGAAGCTCTCTTCGAATACGAGAGTGAGAGAGTTGACACGGACAATTCAGTAGTGATTCAGGTCAAGTGACTACTTTCGGGCATGCTGCCATATTGTGTACCCTGGCTTGATGCATATCAAACGAAATGGCTTTTGAAGCCCAGTCTGGCTACGACTAAATGAGTCCACATTGGATGATGACTAGTGACGTGGTCACGTGACCAATGTTCAGTCGAGCTCAGTGCTCTTCTACCCAGGGATGATGCATATCAAAGGAAATGGTTTCCGAAGCCCGGCTCAACTACCACCATGATGAGGTCACATGACCAAGTCACTAGTGATTAGGGACGCACGATAACCATATAGAGCGCTGGAAACTATCTCTACATACCCATGACGCATATCAGACGACGCGGATGAAGAAGCTCTCTTGGAATAGGAGAGTGAGAGAGTTGACACGGACAATTCAGTAATGATTCAGGTCACGTGACTACTTTCGGGCATGCTGCCATATTGTGTACCCTGGCTTGATGCATATCAAACGAAATGGCTTTTGAAGCCCAGTCTGGCTACGACTAAATGAGTCCACATTGGATGATGACTAGTGACGTGGTCACGGGACCAATGTTCAGTCGAGTGCAGTGCTCTTCTACCCAGGGTTGCTGCAAATCAAACGAAATGGTTTCTGAAGCCCGGCTCAGCTACCACCATGATGAGGTCACATGACCAAGTCACTAGTGATTAGGGACACACGATCACCATATAGAGCGCTGGAAACTATCTCTACATACCCATAACGCATATCAGACGACGCGGATGAAGAAACTCTCTTCTAATACGAGAGTGAGACAGTTGACACGGACAATTCAGTAGTGACTCAGGTCACGTGACTACTTTCGGGCATGCTGCCATATTGTGTACCCTGGCTTGATGCATATCAAATGAAATAGTTTTTGAAGCGCAGTCTGGCTATGACTAAATGAGTGCGCATTGGATGATCACTAGTGACGTGGTCACGTGACCAATGTTCAGTCGAGTGCAGTGCTCTTCTACCCAGGGATGATGCATATCAAACGAAATGGTTTCCGAAGCCCGGCTCAGCTACCACCATGATGAGGTCACATGACCAAGTCACTAGTGATTAGGGACGCACGATCACCATATAGAGCGCTGGAAACTATCTCTACATACCCATGACGTCTATCAGACGACGCGGATGAAGAAGCTCTCTTCGAATAGGAGAGTGAGAGAGTTGACACGGACAATTCTGTAGTGATTCAGGTCACGTGACTACTTTCGGGCATGCTGCCATATTGTGTACCCTGGCTTAATGCATATCAAACGAAATGGTTTTTGAAGCGCAGTCTGGCTATGACTAAATGAGTCCGCATTGGATGATCACTAGTGACGTGGTCACGTGACCAATGTTCGGTCGAGTGCAGTGCTCTTCTACCCAGGGATGATTCATATCAAACCAAATGGTTTCCGAAGCCTGGCTCAGCTACCACCATGATGAGGTCACATGACCAAGTCACTAGTGATTAGGGACGCACGATCACCATATAGAGCTCTGGAAACTATCTCCACATGCCCATGACGCCTATCAGACGACGCGGATGAAGAAGCTCTCTTCGAAAACGAGAGTGAGAGAGTTGAGACGGACAATTCAGTAGTGATTCAGGTCAAGTGACTACTTTCGGGCATGCTGCCATATTGTGTACCCTGGCTTGATGCATATCAAACGAAATGGCTTTTGAAGCCCAGTCTGGCTACGACTAAATGAGTCCACATTGGATGATGACTAGTGACGTGGTCACGTGACCAATGTTCAGTCGAGTGCAGTGCTCTTCTACCCAGGGATGATGCATATCAAAGGAAATGGTTTCCGAAGCCCGGCTCAACTACCACCATGATGAGGTCACATGACCAAGTCACTAGTGATTAGGGACGCACGATAACCATATAGAGCGCTGGAAACTATCTCTACATACCCATGACGCATATCAGACGACGCGGATGAAGAAGCTCTCTTGGAATAGGAGAGTGAGAGAGTTGACACGGACAATTCAGTAATGATATGGTCACGTGACTACTTTCGGGCATGCTGCCATATTGTGTACCCTGGCTTGATGCATATCAAACGAAATGGCTTTTGAAGCCCGGTCTGGCTACGACTAAATGAGTCCACATTGGATGATGACTAGTGACGTGGTCAGGTGACCAATGTTCAGTCGAGTGCAGTGCTCTTCTACCCAGGGTTGCTGCATATCAAACGAAATGGTTTCCGAAGCCCGGCTAGCTACCACCATGATGAGGTCACATGACCAAGTCACTAGGGATTAGATACACACGATCACCATATAGAGCGCTGGAAACTATCTCTACATACTCATGACGCATATCAGACGACGCGGATGGAAAAGCTCTCTTCGAATACGAGAGTGAGAGTGTTGACACGGACAATTCAGTCGTGATTCAGGTCACGTGACTACTTTCGGGCATGCTGCCATATTGTGTACCCTGGCTTGATGCATATCAAACGAAATGGTTTTTGAAGCCCAGTCTGGCTATGACTAAATGAGTCCACATAGGATGATCAATAGTGACGTGGTCACGTGACCAATGTTCAGTCGAGTGCAGTGCTCTTCTACCCAGGGATGATGCATATCAAGCGAAATGGTTTCCCAAGCCCCGCTCAGCTACCACCATGATGAGGTCACATGACCAAGTCACTAGTGATTAGGGACGCACGATCACCATATAGAGCGCTGGAAACTATCTCTACATACCCATGACGCCTAAAAGACGACGCGGATGAAGAAGCTCTCTTCGAATACGAGAGTGAGAGAGTTGACACGGACAATTCAGTAGTGATTCAGGTCACGTGACTACTTTCGGGCATGCTGCCATATTGTGTACCCTGGCTTGATGCATATCAAACGAAATGGCTTTTGAAGCCCAGTCTGGCTACGACTAAATGAGTCCACATTGGATGATGACTAGTGACATGGTCACGTGACCAATGTTCAGTCGAGTGCAGTGCTCTTCTACCCAGGGATGATGCATATCAAAGGAAATGGTTTCCGAAGCCCGGCTCAGCTACCATCATGATGAGGTCACATGACCAAGTCACTAGTGATTAGGGACGCATGATCACCATATAGAGCGTTGGAAACTATCTCTACATACCCATGACGCATATCACACCACGCGGATGGAGTAGGTCTCTTCGAATACGAGAGTGAGAGAGTTGACACGGACAATTCAGTAGTGATTCAGGTCACGTGACTACTTTCGGGCATGCTGCCATATTGTGTACCCTGGCTTGATGCATATCAAACGAAATGGCTTTTGAAGCGCAGTCTGGCTATGACTCAATGAGTCCGCATTGGATGATCACTAGTGACGTGGTCACGTGACCAATGTTCAATCGAGTGCAGTGCTCTTCTATCCAGGGATGATGCATATCAAACGAAATGGTTTCCGAAGCCCGGCTCAGCTAACACCATGATGAGGTCACATGACCAAGTCACTAGTGATTAGGGACGCACGATCACCATATAGAGCGCTGGAAACTATCTCTACATACCCATAACGCATATCAGACGACGCGGATGAAGAAGCTCTCTTCTAATACGAGAGTGAGAGAGTTGACACGGACAATTCAGTAGTGACTCAGGTCACGTGATTACTTTCGGGCATGCTGCCATATTGTGTACCCTGGCTTGATGCATATCAAACGAAATGGTTTTTGAAGCCCACTCTGGCTATGACTAAATGAGTCTGCATTGGATGATCACTAGTGACGTGGTCACGTGACCAATGTTCGGTCGAGTGCAGTGCTCTTCTACCCAGGGATGATTCATATCAAACGAAATCGTTTCCGAAGCCCGGCTCAGCTACCACCATGATGAGGTCACATGACCAAGTCACTAGTGATTAGGGACGCACGATCACCATATAGAGCTCTGGAAACTATCTCTACATACCCATGACGCCTATCAGACGACGCGGATGAAGAAGCTCTCTTCGAATACGAGAGTGAGAGAGTTGACACGGACAATTCAGTAGTGATTCAGGTCAAGTGACTACTTTCGGGCATGCTGCCATATTGTGTACCCTGGCTTGATGCATATCAAACGAAATGGCTTTTGAAGCCCAGTCTGGCTACGACTAAATGAGTCCACATTGGATGATGACTAGTGACGTGGTCACGTGACCAATGTTCAGTCGAGCTCAGTGCTCTTCTACCCAGGGATGATGCATATCAAAGGAAATGGTTTCCGAAGCCCGGCTCAACTACCACCATGATGAGGTCACATGACCAAGTCACTAGTGATTAGGGACGCACGATAACCATATAGAGCGCTGGAAACTATCTCTACATACCCATGACGCATATCAGACGACGCGGATGAAGAAGCTCTCTTGGAATAGGAGAGTGAGAGAGTTGACACGGACAATTCAGTAATGATTCAGGTCACGTGACTACTTTCGGGCATGCTGCCATATTGTGTACCCTGGCTTGATGCATATCAAACGAAATGGCTTTTGAAGCCCAGTCTGGCTACGACTAAATGAGTCCACATTGGATGATGACTAGTGACGTGGTCACGGGACCAATGTTCAGTCGAGTGCAGTGCTCTTCTACCCAGGGTTGCTGCAAATCAAACGAAATGGTTTCCGAAGCCCGGCTCAGCTACCACCATGATGAGGTCACATGACCAAGTCACTAGTGATTAGGGACACACGATCACCATATAGAGCGCTGGAAACTATCTCTACATACCCATAACGCATATCAGACGACGCGGATGAAGAAACTCTCTTCTAATACGAGAGTGAGACAGTTGACACGGACAATTCAGTAGTGACTCAGGTCACGTGACTACTTTCGGGCATGCTGCCATATTGTGTACCCTGGCTTGATGCATATCAAATGAAATGGTTTTTGAAGCGCAGTCTGGCTATGACTAAATGAGTCCGCATTGGATGATCACTAGTGACGTGGTCACGTGACCAATGTTCAGTCGAGCTCAGTGCTCTTCTACCCAGGGATGATGCATATCAAAGGAAATGGTTTCCGAAGCCCGGCTCAACTACCACCATGATGAGGTCACATGACCAAGTCACTAGTGATTAGGGACGCACGATAACCATATAGAGCGCTGGAAACTATCTCTACATACCCATGACGCATATCAGACGACGCGGATGAAGAAGCTCTCTTGGAATAGGAGAGTGAGAGAGTTGACACGGACAATTCAGTAATGATTCAGGTCACGTGACTACTTTCGGGCATGCTGCCATATTGTGTACCCTGGCTTGATGCATATCAAACGAAATGGCTTTTGAAGCCCAGTCTGGCTACGACTAAATGAGTCCACATTGGATGATGACTAGTGACGTGGTCACGGGACCAATGTTCAGTCGAGTGCAGTGCTCTTCTACCCAGGGTTGCTGCAAATCAAACGAAATGGTTTCCGAAGCCCGGCTCAGCTACCACCATGATGAGGTCACATGACCAAGTCACTAGTGATTAGGGACACACGATCACCATATAGAGCGCTGGAAACTATCTCTACATACCTATAATGCATATCAGACGATGCGGATGAAGAAACTCTCTTCTAATACGAGAGTGAGACAGTTGACACGGACAATTCAGTAGTGACTCAGGTCACGTGACTACTTTCGGGCATGCTGCCATATTGTGTACCCTGGCTTGATGCATATCAAATGAAATAGTTTTTGAAGCGCAGTCTGGCTATGACTAAATGAGCGCGCATTGGATGATCACTAGTGACGTGGTCACGTGACCAATGTTCAGTCGAGTGCAGTGCTCTTCTACCCAGGGATGATGCATATCAAACGAAATGGTTTCCGAAGCCCGGCTCAGCTACCACCATGATGAGGTCACATGACCAAGTCACTAGTGATTAGGGACGCACGATCACCATATAGAGCGCTGGAAACTATCTCTACATACCCATGACGTCTATCAGACGACGCGGATGAAGAAGCTCTCTTCGAATAGGAGAGTGAGAGAGTTGACACGGACAATTCTGTAGTGATTCAGGTCACGTGACTACTTTCGGGCATGCTGCCATATTGTGTACCCTGGCTTAATGCATATCAAACGAAATGGTTTTTGAAGCGCAGTCTGGCTATGACTAAATGAGTCCGCATTGGATGATCACTAGTGACGTGGTCACGTGACCAATGTTCGGTCGAGTGCAGTGCTCTTCTACCCAGGGATGATGCATATCAAAGGAAATGGTTTCCGAAGCCTGGCTCAGCTACCACCATGATGAGGTCACATGACCAAGTCACTAGTGATTAGGGACGCACGATAACCATATAGAGCGCTGGAAACTATCTCTACATACCCATGACGCATATCAGACGACGCGGATGAAGAAGCTCTCTTGGAATAGGAGAGTGAGAGAGTTGACACGGACAATTCAGTAATGATTCAGGTCACGTGACTACTTTCGGGCATGCTGCCATATTGTGTACCCTGGCTTGATGCATATCAAACGAAATGGCTTTTGAAGCCCGGTCTGGCTACGACTAAATGAGTCCACATTGGATGATGACTAGTGACGTGGTCAGGTGACCAATGTTCAGTCGAGTGCAGTGCTCTTATACCCAGGGTTGCTGCATATCAAACGAAATGGTTTCCGAAGCCCGGCTCAGCTACCACCATGATGAGGTCACATGACCAAGTCACTAGGGATTAGATACACACGATCACCATATAGAGCGCTGGAAACTATCTCTACATACTCATGACGCATATCAGACGACGCGGATGGAAAAGCTCTCTTCGAATACGAGAGTGAGAGTGTTGACACGGACAATTCAGTCGTGATTCAGGTCACGTGACTACTTTCGGGCATGCTGCCATATTGTGTACCCTGGCTTGATGCATATCAAACGAAATGGTTTTTGAAGCCCAGTCTGGCTATGACTAAATGAGTCCACATAGGATGATCAATAGTGACGTGGTCACGTGACCAATGTTCAGTCGAGTGCAGTGCTCTTCTACCCAGGGATGATGCATATCAAGCGAAATGGTTTCCCAAGCCCCGCTCAGCTACCACCATGATGAGGTCACATGACCAAGTCACTAGTGATTAGGGACGCACGATCACCATATAGAGCGCTGGAAACTATCTCTACATACCCATGACGCCTAAAAGACGACGCGGATGAAGAAGCTCTCTTCGAATACGAGAGTGAGAGAGTTGACACGGACAATTCAGTAGTGATTCAGGTCACGTGACTACTTTCGGGCATGCTGCCATATTGTGTACCCTGGCTTGATGCATATCAAACGAAATGGCTTTTGAAGCCCAGTCTGGCTACGACTAAATGAGTCCACATTGGATGATGACTAGTGACATGGTCACGTGACCAATGTTCAGTCGAGTGCAGTGCTCTTCTACCCAGGGATGATGCATATCAAAGGAAATGGTTTCCGAAGCCCGGCTCAGCTACCATCATGATGAGGTCACATGACCAAGTCACTAGTGATTAGGGACGCATGATCACCATATAGAGCGTTGGAAACTATCTCTACATACCCATGACGCATATCACACCACGCGGATGGAGTAGGTCTCTTCGAATACGAGAGTGAGAGAGTTGACACGGACAATTCAGTAGTGATTCAGGTCACGTGACTACTTTCGGGCATGCTGCCATATTGTGTACCCTGGCTTGATGCATATCAAACGAAATGGCTTTTGAAGCGCAGTCTGGCTATGACTCAATGAGTCCGCATTGGATGATCACTAGTGACGTGGTCACGTGACCAATGTTCAATCGAGTGCAGTGCTCTTCTATCCAGGGATGATGCATATCAAACGAAATGGTTTCCGAAGCCCGGCTCAGCTAACACCATGATGAGGTCACATGACCAAGTCACTAGTGATTAGGGACGCACGATCACCATATAGAGCGCTGGAAACTATCTCTACATACCCATAACGCATATCAGACGACGCGGATGAAGAAGCTCTCTTCTAATACGAGAGTGAGAGAGTTGACACGGACAATTCAGTAGTGACTCAGGTCACGTGATTACTTTCGGGCATGCTGCCATATTGTGTACCCTGGCTTGATGCATATCAAACGAAATGGTTTTTGAAGCCCACTCTGGCTATGACTAAATGAGTCTGCATTGGATGATCACTAGTGACGTGGTCACGTGACCAATGTTCGGTCGAGTGCAGTGCTCTTCTACCCAGGGATGATTCATATCAAACGAAATCGTTTCCGAAGCCCGGCTCAGCTACCACCATGATGAGGTCACATGACCAAGTCACTAGTGATTAGGGACGCACGATCACCATATAGAGCTCTGGAAACTATCTCTACATACCCATGACGCCTATCAGACGACGCGGATGAAGAAGCTCTCTTCGAATACGAGAGTGAGAGAGTTGACACGGACAATTCAGTAGTGATTCAGGTCAAGTGACTACTTTCGGGCATGCTGCCATATTGTGTACCCTGGCTTGATGCATATCAAACGAAATGGCTTTTGAAGCCCAGTCTGGCTACGACTAAATGAGTCCACATTGGATGATGACTAGTGACGTGGTCACGTGACCAATGTTCAGTCGAGCTCAGTGCTCTTCTACCCAGGGATGATGCATATCAAAGGAAATGGTTTCCGAAGCCCGGCTCAACTACCACCATGATGAGGTCACATGACCAAGTCACTAGTGATTAGGGACGCACGATAACCATATAGAGCGCTGGAAACTATCTCTACATACCCATGACGCATATCAGACGACGCGGATGAAGAAGCTCTCTTGGAATAGGAGAGTGAGAGAGTTGACACGGACAATTCAGTAATGATTCAGGTCACGTGACTACTTTCGGGCATGCTGCCATATTGTGTACCCTGGCTTGATGCATATCAAACGAAATGGCTTTTGAAGCCCAGTCTGGCTACGACTAAATGAGTCCACATTGGATGATGACTAGTGACGTGGTCACGGGACCAATGTTCAGTCGAGTGCAGTGCTCTTCTACCCAGGGTTGCTGCAAATCAAACGAAATGGTTTCCGAAGCCCGGCTCAGCTACCACCATGATGAGGTCACATGACCAAGTCACTAGTGATTAGGGACACACGATCACCATATAGAGCGCTGGAAACTATCTCTACATACCCATAACGCATATCAGACGACGCGGATGAAGAAACTCTCTTCTAATACGAGAGTGAGACAGTTGACACGGGCAATTCAGTAGTGACTCAGGTCACGTGACTACTTTCGGGCATGCTGCCATATTGTGTACCCTGGCTTGATGCATATCAAATGAAATGGTTTTTGAAGCGCAGTCTGGCTATGACTAAATGAGTCCGCATTGGATGATCACTAGTGACGTGGTCACGTGACCAATGTTCGGTCGAGTGCAGTGCTCTTCTACCCAGGGATGATTCATATCAAACGAAATCGTTTCCGAAGCCCGGCTCAGCTACCACCATGATGAGGTCACATGACCAAGTCACTAGTGATTAGGGACGCACGATCACCATATAGAGCTCTGGAAACTATCTCTACATACCCATGACGCCTATCAGACGACGCGGATGAAGAAGCTCTCTTCGAATACGAGAGTGAGAGAGTTGACACGGACAATTCAGTAGTGATTCAGGTCAAGTGACTACTTTCGGGCATGCTGCCATATTGTGTACCCTGGCTTGATGCATATCAAACGAAATGGCTTTTGAAGCCCAGTCTGGCTACGACTAAATGAGTCCACATTGGATGATGACTAGTGACGTGGTCACGTGACCAATGTTCAGTCGAGCTCAGTGCTCTTCTACCCAGGGATGATGCATATCAAAGGAAATGGTTTCCGAAGCCCGGCTCAACTACCACCATGATGAGGTCACATGACCAAGTCACTAGTGATTAGGGACGCACGATAACCATATAGAGCGCTGGAAACTATCTCTACATACCCATGACGCATATCAGACGACGCGGATGAAGAAGCTCTCTTGGAATAGGAGAGTGAGAGAGTTGACACGGACAATTCAGTAATGATTCAGGTCACGTGACTACTTTCGGGCATGCTGCCATATTGTGTACCCTGGCTTGATGCATATCAAACGAAATGGCTTTTGAAGCCCAGTCTGGCTACGACTAAATGAGTCCACATTGGATGATGACTAGTGACGTGGTCACGGGACCAATGTTCAGTCGAGTGCAGTGCTCTTCTACCCAGGGTTGCTGCAAATCAAACGAAATGGTTTCCGAAGCCCGGCTCAGCTACCACCATGATGAGGTCACATGACCAAGTCACTAGTGATTAGGGACACACGATCACCATATAGAGCGCTGGAAACTATCTCTACATACCCATAACGCATATCAGACGATGCGGATGAAGAAACTCTCTTCTAATACGAGAGTGAGACAGTTGACACGGACAATTCAGTAGTGACTCAGGTCACGTGACTACTTTCGGGCATGCTGCCATATTGTGTACCCTGGCTTGATGCATATCAAATGAAATAGTTTTTGAAGCGCAGTCTGGCTATGACTAAATGAGCGCGCATTGGATGATCACTAGTGACGTGGTCACGTGACCAATGTTCAGTCGAGTGCAGTGCTCTTCTACCCAGGGATGATGCATATCAAACGAAATGGTTTCCGAAGCCCGGCTCAGCTACCACCATGATGAGGTCACATGACCAAGTCACTAGTGATTAGGGACGCACGATCACCATATAGAGCGCTGGAAACTATCTCTACATACCCATGACGTCTATCAGACGACGCGGATGAAGAAGCTCTCTTCGAATAGGAGAGTGAGAGAGTTGACACGGACAATTCTGTAGTGATTCAGGTCACGTGACTACTTTCGGGCATGCTGCCATATTGTGTACCCTGGCTTAATGCATATCAAACGAAATGGTTTTTGAAGCGCAGTCTGGCTATGACTAAATGAGTCCGCATTGGATGATCACTAGTGACGTGGTCACGTGACCAATGTTCGGTCGAGTGCAGTGCTCTTCTACCCAGGGATGATTCATATCAAACCAAATGGTTTCCGAAGCCTGGCTCAGCTACCACCATGATGAGGTCACATGACCAAGTCACTAGTGATTAGGGACGCACGATCACCATATAGAGCTCTGGAAACTATCTCCACATGCCCATGACGCCTATCAGACGACGCGGATGAAGAAGCTCTCTTCGAATACGAGAGTGAGAGAGTTGAGACGGACAATTCAGTAGTGATTCAGGTCAAGTGACTACTTTCGGGCATGCTGCCATATTGTGTACCCTGGCTTGATGCATATCAAACGAAATGGCTTTTGAAGCCCAGTCTGGCTACGACTAAATGAGTCCACATTGGATGATGACTAGTGACGTGGTCACGTGACCAATGTTCAGTCGAGTGCAGTGCTCTTCTACCCAGGGATGATGCATATCAAAGGAAATGGTTTCCGAAGCCCGGCTCAACTACCACCATGATGAGGTCACATGACCAAGTCACTAGTGATTAGGGACGCACGATAACCATATAGAGCGCTGGAAACTATCTCTACATACCCATGACGCATATCAGACGACGCGGATGAAGAAGCTCTCTTGGAATAGGAGAGTGAGAGAGTTGACACGGACAATTCAGTAATGATTCAGGTCACGTGACTACTTTCGGGCATGCTGCCATATTGTGTACCCTGGCTTGATGCATATCAAACGAAATGGCTTTTGAAGCCCGGTCTGGCTACGACTAAATGCGTCCACATTGGATGATGACTAGTGACGTGGTCAGGTGACCAATGTTCAGTCGAGTGCAGTGCTCTTCTACCCAGGGTTGCTGCATATCAAACGAAATGGTTTCCGAAGCCCGGCTCAGCTACCACCATGATGAGGTCACATGACCAAGTCACTAGGGATTAGATACACACGATCACCATATAGAGCGCTGGAAACTATCTCTACATACTCATGACGCATATCAGACGACGCGGATGGAAAAGCTCTCTTCGAATACGAGAGTGAGAGTGTTGACACGGACAATTCAGTCGTGATTCAGGTCACGTGACTACTTTCGGGCATGCTGCCATATTGTGTACCCTGGCTTGATGCATATCAAACGAAATGGTTTTTGAAGCCCAGTCTGGCTATGACTAAATGAGTCCACATAGGATGATCAATAGTGACGTGGTCACGTGACCAATGTTCAGTCGAGTGCAGTGCTCTTCTACCCAGGGATGATGCATATCAAGCGAAATGGTTTCCCAAGCCCCGCTCAGCTACCACCATGATGAGGTCACATGACCAAGTCACTAGTGATTAGGGACGCACGATCACCATATAGAGCGCTGGAAACTATCTCTACATACCCATGACGCCTAAAAGACGACGCGGATGAAGAAGCTCTCTTCGAATACGAGAGTGAGAGAGTTGACACGGACAATTCAGTAGTGATTCAGGTCACGTGACTACTTTCGGGCATGCTGCCATATTGTGTACCCTGGCTTGATGCATATCAAACGAAATGGCTTTTGAAGCCCAGTCTGGCTACGACTAAATGAGTCCACATTGGATGATGACTAGTGACATGGTCACGTGACCAATGTTCAGTCGAGTGCAGTGCTCTTCTACCCAGGGATGATGCATATCAAAGGAAATGGTTTCCGAAGCCCGGCTCAGCTACCATCATGATGAGGTCACATGACCAAGTCACTAGTGATTAGGGACGCATGATCACCATATAGAGCGTTGGAAACTATCTCTACATACCCATGACGCATATCACACCACGCGGATGGAGTAGGTCTCTTCGAATACGAGAGTGAGAGAGTTGACACGGACAATTCAGTAGTGATTCAGGTCACGTGACTACTTTCGGGCATGCTGCCATATTGTGTACCCTGGCTTGATGCATATCAAACGAAATGGCTTTTGAAGCGCAGTCTGGCTATGACTCAATGAGTCCGCATTGGATGATCACTAGTGACGTGGTCACGTGACCAATGTTCAATCGAGTGCAATGCTCTTCTATCCAGGGATGATGCATATCAAACGAAATGGTTTCCGAAGCCCGGCTCAGCTAACACCATGATGAGGTCACATGACCAAGTCACTAGTGATTAGGGACGCACGATCACCATATAGAGCGCTGGAAACTATCTCTACATACCCATAACGCATATCAGACGACGCGGATGAAGAAGCTCTCTTCTAATACGAGAGTGAGAGAGTTGACACGGACAATTCAGTATAGACTCAGGTCACGTGACTACTTTCGGGCATGCTGCCATATTGTGTACCCTGGCTTGATGCATATCAAACGAAATGGTTTTTGAAGCCCACTCTGGCTATGACTAAATGAGTCTGCATTGGATGATCGCTAGTGACGTGGTCACGTGACCAATGTTCGGTCGAGTGCAGTGCTCTTCTACCCAGGGATGATTCATATCAAACCAAATCGTTTCCGAAGCCCGGCTCAGCTACCACCATGATGAGGTCACATGACCAAGTCACTAGTGATTAGGGACGCACGATCACCATATAGAGCTCTGGAAACTATCTCTACATACCCATGACGCCTATCAGACGACGCGGATGAAGAAGCTCTCTTCGAATACGAGAGTGAGAGAGTTGACACGGACAATTCAGTAGTGATTCAGGTCAAGTGACTACTTTCGGGCATGCTGCCATATTGTGTACCCTGGCTTGATGCATATCAAACGAAATGGCTTTTGAAGCCCAGTCTGGCTACGACTAAATGAGTCCACATTGGATGATGACTAGTGACGTGGTCACGTGACCAATGTTCAGTCGAGCTCAGTGCTCTTCTACCCAGGGATGATGCATATCAAAGGAAATGGTTTCCGAAGCCCGGCTCAACTACCACCATGATGAGGTCACATGACCAAGTCACTAGTGATTAGGGACGCACGATAACCATATAGAGCGCTGGAAACTATCTCTACATACCCATGACGCATATCAGACGACGCGGATGAAGAAGCTCTCTTGGAATAGGAGAGTGAGAGAGTTGACACGGACAATTCAGTAATGATTCAGGTCACGTGACTACTTTCGGGCATGCTGCCATATTGTGTACCCTGGCTTGATGCATTTCAAACGAAATGGCTTTTGAAGCCCAGTCTGGCTACGACTAAATGAGTCCACATTGGATGATGACTAGTGACGTGGTCACGGGACCAATGTTCAGTCGAGTGCAGTGCTCTTCTACCCAGGGTTGCTGCAAATCAAACGAAATGGTTTCCGAAGCCCGGCTCAGCTACCACCATGATGAGGTCACATGACCAAGTCACTAGTGATTAGGGACACACGATCACCATATAGAGCGCTGGAAACTATCTCTACATACCCATGACGCATATCAGACGACGCGGATGGAGAAGCTCTCTTCGAATACGAGAGTGAGAGAGTTGACGCGGACAATTCAGTAGTGATTCAGGTCACGTGACGACTTTCGGGCATGCTGCGATATGGTGTACCCTAGCTTGATGCATATCAAACAAAATGGTTTTTTAAGCGCAGTCTGGCTATGACTCAATGAGTCCGCATTGGATGATCACTAGTGACGTGGTCACGTGACCGATGTTCAGTCGAGTGCAGTGCTCTTCTACCTAGGGATGATGCATATCAAACGAAATGGTTTCCGAAGCCCGGCTCAGCTAACACCATGATGAGGTCACATGACCAAGTCACTAGTGATTAGGGACGCACGATCACCATATAGAGCGCTGGAAACTATCTCTACATACCCATAACGCATATCAGACGACGCGGATGAAGAAGCTCTATTCTAATACGAGAGTGAGAGAGTTGACACGGACAATTCAGTAGTGACTCAGGTCACGTGACTACTTTCGGGCATGCTGCCATATTGTGTACCCTGGCTTGATGCATATCAAACGAAATGGCTTTTGAAGCCCACTCTGGCTATGACTAAATGAGTCTGTATTGGATGATCACTAGTGACGTGGTCACGTGACCAATGTTCAGTCGAGTGCAGTGCTCTTCTACCCAGGGATGATTCATATCAAACGAAATCGTTTCCGAAGCCCGGCTCAGCTACCACCATGATGAGGTCACATGACCAACTCACTAGTGATTTGGGACGCACGATCACCATATAGAGCTCTGGAAACTATCTCTACATACCCATGACGCCTATCAGACGACGCGGATGAAGAAGCTCTCTTCGAATACGAGAGTGAGAGAGTTGACACGGACAATTCAGTAGTGATTCAGGTCAAGTGACTACTTTCGGGCATGCTGCCATATTGTGTACCCTGGCTTGATGCATATCAAACGAAATGGCTTTTGAAGCCCAGTCTGGCTACGACTAAATGAGTCCACATTGGATGATGACTAGTGACGTGGTCACGTGACCAATGTTCAGTCGAGTGCAGTGCTCTTCTACCCAGGGATGATGCATATCAAAGGAAATGGTTTCCGAAGCCCGGCTCAACTACCACCATGATGAGGTCACATGACCAAGTCACTAGTGATTAGGGACGCACGATAACCATATAGAGCGCTGGAAACTATCTCTACATACCCATGACGCATATCAGACGACGCGGATGAAGAAGCTCTCTTGGAATAGGAGAGTGAGAGAGTTGACACAGACAATTCAGTAATGATTCAGGTCACGTGACTACTTTCGGGCATGCTGCCACATTCTGTACCCTGGCTTGATGCATATCAAACGAAATGGCTTTTGAAGCCCAGTCTGGCTACGACTAAATGAGTCCACATTGGATGATGACTAGTGACGTGGTCACGGGACCAATGTTCAGTCGAGTGCAGTGCTCTTCTACCCAGGGTTGCTGCATATCAAACGAAATGGTTTCCGAAGCCCGGCTCAGCTACCACCATGATGAGGTCACATGACCAAGTCACTAGTGATTAGGGACACACGATCACCATATAGAGCGCTGGAAACTATCTCTACATACCCATAACGCATATCAGACGACGCGGATGAAGAAGCTCTCTTCTAATACGAGAGTGAGACAGTTGACACGGACAATTCAGTAGTGACTCAGGTCACGTGACTACTTTCGGGCATGCTGCCATATTGTGTACCCTGGCTTGATGCATATCAAATGAAATAGTTTTTGAAGTGCAGTCTGGCTATGACTAAATGAGTGCGCATTGGATGATCACTAGTGACGTGGCCACGTGACCAATGTTCAATCGAGTGCAGTGCTCTTCTACCCAGGGATGATGCATATCAAACGAAATGGTTTCCGAAGCCCGGCTCAGCTACCACCATGATGAGGTCACATGACCAAGTCACTAGTGATTAGGGACGCACGATCACCATATAGAGCTCTGGAAACTATCTCTACATACCCATGACGCCTATCAGACGACGCGGATGAAGAAGCTCTCTTCGAATACGAGAGTGAGAGAGTTGACACGGACAATTCAGTAGTGATTCAGGTCAAGTGACTACTTTCGGGCATGCTGCCATATTGTGTACCCTGGCTTGATGCATATCAAACGAAATGGTTTTTTAAGCGCAGTCTGGCTATGACTCAATGAGTCCGCATTGGATGATCACTAGTGACGTGGTCACGTGACCAATGTTCAGTCGAGTGCAGTGCTCTTCTATCCAGATATGATGCATATCAAACGAAATGGTTTCCGAAGCCCGGCTCAGCTAACACCATGATGAGGTCACATGACCAAGTCACTAGTGATTAGGGACGCACGATCACCATATAGAGCGCTGGAAACTATCTCTACATACCCATAACGCATATCAGACGACGCGGATGAAGAAGCTCTCTTCTAATACGAGAGTGAGAGAGTTGACACGGACAATTCAGTAGTGACTCAGGTCACGTGACTACTTTCGGGCATGCTGCCATATTGTGTACCCTGGCTTGATGCATATCAAACGAAATGGCTTTTGAAGCCCACTCTGGCTATGACTAAATGAGTCTGTATTGGATGATCACTAGTGACGTGGTCACGTGACCAATGTTCAGTCGAGTGCAGTGCTCTTCTACCCAGGGATGATTCATATCAAACGAAATCGTTTCCGAAGCCCGGCTCAGCTACCACCATGATGAGGTCACATGACCAACTCACTAGTGATTAGGGACGCACGATCACCATATAGAGCTCTGGAAACTATCTCTACATACCCATGACGCCTATCAGACGACGCGGATGAAGAAGCTCTCTTCGAATACGAGAGTGAGAGAGTTGACACGGACAATTCAGTAGTGATTCAGGTCAAGTGACTACTTTCGGGCATGCTGCCATATTGTGTACCCTGGCTTGATGCATATCAAACGAAATGGCTTTTGAAGCCCAGTCTGGCTACGACTAAATGAGTCCACATTGGATGATGACTAGTGACGTGGTCACGTGACCAATGTTCAGTCGAGTGCAGTGCTCTTCTACCCAGGGATGATGCATATCAAAGGAAATGGTTTCCGTAGACCGGCTCAGCTACCACCATGATGAGGTCACATGACCAAGTCACTAGTGATTAGGGACGCACGATCACCATATAGAGCTCTGGAAACTATCTCTACATACCCATGACGCCTATCAGACGACGCGGATGAAGAAGCTCTCTTCGAATACGAGAGTGAGAGAGTTGACACGGACAATTCAGTAGTGATTCAGGTCAAGTGACTACTTTCGGGCATGCTGCCATATTGTGTACCCTGGCTTGATGCATATCAAACGAAATGGCTTTTGAAGCCCAGTCTGGCTACGACTAAATGAGTCCACATTGGATGATGACTAGTGACGTGGTCACGTGACCAATGTTCAGTCGAGCTCAGTGCTCTTCTACCCAGGGATGATGCATATCAAAGGAAATGGTTTCCGAAGCCCGGCTCAACTACCACCATGATGAGGTCACATGACCAAGTCACTAGGGATTAGATACACACGATCACCATATAGAGCGCTGGAAACTATCTCTACATACTCATGACGCATATCAGTCGACGCGGATGAAGAAGCTCTCTTCGAATACGAGAGTGAGAGAGTTGACACGGACAATTCAGTAGTGATTCAGGTCACGTGACTACTTTCGGGCATGCTGCCATATTGTGTACCCTGGCTTGATGCATATCAAACGAAATGGTTTTTGAAGCCCAGTCTGGCTATGACTAAATGAGTCCACATAGGATGATCAATAGTGACGTGGTCACGTGACCAATGTTCAGTCGAGTGCAGTGCTCTTCTACCCAGGGATGATGCATATCAAGCGAAATGGTTTCCCAAGCCCCGCTCAGCTACCACCATGATGAGGTCACATGACCAAGTCACTAGTGATTAGGGACGCACGATCACCATATAGAGCGCTGGAAACTATCTCTACATACCCATGACGCCTAAAAGACGACGCGGATGAAGAAGCTCTCTTCGAATACGAGAGTGAGAGAGTTGACACGGACAATTCAGTAGTGATTCAGGTCACGTGACTACTTTCGGGCATGCTGCCATATTGTGTACCCTGGCTTGATGCATATCAAACGAAATGGTTTTTGAAGCCCACTCTGGCTATGACTAAATGAGTCTGCATTGGATGATCACTAGTGACGTGGTCACGTGACCAATGTTCGGTCGAGTGCAGTGCTCTTCTACCCAGGGATGATGCATATCAAAGGAAATGGTTTCCGAAGCCCGGCTCAACTACCACCATGATGAGGTCACATGACCAAGTCACTAGTGATTAGGGACGCACGATAACCATATAGAGCGCTGGAAACTATCTC
Organism: Dermacentor variabilis; assembly: GCF_050947875.1. Taxonomy (NCBI): domain Eukaryota; kingdom Metazoa; phylum Arthropoda; class Arachnida; order Ixodida; family Ixodidae; genus Dermacentor; species Dermacentor variabilis. The sequence continues at coordinate 78,263,172 of NC_134576.1, read as the reverse complement.
TACATACCCATGACGCATATCAGACGACGCGGATGAAGAAGCTCTCTTGGAATAGGAGAGTGAGAGAGTTGACACGGACAATTCAGTAATGATTCAGGTCACGTGACTACTTTCGGGCATGCTGCCATATTGTGTACCCTGGCTTGATGCATATCAAACGAAATGGCTTTTGAAGCCCAGTCTGGCTACGACTAAATGAGTCCACATTGGATGATGACTAGTGACGTGGTCACGGGACCAATGTTCAGTCGAGTGCAGTTCTCTTCTACCCAGGGTTGCTGCATATCAAACGAAATGGTTTCCGAAGCCCGGCTCAGCTACCACCATGATGAGGTCACATGACCAAGTCACTAGTGATTAGGGACACACGATCACCATATAGAGCGCTGGAAACTATCTCTACATACCCATGACGCATATCAGACGACGCGGATGGAGAAGCTCTCTTCGAATACGAGAGTGAGAGAGTTGACGCGGACAATTCAGTAGTGATTCAGGTCACGTGACGACTTTCGGGCATGCTGCGATATGGTGTACCCTAGCTTGATGCATATCAAACAAAATGGTTTTTTAAGCGCAGTCTGGCTATGACTCAATGAGTCCGCATTGGATGATCACTAGTGACGTGGTCACGTGACCGATGTTCAGTCGAGTGCAGTGCTCTTCTACCCAGGGATGATGCATATCAAACGAAATGGTTGCCGAAGCCCGGCTCAGCTAACACCATGATGAGGTCACATGACCAAGTCACTAGTGATTAGGGACGCACGATCACCATATAGAGCGCTGGAAACTATCTCTACATACACATAACGCATATCAGACGACGCGGATGAAGAAGCTCTCTTCTAATACGAGAGTGAGACAGTTGACACGGACAATTCAGTAGTGACTCAGGTCACGTGACTACTTTCGGGCATGCTGCCATATTGTGTACCCTGGCTTGATGCATATCAAATGAAATAGTTTTTGAAGTGCAGTCTGGCTATGACTAAATGAGTGCGCATTGGATGATCACTAGTGACGTGGTCACGTGACCAATGTTCAATCGAGTGCAGTGCTCTTCTACCCAGGGATGATGCATATCAAACGAAATGGTTTCCGAAGCCCGGCTCAGCTACCACCATGATGAGGTCACATGACCAAGTCACTAGTGATTAGGGACGCACGATCACCATATAGAGCTCTGGAAACTATCTCTACATACCCATGACGCCTATCAGACGACGCGGATGAAGAAGCTCTCTTCGAATACGAGAGTGAGAGAGTTGACACGGACAATTCAGTAGTGATTCAGGTCAAGTGACTACTTTCGGGCATGCTGCCATATTGTGTACCCTGGCTTGATGCATATCAAACGAAATGGTTTTTTAAGCGCAGTCTGGCTATGACTCAATGAGTCCGCATTGGATGATCACTAGTGACGTGGTCACGTGACCAATGTTCAGTCGAGTGCAGTGCTCTTCTATCCAGATACGATGCATATCAAACGAAATGGTTTCCGAAGCCCGGCTCAGCTAACACCATGATGAGGTCACATGACCAAGTCACTAGTGATTAGGGACGCACGATCACCATATAGAGCGCTGGAAACTATCTCTACATACCCATAACGCATATCAGACGACGCGGATGAAGAAGCTCTCTTCTAATACGAGAGTGAGAGAGTTGACACGGACAATTCAGTAGTGACTCAGGTCACGTGACTACTTTCGGGCATGCTGCCATATTGTGTACCCTGGCTTGATGCATATCAAACGAAATGGCTTTTGAAGCCCACTCTGGCTATGACTAAATGAGTCTGTATTGGATGATCACTAGTGACGTGGTCACGTGACCAATGTTCAGTCGAGTGCAGTGCTCTTCTACCCAGGGATGATTCATATCAAACGAAATCGTTTCCGAAGCCCGGCTCAGCTACCACCATGATGAGGTCACATGACCAACTCACAAGTGATTAGGGACGCACGATCACCATATAGAGCTCTGGAAACTATCTCTACATACCCATGACGCCTATCAGACGACGCGGATGAAGAAGCTCTCTTCGAATACGAGAGTGAGAGAGTTGACACGGACAATTCAGTAGTGATTCAGGTCAAGTGACTACTTTCGGGCATGCTGCCATATTGTGTACCCTGGCTTGATGCATATCAAACGAAATGGCTTTTGAAGCCCAGTCTGGCTACGACTAAATGAGTCCACATTGGATGATGACTAGTGACGTGGTCACGTGACCAATGTTCAGTCGAGTGCAGTGCTCTTCTACCCAGGGATGATGCATATCAAAGGAAATGGTTTCCGAAGCCCGGCTCAACTACCACCATGATGAGGTCACATGACCAAGTCACTAGTGATTAGGGACGCACGATAACCATATAGAGCGCTGGAAACTATCTCTACATACCCATGACGCATATCAGACGACGCGGATGAAGAAGCTCTCTTGGAATAGGAGAGTGAGAGAGTTGACACGGACAATTCAGTAATGATTCAGGTCACGTGACTACTTTCGGGCATGCTGCCACATTGTGTACCCTGGCTTGATGCATATCAAACGAAATGGCTTTTGAAGCCCAGTCTGGCTACGACTAAATGAGTCCACATTGGATGATGACTAGTGACGTGGTCACGGGACCAATGTTCAGTCGAGTGCAGTGCTCTTCTACCCAGGGTTGCTGCATATCAAACGAAATGGTTTCCGAAGCCCGGCTCAGCTGCCACCATGATGAGGTCACATGACCAAGTCACTAGTGATTAGGGACACACGATCACCATATAGAGCGCTGGAAACTATCTCTACATACCCATGACGCATATCAGACGACGCGGATGGAGAAGCTCTCTTCGAATACGAGAGTGAGAGAGATAACGCGGACAATTCAGTAGTGATTCAGGTCACGTGACGACTTTCGGGCATGCTGCGATATGGTGTACCCTAGCTTGATGCATATCAAACAAAATGGTTTTTTAAGCGCAGTCTGGCTATGACTCAATGAGTCCGCATTGGATGATCACTAGTGACGTGGTCACGTGACCGATGTTCAGTCGAGTGCAGTGCTCTTCTACCCAGGGATGATGCATATCAAACGAAATGGTTTCCGAAGCCCGGCTCAGCTAACATCATGATGAGGTCACATGACCAAGTCACTAGTGATTAGGGACGCACGATCACCATATAGAGCGCTGGAAACTATCTCTACATACCCATAACGCATATCAGACGACGCGGATGAAGAAGCTCTCTTCTAATACGAGAGTGAGACAGTTGACACGGACAATTCAGTAGTGATTCAGGTCACGTGACTACTTTCGGGCATGCTGCGATATGGTGTACCCTAGCTTGATGTATATCAAAGAAAATGGTTTTTTAAGCGCAGTCTGGCTATGACTCAATGAGTCCGCATTGGATGATCACTAGTGACGTGGTCACGTGACCGATGTTCAGTCGAGTGCAGTGCTCTTCTACCCAGGGATGATGCATATCAAACGAGATGGTTTCCGAAGCCCGGCTCAGCTAACACCATGATGAGGTCACATGACCAAGTCACTAGTGATTAGGGACGCACGATCACCATATAGAGCGCTGGAAACTATCTCTACATACCCCTAACGCATATCAGACGACGCGGATGAAGAAGCTCTCTTCTAATACGAGAGTGAGACAGTTGACACGGACAATTCAGTAGTGACTCAGGTCACGTGACTACTTTCGGGCATGCTGCCATATTGTGTACCCTGGCTTGATGCATATCAAATGAAATAGTTTTTGAAGTGCAGTCTGGCTATGACTAAATGAGTGCGCATTGGATGATCACTAGTGACGTGGTCACGTGACCAATGTTCAATCGAGTGCAGTGCTCTTCTACCCAGGGATGATGCATATCAAACGAAATGGTTTCCGAAGCCCGGCTCAGCTACCACCATGATGAGGTCACATGACCAAGTCACTAGTGATTAGGGACGCACGATCACCATATAGAGCTCTGGAAACTATCTCTACATACCCATGACGCCTATCAGACGACGCGGATGAAGAAGCTCTCTTCGAATACGAGAGTGAGAGAGTTGACACGGACAATTCAGTAGTGATTCAGGTCAAGTGACTACTTTCGGGCATGCTGCCATATTGTGTACCCTGGCTTGATGCATATCAAACGAAATGGTTTTTTAAGCGCAGTCTGGCTATGACTCAATGAGTCCGCATTGGATGATCACTAGTGACGTGGTCACGTGACCAATGTTCAGTCGAGTGCAGTGCTCTTCTATCCAGATATGATGCATATCAAACGAAATGGTTTCCGAAGCCCGGCTCAGCTAACACCATGATGAGGTCACATGACCAAGTCACTAGTGATTAGGGACGCACGATCACCATATTGAGCGCTGGAAACTATCTCTACATACCCATAACGCATATCAGACGACGCGGATGAAGAAGCTCTCTTCTAATACGAGAGTGAGAGAGTTGACACGGACAATTCAGTAGTGACTCAGGTCACGTGACTACTTTCGGGCATGCTGCCATATTGTGTACCCTGGCTTGATGCATATCAAACGAAATGGCTTTTGAAGCCCACTCTGGCTATGACTAAATGAGTCTGTATTGGATGATCACTAGTGACGTGGTCACGTGACCAATGTTCAGTCGAGTGCAGTGCTCTTCTACCCAGGGATGATTCATATCAAACGAAATCGTTTCCGAAGCCCGGCTCAGCTACCACCATGATGAGGTCACATGACCAACTCACTAGTGATTAGGGACGCACGATCACAATATAGAGCACTGGAAACTATCTCTACATACCCATGACGCCTATCAGACGACGCGGATGAAGAAGCTCTCTTCGAATACGAGAGTGAGAGAGTTGACACGGACAATTCAGTAGTGATTCAGGTCAAGTGACTACTTTCGGGCATGCTGCCATATTGTGTACCCTGGCTTGATGCATATAAAACGAAATGGCTTTTGAAGCCCAGTCTGGCTACGACTAAATGAGTCCACATTGGATGATGACTAGTGACGTGGTCACGGGACCAATGTTCAGTCGAGTGCAGTGCTCTTCTACCCAGGGTTGCTGCATATCAAACGAAATGGTTTCCGAAGCCCGGCTCAGCTACCACCATGATGAGGTCACATGACCAAGTCACTAGTGATTAGGGACACACGATCACCATATAGAGCGCTGGAAACTATCTCTACATACCCATGACGCATATCAGACGACGCGGATGGAGAAGCTCTCTTCGAATACGAGAGTGAGAGAGTTGACGCGGACAATTCAGTAGTGATTCAGGTCACGTGACGACTTTCGGGCATGCTGCGATATGGTGTACCCTAGCTTGATGCATATCAAACAAAATGGTTTTTTAAGCGCAGTCTGGCTATGACTCAATGAGTCCGCATTGGATGATCACTAGTGACGTGGTCACGTGACCGATGTTCAGTCGAGTGCAGTGCTCTTCTACCCAGGGATGATGCATATCAAACGAAATGGTTTCCGAAGCCCGGCTCAGCTAACATCATGATGAGGTCACATGACCAAGTCACTAGTGATTAGGGACGCACGATCACCATATAGAGCGCTGGAAACTATCTCTACATACCCATAACGCATATCAGACGACGCGGATGACGAAGCTCTCTTCTAATACGAGAGTGAGACAGTTGACACGGACAATTCAGTAGTGACTCAGGTCACGTGACTACTTTCGGGCATGCTGCCATATTGTGTACCCTGGCTTGATGCATATCAAATGAAATAGTTTTTGAAGCGCAGTCTGGCTATGACTAAATGAGTGCGCATTGGATGATCACTAGTGACGTGGTCACGTGACCAATGTTCAGTCGAGTGCAGTGCTCTTCTACCCAGGGATGATGCATATCAAACGAAATGGTTTCCGAAGCCCGGCTCAGCTACCACCATGATGAGGTCACATGACCAAGTCACTAGTGATTAGGGACGCACGATCACCATATAGAGCGCTGGAAACTATCTCTACATACCCATGACGTCTATCAGACGACGCGGATGAAGAAGCTCTCTTCGAATACGAGAGTGAGAGAGTTGACACGGATAATTCTGTAGTGATTCAGGTCACGTGACTACTTTCGGGCATGCTGCCATATTGTGTACCCTGGCTTAATGCATATGAAACGAAATGGTTTTTGAAGCGCAGTCTGGCTATGACTAAATGAGTCCGCATTGGATGATCACTAGTGACGTGGTCACGTGACCAATGTTCGGTCGAGTGCAGTGCTCTTCTACCCAGGGATGATTCATATCAAACCAAATGGTTTCCGAAGCCCGGCTCAGCTACCACCATGATGAGGTCACATGACCAAGTCACTAGTGATTAGGGACGCACGATCACCATATAGAGCTCTGGAAACTATCTCTACATACCCATGACGCCTATCAGACGACGCGGATGAAGAAGCTCTCTTCGAATACGAGAGTGAGAGAGTTGAGACGGACAATTCAGTAGTGATTCAGGTCAAGTGACTACTTTCGGGCATGCTGCCATATTGTGTACCCTGGCTTGATGCATGTCAAACGAAATGGCTTTTGAAGCCCAGTCTGGCTACGACTAAATGAGTCCACATTGGATGATCAATAGTGACGTGGTCACGTGACCAATGTTCAGTCCAGTGCAGTGCTCTTCTACCCAGGGATGATGCATATCAAGCGAAATGGTTTCCCAAGCCCCGCTCAGCTACCACCATGATGAGGTCACATGACCAAGTCACTAGTGATTAGGGACGCACGATCACCATATAGAGCGCTGGAAACTATCTCTACATACCCATGACGCCTAAAAGACGACGCGGATGAAGAAGCTCTCTTCGAATACGAGAGTGAGAGAGTTGACACGGACAATTCAGTAGTGATTCAGGTCACGTGACTACTTTCGGGCATGCTGCCATATTGTGTACCCTGGCTTGATGCATATCAAACGAAATGGCTTTTGAAGCCCAGTCTGGCTACGACTAAATGAGTCCACATTGGATGATGACTAGTTACGTGGTCACGTGACCAATGTTCAGTCGAGTGCAGTGCTCTTCTACCCAGGGATTATGCATATCAAACGAAATGGTTTCCGAAGCCCGGCTCAGCTACCACCATGATGAGGTCACATGACCAACTCACTAGTGATTAGGGACACACGATCACCATATAGAGCGCTGAAAACTATCTCTACATACCCATGACGCATATCAGACGACGCGGATGGAGAAGCTCTCTTCGAATACGAGAGTGAGAGAGTTGACGCGGACAATTCAGTAGTGATTCAGGTCACGTGACGACTTTCGGGCATGCTGCGATATGGTGTACCCTAGCTTGATGCATATCAAACAAAATGGTTTTTTAAGCGCAGTCTGGCTATGACTCAATGAGTCCGCATTGGATGATCACTAGTGACGTGGTCACGTGACCGATGTTCAGTCGAGTGCAGTGCTCTTCTACCCAGGGATGATGCATATCAAACGAAATGGTTTCCGAAGCCCGGCTCAGCTAACATCATGATGAGGTCACATGACCAAGTCACTAGTGATTAGGGACGCACGATCACCATATAGAGCGCTGGAAACTATCTCTACATACCCATAACGCATATCAGACGACGCGGATGACGAAGCTCTCTTCTAATACGAGAGTGAGACAGTTGACACGGACAATTCAGTAGTGACTCAGGTCACGTGACTACTTTCGGGCATGCTGCCATATTGTGTACCCTGGCTTGATGCATATCAAATGAAATAGTTTTTGAAGCGCAGTCTGGCTATGACTAAATGAGTGCGCATTGGATGATCACTAGTGACGTGGTCACGTGACCAATGTTCAGTCGAGTGCAGTGCTCTTCTACCCAGGGATGATGCATATCAAACGAAATGGTTTCCGAAGCCCGGCTCAGCTACCACCATGATGAGGTCACATGACCAAGTCACTAGTGATTAGGGACGCACGATCACCATATAGAGCGCTGGAAACTATCTCTACATACCCATGACGTCTATCAGACGACGCGGATGAAGAAGCTCTCTTCGAATACGAGAGTGAGAGAGTTGACACGGACAATTCTGTAGTGATTCAGGTCACGTGACTACTTTCGGGCATGCTGCCATATTGTGTACCCTGGCTTAATGCATATGAAACGAAATGGTTTTTGAAGCGCAGTCTGGCTATGACTAAATGAGTCCGCATTGGATGATCACTAGTGACGTGGTCACGTGACCAATGTTCGGTCGAGTGCAGTGCTCTTCTACCCAGGGATGATTCATATCAAACCAAATGGTTTCCGAAGCCCGGCTCAGCTACCACCATGATGAGGTCACATGACCAAGTCACTAGTGATTAGGGACGCACGATCACCATATAGAGCTCTGGAAACTATCTCTACATACCCATGACGCCTATCAGACGACGCGGATGAAGAAGCTCTCTTCGAATACGAGAGTGAGAGAGTTGAGACGGACAATTCAGTAGTGATTCAGGTCAAGTGACTACTTTCGGGCATGCTGCCATATTGTGTACCCTGGCTTGATGCATGTCAAACGAAATGGCTTTTGAAGCCCAGTCTGGCTACGACTAAATGAGTCCACATTGGATGATCAATAGTGACGTGGTCACGTGACCAATGTTCAGTCCAGTGCAGTGCTCTTCTACCCAGGGATGATGCATATCAAGCGAAATGGTTTCCCAAGCCCCGCTCAGCTACCACCATGATGAGGTCACATGACCAAGTCACTAGTGATTAGGGACGCACGATCACCATATAGAGCGCTGGAAACTATCTCTACATACCCATGACGCCTAAAAGACGACGCGGATGAAGAAGCTCTCTTCGAATACGAGAGTGAGAGAGTTGACACGGACAATTCAGTAGTGATTCAGGTCACGTGACTACTTTCGGGCATGCTGCCATATTGTGTACCCTGGCTTGATGCATATCAAACGAAATGGCTTTTGAAGCCCAGTCTGGCTACGACTAAATGAGTCCACATTGGATGATGACTAGTTACGTGGTCACGTGACCAATGTTCAGTCGAGTGCAGTGCTCTTCTACCCAGGGATTATGCATATCAAACGAAATGGTTTCCGAAGCCCGGCTCAGCTACCACCATGATGAGGTCACATGACCAACTCACTAGTGATTAGGGACACACGATCACCATATAGAGCGCTGAAAACTATCTCTACATACCCATGACGCATATCAGACGACGCGGATGGAAAAGCTCTCTTCGAATACGAGAGTGAGAGTGTTGACACGGACAATTCAGTCGTGATTCCGGTCACGTGACTACTTTCGGGCATGTTGCCATATTGTGTACCCTGGCTTGATGCATATCAAACGAAATGGTTTTTGAAGCCCAGTCTGGCTATGACTAAGTGAGTCCACATTGGATGATCACTAGTGACGTGGTCACGTGACCAATGTTCAGTCGAGTGCAGTGCTCTTCCACCCAGGGATAATGCATATCAAACGAAATGGTTTCCGAAACCCGGCTCTGCTACCACCATGTTGAGGTCACATGACCAAGTCACTAGTGATTAGGGACGCATGATCACCATATAGAGCGCTGGAAACTATCTCTACATACCCATGACGCATATCGCACGACGCGGATGGAGAAGGTCTCTTCGAATGCGAGAGTGAGAGACTTGACACGGACAATTCTGTAGTGATTCAGGTCACGTGACTACTTTCGGGCATGCTGCCATATTGTGTACCGTGGCTTGATGCATATCAAACGAAATGGTTTTTGAAGCGCAGTCTGGCTATGACTAAATAAGTCCGCATTGGATGATCACTAGTGACATGGTCACGTGACCAATGTTCAGTCGAGTGCAGTGCTCTTCTACCCAGGGATGATTCATATCAAACGAAATCGTTTCCGAAGCCCGGCTCAGCTACCACCATGATGAGGTCACATGACCAAGTCACTAGTGATTAGGGACGCACGATCACCATATAGAGCTCTGGAAACTATCTCTACATACCCATGACGCCTATCAGACGACGCGGATGAAGAAGCTCTCTTCGAATACGAGAGTGAGAGAGTTGACACGGACAATTCAGTAGTGATTCAGGTCAAGTGACTACTTTCGGGCATGCTGCCATATTGTGTACCCTGGCTTGATGCATATCAAACGAAATGGCTTTTGAAGCCCAGTCTGGCTACGACTAAATGAGTCCACATTGGATGATGACTAGTGACGTGGTCACGTGACCAATGTTCAGTCGAGTGCAGTGCTCTTCTACCCAGGGATGATGCATATCAAAGGAAATGGTTTCCGAAGCCCGGCTCAACTACCACCATGATGAGGTCACATGACCAAGTCACTAGTGATTAGGGACGCACGATAACCATATAGAGCGCTGGAAACTATCTCTACATACCCATGACGCATATCAGACGACGCGGATGAAGAAGCTCTCTTGGAATAGGAGAGTGAGAGAGTTGACACGGACAATTCAGTAATGATTCAGGTCACGTGACTACTTTCGGGCATGCTGCCATATTGTGTACCCTGGCTTGATGCATATCAAACGAAATGGCTTTTGAAGCCCAGTCTGGCTACGACTAAATGAGTCCACATTGGATGATGACTAGTGACGTGGTCACGGGACCAATGTTCAGTCGAGTGCAGTGCTCTTCTACCCAGGGTTGCTGCATATCAAACGAAATGGTTTCCGAAGCCCGGCTCAGCTACCACCATGATGAGGTCACATGACCAAGTCATTAGTGATTAGGGACACACGATCACCATATAGAGCGCTGGAAACTATCTCTACATACCCATGACGCATATCAGACGACGCGGATGGAGAAGCTCTCTTCGAATACGAGAGTGAGAGAGTTGACGCGGACAATTCAGTAGTGATTCAGGTCACGTGACGACTTTCGGGCATGCTGCGATATGGTTTACCCTAGCTTGATGCATATCAAACAAAATGGTTTTTTAAGCGCAGTCTGGCTATGACTCAATGAGTCCGCATTGGATGATCACTAGTGACGTGGTCACGTGACCAATGTTCAGTCGAGTGCAGTGCTCTTCTACCCAGGGATGATGCATATCAAACGAAATGGTTTCCGAAGCCCGGCTCAGCTAACACCATGATGAGGTCACATGACCAAGTCACTAGTGATTAGGGACGCACGATCACCATATAGAGCGCTGGAAACTATCTCTACATACCCATAACGCATATCAGACGACGCTGATGAAGAAGCTCTCTTCTAATACGAGAGTGAGACAGTTGACACGGAAAATTCAGTAGTGACTCAGGTCATGTGACTACTTTCGGGCATGCTGCCATATTGTGTACCCTGGCTTGATGCATATCAAATGAAATAGTTTTTGAAGCCCAGTCTGGCTACGACTAAATGAGTCCACATTGGATGATGACTAGTGACGTGGTCACGTGACCAATGTTCAGTCGAGTGCAATGCTCTTCCACCCAGGGTTGCTGCATATCAAACGAAATGGTTTCCGAAGCCCGGCTCAGCTACCACCATGATGAGGTCACATGACCAAGTCACTAGGGATTAGATACACACGATGACCATATAGAGCGCTGGAAACTATCTCTACATACTCATGACGCATATCAGACGACGCGGATGAAGAAGCTCTCTTCGAATACGAGAGTGAGAGAGTTGACACGGACAATTCAGTAGTGATTCAGGTCAAGTGACTACTTTCGGGCATGCTGCCATATTGTGTACCCTGGCTTGATGCATATCAAACGAAATGGCTTTTGAAGCCCAGTCTGGCTACGACTAAATGAGTCCACATTGGATGATGACTCGTGACGTGGTCACGTGACCAATGTTCAGTCGAGTGCAGTGCTCTTCTACACAGGGATGATGCATATCAAAGGAAATGGTTTCCGAAGCCCGGCTCAACTACCACCATGATGAGGTCACATGACCAAGTCACTAGTGATTAGGGACGCACGATAACCATATAGAGCGCTGGAAACTATCTCTACATACCCATGACGCATATCAGACGACGCGGATGAAGAAGCTCTCTTGGAATAGGAGAGTGAGAGAGTTGACACGGACAATTCAGTAATGATTCAGGTCACGTGACTACTTTCGGGCATGCTGCCATATTGTGTACCCTGGCTTGATGCATATCAAACGAAATGGCTTTTGAAGCCCAGTCTGGCTACGACTAAATGAGTCCACATTGGATGATGACTAGTGACGTGGTCACGGGACCAATGTTCAGTCGAGTGCAGTGCTCTTCTACCCAGGGTTGCTGCATATCAAACGAAATGGTTTCCGAAGCCCGGCTCAGCTACCACCATGATGAGGTCACATGACCAAGTCACTAGTGATTAGGGACACACGATCACCATATAGAGCGCTGGAAACTATCTCTACATACCCATGACGCATATCAGACGACGCGGATGGAGAAGCTCTCTTCGAATACGAGAGTGAGAGAGTTGACGCGGACAATTCAGTAGTGATTCAGGTCACGTGACGACTTTCGGGCATGCTGCGATATGGTGTACCCTAGCTTGATGCATATCAAACGAAATGGTTTTTGAAGCGCAGTCTGGCTATGACTAAATGAGTCCGCATTGGATGATCACTAGTGACGTGGTCACGTAACCAATGTTCGGTCGAGTGCAGTGCTCTTCTACCCAGGGATGATTCATATCAAATGAAATCGTTTCCGAAGCCCGGCTCAGCTACCACCATGATGAGGTCACATGACCAAGTCACTAGTGATTAGGGACGCACGATCACCATATAGAGCTCTGGAAACTATCTCTACATACCCATGACGCCTATCAGACGACGCGGATGAAGAAGCTCTCTTCGAATACGAGAGTGAGAGAGTTGACACGGACAATTCAGTAGTGATTCAGGTCAAGTGACTACTTTCGGGCATGCTGCCATATTGTGTACCCTGGCTTGATGCATATCAAACGAAATGGCGTTTGAAGCCCAGTCTGGCTACGACTAAATGAGTCCACATTGGATGATGACTAGTGACGTGGTCACGTGACCAATGTTCAGTCGAGTGCAGTGCTCTTCTACCCAGGGATGATGCATATCAAAGGAAATGGTTTCCGAAGCCCGGCTCAACTACCACCATGATGAGGTCACATGACCAAGTCACTAGTGATTAGGGACGCACGATAACCATATAGAGCGCTGGAAACTATCTCTACATACCCATGACGCATATCAGACGACGCGGATGAAGAAGCTCTCTTGGAATAGGAGAGTGAGAGAGTTGACACGGACAATTCAGTAATGATTCAGGTCACGTGACTACTTTCGGGCATGCTGCCATATTGTGTACCCTGGCTTGATGCATATCAGACGAAATGGCTTTTGAAGCCCAGTCTGGCTACGACTAAATGAGTCCACATTGGATGATGACTAGTGACGTGGTCACGGGACCAATGTTCAGTCGAGTGCAGTGCTCTTCTACCCAGGGTTGCTGCATATCAAACGAAATGGTTTCCGAAGCCCGGCTCAGCTACCACCATGATGAGGTCACATGACCAAGTCACTAGTGATTAGGGACACACGATCACCATATAGAGCGCTGGAAACTATCTCTACATACCCATGACGCATATCAGACGACGCGGATGGAGAAGCTCTCTTCGAATACGAGAGTGAGAGAGTTGACGCGGACAATTCAGTAGTGATTCAGGTCACGTGACGACTTTCGGGCATGCTGCGATATGGTTTACCCTAGCTTGATGCATATCAAACAAAATGGTTTTTTAAGCGCAGTCTGGCTATGACTCAATGAGTCCGCATTGGATGATCACTAGTGACGTGGTCACGTGACCAATGTTCAGTCGAGTGCAGTGCTCTTCTACCCAGGGATGATGCATATCAAACGAAATGGTTTCCGAAGCCCGGCTCAGCTAACACCATGATGAGGTCACATGACCAAGTCACTAGTGATTAGGGACGCACGATCACCATATAGAGCGCTGGAAACTATCTCTACATACCCATAACGCATATCAGACGACGCTGATGAAGAAGCTCTCTTCTAATACGAGAGTGAGACAGTTGACACGGACAATTCAGTAGTGACTCAGGTCATGTGACTACTTTCGGGCATGCTGCCATATTGTGTACCCTGGCTTGATGCATATCAAATGAAATAGTTTTTGAAGCGCAGTCTGGCTATGACTAAATGAGTGCGCATTGGATGATCACTAGTGACGTGGTCACGTGACCAATGTTCAGTCGAGTGCAGTGCTCTTCTACCCAGGGATGATGCATATCAAACGAAATGGTTTCCGAAGCCCGGCTCAGCTACCTACATGATGAGGTCACATGACCAAGTCACTAGTGATTAGGGACGCACGATCACCATATAGAGCGCTGGAAACTATCTCTACATACCCATGACGTCTATCAGACGACGCGGATGAAGAAGCTCTCTTTGAATACGAGAGTGAGAGAGTTGACACGGACAATTCTGTAGTGATTCAGGTCACGTGACTACTTTCGGGCATGCTGCCATATTGTGTACCCTGGCTTAATGCATATCAAACGAAATGGTTTTTGAAGCGCAGTCTGGCTATGACTAAATGAGTCCGCATTGGATGATCACTAGTGACGTGGTCACGTGACCAATGTTCGGTCGAGTGCAGTGCTCTTCTACCCAGGGATGATTCATATCAAACCAAATGGTTTCCGAAGCCCGGCTCAGCTACCACCATGATGAGGTCACATGACCAAGTCACTAGTGATTAGGGACGCACGATCACCATATAGAGCTCTGGAAACTATCTCTACATACCCATGACGCCTATCAGACGACGCGGATGAAGAAGCTCTCTTCGAATACGAGAGTGAGAGAGTTGAGACGGACAATTCAGTAGTGATTCAGGTCAAGTGACTACTTTCGGGCATGCTGCCATATTGTGTACCCTGGCTTGATGCATATCAAACCAAATGGCTTTTGAAGCCCAGTCTGGCTACGACTAAATGAGTCCACATTGGATGATGACTAGTGACGTGGTCACGTGACCAATGTTCAGTCGAGTGCAGTGCTCTTCTACCCAGGGTTGCTGCATATCAAACGAAATGGTTTCCGAAGCCCGGCTCAGCTACCACCATGATGAGGTCACATGACCAAGTCACTAGGGATTAGATACACACGATGACCATATAGAGCGCTGGAAACTATCTCTACATACTCATGACGCATATCAGACGACGCGGATGAAGAAGCTCTCTTCGAATACGAGAGTGAGAGAGTTGACACGGACAATTCAGTAGTGATTCAGGTCACGTGACTACTTTCGGGCATGCTGCCATATTGTGTACCCTGGCTTGATGCATATCAAACGAAATGGCTTTTGAAGCGCAGTCTGGCTATGACTCAATGAGTCCGCATTGGATGATCACTAGTGACGTGGTCACGTGACCAATGTTCAGTCGAGTGCAGTGCTCTTCTATCCAGGAATGATGCATATCAAACGAAATGGTTTCCGAAGCCCGGCTCAGCTAACACCATGATGAGGTCACATGACCAAGTCACTAGTGATTAGGGACGCACGATCACCATATAGAGCGCTGGAAACTATCTATACATACCCATGACGCCTATCAGACGACGCGGATGAAGAAGCTCTCTTCGAATACGAGAGTGAGAGAGTTGACACGGACAATTCAGTAGTGATTCAGGTCAAGTGACTACTTTCGGGCATGCTGCCATATTGTGTACCCTGGCTTGATGCATATCAAACGAAATGGCTTTTGAAGCCCAGTCTGGCTACGACTAAATGAGTCCACATTGGATGATGACTCGTGACGTGGTCACGTGACCAATGTTCAGTCGAGTGCAGTGCTCTTCTACCCAGGGATGATGCATATCAAAGGAAATGGTTTCCGAAGCCCGGCTCAACTACCACCATGATGAGGTCACATGACCAAGTCACTAGTGATTAGGGACGCACGATAACCATATAGAGCGCTGGAAACTATCTCTACATACCCATGACGCATATCAGACGACGCGGATGAAGAAGCTCTCTTGGAATAGGAGAGTGAGAGAGTTGACACGGACAATTCAGTAATGATTCAGGTCACGTGATTACTTTCGGGCATGCTGCCATATTGTGTACCCTGGCTTGATGCATATCAAATGAAATGGCTTTTGAAGCCCAGTCTGGCTACGACTAAATGAGTCCACATTGGATGATGACTAGTGACGTGGTCACGGGACCAATGTTCAGTCGAGTGCAGTGCTCTTCTACCCAGGGTTGCTGCATATCAAACGAAATGGTTTCCGAAGCCCGGCTCAGCTACCACCATGATGAGGTCACATGACCAAGTCACTAGTGATTAGGGACACACGATCACCATATAGAGCGCTGGAAACTATCTCTACATACCCATGACGCATATCAGACGACGCGGATGGAGAAGCTCTCTTCGAATACGAGAGTGAGAGAGTTGACGCGGACAATTCAGTAGTGATTCAGGTCACGTGACGACTTTCGGGCATGCTGCGATATGGTGTACCCTAGCTTGATGCATATCAAACAAAATGGTTTTTTAAGCGCAGTCTGGCTATGACTCAATGAGTCCGCATTGGATGATCACTAGTGACGTGGTCACGTGACCAATGTTCAGTCGAGTGCAGTGCTCTTCTACCCAGGGATGATGCATATCAAACGAAATGGTCTCCGAAGCCCGGCTCAGCTAACACCATGATGAGGTCACATGACCAAGTCACTAGTGATTAGGGACTGACGATCACCATATAGAGCGCTGGAAACTATCTCTACATACCCATAACGCATATCAGACGACGCGGATGAAGAAGCTCTCTTCTAATACGAGAGTGAGACAGTTGACACGGACAATTCAGTAGTGACTCAGGTCACGTGACTACTTTCGGGCATGCTGCCATATTGTGTACCCTGGCTTGATGCATATCAAATGAAATAGTTTTTGAAGTGCAGTCTGGCTATGACTAAATGAGTGCGCATTGGATGATCACTAGTGACGTGGTCACGTGACCAATGTTCAGTCGAGTGCAGTGCTCTTCTACCCAGGGATGATGCATATCAAACGAAATGGTTTCCGAAGCCCGGCTCAGCTACCACCATGATGAGGTCACATGACCAAGTCACTAGTGATTAGGGACGCACGATCACCATATAGAGCACTGGAAACTAACTCTACATACCCATGACGTCTATCAGACGACGCGGATGAAGAAGCTCTCTTCGAATACGAGAGTGAGAGAGTTGACACGGACAATTCTGTAGTGATTCAGGTCACGTGACTACTTTCGGGCATGCTGCCATATTGTGTACCCTGGCTTAATGCATATCAAACGAAATGGTTTTTGAAGCGCAGTCTGGCTATGACTAAATGAGTCCGCATTGGATGATCACTAGTGACGTGGTCACGTGACCAATGTTCGGTCGAGTGCAGTGCTCTTCTACCCAGGGATGATTCATATCAAACCAAATGGTTTCCGAAGCCCGGCTCAGCTACCACCATGATGAGGTCACATGACCAAGTCACTAGTGATTAGGGACGCACGATCACCATATAGAGCGCTGGAAACTATCTCTACATACCCATAACGCATATCAGACGACGCGGATGAAGAAGCTCTCTTCTAATACGAGAGTGAGACAGTTGACACGGACAATTCAGTAGTGACTCAGGTCACGTGACTACTTTCGGGCATGCTGCCATATTGTGTACCCTGGCTTGATGCATATCAAATGAAATAGTTTTTGAAGCGCAGTCTGGCTATGACTAAATGAGTGCGCATTGGATGATCACTAGTGACGTGGTCACGTGACCAATGTTCAGTCGAGTGCAGTGCTCTTCTACCCAGGGATGATGCATATCAAACGAAATGGTTTCCGAAGCCCGGCTCAGCTACCTACATGATGAGGTCACATGACCAAGTCACTAGTGATTAGGGACGCACGATCACCATATAGAGCGCTGGAAACTATCTCTACATACCCATGACGTCTATCAGACGACGCGGATGAAGAAGCTCTCTTTGAATACGAGAGTGAGAGAGTTGACACGGACAATTCTGTAGTGATTCAGGTCACGTGACTACTTTCGGGCATGCTGCCATATTGTGTACCCTGGCTTAATGCATATCAAACGAAATGGTTTTTGAAGCGCAGTCTGGCTATGACTAAATGAGTCCGCATTGGATGATCAATAGTGACGTGGTCACGTGACCAATGTTCGGTCGAGTGCAGTGCTCTTCTACCCAGGGATGATTCATATCAAACCAAATGGTTTCCGAAGCCCGGCTCAGCTACCACCATGATGAGGTCACATGACCAAGTCACTAGTGATTAGGGACGCACGATCACCATATAGAGCTCTGGAAACTATCTCTACATACCCATGACGCCTATCAGACGACGCGGATGAAGAAGCTCTCTTCGAATACGAGAGTGAGAGAGTTGAGACGGACAATTCAGTAGTGATTCAGGTCAAGTGACTACTTTCGGGCATGCTGCCTTATTGTGTACCCTGGCTTGATGCATATCAAACGAAATGGCTTTTGAAGCCCAGTCTGGCTACGACTAAATGAGTCCACATTGGATGATGACTAGTGACGTGGTCACGTGACCAATGTTCAGTCGAGTGCAGTGCTCTTCTACCCAGGGTTGCTGCATATCAAACGAAATGGTTTCCGAAGCCCGGCTCAGCTACCACCATGATGAGGTCACATGACCAAGTCACTAGGGATTAGATACACACGATGACCATATAGAGCGCTGGAAACTATCTCTACATACTCATGACGCATATCAGACGACGCGGATGAAGAAGCTCTCTTGGAATAGGAGAGTGAGAGAGTTGACACGGACAATTCAGTAATGATTCAGGTCACGTGACTACTTTCGGGCATGCTGCCATATTGTGTACCCTGGCTTGATGCATATCAAACGAAATGGCTTTTGAAGCCCAGTCTGGCTACGACTAAATGAGTCCACATTGGATGATGACTAGTGACGTGGTCACGGGACCAATGTTCAGTCGAGTGCAGTGCTCTTCTACCCAGGGTTGCTGCATATCAAACGAAATGGTTTCCGAAGCCCGGCTCAGCTACCACCATGATGAGGTCACATGACCAAGTCACTAGTGATTAGGGACACACGATCACCATATAGAGCGCTGGAAACTATCTCTACATACCCATGACGCATATCAGACGACGCGGATGGAGAAGCTCTCTTCGAATACGAGAGTGAGAGAGTTGACGCGGACAATTCAGTAGTGATTCAGGTCACGTGACGACTTTCGGGCATGCTGCGATATGGTGTACCCTAGCTTGATGCATATCAAACAAAATGGTTTTTTAAGCGCAGTCTGGCTATGACTCAATGAGTCCGCATTGGATGATCACTAGTGACGTGGTCACGTGACCAATGTTCAGTCGAGTGCAGTGCTCTTCTACCCAGGGATGATGCATATCAAACGAAATGGTCTCCGAAGCCCGGCTCAGCTAACACCATGATGAGGTCACATGACCAAGTCACTAGTGATTAGGGACGCACGATCACCATATAGAGCTCTGGAAACTATCTCTACATACCCATGACGCCTATCAGACGACGCGGATGAAGAAGCTCTCTTCGAATACGAGAGTGAGAGAGTTGAGACGGACAATTCAGTAGTGATTCAGGTCAAGTGACTACTTTCGGGCATGCTGCCATATTGTGTACCCTGGCTTGATGCATATCAAACGAAATGGCTTTTGAAGCCCAGTCTGGCTACGACTAAATGAGTCCACATTGGATGATGACTAGTGACGTGGTCACGTGACCAATGTTCAGTCGAGTGCAGTGCTCTTCTACCCAGGGTTGCTGCATATCAAACGAAATGGTTTCCGAAGCCCGGCTCAGCTACCACCATGATGAGGTCACATGACCAAGTCACTAGGGATTAGATACACACGATGACCATATAGAGCGCTGGAAACTATCTCTACATACTCATGACGCATATCAGACGACGCGGATGAAGAAGCTCTCTTCGAATACGAGAGTGAGAGAGTTGACACGGACAATTCAGTAGTGATTCAGGTCACGTGACTACTTTCGGGCATGCTGCCATATTGTGTACCCTGGCTTGATGCATATCAAACGAAATGGCTTTTGAAGCGCAGTCTGGCTATGACTCAATGAGTCCGCATTGGATGATCACTAGTGACGTGGTCACGTGACCAATGTTCAGTCGAGTGCAGTGCTCTTCTATCCAGGAATGATGCATATCAAACGAAATGGTTTCCGAAGCCCGGCTCAGCTAACACCATGATGAGGTCACATGACCAAGTCACTAGTGATTAGGGACGCACGATCACCATATAGAGCGCTGGAAACTATCTCTACATACCCATGACGCCTATCAGACGACGCGGATGAAGAAGCTCTCTTCGAATACGAGAGTGAGAGAGTTGACACGGACAATTCAGTAGTGATTCAGGTCAAGTGACTACTTTCGGGCATGCTGCCATATTGTGTACCCTGGCTTGATGCATATCAAACGAAATGGCTTTTGAAGCCCAGTCTGGCTACGACTAAATGAGTCCACATTGGATGATGACTCGTGACGTGGTCACGTGACCAATGTTCAGTCGAGTGCAGTGCTCTTCTACCCAGGGATGATGCATATCAAAGGAAATGGTTTCCGAAGCCCGGCTCAACTACCACCATGATGAGGTCACATGACCAAGTCACTAGTGATTAGGGACGCACGATAACCATATAGAGCGCTGGAAACTATCTCTATATACCCATGACGCATATCAGACGACGCGGATGAAGAAGCTCTCTTGGAATAGGAGAGTGAGAGAGTTGACACGGACAATTCAGTAATGATTCAGGTCACGTGACTACTTTCGGGCATGCTGCCATATTGTGTACCCTGGCTTGATGCATATCAAACGAAATGGCTTTTGAAGCCCAGTCTGGCTACGACTAAATGAGTCCACATTGGATGATGACTAGTGACGTGGTCACGGGACCAATGTTCAGTCGAGTGCAGTGCTCTTCTACCCAGGGTTGCTGCATATCAAACGAAATGGTTTCCGAAGCCCGGCTCAGCTACCACCATGATGAGGTCACATGACCAAGTCACTAGTGATTAGGGACACACGATCACCATATAGAGCGCTGGAAACTATCTCTACATTCCCATGACGCATATCAGACGACGCGGATGGAGAAGCTCTCTTCGAATACGAGAGTGAGAGAGTTGACGCGGACAATTCAGTAGTGATTCAGGTCACGTGACGACTTTCGGGCATGCTGCGATATGGTGTACCCTAGCTTGATGCATATCAAACAAAATGGTTTTTTAAGCGCAGTCTGGCTATGACTCAATGAGTCCGCATTGGATGATCACTAGTGACGTGGTCACGTGACCAATGTTCAGTCGAGTGCAGTGCTCTTCTACCCAGGGATGATGCATATCAAACGAAATGGTCTCCGAAGCCCGGCTCAGCTAACACCATGATGAGGTCACATGACCAAGTCACTAGTGATTAGGGACGCACGATCACCATATAGAGCGCTGGAAACTATCTCTACATACCCATAACGCATATCAGACGACGCGGATGAAGAAGCTCTCTTCTAATACGAGAGTGAGACAGTTGACACGGACAATTCAGTAGTGACTCAGGTCACGTGACTACTTTCGGGCATGCTGCCATATTGTGTACCCTGGCTTGATGCATATCAAATGAAATAGTTTTTGAAGTGCAGTCTGGCTATGACTAAATGAGTGCGCATTGGATGATCACTAGTGACGTGGTCACGTGACCAATGTTCAGTCGAGTGCAGTGCTCTTCTACCCAGGGATGATGCATATCAAACGAAATGGTTTCCGAAGCCCGGCTCAGCTACCACCATGATGAGGTTACATGACCAAGTCACTAGTGATTAGGGACGCACGATCACCATATAGAGCACTGGAAACTATCTCTACATACCCATGACGTCTATCAGACGACGCGGATGAAGAAGCTCTCTTCGAATACGAGAGTGAGAGAGTTGACACGGACAATTCTGTAGTGATTCAGGTCACGTGACTACTTTCGGGCATGCTGCCATATTGTGTACCCTGGCTTAATGCATATCAAACGAAATGGTTTTTGAAGCGCAGTCTGGCTATGACTAAATGAGTCCGCATTGGATGATGACTCGTGACGTGGTCACGTGACCAATGTTCAGTCGAGTGCAGTGCTCTTCTACCCAGGGATGATGCATATCAAAGGAAATGGTTTCCGAAGCCCGGCTCAACTACCACCATGATGAGGTCACATGACCAAGTCACTAGTGATTAGGGACGCACGATAACCATATAGAGCGCTGGAAACTATCTCTATATACCCATGACGCATATCAGACGACGCGGATGAAGAAGCTCTCTTGGAATAGGAGAGTGAGAGAGTTGACACGGACAATTCAGTAATGATTCAGGTCACGTGACTACTTTCGGGCATGCTGCCATATTGTGTACCCTGGCTTGATGCATATCAAACGAAATGGCTTTTGAAGCCCAGTCTGGCTACGACTAAATGAGTCCACATTGGATGATGACTAGTGACGTGGTCACGGGACCAATGTTCAGTCGAGTGCAGTGCTCTTCTACCCAGGGTTGCTGCATATCAAACGAAATGGTTTCCGAAGCCCGGCTCAGCTACCACCATGATGAGGTCACATGACCAAGTCACTAGTGATTAGGGACACACGATCACCATATAGAGCGCTGGAAACTATCTCTACATACCCATGACGCATATCAGACGACGCGGATGGAGAAGCTCTCTTCGAATACGAGAGTGAGAGAGTTGACGCGGACAATTCAGTAGTGATTCAGGTCACGTGACGACTTTCGGGCATGCTGCGATATGGTGTACCCTAGCTTGATGCATATCAAACAAAATGGTTTTTTAAGCGCAGTCTGGCTATGACTCAATGAGTCCGCATTGGATGATCACTAGTGACGTGGTCACGTGACCAATGTTCAGTCGAGTGCAGTGCTCTTCTACCCAGGGATGATGCATATCAAACGAAATGGTCTCCGAAGCCCGGCTCAGCTAACACCATGATGAGGTCACATGACCAAGTCACTAGTGATTAGGGACGCACGATCACCATATAGAGCGCTGGAAACTATCTCTACATACCCATAACGCATATCAGACGACGCGGATGAAGAAGCTCTCTTCTAATACGAGAGTGAGACAGTTGACACGGACAATTCAGTAGTGACTCAGGTCACGTGACTACTTTCGGGCATGCTGCCATATTGTGTACCCTGGCTTGATGCATATCAAATGAAATAGTTTTTGAAGTGCAGTCTGGCTATGACTAAATGAGTGCGCATTGGATGATCACTAGTGACGTGGTCACGTGACCAATGTTCAGTCGAGTGCAGTGCTCTTCTACCCAGGGATGATGCATATCAAACGAAATGGTTTCCGAAGCCCGGCTCAGCTACCACCATGATGAGGTTACATGACCAAGTCACTAGTGATTAGGGACGCACGATCACCATATAGAGCACTGGAAACTATCTCTACATACCCATGACGTCTATCAGACGACGCGGATGAAGAAGCTCTCTTCGAATACGAGAGTGAGAGAGTTGACACGGACAATTCTGTAGTGATTCAGGTCACGTGACTACTTTCGGGCATGCTGCCATATTGTGTACCCTGGCTTAATGCATATCAAACGAAATGGTTTTTGAAGCGCAGTCTGGCTATGACTAAATGAGTCCGCATTGGATGATCACTAGTGACGTGGTCACGTAACCAATGTTCGGTCGAGTGCAGTGCTCTTCTACCCAGGGATGATTCATATCAAACGAAATCGTTTCCGAAGCCCGGCTCAGCTACCACCATGATGAGGTCACATGACCAAGTCACTAGTGATTAGGGACGCACGATCACCATATAGAGCTCTGGAAACTATCTCTACATACCCATGACGCCTATCAGACGACGGGGATGAAGAAGCTCTCTTCGAATACGAGAGTGAGAGAGTTGACACGGACAATTCAGTAGTGATTCAGGTCAAGTGACTACTTTCGGGCATGCTGCCATATTGTGTACCCTGGCTTGATGCATATCAAACGAAATGGCTTTTGAAGCCCAGTCTGGCTACGACTAAATGAGTCCACATTGGATGATGACTAGTGACGTGGTCACGTGACCAATGTTCAGTCGAGTGCAGTGCTCTTCTACCCAGGGATGATGCATATCAAAGGAAATGGTTTCCGAAGCCCGGCTCAACTACCACCATGATGAGGTCACATGACCAAGTCACTAGTGATTAGGGACGCACGATAACCATATAGAGCGCTGGAAACTATCTCTACATACCCATGACGCATATCAGACGACGCGGATGAAGAAGCTCTCTTCTAATACGAGAGTGAGACAGTTGACACGGACAATTCAGTAGTGACTCAGGTCACGTGACTACTTTCGGGCATGCTGCCATATTGTGTACCCTGGCTTGATGCATATCAAATGAAATAGTTTTTGAAGTGCAGTCTGGCTATGACTAAATGAGTGCGCATTGGATGATCACTAGTGACGTGGTCACGTGACCAATGTTCAGTCGAGTGCAGTGCTCTTCTACCCAGGGATGATGCATATCAAACGAAATGGTTTCCGAAGCCCGGCTCAGCTACCACCATGATGAGGTCACATGACCAAGTCACTAGTGATTAGGGACGCACGATCACCATATAGAGCACTGGAAACTATCTCTACATACCCATGACGTCTATCAGACGACGCGGATGAAGAAGCTCTCTTCGAATACGAGAGTGAGAGAGTTGACACGGACAATTCTGTAGTGATTCAGGTCACGTGACTACTTTCGGGCATGCTGCCATATTGTGTACCCTGGCTTAATGCATATCAAACGAAATGGTTTTTGAAGCGCAGTCTGGCTATGACTAAATGAGTCCGCATTGGATGATCACTAGTGACGTGGTCACGTAACCAATGTTCGGTCGAGTGCAGTGCTCTTCTACCCAGGGATGATTCATATCAAACGAAATCGTTTCCGAAGCCCGGCTCAGCTACCACCATGATGAGGTCACATGACCAAGTCACTAGTGATTAGGGACGCACGATCACCATATAGAGCTCTGGAAACTATCTCTACATACCCATGACGCCTATCAGACGACGCGGATGAAGAAGCTCTCTTCGAATACGAGAGTGAGAGAGTTGACACGGACAATTCAGTAGTGATTCAGGTCAAGTGACTACTTTCGGGCATGCTGCCATATTGTGTACCCTGGCTTGATGCATATCAAACGAAATGGCGTTTGAAGCCCAGTCTGGCTACGACTAAATGAGTCCACATTGGATGATGACTAGTGACGTGGTCACGTGACCAATGTTCAGTCGAGTGCAGTGCTCTTCTACCCAGGGATGATGCATATCAAAGGAAATGGTTTCCGAAGCCCGGCTCAACTACCACCATGATGAGGTCACATGACCAAGTCACTAGTGATTAGGGACGCACGATAACCATATAGAGCGCTGGAAACTATCTCTACATACCCATGACGCATATCAGACGACGCGGATGAAGAAGCTCTCTTGGAATAGGAGAGTGAGAGAGTTGACACGGACAATTCAGTAATGATTCAGGTCACGTGACTACTTTCGGGCATGCTGCCATATTGTGTACCCTGGCTTGATGCATATAAAACGAAATGGCTTTTGAAGCCCAGTCTGGCTACGACTAAATGAGTCCACATTGGATGATGACTAGTGACGTGGTCACGGGACCAATGTTCAGTCGAGTGCAGTGCTCTTCTACCCAGGGTTGCTGCATATCAAACGAAATGGTTTCCGAAGCCCGGCTCAGCTACCACCATGATGAGGTCACATGACCAAGTCACTAGTGATTAGGGACACACGATCACCATATAGAGCGCTGGAAACTATCTCTACATACCCATGACGCATATCAGACGACGCGGATGGAGAAGCTCTCTTCGAATACGAGAGTGAGAGAGTTGACGCGGACAATTCAGTAGTGATTCAGGTCACGTGACGACTTTCGGGCATGCTGCGATATGGTTTACCCTAGCTTGATGCATATCAAACAAAATGGTTTTTTAAGCGCAGTCTGGCTATGACTCAATGAGTCCGCATTGGATGATCACTAGTGACGTGGTCACGTGACCAATGTTCAGTCGAGTGCAGTGCTCTTCTACCCAGGGATGATGCATATCAAACGAAATGGTTTCCGAAGCCCGGCTCAGCTAACACCATGATGAGGTCACATGACCAAGTCACTAGTGATTAGGGACGCACGATCACCATATAGAGCGCTGGAAACTATCTCTACATACCCATAACGCATATCAGACGACGCTGATGAAGAAGCTCTCTTCTAATACGAGAGTGAGACAGTTGACACGGACAATTCAGTAGTGACTCAGGTCATGTGACTACGTTCGGGCATGCTGCCATATTGTGTACCCTGGCTTGATGCATATCAAATGAAATAGTTTTT
Organism: Dermacentor variabilis; assembly: GCF_050947875.1. NCBI lineage: Eukaryota > Metazoa > Arthropoda > Arachnida > Ixodida > Ixodidae > Dermacentor > Dermacentor variabilis. The sequence goes on along the minus strand of NC_134576.1, from coordinate 78,236,601 downwards.
GAAGCGCAGTCTGGCTATGACTAAATGAGTGCGCATTGGATGATCACTAGTGACGTGGTCACGTGACCAATGTTCAGTCGAGTGCAGTGCTCTTCTACCCAGGGATGATGCATATCAAACGAAATGGTTTCCGAAGCCCGGCTCAGCTACCTACATGATGAGGTCACATGACCAAGTCACTAGTGATTAGGGACGCACGATCACCATATAGAGCGCTGGAAACTATCTCTACATACCCATGACGTCTATCAGACGACGCGGATGAAGAAGCTCTCTTTGAATACGAGAGTGAGAGAGTTGACACGGACAATTCTGTAGTGATTCAGGTCACGTGACTACTTTCGGGCATGCTGCCATATTGTGTACCCTGGCTTAATGCATATCAAACGAAATGGTTTTTGAAGCGCAGTCTGGCTATGACTAAATGAGTCCGCATTGGATGATCACTAGTGACGTGGTCACGTGACCAATGTTCGGTCGAGTGCAGTGCTCTTCTACCCAGGGATGATTCATATCAAACCAAATGGTTTCCGAAGCCCGGCTCAGCTACCACCATGATGAGGTCACATGACCAAGTCACTAGTGATTAGGGACGCACGATCACCATATAGAGCTCTGGAAACTATCTCTACATACCCATGACGCCTATCAGACGACGCGGATGAAGAAGCTCTCTTCGAATACGAGAGTGAGAGAGTTGAGACGGACAATTCAGTAGTGATTCAGGTCAAGTGACTACTTTCGGGCATGCTGCCATATTGTGTACCCTGGCTTGATGCATATCAAACGAAATGGCTTTTGAAGCCCAGTCTGGCTACGACTAAATGAGTCCACATTGGATGATGACTAGTGACGTGGTCACGTGACCAATGTTCAGTCGAGTGCAGTGCTCTTCTACCCAGGGTTGCTGCATATCAAACGAAATGGTTTCCGAAGCCCGGCTCAGCTACCACTATGATGAGGTCACATGACCAAGTCACTAGGGATTAGATACACACGATGACCATATAGAGCGCTGGAAACTATCTCTACATACTCATGACGCATATCAGACGACGCGGATGAAGAAGCTCTCTTCGAATACGAGAGTGAGAGAGTTGACACGGACAATTCAGTAGTGATTCAGGTCACGTGACTACTTTCGGGCATGCTGCCATATTGTGTACCCTGGCTTGATGCATATCAAACGAAATGGCTTTTGAAGCGCAGTCTGGCTATGACTCAATGAGTCCGCATTGGATGATCACTAGTGACGTGGTCACGTGACCAATGTTCAGTCGAGTGCAGTGCTCTTCTATCCAGGAATGATGCATATCAAACGAAATGGTTTCCGAAGCCCGGCTCAGCTAACACCATGATGAGGTCACATGACCAAGTCACTAGTGATTAGGGACGCACGATCACCATATAGAGCGCTGGAAACTATCTCTACATACCCATGACGCCTATCAGACGACGCGGATGAAGAAGCTCTCTTCGAATACGAGAGTGAGAGAGTTGACACGGACAATTCAGTAGTGATTCAGGTCAAGTGACTACTTTCGGGCATGCTGCCATATTGTGTACCCTGGCTTGATGCATATCAAACGAAATGGCTTTTGAAGCCCAGTCTGGCTACGACTAAATGAGTCCACATTGGATGATGACTCGTGACGTGGTCACGTGACCAATGTTCAGTCGAGTGCAGTGCTCTTCTACCCAGGGATGATGCATATCAAAGGAAATGGTTTCCGCAGCCCGGCTCAACTACCACCATGATGAGGTCACATGACCAAGTCACTAGTGATTAGGGACGCACGATAACCATATAGAGCGCTGGAAACTATCTCTACATACCCATGACGCATATCAGACGACGCGGATGAAGAAGCTCTCTTGGAATAGGAGAGTGAGAGAGTTGACACGGACAATTCAGTAATGATTCAGGTCACGTGACTACTTTCGGGCATGCTGCCATATTGTGTACCCTGGCTTGATGCATATCAAACGAAATGGCTTTTGAAGCCCAGTCTGGCTACGACTAAATGAGTCCACATTGGATGATGACTAGTGACGTGGTCACGGGACCAATGTTCAGTCGAGTGCAGTGCTCTTCTACCCAGGGTTGCTGCATATCAAACGAAATGGTTTCCGAAGCCCGGCTCAGCTACCACCATGATGAGGTCACATGACCAAGTCACTAGTGATTAGGGACACACGATCACCATATAGAGCGCTGGAAACTATCTCTACATACCCATGACGCATATCAGACGACGCGGATGGAGAAGCTCTCTTCGAATACGAGAGTGAGAGAGTTGACGCGGACAATTCAGTAGTGATTCAGGTCACGTGACGACTTTCGGGCATGCTGCGATATGGTGTACCCTAGCTTGATGCATATCAAACAAAATGGTTTTTTAAGCGCAGTCTGGCTATGACTCAATGAGTCCGCATTGGATGATCACTAGTGACGTGGTCACGTGACCAATGTTCAGTCGAGTGCAGTGCTCTTCTACCCAGGGATGATGCATATCAAACGAAATGGTCTCCGAAGCCCGGCTCAGCTAACACCATGATGAGGTCACATGACCAAGTCACTAGTGATTAGGGACTGACGATCACCATATAGAGCGCTGGAAACTATCTCTACATACCCATAACGCATATCAGACGACGCGGATGAAGAAGCTCTCTTCTAATACGAGAGTGAGACAGTTGACACGGACAATTCAGTAGTGACTCAGGTCACGTGACTACTTTCGGGCATGCTGCCATATTGTGTACCCTGGCTTGATGCATATCAAATGAAATAGTTTTTGAAGTGCAGTCTGGCTATGACTAAATGAGTGCGCATTGGATGATCACTAGTGACGTGGTCACGTGACCAATGTTCAGTCGAGTGCAGTGCTCTTCTACCCAGGGATGATGCATATCAAACGAAATGGTTTCCGAAGCCCGGCTCAGCTACCACCATGATGAGGTCACATGACCAAGTCACTAGTGATTAGGGACGCACGATCACCATATAGAGCACTGGAAACTATCTCTACATACCCATGACGTCTATCAGACGACGCGGATGAAGAAGCTCTCTTCGAATACGAGAGTGAGAGAGTTGACACGGACAATTCTGTAGTGATTCAGGTCACGTGACTACTTTCGGGCATGCTGCCATATTGTGTACCCTGGCTTAATGCATATCAAACGAAATGGTTTTTGAAGCGCAGTCTGGCTATGACTAAATGAGTCCGCATTGGATGATCACTAGTGACGTGGTCACGTGACCAATGTTCGGTCGAGTGCAGTGCTCTTCTACCCAGGGATGATTCATATCAAACCAAATGGTTTCCGAAGCCCGGCTCAGCTACCACCATGATGAGGTCACATGACCAAGTCACTAGTGATTAGGGACGCACGATCACCATATAGAGCGCTGGAAACTATCTCTACATACCCATAACGCATATCAGACGACGCGGATGAAGAAGCTCTCTTCTAATACGAGAGTGAGACAGTTGACACGGACAATTCAGTAGTGACTCAGGTCACGTGACTACTTTCGGGCATGCTGCCATATTGTGTACCCTGGCTTGATGCATATCAAATGAAATAGTTTTTGAAGCGCAGTCTGGCTATGACTAAATGAGTGCGCATTGGATGATCACTAGTGACGTGGTCACGTGACCAATGTTCAGTCGAGTGCAGTGCTCTTCTACCCAGGGATGATGCATATCAAACGAAATGGTTTCCGAAGCCCGGCTCAGCTACCTACATGATGAGGTCACATGACCAAGTCACTAGTGATTAGGGACGCACGATCACCATATAGAGCACTGGAAACTATCTCTACATACCCATGACGTCTATCAGACGACGCGGATGAAGAAGCTCTCTTTGAATACGAGAGTGAGAGAGTTGACACGGACAATTCTGTAGTGATTCAGGTCACGTGACTACTTTCGGGCATGCTGCCATATTGTGTACCCTGGCTTAATGCATATCAAACGAAATGGTTTTTGAAGCGCAGTCTGGCTATGACTAAATGAGTCCGCATTGGATGATCAATAGTGACGTGGTCACGTGACCAATGTTCGGTCGAGTGCAGTGCTCTTCTACCCAGGGATGATTCATATCAAACCAAATGGTTTCCGAAGCCCGGCTCAGCTACCACCATGATGAGGTCACATGACCAAGTCACTAGTGATTAGGGACGCACGATCACCATATAGAGCTCTGGAAACTATCTCTACATACCCATGACGCCTATCAGACGACGCGGATGAAGAAGCTCTCTTCGAATACGAGAGTGAGAGAGTTGAGACGGACAATTCAGTAGTGATTCAGGTCAAGTGACTACTTTCGGGCATGCTGCCTTATTGTGTACCCTGGCTTGATGCATATCAAACGAAATGGCTTTTGAAGCCCAGTCTGGCTACGACTAAATGAGTCCACATTGGATGATGACTAGTGACGTGGTCACGTGACCAATGTTCAGTCGAGTGCAGTGCTCTTCTACCCAGGGTTGCTGCATATCAAACGAAATGGTTTCCGAAGCCCGGCTCAGCTACCACCATGATGAGGTCACATGACCAAGTCACTAGGGATTAGATACACACGATGACCATATAGAGCGCTGGAAACTATCTCTACATACTCATGACGCATATCAGACGACGCGGATGAAGAAGCTCTCTTGGAATAGGAGAGTGAGAGAGTTGACACGGACAATTCAGTAATGATTCAGGTCACGTGACTACTTTCGGGCATGCTGCCATATTGTGTACCCTGGCTTGATGCATATCAAACGAAATGGCTTTTGAAGCCCAGTCTGGCTACGACTAAATGAGTCCACATTGGATGATGACTAGTGACGTGGTCGCGGGACCAATGTTCAGTCGAGTGCAGTGCTCTTCTACCCAGGGTTGCTGCATATCAAACGAAATGGTTTCCGAAGCCCGGCTCAGCTACCACCATGATGAGGTCACATGACCAAGTCACTAGTGATTAGGGACACACGATCACCATATAGAGCGCTGGAAACTATCTCTACATACCCATGACGCATATCAGACGACGCGGATGGAGAAGCTCTCTTCGAATACGAGAGTGAGAGAGTTGACGCGGACAATTCAGTAGTGATTCAGGTCACGTGACGACTTTCGGGCATGCTGCGATATGGTGTACCCTAGCTTGATGCATATCAAACAAAATGGTTTTTTAAGCGCAGTCTGGCTATGACTCAATGAGTCCGCATTGGATGATCACTAGTGACGTGGTCACGTGACCAATGTTCAGTCGAGTGCAGTGCTCTTCTACCCAGGGATGATGCATATCAAACGAAATGGTCTCCGAAGCCCGGCTCAGCTAACACCATGATGAGGTCACATGACCAAGTCACTAGTGATTAGGGACGCACGATCACCATATAGAGCTCTGGAAACTATCTCTACATACCCATGACGCCTATCAGACGACGCGGATGAAGAAGATCTCTTCGAATACGAGAGTGAGAGAGTTGAGACGGACAATTCAGTAGTGATTCAGGTCAAGTGACTACTTTCGGGCATGCTGCCATATTGTGTACCCTGGCTTGATGCATATCAAACGAAATGGCTTTTGAAGCCCAGTCTGGCTACGACTAAATGAGTCCACATTGGATGATGACTAGTGACGTGGTCACGTGACCAATGTTCAGTCGAGTGCAGTGCTCTTCTACCCAGGGTTGCTGCATATCAAACGAAATGGTTTCCGAAGCCCGGCTCAGCTACCACCATGATGAGGTCACATGACCAAGTCACTAGGGATTAGATACACACGATGACCATATAGAGCGCTGGAAACTATCTCTACATACTCATGACGCATATCAGACGACGCGGATGAAGAAGCTCTCTTCGAATACGAGAGTGAGAGAGTTGACACGGACAATTCAGTAGTGATTCAGGTCACGTGACTACTTTCGGGCATGCTGCCATATTGTGTACCCTGGCTTGATGCATATCAAACGAAATGGCTTTTGAAGCGCAGTCTGGCTATGACTCAATGAGTCCGCATTGGATGATCACTAGTGACGTGGTCACGTGACCAATGTTCAGTCGAGTGCAGTGCTCTTCTATCCAGGAATGATGCATATCAAACGAAATGGTTTCCGAAGCCCGGCTCAGCTAACACCATGATGAGGTCACATGACCAAGTCACTAGTGATTAGGGACGCACGATCACCATATAGAGCGCTGGAAACTATCTCTACATACCCATGACGCCTATCAGACGACGCGGATGAAGAAGCTCTCTTCGAATACGAGAGTGAGAGTGTTGACACGGACAATTCAGTAGTGATTCAGGTCAAGTGACTACTTTCGGGCATGCTGCCATATTGTGTACCCTGGCTTGATGCATATCAAACGAAATGGCTTTTGAAGCCCAGTCTGGCTACGACTAAATGAGTCCACATTGGATGATGACTCGTGACGTGGTCACGTGACCAATGTTCAGTCGAGTGCAGTGCTCTTCTACCCAGGGATGATGCATATCAAAGGAAATGGTTTCCGAAGCCCGGCTCAACTACCACCATGATGAGGTCACATGACCAAGTCACTAGTGATTAGGGACGCACGATAACCATATAGAGCGCTGGAAACTATCTCTATATACCCATGACGCATATCAGACGACGCGGATGAAGAAGCTCTCTTGGAATAGGAGAGTGAGAGAGTTGACACGGACAAATCAGTAATGATTCAGGTCACGTGACTACTTTCGGGCATGCTGCCATATTGTGTACCCTGGCTTGATGCATATCAAACGAAATGGCTTTTGAAGCCCAGTCTGGCTACGACTAAATGAGTCCACATTGGATGATGACTAGTGACGTGGTCACGGGACCAATGTTCAGTCGAGTGCAGTGCTCTTCTACCCAGGGTTGCTGCATATCAAACGAAATGGTTTCCGAAGCCCGGCTCAGCTACCACCATGATGAGGTCACATGACCAAGTCACTAGTGATTAGGGACACACGATCACCATATAGAGCGCTGGAAACTATCTCTACATACCCATGACGCATATCAGACGACGCGGATGGAGAAGCTCTCTTCGAATACGAGAGTGAGAGAGTTGACGCGGACAATTCAGTAGTGATTCAGGTCACGTGACGACTTTCGGGCATGCTGCGATATGGTGTACCCTAGCTTGATGCATATCAAACAAAATGGTTTTTTAAGCGCAGTCTGGCTATGACTCAATGAGTCCGCATTGGATGATCACTAGTGACGTGGTCACGTGACCAATGTTCAGTCGAGTGCAGTGCTCTTCTACCCAGGGATGATGCATATCAAACGAAATGGTCTCCGAAGCCCGGCTCAGCTAACACCATGATGAGGTCACATGACCAAGTCACTAGTGATTAGGGACGCACGATCACCATATAGAGCGCTGGAAACTATCTCTACATACCCATAACGCATATCAGACGACGCGGATGAAGAAGCTCTCTTCTAATACGAGAGTGAGACAGTTGACACGGACAATTCAGTAGTGACTCAGGTCACGTGACTACTTTCGGGCATGCTGCCATATTGTGTACCCTGGCTTGATGCATATCAAATGAAATAGTTTTTGAAGTGCAGTCTGGCTATGACTAAATGAGTGCGCATTGGATGATCACTAGTGACGTGGTCACGTGACCAATGTTCAGTCGAGTGCAGTGCTCTTCTACCCAGGGATGATGCATATCAAACGAAATGGTTTCCGAAGCCCGGCTCAGCTACCACCATGATGAGGTTACATGACCAAGTCACTAGTGATTAGGGACGCACGATCACCATATAGAGCACTGGAAACTATCTCTACATACCCATGACGTCTATCAGACGACGCGGATGAAGAAGCTCTCTTCGAATACGAGAGTGAGAGAGTTGACACGGACAATTCTGTAGTGATTCAGGTCACGTGACTACTTTCGGGCATGCTGCCATATTGTGTACCCTGGCTTAATGCATATCAAACGAAATGGTTTTTGAAGCGCAGTCTGGCTATGACTAAATGAGTCCGCATTGGATGATCACTAGTGACGTGGTCACGTAACCAATGTTCGGTCGAGTGCAGTACTCTTCTACCCAGGGATGATTCATATCAAACGAAATCGTTTCCGAAGCCCGGCTCAGCTACCACCATGATGAGGTCACATGACCAAGTCACTAGTGATTAGGGACGCACGATCACCATATAGAGCTCTGGAAACTATCTCTACATACCCATGACGCCTATCAGACGACGCGGATGAAGAAGCTCTCTTCGAATACGAGAGTGAGAGAGTTGACACGGACAATTCAGTAGTGATTCAGGTCAAGTGACTACTTTCGGGCATGCTGCCATATTGTGTACCCTGGCTTGATGCATATCAAACGAAATGGCTTTTGAAGCCCAGTCTGGCTACGACTAAATGAGTCCACATTGGATGATGACTAGTGACGTGGTCACGTGACCAATGTTCAGTCGAGTGCAGTGCTCTTCTACCCAGGGATGATGCATATCAAAGGAAATGGTTTCCGAAGCCCGGCTCAACTACCACCATGATGAGGTCACATGACCAAGTCACTAGTGATTAGGGACGCACGATAACCATATAGAGCGCTGGAAACTATCTCTACATACCCATGACGCATATCAGACGACGCGGATGAAGAAGCTCTCTTGGAATAGGAGAGTGAGAGAGTTGACACGGACAATTCAGTAATGATTCAGGTCACGTGACTACTTTCGGGCATGCTGCCATATTGTGTACCCTGGCTTGATGCATATCAAACGAAATGGCTTTTGAAGCCCAGTCTGGCTACGACTAAATGAGTCCACATTGGATGATGACTAGTGACGTGGTCACGGGACCAATGTTCAGTCGAGTGCAGTGCTCTTCTACCCAGGGTTGCTGCATATCAAACGAAATGGTTTCCGAAGCCCGGCTCAGCTACCACCATGATGAGGTCACATGACCAAGTCACGAGTGATTAGGGACACACGATCACCATATAGAGCGCTGGAAACTATCTCTACATACCCATGACGCATATCAGACGACGCGGATGGAGAAGCTCTCTTCGAATACGAGAGTGAGAGAGTTGACGCGGACAATTCAGTAGTGATTCAGGTCACGTGACGACTTTCGGGCATGCTGCGATATGGTGTACCCTAGCTTGATGCATATCAAACAAAATGGTTTTTTAAGCGCAGTCTGGCTATGACTCAATGAGTCCGCATTGGATGATCACTAGTGACGTGGTCACGTGACCAATGTTCCGTCGAGTGCAGTGCTCTTCTACCCAGGGATGATGCATATCAAACGAAATGGTCTCCGAAGCCCGGCTCAGCTAACACCATGATGAGGTCACATGACCAAGTCACTAGTGATTAGGGACGCACGATCACCATATAGAGCGCTGGAAACTATCTCTACATACCCATAACGCATATCAGACGACGCGGATGAAGAAGCTCTCTTCTAATACGAGAGTGAGACAGTTGACACGGACAATTCAGTAGTGACTCAGGTCACGTGACTACTTTCGGGCATGCTGCCATATTGTGTACCCTGGCTTGATGCATATCAAATGAAATAGTTTTTGAAGTGCAGTCTGGCTATGACTAAATGAGTGCGCATTGGATGATCACTAGTGACGTGGTCACGTGACCAATGTTCAGTCGAGTGCAGTGCTCTTCAACCCAGGGATGATGCATATCAAACGAAATGGTTTCCGAAGCCCGGCTCAGCTACCACCATGATGAGGTCACATGACCAAGTCACTAGTGATTAGGGACGCACGATCACCATATAGAGCACTGGAAACTATCTCTACATACCCATGACGTCTATCAGACGACGCGGATGAAGAAGCTCTCTTCGAATACGAGAGTGAGAGAGTTGACACGGACAATTCTGTAGTGATTCAGGTCACGTGACTACTTTCGGGCATGCTGCCATATTGTGTACCCTGGCTTAATGCATATCAAACGAAATGGTTTTTGAAGCGCAGTCTGGCTATGACTAAATGAGTCCGCATTGGATGATCACTAGTGACGTGGTCACGTGACCAATGTTCGGTCGAGTGCAGTGCTCTTCTACCCAGGGATGATTCATATCAAGCCAAATGGTTTCCGAAGCCCGGCTCAGCTACCACCATGATGAGGTCACATGACCTAGTCACTAGTGATTAGGGACGCACGATCACCATATAGAGCTCTGGAAACTATCTCTACATACCCATGACGCCTATCAGACGACGCGGATGAAGAAGCTCTCTTCGAATACGAGAGTGAGAGAGTTGAGACGGACAATTCAGTAGTGATTCAGGTCAAGTGACTACTTTCGGGCATGCTGCCATATTGTGTACCCTGGCTTGATGCATATCAAACGAAATGGCTTTTGAAGCCCAGTCTGGCTACGACTAAATGAGTCCACATTGGATGATGACTAGTGACGTGGTCACGTGACCAATGTTCAGTCGAGTGCAGTGCTCTTCTACCCAGGGATGATGCATATCAAAGGAAATCGTTTCCGAAGCCCGGCTCAACTACCACCATGATGAGGCCACATGACCAAGTCACTAGTGATTAGGGACGCACGATCACCATATAGAGCGCTGGAAACTATCTCTACATACCCATGACGCCTATCAGACGACGCGGATGAAGAAGCTCTCTTCGAATACGAGAGTGAGAGAGTTGACACGGACAATTCAGTAGTGATTCAGGTCAAGTGACTACTTTCGGGCATGCTGCCATATTGTGTACCCTGGCTTGATGCATATCAAACGAAATGGCTTTTGAAGCCCAGTCTGGCTACGACTAAATGAGTCCACATTGGATGATGACTAGTGACGTGGTCACGTGACCAATGTTCAGTCGAGTGCAGTGCTCTTCTACCCAGGGATGATGCATATCAAAGGAAATGTTTTCCGAGCCCCGGCTCAACTACCACCATGATGAGGTCACATGACCAAGTCACTAGTGATTAGGGACGCACGATAACCATATAGAGCGCTGGAAACTATCTCTACATACCCATGACGCTTATCAGACGACGCGGATGAAGAAGCTCTCTTGGAATAGGAGAGTGAGAGAGTTGACACGGACAATTCAGTAATGATTCAGGTCACGTGACTACTTTCGGGCATGCTGCCATATTGTGTACCCTGGCTTGATGCATATCAAACGAAATGGCTTTTGAAGCCCAGTCTGGCTACGACTAAATGAGTCCACATTGGATGATGACTAGTGACGTGGTCACGGGACCAATGTTCAGTCGAGTGCAGTGCTCTTCTACCCAGGGTTGCTGCATATCAAACGAAATGGTTTCCGAAGCCCGGCTCAGCTACCACCATGATGAGGTCACATGACCAAGTCACTAGTGATTAGGGACACACGATCACCATATAGAGCGCTGGAAACTATCTCTACATACCCATGACGCATATCAGACGACGCGGATGGAGAAGCTCTCTTCGAATACGAGAGTGAGAGAGTTGACGCGGACAATTCAGTAGTGATTGAGGTCACGTGACGACTTTCGGGCATGCTGCGATATGGTGTACCCTAGCTTGATGCATATCAAACAAAATGGTTTTTTAAGCGCAGTCTGGCTATGACTCAATGAGTCCGCATTGGATGATCACTAGTGACGTGGTCACGTGACCAATGTTCAGTCGAGTGCAGTGCTCTTCTACCCAGGGATGATGCATATCAAACGAAATGGTTTCCGAAGCCCGGCTCAGCTACCACCATGATGAGGTCACATGACCAAGTCACTAGTGATTAGGGACGCACGATCACCATATAGAGCGCTGGAAACTATCTCTACATACCCATGACGTCTATCAGACGACGCGGATGAAGAAGCTCTCTTCGAATACGAGAGTGAGAGAGTTGACACGGACAATTCTGTAGTGATTCAGGTCACGTGACTACTTTCGGGCATGCTGCCATATTGTGTACCCTGGCTTAATGCATATCAAACGAAATGGTTTTTGAAGCGCAGTCTGGCTATGACTAAATGAGTCCGCATTGGATGATCACTAGTGACGTGGTCACGTGACCAATGTTCGGTCGAGTGCAGTGCTCTTCTACCCAGGGATGATTCATATCAAACCAAATGGTTTCCGAAGCCCGGCTCAGCTACCACCATGATGAGGTCACATGACCAAGTCACTAGTGATTAGGGACGCACGATCACCATATAGAGCTCTGGAAACTATCTCTACATACCCATGACGCCTATCAGACGACGCGGATGAAGAAGCTCTCTTCGAATACGAGAGTGAGAGAGTTGAGACGGACAATTCAGTAGTGATTCAGGTCAAGTGACTACTTTCGGGCATGCTGCCATATTGTGTACCCTGGCTTGATGCATATCAAACGAAATGGCTTTTGAAGCCCAGTCTGGCTACGACTAAATGAGTCCACATTGGATGATGACTAGTGACGTGGTCACGTGACCAATGTTCAGTCGAGTGCAGTGCTCTTCTACCCAGGGATGATGCATATCAAAGGAAATGGTTTCCGAAGCCCGGCTCAACTACCACCATGATGAGGTCACATGACCAAGTCACTAGTGATTAGGGACGCACGATAACCATATAGAGCGCTGGAAACTATCTCTACATACCCATGACGCATATCAGACGACGCGGATGAAGAAGCTCTCTTGGAATAGGAGAGTGAGAGAGTTGACACGGACAATTCAGTAATGATTCAGGTCACGTGACTACTTTCGGGCATGCTGCCATATTGCGTACCCTGGCTTGATGCATATCAAACGAAATGGCTTTTGAAGCCCGGTCTGGCTACGACTAAATGAGTCCACATTGGATGATGACTAGTGACGTGGTCAGGTGACCAATGTTCAGTCGAGTGCAGTGCTCTTCTACCCAGGGTTGCTGCATATCAAACGAAATGGTTTCCGAAGCCCGGCTCAGCTACCACCATGATGAGGTCACATGACCAAGTCACTAGGGATTAGATACACACGATCACCATATAGAGCGCTGGAAACTATCTCTACATACTCATGACGCATATCAGACGACGCGGATGGAAAAGCTCTCTTCGAATACGAGAGTGAGAGTGTTGACACGGACAATTCAGTCGTGATTAAGGTCACGTGACTACTTTCGGGCATGCTGCCATATTGTGTACCCTGGCTTGATGCATATCAAACGTAATGGTTTTTGAAGCCCAGTCTGGCTATGACTAAATGAGTCCACATTGGATGATCAATAGTGACGTGGTCACGTGACCAATGTTCAGTCGAGTGCAGTGCTCTTCTACCCAGGGATGATGCATATCAAACGAAATGGTTTCCGAAGCCCGGCTCAGCTACCACCATGATGAGGTCACATGACCAAGTCACTAGTGATTAGGGACACACGATCACCATATAGAGCGCTGAAAACTATCTCTACATACCCATGACGCATATCAGACGACGCGGATGGAAAAGCTCTCTTCGAATACGAGAGTGAGAGTGTTGACACGGACAATTCAGACGTGATTCCGGTCACGTGACTACTTTCGGGCATGCTGCCATATTGTGAACCCTGGCTTGATGAATATCAAACGAAATGGTTTTTCAAGCCCAGTCTGCCTATGACTAAATGAGTCCACATTGGATGATCACTAGTGACGTGGTCACGTGACCAATGTTCAGTCGCGTGCAGTGCTCTTCTACCCATGGATGATGCATATCAAGCGAAATGGTTTCCGAAGCCCCGCTCAACTACCCCCATGATGAGGTCACATGACCAAGTCACTAGTGATTAGGGACGCACGATCACCATATAGAGCGCGGGAAACTATCTCTACATACCCATGGCGCATATTAGACGACGCGGATGAAGAAGCTCTCTTCGAATACGAGAGTGAGAGAGTTGACACGGACAATTCAGTAGTGATTCAGGTCACGTGACTACTTTCGGGCATGTTGCCATATTGTGTACCCTGGCTTGATGCATATCAAACGAAATGGTTTTTGAAGCCCAGTCTGGCTATGACTAAATGAGTCCACATTGGATGATCACTAGTGACGTGGTCACGTGACCAATGTTCAGTCGAGTGCAGTGCTCTTCCACCCAGGGATGATGCATATCAAACGAAATGGTTTCCGAAGCCCGGCTCAGCTACCACAATGTTGAGGTCACATGACCAAGTCACTAGTGATTAGGGACGCATGATCACCATATAGAGCGTTGGAAACTATCTCTACATACCCATGACGCATATCACATGACGCGGATGGAGTAGGTCTCTTAGAATACGAGAGTGAGAGAGTTGACACGGACAATTCTGTAGTGATTCAGGTCACGTGACTACTTTCGGGCATGGTGCCATATTGTGTACCCTGGCTTAATGCATATCAAACGAAATGGTTTTTGAAGCCCAGTCTGGCTACGACTAAATGAGTCCACATTGGATGATGACTAGTGACGTGGTCACGTGACCATTGTTCAGTCGAGTGCAGTGCTCTTCTACCCAGGGTTGATGCATATCAAACGAAATGGTTTCCGAAACCCGGCTCAGCTACCACCATGTTGAGGTCACATGACCAAGTCACTAGTGATTAGGGACGCATGATCACCATATAGAGCGCTGGAAACTATCTCTACATACCCATGACGCATATCGCACGACGCGGATGGAGAAGGTCTCTTCGAATGCGAGAGTGAGAGAGTTGACACGGACAATTCTGTCGTGATTCAGGTCACGTGACTACTTTCGGGCATGCTGCCATATTGTGTACCGTGGCTTGATGCATATCAAACGAAATGGTTTTTGAAGCGCAGTCTGGCTATGACTAAATAAGTCCGCATTGGATGATCACTAGTGACATGGTCACGTGACCAATGTTCAGTCGAGTGCAGTGCTCTTCTACCCAGGGATGATTCATAACAAACGAAATGGTTTCCGAAGCCCGGCTCAGCTACCACCATGATGAGGCCACATGACCAAGTCACTAGTGATTAGGGACGCACGATCACCATATAGAGCGCTGGAAACTATCTCTACATACCCATGACGCCTATCAGACGACGCGGATGAAGAAGCTCTCTTCGAATACGAGAGTGAGAGAGTTGACACGGACAATTCAGTAGTGAATCAGGTCACGTGACTACTTTTGGGCATGCTGCCATATTGCGTACCCTGGCTTGATGCATATCAAACGAAATGGCTTTTGAAGCCCAGTCTGGCTAAGACTAAATGAGTCCGCATTGGATGATCACTAGTGACGTGGTCACGTGACCAATGTTCGGTCGAGTGCAGTGCTCTTCTACCCAGGGATGATTCATATCAAACGAAATGGTTTCCGAAGCCCGGCTCAGCTACCACCATGATGAGGTCACATGACCAAGTCACTAGTGATTAGGGACGCACGATCACCATATAGAGCTCTGGAAACTATCTCTACATACCCATGACGCCTATCAGACGATGCGGATGAAGAAGCTCTCTTCGAATACGAGAGTGAGAGAGTTGACACGGACAATTCAGTAGTGATTCAGGTCAAGTGACTACTTTCGGGCATGCTGCCATATTGTGTACCCTAGCTTGATGCATATCAAACGAAATGGCTTTTGAAGCCCTGTCTGGCTATGACTAAATGAGTCCGCATTGGATGATCACTAGTGACGTGGTCACGTGACCAATGTTCGGTCGAGTGCAGTGCTCTTCTACCCAGGGATGATTCATATCAAACGAAATGGTTTCCGAAGCCCGGCTCAGCTACCACAATGTTGAGGTCACATGACCAAGTCACTAGTTATTAGGGACGCATGATCACCATATAGAGCGTTGGAAACTATCTCTACATACCCATGACGCATATCACATGACGCGGATGGAGTAGGTCTCTTAGAATACGAGAGTGAGAGAGTTGACACGGACAATTCTGTAGTGACTCAGGTCACGTGACTACTTTCGGGCATGGTGCCATATTGTGTACCCTGGCTTAATGCATATCAAACGAAATGGTTTTTGAAGCCCAGTCTGGCTACGACTGAATGAGTCCACATTGGATGATGACTAGTGACGTGGTCACGTGACCATTGTTCAGTCGAGTGCAGTGCTCTTCTACCCAGGGATGATGCATATCAAACGAAATGGTTTCCGAAGCCCGGCTCAGCTACCACCATGATGAGGTCACATGACCAAGTCACTAGTGATTAGGGACACACGATCACCATATAGAGCGCTGAAAACTATCTCTACATACCCATGACGCATATCAGACGACGCGGATGGAAAAGCTCTCTTCGAATACGAGAGTGAGAGTGTTGACACGGACAATTCAGACGTGATTCCGGTCACGTGACTACTTTCGGGCATGCTGCCATATTGTGAACCCTGGCTTGATGAATATCACACGAAATGGTTTTTCAAGCCCAGTCTGGCTATGACTAAATGAGTCCACATTGGATGATCACTAGTGACGTGGTCACGTGACCAATGTTCAGTCGCGTGCAGTGCTCTTCTACCCATGGATGATGCATATCAAGCGAAATGGTTTCCGAAGCCCCGCTCAACTACCCCCATGATGAGGTCACATGACCAAGTCACTAGTGATTAGGGACGCACGATCACCATATAGAGCGCGGGAAACTATCTCTACATACCCATGGCGCATATTAGACGACGCGGATGAAGAAGCTCTCTTCGAATACGAGAGTGAGAGAGTTGACACGGACAATTCAGTAGTGATTCAGGTCACGTGACTACTTTCGGGCATGTTGCCATATTGTGTACCCTGGCTTGATGCATATCAAACGAAATGGTTTTTGAAGCCCAGTCTGGCTATGACTAAATGAGTCCACATTGGATGATCACTAGTGACGTGGTCACGTGACCAATGTTCAGTCGAGTGCAGTGCTCTTCCACCCAGGGATGATGCATATCAAACGAAATGGTTTCCGAAGCCCGGCTCAGCTACCACAATGTTGAGGTCACATGACCAAGTCACTAGTGATTAGGGACGCATGATCACCATATAGAGCGTTGGAAACTATCTCTACATACCCATGACGCATATCACATGACGCGGATGGAGTAGGTCTCTTAGAATACGAGAGTGAGAGAGTTGACACGGACAATTCTGTAGTGATTCAGGTCACGTGACTACTTTCGGGCATGGTGCCATATTGTGTACCCTGGCTTAATGCATATCAAACGAAATGGTTTTTGAAGCCCAGTCTGGCTACGACTAAATGAGTCCACATTGGATGATGACTAGTGACGTGGTCACGTGACCATTGTTCAGTCGAGTGCAGTGCTCTTCTACCCAGGGTTGATGCATATCAAACGAAATGGTTTCCGAAACCCGGCTCAGCTACCACCATGTGTAGGTCACATGACCAAGTCACTTGGTATTAGGGACGCATGATCACCATATAGAGCGCTGGAAACTATCTCTACATACCCATGACGCATATCGCACGACGCGGATGGAGAAGGTCTCTTCGAATGCGAGAGTGAGAGAGTTGACACGGACAATTCTGTAGTGATTCAGGTCACGTGACTACTTTCGGGCATGCTGCCATATTGTGTACCGTGGCTTGATGCATATCAAACGAAATGGTGTTTGAAGCGCAGTCTGGCTATGACTAAATAAGTCCGCATTGGATGATCACTAGTGACATGGTCACGTGACCAATGTTCAGTCGAGTGCAGTGCTCTTCTACCCAGGGATGATTCATAACAAACGAAATGGTTTCCGAAGCCCGGCTCAGCTACCACCATGATGAGGCCACATGACCAAGTCACTAGTGATTAGGGACGCACGATCACCATATAGAGCGCTGGAAACTATCTCTACATACCCATGACGCCTATCAGACGACGCGGATGAAGAAGCTCTCTTCGAATACGAGAGTGAGAGAGTTGACACGGACAATTCAGTAGTGAATCAGGTCACGTGACTACTTTTGGGCATGCTGCCATATTGTGTACCCTGGCTTGATGCATATCAAACGAAATGGCTTTTGAAGCCCAGTCTGGCTATGACTAAATGAGTCCGCATTGGATGATCACTAGTGACGTGGTCACGTGACCAACGTTCGGTCGAGTGCAGTGCTCTTCTACCCAGGGATGATTCATATCAAACGAAATGGTTTCCGAAGCCCGGCTCAGCTACCACCATGATGAGGTCACATGACCAAGTCACTAGTGATTAGGGACGCACGATCACCATATAGAGCTCTGGAAACTATCTCTACATACCCATGACGCCTATCAGACGATGCGGATGAAGAAGCTCTCTTCGAATACGAGAGTGAGAGAGTTGACACGGACAATTCAGTAGTGATTCAGGTCAAGTGACTACTTTCGGGCATGCTGCCATATTGTGTACCCTGGCTTGATGCATATCAAACGAAATGGTTTTTGAAGCCCAGTCTGGCTATGACTAAATGAGTCCACATTGGATGATCACTAGTGACGTGGTCACGTGACCAATGTTCAGTCGAGTGCAGTGCTCTTCCACCCAGGGATGATGCATATCAAACGAAATGGTTTCCGAAGCCCGGCTCAGCTACCACAATGTTGAGGTCACATAACCAAGTCACTAGTGATTAGGGACGCATGATCACCATATAGAGCGTTGGAAACTATCTCTACATACCCATGACGCATATCACATGACGCGGATGGAGTAGGTCTCTTAGAATACGAGAGTGAGAGAGTTGACACGGACAATTCTGTAGTGATTCAGGTCACGTGACTACTTTCGGGCATGGTGCCATATTGTGTACCCTGGCTTAATGCATATCAAACGAAATGGTTTTTGAAGCCCAGTCTGGCTACGACTAAATGAGTCCACATTGGATGATGACTAGTGACGTGGTCACGTGACCATTGTTCAGTCGAGTGCAGTGCTCTTCTACCCAGGGTTGATGCATATCAAACGAAATGGTTTCCGAAACCCGGCTCAGCTACCACCATGTTGAGGTCACATGACCAAGTCACTAGTGATTAGGGACGCATGATCACCATATAGAGCGCTGGAAACTATCTCTACATACCCATGACGCATATCGCACGACGCGGATGGAGAAGGTCTCTTCGAATGCGAGAGTGAGAGAGTTGACACGGACAATTCTGTAGTGATTCAGGTCACGTGACTACTTTCGGGCATGCTGCCATATTGTGTACCGTGGCTTGATGCATATCAAACGAAATGGTGTTTGAAGCGCAGTCTGGCTATGACTAAATAAGTCCGCATTGGATGATCACTAGTGACATGGTCACGTGACCAATGTTCAGTCGAGTGCAGTGCTCTTCTACCCAGGGATGATTCATAACAAACGAAATGGTTTCCGAAGCCCGGCTCAGCTACCACCATGATGAGGCCACATGACCAAGTCACTAGTGATTAGGGACGCACGATCACCATATAGAGCGCTGGAAACTATCTCTACATACCCATGACGCCTATCAGACGACGCGGATGAAGAAGCTCTCTTCGAATACGAGAGTGAGAGAGTTGACACGGACAATTCAGTAGTGAATCAGGTCACGTGACTACTTTTGGGCATGCTGCCATATTGTGTACCCTGGCTTGATGCATATCAAACGAAATGGCTTTTGAAGCCCAGTCTGGCTATGACTAAATGAGTCCGCATTGGATGATCACTAGTGACGTGGTCACGTGACCAACGTTCGGTCGAGTGCAGTGCTCTTCTACCCAGGGATGATTCATATCAAACGAAATGGTTTCCGAAGCCCGGCTCAGCTACCACCATGATGAGGTCACATGACCAAGTCACTAGTGATTAGGGACGCACGATCACCATATAGAGCTCTGGAAACTATCTCTACATACCCATGACGCCTGTCAGACGATGCGGATGAAGAAGCTCTCTTCGAATACGAGAGTGAGAGAGTTGACACGGACAATTCAGTAGTGATTCAGGTCAAGTGACTACTTTCGGGCATGCTGCCATATTGTGTACCGTGGCTTGATGCATATCAAACGAAATGGTGTTTGAAGCGCAGTCTGGCTATGACTAAATAAGTCCGCATTGGATGATCACTAGTGACATGGTCACGTGACCAATGTTCAGTCGAGTGCAGTGCTCTTCTACCCAGGGATGATTCATAACAAACGAAATGGTTTCCGAAGCCCGGCTCAGCTACCACCATGATGAGGCCACATGACCAAGTCACTAGTGATTAGGGACGCACGATCACCATATAGAGCGCTGGAAACTATCGCTACATACCCATGACGCCTATCAGACGACGCGGATGAAGAAGCTCTCTTCGAATACGAGAGTGAGAGAGTTGACACGGACAATTCAGTAGTGAATCAGGTCACGTGACTACTTTTGGGCATGCTGCCATATTGTGTACCCTGGCTTGATGCATATCAAACGAAATGGCTTTTGAAGCCCAGTCTGGCTATGACTAAATGAGTCCGCATTGGATGATCACTAGTGACGTGGTCACGTGACCAATGTTCGGTCGAGTGCAGTGCTCTTCTACCCAGGGATGATTCATATCAAACGAAATGGTTTCCGAAGCCCGGCTCAGCTACCACAATGTTGAGGTCACATGACCAAGTCACTAGTTATTAGGGACGCATGATCACCATATAGAGCGTTGGAAACTATCTCTACATACCCATGACGCATATCACATGACGCGGATGGAGTAGGTCTCTTAGAATACGAGAGTGAGAGAGTTGACACGGACAATTCTGTAGTGATTCAAGTCACGTGACTACTTTCGGGCATGGTGCCATATTGTGTACCCTGGCTTAATGCATATCAAACGAAATGGTTTTTGAAGCCCAGTCTGGCTACGACTGAATGAGTCCACATTGGATGATGACTAGTGACGTGGTCACGTGACCATTGTTCAGTCGAGTGCAGTGCTCTTCTACCCAGGGTTGATGCATATCAAACGAAATGGTTTCCGAAACCCGGCTCAGCTACCACCATGTTGAGGTCACATGACCAAGTCACTAGTGATTAGGGACGCATGATCACCATATAGAGCGCTGGAAACTATCTCTACATACCCATCACGCATATCGCACGACGCGGATGGAGAAGGTCTCTTCGAATGCGAGAGTGAGAGAGTTGACACGGACAATTCTGTAGTGATTCAGGTCACGTGACTACTTTCGGGCATGCTGCCATATTGTGTACCGTGGCTTGATGCATATCAAACGAAATGGTTTTTGAAGCGCAGTCTGGCTATGACTAAATAATTCCGCATTGGATGATCACTAGTGACATGGTCACGTGACCAATGTTCAGTCGAGTGCAGTGCTCTTCTACCCAGGGATGATTCATAACAAACGAAATGGTTTCCGAAGCCCGGCTCAGCTACCACCATGATGAGGCCACATGACCAAGTCACTAGTGATTAGGGACGCACGATCACCATATAGAGCGCTGGAAACTATCTCTACATACCCATGACGCCTATCAGACGACGCGGATGAAGAAGCTCTCTTCGAATACGAGAGTGAGAGAGTTGACACGGACAATTCAGTAGTGAATAAGGTCACGTGACTACTTTCGGGCATGCTGCCATATTGTGTACCCTGGCTTGATGCATATCAAACGAAATGGCTTTTGAAGCCCAGTCTGGCTATGACTAAATGAGTCCGCATTGGATGATCACTAGTGACGTGGTCACGTGACCAATGTTCGGTCGAGTGCAGTGCTCTTCTACCCAGGGATGATTCATATCAAACGAAATGGTTTCAGAAGCCCGGCTCAGCTACCACCATGATGAGGTCACATGACCAAGTTACTAGTGATTAGGGACGCACGATCACCATATAGAGCTCTGGAAACTATCTCTACATACCCATGACGCCTATCAGACGATGCGGATGAAGAAGCTCTCTTCGAATACGAGAGTGAGAGAGTTGACACGGACAATTCAGTAGTGATTCAGGTCAAGTGACTACTTTCGGGCATGCTGCCATATTGTGTACCCTGGCTTGATGCATATCAAACGAAATGGTTTTTGAAGCCCAGTCTGGCTATGACTAAATGAGTCCACATTGGATGATCACTAGTGACGTGGTCACGTGACCAATGTTCAGTCGAGTGCAGTGCTCTTCCACCCAGGGATGATGCATATCAAACGAAATGGTTTCCGAAGCCCGGCTCAGCTACCACAATGTTGAGGTCACATGACCAAGTCACTAGTGATTAGGGACGAATGATCACCATATAGAGCGTTGGAAACTATCTCTACATACCCATGACGCATATCACATGACGCGGATGGAGTAGGTCTCTTAGAATACGAGAGTGAGAGAGTTGACACGGACAATTCTGTAGTGATTCAGGTCACGTGACTACTTTCGGGCATGGTGCCATATTGTGTACCCTGGCTTGATGCATATCAAACGAAATGGTTTTTGAAGCCTAGTCTGGCTATGACTAAATGAGTCCACATTGGATGATCACTAGTGACGTGGTCACGTGACCAATGTTCAGTCGAGTGCAGTGCTCTTCCACCCAGGGATGATGCATATCAAACGAAATGGTTTCCGAAGCCCGGCTCAGCTACCACAATGTTGAGGTCACATGACCAAGTCACTAGTGATTAGGGACGCATGATCACCATATAGAGCGTTGGAAACTATCTCTACATACCCATGACGCATATCACATGACGCGGATGGAGTAGGTCTCTTAGAATACGAGAGTGAGAGAGTTGACACGGACAATTCTGTAGTGATTCAGGTCACGTGACTACTTTCGGGCATGGTGCCATATTGTGTACCCTGGCTTAATGCATATCAAACGAAATGGTTTTTGAAGCCCAGTCTGGCTACGACTAAATGAGTCCACATTGGATGATGACTAGTGACGTGGTCACGTGACCATTGTTCAGTCGAGTGCAGTGCTCTTCTACCCAGGGTTGATGCATATCAAGCGAAATGGTTTCCGAAGCCCCGCTCAACTACCCCCATGATGAGGTCACATGACCAAGTCACTAGTGATTAGGGATGCACGATCACCATATAGAGCGCTGGAAACTATCTCTACATACCCATGACGCATATCAGACGACGCGGATGGTCAAGCTCTCTTCGAATACGAGAGTGAGAGAGTTGATACGGACAATTCAGTAGTGATTCAGGTCACGTGACTACTTTCGGGCATGCTGCGATATTGTGTACCCTGGTTTGATGCATATCCAACGAAATGGTTTTTGAAGCCCAGTCTGGCTATGACTAAGTGAGTCCACATTGGATGATCACTAGTGACGTGGTCACGTGACCAATGTTCAGTCGAGTGCAGTGCTCTTCCACCCAGGGATGATGCATATCAAACGAAATGGTTTCCGAAACCCGGCTCTGCTACCACCATGTTGAGGTCACATTACCAAGTCACTAGTGATTAGGGACGCATGATCACCATATAGAGCGTTCGAAACTATCTCTACATACCCATGACGCATATCACATGACGCGGATGGAGTAGGTCTCTTAGAATACGAGAGTGAGAGAGTTGACACGGACAATTCTGTAGTGATTCAGGTCACGTGACTACTTTCGGGCATGGTGCCATATTGTGTACCCTGGCTTAATGCATATCAAACGAAATGGTTTTTGAAGCCCAGTCTGGCTACGACTAAATGAGTCCACATTGGATGATGACTAGTGACGTGGTCACGTGACCATTGTTCAGTCGAGTGCAGTGCTCTTCTACCCAGGGTTGATGCATATCAAACGAAATGGTTTCCGAAACCCGGCTCAGCTACCACCATGTTGAGGTCACATGACCAAGTCACTAGTGATTAGGGACGCATGATCACCATATAGAGCGCTGGAAACTATCTCTACATACCCATGACGCATATCGCACGACGCGGATGGAGAAGGTCTCTTCGAATGCGAGAGTGAGAGAGTTGACACGGACAATTCTGTAGTGATTCAGGTCACGTGACTACTTTCGGGCATGCTGCCATATTGTGTACCGTGGCTTGATGCATATCAAACGAATTGGTTTTTGAAGCGCAGTCTGGCTATGACTAAATAAGTCCGCATTGGATGATCACTAGTGACATGGTCACGTGACCAATGTTCAGTCGAGTGCAGTGCTCTTCTACCCAGGGATGATTCATAACAAACGAAATGGTTTCCGAAGCCCGGCTCAGCTACCACCATGATGAGGCCACATGACCAAGTCACTAGTGATTAGGGACGCACGATCACCATATAGAGCGCTGGAAACTATCTCTACATACCCATGACGCCTATCAGACGACGCGGATGAAGAAGCTCTCTTCGAATACGAGAGTGAGAGAGTTGACACGGACAATTCAGTAGTGAATCAGGTCACGTGACTACTTTTGGGCATGCTGCCATATTGCGTACCCTGGCTTGATGCATATCAAACGAAATGGCTTTTGAAGCCCAGTCTGGCTATGACTAAATGAGTCCGCATTGGATGATCACTAGTGACGTGGTCACGTGACCAATGTTCGGTCGAGTGCAGTGCTCTTCTACCCAGGGATGATTCATATCAAACGAAATGGTTTCCGAAGCCCGGCTCAGCTACCACCATGATGAGGTCACATGACCAAGTCACTAGTGATTAGGGACGCACGATCCCCATATAGAGCTCTGGAAACTATCTCTACATACCCATGACGCCTATCAGACGATGCGGATGAAGAAGCTCTCTTCGAATACGAGAGTGAGAGAGTTGACACGGACAATTCAGTAGTGATTCAGGTCAAGTGACTACTTTCGGGCATGCCGCCATATTGTGTACCCTAGCTTGATGCATATCAAACGAAATGGCTTTTGAAGCCCTGTCTGGCTATGACTAAATGAGTCCGCATTGGATGATCACTAGTGACGTGGTCACGTGACCAATGTTCGGTCGAGTGCAGTGCTCTTCTACCCAGGGATGATTCATATCAAACGAAATGGTTTCCGAAGCCCGGCTCAGCTACCACAACGTTGAGGTCACATGACCAAGTCACTAGTTATTAGGGACGCATGATCACCATATAGAGCGTTGGAAACTATCTCTACATACCCATGACGCATATCACATGACGCGGATGGAGTAGGTCTCTTAGAATACGAGAGTGAGAGAGTTGACACGGACAATTCTGTAGTGATTCAGGTCACGTGACTACTTTCGGGCATGGTGCCATATTGTGTACCCTGGCTTAATGCATATCAAACGAAATGGTTTTTGAAGCCCAGTCTGGCTACGACTGAATGAGTCCACATTGGATGATGACTAGTGACGTGGTCACGTGACCATTGTTCAGTCGAGTGCAGTGCTCTTCTACCCAGGGATGATGCATATCAAACGAAATGGTTTCCGAAGCCCGGCTCAGCTACCACCATGATGAGGTCACATGACCAAGTCACTAGTGATTAGGGACACACGATCACCATATAGAGCGCTGAAAACTATCTCTACATACCCATGACGCATATCAGACGACGCGGATGGAAAAGCTCTCTTCGAATACGAGAGTGAGAGTGTTGACACGGACAATTCAGACGTGATTCCGGTCACGTGACTACTTTCGGGCATGCTGCCATATTGTGAACCCTGGCTTGATGAATATCAAACGAAATGGTTTTTCAAGCCCAGTCTGGCTATGACTAAATGAGTCCACATTGGATGATCACTAGTGACGTGGTCACGTGACCAATGTTCAGTCGCGTGCAGTGCTCTTCTACCCATGGATGATGCATATCAAGCGAAATGGTTTCCGAAGCCCCGCTCAACTACCCCCATGATGAGGTCACATGACCAAGTCACTAGTGATTAGGGACGCACGATCACCATATAGAGCGCGGGAAACTATCTCTACATACCCATGGCGCATATTAGACGATGCGGATGAAGAAGCTCTCTTCGAATACGAGAGTGAGAGAGTTGACACGGACAATTCAGTAGTGATTCAGGTCACGTGACTACTTTCGGGCATGTTGCCATATTGTGTACCCTGGCTTGATGCATATCAAACGAAATGGTTTTTGAAGCCCAGTCTGGCTACGACTAAATGAGTCCACATTGGATGATGACTAGTGACGTGGTCACGTGACCAATGTTCAGTCGAGTGCAGTGCTCTTCCACCCAGGGATGATGCATATCAAACGAAATGGTTTCCGAAGCCCGGCTCAGCTACCACAATGTTGAGGTCACATGACCAAGTCACTAGTGATTAGGGACGCATGATCACCATATAGAGCGCTGGAAACTATCTCTACGTACTCATGACGCATATCAGACGACGAGGATGAAGAAGCTCTCTTCGAATACGACAGTGAGAGAGTTGACACGGACAATTCAGTAGTGATTCAGGTCACGTGACTACTTTCGGGCATGCTGCCATATTGTGTACCCTGGCTTGATGCATATCAAACGAAATGGCTTTTGAAGCCCAGTCTGGCTACGACTAAATGAGTCCACATTGGATGATGACTAGTGACGTGGTCACGTGACCAATGTTCAGTCTAGTGCAGTGCTCTTCTACCCAGGGTTGCTGCATATCAAACGAAACGGTTTCCGAAGCCCGGCTCAGCTACCACCATGATGAGGTCACATGACCAAGTCACTAGTGATTAGGGACACACGATCACCATATAGAGCGCTGGAAACTATCTCTACATACCCATGACGCATTCAGACGACGCGGATGGAGAAGCTCTCTTCGAATACGAGAGTGAGAGAGTTGACGCGGACAATTCAGTAGTGATTCAGGTCACGTGACGACTTTCGGGCATGCTGCGATATGGTGTACCCTAGCTTGATGCATATCAAACGAAATGTTTTTTTAAGCGCAGTCTGGCTGTGACTCAATGAGTCCGCATTGGATGATCACTAGTGACGTGGTCACGTGACCAATGTTCAGTCGAGTGCAGTGCTCTTCTATCCAGGGATGATACATATCAAACGAAATGGTTTCCGAAGCCCGGCTCAGCTACCACCATGATGAGGTCACATGACCAAGTCACTAGTGATTAGGGACGCACGATCACCATATAGAGCTCTGGAAACTATCTCTACATACCCATGACGCCTATCAGACGACGCGGATGAAGAAGCTCTCTTCGAATACGAGAGTGAGAGAGTTGACACGGACAATTCAGTAGTGATTCAGGTCAAGTGACTACTTTCGGGCATGCTGCCATATTGTGTACCCTGGCTTGATGCATATCAAACGAAATGGCTTTTGAAGCCCAGTCTGGCTACGACTAAATGAGTCCACATTGGATGATGACTAGTGACGTGGTCACGTGACCAATGTTCAGTCGAGTGCAGTGCTCTTCTACCCAGGGATGATGCATATCAAAGGAAATGGTTTCCGAAGCCCGGCTCAACTACCACCATGATGAGGTCACATGACCAAGTCACTAGTGATTAGGGACGCACGATAATCATATAGAGCGCTGGAAACTATCTCTACATACCCATGACGCATATCAGACGACGCGGATGAAGAAGCTCTCTTGGAATAGGAGAGTGAGAGAGTTGACACGGACAATTCAGTAATGATTCAGGTCACGTGACTACTTTCGGGCATGCTGCCATATTGTGAACCCTGGCTTGATGCATATCAAACGAAATGGCTTTTGAAGCCCAGTCTGGCTACGACTAAATGAGTCCACATTGGATGATGACTAGTGACGTGGTCACGTGACCAATGTTCAGTCGAGTGCAGTGCTCTTCCACCCAGGGATGATGCATATCAAACGAAATGGTTTCCGAAACCCGGCTCAGCTACCACCATGTTGAGGTCACATGACCAAGTCACTAGTGATTAGGGACGCATGATCACCATATAGAGCGCTGGAAACTATCTCTACATACCCATGACGCATATCGCACGACGCGGATGGAGAAGGTCTCTTCGAATGCGAGAGTGAGAGAGTTGACACGGACAATTCTGTAGTGATTCAGGTCACGTGACTACTTTCGGGCATGCTGCCATATTGTGTACCGTGGCTTGATGCATATCAAACGAATTGGTTTTTGAAGCGCAGTCTGGCTATGACTAAATAAGTCCGCATTGGATGATCACTAGTGACATGGTCACGTGACCAATGTTCAGTCGAGTGCAGTGCTCTTCTACCCAGGGATGATTCATAACAAACGAAATGGTTTCCGAAGCCCGGCTCAGCTACCACCATGATGAGGCCACATGACCAAGTCACTAGTGATTAGGGACGCACGATCACCATATAGAGCGCTGGAAACTATCTCTACATACCCATGACGCCTATCAGACGACGCGGATGAAGAAGCTCTCTTCGAATACGAGAGTGAGAGAGTTGACACGGACAATTCAGTAGTGAATCAGGTCACGTGACTACTTTTGGGCATGCTGCCATATTGCGTACCCTGGCTTGATGCATATCAAACGAAATGGCTTTTGAAGCCCAGTCTGGCTATGACTAAATGAGTCCGCATTGGATGATCACTAGTGACGTGGTCACGTGACCAATGTTCGGTCGAGTGCAGTGCTCTTCTACCCAGGGATGATTCATATCAAACGAAATGGTTTCCGAAGCCCGGCTCAGCTACCACCATGATGAGGTCACATGACCAAGTCACTAGTGATTAGGGACGCACGATCCCCATATAGAGCTCTGGAAACTATCTCTACATACCCATGACGCCTATCAGACGATGCGGATGAAGAAGCTCTCTTCGAATACGAGAGTGAGAGAGTTGACACGGACAATTCAGTAGTGATTCAGGTCAAGTGACTACTTTCGGGCATGCCGCCATATTGTGTACCCTAGCTTGATGCATATCAAACGAAATGGCTTTTGAAGCCCTGTCTGGCTATGACTAAATGAGTCCGCATTGGATGATCACTAGTGACGTGGTCACGTGACCAATGTTCGGTCGAGTGCAGTGCTCTTCTACCCAGGGATGATTCATATCAAACGAAATGGTTTCCGAAGCCCGGCTCAGCTACCACAACGTTGAGGTCACATGACCAAGTCACTAGTTATTAGGGACGCATGATCACCATATAGAGCGTTGGAAACTATCTCTACATACCCATGACGCATATCACATGACGCGGATGGAGTAGGTCTCTTAGAATACGAGAGTGAGAGAGTTGACACGGACAATTCTGTAGTGATTCAGGTCACGTGACTACTTTCGGGCATGGTGCCATATTGTGTACCCTGGCTTAATGCATATCAAACGAAATGGTTTTTGAAGCCCAGTCTGGCTACGACTGAATGAGTCCACATTGGATGATGACTAGTGACGTGGTCACGTGACCATTGTTCAGTCGAGTGCAGTGCTCTTCTACCCAGGGATGATGCATATCAAACGAAATGGTTTCCGAAGCCCGGCTCAGCTACCACCATGATGAGGTCACATGACCAAGTCACTAGTGATTAGGGACACACGATCACCATATAGAGCGCTGAAAACTATCTCTACATACCCATGACGCATATCAGACGACGCGGATGGAAAAGCTCTCTTCGAATACGAGAGTGAGAGTGTTGACACGGACAATTCAGACGTGATTCCGGTCACGTGACTACTTTCGGGCATGCTGCCATATTGTGAACCCTGGCTTGATGAATATCAAACGAAATGGTTTTTCAAGCCCAGTCTGGCTATGACTAAATGAGTCCACATTGGATGATCACTAGTGACGTGGTCACGTGACCAATGTTCAGTCGCGTGCAGTGCTCTTCTACCCATGGATGATGCATATCAAGCGAAATGGTTTCCGAAGCCCCGCTCAACTACCCCCATGATGAGGTCACATGACCAAGTCACTAGTGATTAGGGACGCACGATCACCATATAGAGCGCGGGAAACTATCTCTACATACCCATGGCGCATATTAGACGATGCGGATGAAGAAGCTCTCTTCGAATACGAGAGTGAGAGAGTTGACACGGACAATTCAGTAGTGATTCAGGTCACGTGACTACTTTCGGGCATGTTGCCATATTGTGTACCCTGGCTTGATGCATATCAAACGAAATGGTTTTTGAAGCCCAGTCTGGCTACGACTAAATGAGTCCACATTGGATGATGACTAGTGACGTGGTCACGTGACCAATGTTCAGTCGAGTGCAGTGCTCTTCCACCCAGGGATGATGCATATCAAACGAAATGGTTTCCGAAGCCCGGCTCAGCTACCACAATGTTGAGGTCACATGACCAAGTCACTAGTGATTAGGGACGCATGATCACCATATAGAGCGCTGGAAACTATCTCTACGTACTCATGACGCATATCAGACGACGAGGATGAAGAAGCTCTCTTCGAATACGACAGTGAGAGAGTTGACACGGACAATTCAGTAGTGATTCAGGTCACGTGACTACTTTCGGGCATGCTGCCATATTGTGTACCCTGGCTTGATGCATATCAAACGAAATGGCTTTTGAAGCCCAGTCTGGCTACGACTAAATGAGTCCACATTGGATGATGACTAGTGACGTGGTCACGTGACCAATGTTCAGTCTAGTGCAGTGCTCTTCTACCCAGGGTTGCTGCATATCAAACGAAACGGTTTCCGAAGCCCGGCTCAGCTACCACCATGATGAGGTCACATGACCAAGTCACTAGTGATTAGGGACACACGATCACCATATAGAGCGCTGGAAACTATCTCTACATACCCATGACGCATTCAGACGACGCGGATGGAGAAGCTCTCTTCGAATACGAGAGTGAGAGAGTTGACGCGGACAATTCAGTAGTGATTCAGGTCACGTGACGACTTTCGGGCATGCTGCGATATGGTGTACCCTAGCTTGATGCATATCAAACGAAATGTTTTTTTAAGCGCAGTCTGGCTGTGACTCAATGAGTCCGCATTGGATGATCACTAGTGACGTGGTCACGTGACCAATGTTCAGTCGAGTGCAGTGCTCTTCTATCCAGGGATGATACATATCAAACGAAATGGTTTCCGAAGCCCGGCTCAGCTACCACCATGATGAGGTCACATGACCAAGTCACTAGTGATTAGGGACGCACGATCACCATATAGAGCTCTGGAAACTATCTCTACATACCCATGACGCCTATCAGACGACGCGGATGAAGAAGCTCTCTTCGAATACGAGAGTGAGAGAGTTGACACGGACAATTCAGTAGTGATTCAGGTCAAGTGACTACTTTCGGGCATGCTGCCATATTGTGTACCCTGGCTTGATGCATATCAAACGAAATGGCTTTTGAAGCCCAGTCTGGCTACGACTAAATGAGTCCACATTGGATGATGACTAGTGACGTGGTCACGTGACCAATGTTCAGTCGAGTGCAGTGCTCTTCTACCCAGGGATGATGCATATCAAAGGAAATGGTTTCCGAAGCCCGGCTCAACTACCACCATGATGAGGTCACATGACCAAGTCACTAGTGATTAGGGACGCACGATAATCATATAGAGCGCTGGAAACTATCTCTACATACCCATGACGCATATCAGACGACGCGGATGAAGAAGCTCTCTTGGAATAGGAGAGTGAGAGAGTTGACACGGACAATTCAGTAATGATTCAGGTCACGTGACTACTTTCGGGCATGCTGCCATATTGTGAACCCTGGCTTGATGCATATCAAACGAAATGGCTTTTGAAGCCCAGTCTGGCTACGACTAAATGAGTCCACATTGGATGATGACTAGTGACGTGGTCACGTGACCAATGTTCAGTCGAGTGCAGTGCTCTTCCACCCAGGGATGATGCATATCAAACGAAATGGTTTCCGAAGCCCGGCTCAGCTACCACAATGTTGAGGTCACATGACCAAGTCACTAGTGATTAGGGACGCATGATCACCATATAGAGCGTTGGAAACTATCTCTACATACCCATGACGCATATCACATGACGCGGATGGAGTAGGTCTCTTAGAATACGAGAGTGAGAGAGTTGACACGGACAATTCTGTAGTGATTCAGGTCACGTGACTACTTTCGGGCATGCTGCCATATTGTGTACCCTGGCTTGATGCATATCAAACGAAATGGCTTTTGAAGCCCAGTCTGGCTACGACTAAATGAGTCCACATTGGATGATGACTAGTGACGTGGTCACGTGACCAATGTTCAGTCGAGTGCAGTGCTCTTCTACCCAGGGTTGCTGCATATCAAACGAAACGGTTTCCGAAGCCCGGCTCAGCTACCACCATGATGAGGTCACATGACCAAGTCACTAGTGATTAGGGACACACGATCACCATATAGAGCGCTGGAAACTATCTCTACATACCCATGACGCATTCAGACGACGCGGATGGAGAAGCTCTCTTCGAATGCGAGAGTGAGAGAGTTGACACGGACAATTCTGTAGTGATTCAGGTCACGTGACTACTTTCGGGCATGCTGCCATATTGTGTACCGTGGCTTGATGCATATCAAACGAAATGGTTTTTGAAGCGCAGTCTGGCTATGACTAAATAAGTCCGCATTGGATGATCACTAGTGACATGGTCACGTGACCAATGTTCAGTCGAGTGCAGTGCTCTTCTACCCAGGGATGATTCATAACAAACGAAATGGTTTCCGAAGCCCGGCTCAGCTACCACCATGATGAGGCCACATGACCAAGTCACTAGTGATTAGGGACGCACGATCACCATATAGAGCGCTGGAAACTATCTCTACATACCCATGACGCCTATCAGACGACGCGGATGAAGCAGCTCTCTTCGAATACGAGAGTGAGAGAGTTGACACGGACAATTCAGTAGTGAATCAGGTCACGTGACTACTTTTGGGCATGCTGCCATATTGTGTACCCTGGCTTGATGCATATCAAACGAAATCGCTTTTGAAGCCCAGTCTGGCTATGACTAAATGAGTCCGCATTGGATGATCACTAGTGACGTGGTCACGTGACCAACGTTCGGTCGAGTGCAGTGCTCTTCTACCCAGGGATGATTCATATCAAACGAAATGGTTTCCGAAGCCCGGCTCAGCTACCACCATGATGAGGTCACATGACCAAGTCACTAGTGATTAGGGACGCACGATCACCATATAGAGCTCTGGAAACTATCTCTACATACCCATGACGCCTATCAGACGATGCGGATGAAGAAGCTCTCTTCGAATACGAGAGTGAGAGAGTTGACACGGACAATTCAGTAGTGATTCAGGTCAAGTGACTACTTTCGGGCATGCTGCCATATTGTGTACCCTAGCTTGATGCATATCAAACGAAATGGCTTTTGAAGCCCTGTCTGGCTATGACTAAATGAGTCCGCATTGGATGATCACTAGTGACGTGGTCACGTGACCAATGTTCGGTCGAGTGCAGTGCTCTTCTACCCAGGGATGATTCATATCAAACGAAATGGTTTCCGAAGCCCGGCTCAGCTACCACAATGTTGAGGTCACATGACCAAGTCACTAGTTATTAGGGACGCATGATCACCATATAGAGCGTTGGAAACTATCTCTACATACCCATGACGCATATCACATGACGCGGATGGAGTAGGTCTCTTAGAATACGAGAGTGAGAGAGTTGACACGGACAATTCTGTAGTGATTCAGGTCACGTGACTACTTTCGGGCATGCTGCCATATTGTGTACCCTGGCTTGATGCATATCAAACGAAATGGCTTTTGAAGCCCAGTCTGGCTACGACTAAATGAGTCCACATTGGATGATGACTAGTGACGTGGTCACGTGACCAATGTTCAGTCGAGTGCAGTGCTCTTCTACCCAGGGTTGCTGCATATCAAACGAAATGGTTTCCGAAGCCCGGCTCAGCTACCACCATGATGAGGTCACATGACCAAGTCACTAGGGATTAGATACACACGATCACCATATAGAGCGCTGGAAACTATCTCTACGTACTCATGACGCATATCAGACGACGCGGATGAAGAAGCTCTCTTCGAATACGACAGTGAGAGAGTTGACACGGACAATTCAGTAGTGATTCAGGTCACGTGACTACTTTCGGGCATGCTGCCATATTGTGTACCCTGGCTTGATGCATATCAAACGAAATGGCTTTTGAAGCCCAGTCTGGCTACGACTAAATGAGTCCACATTGGATGATGACTAGTGACGTGGTCACGTGACCAATGTTCAGTCTAGTGCAGTGCTCTTCTACCCAGGGTTGCTGCATATCAAACGAAACGGTTTCCGAAGCCCGGCTCAGCTACCACCATGATGAGGTCACAGGACCAAGTCACTAGTGATTAGGGACACACGATCACCATATAGAGCGCTGGAAACTATCTCTACATACCCATGACGCATATCAGACGACGCGGATGGAGAAGCTCTCTTCGAATACGAGAGTGAGAGAGTTGACGCGGACAATTCAGTAGTGATTCAGGTCACGTGACGACTTTCGGGCATGCTGCGATATGGTGTACCCTAGCTTGATGCATATCAAACGAAATGTTTTTTTAAGCGCAGTCTGGCTGTGACTCAATGAGTCCGCATTGGATGATCACTAGTGACGTGGTCACGTCACCAATGTTCAGTCGAGTGCAGTGCTCTTCTATCCAGGGATGATACATATCAAACGAAATGGTTTCCGAAGCCCGGCTCAGCTACCACCATGATGAGGTCACATGACCAAGTCACTAGTGATTAGGGACGCACGATCACCATATAGAGCTCTGGAAACTATCTCTACATACCCATGACGCCTATCAGACGACGCGGATGAAGAAGCTCTCTTCGAATACGAGAGTGAGAGAGTTGACACGGACAATTCAGTAGTGATTCAGGTCAAGTGACTACTTTCGGGCATGCTGCCATATTGTGTACCCTGGCTTGATGCATATCAAACGAAATGGCTTTTGAAGCCCAGTCTGGCTACGACTAAATGAGTCCACATTGGATGATGACTAGTGACGTGGTCACGTGACCAATGTTCAGTCGAGTGCAGTGCTCTTCTACCCAGGGATGATGCATATCAAAGGAAATGGTTTCCGAAGCACGGCTCAACTACCACCATGATGAGGTCACATGACCAAGTCACTAGTGATTAGGGACGCACGATAACCATATAGAGCGCTGGAAACTATCTCTACATACCCATGACGCATATCAGACGACGCGGATGAAGAAGCTCTCTTGGAATAGGAGAGTGAGAGAGTTGACACGGACAATTCAGTAATGATTCAGGTCACGTGACTACTTTCGGGCATGCTGCCATATTGTGAACCCTGGCTTGATGCATATCAAACGAAATGGCTTTTGAAGCCCAGTCTGGCTACGACTAAATGAGTCCACATTGGATGATGACTAGTGACGTGGTCACGGGACCAATGTTCAGTCGAGTGCAGTGCTCTTCTACCCAGGGTTGCTGCATATCAAACGAAATGGTTTCCGAAGCCCGGCTCAGCTACCACCATGATGAGGTCACATGACCAAGTCACTAGGGATTAGATACACACGATCACCATATAGAGCGCTGTAACTATCTCTACATACTCATGACGCATATCAGACGACGCGGATGAAGAAGCTCTCTTCGAATACGAGAGTGAGAGAGTTGACACGGACAATTCAGTAGCGATTCAGGTCACGTGACTACTTTCGGGCATGCTGCCATATTGTGTACCCTGGCTTGATGCATATCAAACGAAATGGCTTTTGAAGCCCAGTCTGGCTACGACTAAATGAGTCCACATTGGATGATGACTAGTGACGTGGTCACGTGACCAATGTTCAGTCGAGTGCAGTGCTCTTCTACCCAGGGTTGCTGCATATCAAACGAAATGGTTTCCGAAGCCCGGCTCAGCTACCACCATGATGAGGTCACATGACCAAGTCACTAGTGATTAGGGACACACGATCACCATATAGAGCGCTGGAAACTATCTCTACATACCCATGACGCATATCAGACGACGCGGATGGAGAAGCTCTCTTCGAATACGAGAGTGAGAGAGTTGACGCGGAGTTTTCAGTAGTGATTCAGGTCACGTGACGACTTTCGGGCATGCTGCGATATGGTGTACCCTA
Source organism: Dermacentor variabilis (assembly GCF_050947875.1). Classification (NCBI taxonomy): domain Eukaryota; kingdom Metazoa; phylum Arthropoda; class Arachnida; order Ixodida; family Ixodidae; genus Dermacentor; species Dermacentor variabilis. The sequence goes on along the minus strand of NC_134576.1, from coordinate 78,200,635 downwards.
GCTTGATGCATATCAAACAAAATGGTTTTTTAAGCGCAGTCTGGCTATGACTCAATGAGTCCGCATTGGATGATCACTAGTGACGTGGTCACGTGACCAATGTTCAGTCGAGTGCAGTGCTCTTCTACCCAGGGATGATGCATATCAAACGAAATGGTTTCCGAAGCCCGGCTCAGCTAACACCATGATGAGGTCACATGACCAAGTCACTAGTGATTAGGGACGCACGATCACCATATAGAGCGCTGGAAACTATCTCTACATACCCATAACGCATATCAGACGACGCGGATGAAGAAGCTCTCTTCTAATACGAGAGTGAGAGAGTTGACACGGACAATTCAGTAGTGACTCAGGTCACGTGACTACTTTCGGGCATGCTGCCATATTGTGTACCCTGGCTTGATGCATATCAAATGAAATAGTTTTTGAAGCGCAGTCTGGCTATGACTAAATGAGTGCGCATTGGATGATCACTAGTGACGTGGTCACGTGACCAATGTTCAGTCGAGTGCAGTGCTCTTCTACCCAGGGATGATGCATATCAAACGAAATGGTTTCCGAAGCCCGGCTCAGCTACCACCATGATGAGGTCACATGACCAAGTCACTAGTGATTAGGGACGCACGATCACCATATAGAGCGCTGGAAACTATCTCTACATACCCATGACGTCTATCAGACGACGCGGATGAAGAAGCTCTCTTCGAATACGAGAGTGAGAGAGTTGACACGGACAATTCTGTAGTGATTCAGGTCACGTGACTACTTTCGGGCATGCTGCCATATTGTGTACCCTGGCTTAATGCATATCAAACGAAATGGTTTTTGAAGCGCAGTCTGGCTATGACTAAATGAGTCCGCATTGGATGATCACTAGTGACGTGGTCACGTGACCAATGTTCGGTCGAGTGCAGTGCTCTTCTACCCAGGGATGATTCATATCAAACGAAATGGTTTCCGAAGCCCGGCTCAGCTACCACCATGATGAGGTCACATGACCAAGTCACTAGTGATTAGGGACGCACGATCACCATATAGAGCTCTGGAAACTATCTCTACATACCCATGACGCCTATCAGACGACGCGGATGAAGAAGCTCTCTTCGAATACGAGAGTGAGAGAGTTGAGACGGACAATTCAGTAGTGATTCAGGTCAAGTGACTACTTTCGGGCATGCTGCCATATTGTGTACCCTGGCTTGATGCATATCAAACGAAATGGCTTTTGAAGCCCAGTCTGGCTACGACTAAATGAGTCCACATTGGATGATGACTAGTGACGTGGTCACGTGACCAATGTTCAGTCGAGTGCAGTGCTCTTCTACCCAGGGATGATGCATATCAAAGGAAATGGTTTCCGAAGCCCGGCTCAACTACCACCATGATGAGGTCACATGACCAAGTCACTAGTGATTAGCGACGCACGATAACCATATAGAGCGCTGGAAACTATCTCTACATACCCATGACGCATATCAGACGACGCGGATGAAGAAGCTCTCTTGGAATAGGAGAGTGAGAGAGTTGACACGGACAATTCAGTAATGATTCAGGTCACGTGACTACTTTCGGGCATGCTGCCATATTGTGTACCCTGGCTTGATGCATATCAAACGAAATGGCTTTTGAAGCCCGGTCTGGCTACGACTAAATGAGTCCACATTGGATGATGACTAGTGACGTGGTCAGGTGACCAATGTTCAGTCGAGTGCAGTGCTCTTCTACCCAGGGTTGCTGCATATCAAACGAAATGGTTTCCGAAGCCCGGCTCAGCTACCACTATTGATGAGGTCACATGACCAAGTCACTAGGGATTAGATACACACGATCACCATATAGAGCGCTGGAAACTATCTCTACATACTCATGACGCATATCAGACGACGCGGATGGAAAAGCTCTCTTCGAATACGGGAGTGAGAGTGTCGACACGGACAATTCAGTCGTGATTCAGGTCACGTGACTATTTTTGGGCATGCTGCCATATTGTGTACCCTGGCTTGATGCATATCAAACGAAATGGTTTTTGAAGCCCATTCTGGCTATGACTAAATGAGTCCACATAGGATGATCAATAGTGACGTGGTCACGTGACCAATGTTCAGTCGAGTGCAGTGCTCTTCTACCCAGGGATGATGCATATCAAGCGAAATGGTTTCCCAAGCCCCGCTCAGCTACCACCATGATGAGGCCACATGACCAAGTCACTAGTGATTAGGGACGCACGATCACCATATAGAGCGCTGGAAACTATCTCTACATACCCATGACGCCTAAAAGACGACGCGGATGAAGAAGCTCTCTTCTAATACGAGAGTGAGAGAGTTGACACGGACAATTCAGTAGTGATTCAGGTCACGTGACTACTTTCGGGCATGCTGCCATATTGTGTACCCTGGCTTGATGCATATCAAACGAAATGGCTTTTGAAGCCCAGTCTGGCTACGACTAAATGAGTCCACATTGGATGATGACTAGTGACGTGGTCACGTGACCAATGTTCAGTCGAGTGCAGTGCTCTTCTACCCAGGGATGATGCATATCAAACGAAATGGTTTCCGAAGCCCGGCTCAGCTACCACGTGATGAGGTCACATGACCAAGTCACTAGTGATTAGGGACACACGATCACCATATAGAGCGCTGAAAACTATCTCTACAAACCCATGACGGATATCAGACGACGCGGATGGAAAAGCTCTCTTCGAATACGAGAGTGAGAGTGTTGACACGGACAATTCAGTCGTGATTCCGGTCACGTGACTACTTTCGGGCATGCTGCCATATTGTGAACCCTGGCTTGATGAATATCAAACGAAATGGTTTTTCAAGCCCAGTCTGGCTATGACTAAATGAGTCCACATTGGATGATCACTAGTGACGTGGTCACGTGACCAATGTTCAGTCGCGTGCAGTGCTCTTCTACCCATGGATGATGCATATCAAGCGAAATGGTTTCCGAAGCCCCGCTCAACTACCACCATGATGAGGTCACATGATCAAGTCACTAGTGATTAGGGACGCACGATCACCATATAGAGCGCGGGAAACTATCTCTACATACCCATGACGCATATTAGACGACGCGGATGAAGAAGCTCTCTTCGAATACGAGAGTGAGAGAGTTGACACGGACAATTCAGTAGTGATTCAGGTCACGTGACTACTATCGGGCATGTTGCCATATTGTGTACCCTGGCTTGATGAATATCAAACGAAATGGTTTTTGAAGCCCAGTCTGGCTATGACTAAATGAGTCCACATTGGATGATCACTAGTGACGTGGTCACGTGACCAATGTTCAGTCGAGTGCAGTGCTCTTCCACCCAGGGATGATGCATATCAAACGAAATGGTTTCCGAAGCCCGGCTCAGCTACCACCATGATGAGGTCACATGACCAAGTCACTTGTGATTAGGGACGCATGATCACCATATAGAGCGCTGGAAACTATCTCATACATACCTATGACGCATATCACACGACACAGATGGAGAAGCTATTCGAATCCGAGAGTGAGAGAGTTGACACGGACAATTCAGTAGTGATTCAGGTCAAGTGACTACTTTCGGGCATGCTGCCATATTGTGTACCCTGGCTTGATGCATATCAAACGAAATGGCTTTTGAAGCCCAGTCTGGCTATGACTAAATGAGTCTGCATTGGATGATCACTAGTGACGTGGTCACGTGACCAATGTTCAGTCGAGTGCAGTGCTCTTCTACCCAGGGATGATTCATATCAAACGAAATGGTTTCCGAGGCCCGGCTCAGCTACCCCCATGATGAGGTCACATGACCAAGTCACTAGTGATTAGGGACAAACGATCACCATATAGAGTGCTGGAAACTATCTCTACATACCCATGACGCATATCACACGACGCGGATAGAGAAGCTCTATTCGAATACGAGAGTGAGAGAGTTCACACGGACAATTCAGTAGTGATTCAGGTCACGTGAATACTTTCGAGCATGCTGCCATATTGTGTACCCTGGCTTGATGCATATCAAACGAAATAGTTTTTGAAGCGCAGTCTGGCTATGACTAAATAAGTGCGCATTGGATGATCACTAGTGACGTGGTCACGTGACCAATGTTCAGTCGAGTGCAGTGCTCTTCTACCCAGGGATGATGCATATCAAACGAAATGGTTTCCGAAGCCCGGCTCAGCTACCACCATGATGAGGTCACATGACCAAGTCACTAGTGATTAGGGACGCACGATCACCATATAGAGCGCTGGAAACTATCTCTACATACCCATGACGTCTATCAGACGACGCGGATGAAGAAGCTCTCTTCGAATACGAGAGTGAGAGAGTTGACACGGACAATTCTGTAGTGATTCAGGTCACGTGACTACTTTCGGGCATGCTGCCATATTGTGTACCCTGGCTTAATGCATATCAAACGAAATGGTTTTTGAAGCGCAGTCTGGCTATGACTAAATGAGTCCGCATTGGATGATCACTAGTGACGTGGTCACGTGACCAATGTTCGCTCGAGTGCAGTGCTCTTCTACCCAGGGATGATTCATATCAAACGAAATGGTTTCCGAAGCCCGGCTCAGCTACCACCATGATGAGGTCACATGACCAAGTCACTAGTGATTAGGGACGCACGATCACCATATAGAGCGCTGGAAACTATCTCTACATACCCATGACGTCGATCAGACGACGCGGATGAAGAAGCTCTCTTCGAATACGAGAGTGAGAGAGTTGACACGGACAATTCAGTAGTGATTCAGGTCAAGTGACTACTTTCGGGCATGCTGCCATATTGTGTACCCTGGCTTAATGCATATCAAACGAAATGGTTTTTGAAGCGCAGTCTGGCTATGACTAAATGAGTCCGCATTGGATGATCACTAGTGACGTGGTCACGTGACCAATGTTCGCTCGAGTGCAGTGCTCTTCTACCCAGGGATGATTCATATCAAACGAAATGGTTTCCGAAGCCCGGCTCAGCTACCACCATGATGAGGTCACATGACCAAGTCACTAGTGATTAGGGACGCACGATCACCATATAGAGCGCTGGAAACTATCTCTACATACCCATGACGTCTATCAGACGACGCGGATGAAGAAGCTCTCTTCGAATACGAGAGTGAGAGAGTTGACACGGACAATTCAGTAGTGATTCAGGTCAAGTGACTACTTTCGGGCATGCTGCCATATTGTGTACCCTGGCTTGATGCATATCAAACGAAATGGCTTTTGAAGCCCAGTCTGGCTACGACTAAATGAGTCCACATTGGATGATGACTAGTGACGTGGTCACGTGACCAATGTTCAGTCGAGTGCAGTGCTCTTCTACCCAGGGATGATGCATATCAAAGGAAATGGTTTCCGAAGCCCGGCTCAACTACCACCATGATGAGGTCACATGACCAAGTCACTAGTGATTAGGGACGCACGATCACCATATAGAGCACTGGAAACTATCTCTACATACCCATGACGTCTATCAGACGACGCGGATGAAGAAGCTCTCTTCGAATACGAGAGTGAGAGAGTTGACACGGACAATTCTGTAGTGATTCAGGTCACGTGACTACTTTCGGGCATGCTGCCATATTGTGTACCCTGGCCTAATGCATATCAAACGAAATGGTTTTTGAAGCGCAGTCTGGCTATGACTAAATGAGTCCGCATTGGATGATCACTAGTGACGTGGTCACGTGACCAATGTTCGCTCGAGTGCAGTGCTCTTCTACCCAGGGATGATTCATATCAAACGAAATGGTTTCCGAAGCCCGGCTCAGCTACCACCATGATGAGGTCACATGACCAAGTCACTTGTGATTAGGGACGCACGATCACCATATAGAGCACTGGAAACTATCTCTACATACCCATGACGTCTATCAGACGACGCGGATGAAGAAGCTCTCTTCGAATACGAGAGTGAGAGAGTTGACACGGACAATTTAGTAGTGATTCAGGTCAAGTGACTACTTTCGGGCATGCTGCCATATTGTGTACCCTGGCTTGATGCATATCAAACGAAATGGCTTTTGAAGCCCAGTCTGGCTACGACTAAATGAGTCCACATTGGATGATGACTAGTGACGTGGTCACGTGACCAATGTTCAGTCGAGTGCAGTGCTCTTCTACCCAGGGATGATGCATATCAAAGGAAATGGTTTCCGAAGCCCGGCTCAACTACCACCATGATGAGGTCACATGACCAAGTCACTAGTGATTAGGGACGCTCGATCACCATATAGAGCACTGGAAACTATCTCTACATACCCATGACGCATATCAGACAACGCGGATGAAGAAGCTCTCTTGGAATAGGAGAGTGAGAGAGTTGACTCGGACAATTCAATAATGATTCAGGTCACGTGACTACTTTCGGGCATGCTGCCATATTGTGTACCCTGGCTTGATGCATATCAAACGAAATGGCTTTTGAAGCCCAGTCTGGCTACGACTAAATGAGTCCACATTGGATGATGACTAGTGACGTGGTCACGTGACCAATGTTCAGTCGAGTGCAGTGCTCTTCTACCCAGGGATGATGCATATCAAGCGAAATGGTTTCCCAAGCCCCGCTCAGCTACCACCATGATGAGGTCACTTGACCAAGTCACTTGTGATTAGGGACGCACGATCACCATATAGAGCGCTGGAAACTATCTCTACATACCCATGACGCCTACAAGACGACGCGGATGAAGAAGCTCTCTTCGAATACGAGAGTGAGAGAGTTGACACGGACAATTCAGTAGTGATTCAGGTCACGTGACTACTTTCGGGCATGCTGCCATATTGTGTACCCTGGCTTGATGCATATCAAACGAAATGGCTTTTGAAGCCCAGTCTGGCTACGACTAAATGAGTCCACATTGGATGATGACTAGTGACGTGGTCACGTGACCAATGTTCAGTCGAGTGCAGTGCTCTTCTACCCAGGGATGATGCATATCAAACGAAATGGTTTCCGAAGCCCGGCTCAGCTACCACCATGATGAGGTCACATGACCAAGTCACTAGTGATTAGGGACACACGATCACCATATAGAGCGCTGAAAACTATCTCTACATACCCATGACGCATATCAGACGACGCGGATGGAAAAGCTCTCTTCGAATACGAGAGTGAGAGTGTTGACACGGACAATTCAGTCGTTATTCCGGTCACGTGACTACTTTCGGGCATGCTGCCATATTGTGAACCCTGGCTTGATGAATATCAAACGAAATGGTTTTTGAAGCCCAGTCTGGCTATGACTAAATGAGTCCACATTGGATGATCACTAGTGACGTGGTCACGTGACCAATGTTCAGTCGCGTGCAGTGCTCTTCTACCCATGGATGATGCATATCAAGCGAAATGGTTTCCGAAGCCCCGCTCAACTACCACCATGATGAGGTCACATGACCAAGTCACTAGTGATTAGGGACGCACGATCACCATATAGAGCGCGGGAGACTATCTCTACATACCCATGACGCATATTAGACGACGCGGATGAAGAAGCTCTCTTCGAATACGAGAGTGAGAGAGTTGACACGGACAATTCAGTAGTGATTCAGGTCACGTGACTACTTTCGGGCATGTTGCCATATTGTGTACCCTGGCTTGATGCATATAAAACGAAATGGTTTTTGAAGCCCAGTCTGGCTATGACTAAATTAGTCCACATTGGATGATCACTAGTGACGTGGTCACGTGACCAATGTTCAGTCGAGTGCAGTGCTCTTCCAGCCAGGGATGATGCATATCAAACGAAATGGTTTCCGAAGCCCGGCTCAGCTACCACAATGTTGAGGTCACATGACAAAGTCACTAGTGATTAGGGACGCATGATCACCATATAGAGCGTTGGAAACTATCTCTACATACCGATGACGCATATCACATGACGCGGATGGAGTAGGTCTCTTAGAACACGAGAGTGAGAGAGTTGACACGGACAATTCTGTAGTGATTCAGGTCGCGTGACTACTTTCGGGCATGCTGCCATATTGTGTACCCTGGCTTAATGCATATCAAACGAAATGGTTTTTGAAGCGCAGTCTGGCTATGAGTAAGTGAGTCCGCATTGGATTATCACTAGTGACGTGGCTACGTGACCAATGTTCGGTCGAGTGCAGTGCTCTTCTACCCAGGGATGATTCATATCAAACGAAATGGTTTCCGAAGCCCGGCTCAGCTACCACCATGATGAGGTCACATGACCAAGTCACTAGTGATTAGGGACGCACGATCACCATATAGAGCGCTTGAAACTATCTCTACATACGCATGACGCCTACAAGACGACGCGGATGAAGAAGATCTCTTCGAATACGAGAGTGAGAGAGTTGACACGGACAATTCAGTAGTGATTCAGGTCACGTGACTACTTTCGGGCATGCTGCCATATTGTGTACCCTGGCTTGATGCATATCAAACGAAATGGCTTTTGAAGCCCAGTCTGGCTGTGACTAAATGAGTCTGCATTGGATGATCACTAGTGACGTGGTCACGTGACCAATGTTCAGTCGAGTGCAGTGCTCTTCTACCCAGGGATGATTCATATCAAACGAAATGGTTTCCGAGGCCCGGCTCAGCTACCCCCATGATGAGGTCACATGACCAAGTCACTAGTGATTAGGGACAAACGATCACCATATAGAGTGCTGGAAACTATCTCTACATACCCATGACGCATATCACACGACGCGGATGGAGAAGCTCTATTCGAATACGAGAGTGAGAGAGTTCACACGGACAATTCAGTAGTGATTCAGGTCACGTGAATACTTTCGAGCATGCTGCCATATTGTGTACCCTGGCTTGATGCATATCAAACGAAATGGCTTTTGAAGCGCAGTCTGGCTATGACTAAATGAGTGCGCATTGGATGATCACTAGTGACGTGGTCACGTGACCAATGTTCAGTCGAGTGCAGTGCTCTTCTACCCAGGGATGATGCATATCAAAGGAAATGGTTTCCGAAGCCCGGCTCAACTACCACCATGATGAGGTCACATGATCAAGTCACTAGTGATTAGGGACGCACGATCACCATATAGAGCGCGGGAAACTATCTCTACATACCCATGACGCATATTAGACGACGCGGATGAAGAAGCTCTCATCGAATACGAGAGTGAGAGAGTTGACACGGACAATTCAGTAGTGATTCAGGTCACGTGACTACTATCGGGCATGTTGCCATATTGTGTACCCTGGCTTGATGAATATCAAACGAAATGGTTTTTGAAGCCCAGTCTGGCTATGACTAAATGAGTCCACATTGGATGATCACTAGTGACGTGGTCACGTGACCAATGTTCAGTCGAGTGCAGTGCTCTTCCACCCAGGGATGATGCATATCAAACGAAATGGTTTCCGAAGCCCGGCTCAGCTACCACCATGATGAGGTCACATGACCAAGTCACTTGTGATTAGGGACGCATGATCACCATATAGAGCGCTGGAAACTATCTCATACATACCTATGACGCATATCACACGACACAGATGGAGAAGCTATTCGAATACGAGAGTGAGAGAGTTGACACGGACAATTCAGTAGTGATTCAGGTCAAGTGACTACTTTCGGGCATGCTGCCATATTGTGTACCCTGGCTTGATGCATATCAAACGAAATGGCTTTTGAAGCCCAGTCTGGCTATGACTAAATGAGTCTGCATTGGATGATCACTAGTGACGTGGTCACGTGACCAATGTTCAGTCGAGTGCAGTGCTCTTCTACCCAGGGATGATTCATATCAAACGAAATGGTTTCCGAGGCCCGGCTCAGCTACCCCCATGATGAGGTCACATGACCAAGTCACTAGTGATTAGGGACAAACGATCACCATATAGAGTGCTGGAAACTATCTCTACATACCCATGACGCATATCACACGACGCGGATGGAGAAGCTCTATTCGAATACGAGAGTGAGAGAGTTCACACGGACAATTCAGTAGTGATTCAGGTCACGTGAATACTTTCGAGCATGCTGCCATATTGTGTACCCTGACTTGATGCATATCAAACGAAATAGTTTTTGAAGCGCAGTCTGGCTATGACTAAATGAGTGCGCATTGGATGATCACTAGTGACGTGGTCACGTGACCAATGTCAGTCGAGTGCAGTGCTCTTCTACCCAGGGATGATGCATATCAAACGAAATGGTTTCCGAAGCCCGGCTCAGCTACCACCATGATGAGGTCACATGACCAAGTCACTAGTGATTAGGGACGCACGATCACCATATAGAGCGCTGGAAACTATCTCTACATACCCATGACGTCTATCAGACGACGCGGATGAAGAAGCTCTCTTCGAATACGAGAGTGAGAGAGTTGACACGGACAATTCTGTAGTGATTCAGGTCACGTGACTACTTTCGGGCATGCTGCCATATTGTGTACCCTGGCTTAATGCATATCAAACGAAATGGTTTTTGAAGCGCAGTCTGGCTATGACTAAATGAGGCCGCATTGGATGATCACTAGTGACGTGGTCACGTGACCAATGTTCGCTCGAGTGCAGTGCTCTTCTACCCAGGGATGATTCATATCAAACGAAATGGTTTCCGAAGCCCGGCTCAGCTACCACCATGATGAGGTCACATGACCAAGTCACTAGTGATTAGGGACGCACGATCACCATATAGAGCGCTGGAAACTATCTCTACATACCCATGACGTCTATCAGACGACGCCGATGAAGAAGCTCTCTTCGAATACGAGAGTGAGAGAGTTGACACGGACAATTCAGTAGTGATTCAGGTCAAGTGACTACTTTCGGGCATGCTGCCATATTGTGTACCCTGGCTTAATGCATATCAAACGAAATGGTTTTTGAAGCGCAGTCTGGCTATGACTAAATGAGTCCGCATTGGATGATCACTAGTGACGTGGTCACGTGACCAATGTTCGCTCGAGTGCAGTGCTCTTCTACCCAGGGATGATTCATATCAAACGAAATGGTTTCCGAAGCCCGGCTCAGCTACCACCATGATGAGGTCACATGACCAAGTCACTAGTGATTAGGGACGAACGATCACCATATAGAGCGCTGGAAACTATCTCTACATACCCATGACGTCTATCAGACGACGCGGATGAAGAAGCTCTCTTCGAATACGAGAGTGAGAGAGTTGACACGGACAATTCAGTAGTGATTCAGGTCAAGTGACTACTTTCGGGCATGCTGCCATATTGTGTACCCTGGCTTGATGCATATCAAACGAAATGGCTTTTGAAGCCCAGTCTGGCTACGACTAAATGAGTCCACATTGGATGATGACTAGTGACGTGGTCACGTGACCAATGTTCAGTCGAGTGCAGTGCTCTTCTACCCAGGGATGATGCATATCAAAGGAAATGGTTTCCGAAGCCCGGCTCAACTACCACCATGATGAGGTCACATGACCAAGTCACTAGTGATTAGGGACGCTCGATCACCATATAGAGCACTGGAAACTATCTCTACATACCCATGACGCATATCAGACAACGCGGATGAAGAAGCTCTCTTGGAATAGGAGAGTGAGAGAGTTGACTCGGACAATTCAATAATGATTCAGGTCACGTGACTACTTTCGGGCATGCTGCCATATTGTGTACCCTGGCTTGATGCATATCAAACGAAATGGCTTTTGAAGCCCAGTCTGGCTACGACTAAATGAGTCCACATTGGATGATGACTAGTGACGTGGTCACGTGACCAATGTTCAGTCGAGTGCAGTGCTCTTCTACCCAGGGATGATGCATATCAAGCGAAATGGTTTCCCAAGCCCCGCTCAGCTACCACCATGATGAGGTCACTTGACCAAGTCACTTGTGATTAGGGACGCACGATCACCATATAGAGCGCTGGAAACTATCTCTACATACCCATGACGCCTACAAGACGACGCGGATGAAGAAGCTCTCTTCGAATACGAGAGTGAGAGAGTTGACACGGACAATTCAGTAGTGATTCAGGTCACGTGACTACTTTCGGGCATGCTGCCATATTGTGTACCCTGGCTTGATGCATATCAAACGAAATGGCTTTTGAAGCCCAGTCTGGCTACGACTAAATGAGTCCACATTGGATGATGACTAGTGATGTGGTCACGTGACCAATGTTCAGTCGAGTGCAGTGCTCTTCTACCCAGGGATGATGCATATCAAACGAAATGGTTTCCGAAGCCCGGCTCAGCTACCACCATGATGAGGTCACATGACCAAGTCACTAGTGATTAGGGACACACGATCACCATATAGAGCGCTGAAAACTATCTCTACATACCCATGACGCATATCAGACGACGCGGATGGAAAAGCTCTCTTCGAATACGAGAGTGAGAGTGTTGACACGGACAATTCAGTCGTTATTCCGGTCACGTGACTACTTTCGGGCATGCTGCCATATTGTGAACCCTGGCTTGATGAATATCAAACGAAATGGTTTTTGAAGCCCAGTCTGGCTATGACTAAATGAGTCCACATTGGATGATCACTAGTGACGTGGTCACGTGACCAATGTTCAGTCGCGTGCAGTGCTCTTCTACCCATGGATGATGCATATCAAGCGAAATGGTTTCCGAAGCCCCGCTCAACTACCACCATGATGAGGTCCCATGACCAAGTCACTAGTGATTAGGGACGCACGATCACCATATAGAGCGCTTGAAACTATCTCTACATACGCATGACGCCTACAAGACGACGCGGATGAAGAAGATCTCTTCGAATACGAGAGTGAGAGAGTTGACACGGACAATTCAGTAGTGATTCAGGTCACGTGACTACTTTCGGGCATGCTGCCATATTGTGTACCCTGGCTTGATGCATATCAAACGAAATGGCTTTTGAAGCCCAGTCTGGCTATGACTAAATGAGTCTGCATTGGATGATCACTAGTGACGTGGTCACGTGACCAATGTTCGCTCGAGTGCAGTGCTCTTCTACCCAGGGATGATTCATATCAAACGAAATGGTTTCCAAAGCCCGGCTCAGCTACCACCATGATGAGGTCACATGACCAAGTCACTAGTGATTAGGGACGCACGATCACCATATAGAGCGCTGGAAACTATCTCTACATACCCATGACGTCTATCAGACGACGCGGATGAAGAAGCTCTCTTCGAATACGAGAGTGAGAGAGTTGACACGGACAATTCAGTAGTGATTCAGGTCAAGTGACTACTTTCGGGCATGCTGCCATATTGTGTACCCTGGCTTGATGCATATCAAACGAAATGGCTTTTGAAGCCCAGTCTGGCTACGACTAAATGAGTCCACATTGGATGATGACTAGTGACGTGGTCACGTGACCAATGTTCAGTCCAGTGCAGTGCTCTTCTACCCAGGGATGATGCATATCAAAGGAAATGGTTTCCGAAGCCCGGCTCAACTACCACCATGATGAGGTCACTTGACCAAGTCACTAGTGATTAGGGACGCACGATCACCGTATAGAGCACTGGAAACTATCTCTACATACCCATGACGTCTATCAGACGACGCGGATGAAGAAGCTCTCTTCGAATACGAGAGTGAGAGAGTTGACACGGACAATTCTGTAGTGATTCAGGTCACGTGACTACTTTCGGGCATGCTGCCATATTGTGTACCCTGGCTTAATGCATATCAAACGAAATGGTTTTTGAAGCGCAGTCTGGCTATGACTAAATGAGTCCGCATTGGATGATCACTAGTGACGTGGTCACGTGACCAATGTTCGCTCGAGTGCAGTGCTCTTCTACCCAGGGATGATTCATATCAAACGAAATGGTTTCCGAAGCCCGGCTCAGCTACCACCATGATGAGGTCACATGACCAAGTCACTAGTGATTAGGGACGCACGATCACCATATAGAGCGCTGGAAACTATCTCTACATACCCATGACGTCTATCAGACGACGCGGATGAAGAAGCTCTCTTCGAATACGAGAGTGAGAGAGTTGACACGGACAATTCAGTAGTGATTCAGGTCAAGTGACTACTTTCGGGCATGCTGCCATATTGTGTACCCTGGCTTGATGCATATCAAACGAAATGGATTTTGAAGCCCAGTCTGGCTACGACTAAATGAGTCCACATTGGATGATGACTAGTGACGTGGTCACGTGACCAATGTTCAGTCGAGTGCAGTGCTCTTCTACCCAGGGATGATGCATATCAAAGGAAATGGTTTCCGAAGCCCGGCTCAACTACCACCATGATGAGGTCACATGAGCAAGTCACTAGTGATTAGGGACGCACGATCACCATATAGAGCACTGGAAACTATCTCTACATACCCATGACGCATATCAGACGACGCGGATGAAGAAGCTCTCTTGGAATAGGAGAGTGAGAGAGTTGACACGGACAATTCAATAATGATTCAGGTCACGTGACTACTTTCGGGCATGCTGCCATATTGTGTACCCTGGCTTAATGCATATCAAACGAAATGGTTTTTGAAGCGCAGTCTGGCTATGACTAAATGAGGCCGCATTGGATGATCACTAGTGACGTGGTCACGTGACCAATGTTCGCTCGAGTGCAGTGCTCTTCTACCCAGGGATGATTCATATCAAACGAAATGGTTTCCGAAGCCCGGCTCAGCTACCACCATGATGAGGTCACATGACCAAGTCACTAGTGATTAGGGACGCACGATCACCATATAGAGCGCTGGAAACTATCTCTACATACCCATGACGTCTATCAGACGACGCCGATGAAGAAGCTCTCTTCGAATACGAGAGTGAGAGAGTTGACACGGACAATTCAGTAGTGATTCAGGTCAAGTGACTACTTTCGGGCATGCTGCCATATTGTGTACCCTGGCTTAATGCATATCAAACGAAATGGTTTTTGAAGCGCAGTCTGGCTATGACTAAATGAGTCCGCATTGGATGATCACTAGTGACGTGGTCACGTGACCAATGTTCGCTCGAGTGCAGTGCTCTTCTACCCAGGGATGATTCATATCAAACGAAATGGTTTCCGAAGCCCGGCTCAGCTACCACCATGATGAGGTCACATGACCAAGTCACTAGTGATTAGGGACGAACGATCACCATATAGAGTGCTGGAAACTATCTCTACATACCCATGACGTCTATCAGACGACGCGGATGAAGAAGCTCTCTTCGAATACGAGAGTGAGAGAGTTGACACGGACAATTCAGTAGTGATTCAGGTCAAGTGACTACTTTCGGGCATGCTGCCATATTGTGTACCCTGGCTTGATGCATATCAAACGAAATGGCTTTTGAAGCCCAGTCTGGCTACGACTAAATGAGTCCACATTGGATGATGACTAGTGACGTGGTCACGTGACCAATGTTCAGTCGAGTGCAGTGCTCTTCTACCCAGGGATGATGCATATCAAAGGAAATGGTTTCCGAAGCCCGGCTCAACTACCACCATGATGAGGTCACATGACCAAGTCACTAGTGATTAGGGACGCACGATCACCATATAGAGCACTGGAAACTATCTCTACATACCCATGACGTCTATCAGACGACGCGGATGAAGAAGCTCTCTTCGAATACGAGAGTGAGAGAGTTGACACGGACAATTCTGTAGTGATTCAGGTCACGTGACTACTTTCGGGCATGCTGCCATATTGTGTACCCTGGCCTAATGCATATCAAACGAAATGGTTTTTGAAGCGCAGTCTGGCTATGACTAAATGAGTCCGCATTGGATGATCACTAGTGACGTGGTCACGTGACCAATGTTCGCTCGAGTGCAGTGCTCTTCTACCCAGGGATCATTCATATCAAACGAAATGGTTTCCGAAGCCCGGCTCAGCAACCACCATGATGAGGTCACATGACCAAGTCACTAGTGATTAGGGACGCACGATCACCATATAGAGCGCTGGAAACTATCTCTACATACCCATGACGTCTATCAGACGACGCGGATGAAGAAGCTCTCTTCGAATACGAGAGTGAGAGAGTTGACACGGACAATTCAGTAGTGATTCAGGTCAAGTGACTACTTTCGGGCATGCTGCCATATTGTGTACCCTGGCTTGATGCATATCAAACGAAATGGCTTTTGAAGCCCAGTCTGGCTACGACTAAATGAGTCCACATTGGATGATGACTAGTGACGTGGTCACGTGACCAATGTTCAGTCGAGTGCAGTGCTCTTCTACCCAGGGATGATGCATATCAAAGGAAATGGTTTCCGAAGCCCGGCTCAACTACCACCATGATGAGGTCACATGACCAAGTCACTAGTGATTAGGGACGCTCGATCACCATATAGAGCACTGGAATCTATCTCTACATACCCATGACGCATATCAGACAACGCGGATGAAGAAGCTCTCTTGGAATAGGAGAGTGAGAGAGTTGACTCGGACAATTCAATAATGATTCAGGTCACGTGACTACTTTCGGGCATGCTGCCATATTGTGTACCCTGGCTTGATGCATATCAAACGAAATGGCTTTTGAAGCCCAGTCTGGCTACGACTAAATGAGTCCACATTGGATGATGACTAGTGACGTGGTCACGTGACCAATGTTCAGTCGAGTGCAGTGCTCTTCTACCCAGGGATGATGCATATCAAGCGAAATGGTTTCCCAAGCCCCGCTCAGCTACCACCATGATGAGGTCACTTGACCAAGTCACTTGTGATTAGGGACGCACGATCACCATATAGAGCGCTGGAAACTATCTCTACATACCCATGACGCCTACAAGACGACGCGGATGAAGAAGCTCTCTTCGAATACGAGAGTGAGAGAGTTGACTCGGACAATTCAGTAGTGATTCAGGTCACGTGACTACTTTCGGGCATGCTGCCATATTGTGTACCCTGGCTTGATGCATATCAAACGAAATGGCTTTTGAAGCCCAGTCTGGCTACGACTAAATGAGTCCACATTGGATGATGACTAGTGATGTGGTCACGTGACCAATGTTCAGTCGAGTGCAGTGCTCTTCTACCCAGGGATGATGCATATCAAACGAAATGGTTTCCGAAGCCCGGCTCAGCTACCACCATGATGAGGTCACATGACCAAGTCACTAGTGATTAGGGACACACGATCACCATATAGAGCGCTGAAAACTATCTCTACATACCCATGACGCATATCAGACGACGCGGATGGAAAAGCTCTCTTCGAATACGAGAGTGAGAGTGTTGACACGGACAATTCAGTCGTTATTCCGGTCACGTGACTACTTTCGGGCATGCTGCCATATTGTGAACCCTGGCTTGATGAATATCAAACGAAATGGTTTTTGAAGCCCAGTCTGGCTATGACTAAATGAGTCCACATTGGATGATCACTAGTGACGTGGTCACGTGACCAATGTTCAGTCGCGTGCAGTGCTCTTCTACCCATGGATGATGCATATCAAGCGAAATGGTTTCCGAAGCCCCGCTCAACTACCACCATGATGAGGTCCCATGACCAAGTCACTAGTGATTAGGGACGCACGATCACCATATAGAGCGCTTGAAACTATCTCTACATACGCATGACGCCTACAAGACGACGCGGATGAAGAAGATCTCTTCGAATACGAGAGTGAGAGAGTTGACACGGACAATTCAGTAGTGATTCAGGTCACGTGACTACTTTCGGGCATGCTGCCATATTGTGTACCCTGGCTTGATGCATATCAAACGAAATGGCTTTTGAAGCCCAGTCTGGCTATGACTAAATGAGTCTGCATTGGATGATCACTAGTGACGTGGTCACGTGACCAATGTTCAGTCGAGTGCAGTGCTCTTCTACCCAGGGATGATTCATATCAAACGAAATGGTTTCCGAGGCCCGGCTCAGCTACCCCCATGATGAGGTCACATGACCAAGTCACTAGTGATTAGGGACAAACGATCACCATATAGAGTGCTGGAAACTATCTCTACATACCCATGACGCATATCACACGACGCGGATGGAGAAGCTCTATTCGAATACGAGAGTGAGAGAGTTCACACGGACAATTCAGTAGTGATTCTGGTCACGTGAATACTTTCGAGCATGCTGCCATATTGTGTACCCTGGCTTGATGCATATCAAACGAAATGGCTTTTGAAGCGCAGTCTGGCTATGACTAAATGAGTGCGCATTGGATGATCACTAGTGACGTGGTCACGTGACCAATGTTCAGTCGAGTGCAGTGCTCTTCTACCCAGGGATGATGCATATCAAACGAAATGGTTTCCGAAGCCCGGCTCAGCTACCACCATGATGAGGTCACATGACCAAGTCACTAGTGATTAGGGACGCACGATCACCATATAGAGCGCTGGAAACTATCTCTACATACCCATGACGTCTATCAGACGACGCGGATGAAGAAGCTCTCTTCGAATACGAGAGTGAGAGAGTTGACACGGACAATTCTGTAGTGATTCAGGTCACGTGACTACTTTCGGGCATGCTGCCATATTGTGTACCCTGGCTTAATGCATATCAAACGAAATGGTTTTTGAAGCGCAGTCTGGCTATGACTAAATGAGTCCGCATTGGATGATCACTAGTGACGTGGTCACGTGACCAATGTTCGCTCTAGTGCAGTGCTCTTCTACCCAGGGATGATTCATATCAAACGAAATGGTTTCCAAAGCCCGGCTCAGCTACCACCATGATGAGGCCACATGACCAAGTCACTAGTGATTAGGGACGCACGATCACCATATAGAGCGCTGGAAACTATCTCTACATACCCATGACGTCTATCAGACGACGCGGATGAAGAAGCTCTCTTCGAATACGAGAGTGAGAGAGTTGACACGGACAATTCAGTAGTGATTCAGGTCAAGTGACTACTTTCGGGCATGCTGCCATATTGTGTACCCTGGCTTGATGCATATCAAACGAAATGGCTTTTGAAGCCCAGTCTGGCTACGACTAAATGAGTCCACATTGGATGATGACTAGTGACGTGGTCACGTGACCAATGTTCAGTCGAGTGCAGTGCTCTTCTACCCAGGGATGATGCATATCAAAGGAAATGGTTTCCGAAGCCCGGCTCAACTACCACCATGATGAGGTCACTTGACCAAGTCACTAGTGATTAGGGACGCACGATCACCGTATAGAGCACTGGAAACTATCTCTACATACCCATGACGTCTATCAGACGACGCGGATGAAGAAGCTCTCTTCGAATACGAGAGTGAGAGAGTTGACACGGACAATTCTGTAGTGATTCAGGTCACGTGACTACTTTCGGGCATGCTGCCATATTGTGTACCCTGGCTTAATGCATATCAAACGAAATGGTTTTTGAAGCGCAGTCTGGCTATGACTAAATGAGTCCGCATTGGATGATCACTAGTGACGTGGTCACGTGACCAATGTTCGCTCGAGTGCAGTGCCCTTCTACCCAGGGATGATTCATATCAAACGAAATGGTTTCCGAAGCCCGGCTCAGCTACCACCATGATGAGGTCACATGACCAAGTCACTAGTGATTAGGGACGCACGATCACCATATAGAGCGCTGGAAACTATCTCTACATACCCATGACGTCTATCAGACGACGCGGATGAAGAAGCTCTCTTCGAATACGAGAGTGAGAGAGTTGACACGGACAATTCAGTAGTGATTCAGGTCAAGTGACTACTTTCGGGCATGCTGTCATATTGTGTACCCTGGCTTGATGCATATCAAACGAAATGGCTTTTGAAGCCCAGTCTGGCTACGACTAAATGAGTCCACATTGGATGATGACTAGTGACGTGGTCACGTGACCAATGTTCAGTCGAGTGCAGTGCTCTTCTACCCAGGGATGATGCATATCAAAGGAAATGGTTTCCGAAGCCCGGCTCAACTACCACCATGATGAGGTCACATGAGCAAGTCACTAGTGATTAGGGACGCACGATCACCATATAGAGCACTGGAAACTATCTCTACATACCCATGACGCAT
Source organism: Dermacentor variabilis (assembly GCF_050947875.1). Classification (NCBI taxonomy): domain Eukaryota; kingdom Metazoa; phylum Arthropoda; class Arachnida; order Ixodida; family Ixodidae; genus Dermacentor; species Dermacentor variabilis. Next base: position 78,180,761 of record NC_134576.1, on the reverse strand, counting down.
ATCAGACGACGCGGATGAAGAAGCTCTCTTGGAATAGGAGAGTGAGAGAGTTGACACGGACAATTCAATAATGATTCAGGTCACGTGACTACTTTCGGGCATGCTGCCATATTGTGTACCCTGGCTTGATGCATATCAAACGAAATGGCTTTTGCAGCCCAGTCTGGCTACGACTAAATGAGTCCACATTGGATGATGACTAGTGACGTGGTCACGTGACCAATGTTCAGTCGAGTGCAGTGCTCTTCTACCCAGGGATGATGCATATCAAGCGAAATGGTTTCCCAAGCCCCGCTCAGCTACCACCATGATGAGGTCACATGACCAAGTCACTTGGGATTAGGGACGCACGATCACCATATAGAGCGCTGGAAACTATCTCTACATACCCATGACGCCTACAAGACGACGCGGATGAAGAAGCTCTCTTCGAATACGAGAGTGAGAGAGTTGACACGGACAATTCAGTAGTGATTCAGGTCACGTGACTACTTTCGGGCATGCTGCCATATTGTGTACCCTGGCTTGATGCATATCAAACGAAATGGCTTTTGAAGCCCAGTCTGGCTACGACTAAATGAGTCCACATTGGATGATGACTAGTGACGTGGTCACGTGACCAATGTTCAGTCGAGTGCAGTGCTCTTCTACCCAGGGATGATGCATATCAAACGAAATGGTTTCCGAAGCCCGGCTCAGCTACCACCATGATGAGGTCACATGACCAAGTCACTAGTGATTAGGGACGCACGATCACCATATAGAGCGCGGGAAACTATCTCTACATACCCATGACGCATATTAGACGACGCGGATGAAGAAGCTCTCTTCGAATACGAGAGTGAGAGAGTTGACACGGACAATTCAGTAGTGATTCAGGTCACGTGGCTACTTTCGGGCATGTTGCCATATTGTGTACCCTGGCTTGATGCATATAAAACGAAATGGTTTTTGAAGCCCAGTCTGGCTATGACTAAATTAGTCCACATTGGATGATCACTAGTGACGTGGTCACGTGACCAATGTTCAGTCGAGTGCAGTGCTCTTCCACCCAGGGATGATGCATATCAAACGAAATGGTTTCCGAAGCCCGGCTCAGCTACCACAATGTTGAGGTCACATGACCAAGTCACTAGTGATTAGGGACGCATGATCACCATATAGAGCGTTGGAAACTATCTCTACATACCCATGACGCATATCACATGACGCGGATGGAGTAGGTCTCTTAGAATACGAGAGTGAGAGAGTTGACACGGACAATTCTGTAGTGATTCAGGTCGCGTGACTACTTTCGGGCATGCTGCCATATTGTGTACCCTGGCTTAATGCATATCAAACGAAATGGTTTTTGAAGCGCAGTCTGGCTATGAGTAAGTGAGTCCGCATTGGATTATCACTAGTGACGTGGCTACGTGACCAATGTTCGGTCGAGTGCAGTGCTCTTCTACCCAGGGATGATTCATATCAAACGAAATGGTTTCCGAAGCCCGGATCAGCTACCACCATGATGAGGTCACATGACCAAGTCACTTGTGATTAGGGACGCATGATCACCATATAGAGCGCTGGAAACTATCTCTACATACCTATGACGCATATCACACGACACGGATGGAGAAGCTATTCGAATACGAGAGTGAGAGAGTTGACACGGACAATTCAGTAGTGATTCAGGTCAAGTGACTACTTTCGGGCATGCTGCCATATTGTGTACCCTGGCTTGATGCATATCAAACGAAATGGCTTTTGAAGCCCTGTCTGGCTACGAATAAATGAGTCCACGTTGGATGATGACTAGTGACATGGTCACGTGACCAATGTTCAGTCGAGTGCAGTGCTCTTCTACCCAGGGATGATGCATATCAAACGAAATGGTTTCCGAAGCCCGGCTCAGCTACCACCATGATGAGGTCACATGACCAAGTCACTTGTGATTAGGGACGCATGATCACCATATAGAGCGCTCTAAACTATCTCATACATACCTATGACGCATATCACACGACACGGATGGAGAAGCTATTCGAATACGAGAGTGAGAGAGTTGACACGGACAATTCTGTAGTGATTCAGGTCACGTGACTACTTTCGGGCATGGTGCCATATTGTGTACCCTGGCTTAATGCATATCAAACGAAATGGTTTTTGAAGCGCAGTCTGGCTATGAATAAATGAGTCCGCATTGGATGATCACTAGTGACGTGGTCACGTGACCAATGTTCGGTCGAGTTCAGTGCACTTCTATCCAGGGATGATTCATATCAAACGAAATGGTTTCCGAAGCCCGGCTCAGCTACCACGATGAGGTCACATGACCAAGTCACTAGTGATTAGGGACGCACGATCACCATATAGAGCGCTGGAAACTATCTCTACATACCCATGACGCCTATCAGACGACGCGGATGGAGAAGCTCTCTTCGAATACGAGAGTGAGAGAGTTGACACGGACAATTCAGTAGTGATTCAGGTCAAGTGACTACTTTCGGGCATGCTGCCATATTGTGTACCCTAGCTTGATGCATATCAAACGAAATGGCTTTTGAAGCCCTGTCTGGCTATGACTAAATGAGTCCACATTGGATGATGACTAGTGACGTGGTCACGTGACCATTGTTCAGTCGAGTGCAGTGCTCTTCTACCCAGGGTTGATGCATATCAAACAAAATGGTTTCCGAAGCCCGGCTCAACTACCACCATGATGAGGTCACATGACCAAGTCACTAGTGATTAGGGACGCACGATCACCATATAGAGCGCTGGAAACTATTTCTACATACCCATGACGCATATCAGACGATGCGGATGAAGAAGCTCTCTTGGAATAGGAGAGTGAGAGAGTTGACACGGACAATTCAATAATGATTCAGGTCACGTGACTACTTTCGGGCATGCTGCCATATTGTGTACCCTGGCTTGATGCATATCAAACGAAATGGCTTTTGAAGCCCAGCCTGGCTACGACTAAATGAGTCCACATTGGATGATGACTAGTGACGTGGTCACGTGACCAATGTTCAGTCGAGTGCAGTGCTCTTCTACCCAGGGATGATGCATATCAAGCGAAATGGTTTCCCAAGCCCCGCTCAGCTACCACCATGATGAGGTCACATGACCAAGTCACTAGTGATTAGGGACGCACGATCACCATATAGAGTGCTGGAAACTATCTCTACATACCCATAAACGCCTAAAAGACGACGCGGATGAAGAAGCTCTCTTCGAATACGAGAGTGAGAGAGTTGACACGGACAATTCAGTAGTGATTCAGGTCACGTGACTACTTTCGGGCATGCTGCCATATTGTGTACCCTGGCTTGATGCATATCAAACGAAATGGCTTTTGAAGCCCAGTCTGGCTACGACTAAATGAGTCCACATTGGATGATGACTAGTGACGTGGTCACGTGACCAATGTTCAGTCGAGTGCAGTGCTCTTCTACCCAGCGATGATGCATATCAAACGAAATTGTTTCCGAAGCCCGGCTCAGCTACCACCATGATGAGGTCACATGACCAAGTCACTAGTGATTAGGGACGCATGATCACCATATAGAGCGCTGGAAACTATCTCATACATACCTATGACGCATATCACACGACACGGATGGAGAAGCTATTCGAATACGAGAGTGAGAGAGTTGACACGGACAATTCAGTAGTGATTCAGGTCAAGTGACTACTTTCGGGCATGCTGCCATATTGTGTACCCTGGCTTGATGCATATCAAACGAAATGGCTTTTGAAGCCCAGTCTGGCTACGAATAAATGAGTCCACGTTGGATGATGACTAGTGACATGGTCACGTGACCAATGTTCAGTCGAGTGCAGTGCTCTTCTACCCAGGTGTGATGCATATCAAACGAAATGGTTTCCGAAGCCCGGCTCAGCTACCACCATGATGAGGTCACATGACCAAGTCACTTGTGATTAGGGACGCATGATCACCATATAGAGCGCTCTAAACTATCTCATACATACCTATGACGCATATCACACGACACGGATGGAGAAGCTATTCGAATACGAGAGTGAGAGAGTTGACACGGACAATTCTGTAGTGATTCAGGTCACGTGACTACTTTCGGGCATGGTGCCATATTGTGTACCCTGGCTTAATGCATATCAAACGAAATGGTTTTTGAAGCGCAGTCTGGCTATGAATAAATGAGTCCGCATTGGATGATCACTAGTGACGTGGTCACGTGACCAATGTTCGGTCGAGTTCAGTGCACTTCTATCCAGGGATGATTCATATCAAACGAAATGGTTTCCGAAGCCCGGCTCAGCTACCACGATGAGGTCACATGACCAAGTCACTAGTGATTAGGGACGCACGATCACCATATAGAGCGCTGGAAACTATCTCTACATACCCATGACGCCTATCAGACGACGCGGATGGAGAAGCTCTCTTCGAATACGAGAGTGAGAGAGTTGACACGGACAATTCAGTAGTGATTCAGGTCAAGTGACTACTTTCGGGCATGCTGCCATATTGTGTACCCTAGCTTGATGCATATCAAACGAAATGGCTTTTGAAGCCCTGTCTGGCTATGACTAAATGAGTCCACATTGGATGATGACTAGTGACGTGGTCACGTGACCATTGTTCAGTCGAGTGCAGTGCTCTTCTACCCAGGGTTGATGCATATCAAACAAAATGGTTTCCGAAGCCCGGCTCAACTACCACCATGATGAGGTCACATGACCAAGTCACTAGTGATTAGGGACACACGATCACCATATAGAGCGCTGGAAACTATCTCTACATACCCATGACGCATATCAGACGACGCGGATGAAGAAGCTCTCTTCTAATACGAGAGTGAGAGAGTTGACACGGACAATTCAGTAGTGACTCAGGTCACGTGACTACTTTCGGGCACGCTGCCATATTGTGTACCCTGGCTTGATGCATATAAACGAAATGGCTTTTGAAGCCCAGTCTGGCTATGACTAAATGAGTCTGCATTGGATGATCACTAGTGACGTGGTCACGTGACCAATGTTCAGTCGAGTGCAGTGCTCTTCTACCCGGGGATGATTCATATCAAACGAAATGGTTTCCGAAGCCCGGCTCAGCTACCCCCATGATGAGGTCACATGACCAAGTCACTAGTGATTAGGGACACACGATCACCATATAGAGTGCTGGAAACTATCTCTACATACCCATGACGCATACCACACGACGCGGATGGAGAAGCTCTATTCGAATACGAGAGTGAGAGAGTTCACACGGACAATTCAGTAGTGATTCAGGTCACGTGAATACTTTCGAGCATGCTGCCATATTGTGTACCCTGGCTTGATGCATATCAAACGAAATAGTTTTTGAAGCGCAGTCTGGCTATGACTAAATGAGTGCGCATTGGATGATCACTAGTGACGTGGTCACGTGACCAATGTTCAGTCGAGTGCAGTGCTCTTCTACCCAGGGATGATGCATATCAAACGAAATGGTTTCCGAAGCCCGGCTCAGCTACCACCATGATGAGGTCACATGACCAAGTCACTAGTGATTAGGGACGCACGATCACCATATAGAGCACTGGAAACTATCTCTACATACCCATGACGTCTATCAGACGACGCGGATGAAGAAGCTCTCTTCGAATACGAGAGTGAGAGAGTTGACACGGATAATTCTGTAGTGATTCAGGTCACGTGACTACTTTCGGGCATGCTGCCATATTGTGTACCCTGGCTTAATGCATATCAAACGAAATGGTTTTTGAAGCGCAGTCTGGCTATGACTAAATGAGTCCGCATTGGATGATCACTAGTGACGTGGTCACGTGACCAATGTTCGGTCGAGTGCAGTGCTCTTCTACCCAGGGATGATTCATATCAAACGAAATGGTTTCCGAAGCCCGGCTCAGCTACCACCATGATGAGGTCACATGACCAAGTCACTAGTGATTAGGGACGCACGATCACCATATAGAGCGTTGGAAACTATCTCTACATACCCATGACGCCTATCAGACGACGCGGATGAAGAAGCTCTCTTCGAATACGAGAGTGAGAGAGTTGACACGGACAATTCAGTAGTGATTCAGGTCAAGTGACTACTTTCGGGCATGCTGCCATATTGTGTACCCTGGCTTGATGCATATCAAACGAAATGGCTTTTGAAGCCCAGTCTGGTTACGACTAAATGAGTCCACATTGGATGATGACTAGTGACGTGGTCACGTGACCAATGTTCAGTCGAGTGCAGTGCTCTTCTACCCAGGGATGATGCATATCAAAGGAAATGGTTTCCGAAGCCCGGCTCAACTACCACCATGATGAGGTCACATGACCAAGTCACTAGTGATTAGGGACGCACGATCACCATATAGAGCGCTGGAAACTATCTCTACATACCCATGACGCATATCAGACGACGCGGATGAAGAAGCTCTCTTGGAATAGGAGAGTGAGAGAGTTGACACGGACAATTCAATAATGATTCAGGTCACGTGACTACTTTCGGGCATGCTGCCATATTGTGTACCCTGGCTTGATGCATATCAAACGAAATGGCTTTTGAAGCCCAGTCTGGCTACGACTAAATGAGTCCACATTGGATGATGACTAGTGACGTGGTCACGTGACCAATGTTCAGTCGAGTGCAGTGCTCTTCTACCCAGGGATGATGCATATCAAGCGAAATGGTTTCCCAAGCCCCGCTCAGCTACCACCATGATGAGGTCACATGACCAAGTCACTAGTGATTAGGGACGCACGATCACCATATAGAGCGCTGGAAACTATCTCTACATACCCATGACGCCTAAAAGACGACGCGGATGAAGAAGCTCTCTTCGAATACGAGAGTGAGAGAGTTGACACGGACAATTCAGTAGTGATTCAGGTCACGTGACTACTTTCGGGCATGCTGCCATATTGTGTACCCTGGCTTGATGCATATCAAACGAAATGGCTTTTGAAGCCCAGTCTGGCTACGACTAAATGAGTCCACATTGGATGATGACTAGTGACGTGGTCACGTGACCAATGTTCAGTCGAGTGCAGTGCTCTTCTACCCAGGGATGATGCATATCAAACGAAATAGTTTCCGAAGCCCGGCTCAGCTACCACCATGATGAGGTCACATGACCAAGTCACTAGTGATTAGGGACACACGATCACCATATAGAGCGCTGAAAACTATCTCTACATACCCATGACGCATATCAGACGACGCGGATGGAAAAGCTCTCTTCGAATACGAGAATGAGAGTGTTGACACGGACAATTCAGTCGTGATTCTGGTCACGTGACTACTTTCGAGCATGCTGCCATATTGTGAACCCTGGCTTGATGAATATCAAACGAAATGGTTTTTGAAGCCCAGTCTGGCTATGACTAAATAAGTCCACATTGGATGATCACTAGTGACGTGGTCACGTGACCAATGTTCAGTCGCGTGCAGTGCTCTTCTACCCATGGATGATGCATATCAAGCGAAATGGTTTCCGAAGCCCCGCTCAACTACCACCATGATGAGGTCACATGACCAAGTCACTAGTGATTAGGGACGCACGATCACCATATAGAGCGCGGGAAACTATCTCTACATACCCATGACGCATATTAGACGACGCGGATGAAGAAGCTCTCTTCGAATACGAGAGTGAGAGAGTTGACACGGACAATTCAGTAGTGATTCAGGTCACGTGACTACTTTCGGGCATGTTGCCATATTGTGTACCCTGGCTTGATGCATATCAAACGAAATGGCTTTTGAAGCCCAGTCTGGCTACGAATAAATGAGTCCACGTTGGATGATGACTAGTGACATGGTCACGTGACCAATGTTCAGTCGAGTGCAGTGCCCTTCTACCCAGGGATGATGCATATCAAAGGAAATGGTTTCCGAAGCCCGGCTCAGCTACCATCATGATGAGGTCACATGACCAAGTCACTAGTGATTAGGGACGCATGATCACCATATAGAGCGTTGGAAACTATCTCTACATACCCATGACGCATATCACACCACGCGGATGGAGTAGGTCTCTTCGAATACGAGAGTGAGAGAGTTGACACGGACAATTCTGTAGTGATTCAGGTAACGTGACTACTTTCGGGCATGGTGCCATATTGTGTACCCTGGCTTAATGCATATCAAACGAAATGGTTTTTGAAGCGCAGTCTGGCTATGAATAAATGAGTTCGCATTGGATGATCACTAGTGACGTGGTCACGTGACCAATGTTCGGTCGAGTGCAGTGCTCTTCTACCCAGGGATGATTCATATCAAACGAAATGGTTTCCGAAGCCCGGGTCAGCTACCACCATGATGAGGTCACATGACCAAGTCACTAGTCATTAGGGACACACGATCACCATATAGAGCGCTGGAAACTATCTCTACATACCCATGACGCCTAAAAGACGACGCGGATGAAGAAGCTCTCTTCGAATACGAGAGTGAGAGAGTTGACACGGACAATTCAGTAGTGATTCAGGTCACGTGACTACTTTCGGGCATGCTGCCATATTGTGTACCCTAGCTTAATGCATATCAAACGAAATGGTTTTTGAAGCGCAGTCTGGCTATGAGTAAGTGAGTCCGCATTGGATTATCACTAGTGACGTGGCTACGTGACCAATGTTCGGTCGAGTGCAGTGCTCTTCTACCCAGGGATGATTCATATCAAACGAAATGGTTTCCGAAGCCCGGCTCAGCTACCACCATGATGAGGTCACATGACCAAATCACTAGTAATTAGGGACGCACGATCACCATATAGAGCGCTGGAAACTATCTCTACATACCCATGACGCCTATCAGACGACGCGGATGAAGAAGCTCTCTTCGAATACGAGAGTGAGAGAGTTGACACGCACAATTCAGAAGTGATTCAGGTCAAGAGACTACTTTCGGGCATGCTGCCATATTGTGTACCCTGGCTTGATGCATATCAAACGAAATGGCTTTTGAAGCCCAGTCTGGCTACGACTAAATGAGTCCACATTGGATGATGACTAGTGACGTGGTCACGTGACCATTGTTCAGTCGAGTGCAGTGCTCTTCTACCCAGGGTTGATGCATATCAAACGAAATGGTTTCCGAAGCCCGGCTCAACTACCACCATGATGAGGTCACATGACCAAGTCACTAGTGATTAGGGACACACGACCACCATATAGAGCGCTGGAAACTATCTCTACATACCCATGACGCATATCAGACGACGCGGATGAAGAAGCTCTCTTCTAATACGAGAGTGAGAGAGTTGACACGGACAATTCAGTAGTGACTCAGTTGACGTGACTACTTTCGGGCATGCTGCCATATTGTGTACCCTGGCTTGATGCATATCAAACGAAATGGCTTTTGAAGCCCAGTCTGGCTATGACTAAATGAGTCTGCATTGGATGATCACTAGTGACGTGGTCACGTGACCAATGTTCAGTCGAGTGCAGTGCTCTTCTACCCGGGGATGATTCATATCAAACGAAATGGTTTCCGAAGCCCGGCTCAGCTACCCCCATGATGAGGTCACATGACCAAGTCACTAGTGATTAGGGACACACGATCACCATATAGAGTGCTGGAAACTATCTCTACATACCCATGACGCATATCACACGACGCGGATGGAGAAGCTCTATTCGAATACGAGAGTGAGAGAGTTCACACGGACAATTCAGTAGTGATTCAGGTCACGTGAATACTTTCGAGCATGCTGCCATATTGTGTACCCTGGCTTGATGCATATCAAACGAAATAGTTTTTGAAGCGCAGTCTGGCTATGACTAAATGAGTCCACATTGGATGATCACTAGTGACGTGGTTACGTGACCAATGTTCAGTCGAGTGCAGTGCTCTTCCACCCAGGGATGATGCATATCAAACGAAATGGTTTCCGAAGCCCGGCTCAGCTACCACAATGTTGAGGTCACATGACCAAGTCACTAGTGATTAGGGACGCATGATCACCATATAGAGCGTTGGAAACTATCTCTACATACCCATGACGCATATCACACCACGCGGATGGAGTAGGTCTCTTCGAATACGAGAGTGAGAGAGTTGACACGGACAATTCTGTAGTGATTCAGGTCACGTGACTACTTTCGGGCATGCTGCCATATTGTGTACCCTGGCTTAATGCATATCAAACGAAATGGTTTTTGAAGCGCAGTCTGGCTATGACTAAATGAGTCCGCATTGGATGATCACTAGTGACGTGGTCACGTGACCAATGTTCGGTCGAGTGCAGTGCTCTTCTACCCAGGGATGATTCATATCAAACGAAATGGTTTCCGAAGCCCGGCTCAGCTACCACCATGATGAGGTCACATGACCAAGTCACTAGTGATTAGGGACGCACGATCACCATATAGAGCGCTGGAAACTATCTCTACATACCCATGACGCCTATCAGACGACGCGGATGAAGAAGCTCTCTTCGAATACGAGAGTGAGAGAGTTGACACGGACAATTCAGTAGTGATTCAGGTCAAGTGACTACTTTCGGGCATGCTGCCATATTGTGTACCCTGGCTTGATGCATATCAAACGAAATGGCTTTTGAAGCCCAGTCTGGTTACGACTAAATGAGTCCACATTGGATGATGACTAGTGACGTGGTCACGTGACCAATGTTCAGTCGAGTGCAGTGCTCTTCTACCCAGGGATGATGCATATCAAAGGAAATGGTTTCCGAAGCCCGGCTCAACTACCACCATGATGAGGTCACATGACCAAGTCACTAGTGATTAGGGACGCACGATCACCATATAGAGCGCTGGAAACTATCTCTACATACCCATGACGCATATCAGACGACGCGGATGAAGAAGCTCTCTTGGAATAGGAGAGTGAGAGAGTTGACACGGACAATTCAATAATGATTCAGGTCACGTGACTACTTTCGGGCATGCTGCCATATTGTGTACCCTGGCTTGATGCATATCAAACGAAATGGCTTTTGAAGCCCAGTCTGGCTACGACTAAATGAGTCCACATTGGATGATGACTAGTGACGTGGTCACGTGACCAATGTTCAGTCGAGTGCAGTGCTCTTCTACCCAGGGATGATGCATATCAAGCGAAATGGTTTCCCAAGCCCCGCTCAGCTACCACCATGATGAGGTCACATGACCAAGTCACTAGTGATTAGGGACGCACGATCACCATATAGAGCGCTGGAAACTATCTCTACATACCCATGACGCCTAAAAGACGACGCGGATGAAGAAGCTCTCTTCGAATACGAGACTGAGAGAGTTGACACGGACAATTCAGTAGTGATTCAGGTCACGTGACTACTTTCGGGCATGCTGCCATATTGTGTACCCTGGCTTGATGCATATCAAACGAAATGGCTTTTGAAGCCCAGTCTGGCTACGACTAAATGAGTCCACATTGGATGATGACTAGTGACGTGGTCACGTGACCAATGTTCAGTCGAGTGCAGTGCTCTTCTACCCAGGGATGATGCATATCAAACGAAATAGTTTCCGAAGCCCGGCTCAGCTACCACCATGATGAGGTCACATGACCAAGTCACTAGTGATTAGGGACACACGATCACCATATAGAGCGCTGAAAACTATCTCTACATACCCATGACGCATATCAGACGACGCGGATGGAAAAGCTCTCTTCGAATACGAGAATGAGAGTGTTGACACGGACAATTCAGTCGTGATTCTGGTCACGTGACTACTTTCGAGCATGCTGCCATATTGTGAACCCTGGCTTGATGAATATCAAACGAAATGGTTTTTGAAGCCCAGTCTGGCTATGACTAAATAAGTCCACATTGGATGATCACTAGTGACGTGGTCACGTGACCAATGTTCAGTCGCGTGCAGTGCTCTTCTACCCATGGATGATGCATATCAAGCGAAATGGTTTCCGAAGCCCCGCTCAACTACCACCATGATGAGGTCACATGACCAAGTCACTAGTGATTAGGGACGCACGATCACCATATAGAGCGCGGGAAACTATCTCTACATACCCATGACGCATATTAGACGACGCGGATGAAGAAGCTCTCTTCGAATACGAGAGTGAGAGAGTTGACACGGACAATTCAGTAGTGATTCAGGTCACGTGACTACTTTCGGGCATGTTGCCATATTGTGTACCCTGGCTTGATGCATATCAAACGAAATGGCTTTTGAAGCCCACTCTGGCTACGAATAAATGAGTCCACGTTGGATGATGACTAGTGACATGGTCACGTGACCAATGTTCAGTCGAGTGCAGTGCCCTTCTACCCAGGGATGATGCATATCAAAGGAAATGGTTTCCGAAGCCCGGCTCAGCTACCATCATGATGAGGTCACATGACCAAGTCACTAGTGATTAGGGACGCATGATCACCATATAGAGCGTTGGAAACTATCTCTACATACCCATGACGCATATCACACCACGCGGATGGAGTAGGTCTCTTCGAATACGAGAGTGAGAGAGTTGACACGGACAATTCTGTAGTGATTCAGGTCACGTGACTACTTTCGGGCATGGTGCCATATTGTGTACCCTGGCTTAATGCATATCAAACGAAATGGTTTTTGAAGCGCAGTCTGGCTATGAATAAATGAGTTCGCATTGGATGATCACTAGTGACGTGGTCACGTGACCAATGTTCAGTCGAGTGCAGTGCTCTTCTACCCAGGGATGATGCATATCAAAGGAAATGGTTTCCGAAGCCCGGCTCAACTACCACCATGATGAGGTCACATGACCAAGTCACTAGTGATTAGGGACGCACGATCACCATATAGAGCGCTGGAAACTATCTCTACATACCCATGACGCATATCAGACGACGCGGATGAAGAAGCTCTCTTGGAATAGGAGAGTGAGAGAGTTGACACGGACAATTCAATAATGATTCAGGTCACGTGACTACTTTCGGGCATGCTGCCATATTGTGTACCCTGGCTTGATGCATATCAAACGAAATGGCTTTTGAAGCCCAGTCTGGCTACGACTAAATGAGTCCACATTGGATGATGACTAGTGACGTGGTCACGTGACCAATGTTCAGTCGAGTGCAGTGCTCTTCTACCCAGGGATGATGCATATCAAGCGAAATGGTTTCCCAAGCCCCGCTCAGCTACCACCATGATGAGGTCACATGACCAAGTCACTAGTGATTAGGGACGCACGATCACCATATAGAGCGCTGGAAACTATCTCTACATACCCATGACGCCTAAAAGACGACGCGGATGAAGAAGCTCTCTTCGAATACGAGACTGAGAGAGTTGACACGGACAATTCAGTAGTGATTCAGGTCACGTGACTACTTTCGGGCATGCTGCCATATTGTGTACCCTGGCTTGATGCATATCAAACGAAATGGCTTTTGAAGCCCAGTCTGGCTACGACTAAATGAGTCCACATTGGATGATGACTAGTGACGTGGTCACGTGACCAATGTTCAGTCGAGTGCAGTGCTCTTCTACCCAGGGATGATGCATATCAAACGAAATAGTTTCCGAAGCCCGGCTCAGCTACCACCATGATGAGGTCACATGACCAAGTCACTAGTGATTAGGGACACACGATCACCATATAGAGCGCTGAAAACTATCTCTACATACCCATGACGCATATCAGACGACGCGGATGGAAAAGCTCTCTTCGAATACGAGAATGAGAGTGTTGACACGGACAATTCAGTCGTGATTCTGGTCACGTGACTACTTTCGAGCATGCTGCCATATTGTGAACCCTGGCTTGATGAATATCAAACGAAATGGTTTTTGAAGCCCAGTCTGGCTATGACTAAATAAGTCCACATTGGATGATCACTAGTGACGTGGTCACGTGACCAATGTTCAGTCGCGTGCAGTGCTCTTCTACCCATGGATGATGCATATCAAGCGAAATGGTTTCCGAAGCCCCGCTCAACTACCACCATGATGAGGTCACATGACCAAGTCACTAGTGATTAGGGACGCACGATCACCATATAGAGCGCGGGAAACTATCTCTACATACCCATGACGCATATTAGACGACGCGGATGAAGAAGCTCTCTTCGAATACGAGAGTGAGAGAGTTGACACGGACAATTCAGTAGTGATTCAGGTCACGTGACTACTTTCGGGCATGTTGCCATATTGTGTACCCTGGCTTGATGCATATCAAACGAAATGGCTTTTGAAGCCCAGTCTGGCTACGAATAAATGAGTCCACGTTGGATGATGACTAGTGACATGGTCACGTGACCAATGTTCAGTCGAGTGCAGTGCCCTTCTACCCAGGGATGATGCATATCAAAGGAAATGGTTTCCGAAGCCCGGCTCAGCTACCATCATGATGAGGTCACATGACCAAGTCACTAGTGATTAGGGACGCATGATCACCATATAGAGCGTTGGAAACTATCTCTACATACCCATGACGCATATCACACCACGCGGATGGAGTAGGTCTCTTCGAATACGAGAGTGAGAGAGTTGACACGGACAATTCTGTAGTGATTCAGGTCACGTGACTACTTTCGGGCATGGTGCCATATTGTGTACCCTGGCTTAATGCATATCAAACGAAATGGTTTTTGAAGCGCAGTCTGGCTATGAATAAATGAGTTCGCATTGGATGATCACTAGTGACGTGGTCACGTGACCAATGTTCGGTCGAGTGCAGTGCTCTTCTACCCAGGGATGATTCATATCAAACGAAATGGTTTCCGAAGCCCGGGTCAGCTACCACCATGATGAGGTCACATGACCAAGTCACTAGTCATTAGGGACACACGATCACCATATAGAGCGCTGGAAACTATCTCTACATACCCATGACGCCTAAAAGACGACGCGGATGAAGAAGCTCTCTTCGAATACGAGAGTGAGAGAGTTGACACGGACAATTCAGTAGTGATTCAGGTCACGTGACTACTTTCGGGCATGCTGCCATATTGTGTACCCTAGCTTAATGCATATCAAACGAAATGGTTTTTGAAGCGCAGTCTGGCTATGAGTAAGTGAGTCCGCATTGGATTATCACTAGTGACGTGGCTACGTGACCAATGTTCGGTCGAGTGCAGTGCTCTTCTACCCAGGGATGATTCATATCAAACGAAATGGTTTCCGAAGCCCGGCTCAGCTACCACCATGATGAGGTCACATGACCAAATCACTAGTAATTAGGGACGCACGATCACCATATAGAGCGCTGGAAACTATCTCTACATACCCATGACGCCTATCAGACGACGCGGATGAAGAAGCTCTCTTCGAATACGAGAGTGAGAGAGTTGACACGGACAATTCAGAAGTGATTCAGGTCAAGAGACTACTTTCGGGCATGCTGCCATATTGTGTACCCTGGCTTGATGCATATCAAACGAAATGGCTTTTGAAGCCCAGTCTGGCTACGACTAAATGAGTCCACATTGGATGATGACTAGTGACGTGGTCACGTGACCATTGTTCAGTCGAGTGCAGTGCTCTTCTACCCAGGGTTGATGCATATCAAACGAAATGGTTTCCGAAGCCCGGCTCAACTACCACCATGATGAGGTCACATGACCAAGTCACTAGTGATTAGAGACACACGACCACCATATAGAGCGCTGGAAACTATCTCTACATACCCATGACGCATATCAGACGACGCGGATGAAGAAGCTCTCTTCTAATACGAGAGTGAGAGAGTTGACACGGACAATTCAGTAGTGACTCAGTTCACGTGACTACTTTCGGGCATGCTGCCATATTGTGTACCCTGGCTTGATGCATATCAAACGAAATGGCTTTTGAAGCCCAGTCTGGCTATGACTAAATGAGTCTGCATTGGATGATCACTAGTGACGTGGTCACGTGACCAATGTTCAGTCGAGTGCAGTGCTCTTCTACCCGGGGATGATTCATATCAAACGAAATGGTTTCCGAAGCCCGGCTCAGCTACCCCCATGATGAGGTCACATGACCAAGTCACTAGTGATTAGGGACACACGATCACCATATAGAGTGCTGGAAACTATCTCTACATACCCATGACGCATATCACACGACGCGGATGGAGAAGCTCTATTCGAATACGAGAGTGAGAGAGTTCACACGGACAATTCAGTAGTGATTCAGGTCACGTGAATACTTTCGAGCATGCTGCCATATTGTGTACCCTGGCTTGATGCATATCAAACGAAATAGTTTTTGAAGCGCAGTCTGGCTATGACTAAATGAGTCCACATTGGATGATCACTAGTGACGTGGTCACGTGACCAATGTTCAGTCGAGTGCAGTGCTCTTCCACCCAGGGATGATGCATATCAAACGAAATGGTTTCCGAAGCCCGGCTCAGCTACCACAATGTTGAGGTCACATGACCAAGTCACTAGTGATTAGGGACGCATGATCACCATATAGAGCGTTGGAAACTATCTCTACATACCCATGACGCATATCACAACACGCGGATGGAGTAGGTCTCTTCGAATACGAGAGTGAGAGAGTTGACACGGACAATTCTGTAGTGATTCAGGTCACGTGACTACTTTCGGGCATGGTGCCATATTGTGTACCCTGGCTTAATGCATATCAAACGAAATGGTTTTTGAAGCGCAGTCTGGCTATGAATAAATGAGTTCGCATTGGATGATCACTAGTGACGTGGTCACGTGACCAATGTTCGGTCGAGTGCAGTGCTCTTCTACCCAGGGATGATTCATATCAAACGAAATGGTTTCCGAAGCCCGGCTCAGCTACCACCATGATGAGGTCACATGACCAAGTCACTAGTCATTAGGGACACACGATCACCATATAGAGCGCTGGAAACTATCTCTACATACCCATGACGCCTAAAAGACGACGCGGATGAAGAAGCTCTCTTCGAATACGAGAGTGAGAGAGTTGACACGGACAATTCAGTAGTGATTCAGGTCACGTGACTACTTTCGGGCATGCTGCCATATTGTGTACCCTGGCTTAATGCATATCAAACGAAATGGTTTTTGAAGCGCAGTCTGGCTATGAGTAAGTGAGTCCGCATTGGATTATCACTAGTGACGTGGTCACGTGACCAATGTTCAGTCGAGTGCAGTGCTCTTCTACCCAGGGATGATGCATATCAAACGAAATGGTTTCCGAAGCCCGGCTCAGCTACCACCATGATGAGGTCACATGACCAAGTCACTAGTGATTAGGGACGCACGATCACCATATAGAGCGCTGGAAACTATCTCTACATACCCATGACGTCTATCAGACGACGCGGATGAAGAAGCTCTCTTCGAATACGAGAGTGAGAGAGTTGACACGGACAATTCTGTAGTGATTCAGGTCACGTGACTACTTTCGGGCATGCTGCCATATTGTGTACCCTGGCTTAATGCATATCAAACGAAATGGTTTTTGAAGCGCAGTCTGGCTATGACTAAATGAGTCCGCATTGGATGATCACTAGTGACGTGGTCACGTGACCAATGTTCGGTCGAGTGCAGTGCTCTTCTACCCAGGGATGATTCATATCAAACGAAATGGTTTCCGAAGCCCGGCTCAGCTACCACCATGATGAGGTCACATGACCAAGTCACTAGTGATTAGGGACGCACGATCACCATATAGAGCGCTGGAAACTATCTCTACATACCCATGACGCCTATCAGACGACGCGGATGAAGAAGCTCTCTTCGAATACGAGAGTGAGAGAGTTGACACGGACAATTCAGTAGTGATTCAGGTCAAGTGACTACTTTCGGGCATGCTGCCATATTGTGTACCCTGGCTTGATGCATATCAAACGAAATGGCTTTTGAAGCCCAGTCTGGCTACGACTAAATGAGTCCACATTGGATGATGACTAGTGACGTGGTCACGTGACCAATGTTCAGTCGAGTGCAGTGCTCTTCTACCCAGGGATGATGCATATCAAAGGAAATGGTTTCCGAAGCCCGGCTCAACTACCACCATGATGAGGTCACATGACCAAGTCACTAGTGATTAGGGACGCACGATCACCATATAGAGCGCTGGAAACTATCTCTACATACCCATGACGCATATCAGACGACGCGGATGAAGAAGCTCTCTTGGAATAGGAGAGTGAGAGAGTTGACACGGACAATTCAATAATGATTCAGGTCACGTGACTACTTTCGGGCATGCTGCCATATTGTGTACCCTGGCTTGATGCATATCAAACGAAATGGCTTTTGAAGCCCAGTCTGGCTACGACTAAATGAGTCCACATTGGATGATGACTAGTGACGTGGTCACGTGACCAATGTTCAGTCGAGTGCAGTGCTCTTCTACCCAGGGATGATGCATATCAAGCGAAATGGTTTCCCAAGCCCCGCTCAGCTACCACCATGATGAGGTCACATGACCAAGTCACTAGTGATTAGGGACGCACGATCACCATATAGAGCGCTGGAAACTATCTCTACATACCCATGACGCCTAAAAGACGACGCGGATGAAGAAGCTCTCTTCGAATACGAGAGTGAGAGAGTTGACACGGACAATTCAGTAGTGATTCAGGTCACGTGACTACTTTCGGGCACGCTGCCATATTGTGTACCCTGGATTGATGCATATCAAACGAAATGGCTTTTGAAGCCCAGTCTGGCTACGACTAAATGAGTCCACATTGGATGATGACTAGTGACGTGGTCACGTGACCAATGTTCAGTCGAGTGCAGTGCTCTTCTACCCAAGGATGATGCATATCAAACGAAATAGTTTCCGAAGCCCGGCTCAGCTACCACCATGATGAGGTCACATGACCAAGTCACTAGTGATTAGGGACACACGATCACCATATAGAGGGCTGAAAACTATCTCTACATACCCATGACGCATATCAGACGACGCGGATGGAAAAGCTCTCTTCTAATACGAGAGTGAGAGAGTTGACACGGACAATTCAGTAGTGACTCAGGTCACGTGACTACTTTCGGGCATGCTGCCATATTGTGTACCCTGGCTTGATGCATATCAAACGAAATGGCTTTTGAAGCCCAGTCTGGCTATGACTAAATGAGTCTGCATTGGATGATCACTAGTGACGTGGTCACGTGACCAATGTTCAGTCGAGTGCAGTGCTCTTCTACCCAGGGATGATGCATATCAAGCGAAATGGTTTCCCAAGCCCCGCTCAGCTACCACCATGATGAGGTCACATGACCAAGTCACTAGTGATTAGGGACGCACGATCACCATATAGAGCGCTGGAAACTATCTCTACATACCCATGACGCCTAAAAGACGACGCGGATGAAGAAGCTCTCTTCGAATACGAGAGTGAGAGAGTTGACACGGACAATTCAGTCGTGATTCTGGTCACGTGACTACTTTAGAGCATGCTGCCATATTGTGAACCCTGGCTTGATCAATATCAAACGAAATGGTTTTTGAAGCCCAGTCTGGCTATGACTAAATAAGTCCACATTGGATGATCACTAGTGACGTGGTCACGTGACCAATGTTCAGTCGCGTGCAGTGCTCTTCTACCCATGGATGATGCATATCAAGCGAAATGGTTTCCGAAGCCCCGCTCAACTACCACCATGATGAGGTCACATGACCAAGTCACTAGTGATTAGGGACGCACGATCACCATATAGAGCGCGGGAAACTATCTCTACATACCCATGACGCATATTAGACGACGCGGATGAAGAAGCTCTCTTCGAATACGAGAGTGAGAGAGTTGACACGGACAATTCAGTAGTGATTCAGGTCACGTGACTACTTTCGGGCATGTTGCCATATTGTGTACCCTGGCTTGATGCATATCAAACGAAATGGTTTTTGAAGCCCAGTCTGGCAATGACTAAATGAGTCCACATTGGATGATGACTAGTGACATGGTCACGTGACCAATGTTCAGTCGAGTGCAGTGCTCTTCTACCCAGGGATGATGCATATCAAAGGAAATGGTTTCCGAAGCCCGGCTCAGCTACCATCATGATGAGGTCACATGACCAAGTCACTAGTGATTAGGGACGCATGATCACCATATAGAGCGTTGGAAACTATCTCTACATACCCATGACGCATATCACACCACGCGGATGGAGTAGGTCTCTTCGAATACGAGAGTGAGAGAGTTGACACGGACAATTCTGTAGTGATTCAGGTCACGTGACTACTTTCGGGCATGGTGCCATATTGTGTACCCTGGCTTAATGCATATCAAACGAAATGGTTTTTGAAGCGCAGTCTGGCTATGAATAAATGAGTTCGCATTGGATGATCACTAGTGACGTGGTCACGTGACCAATGTTCGGTCGAGTGCAGTGCTCTTCTACCCAGGGATGATTCATATCAAACGAAATGGTTTCCGAAGCCCGGCTCAGCTACCACCATGATGAGGTCACATGACCAAGTCACTAGTCATTAGGGACACACGATCACCATATAGAGCGCTGGAAACTATCTCTACATACCCATGACGCCTAAAAGACGACGCGGATGAAGAAGCTCTCTTCGAATACGAGAGTGAGAGAGTTGACACGGACAATTCAGAAGTGATTCAGGTCAAGTGACTGCTTTCGGGCATGCTACCATATTGTGTACCCTGGCTTGATGCATATCAAACGAAATGGTTTTTGAAGCGCAGTCTGGCTATGAGTAAGTGAGTCCGCATTGGATTATCACTAGTGACGTGGCTACGTGACCAATGTTCGGTCGAGTGCAGTGCTCTTCTACCCAGGGATGATTCATATCAAACGAAATGGTTTCCGAAGCCCGGCTCAGCTACCACCATGATGAGGTCACATGACCAAGTCACTAGTAATTAGGGACGCACGATCACCATATAGAGCGCTGGAAACTATCTCTACATACCCATGACGCCTATCAGACGACGCGGATGAAGAAGCTCTCTTCGAATACGAGAGTAAGAGAGTTGACACGGACAATTCAGAAGTGATTCAGGTCAAGTGACTGCTTTCGGGCATGCTGCCATATTGTGTACCCTGGCTTGATGCATATCAAACGAAATGGCTTTTGAAGCCCAGTCTGGCTACGACTAAATGATTCCACATTGGATGATGACTAGTGACATGGTCACGTGACCAATGTTCAGTCGAGTGCAGTGCTCTTCTACCCAGGGATGATGCATATCAAAGGAAATGGTTTCCGAAGCCCGGCTCAGCTACCATCATGATGAGGTCACATGACCAAGTCACTAGTGATTAGGGACGCATGATCACCATATAGAGCGTTGGAAACTATCTCTACATACCCATGACGCATATCACACCACGCGGATGGAGTAGGTCTCTTCGAATACGAGAGTGAGAGAGTTGACACGGACAATTCTGTAGTGATTCAGGTCACGTGACTACTTTCGGGCATGGTGCCATATTGTGTACCCTGGCTTAATGCATATCAAACGAAATGGTTTTTGAAGCGCAGTCTGGCTATGAATAAATGAGTTCGCATTGGATGATCACTAGTGACGTGGTCACGTGACCAATGTTCGGTCGAGTGCAGTGCTCTTCTACCCAGGGATGATTCATATCAAACGAAATGGTTTCCGAAGCCCGGCTCAGCTACCACCATGATGAGGTCACATGACCAAGTCACTAGTCATTAGGGACACACGATCACCATATAGAGCGCTGGAAACTATCTCTACATACCCATGACGCCTAAAAGACGACGCGGATGAAGAAGCTCTCTTCGAATACGAGAGTGAGAGAGTTGACACGGACTATTCAGAAGTGATTCAGGTCACGTGACTACTTTCGGGCATGCTGCCATATTGTGTACCCTGGCTTAATGCATATCAAACGAAATGGTTTTTGAAGCGCAGTCTGGCTATGAGTAAGTGAGTCCGCATTGGATTATCACTAGTGACGTGGCTACGTGACCAATGTTCGGTCGAGTGCAGTGCTCTTCTACCCAGGGATGATTCATATCAAACGAAATGGTTTCCGAAGCCCGGCTCAGCTACCACCATGATGAGGTCACATGACCAAGTCACTAGTAATTAGGGACGCACGATCACCATATAGAGCGCTGGAAACTATCTCTACATACCCATGACGCCTATCAGACGACGCGGATGAAGAAGCTCTCTTCGAATACGAGAGTAAGAGAGTTGACACGGACAATTCAGAAGTGATTCAGGTCAAGTGACTGCTTTCGGGCATGCTGCCATATTGTGTACCCTGGCTTGATGCATATCAAACGAAATGGCTTTTGAAGCCCAGTCTGGCTACGACTAAATGATTCCACATTGGATGATGACTAGTGACGTGGTCACGTGACCATTGTTCAGTCGAGTGCAGTGCTCTTCTACCCAGGGTTGATGCATATCAAACGAAATGGTTTCCGAAGCCCGGCTCAACTACCACCATGATGAGGTCACATGACCAAGTCACTAGTGATTAGGGACACACGACCACCATATAGAGCGCTGGAAACTATCTCTACATACCCATGACGCATATCAGACGACGCGGATGAAGAAGCTCTCTTCGAATACGAGAGTAAGAGAGTTGACACGGACAATTCAGAAGTGATTCAGGTCAAGTGACTGCTTTCGGGCATGCTGCCATATTGTGTACCCTGGCTTGATGCATATCAAACGAAATGGCTTTTGAAGCCCAGTCTGGCTACGACTAAATGATTCCACATTGGATGATGACTAGTGACATGGTCACGTGACCAATGTTCAGTCGAGTGCAGTGCTCTTCTACCCAGGGATGATGCATATCAAAGGAAATGGTTTCCGAAGCCCGGCTCAGCTACCATCATGATGAGGTCACATGACCAAGTCACTAGTGATTAGGGACGCATGATCACCATATAGAGCGTTGGAAACTATCTCTACATACCCATGACGCATATCACACCACGCGGATGGAGTAGGTCTCTTCGAATACGAGAGTGAGAGAGTTGACACGGACAATTCTGTAGTGATTCAGGTCACGTGACTACTTTCGGGCATGGTGCCATATTGTGTACCCTGGCTTAATGCATATCAAACGAAATGGTTTTTGAAGCGCAGTCTGGCTATGAATAAATGAGTTCGCATTGGATGATCACTAGTGACGTGGTCACGTGACCAATGTTCGGTCGAGTGCAGTGCTCTTCTACCCAGGGATGATTCATATCAAACGAAATGGTTTCCGAAGCCCGGCTCAGCTACCACCATGATGAGGTCACATGACCAAGTCACTAGTCATTAGGGACACACGATCACCATATAGAGCGCTGGAAACTATCTCTACATACCCATGACGCCTAAAAGACGACGCGGATGAAGAAGCTCTCTTCGAATGCGAGAGTGAGAGAGTTGACACGGACTATTCAGAAGTGATTCAGGTCACGTGACTACTTTCGGGCATGCTGCCATATTGTGTACCCTGGCTTAATGCATATCAAACGAAATGGTTTTTGAAGCGCAGTCTGGCTATGAGTAAGTGAGTCCGCATTGGATTATCACTAGTGACGTGGCTACGTGACCAATGTTCGGTCGAGTGCAGTGCTCTTCTACCCACGGATGATTCATATCAAACGAAATGGTTTCCGAAGCCCGGCTCAGCTACCACCATGATGAGGTCACATGACCAAGTCACTAGTAATTAGGGACGCACGATCACCATATAGAGCGCTGGAAACTATCTCTACATACCCATGACGCCTATCAGACGACGCGGATGAAGAAGCTCTCTTCGAATACGAGAGTAAGAGAGTTGACACGGACAATTCAGAAGTGATTCAGGTCAAGTGACTGCTTTCGGGCATGCTGCCATATTGTGTACCCTGGCTTGATGCATATCAAACGAAATGGCTTTTGAAGCCCAGTCTGGCTACGACTAAATGATTCCACATTGGATGATGACTAGTGACGTGGTCACGTGACCATTGTTCAGTCGAGTGCAGTGCTCTTCTACCCAGGGTTGATGCATATCAAACGAAATGGTTTCCGAAGCCCGGCTCAACTACCACCATGATGAGGTCACATGACCAAGTCACTAGTGATTAGGGACACACGACCACCATATAGAGCGCTGGAAACTATCTCTACATACCCATGACGCATATCAGACGACGCGGATGAAGAAGCTCTCTTCGAATACGAGAGTAAGAGAGTTGACACGGACAATTCAGAAGTGATTCAGGTCAAGTGACTGCTTTCGGGCATGCTGCCATATTGTGTACCCTGGCTTGATGCATATCAAACGAAATGGCTTTTGAAGCCCAGTCTGGCTACGACTAAATGATTCCACATTGGATGATGACTAGTGACATGGTCACGTGACCAATGTTCAGTCGAGTGCAGTGCTCTTCTACCCAGGGATGATGCATATCAAAGGAAATGGTTTCCGAAGCCCGGCTCAGCTACCATCATGATGAGGTCACATGACCAAGTCACTAGTGATTAGGGACGCATGATCACCATATAGAGCGTTGGAAACTATCTCTACATACCCATGACGCATATCACACCACGCGGATGGAGTAGGTCTCTTCGAATACGAGAGTGAGAGAGTTGACACGGACAATTCTGTAGTGATTCAGGTCACGTGACTACTTTCGGGCATGGTGCCATATTGTGTACCCTGGCTTAATGCATATCAAACGAAATGGTTTTTGAAGCGCAGTCTGGCTATGAATAAATGAGTTCGCATTGGATGATCACTAGTGACGTGGTCACGTGACCAATGTTCGGTCGAGTGCAGTGCTCTTCTACCCAGGGATGATTCATATCAAACGAAATGGTTTCCGAAGCCCGGCTCAGCTACCACCATGATGAGGTCACATGACCAAGTCACTAGTCATTAGGGACACACGATCACCATATAGAGCGCTGGAAACTATCTCTACATACCCATGACGCCTAAAAGACGACGCGGATGAAGAAGCTCTCTTCGAATACGAGAGTGAGAGAGTTGACACGGACTATTCAGAAGTGATTCAGGTCACGTGACTACTTTCGGGCATGCTGCCATATTGTGTACCCTGGCTTAATGCATATCAAACGAAATGGTTTTTGAAGCGCAGTCTGGCTATGAGTAAGTGAGTCCGCATTGGATTATCACTAGTGACGTGGCTACGTGACCAATGTTCGGTCGAGTGCAGTGCTCTTCTACCCAGGGATGATTCATATCAAACGAAATGGTTTCCGAAGCCCGGCTCAGCTACCACCATGATGAGGTCACATGACCAAGTCACTAGTAATTAGGGACGCACGATCACCATATAGAGCGCTGGAAACTATCTCTACATACCCATGACGCCTATCAGACGACGCGGATGAAGAAGCTCTCTTCGAATACGAGAGTAAGAGAGTTGACACGGACAATTCAGAAGTGATTCAGGTCAAGTGACTGCTTTCGGGCATGCTGCCATATTGTGTACCCTGGCTTGATGCATATCAAACGAAATGGCTTTTGAAGCCCAGTCTGGCTACGACTAAATGATTCCACATTGGATGATGACTAGTGACGTGGTCACGTGACCATTGTTCAGTCGAGTGCAGTGCTCTTCTACCCAGGGTTGATGCATATCAAACGAAATGGTTTCCGAAGCCCGGCTCAACTACCACCATGATGAGGTCACATGACCAAGTCACTAGTGATTAGGGACACACGACCACCATATAGAGCGCTGGAAACTATCTCTACATACCCATGACGCATATCAGACGACGCGGATGAAGAAGCTCTCTTCTAATACGAGAGTGAGAGAGTTGACACGGACAATTCAGTAGTGACTCAGGTCACGTGACTACTTTCGGGCATGCTGCCATATTGTGTACCCTGGCTTGATGCATATCAAACGAAATGGCTTTTGAAGCCCAGTCTGGCTACGACTAAATGAGTCCACATTGGATGATGACTAGTGACGTGGTCACGTGACCAATGTTCAGTCGAGTGCAGTGCTCTTCTACCCAGGGATGATGCATATCAAGCGAAATGGTTTCCCAAGCCCCGCTCAGCTACCACCATGATGAGGTCACATGACCAAGTCACTAGTGATTAGGGACGCACGATCACCATATAGAGCGCTGGAAACTATCTCTACATACCCATGACGCCTAAAAGACGACGCGGATGAAGAAGCTCTCTTCGAATACGAGAGTGAGAGAGTTGACACGGACAATTCAGTAGTGATTCAGGTCACGTGACTACTTTCGGGCATGCTGCCATATTGTGTACCCTGGCTTGATGCATATCAAACGAAATGGCTTTTGAAGCCCAGTCTGGCTACGACTAAATGAGTCCACATTGGATGATGACTAGTGACGTGGTCACGTGACCAATGTTCAGTCGAGTGCAGTGCTCTTCTACCCAGGGATGATGCATATCAAACGAAATAGTTTCCGAAGCCCGGCTCAGCTACCACCATGATGAGGTCACATGACCAAGTCACTAGTGATTAGGGACACACGATCACCATATAGAGCGCTGAAAACTATCTCTACATACCCATGACGCATATCAGACGACGCGGATGGAAAAGCTCTCTTCGAATACGAGAATGATAGTGTTGACACGGACAATTCAGTCGTGGTTCTGGTCACGTGACTACTTTCGAGCATGCTGCCATATGGTGAACCCTGGCTTGATGAATATCAAACGAAATGGTTTTTGAAGCCCAGTCTGGCTATGACTAAATGAGTCCACATTGGATGATCACTAGTGACGTGGTCACGTGACCAATGTTCAGTCGCGTGCAGTGCTCTTCTACCCATGGATGATGCATATCAAGCGAAATGGTTTCCGAAGCCCCGCTCAACTACCACCATGATGAGGTCACATGACCAAGTCACTAGTGATTAGGGACGCACGATCACCATATAGAGCGCGGGAAACTATCTCTACATACCCATGACGCATATTAGACGACGCGGATGAAGAAGCTCTCTTCGAATACGAGAGTGAGAGAGTTGACACGGACAATTCAGTAGTGATTCAGGTCACGTGACTACTTTCGGGCATGTTGCCATATTGTGTACCCTGGCTTGATGCATATCAAACGAAATGGTTTTTGAAGCCCAGTCTGGCAATGACTAAATGAGTCCACATTGGATGATCACTAGTGACGTGGTCACGTGACCAATGTTCAGTCGAGTGCAGTGCTCTTCCACCCAGGGATGATGCATATCAAACGAAATGGTTTCCGAAGCCCGGCTCAGCTACCACCATGATGAGGTCACATGACCAAGTCACTTGTGATTAGGGACGCATGATCACCATATAGAGCGTTGGAAACTATCTCTACATACCCATGACGCATATCACACCACGCGGATGGAGTAGGTCTCTTCGAATACGAGAGTGAGAGAGTTGACACGGACAATTCTGTAGTGATTCAGGTCACGTGACTACTTTCGGGCATGGTGCCATATTGTGTACCCTGGCTTAATGCATATCAAACGAAATGGTTTTTGAAGCGCAGTCTGGCTATGAATAAATGCGTTCGCATTGGATGATCACTAGTGACGTGGTCACGTGACCAATGTTCGGTCGAGTGCAGTGCTCTTCTACCCAGGGATGATTCATATCAAACGAAATGGTTTCCGAAGCCCGGCTCAGCTACCACCATGATGAGGTCACATGACCAAGTCACTAGTCATTAGGGACACACGATCACCATATAGAGCGCTGGAAACTATCTCTACATACCCATGACGCCTAAAAGACGACGCGGATGAAGAAGCTCTCTTCGAATACGAGAGTGAGAGAGTTGACACGGACAATTCAGAAGTGATTCAGGTCAAGTGACTACTTTCGGGCATGCTGCCATATTGTGTACCCTGGCTTGATGCATATCAAACGAAATGGCTTTTGAAGCGCAGTCTGGCTATGACTAAATGAGTCCGCATTGGATGATGACTAGTGACGTGGTCACGTGACCAATGTTCGGTCGAGTGCAGTGCTCTTCTACCCAGGGTAGATGCATATCAAACGAAATGGTTTCCGAAGCCCGGCTCAACTACCACCATGATGTGGTCACATGACCAAGTCACTAGTGATTAGGGACACACGACCACCATATAGAGCGCTGGAAACTATCTCTACATACCCATGACGCATATCAGACGACGCGGATGAAGAAGCTCTCTTCTAATACGAGAGTGAGAGAGTTGACACGGACAATTCAGTAGTGACTCAGGTCACGTGACTACTTTCGGGCATGCTGCCATATTGTGTACCCTGGCTTGATGCATATCAAACGAAATGGCTTTTGAAGCCCAGTTTGGCTATGACTAAATGAGTCTGCATTGGATGATCACTAGTGACGTGGTCACGTGACCAATGTTCAGTCGAGTGCAGTGCTCTTCTACCCAGGGATGATTCATACCAAAAGAAATGGTTTCCGAAGCCCGGCTCAGCTACCCCCATGATGAGGTCACATGACCAAGTCACTAGTGATTAGGGACACACGATCACCATATAGAGTGCTGGAAACTATCTCTACATACCCATGACGCATATCACACGACGCGGATGGAGAAGCTCTATTCGAATACGAGAGTGAGAGAGTTCACACGGACAATTCAGTAGTGATTCAGGTCACGTGAATACTTTCGAGCATGCTGCCATATTGTGTACCCTGGCTTGATGCATATCAAACGAAATAGTTTTTGAAGCGCAGTCTGGCTATGACTAAATGAGTCCGTATTGGATGATCACTAGTGACGTGGTCACGTGACCAATGTTCGGTCGAGTGCAGTGCTCTTCTACCCAGGGATGATTCATATCAAACGAAATGGTTTCCGAAGCCCGGCTCAGCTACCACCATGATGAGGTCACATGACCAAGTCACTAGTGATTAGGGACGCACGATCACCATATAGAGCGCTGGAAACTATCTCTACATACCCATGACGCCTATCAGACGACGCGGATGAAGAAGCTCTCTTCGAATACGAGAGTGAGAGATTTGACACGGACAATTCAGTAGTGATTCAGGTCAACTGACTACTTTCGGGCATGCTGCCATATTGTGTACCCTGGCTTGATGCATATCAAACGAAATGGCTTTTGAAGCCCAGTCTGGCTACGACTAAATGAGTCCACATTGGATGATGACTAGTGACGTGGTCACGTGACCAATGTTCAGTCGAGTGCAGTGCTCTTCTACCCAGGGATGATGCATATCAAAGGAAATGGTTTCCGAAGCCCGGCTCAACTACCACCATGATGAGGTCACATGACCAAGTCACTAGTGATTAGGGACGCACGATCACCATATAGAGTGCTGGAAACTATCTCTACATACCCTTGACGCATATCAGACGACGCGGATGAAGAAGCTCTCTTGGAATAGGAGAGTGAGAGAGTTGACACGGACAATTCAATAATGATTCAGGTCACGTGACTACTTTCGGGCATGCTGCCATATTGTGTACCCTGGCTTGATGCATATCAAACGAAATGACTTTTGAAGCCCAGTCTGGCTACGACTATATGAGTCCACATTGGATGATGACTAGTGACGTGGTCACGTGACCAATGTTCAGTCGAGTGCAGTGCTCTTCTACCCAGGGATGATGCATATCAAGCGAAATGGTTTCCCAAGCCCCGCTCAGCTACCACCATGATGAGGTCACATGACCAAGTCACTAGTGATTAGGGACGCACGATCACCATATAGAGCGCTGGAAACTATCTCTACATACCCATGACGCCTAAAAGACGACGCGGATGAAGAAGCTCTCTTCAAATACGAGAGTGAGAGAGTTGACACGGACAATTCAGTAGTGATTCAGGTCACGTGACTACTTTCGGGCATGCTGCCATATTGTGTACCCTGGCTTGATGCATATCAAACGAAATGGCTTTTGAAGCCCAGTCTGGCTACGACTAAATGAGTCCACATTGGATGATGACTAGTGACGTGGTCACGTGACCAATGTTCAGTCGAGTGCAGTGCTCTTCTACCCAGGGATGATGCATATCAAACGAAATAGTTTCCGAAGTCCGGCTCAGCTACCACCATGATGAGGTCACATGACCAAGTCACTAGTGATTAGGGACACACGATCACCATATAGAGCGCTGAAAACTATCTCTACATACCCATGACGCATATCAGACGACGCGGATGGAAAAGCTCTCTTCGAATACGAGAATGAGAGTGTTGACACGGACAATTCAGTCGTGATTCTGGTCACGTGACTACTTTCGAGCATGCTGCCATATTGTGAACCCTGGCTTGATGCATATCAAACGAAATGGCTTTTGAAGCCCAGTCTGGCTACGACTAAATGATTCCACATTGGATGATGACTAGTGACGTGGTCACGTGACCATTGTTCAGTTGAGTGCAGTGCTCTTCTACCCAGGGTTGATGCATATCAAACGAAATGGTTTCCGAAGCCCGGCTCAACTACCACCATGATGAGGTCACATGACCAAGTCACTAGTGATTAGGGACGCACGATCACCATATAGAGCCCTGGAAACTATCTCTACATACCCATGACGCATATCAGACGACGCGGATGAAGAAGCTCTCTTCTAATACGAGAGTGAGAGAGTTGACACGGACAATTCAGTAGTGACTCAGGTCACGTGACTACTTTCGGGCATGCTGCCATATTGTGTACCCTGGCTTGATGCATATCAAACGAAATAGTTTTTGAAGCGCAGTCTGGCTATGACTAAATGAGTGCGCATTGGATGATCACTAGTGACGTGGTCACGTGACCAATGTTCAGTCGAGTGCAGTGCTCTTCTACCCAGGGATGATGCATATCAAACGAAATGGTTTCCGAAGCCCGGCTCAGCTACCACCATGATGAGGTCACATGACCAAGTCACTAGTGATTAGGGACGCACGATCACCATATAGAGCGCTGGAAACTATCTCTACATACCCATGACGTCTATCAGACGACGCGGATGAAGAAGCTCTCTTCGAATACGAGAGTGAGAGAGTTGACACGGACAATTCTGTAGTGATTCAGGTCACGTGACTACTTTCGGGCATGCTGCCATATTGTGTACCCTGGCTTAATGCATATCAAACGAAATGGTTTTTGAAGCGCAGTCTGGCTATGACTAAATGAGTCCGCATTGGATGATCACTAGTGACGTGGTCACGTGACCAATGTTCGGTCGAGTGCAGTGCTCTTCTACCCAGGGATGATTCATATCAAACGAAATGGTTTCCGAAGCCCGGCTCAGCTACCACCATGATGAGGTCACATGACCAAGTCACTAGTGATTAGGGACGCACGATCACCATATAGAGCGCTGGAAACTATCTCTACATACCCATGACGCCTATCAGACGACGCGGATGAAGAAGCTCTCTTCGAATACGAGAGTGAGAGAGTTGACACGGACAATTCAGTAGTGATTCAGGTCAAGCGACTACTTTCGGGCATGCTGCCATATTGTGTACCCTGGCTTGATGCATATCAAACGAAATGGCTTTTGAAGCCCAGTCTGGCTACGACTAAATGAGTCCACATTGGATGATGACTAGTGACGTGGTCACGTGACCAATGTTCAGTCGAGTGCAGTGCTCTTCTACCCAGGGATGATGCATATCAAAGGAAATGGTTTCCGAAGCCCGGCTCAACTACCACCATGATGAGGTCACATGACCAAGTCACTAGTGATTAGGGACGCACGATCACCATATAGAGCGCTGGAAACTATCTCTACATACCCATGACGCATATCAGACGACGCGGATGAAGAAGCTCTCTTGGAATAGGAGAGTGAGAGAGTTGACACGGACAATTCAATAATGATTCAGGTCACGTGACTACTTTCGGGCATGCTGCCATATTGTGTACCCTGGCTTGATGCATATCAAACGAAATGGCTTTTGAAGCCCAGTCTGGCTACGACTAAATGAGTCCACATTGGATGATGACTAGTGACGTGGTCACGTGACCAA
The DNA here is from genome assembly GCF_050947875.1 of Dermacentor variabilis. NCBI lineage: Eukaryota > Metazoa > Arthropoda > Arachnida > Ixodida > Ixodidae > Dermacentor > Dermacentor variabilis. The sequence continues at coordinate 78,148,949 of NC_134576.1, read as the reverse complement.
TGTTCAGTCGAGTGCAGTGCTCTTCTACCCAGGGATGATGCATATCAAGCGAAATGGTTTCCCAAGCCCCGCTCAGCTACCACCATGATGAGGTCACATGACCAAGTCACTAGTGATTAGGGACGCACGATCACCATATAGAGCGCTGGAAACTATCTCTACATACCCATGACGCCTAAAAGACGACGCGGATGAAGAAGCTCTCTTCGAATACGAGAGTGAGAGAGTTGACACGGACAATTCAGTAGTGATTCAGGTCACGTGACTACTTTCGGGCATGCTGCCATATTGTGTACCCTGGCTTGATGCATATCAAACGAAATGGCTTTTGAAGCCCAGTCTGGCTACGACTAAATGAGTCCACATTGGATGATGACTAGTGACGTGGTCACGTGACCAATGTTCAGTCGAGTGCAGTGCTCTTCTACCCAGGGATGATGCATATCAAACGAAATAGTTTCCGAAGCCCGGCTCAGCTACCACCATGATGAGGTCACATGACCAAGTCACTAGTGATTAGGGACACACGATCACCATATAGAGCGCTGAAAACTATCTCTACATACCCATGACGCATATCAGACGACGCGGATGGAAAAGCTCTCTTCGAATACGAGAATGATAGTGTTGACACGGACAATTCAGTCGTGGTTCTGGTCACGTGACTACTTTCGAGCATGCTGCCATATGGTGAACCCTGGCTTGATGAATATCAAACGAAATGGTTTTTGAAGCCCAGTCTGGCTATGACTAAATGAGTCCACATTGGATGATCACTAGTGACGTGGTCACGTGACCAATGTTCAGTCGCGTGCAGTGCTCTTCTACCCATGGATGATGCATATCAAGCGAAATGGTTTCCGAAGCCCCGCTCAACTACCACCATGATGAGGTCACATGACCAAGTCACTAGTGATTAGGGACGCACGATCACCATATAGAGCGCGGGAAACTATCTCTACATACCCATGACGCATATTAGACGACGCGGATGAAGAAGCTCTCTTCGAATACGAGAGTGAGAGAGTTGACACGGACAATTCAGTAGTGATTCAGGTCACGTGACTACTTTCGGGCATGTTGCCATATTGTGTACCCTGGCTTGATGCATATCAAACGAAATGGTTTTTGAAGCCCAGTCTGGCAATGACTAAATGAGTCCACATTGGATGATCACTAGTGACGTGGTCACGTGACCAATGTTCAGTCGAGTGCAGTGCTCTTCCACCCAGGGATGATGCATATCAAACGAAATGGTTTCCGAAGCCCGGCTCAGCTACCACCATGATGAGGTCACATGACCAAGTCACTTGTGATTAGGGACGCATGATCACCATATAGAGCGTTGGAAACTATCTCTACATACCCATGACGCATATCACACCACGCGGATGGAGTAGGTCTCTTCGAATACGAGAGTGAGAGAGTTGACACGGACAATTCTGTAGTGATTCAGGTCACGTGACTACTTTCGGGCATGGTGCCATATTGTGTACCCTGGCTTAATGCATATCAAACGAAATGGTTTTTGAAGCGCAGTCTGGCTATGAATAAATGCGTTCGCATTGGATGATCACTAGTGACGTGGTCACGTGACCAATGTTCGGTCGAGTGCAGTGCTCTTCTACCCAGGGATGATTCATATCAAACGAAATGGTTTCCGAAGCCCGGCTCAGCTACCACCATGATGAGGTCACATGACCAAGTCACTAGTGATTAGGGACGCACGATCACCATATAGAGCGCTGGAAACTATCTCTACATACCCATGACGCCTAAAAGACGACGCGGATGAAGAAGCTCTCTTCAAATACGAGAGTGAGAGAGTTGACACGGACAATTCAGTAGTGATTCAGGTCACGTGACTACTTTCGGGCATGCTGCCATATTGTGTACCCTGGCTTGATGCATATCAAACGAAATGGCTTTTGAAGCCCAGTCTGGCTACGACTAAATGAGTCCACATTGGATGATGACTAGTGACGTGGTCACGTGACCAATGTTCAGTCGAGTGCAGTGCTCTTCTACCCAGGGATGATGCATATCAAACGAAATAGTTTCCGAAGCCCGGCTCAGCTACCACCATGATGAGGTCACATGACCAAGTCACTAGTGATTAGGGACACACGATCACCATATAGAGCGCTGAAAACTATCTCTACATACCCATGACGCATATCAGACGACGCGGATGGAAAAGCTCTCTTCGAATACGAGAATGAGAGTGTTGACACGGACAATTCAGTCGTGATTCTGGTCACGTGACTACTTTCGAGCATGCTGCCATATTGTGAACCCTGGCTTGATGCATATCAAACGAAATGGCTTTTGAAGCCCAGTCTGGCTACGACTAAATGATTCCACATTGGATGATGACTAGTGACGTGGTCACGTGACCATTGTTCAGTCGAGTGCAGTGCTCTTCTACCCAGGGTTGATGCATATCAAACGAAATGGTTTCCGAAGCCCGGCTCAACTACCACCATGATGAGGTCACATGACCAAGTCACTAGTGATTAGGGACGCACGATCACCATATAGAGCGCTGGAAACTATCTCTACATACCCATGACGCATATCAGACGACGCGGATGAAGAAGCTCTCTTCTAATACGAGAGTGAGAGAGTTGACACGGACAATTCAGTAGTGACTCAGGTCACGTGACTACTTTCGGGCATGCTGCCATATTGTGTACCCTGGCTTGATGCATATCAAACGAAATGGCTTTTGAAGCCCAGTCTGGCTATGACTAAATGAGTCTGCATTGGATGATCACTAGTGACGTGGTCACGTGACCAATGTTCAGTCGAGTGCAGTGCTCTTCTACCCAGGGATGATTCATACCAAAAGAAATGGTTTCCGAAGCCCGGCTCAGCTACCCCCATGATGAGGTCACATGACCAAGTCACTAGTGATTAGGGACACACGATCACCATATAGAGTGCTGGAAACTATCTCTACATACCCATGACGCATATCACACGACGCGGATGGAGAAGCTCTATTCGAATACGAGAGTGAGAGAGTTCACACGGACAATTCAGTAGTGATTCAGGTCACGTGAATACTTTCGAGCATGCTGCCATATTGTGTACCCTGGCTTGATGCATATCAAACGAAATAGTTTTTGAAGCGCAGTCTGGCTATGACTAAATGAGTGCGCATTGGATGATCACTAGTGACGTGGTCACGTGACCAATGTTCAGTCGAGTGCAGTGCTCTTCTACCCAGGGATGATGCATATCAAACGAAATGGTTTCCGAAGCCCGGCTCAGCTACCACCATGATGAGGTCACATGACCAAGTCACTAGTGATTAGGGACGCACGATCACCATATAGAGCGCTGGAAACTATCTCTACATACCCATGACGCCTATCAGACGACGCGGATGAAGAAGCTCTCTTCGAATACGAGAGTGAGAGAGTTGACACGGACAATTCAGTAGTGATTCAGGTCAAGCGACTACTTTCGGGCATGCTGCCATATTGTGTACCCTGGCTTGATGCATATCAAACGAAATGGCTTTTGAAGCCCAGTCTGGCTACGACTAAATGAGTCCACATTGGATGATGACTAGTGACGTGGTCACGTGACCAATGTTCAGTCGAGTGCAGTGCTCTTCTACCCAGGGATGATGCATATCAAAGGAAATGGTTTCCGAAGCCCGGCTCAACTACCACCATGATGAGGTCACATGACCAAGTCACTAGTGATTAGGGACGCACGATCACCATATAGAGCGCTGGAAACTATCTCTACATACCCATGACGCATATCAGACGACGCGGATGAAGAAGCTCTCTTGGAATAGGAGAGTGAGAGAGTTGACACGGACAATTCAATAATGATTCAGGTCACGTGACTACTTTCGGGCATGCTGCCATATTGTGTACCCTGGCTTGATGCATATCAAACGAAATGGCTTTTGAAGCCCAGTCTGGCTACGACTAAATGAGTCCACATTGGATGATGACTAGTGACGTGGTCACGTGACCAATGTTCAGTCGAGTGCAGTGCTCTTCTACCCAGGGATGATGCATATCAAGCGAAATGGTTTCCCAAGCCCCGCTCAGCTACCACCATGATGAGGTCACATGACCAAGTCACTAGTGATTAGGGACGCACGATCACCATATAGAGCGCTGGAAACTATCTCTACATACCCATGACGCCTAAAAGACGACGCGGATGAAGAAGCTCTCTTCGAATACGAGAGTGAGAGAGTTGACACGGACAATTCAGTAGTGATTCAGGTCACGTGACTACTTTCGGGCATGCTGCCATATTGTGTACCCTGGCTTGATGCATATCAAACGAAATGGCTTTTGAAGCCCAGTCTGGCTACGACTAAATGAGTCCACATTGGATGATGACTAGTGACGTGGTCACGTGACCAATGTTCAGTCGAGTGCAGTGCTCTTCTACCCAGGGATGATGCATATCAAACGAAATAGTTTCCGAAGCCCGGCTCAGCTACCACCATGATGAGGTCACATGACCAAGTCACTAGTGATTAGGGACACACGATCACCATATAGAGCGCTGAAAACTATCTCTACATACCCATGACGCATATCAGACGACGCGGATGGAAAAGCTCTCTTCGAATACGAGAATGATAGTGTTGACACGGACAATTCAGTCGTGGTTCTGGTCACGTGACTACTTTCGAGCATGCTGCCATATGGTGAACCCTGGCTTGATGAATATCAAACGAAATGGTTTTTGAAGCCCAGTCTGGCTATGACTAAATGAGTCCACATTGGATGATCACTAGTGACGTGGTCACGTGACCAATGTTCAGTCGCGTGCAGTGCTCTTCTACCCATGGATGATGCATATCAAGCGAAATGGTTTCCGAAGCCCCGCTCAACTACCACCATGATGAGGTCACATGACCAAGTCACTAGTGATTAGGGACGCACGATCACCATATAGAGCGCGGGAAACTATCTCTACATACCCATGACGCATATTAGACGACGCGGATGAAGAAGCTCTCTTCGAATACGAGAGTGAGAGAGTTGACACGGACAATTCAGTAGTGATTCAGGTCACGTGACTACTTTCGGGCATGTTGCCATATTGTGTACCCTGGCTTGATGCATATCAAACGAAATGGTTTTTGAAGCCCAGTCTGGCAATGACTAAATGAGTCCACATTGGATGATCACTAGTGACGTGGTCACGTGACCAATGTTCAGTCGAGTGCAGTGCTCTTCCACCCAGGGATGATGCATATCAAACGAAATGGTTTCCGAAGCCCGGCTCAGCTACCACCATGATGAGGTCACATGACCAAGTCACTTGTGATTAGGGACGCATGATCACCATATAGAGCGTTGGAAACTATCTCTACATACCCATGACGCATATCACACCACGCGGATGGAGTAGGTCTCTTCGAATACGAGAGTGAGAGAGTTGACACGGACAATTCTGTAGTGATTCAGGTCACGTGACTACTTTCGGGCATGGTGCCATATTGTGTACCCTGGCTTAATGCATATCAAACGAAATGGTTTTTGAAGCGCAGTCTGGCTATGAATAAATGCGTTCGCATTGGATGATCACTAGTGACGTGGTCACGTGACCAATGTTCGGTCGAGTGCAGTGCTCTTCTACCCAGGGATGATTCATATCAAACGAAATGGTTTCCGAAGCCCGGCTCAGCTACCACCATGATGAGGTCACATGACCAAGTCACTAGTCATTAGGGACACACGATCACCATATAGAGCGCTGGAAACTATCTCTACATACCCATGACGCCTAAAAGACGACGCGGATGAAGAAGCTCTCTTCGAATACGAGAGTGAGAGAGTTGACACGGACAATTCAGAAGTGATTCAGGTCAAGTGACTACTTTCGGGCATGCTGCCATATTGTGTACCCTGGCTTGATGCATATCAAACGAAATGGCTTTTGAAGCGCAGTCTGGCTATGACTAAATGAGTCCGCATTGGATGATGACTAGTGACGTGGTCACGTGACCAATGTTCGGTCGAGTGCAGTGCTCTTCTACCCAGGGTAGATGCATATCAAACGAAATGGTTTCCGAAGCCCGGCTCAACTACCACCATGATGAGGTCACATGACCAAGTCACTAGTGATTAGGGACACACGACCACCATATAGAGCGCTGGAAACTATCTCTACATACCCATGACGCATATCAGACGACGCGGATGAAGAAGCTCTCTTCTAATACGAGAGTGAGAGAGTTGACACGGACAATTCAGTAGTGACTCAGGTCACGTGACTACTTTCGGGCATGCTGCCATATTGTGTACCCTGGCTTGATGCATATCAAACGAAATGGCTTTTGAAGCCCAGTTTGGCTATGACTAAATGAGTCTGCATTGGATGATCACTAGTGACGTGGTCACGTGACCAATGTTCAGTCGAGTGCAGTGCTCTTCTACCCAGGGATGATTCATACCAAAAGAAATGGTTTCCGAAGCCCGGCTCAGCTACCCCCATGATGAGGTCACATGACCAAGTCACTAGTGATTAGGGACACACGATCACCATATAGAGTGCTGGAAACTATCTCTACATACCCATGACGCATATCACACGACGCGGATGGAGAAGCTCTATTCGAATACGAGAGTGAGAGAGTTCACACGGACAATTCAGTAGTGATTCAGGTCACGTGAATACTTTCGAGCATGCTGCCATATTGTGTACCCTGGCTTGATGCATATCAAACGAAATAGTTTTTGAAGCGCAGTCTGGCTATGACTAAATGAGTCCGTATTGGATGATCACTAGTGACGTGGTCACGTGACCAATGTTCGGTCGAGTGCAGTGCTCTTCTACCCAGGGATGATTCATATCAAACGAAATGGTTTCCGAAGCCCGGCTCAGCTACCACCATGATGAGGTCACATGACCAAGTCACTAGTGATTAGGGACGCACGATCACCATATAGAGCGCTGGAAACTATCTCTACATACCCATGACGCCTATCAGACGACGCGGATGAAGAAGCTCTCTTCGAATACGAGAGTGAGAGATTTGACACGGACAATTCAGTAGTGATTCAGGTCAACTGACTACTTTCGGGCATGCTGCCATATTGTGTACCCTGGCTTGATGCATATCAAACGAAATGGCTTTTGAAGCCCAGTCTGGCTACGACTAAATGAGTCCACATTGGATGATGACTAGTGACGTGGTCACGTGACCAATGTTCAGTCGAGTGCAGTGCTCTTCTACCCAGGGATGATGCATATCAAAGGAAATGGTTTCCGAAGCCCGGCTCAACTACCACCATGATGAGGTCACATGACCAAGTCACTAGTGATTAGGGACGCACGATCACCATATAGAGTGCTGGAAACTATCTCTACATACCCTTGACGCATATCAGACGACGCGGATGAAGAAGCTCTCTTGGAATAGGAGAGTGAGAGAGTTGACACGGACAATTCAATAATGATTCAGGTCACGTGACTACTTTCGGGCATGCTGCCATATTGTGTACCCTGGCTTGATGCATATCAAACGAAATGACTTTTGAAGCCCAGTCTGGCTACGACTATATGAGTCCACATTGGATGATGACTAGTGACGTGGTCACGTGACCAATGTTCAGTCGAGTGCAGTGCTCTTCTACCCAGGGATGATGCATATCAAGCGAAATGGTTTCCCAAGCCCCGCTCAGCTACCACCATGATGAGGTCACATGACCAAGTCACTAGTGATTAGGGACGCACGATCACCATATAGAGCGCTGGAAACTATCTCTACATACCCATGACGCCTAAAAGACGACGCGGATGAAGAAGCTCTCTTCAAATACGAGAGTGAGAGAGTTGACACGGACAATTCAGTAGTGATTCAGGTCACGTGACTACTTTCGGGCATGCTGCCATATTCTGTACCCTGGCTTGATGCATATCAAACGAAATGGCTTTTGAAGCCCAGTCTGGCTACGACTAAATGAGTCCACATTGGATGATGACTAGTGACGTGGTCACGTGACCAATGTTCAGTCGAGTGCAGTGCTCTTCTACCCAGGGATGATGCATATCAAACGAAATAGTTTCCGAAGCCCGGCTCAGCTACCACCATGATGAGGTCACATGACCAAGTCACTAGTGATTAGGGACACACGATCACCATATAGAGCGCTGAAAACTATCTCTACATACCCATGACGCATATCAGACGACGCGGATGGAAAAGCTCTCTTCGAATACGAGAATGAGAGTGTTGACACGGACAATTCAGTCGTGATTCTGGTCACGTGACTACTTTCGGGCATGCTGCCATATTGTGAACCCTGGCTTGATGAATATCAAACGAAATGGTTTTTGAAGCCCAGTCTGGCTATGACTAAATGAGTCCACATTGGATGATCACTAGTGACGTGGTCACGTGACCAATGTTCAGTCGCGTGCAGTGCTCTTCTACCCATGGATGATGCATATCAAGCGAAATGGTTTCCGAAGCCCCGCTCAACTACCACCATGATGAGGTCACATGACCAAGTCACTAGTGATTAGGGACGCACGATCACCATATAGAGCGCAGGAAACTATCTCTACATACCCATGACGCATATTAGACGACGCGGATGAAGAAGCTCTCTTCGAATACGAGAGTGAGAGAGTTGACACGGACAATTCAGTAGTGATTCAGGTCACGTGACTACTTTCGGGCATGTTGCCATATTGTGTACCCTGGCTTGATGCATATCAAACGAAATGGTTTTTGAAGCCCAGTCTGGCAATGACTAAATGAGTCCACATTGGATGATCACTAGTGACGTGGTCACGTGACCAATGTTCAGTCGAGTACAGTGCTCTTCTACCCAGGGATGATGCATATCAAAGGAAATGGTTTCCGAAGCCCGGCTCAGCTACCATCATGATGAGGTCACATGACCAAGTCACTAGTGATTAGGGACGCATGATCACCATATAGAGCGTTGGAAACTATCTCTACATACCCATGACGCATATCACACCACGCGGATGGAGTAGGTCTCTTCGAATACGAGAGTGAGAGAGTTGACACGGACAATTCTGTAGTGATTCAGGTCACGTGACTACTTTCGGGCATGGTGCCATATTGTGTACCCTGGCTTAATGCATATCAAACGAAATGGTTTTTGAAGCGCAGTCTGGCTATGAATAAATGAGTTCGCATTGGATGATCACTAGTGACGTGGTCACGTGACCAATGTTCGGTCGAGTGCAGTGCTCTTCTACCCAGGGATGATTCATATCAAACGGAATGGTTTCCGAAGCCCGGCTCAGCTACCACCATGATGAGGTCACATGACCAAGTCACTAGTCATTAGGGACACACGATCACCATATAGAGCGCTGGAAACTATCTCTACATACCCATGACGCCTAAAAGACGACGCGGATGAAGAAGCTCTCTTCGAATACGAGAGTGAGAGAGTTGACACGGACAATTCAGTAGTGATTCAGGTCACGTGACTACTTTCGGGCATGCTGCCATATTTGTACCCTGGCTTAATGCATATCAAACGAAATGGTTTTTGAAGCGCAGTCTGGCTATGAGTAAGTGAGTCCGCATTGGATTATCACTAGTGACGTGGCTACGTGACCAATGTTCGGTCGAGTGCAGTGCTCTTCTACCCAGGGATGATTCATATCAAACGAAATGGTTTCCGAAGCCCGGCTCAGCTACCACCATGATGAGGTCACATGACCAAGTCACTTCTGATTAGGGACGCATGATCACCATATAGAGCGCTGGAAACTATCTCTACATACCCATGACGCCTAAAAGACGACGCGGATGAAGAAGCTCTCTTCGAATACGAGAGTGAGAGAGTTGACACGGACAATTCAGAAGTGATTCAGGTCAAGTGACTACTTTCGGGCATGCTGCCATATTGTGTACCCTGGCTTGATGCATATCAAACGAAATGGCTTTTGAAGCGCAGTCTGGCTATGACTAAATGAGTCCGCATTGGATGATGACTAGTGACGTGGTCACGTGACCAATGTTCGGTCGAGTGCAGTGCTCTTCTACCCAGGGTAGATGCATATCAAACGAAATGGTTTCCGAAGCCCGGCTCAACTACCACCATGATGAGGTCACATGACCAAGTCACTAGTGATTAGGGACACACGACCACCATATAGAGCGCTGGAAACTATCTCTACATACCCATGACGCATATCAGACGACGCGGATGAAGAAGCTCTCTTCTAATACGAGAGTGAGAGAGTTGACACGGACAATTCAGTAGTGACTCAGGTCACGTGACTACTTTCGGGCATGCTGCCATATTGTGTACCCTGGCTTGATGCATATCAAACGAAATGGCTTTTGAAGCCCAGTTTGGCTATGACTAAATGAGTCTGCATTGGATGATCACTAGTGACGTGGTCACGTGACCAATGTTCAGTCGAGTGCAGTGCTCTTCTACCCAGGGATGATTCATACCAAAAGAAATGGTTTCCGAAGCCCGGCTCAGCTACCCCCATGATGAGGTCACATGACCAAGTCACTAGTGATTAGGGACACACGATCACCATATAGAGTGCTGGAAACTATCTCTACATACCCATGACGCATATCACACGACGCGGATGGAGAAGCTCTATTCGAATACGAGAGTGAGAGAGTTCACACGGACAATTCAGTAGTGATTCAGGTCACGTGAATACTTTCGAGCATGCTGCCATATTGTGTACCCTGGCTTGATGCATATCAAACGAAATAGTTTTTGAAGCGCAGTCTGGCTATGACTAAATGAGTCCGTATTGGATGATCACTAGTGACGTGGTCACGTGACCAATGTTCAGTCGAGTGCAGTGCTCTTCTACCCAGGGATGATGCATATCAAAGGAAATGGTTTCCGAAGCCCGGCTCAACTACCACCATGATGAGGTCACATGACCAAGTCACTAGTGATTAGGGACGCACGATCACCATATAGAGTGCTGGAAACTATCTCTACATACCCTTGACGCATATCAGACGACGCGGATGAAGAAGCTCTCTTGGAATAGGAGAGTGAGAGAGTTGACACGGACAATTCAATAATGATTCAGGTCACGTGACTACTTTCGGGCATGCTGCCATATTGTGTAACCTGGCTTGATGCATATCAAACGAAATGACTTTTGAAGCCCAGTCTGGCTACGACTATATGAGTCCACATTGGATGATGACTAGTGACGTGGTCACGTGACCAATGTTCAGTCGAGTGCAGTGCTCTTCTACCCAGGGATGATGCATATCAAGCGAAATGGTTTCCCAAGCCCCGCTCAGCTACCACCATGATGAGGTCACATGACCAAGTCACTAGTGATTAGGGACGCACGATCACCATATAGAGCGCTGGAAACTATCTCTACATACCCATGACGCCTAAAAGACGACGCGGATGAAGAAGCTCTCTTCAAATACGAGAGTGAGAGAGTTGACACGGACAATTCAGTAGTGATTCAGGTCACGTGACTACTTTCGGGCATGCTGCCATATTGTGTACCCTGGCTTGATGCATATCAAACGAAATGGCTTTTGAAGCCCAGTCTGGCTACGACTAAATGAGTCCACATTGGATGATGACTAGTGACGTGGTCACGTGACCAATGTTCAGTCGAGTGCAGTGCTCTTCTACCCAGGGATGATGCATATCAAACGAAATAGTTTCCGAAGCCCGGCTCAGCTACCACCATGATGAGGTCACATGACCAAGTCACTAGTGATTAGGGACACACGATCACCATATAGAGCGCTGAAAACTATCTCTACATACCCATGACGCATATCAGACGACGCGGATGGAAAAGCTCTCTTCGAATACGAGAATGAGAGTGTTGACACGGACAATTCAGTCGTGATTCTGGTCACGTGACTACTTTCGAGCATGCTGCCATATTGTGAACCCTGGCTTGATGAATATCAAACGAAATGGTTTTTGAAGCCCAGTCTGGCTATGACTAAATGAGTCCACATTGGATGATCACTAGTGACGTGGTCACGTGACCAATGTTCAGTCGCGTGCAGTGCTCTTCTACCCATGGATGATGCATATCAAGCGAAATGGTTTCCGAAGCCCCGCTCAACTACCACCATGATGAGGTCACATGACCAAGTCACTAGTGATTAGGGACGCACGATCACCATATAGAGCGCAGGAAACTATCTCTACATACCCATGACGCATATTAGACGACGCGGATGAAGAAGCTCTCTTCGAATACGAGAGTGAGAGAGTTGACACGGACAATTCAGTAGTGATTCAGGTCACGTGACTACTTTCGGGCATGTTGCCATATTGTGTACCCTGGCTTGATGCATATCAAACGAAATGGTTTTTGAAGCCCAGTCTGGCAATGACTAAATGAGTCCACATTGGATGATCACTAGTGACGTGGTCACGTGACCAATGTTCAGTCGAGTACAGTGCTCTTCTACCCAGGGATGATGCATATCAAAGGAAATGGTTTCCGAAGCCCGGCTCAGCTACCATCATGATGAGGTCACATGACCAAGTCACTAGTGATTAGGGACGCATGATCACCATATAGAGCGTTGGAAACTATCTCTACATACCTATGACGCATATCACACGACACGGATGGAGAAGCTATTCGAATACGAGAGTGAGAGAGTTGACACGGACAATTCAGTAGTAATTCAGGTCAAGTGACTACTTTCGGGCATGCTGCCATATTGTGTACCCTGGCTTAATGCATATCAAACGAAATGGTTTTTGAAGCGCAGTCTGGCTATGAATAAATGAGTCCGCATTGGATGATCACTAGTGACGTGGTCACGTGACCAATATTCGGTCGAGTTCAGTGCTCTTCTACCCAGGGATGATTCATATCAAACGAAATGGTTTCCGAAGCCCGGCTCAGCTACCAGGATGAGGTCACATGACCAAGACACTAGTGATTAGGGACGCACGATCACCATATAGAGCGCTGGAAACTATCTCTACATACCCATGACGCCTATCAGACGACGCGGATGGAGAAGCTCTCTTCGAATACGAGAGTGAGAGAGTTCACACGGACAATTCAGTAGTGATTCAGGTCAAGTGACTACTTTCGGGCATGCTGCCATATTGTGTACCCTAGCTTGATGCATATCAAACGAAATGGCTTTTGAAGCCCTGTCTGGCTATGACTAAATGAGTCCGCATTGGATGATCACTAGTGACGTGGTCACGTGACCAATGTTCGGTCGAGTGCAGTGCTCTTCTACCCAGGGATGATTCATATCAAACGAAATGGTTTCCGAAGCCCGGCTCAGCTACCACCATGATGAGGTCACATGACCAAGTCACTAGTCATTAGGGACACACGATCACCATATAGAGCGCTGGAAACTATCTCTACATACCCATGACGCCTAAAAGACGACACGGATGAAGAAGCTCTCTTCGAATACGAGAGTGAGAGAGTTGACACGGACAATTCAGAAGTGATTCAGGTCAAGTGACTACTTTCGGGCATGCTGCCATATTGTGTACCCTGGCTTGATGCATATCAAACGAAATGGCTTTTGAAGCGCAGTCTGGCTATGACTAAATGAGTCCGCATTGGATGATGACTAGTGACGTGGTCACGTGACCAATGTTCGGTCGAGTGCAGTGCTCTTCTACCCAGGGTAGATGCATATCAAACGAAATGGTTTCCGAAGCCCGGCTCAACTACCACCATGATGAGGTCACATGACCAAGTCACTAGTGATTAGGGACACACGACCACCATATAGAGCGCTGGAAACTATCTCTACATACCCATGACGCATATCAGACGACGCGGATGAAGAAGCTCTCTTCTAATACGAGAGTGAGAGAGTTGACACGGACAATTCAGTAGTGACTCAGGTCACGTGACTACTTTCGGGCATGCTGCCATATTGTGTACCCTGGCTTGATGCATATCAAACGAAATGGCTTTTGAAGCCCAGTTTGGCTATGACTAAATGAGTCTGCATTGGATGATCACTAGTGACGTGGTCACGTGACCAATGTTCAGTCGAGTGCAGTGCTCTTCTACCCAGGGATGATTCATACCAAAAGAAATGGTTTCCGAAGCCCGGCTCAGCTACCCCCATGATGAGGTCACATGACCAAGTCACTAGTGATTAGGGACACACGATCACCATATAGAGTGCTGGAAACTATCTCTACATACCCATGACGCATATCACACGACGCGGATGGAGAAGCTCTATTCGAATACGAGAGTGAGAGAGTTCACACGGACAATTCAGTAGTGATTCAGGTCACGTGAATACTTTCGAGCATGCTGCCATATTGTGTACCCTGGCTTGATGCATATCAAACGAAATAGTTTTTGAAGCGCAGTCTGGCTATGACTAAATGAGTCCGTATTGGATGATCACTAGTGACGTGGTCACGTGACCAATGTTCAGTCGAGTGCAGTGCTCTTCTACCCAGGGATGATGCATATCAAAGGAAATGGTTTCCGAAGCCCGGCTCAACTACCACCATGATGAGGTCACATGACCAAGTCACTAGTGATTAGGGACGCACGATCACCATATAGAGTGCTGGAAACTATCTCTACATACCCTTGACGCATATCAGACGACGCGGATGAAGAAGCTCTCTTGGAATAGGAGAGTGAGAGAGTTGACACGGACAATTCAATAATGATTCAGGTCACGTGACTACTTTCGGGCATGCTGCCATATTGTGTAACCTGGCTTGATGCATATCAAACGAAATGACTTTTGAAGCCCAGTCTGGCTACGACTATATGAGTCCACATTGGATGATGACTAGTGACGTGGTCACGTGACCAATGTTCAGTCGAGTGCAGTGCTCTTCTACCCAGGGATGATGCATATCAAGCGAAATGGTTTCCCAAGCCCCGCTCAGCTACCACCATGATGAGGTCACATGACCAAGTCACTAGTGATTAGGGACGCACGATCACCATATAGAGCGCTGGAAACTATCTCTACATACCCATGACGCCTAAAAGACGACGCGGATGAAGAAGCTCTCTTCAAATACGAGAGTGAGAGAGTTGACACGGACAATTCAGTAGTGATTCAGGTCACGTGACTACTTTCGGGCATGCTGCCATATTGTGTACCCTGGCTTGATGCATATCAAACGAAATGGCTTTTGAAGCCCAGTCTGGCTACGACTAAATGAGTCCACATTGGATGATGACTAGTGACGTGGTCACGTGACCAATGTTCAGTCGAGTGCAGTGCTCTTCTACCCAGGGATGATGCATATCAAACGAAATAGTTTCCGAAGCCCGGCTCAGCTACCACCATGATGAGGTCACATGACCAAGTCACTAGTGATTAGGGACACACGATCACCATATAGAGCGCTGAAAACTATCTCTACATACCCATGACGCATATCAGACGACGCGGATGGAAGAGCTCTCTTCGAATACGAGAATGAGAGTGTTGACACGGACAATTCAGTCGTGATTCTGGTCACGTGACTACTTTCGAGCATGCTGCCATATTGTGAACCCTGGCTTGATGAATATCAAACGAAATGGTTTTTGAAGCCCAGTCTGGCTATGACTAAATGAGTCCACATTGGATGATCACTAGTGACGTGGTCACGTGACCAATGTTCAGTCGCGTGCAGTGCTCTTCTACCCATGGATGATGCATATCAAGCGAAATGGTTTCCGAAGCCCCGCTCAACTACCACCATGATGAGGTCACATGACCAAGTCACTAGTGATTAGGGACGCACGATCACCATATAGAGCGCAGGAAACTATCTCTACATACCCATGACGCATATTAGACGACGCGGATGAAGAAGCTCTCTTCGAATACGAGAGTGAGAGAGTTGACACGGACAATTCAGTAGTGATTCAGGTCACGTGACTACTTTCGGGCATGTTGCCATATTGTGTACCCTGGCTTGATGCATATCAAACGAAATGGTTTTTGAAGCCCAGTCTGGCAATGACTAAATGAGTCCACATTGGATGATCACTAGTGACGTGGTCACGTGACCAATGTTCAGTCGAGTACAGTGCTCTTCTACCCAGGGATGATGCATATCAAAGGAAATGGTTTCCGAAGCCCGGCTCAGCTACCATCATGATGAGGTCACATGACCAAGTCACTAGTGATTAGGGACGCATGATCACCATATAGAGCGTTGGAAACTATCTCTACATACCTATGACGCATATCACACGACACGGATGGAGAAGCTATTCGAATACGAGAGTGAGAGAGTTGACACGGACAATTCAGTAGTAATTCAGGTCAAGTGACTACTTTCGGGCATGCTGCCATATTGTGTACCCTGGCTTGATGCATATCAAACGAAATGGCTTTTGAAGCCCAGTCGGGCTACGAATAAATGAGTCCACGTTGGATGATGACTAGTGACATGGTCACGTGACCAATGTTCAGTCGAGTGCAGTGCTCTTCTACCCAGGGATGATGCATGTCAAAGGAAATGGTTTCTGAAGCCCGGCTCAGCTACCACCATGATGAGGTCACATGACCAAGTCACTAGTGATTAGGGACGCATGATCACCATATAGAGCGTTGGATACTATCTCTACATACCCATGACGCATTTCACACGACGCGGATGGAGTAGGTCTCTTCGAATACGAGAGTGAGAGAGTTGACACGGACAATTCTGTAGTGATTCAGGTCACGTGACTACTTTCGGGCATGGTGCCATATTGTGTACCCTGGCTTAATGCATATCAAACGAAATGGTTTTTGAAGCGCAGTCTGGCTATGAATAAATGAGTCCGCATTGGATGATCACTAGTGACGTGGTCACGTGACCAATATTCGGTCGAGTTCAGTGCTCTTCTACCCAGGGATGATTCATATCAAACGAAATGGTTTCCGAAGCCCGGCTCAGCTACCACCATGATGAGGTCACATGACCAAGTCACTAGTGATTAGGGACGCACGATCACCATATAGAGCGCTGGAAACTATCTCTACATACCCATGACGTCTATCAGACGACGCGGATGAAGAAGCTCTCTTCGAATACGAGAGTGAGAGAGTTGACACGGACAATTCTGTAGTGATTCAGGTCACGTGACTACTTTCGGGCATGCTGCCATATTGTGTACCCTGGCTTAATGCATATCAAACGAAATGGTTTTTGAAGCGCAGTCTGGCTACGAATAAATGAGTCCACGTTGGATGATGACTAGTGACATGGTCACGTGACCAATGTTCAGTCGAGTGCAGTGCTCTTCTACCCAGGGATGATGCATATCAAAGGAAATGGTTTCCGAAGCCCGGCTCAGCTACCATCATGATGAGGTCACATGACCAAGTCACTAGTGATTAGGGACGCATGATCACCATATAGAGCGTTGGAAACTATCTCTACATACCCATGACGCATATCACACCACGCGGATGGAGTAGGTCTCTTCGAATACGAGAGTGAGAGAGTTGACACGGACAATTCAGTAGTGATTCAGGTCAAGTGACTACTTTCGGGCATGCTGCCATATTGTGTACCCTGGCTTGATGCATATCAAACGAAATGGCTTTTGAAGCCCAGTCTGGCTACGAATAAATGAGTCCACGTTGGATGATGACTAGTGACATGGTCACGTGACCAATGTTCAGTCGAGTGCAGTGCTCTTCTACCCAGGGATGATGCATATCAAAGGAAATGGTTTCTGAAGCCCGGCTCAGCTACCACCATGATGAGGTCACATGACCAAGTCAATACTGATTAGGGACGCATGATCACCATATAGAGCGTTGGAAACTATCTCTACATACCCATGACGCATTTCACACGACGCGGATGGAGTAGGTCTCTTCAAATACGAGAGTGAGAGAGTTGACACGGACAATTCTGTAGTGATTCAGGTCACGTGACTACTTTCGGGCATGGTGCCATATTGTGTACCCTGGCTTAATGCATATCAAACGATATGGTTTTTGAAGCGCAGTCTGGCTATGAATAAATGAGTCCGCATTGGATGATCACTAGTGACGTGGTCACGTGACCAATGTTCGGTCGAGTTCAGTGCTCTTCTACCCAGGGATGATTCATATCAAACGAAATGGTTTCCGAAGCCCGGCTCAGCTACCACGATGAGGTCACATGACCAAGTCACTAGTGATTAGGGACGCACGATCACCATATAGAGCGCTGGAAACTATCTCTACATACCCATGACGCCTATCAGACGACGCGGATGGAGAAGCTCTCTTCGAATACGAGAGTGAGAGAGTTCACACGGACAATTCAGTAGTGATTCAGGTCAAGTGACTACTTTCGGGCATGCTGCCATATTGTGTACCCTAGCTTGATGCATATCAAACGAAATGGCTTTTGAAGCCCTGTCTGGCTATGACTGAATGAGTCCGCATTGGATGATCACTAGCGACGTGGTCACGTGACCAATGTTCGGTCGAGTGCAGTGCTCTTCTACCCAGGGATGATTCATATCAAACGAAATGGTTTCCGAAGCCCGGCTCAACTACCACCATGATGAGGTCACATGACCAAGTCACTAGTGATTAGGGACACACGACCACCATATAGAGCGCTGGAAACTATCTCTACATACCCATGACGCATATCAGACGACGCGGATGAAGAAGCTCTCTTCTAATACGAGAGTGAGAGAGTTGACACGGACAATTCAGTAGTGACTCAGGTCACGTGACTACTTTCGGGCATGCTGCCATATTGTGTACCCTGGCTTGATGCATATCAAACGAAATGGCTTTTGAAGCCCAGTCTGGCTATGACTAAATGAGTCTGCATTGGATGATCACTAGTGACGTGGTCACGTGACCAATGTTCAGCCGAGTGCAGTGCTCTTCTACCCAGGGATGATTCATATCAAAAGAAATGGTTTCCGAAGCCCGGCTCAGCTACCCCCATGATGAGGTCACATGACCAAGTCACTAGTGATTAGGGACACACGATCACCATATAGAGTGCTGGAAACTATCTCTACATACCCATGACGCATATCACACGACGCGGATGGAGAAGCTCGATTCGAATACGAGAGTGAGAGAGTTCACACGGACAATTCAGTAGTGATTCAGGTCAAGTGACTACTTTCGGGCATGCTGCCATATTGTGTACCCTAGCTTGATGCATATCAAACGAAATGGCTTTTGAAGCCCTGTCTGGCTATGACTAAATGAGTCCGCATTGGATGATCACTAGTGACGTGGTCACGTGACCAATGTTCGGTCGAGTGCAGTGCTCTTCTACCCAGGGATGATTCATATCAAACGGAATGGTTTCCGAAGCCCGGCTCAGCTACCACCATGATGAGGTCACATGACCAAGTCACTAGTCATTAGGGACACACGATCACCATATAGAGCGCTGGAAACTATCTCTACATACCCATGACGCCTAAAAGACGACGCGGATGAAGAAGCTCTCTTCGAATACGAGAGTGAGAGAGTTGACACGGACAATTCAGTAGTGATTCAGGTCAAGTGACTACTTTCGGGCATGCTGCCATATTGTGTACCCTGGCTTGATGCATATCAAACGAAATGGCTTTTGAAGCCCAGTCTGGCTACGAATAATTGAGTCCACGTTGGATGATGACTAGTGACATGGTCACGTGACCAATGTTCAGTCGAGTGCAGTGCTCTTCTACCCAGGGATGATGCATATCAAAGGAAATGGTTTCTGAAGCCCGGCTCAGCTACCACCATGATGAGGTCACATGACCAAGTCACTAGTGATTAGGGACGCATGATCACCATATAGAGCGTTGGAAACTATCTCTACATACCCATGACGCATTTCACACGACGCGGATGGAGTAGGTCTCTTCGGATACGAGAGTGAGAGAGTTGACACGGACAATTCTGTAGTGATTCAGGTCACGTGACTACTTTCGGGCATGGTGCCATCTTGTGTACCCTGGCTTAATGCATATCAAACGAAATGGTTTTTGAAGCACAGTCTGGCTATGAATAAATGAGTCCGCATTGGATGATCACTAGTGACGTGGTCACGTGACCAATGTTCGGTCGAGTTCAGTGCTCTTCTACCCAGGGATGATTCATATCAAACGAAATGGTTTCCGAAGCCCGGCTCAGCTACCACGATGAGGTCACATGACCAAGTCACTAGTGATTAGGGACGCACGATCACCATATAGAGCGCTGGAAACTATCTCTACATACCCATGACGCCTATCAGACGACGCGGATGGAGAAGCTCTCTTCGAATACGAGAGTGCGAGTGTTCACACGGACAATTCAGTAGTGATTCAGGTCAAGTGACTACTGTCGGGCATGCTGCCATATTGTGTACCCTAGCTTGATGCATATCAAACGAAATGGCTTTTGAAGCCCTGTCTGGCTATGACTAAATGAGTCCGCATTGGATGATCACTAGTGACGTGGTCACGTGACCAATGTTCGGTCGAGTGCAGTGCTCTTCTACCCAGGGATGATTCATATCAAACGAAATGGTTTCCGAAGCCCGGCTCAGCTACCACCATGATGAGGTCACATGACCAAGTCACTAGTAATTAGGGACGCACGATCACCATATAGAGCGCTGGAAACTATCTCTACATACCCATGACGCCTATCAGACGACGCGGATGAAGAAGCTCTCTTCGAATACGAGAGTGAGAGAGTTGACACGGACAATTCAGAAGTGATTCAGGTCAAGTGACTACTTTCGGGCATGCTGCCATATTGTGTACCCTGGCTTGATGCATATCAAACGAAATGGCTTTTGAAGCCCAGTCTGGCTACGACTAAATGAGTCCACATTGGATGATGACTAGTGACGTGGTCACGTGACCATTGTTCAGTCGAGTGCAGTGCTCTTCTACCCAGGGTTGATGCATATCAAACGAAATGGTTTCCGAAGCCCGGCTCAACTACCACCATGATGAGGTCACATGACCAAGTCACTAGTGATTAGGGACACACGACCACCATATAGAGCGCTGGAAACTATCTCTACATACCCATGACGCATATCAGACGACGCGGATGAAGAAGCTCTCTTCTAATACGAGAGTGAGAGAGTTGACACGGACAATTCAGTAGTGACTCAGGTCACGTGACTACTTTCGGGCATGCTGCCATATTGTGTACCCTGGCTTGATGCATATCAAGCGAAATGGCTTTTGAAGCCCAGTCTGGCTATGACTAAATGAGTCTGCATTGGATAATCACTAGTGACGTGGTCACGTGACCAATGTTCAGCCGAGTGCAGTGCTCTTCTACCCAGGGATGATTCATATCAAAAGAAATGGTTTCCGAAGCCCGGCTCAGCTACCCCCATGATGAGGTCATATGACCAAGTCACTAGTGATTAGGGACACACGATCACCATATAGAGTGCTGGAAACTATCTCTACATACCCATGACGCATATCACACGACGCGGATGGAGAAGCTCTATTCGAATACGAGAGTGAGAGAGTTCACACGGACAATTCAGTAGTGATTCAGGTCACGTGAATACTTTCGAGCATGCTGCCATATTGTGTACCCTGGCTTGATGCATATCAAACGAAATAGTTTTTGAAGCGCAGTCTGGCTATGACTAAATGAGTGCGCATTGGATGATCACTAGTGACGTGGTCACGTGACCAATGTTCAGTCGAGTGCAGTGCTCTTCTACCCAGGGATGATGCATATCAAACGAAATGGTTTCCGAAGCCCGGCTCAGCTACCACCATGATGAGGTCACATGACCAAGTCACTAGTGATTAGGGACGCACGATCACCATATAGAGCGCTGGAAACTATCTCTACATACCCATGACGTCTATCAGACGACGCGCATGAAGAAGCTCTCTTCGAATACGAGAGTGAGAGAGTTGACACGGACAATTCTGTAGTGATTCAGGTCACGTGACTACTTTCGGGCATGCTGCCATATTGTGTACCCTGGCTTAATGCATATCAAACGAAATGGTTTTTGAAGCGCAGTCTGGCAATGACTAAACGAGTCCGCATTGGATGATCACTAGTGACGTGGTCACGTGACCAATGTTCGGTCGAGTGCAGTGCTCTTCTACCCAGGGATGATTCATATCAAACGAAATGGTTTCCGAAGCCCGGCTCAGCTACCACCATGATGAGGTCACATGACCAAGTCACTAGTGATTAGGGACGCACGATCACCATATAGAGCGCTGGAAACTATCTCTACATACCCATGACGCATATCAGACGACGCGGATGAAGAAGCTCTCTTGGAATAGGAGAGTGAGAGAGTTGACACGGACAATTCAATAATGATTCAGGTCACGTGACTACTTTCGGGCATGCTGCCATATTGTGTACCCTGGCTTGATGCATATCAAACGAAATGGCTTTTGAAGCCCAGTCTGGCTACGACTAAATGAGTCCACATTGGATGATGACTAGTGACGTGGTCACGTGACCAATGTTCAGTCGAGTGCAGTGCTCTTCTACCCAGGGATGATGCATATCAAGCGAAATGGTTTCCCAAGCCCCGCTCAGCTACCACCATGATGAGGTCACATGACCAAGTCACTAGTGATTAGGGACGCACGATCACCATATAGAGCGCTGGAAACTCTCTACATACCCATGACGCCTAAAAGACGACGCGGATGAAGAAGCTCTCTTCGAATACGAGAGTGAGAGAGTTGACACGGACAATTCTGTAGTGATTCAGGTCACGTGACTACTTTCGGGCATGCTGCCATATTGTGTACCCTGGCTTAATGCATATCAAACGAAATGGTTTTTGAAGCGCAGTCTGGCAATGACTAAACGAGTCCGCATTGGATGATCACTAGTGACGTGGTCACGTGACCAATGTTCGGTCGAGTGCAGTGCTCTTCTACCCAGGGATGATTCATATCAAACGAAATGGTTTCCGAAGCCCGGCTCAGCTACCACCATGATGAGGTCACATGACCAAGTCACTAGTGATTAGGGACGCACGATCACCATATAGAGCGCTGGAAACTATCTCTACATACCCATGACGCATATCAGACGACGCGGATGAAGAAGCTCTCTTGGAATAGGAGAGTGAGAGAGTTGACACGGACAATTCAATAATGATTCAGGTCACGTGACTACTTTCGGGCATGCTGCCATATTGTGTACCCTGGCTTGATGCATATCAAACGAAATGGCTTTTGAAGCCCAGTCTGGCTACGACTAAATGAGTCCACATTGGATGATGACTAGTGACGTGGTCACGTGACCAATGTTCAGTCGAGTGCAGTGCTCTTCTACCCAGGGATGATGCATATCAAGCGAAATGGTTTCCCAAGCCCCGCTCAGCTACCACCATGATGAGGTCACATGACCAAGTCACTAGTGATTAGGGACGCACGATCACCATATAGAGCGCTGGAAACTCTCTACATACCCATGACGCCTAAAAGACGACGCGGATGAAGAAGCTCTCTTCGAATACGAGAGTGAGAGAGTTGACACGGACAATTCAGTAGTGATTCAGGTCACGTGACTACTTTCGGGCATGCTGCCATATTGTGTACCCTGGCTTGATGCATATCAAACGAAATGGCTTTTGAAGCCCAGTCTGGCTACGACTAAATGAGTCCACATTGGATGATGACTAGTGACGTGGTCACGTGACCAATGTTCAGTCGAGTGCAGTGCTCTTCTACCCAGGGATGATGCATATCAAACGAAATAGTTTCCGAAGCCCGGCTCAGCTACCACCATGATGAGGTCACATGACCAAGTCACTAGTGATTAGGGACACGCAATCACCATATAGAGCGCTGAAAACTATCTCTACATACCCATGATGCATATCAGACGACGCGCATGGAAAAGCTCTCTTCGAATACGAGAATGAGAGTGTTGACACGGACAATTCAGTCGTGATTCTGGTCACGTGACTACTTTCGAGCATGCTGCCATATTGTGAACCCTGGCTTGATGAATATCAAACGAAATGGTTTTTGAAGCCCAGTCTGGCTATGACTAAATGAGTCCACATTGGATGATCGCTAGTGACGTGGTCACGTGACCAATGTTCAGTCGCGTGCAGTGCTCTTCTACCCATGGATGATGCATATCAAGCGAAATGGTTTCCGAAGCCCCGCTCAACTACCACCATGATGAGGTCACATGACCAAGTCACTAGTGATTAGGGACGCACGATCACCATATAGAGCGCGGGAAACTATCTCTACATACCCATGACGCATATTAGACGACGCGGATGAAGAAGCTCTCTTCGAATACGAGAGTGAGAGAGTTGACACGGACAATTCAGTAGTGATTCAGGTCACGTGACTACTTTCGGGCATGCTGCCATATTGTGTACCCTGGCTTGATGCATATCAAACGAACTGGTTTTTGAAGCGCAGTCTGGCTATGACTAAATGAGTGCGCATTGGATGATCACTAGTGACGTGGTCACGTGACCAATGTTCGGTCGAGTGCAGTGCTCTTCTACCCAGGGATGATTCATATCAAACGAAATGGTTTCCGAAGCCCGGCTCAGCTACCACCATGATGAGGTCACATGACCAAGTCACTTGTGATTAGGGACGCATGATCACCATATAGAGCGCTGTAAACTATCTCATACATACCCATGACGCATATCACACGACACGGATGGAGAAGCTATTCGAATACGAGAGTGAGAGAGTTGACACGGACAATTCAGTAGTGATTCAGGTCAAGTGACTACTTTCGGGCATGCTGCCATATTGTGTACCCTGGCTTGATGCATATCAAACGAAATGGCTTTTGAAGCCCAGTCTGGCTACGAATAAATGAGTCCACGTTGGATGATGACTAGTGACATGGTCACGTGACCAATGTTCAGTCGAGTGCAGTGCTCTTCTACCCAGGGATGATGCATATCAAAGGAAATGGTTTCCGAAGCCCGGCTCAGCTACCATCATGATGAGGTCACATGACCAAGTCACTAGTGATTAGGGACGCATGATCACCATATAGAGCGTTGGAAACTATCTCTACATACCCATGACGCATATCACACCACGCGGATGGAGTAGGTCTCTTCGAATACGAGAGTGAGAGAGTTGACACGGACAATTCTGTAGTGATTCAGGTCACGTGACTACTTTCGGGCATGGTGCCATATTGTGTACCCTGGCTTAATGCATATCAAACGAAATGGTTTTTGAAGCGCAGTCTGGCTATGAATAAATGAGTTCGCATTGGATGATCACTAGTGACGTGGTCACGTGACCAATGTTCGGTCGAGTGCAGTGCTCTTCTACCCAGGGATGATTCATATCAAACGGAATGGTTTCCGAAGCCCGGCTCAGCTACCACCATGATGAGGTCACATGACCAAGTCACTTGTGATTAGGGACGCATGATCACCATATAGAGCGCTGGAAACTATCTCATACATACCTATGACGCATATCACACGACACGGATGGAGAAGCTATTCGTATACGAGAGTGAGAGAGTTGACACGGACAATTCAGTAGTGATTCAGGTCAAGTGACTACTTTCGGGCATGCTGCCATATTGTGTACCCTGGCTTGATGCATATCAAACGAAATGGCTTTTGAAGCCCAGTCTGGCTACGAATAAATGAGTCCACATTGGATGATGACTAGTGACGTGGTCACGTGACCAATGTTCAGTCGAGTGCAGTGCTCTTCTGCCCAGGGTTGATGCATATCAAACGAAATCGTTTCCGAAGCCCGGCTCAGCTACCACCATGATGAGGTCACATGACCAAGTCACTAGTGATTAGGGACACACGATCACCATATAGAGTGCTGGAAACTATCTCTATATACCCATGACGCAGATCAGACGACGCGGATGGAAAAACTCTCTTCGAATACGAGAGTGAGAGAGTGGACACGGACAATTCAGTCGTGATTCAGGTCACGTGACTACTTTCGGGCATGCTGCCATATTGTGTACCCTGGCTTGATGCATATCAAACGAAATGGTTTTTGAAGCCCAGTCTGGCTACGACTAAATGAGTCCACATTGGATGATGACTAGTGACGTGGTCACGTGACCAATGTTCAGTCGAGTGCAGTGCTCTTCTACCCAGGGATGATTCATATCAAACGAAATGGTTTCCGAAGCCCGGCTCAGCTACCACCATGATGAGGTCACATGACCAAGTCACTTGTGATTAGGGACACATGATCACCATATAGAGCGCTGGAAACTATCTCTACATACCCATGACGCCTATTAGACGACGCGGATGAAGAAGCTCTCTTCGAATACGAGAGTGAGAGAGTTGACACGGACAATTCAGTAGTGATTCAGGTCACGTGACTACTTTCGGGCATGCTGCCATATTGTGTACCCTGGCTTGATGCATATCAAACGAAATGGTTTTTGAAGCGCAGTCTGGCTATGACAAAATGAGTGCGAATTGGACGATCACTAGTGGCGTGGTCACGTGACCAATGTTCAGTCGAGTGCAGTGCTCTTCTACCCAGGGTTGATGCATATCAAACGAAATGGTTTCCGAAGCCCGGCTCAGCTACCACCATGATGAGGTCACATGACCAAGTCACTAGTGATTAGGGACGCACGATCACCATATAGAGCGCTGGAAACTATCTCTACATACCCATGACGCCTATCTGACGACGCGGATGAAGCTCTCTTCGAATACGAGAGTGAGAGAGTTGACACGGACAATTCAGTAGTGATTCAGGTCAAGTGACTTCTTTTGGGGCATGCTGCCATATTATGTGTCCTGGCTTGATGCATATCAAACGAAATGGCTTTTGAAGCCCAGTCTGGCTACGACTAAATGAGTCCACATTGGATGATGACTAGTGACGTGGTCACGTGACCAATGTTCAGTCGAGTGCAGTGCTCTTCTACCCAGGGATGATGCATACCAAAGGAAATGGTTTCCGAAGCCCGGCTCAGCTACCACCTTGATGAGGTCACATGACCAAGTCACTAGTGATTAGGGACGCACGATCACCATATAGAGCGCTGGAAACTATCTCTACATACCCATGACGCATATCAGACGACGCGGATGAAGAAGCTCTCTTCGAATACGAGAGTGAGAGAGTTGACACGGACAATTCAGTAGTGATTCAGGTCACGTGACTACTTTCGGGCATGCTGCCATATTGTGTACCCTGGCTTGATGCATATCAAACGAAATGGTTTTTGAAGCCCAGTCTGGCTACGACTAAATGAGTCCACATTATGATGACTAGTGACGTGGTCACATGACCAATGTTCAGTCGAGTGCAGTGCTCTTCTACCCAGGGTTAATGCATATCAAACGAAATGGTTTCCAAAGCCCGGCTCAGCTACCACCATGATGAGGTCACATGACCAAGTCACTAGTGATTAGGGACACACGATCACCATATAGAGCGCTGGAAACTATCTCTACATACCCATGACGCATATCAGACGACGCGGATGGAAAAGCTCTCTTCGAATACGAGAGTGAGATAGTTGACACGGACAATTCAGTCGTGATTCAGGTCACGTGACTACTTTCGGGCATGCTGCCATATTGTGTACCCTGGCTTGATGCATATCAAACGAAATGGTTTTTGAAGCCCAGTCTGGCTATGACTAAATGAGTCCACATAGGATGATCAATAGTGACGTGGTCACGTGACCAATGTTCAGTCGAGTGCAGTGCTCTTCTACCCAGGGATGATGCATACCAAAGGAAATGGTTTCCGAAGCCCGGCTCAGCTACCACCTTGATGAGGTCACATGACCAAGTCAGTAGTGATTAGGGACGCACGATCACCATATAGAGCGCTGGAAACTATCTCTACATACCCATGACGCATATCAGACGACGCGGATGAAGAAGTTCTCTTCGAATGCGAGAGTGAGAGAGTTGACACGGACAATTCAGTAGTGATTCAGGTCACGTGACTACTTTCGGGCATGCTGCCATATTGTGTACCCTGGCTTGATGCATATCAAACGAAATGGTTTTTGAAGCCCAGTCTGGCTACGACTAAATGAGTCCACATTGGATGATGACTAGTGACGTGGTCACGTGACCAATGTTCAGTCGAGTGCAGTGCTCTTCTACCCAGGGTTGATGCATATAAAACGAAATGGTTTCCGAAGCCCGGCTCAGCTACCACCATGATGAGGTCACATGACCAAGTCACTAGTTATTAGGGACACACGATCACCATATAGAGCACTGGAAACTATCTCTACATACCCATGACGCATATCAGACGACGCGAATGGAAAAGCTCTCTTCGAATACGAGAGTGAGATAGTTGACACGGACAATTCAGTAGTGATTCAGGTCACGTGACTACTTTCGGGCATGCTGCCATATTGTGTACCCTGGCTTGATGCATATCAAACGAAATGGTTTTTGAAGCCCAGTCTGGCTACGACTAAATGAGTCCACATTGGATGATGACTAGTGACGTGGTCACGTGACCAATGTTCAGTCGAGTGCAGTGCTCTTCTACCCAGGGTTGATGCATATAAAACAAAATGGTTTCCGAAGCCCGACTCAGCTACCACCATGATGAGGTCACATGACCAAGTCACTAGTGATTAGGGACACACGATCACCATATAGAGCACTGGAAACTATCTCTACATACCCATGACGCATATCAGACGACGCGGATGGAAAAGCTCTCTTCGAATACGAGAGTGAGATAGTTGACACGGACAATTCAGTCGTGATTCAGGTCACGTGACTACTTTCGGGCATGCTGCCATATTGTGTAGCCTGGCTTGATGCATATCAAACGAAATGGTTTTTGAAGCCCAGTCTGGCTATGACTAAATGAGTCCACATAGGATGATCAATAGTGACGTGGTCACGTGACCAATGTTCAGTCGAGTGCAGTGCTCTTCTACCCAGGGATGATGCATATCAAGTGAAATGGTTTCCGAAGCCCCGCTCAGCTACCACCATGATGAGGTCACATGACCAAGTCACTAGTGATTAGGAATGCACGATCACCATATAGAGCGCTGGAAACTATCTCTACATACCCATGACGCCTAAAAGACGACGCGGATGAAGAAGCTCTCTTCGAATACGAGAGTGAGAGAGTTGACACGGACAATTCAGTAGTGATTCAGGTCACGTGACTGCTTTCGGGCATGCTGCCATATGGTGTACCCTGGCTTGATGCATATCAAACGAAATGGTTTTTGAAGCGCAGTCTGGCTATGACAAAATGAGTGCGCATTGGATGATCACTAGTGGCGTGGTCACGTGACCAATGTTCAGTCGAGTGCAGTGCTCTTCTACCCAGGGTTGATGCATATCAAACGAAATGGTTTCCGAAGCCCGGCTCAGCTACCACCATGATGAGGTCACATGACCAAGTCACTAGTGATTAGGGACGCACGATCACCATATAGAGCGCTGGAAACTATCTCTACATACCCATGACGCCTATCAGACGACGCGGATGAAGAAGCTCTCTTCGAATACGAGAGTGAGAGAGTTGACACGGACAATTCAGTAGTGATTCAGGTCCAGTGACTTCTTTTGGGGCATGCTGCCATATTGTGTACCCTGGCTTGATGCATATCAAACGAAATGGCTTTTGAAGCCCAGTCTGGCTACGACTAAATGAGTCCGCATTGGATGATGACTAGTGACGTGGTCACGTGACCAATGTTCAGTCGAGTGCAGTGCTCTTCTACCCAGGGATGATGCATATCAAGTGAAATGGTTTCCGAAGCCCCGCTCAGCTACCACCATGATGAGGTCACATGACCAAGTCACTAGTGATTAGGAACGCACGATCACCATATAGAGCGCTGGAAACTATCTCTACATACCCATGACGCCTAAAAGACGACGCGGATGAAGAAGCTCTCTTCGAATACGAGAGTGAGAGAGTTGACACGGACAATTCAGTAGTGATTCAGGTCACGTGACTGCTTTCGGGCATGCTGCCATATTGTGTACCCTGGCTTGATGCATATCAAACGAAATGGTTTTTGAAGCCCAGTCTGGCTACGACTAAATGAGTCCACATTGGATGATGACTAGTGACGTGGTCACGTGACCAATGTTCAGTCGAGTGCAGTGCTCTTCTACCCAGGGTTGATGCATATAAAACGAAATGGTTTCCGAAGCCCGACTCAGCTACCACCATGATGAGGTCACATGACCAAGTCACTAGTGATTAGGGACACACGATCACCATATAGAGCACTGGAAACTATCTCTACATACCCATGACGCATATCAGACGACGCGGATGGAAAAGCTCTCTTCGAATACGAGAGTGAGATAGTTGACACGGACAATTCAGTCGTGATTCAGGTCACGTGACTACTTTCGGGCATGCTGCCATATTGTGTAGCCTGGCTTGATGCATATCAAACGAAATGGTTTTTGAAGCCCAGTCTGGCTATGACTAAATGAGTCCACATAGGATGATCAATAGTGACGTGGTCACGTGACCAATGTTCAGTCGAGTGCAGTGCTCTTCTACCCAGGGATGATGCATATCAAGTGAAATGGTTTCCGAAGCCCCGCTCAGCTACCACCATGATGAGGTCACATGACCAAGTCACTAGTGATTAGGAACGCACGATCACCATATAGAGCGTTGGAAACTATCTCTACATACCCATGACGCCTAAAAGACGACGCGGATGAAGAAGCTCTCTTCGAATACGAGAGTGAGAGAGTTGACACGGACAATTCAGTAGTTATTCAGGTCACGTGACTGCTTTCGGGCATGCTGCCATATGGTGTACCCTGGCTTGATGCATATCAAACGAAATGGTTTTTGAAGCGCAGTCTGGCTATGACAAAATGAGTGCGCATTGGATGATCACTAGTGGCGTGGTCACGTGACCAATGTTCAGTCGAGTGCAGTGCTCTTCTACCCAGGGTTGATGCATATCAAACGAAATGGTTTCCGAAGCCCGGCTCAGCTACCACCATGATGAGGTCACATGACCAAGTCACTAGTGATTAGGGACGCACGATCACCATATAGAACGCTGGAAACTATCTCTACATACCCATGATGCATATCAGACGACGCGGATGAAGAAGCTCTCTTGGAATACGAGAGTGAGAGAGTTGACACGGACAATTCAGTAGTGATTCAGGTCCAGTGACTTCTTTTGGGGCATGCTGCCATATTGTGTACCCTGGCTTGATGCATATCAAACGAAATGGCTTTTGAAGCCCAGTCTGGCTACGACTAAATGAGTCCGCATTGGATGATGACTAGTGACGTGGTCACGTGACCAATGTTCAGTCGAGTGCAGTGCTCTTCTACCCAGGGATGATGCATATCAAGTGAAATGGTTTCCGAAGCCCCGCTCAGCTACCACCATGATGAGGTCACATGACCAAGTCACTAGTGATTAGGAACGCACGATCACCATATAGAGCGCTGGAAACTATCTCTACATACCCATGACGCCTAAAAGACGACGCGGATGAAGAAGCTCTCTTCGAATACGAGAGTGAGAGAGTTGACACGGACAATTCAGTAGTGATTCAGGTCACGTGACTGCTTTCGGGCATGCTGCCATATGGTGTACCCTGGCTTGATGCATATCAAACGAAATGGTTTTTGAAGCGCAGTCTGGCTATGACAAAATGAGTGCGCATTGGATGATCACTAGTGGCGTGGTCACGTGACCAATGTTCAGTCGAGTGCAGTGCTCTTCTACCCAGGGTTGATGCATATCAAACGAAATGGTTTCCGAAGCCCGGCTCAGCTACCACTATGATGAGGTCACATGACCAAGTCACTAGTGATTAGGGACGCACGATCACCATATAGAGCGCTGGAAACTATCTCTACATACCCATGACGCCTATCAGACGACGCGGATGAAGAAGCTCTCTTCGAATACGAGAGTGAGAGAGTTGACACGGACAATTCAGTAGTGATTCAGGTCAAGTGACTTCTTTTGGGGCATGCTGCCATATTGTGTACCCTGGCTTGATGCATATCAAACGAAATGGCTTTTGAAGCCCAGTCTGGCTACGACTAAATGAGTCCGCATTGGATGATGACTAGTGACGTGGTCACGTGACCAATGTTCAGTCGAGTGCAGTGCTCTTCTACCCAGGGATGATGCATACCAAAGGAAATGGTTTCCGAAGCCCGGCTCAGCTACCACCTTGATGAGGTCACATGACCAAGTCACTAGTGATTAGGGACGCACGATCACCATATAGAGCGCTGGAAACTATCTCTACATACCCATGACGCATATCAGACGACGCGGATGAAGAAGCTCTCTTCTAATACGAGAGTGAGAGAGTTGACACGGACAATTCAGTAGTGATTCAGGTCACGTGACTACTTTCGGGCATGCTGCCATATTGTGTACCCTGGCTTGATGCATATCAAACGAAATGGTTTTTGAAGCCCAGTCTGGCTACGACTAAATAAGTCCACATTGGATGATGACTAGTGACGTGGTCACGTGACCAATGTTCAGTCGAGTGCAGTGGTCTTCTACCCAGGGTTGATGCATATCAAACGAAATGGTTTCCGAAGCCCCGCTCAGCTACCACCATTATGAGGTCACATGACCAAGTCACTAGTGATTAGGAACGCACGATCACCATATAGAGCGCTGGAAACTATCTCTACATACCCATGACGCCTAAAAGACGACGCGGATGAAGAAGCTCTCTTCGAATACGAGAGTGAGAGAGTTGACACGGACAATTCAGTAGTGATTCAGGTCACGTGACTACTTTCGGGCATGCTGCCATATTGTGTACCCTGGCTTGATGCATATCAAACGAAATGGTTTTTGAAGCGCAGTCTGGCTATGAGCAAGTGAGTCCGCATTGGATGATGAATAGTGACGTGGTC
Organism: Dermacentor variabilis; assembly: GCF_050947875.1. Lineage (NCBI taxonomy): Eukaryota > Metazoa > Arthropoda > Arachnida > Ixodida > Ixodidae > Dermacentor > Dermacentor variabilis. The sequence continues at coordinate 78,116,180 of NC_134576.1, read as the reverse complement.
ACAAGACCAATGTTCAGTCGAGTGCAGTGCTCTTCTACCCAGGGATGATTCATATCAAACGAAATGGTTTCCGAAGCCCGGCTCAGCTACCACCATGATGAGGTCACATGACCAAGTCACTTGTGATTAGGGACACATGATCACCATATAGAGCGCTGGAAACTATCTCTACATACCCATGACGCCTATTAGACGACGCGGATGAAGCTCTCTTCGAATACGAGAGTGAGAGAGTTGACACGGACAATTCAGTAGTGATTCAGGTCACGTGACTACTTTCGGGCATGCTGCCATATTGTGTACCCTCGCTTGATGCATATCAAACGAAATGGTTTTTGAAGCGCAGTCTGGCTATGACAAAATGAGTGCGCATTGGATGATCACTAGTGGCGTGGTCACGTGACCAATGTTCAGTCGAGTGCAGTGCTCTTCTACCCAGGGATGATGCATACCAAAGGAAATGGTTTCCGAAGCCCGGCTCAGCTACCACCTTGATGAGGTCACATGACCAAGTCAGTAGTGATTAGGGACGCACGATCACCATATAGAGCGCTGGAAACTATCTCTACATACCCATGAGGCATATCAGACGACGCGGATGAAGAAGTTCTCTTCGAATACGAGAGTGAGAGAGTTGACACGGACAATTCAGTAGTGATTCAGGTCACGTGACTACTTTCGGGCATGCTGCCATATTGTGTACCCTGGCTTGATGCATATCAAACGAAATGGTTTTTGAAGCCCAGTCTGGCTACGACTAAATGAGTCCACATTGGATGATGACTAGTGACGTGGTCACGTGACCAATGTTCAGTCGAGTGCAGTGCTCTTCTACCCAGGGTTGATGCATATAAAACGAAATGGTTTCCGAAGCCCGGCTCAGCTACCACCATGATGAGGTCACATGACCAAGTCACTAGTGATTAGGGACACACGATCACCATATAGAGCACTGGAAACTATCTCTACATACCCATGACGCATATCAGACGACGCGGATGGAAAAGCTCTCTTCGAATACGAGAGTGAGATAGTTGACACGGACAATTCAGTAGTGATTCAGGTCACGTGACTACTTTCGGGCATGCTGCCATATTGTGTACCCTGGCTTGATGCATATCAAACGAAATGGTTTTTGAAGCCCAGTCTGGCTACGACTAAATGAGTGCACATTGGATGATGACTAGTGACGTGGTCACGTGACCAATGTTCAGTCGAGTGCAGTGCTCTTCTACCCAGGGTTGATGCATATAAAACGAAATGGTTTCCGAAGCCCGGCTCAGCTACCACCATGATGAGGTCACATGACCAAGTCACTAGTGATTAGGGACACACGATCACCATATAGAGCACTGGAAACTATCTCTACATTCCCATGACGCATATCAGACGACGCGGATGGAAAAGCTCTCTTCGAATACGAGAGTGAGATAGTTGACACGGACAATTCAGTCGTGATTCAGGTCACGTGACTACTTTCGGGCATGCTGCCATATTGTGTAGCCTGGCTTGATGCATATCAAACGAAATGTTTTTTGAAGCCCAGTCTGGCTATGACTAAATGAGTCCACATAGGATGATCAATAGTGACGTGGTCACGTGACCAATGTTCAGTCGAGTGCAGTGCTCTTCTACCCAGGGATGATGCATATAAAGTGAAATGGTTTCCGAAGCCCCGCTCAGCTACCACCATGATGAGGTCACATGACCAAGTCACTAGTGATTAGGAACGCACGATCACCATATAGAGCGCTGGAAACTATCTCTACATACCCATGACGCCTAAAAGACGACGCGGATGAAGAAGCTCTCTTCGAATACGAGAGTGAGAGAGTTGACACGGACAATTCAGTAGTGATTCAGGTCACGTGACTACTTTCGGGCATGCTGCCATATTGTGTACCCTGGCTTGATGCATATCAAACGAAATGGTTTTTGAAGCGCAGTCTGGCTATGAGCAAGTGAGTCCGCATTGGATGATGAATAGTGACGTGGTCACAAGACCAATGTTCAGTCGAGTGCAGTGCTCTTCTACCCAGGGATGATTCATATCAAACGAAATGGTTTCCGAAGCCCGGCTCAGCTACCACCATGATGAGGTCACATGACCAAGTCACTTGTGATTAGGGACACATGATCACCATATAGAGCGCTGGAAACTATCTCTACATACCCATGACGCCTATTAGACGACGCGGATGAAGAAGCTCTCTTCGAATACGAGAGTGAGAGAGTTGACACGGACAATTCAGTAGTGATTCAGGTCACGTGACTACTTTCGGGCATGCTGCCATATTGTGTACCCTGGCTTGATGCATATCAAACGAAATGGTTTTTGAAGCGCAGTCTGGCTATGACAAAATGAGTGCGCATTGGATGATCACTAGTGGCGTGGTCACGTGACCAATGTTCAGTCGAGTGCAGTGCTCTTCTACCCAGGGTTGATGCATATCAAACGAAATGGTTTCCGAAGCCCGGCTCAGCTACCACCATGATGAGGTCACATGACCAAGTCACTAGTGATTAGGGACGCACGATCACCATATAGAGCGCTGGAAACTATCTCTACATACCCATGACGCCTATCAGACGACGCGGATGAAGAAGCTCTCTTCGAATACGAGAGTGAGAGAGTTGACACGGACAATTCAGTAGTGATTCAGGTCAAGTGACTTCTTTTGGGGCATGCTGCCATATTGTGTACCCTGGCTTGATGCATATCAAACGAAATGGTTTTTGAAGCCCAGTCTGGCTACGACTAAATGAGTCCACATTGGATGATGACTAGTGACGTGGTCACGTGACCAATGTTCAGTCGAGTGCAGAGCTCTTCTACCCAGGGTTGATGCATATCAAACGAAATGGTTTCCGAAGCCCGGCTCAGCTACCACCATGATGAGGTCACATGACCAAGTCACTAGTGATTAGGGACACACGATCACCATATAGAGCGCTGGAAACTATCTCTACATACCCATGACGCATATAAGACGACGCGGATGGAAAAGGTCTCTTCGAATACGAGAGTGAGATAGTTGACACGGACATTTCAGTCGTGATCCAGGTCACGTGACTACTTTCGGGCATGCTGCCATATTGTGTACCCTGGCTTGATGCATATCAAACGAAATGGTTTGTGAAGCCCAGTCTGGCTATGACTAAATGAGTTCACATAGGATGATCAATAGTGACGTGGTCACGTGACCAATGTTCAGTCGAGTGCAGTGCGCTTCTACCCGGGGATGATGCATATCAAGTGAAATGGTTTCCGAAGCCCCGCTCAGCTACCACAATGATGAGGTCACATGACCAAGTCACTAGTGATTAGGAACGCACGATCACCATATAGAGCGCTGGAAACTATCTCTACATACCCATGACGCCTATCAGACGACGCGGATGAAGAAGCTCTCTTCGAATACGAGAGTGAGAGTGTTGACACGGACAATTCAGTAGTGATTCAGGTCAAGTGACTTCTTTTGGGGCATGCTGCCATATTGTGTACCCTGGCTTGATGCATATCAAACGAAATGGCTTTTAAAGCCCAGTCTGGCTACGACTAAATGAGTCCACATTGGATGATGACTAGTGACGTGGTCACGTGACCAATGTTCAGTCGAGTGCAGTGCTCTTCTACCCAGGGTTGATGCATATAAAACGAAATGGTTTCCGAAGCCCGGCTCAGCTACCACCATGATGAGGTCACATGACCAAGTCACTAGTGATTAGGGACACACGATCACCATATAGAGCACTGGAAACTATCTCTACATACCCATGACGCATATCAGACGACGCGGATGGAAAAGCTCTCTTCGAATACGAGAGTGAGATAGTTGACACGGACAATTCAGTCGTGATTCAGGTCACGTGACTACTTTCGGGCATGCTGCCATATTGTGTAGCCTGGCTTGATGCATATCAAACGAAATGTTTTTTGAAGCCCAGTCTGGCTATGACTAAATGAGTCCACATAGGATGATCAATAGTGACGTGGTCACGTGACCAATGTTCAGTCGAGTGCAGTGCTCTTCTACCCAGGGATGATGCATATCAAGTGAAATGGTTTCCGAAGCCCCGCTCAGCTACCACCATGATGAGGTCACATGACCAAGTCACTAGTGATTAGGAACGCACGATCACCATATAGAGCGCTGGAAACTATCTCTACATACCCATGACGCCTAAAAGACGACGCGGATGAAGAAGCTCTCTTCGAATACGAGAGTGAGAGAGTTGACACGGACAATTCAGTAGTGATTCAGGTCACGTGACTACTTTCGGGCATGCTGCCATATTGTGTACCCTGGCTTGATGCATATCAAACGAAATGGTTTTTGAAGCGCAGTCTGGCTATGAGCAAGTGAGTCCGCATTGGATGATGAATAGTGACGTGGTCACAAGACCAATGTTCAGTCGAGTGCAGTGCTCTTCTACCCAGGGATGATTCATATCAAACGAAATGGTTTCCGAAGCCCGGCTCAGCTACCACCATGATGAGGTCACATGACCAAGTCACTTGTGATTAGGGACACATGATCACCATATAGAGCGCTGGAAACTATCTCTACATACCCATGACGCCTATTAGACGACGCGGATGAAGAAGCTCTCTTCGAATACGAGAGTGAGAGAGTTGACACGGACAATTCAGTAGTGATTCAGGTCACGTGACTACTTTCGGGCATGCTGCCATATTGTGTACCCTGGCTTGATGCATATCAAACGAAATGGTTTTTGAAGCGCAGTCTGGCTATGACAAAATGAGTGCGCATTGGATGATCACTAGTGGCGTGGTCACGTGACCAATGTTCAGTCGAGTGCAGTGCTCTTCTACCCAGGGTTGATGCATATCAAACGAAATGGTTTCCGAAGCCCGGCTCAGCTACCACCATGATGAGGTCACATGACCAAGTCACTAGTGATTAGGGACGCACGATCACCATATAGAGCGCTGGAAACTATCTCTACATACCCATGACGCCTATCAGACGACGCGGATGAAGAAGCTCTCTTCGAATACGAGAGTGAGAGAGTTGACACGGACAATTCAGTAGTGATTCAGGTCAAGTGACTTCTTTTGGGGCATGCTGCCATATTGTGTACCCTGGCTTGATGCATATCAAACGAAATGGTTTTTGAAGCCCAGTCTGGCTACGACTAAATGAGTCCACATTGGATGATGACTAGTGACGTGGTCACGTGACCAATGTTCAGTCGAGTGCAGAGCTCTTCTACCCAGGGTTGATGCATATCAAACGAAATGGTTTCCGAAGCCCGGCTCAGCTACCACCATGATGAGGTCACATGACCAAGTCACTAGTGATTAGGGACACACGATCACCATATAGAGCGCTGGAAACTATCTCTACATACCCATGACGCATATCAGACGACGCGGATGGAAAAGGTCTCTTCGAATACGAGAGTGAGATAGTTGACACGGACATTTCAGTCGTGATCCAGGTCACGTGACTACTTTCGGGCATGCTGCCATATTGTGTACCCTGGCTTGATGCATATCAAACGAAATGGTTTGTGAAGCCCAGTCTGGCTATGACTAAATGAGTTCACATAGGATGATCAATAGTGACGTGGTCACGTGACCAATGTTCAGTCGAGTGCAGTGCGCTTCTACCCGGGGATGATGCATATCAAGTGAAATGGTTTCCGAAGCCCCGCTCAGCTACCACAATGATGAGGTCACATGACCAAGTCACTAGTGATTAGGAACGCACGATCACCATATAGAGCGCTGGAAACTATCTCTACATACCCATGACGCCTATCAGACGACGCGGATGAAGAAGCTCTCTTCGAATACGAGAGTGAGAGAGTTGACGCGGACAATTCAGTAGTGATTCAGGTCAAGTGACTTCTTTTGGGGCATGCTGCCATATTGTGTACCCTGGCTCGATGCATATCAAACGAAATGGCTTTTAAAGCCCAGTCTGGCTACGACTAAATGAGTCCACATTGGATGATGACTAGTGACGTGGTCACGTGACCAATGTTCAGTCGAGTGCAGTGCTCTTCTACCCAGGGATGATGCATACCAAAGGAAATGGTTTCCGAAGCCCGGCTCAGCTACCACCTTGATGAGGTCACATGACCAAGTCACTAGTGATTAGGGACGCACGGTCACCATATAGAGCGCTGGAAACTATCTCTACATACCCATGACGCATATCAGACGACGCGGATGAAGAAGCTCTCTGCGAATACGAGAGTGAGAGAGTTGACACGGACAATTCAGTAGTGATTCAGGTCACGTGACTACTTTCGGGCATGCTGCCATATTGTGTACCCTGGCTTGATGCATATCAAACGAAATGGTTTTTGAAGCCCAGTCTGGCTACGACTAAATGAGTCCACATTGGATGATGACTAGTGACGTGGTCACGTGACCAATGTTCAGTCGAGTGCAGTGGTCTTCTACCCAGGGTTGATGCATATCAAACGAAATGGTTTCCGAAGCCCGGCTCAGCTACCACCATGATGAGGTCACATGACCAAGTCACTAGTGATTAGGGACACACGATCACCATATAGAGCGCTGGAAACTATCTCTACATACCCATGACACATATCAGACGACGCGGATGGAAAAGCTCTCTTCGAATACGAGAGTGAGATAGTTGACACGGACAATTCAGTCGTGATTCATGTCACGTGACTACTTTCGGGCATGCTGCCATATTGTGTACCCTGGCTTGATGCATATCAAACGAAATGGTTTTTGAAGCGCAGTCTGGCTATGAGCAAGTGAGTCCGCATTGGATGATCACTAGAGACATGGTCACGGGACCAATGTTCGGTCGAGTGCAGTGCTCTTCTACCCAGGGATGATGCATATGAAAGGAAATGGTTTCCGAAGCCCGGCTCAGCTACCACCATGATGAGGTCACATGACCAAGTCACTAGTGATTAGGGACGCACGATCACCATATAGAGCGCTGGAAACTATCTCTACATACCCATGACGCATATCAGACGACGCGGATGAAGAAGCTCTCTTGGAATAGGAGAGCGAAAGAGTTGACACGGACAATTCAGTAATGATTCAGGTCACGTGACTACTTTCGGGCATGCTGCCATATTGTGTACCCTGGCTGGATGCATATCAAACGAAATGGTTTTTGAAGCGCAGTCTGGCTATGACAAAATGAGTGCGCATTGGATGATCACTAGTGGCGTGGTCACGTGACCAATGTTCGGTCGAGTGCAGTGCTCTTCTACCCAGGGTTGATGCATATCAAACGAAATGGTTTCCGAAGCCCGGCTCAGCTACCACCATAATGAGGTCACATGACCAAGTCACTAGTGATTAGGGACGCACGATCATCATATAGAGCGCTGGAAACTATCTCTACATACCCATGACGCCTATCAGACGACGCGGATGAAGAAGCTCTCTTCGAATACGAGAGTGAGAGTGTTGACACGGACAATTCAGTAGTGATTCAGGTCAAGTGACTTCTTTTGGGGCATGCTGCCATATTGTGTACCCTGGCTTGATGCATATCAAACGAAATGGCTTTTAAAGCCCAGTCTGGCTACGACTAAATGAGTCCACATTGGATGATGACTAGTGACGTGGTCACGTGACCAATGTTCAGTCGAGTGCAGTGCTCTTCTACCCAGGGATGATGCATACCAAAGGAAATGGTTTCCGAAGCCCGGCTCAGCTACCACCTTGATGAGGTCACATGACCAAGTCACTAGTGATTAGGGACGCACGATCACCATATAGAGCGCTGGAAACTATCTCTACATACCCATGACGCATATCAGACGACGCGGATGAAGAAGCTCTCTTCGAATACGAGAGTGAGAGAGTTGACACGGACAATTCAGTAGTGATTCAGGTCACGTGACTACTTTCGGGCATGCTGCCATATTGTGTACCCTGGCTTGATGCATATCAAACGAAATGGTTTTTGAAGCCCAGTCTGGCTATGACTAAATGAGTCCACATAGGATGATCAATAGTGACGTGGTCACGTGACCAATGTTCAGTCGAGTGCAGTGGTCTTCTACCCAGGGTTGATGCATATCAAACGAAATGGTTTCCGAAGCCCGGCTCAGCTACCACCATGATGAGGTCACATGACCAAGTCACTAGTGATTAGGGACACACGATCACCATATAGAGCGCTGGAAACTATCTCTACATACCCATGACGCATATCAGACGACGCGGATGGAAAAGCTCTCTTCGAATACGAGAGTGAGATAGTTGAGACGGACAATTCAGTCGTGATTCAGGTCACGTGACTACTTTCGGGCATGCTGCCATATTGTGTACCCTGGCTTGATGCATATCAAACGAAATGGTTTTTGAAGCCCAGTCTGGCTATGACTAAATGAGTCCACATAGGATGATCAATAGTGACGTGGTCACGTGACCAATGTTCAGTCGAGTGCATTGCTCTTCTACACAGGGATGATGCATATCAAGTGAAATGGTTTCCGAAGCCCCGCTCAGCTACCACCATTATGAGGTCACATGACCAAGTCACTAGTGATTAGGAACGCACGATCACCATATAGAGCGCTGGAAACTAACTCTACATACCCATGACGCCTAAAAGACGACGCGGATGAAGAAGCTCTCTTCGAATACGAGAGTGAGAGAGTTGACACGGACAATTCAGTAGTGATTCAGGTCACGTGACTACTTTCGGGCATGCTGCCATATTGTGTACCCTGGCTTGATGCATATCAAACGAAATGGTTTTTGAAGCGCAGTCTGGCTATGAGCAAGTGAGTCCGCATTGGATGATCACTAGTGACATGGTCACGGGACCAATGTTCGGTCGAGTGCAGTGCTCTTCTACCCAGGGATGATGCATATGAAAGGAAATGGTTTCCGAAGCCCGGCTCAGCTACCACCATGCTGAGGTCACATGACCAAGTCACTAGTGATTAGGGACGCACGATCACCATATAGAGCGCTGGAAACTATCTCTACATACCCATGACGCATATCAGACGACGCGGATGAAGAAGCTCTCTTGGAATAGGAGAGCGAAAGAGTTGACACGGACAATTCAGTAATCATTCAGGTCACGTGACTACTTTCGGGCATGCTGCCATATTGTGTACCCTGGCTGGATGCATATCAAACGAAATGGTTTTTGAAGCCCAGTCAGTCTATGACTAAATGAGTCCACATTGGATGATCACTAGTGACGTGCTCACGTGACCAATGTTCAGTCGAGTGCAGTGCTCTTCCACCCAGGGATGATGCATATCAAACGAAATGGTTTCCGAAGCCCGGCTCAGCTACCACCATGTTGAGGTCACATGACCAAGTAACTAGTGATTAGGGACGCATGATCACCATATAGAGCGTTGGAAACTATCTCTACATACCCATGACGCATATCACACGACGCGGATGGAGTAGGTCTCTTAGAATACGAGAGTGAGAGAGTTGACACGGACAATTCTGTAGTGATTAAGGTCACGTGACTATTTTCGGGCATGCTGCCATATTGTGTACCCTGGCTTAATGCATATCAAACGAAATGGTTTTTGAAGCGCAGTCTGGCTATTAGCAAGTGAGTCCGCATTGGATGATCACTAGTGACGTGGCCACGTGACCAATGTTCGGTCGAGTGCAGTGCTCTTCTACCCAGGGATGATTCATATCAAACGAAATGGTTTCCGAAGCCCGGCTCAGCTACCACCATGATGAGGTCACATGACGAACTCACTTGTGATTAGGGACGCATGGTCACCATATAGAGTGCTGGAAACTATCTCTACATACCCATGACGCATATCACACGACACGGATGGAGAAGCTATTCGCATACGTGAGTGAAAGAGTTGACACGGACAATTCAGTAGTGACTCAGGTCAAGTGACTACTTTCGGGCATGCTGCCATATTGTGTACCCTGGCTTGATGCATATCAAACGAAATGGCTTTTGAAGCCCAGTCTGGCTACGAATAAATGAGTCCACATTGGATGATGACTAGTGACGTGGTCACGTGACCAATGTTCAGTCGAGGGCAGTGCTCTTCTACCCAGGGATGATGCATATCAAAGGAAATGGTTTCCGAAGCCCGGCTCAGCTACCACCATGATGAGGTCACATGACCAAGTCACTAGTGATTAGGGACGCACGATCACCATATAGAGCGCTGGAAACTATCTCTACATACCCATGACGCATATCAGACGACGCGGATGAAGAAGCTCTCTTGGAATAAGAGAGTGAGAGAGTTGACACGGACAATTCAGTAATGATTCAGGTCACGTGACTACTTTCAGGCATGCTGCCATATTGTGTACCCTGGCTTGATGCATATCAAACGAAATGGCTTTTCAAGCCCAGTCTGGCTACGACTAAATGAGTCCACATTGGATGATGACTAGTGACGTGGTCACGTGACCAATGTTCAGTCGAGTGCAGTGCTCTTCTACCCAGGGTTGATGCATATCAAACGAAATGGTTTCCGAAGCCCGGCTCAGCTACCACCATGATTAGGTCACATGACCAAGTGACTAGTGATTAGGGACACACGATCACCATATAGAGTGCTGGAAACTATCTCTACATACCCATGACACATATCAGACGACGCGGATGGAAAAGCTCTCTTCGAATACGAGAGTGAGATAGTTGACACGGACAATTCAGTCGTGATTCAGGTCACGTGACTGCTTTCGGGCATGCTGCCATATTGTGTACCCTGGCTTGATGCATATCAAACGAAATGGTTTTTGAAGCCCAGTCTGGCTATGACTAAATGAGTCCACATAGGATGATCAATAGTGACGTGGTCACGTGACCAATGTTCAGTCGAGTGCAGTGCTCTTCTACCCAGGGATGATGCATATCAAGTGAAATGGTTTCCGAAGCCCCGCTCAGCTACCACCATGATGAGGTCACATGACCAAGTCACTAGTGATTAGGAACGCACGATCACCATATAGAGCGCTGGAAACTATCTCTACATACCCATGACGCCTAAAAGACGACGCGGATGAAGCTCTCTTCGAATACGAGAGTGAGAGAGTTGACACGGACAATTCAGTAGTGATTCAGGTCACGTGACTGCTTTCGGGCATGCTGCCATATTGTGTACCCTGGCTTGATGCATATCAAACGAAATGGTTTTTGAAGCGCAGTCTGGCTATGACAAAATGAGTGCGCATTGGATGATCACTAGTGGCGTGGTCACGTGACCAATGTTCGGTCGAGTGCAGTGCTCTTCTACCCAGGGTTGATGCATATCAAACGAAATGGTTTCCGAAGCCCGGCTCAGCTACCACCATGATGAGGTCACATGACCAAGTCACTAGTGATTAGGGACGCACGATCACCATATAGAGCGCTGGAAACTATCTCTACATACCCATGACGCCTATCAGACGACGCGGATGAAGAAGCTCTCTTCGAATACGAGAGTGAGAGAGTTGACACGGACAATTCAGTAGTGATTCAGGTCACGTGACTATTTTCGGGCATGCTGCCATATTGTGTACCCTGGCTTAATGCATATCAAACGAAATGGTTTTTGAAGCGCAGTCTGGCTATGAGCAAGTGAGTCCGCATTGGATGATCACTAGTGACATGGTCACGTGACCAATGTTCGGTCGAGTGCAGTGCTCTTCTACCCAGGGATGATGCATATGAAAGGAAATGGTTTCCGAAGCCCGGCTCAGCTACCACCATGATGACGTCACATGACCAAGTCACTAGTGATTAGGGACGCACGATCACCATATAGAGCGCTGGAAACTATCTCTACATACCCATGACGCATATCAGACGACGCGGATGAAGAAGCTCTCTTGTAATAGGAGAGCGAGAGAGTTGACACGGACAATTCAGTAATGATTCAGGTCACGTGACTACTTTCGGGCATGCTGCCATATTGTGTACCCTGGCTGGATGCATATCAAACGAAATGGTTTTTGAAGCCCAGTCAGTCTATGACTAAATGAGTCCACATTGGATGATCACTAGTGACGTGGTCACGTGACCAATGTTCAGTCGAGTGCAGTGCTCTTCCACCCAGGGATGATGCATATCAAACGAAATGGTTTCCGAAGCCCGGCTCAGCTACCACCATGTTGAGGTCACATGACCAAGTAACTAGTGATTAGGGACGCATGATCACCATATAGAGCGTTGGAAACTATCTCTACATACCCATGACGCATATCACACGACGCGGATGGAGTAGGTCTCTTAGAATACGAGAGTGAGAGAGTTGACACGGACAATTCTGTAGTGATTAAGGTCACGTGACTATTTTCGGGCATGCTGCCATATTGTGTACCCTGGCTTAATGCATATCAAACGAAATGGTTTTTGAAGCGCAGTCTGGCTATGAGCAAGTGAGTCCGCATTGGATGATCACTAGTGACGTGGTCACGTGACCAATGTTCGGTCGAGTGCAGTGCTCTTCTACCCAGGGATGATTCATATCAAACGAAATGGTTTCCGAAGCCCGGCTCAGCTACCACCATGATGAGGTCACATGACGAAGTCACTTGTGATTAGGGACGCATGGTCACCATATAGAGTGCTGGAAACTATCTCTACATACCCATGACGCATATCACACGACACGGATGGAGAAGCTATTCGCATACGTGAGTGAAAGAGTTGACACGGACAATTCAGTAGTGATTCAGGTCAAGTGACTACTTTCGGGCATGCTGCCATATTGTGTACCCTGGCTTGATGCATATCAAACGAAATGGCTTTTGAAGCCCAGTCTGGCTACGAATAAATGAGTCCACATTGGATGATGACTAGTGACGTGGTCACGTGACCAATGTTCAGTCGAGGGCAGTGCTCTTCTACCCAGGGATGATGCCTATCAAAGGAAATGGTTTCCGAAGCCCGGCTCAGCTACCACCATGATGCGGTCACATGACCAAGTCACTAGTGATTAGGGACGCACGATCACCATATAGAGCGCTGGAAACTATCTCTACATACCCATGACGCATATCAGACGACGCGGATGAAGAAGCTCTCTTGGAATAGGAGAGTGAGAGAGTTGACACGGACAATTCAGTAATGATTCAGGTCACGTGACTACTTTCAGGCATGCTGCCATATTGTGTACCCTGGCTTGATGCATATCAAACGAAATGGCTTTTCAAGCCCAGTCTGGCTACGACTAAATGAGTCCACATTGGATGATGACTAGTGACGTGGTCACGTGACCAATGTTCAGTCGAGTGCAGTGCTCTTCTACCCAGGGTTGATGCATATCAAACGAAATGGTTTCCGAAGCCCGGCTCAGCTACCACCATGATTAGGTCACATGACCAAGTCACTAGTGATTAGGGACACACGATCACCATATAGAGCGCTGGAAACTATCTCTACATACCCATGACGCATATCAGACGACGCGGATGGAAAAGCTCTCTTCGAATACGAGAGTGAGATAGTTGACACGGACAATTCAGTCGTGATTCAGGTCACGTGACTACTTTCGGGCATGCTGCCATATTGTGTACCCTGGCTTGATGCATATCAAACGAAATGGTTTTTGAAGCCCAGTCTGGCTATGACTAAATGAGTCCACATAGGATGATCAATAGTGACGTGGTCACGTGACCAATGTTCAGTCGAGTGCAGTGCTCTTCTACCCAGGGATGATGCATATCAAGTGAAATGGTTTCCGAAGCCCCGCTCAGCTACCACCATGATGAGGTCACATGACCAAGTCACTAGTGAATAGGGACGCACGATCACCATATAGACCGCTGGAAACTATCTCTACATACCCATGACGCCTATCAGACGACGCGGATGAAGAAGCTCTCTTCGAATACGAGAGTGAGAGAGTTGACACGGACAATTCAGTAGTGATTCAGGTCACGTGACTATTTTCGGGCATGCTGCCATATTGTGTACCCTGGCTTAATGCATATCAAACGAAATGGTTTTTGAAGCGCAGTCTGGCTATGAGCAAGTGAGTCCGCATTGGATGATCACTAGTGACGTGATCACGTGACCAATGTTCGGTCGAGTGCAGTGCTCTTCTACCCAGGGATGATTCATATCAAACGAAATGGTTTCCGAAGCCCGGCTCAGCTACCACCATGATGAGGTCACATGACGAAGTCACTTGTGATTAGGGACGCATGGTCACCATATAGAGTGCTGGAAACTATCTCTACATACCCATGACGCCTAAAAGACGACGCGGATGAAGAAGCTCTCTTCGAATACGAGAGTGAGAGAGTTGACACGGACAATTCAGTAGTGATTCAGGTCACGTGACTGCTTTCGGGCATGCTGCCATATTGTGTACCCTGGCTTGATGCATATCAAACGAAATGGTTTTTGAAGCGCAGTCAGGCTATGACAAAATGAGTGCGCATTGGATGATCACTAGTGGCCTGGTCACGTGACCAATGTTCGGTCGAGTGCAGTGCTCTTCTACCCAGGGTTGATGCATATCAAACGAAATGGTTTCCGAAGCCCGGCTCAGCTACCACCATGATGAGGTCACATGACCAAGTCACTAGTGATTAGGGACACACGATCACCATATAGAGCGCTGGAAACTGTCTCTACATACCCATGACGCATATCAGACGACGCGGATGAAGAAGCTCTCTTGGAATAGGAGAGTGAGAGAGTTGACACGGACAATTCAGTAATGATTCAGGTCACGTGACTACTTTCAGGCATGCTGCCATATTGTGTACCCTGGCTTGATGCATATCAAACGAAATGGCTTTTCAAGCCCAGTCTGGCTACGACTAAATGAGTCCACATTGGATGATGACTAGTGACGTGGTCACGTGACCAATGTTCAGTCGAGTGCAGTGCTCTTCTACCCAGGGTTGATGCATATCAAACGAAATGGTTTCCGAAGCCCGGCTCAGCTACCACCATGATTAGGTCACATGACCAAGTCACTAGTGATTAGGGACACACGATCACCATATAGAGCGCTGGAAACTGTCTCTACATACCCATGACGCATATCAGACGACGCGGATGGAAAAGCTCTCTTCGAATACGAGAGTGAGATAGTTGACACGGACAATTCAGTCGTGATTCAGGTCACGTGACTACTTTCGGGCATGCTGCCATATTGTGTACCCTGGCTTGATGCATATCAAACGAAATGGTTTTTGAAGCCCAGTCTGGCTATGACTAAATGAGTCCACATAGGAAGATCAATAGTGACGTGGTCACGTGACCAATGTTCAGTCGAGTGCAGTGCTCTTCTACCCAGGGATGATGCATATCAAGTGAAATGGTTTCCGAAGCCCCGCTCAGCTACCACCATGATGAGGTCACATGACCAAGTCACTAGTGATTAGGAACGCACGATCACCATATAGAGCGCTGGAAACTATCTCTACATACCCATGACGCCTAAAAGACGACGCGGATGAAGAAGCTCTCTTCGAATACGAGAGTGAGAGAGTTGACACGGACAATTCAGTAGTGATTCAGGTCACGTGACTGCTTTCGGGCATGCTGCCATATTGTGTACCCTGGCTTGATGCATATCAAACGAAATGGTTTTTGAAGCGCAGTCTGGCTATGACAAAATGAGTGCGCATTGGATGATCACTAGTGGCGTGGTCACGTGACCAATGTTCGGTCGAGTACAGTGCTCTTCTACCCAGGGTTGATGCATATCAAACGAAATGGTTTCCGAAGCCCGGCTCAGCTACCACCATGATGAGGTCACATGACCAAGTCACTAGTGATTAGGGACGCACGATCACCATATAGAGCGCTGGAAACTATCTCTACATACCCATGACGCCTATCAGACGACGCGGATGAAGAAGCTCTCTTCGAATACGAGAGTGAGAGAGTTGACACGGACAATTCAGTAGTGATTCAGGTCAAGTGACTTCTTTTGGGGCATGCTGCCATATTGTGTACCCTGGCTTGATGCATATCAAACGAAATGGCTTTTGAAGCCCAGTCTGGCTACGACTAAATGAGTCCACATTGGATGATGACTAGTGACGTGGTCACGTGACCAATGTTCAGTCGAGTGCAGTGCTCTTCTACCCAGGGATGATGCATACCAAAGGAAATGGTTTCCGAAGCCCGGCTCAGCTACCACCTTGATGAGGTCACATGACCAAGTCACTAGTGATTAGGGACGCACGATCACCATATAGAGCGCTGGAAACTATCTCTACATACCCATGACGCATATCAGACGACGCGGATGAAGAAGCTCTCTTCGAATACGAGAGTGAGAGAGTTGACACGGACAATTCAGTAGTGATTTAGGTCACGTGAATACTTTCGGGCATGCTGCCATATTGTGTACCCTGGCTTGATGCATATCAAACGAAATGGTTTTTGAAGCCCAGTCTGGCTACGACTAAATGAGTCCACATTGGATGATGACTACTGACGTGGTCACGTGACCAATGTTCAGTCGAGTGCAGTGGTCTTCTACCCAGGGTTGATGCATATCAAACGAAATGGTTTCCGAAGCCCGGCTCAGCTACCACCATGATGAGGTCACATGACCAAGTCACTAGTGATTAGGGACACACGATCACCATATAGAGCGCTGGAAACTATCTCTACATACCCATGACGCATATCAGACGACGCGGATGGAAAAGCTCTCTTCGAATACGAGAGTGAGATAGTTGACACGGACAATTCAGTCGTGATTCAGGTCACGTGACTACTTTCGGGCATGCTGCCATATTGTGTACCCTGGCTTGATGCATATCAAACGAAATGGTTTTTGAAGCCCAGTCTGGCTATGACTAAATGAGTCCACATAGGATGATCAATAGTGACGTGGTCACGTGACTAATGTTCAGTCGAGTGCAGTGCTCTTCTACCCAGGGATGATGCATATCAAGTGAAATGGTTTCCGAAGCCCCGCTCAGCTACCACCATTATGAGGTCACATGACCAAGTCACTAGTGATTAGGAACGCACGATCACCATATAGAGCGCTGGAAACTATCTCTACATACCAATGACGCCTAAAAGACGACGCGGATGAAGAAGCTCTCTTCGAATACGAGAGTGAGAGAGTTGACACGGACAATTCAGTAGTGATTCAGGTCACGTGACTACTTTCGGGCATGCTGCCATATTGTGTACCCTGGCTTGATGCATATCAAACGAAATGGTTTTTGAAGCGCAGTCTGGCTATGAGCAAGTGAGTCCGCATTGGATGATCACTAGTGACATGGTCACGTGACCAATGTTCGGTCGAGTGCAGTGCTCTTCTACCCAGGGATGATGCATATGAAAGGAAATGGTTTCCGAAGCCCGGCTCAGCTACCACCATGATGAGGTCACATGACCAAGTCACTAGTGATTAGGGACGCACGATCACCATATAGAGCGCTGGAAACTATCTCTACATACCCATGACGCATATCAGACGACGCGGATGAAGAAGCTCTCTTGGAATAGGAGAGTGAGAGAGTTGACACGGACAATTCAGTAATGATTCAGGTCACGTGACTACTTTCGGGCATGCTGCCATATTGTGTACCCTGGCTGGATGCATATCAAACGAAATGGTTTTTGAAGCCCAGTCAGTCTATGACTAAATGAGTCCACATTGGATGATCACTAGTGACGTGGTCACGTGACCAATGTTCAGTCGAGTGCAGTGCTCTTCCACCCAGGGATGATGCATATCAAACGAAATGGTTTCCGAAGCCCGGCTCAGCTACCACCATGTTGAGGTCACATGACCAAGTAACTAGTGATTAGGGACGCATGATCACCATATAGAGCGTTGGAAACTATCTCTACATACCCATGACGCATATCACGCGACGCGGATGGAGTAGGTCTCTTAGAATACGAGAGTGAGAGAGTTGACACGGACAATTCTGTAGTGATTCAGGTCACGTGACTACTTTCGGGCATGCTGCCATATTGTGTACCCTGGCTTAATGCATATCAAAGGAAATGGTTTTTGAAGCGCAGTCTGGCTATGAGCAAGTGAGTCCGCATTGGATGATCACTAGTGACGTGGTCACGTGACCAATGTTCGGTCGAGTGCAGTGCTCTTCTACCTAGGGATGATTCATATCAAACGAAATGGTTTCCGAAGCCCGGCTCAGCTACCACCATGATGAGGTCACATGACGAAGTCACTTGTGATTAGGGACGCATGGTCACCATATAGAGTGCTGGAAACTATCTCTACATACCCATGACGCACATCACACGACACGGATGGAGAAGCCATTCGCATACGAGAGTGAGAGAGTTGACACGGACAATTCAGTAGTGATTCAGGTCAAGTGACTACTTTCAGGCATGCTGCCATATTGTGTACCCTGGCTTGATGCATATCAAACGAAATGGCTTTTCAAGCCCAGTCTGGCTACGACTAAATGAGTCCACATTGGATGATGACTAGTGACGTGGTCACGTGACCAATGTTCAGTCGAGGGCAGTGCTCTTCTACCCAGGGATGATGCATATCAAAGGAAATGGTTTCCGAAGCCCGGCTCAGCTACCACCATGATGAGGTCACATGACCAAGTCACTAGTGATTAGGGACGCACGATCACCATATAGAGCGCTGGAAACTATCTCTACATACCCATGACGCATATCAGACGACGCGGATGAAGAAGCTCTCTTGGAATAGGAGAGTGAGAGAGTTGACACGGACAATTCAGTAATGATTCAGGTCACGTGACTACTTTCAGGCATGCTGCCATATTGTGTTCCCTGGCTTGATGCATATCAAACGAAATGGCTTTTCAAGCCCAGTCTGGCTACGACTAAATGAGTCCACATTGGATGATGACTAGTGACGTGGTCACGTGACCAATGTTCAGTCGAGTGCAGTGCTCTTCTACCCAGGGTTGATGCATATCAAAGGAAATGGTTTCCGAAGCCCGGCTCAGCTACCACCATGATTAGGACACATGACCAAGTCACTAGTGATTAGGGACACACGATCACCATATAGAGCGCTGGAAACTATCTCTACATACCCATGACGCATATCAGACGACGCGGATGGAAAAGCTCTCTTCGAATACGAGAGTGAGATAGTTGACACGGACAATTCAGTCGTGATTCAGGTCACGTGACTACTTTCGGGCATGCTGCCATATTGTGTACCCTGGCTTGATGCATATCAAACGAAATGGCTTTTGAAGCCCAGTCTGGCTACGACTAAATGAGTCCACATTGGATGATGACTAGTGACATGGTCACGTGACCAATGTTCAGTCGAGTGCAGTGCTCTTCTACCCAGGGATGATGCATATCAAAGGAAATGGTTTCCGAAGCCCGGCTCAGCTACCACCATGATGAGGTCACATGACCAAGTCACTAGTGATTAGGGACGCACGATCACCATATAGAGCGCTGGAAACTATCTCTACATACCCATGACGCCTATCAGACGACGCGGATGAAGAAGCTCTCTTCGAATACGAGAGCGAGAGAGTTGACACGGACAATTCAGTAGTGATTCAGGTCAAGTGACTACTTTCGGGCATGCTGCCATATTGTGTACCCTGGTTTGATGCATATCAAACGAAATGGCTTTTGAAGCCCAGTCTGGCTATGAATAAATGAGTCCACATTGGATGATGACTAGTGACGTGGTCACGTGACCAATGTTCAGTCGAGTGCAGTGCTCTTCTACCCAGGGATGATGCATATCAAGCGAAATGGTTTCCGAAGCCCCGCTCAGCTACCACCATGATGAGGTCACATGACCAAGTCACTAGTGATTAGGGACGCACGATCACCATATAGAGCACTGGAAACTATCTCTACATACCCATGACGCCTAAAAGACGACGCGGATGAAGAAGCTCTCTTCGAATACGAGAGTGAGAGAGTTGACACGGACAATTCAGTAGTGATTCAGGTCACGTGACTACTTTCGGGCATGCTGCCATATTGTGTACCCTGGCTTGATGCATATCAAACGAAATGGTTTTTGAAGCGCAGTCTGGCTATGCGCAAGTGAGTCCGCATTGGATGATCACTAGTGACGTGGTCACGTGACCAATGTTCGGTCGAGTGCAGTGCTCTTCCACCCAGGTTTGATGCATATCAAACGAAATGGTTTCCGAAGCCCGGCTCAGCTACCACCATGATGAGGTCACATGACCAAGTCACTTGTGATTAGGGACACATGATCACCATATAGAGCGCTGGAAACTATCTCTACATACCCATGACGCCTATCAGACGACGCGGATGAAGAAGCTCTCTTAGAATACGAGAGTGAGAGAGTTGACACGGACAATTCAGTAGTGATTCAGGTCACGTGACTACTTTCGGGCATGCTGCCATATTGTGTACCCTGGCTTGATGCATATCAAACGAAATGGTTTTTGAAGCGCAGTCTGGCTATGACTAAATGAGTGCGCATTGGATGATCACTAGTGACGTGGTCAGGTGACCAATGTTCAGTCGAGTGCAGTGCTCTTCTACCCAGGGATGATGCATATCAAACGAAATGGTTTCCGAAGCCTGGCTCAGCTACCACCATGATGAGGTCACATGACCAAGTCACTAGTGATTAGGGACGCACGATCACCATATAGAGCGCTGGAAACTATCTCTACATACCCATGACGCCTATCAGACGACGCGGATGAAGAAGCTCTCTTCGAATACGAGAGTGAGAGAGTTGACACGGACAATTCAGTAGTGATTCAGGTCAAGTGACTACTTTCGGGCATGCTGCCATATTGTGTACCCTGGCTTGATGCATATCAAACGAAATGGCTTTTGAAGCCCAGTCTGGCAACGACTAAATGAGTCCACATTGGATGATGACTAGTGACTTGGTCACGTGACCAATGTTCAGTCGAGTGCAGTGCTCTTCTACCCAGGGTTGATGCATATCAAACGAAATGGTTTCCGAAGCCCGGCTCAGCTACCACAATGATGAGGTCACATGACCAAGACACTAGTGATTAGGGACACACGATCACCATATAGAGCGCTGGAAACTATCTCTACATACCCATGACGCATATCAGACGACGCGGATGGAAAAGCTCTCTTCGAATACGAGAGTGAGATAGTTGACACGGACAATTCAGTAATGATTCAGGTCACGTGACTACTTTCGGGCATGCTGCCATATTGTATACCCTGGCTTGATGCATATCAAACGAAATGGTTTTTGAAGCCCAGTCTGGCTATGACTAAATGAGTCCACATAGGATGATCAATAGTGACGTGCTCACGTGACCAATGTTCAGTCGAGTGCAGTGCTCTTCTACCCAGGGTTGATGCATATCAAAGGAAATGGTTTCCGAAGCCCGGCTCAGCTACCACCATGATTAGGTCACATGACCAAGTCACTAGTGATTAGGGACACACGATCACCATATAGAGCGCTGGAAACTATCTCTACATACCCATGACGCATATCAGACGACGCGGATGGAAAAGCTCTCTTCGAATACGAGAGTGAGATAGTTGACACGGACAATTCAGTCGTGATTCAGGTCACGTGACTACTTTCGGGCATGCTGCCATATTGTGTACCCTGGCTTGATGCATATCAAACGAAATGGCTTATGAAGCCCAGTCTGGCTACGACTAAATGAGTCCACATTGGATGATGACTAGTGACATGGTCACGTGACCAATGTTCAGTCGAGTGCAGTGCTCTTCTACCCAGGGATGATGCATATCAAAGGAAATGGTTTCCGAAGCCCGGCTCAGCTACCACCATGATGAGGTCACATGACCAAGTCACTAGTGATTAGGGACGCACGATCACCATATAGAGCGCTGGAAACTATCTCTACATACCCATGACGCCTATCAGACGACGCGGATGAAGAAGCTCTCTTCGAATACGAGAGCGAGAGAGTTGACACGGACAATTCAGTAGTGATTCAGGTCAAGTGACTACTTTCGGGCATGCTGCCATATTGTGTACCCTGGTTTGATGCATATCAAACGAAATGGCTTTTGAAGCCCAGTCTGGCTATGAATAAATGAGTCCACATTGGATGATGACTAGTGACGTGGTCACGTGACCAATGTTCAGTCGAGTGCAGTGCTCTTCTACCCAGGGATGATGCATATCAAGCGAAATGGTTTCCGAAGCCCCGCTCAGCTACCACCATGATGAGGTCACATGACCAAGTCACTAGTGATTAGGGACGCACGATCACCATATAGAGCACTGGAAACTATCTCTACATACCCATGACGCCTAAAAGACGACGCGGATGAAGAAGCTCTCTTCGAATACGAGAGTGAGAGAGTTGACACGGACAATTCAGTAGTGATTCAGGTCACGTGACTACTTTCGGGCATGCTGCCATATTGTGTACCCTGGCTTGATGCATATCAAACGAAATGGTTTTTGAAGCGCAGTCTGGCTATGCGCAAGTGAGTCCGCATTGGATGATCACTAGTGACGTGGTCACGTGACCAATGTTCGGTCGAGTGCAGTGCTCTTCCACCCAGGTTTGATGCATATCAAACGAAATGGTTTCCGAAGCCCGGCTCAGCTACCACCATGATGAGGTCACATGACCAAGTCACTAGTGATTAGGGACGCACGATCACCATATAGAGCGCTGGAAACTATCTCTACATACCCATGACGCATATCAGACGACGCGGATGAAGAAGCTCTCTTGGAATAGGAGAGTGAGAGAGTTGACACGGACAATTCAGTAATGATTCAGGTCACGTGACTACTTTCGGGCATGCTGCCATATTGTGTACCCTGGCTGGATGCATATCAAACGAAATGGTTTTTGAAGCCCAGTCAGTCTATGACTAAATGAGTCCACATTGGATGATCACTAGTGACGTGGTCACGTGACCAATGTTCAGTCGAGTGCAGTGCTCTTCCACCCAGGGATGATGCATATCAAACGAAATGGTTTCCGAAGCCCGGCTCAGCTACCACCATGTTGAGGTCACATGACCAAGTAACTAGTGATTAGGGACGCATGATCACCATATAGAGCGTTGGAAACTATCTCTACATACCCATGACGCATATCACGCGACGCGGATGGAGTAGGTCTCTTAGAATACGAGAGTGAGAGAGTTGACACGGACAATTCTGTAGTGATTCAGGTCACGTGACTACTTTCGGGCATGCTGCCATATTGTGTACCCTGGCTTAATGCATATCAAAGGAAATGGTTTTTGAAGCGCAGTCTGGCTATGAGCAAGTGAGTCCGCATTGGATGATCACTAGTGACGTGGTCACGTGACCAATGTTCGGTCGAGTGCAGTGCTCTTCTACCTAGGGATGATTCATATCAAACGAAATGGTTTCCGAAGCCCGGCTCAGCTACCACCATGATGAGGTCACATGACGAAGTCACTTGTGATTAGGGACGCATGGTCACCATATAGAGTGCTGGAAACTATCTCTACATACCCATGACGCACATCACACGACACGGATGGAGAAGCCATTCGCATACGAGAGTGAGAGAGTTGACACGGACAATTCAGTAGTGATTCAGGTCAAGTGACTACTTTCAGGCATGCTGCCATATTGTGTACCCTGGCTTGATGCATATCAAACGAAATGGCTTTTCAAGCCCAGTCTGGCTACGACTAAATGAGTCCACATTGGATGATGACTAGTGACGTGGTCACGTGACCAATGTTCAGTCGAGGGCAGTGCTCTTCTACCCAGGGATGATGCATATCAAAGGAAATGGTTTCCGAAGCCCGGTTCAGCTACCACCATGATGAGGTCACATGACCAAGTCACTAGTGATTAGGGACGCACGATCACCATATAGAGCGCTGGAAACTATCTCTACATACCCATGACGCATATCAGACGACGCGGATGAAGAAGCTCTCTTGGAATAGGAGAGTGAGAGAGTTGACACGGACAATTCAGTAATGATTCAGGTCACGTGACTACTTTCAGGCATGCTGCCATATTGTGTTCCCTGGCTTGATGCATATCAAACGAAATGGCTTTTCAAGCCCAGTCTGGCTACGACTAAATGAGTCCACATTGGATGATGACTAGTGACGTGGTCACGTGACCAATGTTCAGTCGAGTGCAGTGCTCTTCTACCCAGGGTTGATGCATATCAAAGGAAATGGTTTCCGAAGCCCGGCTCAGCTACCACCATGATTAGGACACATGACCAAGTCACTAGTGATTAGGGACACACGATCACCATATAGAGCGCTGGAAACTATCTCTACATACCCATGACGCATATCAGACGACGCGGATGGAAAAGCTCTCTTCGAATACGAGAGTGAGATAGTTGACACGGACAATTCAGTCGTGATTCAGGTCACGTGACTACTTTCGGGCATGCTGCCATATTGTGTACCCTGGCTTGATGCATATCAAACGAAATGGCTTTTGAAGCCCAGTCTGGCTACGACTAAATGAGTCCACATTGGATGATGACTAGTGACATGGTCACGTGACCAATGTTCAGTCGAGTGCAGTGCTCTTCTACCCAGGGATGATGCATATCAAAGGAAATGGTTTCCGAAGCCCGGCTCAGCTACCACCATGATGAGGTCACATGACCAAGTCACTAGTGATTAGGGACGCACGATCACCATATAGAGCGCTGGAAACTATCTCTACATACCCATGACGCCTATCAGACGACGCGGATGAAGAAGCTCTCTTCGAATACGAGAGCGAGAGAGTTGACACGGACAATTCAGTAGTGATTCAGGTCAAGTGACTACTTTCGGGCATGCTGCCATATTGTGTACCCTGGTTTGATGCATATCAAACGAAATGGCTTTTGAAGCCCAGTCTGGCTATGAATAAATGAGTCCACATTGGATGATGACTAGTGACGTGGTCACGTGACCAATGTTCAGTCGAGTGCAGTGCTCTTCTACCCAGGGATGATGCATATCAAGCGAAATGGTTTCCGAAGCCCCGCTCAGCTACCACCATGATGAGGTCACATGACCAAGTCACTAGTGATTAGGGACGCACGATCACCATATAGAGCACTGGAAACTATCTCTACATACCCATGACGCCTAAAAGACGACGCGGATGAAGAAGCTCTCTTCGAATACGAGAGTGAGAGAGTTGACACGGACAATTCAGTAGTGATTCAGGTCACGTGACTACTTTCGGGCATGCTGCCATATTGTGTACCCTGGCTTGATGCATATCAAACGAAATGGTTTTTGAAGCGCAGTCTGGCTATGCGCAAGTGAGTCCGCATTGGATGATCACTAGTGACGTGGTCACGTGACCAATGTTCGGTCGAGTGCAGTGCTCTTCCACCCAGGTTTGATGCATATCAAACGAAATGGTTTCCGAAGCCCGGCTCAGCTACCACCATGATGAGGTCACATGACCAAGTCACTTGTGATTAGGGACACATGATCACCATATAGAGCGCTGGAAACTATCTCTACATACCCATGACGCCTATCAGACGACGCGGATGAAGAAGCTCTCTTAGAATACGAGAGTGAGAGAGTTGACACGGACAATTCAGTAGTGATTCAGGTCACGTGACTACTTTCGGGCATGCTGCCATATTGTGTACCCTGGCTTGATGCATATCAAACGAAATGGTTTTTGAAGCGCAGTCTGGCTATGACTAAATGAGTGCGCATTGGATGATCACTAGTGACGTGGTCAGGTGACCAATGTTCAGTCGAGTGCAGTGCTCTTCTACCCAGGGATGATGCATATCAAACGAAATGGTTTCCGAAGCCTGGCTCAGCTACCACCATGATGAGGTCACATGACCAAGTCACTAGTGATTAGGGACGCACGATCACCATATAGAGCGCTGGAAACTATCTCTACATACCCATGACGCCTATCAGACGACGCGGATGAAGAAGCTCTCTTCGAATACGAGAGTGAGAGAGTTGACACGGACAATTCAGTAGTGATTCAGGTCAAGTGACTACTTTCGGGCATGCTGCCATATTGTGTACCCTGGCTTGATGCATATCAAACGAAATGGCTTTTGAAGCCCAGTCTGGCAACGACTAAATGAGTCCACATTGGATGATGACTAGTGACTTGGTCACGTGACCAATGTTCAGTCGAGTGCAGTGCTCTTCTACCCAGGGTTGATGCATATCAAACGAAATGGTTTCCGAAGCCCGGCTCAGCTACCACAATGATGAGGTCACATGACCAAGACACTAGTGATTAGGGACACACGATCACCATATAGAGCGCTGGAAACTATCTCTACATACCCATGACGCATATCAGACGACGCGGATGGAAAAGCTCTCTTCGAATACGAGAGTGAGATAGTTGACACGGACAATTCAGTAATGATTCAGGTCACGTGACTACTTTCGGGCATGCTGCCATATTGTATACCCTGGCTTGATGCATATCAAACGAAATGGTTTTTGAAGCCCAGTCTGGCTATGACTAAATGAGTCCACATAGGATGATCAATAGTGACGTGCTCACGTGACCAATGTTCAGTCGAGTGCAGTGCTCTTCTACCCAGGGTTGATGCATATCAAAGGAAATGGTTTCCGAAGCCCGGCTCAGCTACCACCATGATTAGGTCACATGACCAAGTCACTAGTGATTAGGGACACACGATCACCATATAGAGCGCTGGAAACTATCTCTACATACCCATGACGCATATCAGACGACGCGGATGGAAAAGCTCTCTTCGAATACGAGAGTGAGATAGTTGACACGGACAATTCAGTCGTGATTCAGGTCACGTGACTACTTTCGGGCATGCTGCCATATTGTGTACCCTGGCTTGATGCATATCAAACGAAATGGCTTATGAAGCCCAGTCTGGCTACGACTAAATGAGTCCACATTGGATGATGACTAGTGACATGGTCACGTGACCAATGTTCAGTCGAGTGCAGTGCTCTTCTACCCAGGGATGATGCATATCAAAGGAAATGGTTTCCGAAGCCCGGCTCAGCTACCACCATGATGAGGTCACATGACCAAGTCACTAGTGATTAGGGACGCACGATCACCATATAGAGCGCTGGAAACTATCTCTACATACCCATGACGCCTATCAGACGACGCGGATGAAGAAGCTCTCTTCGAATACGAGAGCGAGAGAGTTGACACGGACAATTCAGTAGTGATTCAGGTCAAGTGACTACTTTCGGGCATGCTGCCATATTGTGTACCCTGGTTTGATGCATATCAAACGAAATGGCTTTTGAAGCCCAGTCTGGCTATGAATAAATGAGTCCACATTGGATGATGACTAGTGACGTGGTCACGTGACCAATGTTCAGTCGAGTGCAGTGCTCTTCTACCCAGGGATGATGCATATCAAGCGAAATGGTTTCCGAAGCCCCGCTCAGCTACCACCATGATGAGGTCACATGACCAAGTCACTAGTGATTAGGGACGCACGATCACCATATAGAGCACTGGAAACTATCTCTACATACCCATGACGCCTAAAAGACGACGCGGATGAAGAAGCTCTCTTCGAATACGAGAGTGAGAGAGTTGACACGGACAATTCAGTAGTGATTCAGGTCACGTGACTACTTTCGGGCATGCTGCCATATTGTGTACCCTGGCTTGATGCATATCAAACGAAATGGTTTTTGAAGCGCAGTCTGGCTATGCGCAAGTGAGTCCGCATTGGATGATCACTAGTGACGTGGTCACGTGACCAATGTTCGGTCGAGTGCAGTGCTCTTCCACCCAGGTTTGATGCATATCAAACGAAATGGTTTCCGAAGCCCGGCTCAGCTACCACCATGATGAGGTCACATGACCAAGTCACTTGTGATTAGGGACACATGATCACCATATAGAGCGCTGGAAACTATCTCTACATACCCATGACGCCTATCAGACGACGCGGATGAAGAAGCTCTCTTAGAATACGAGAGTGAGAGAGTTGACACGGACAATTCAGTAGTGATTCAGGTCACGTGACTACTTTCGGGCATGCTGCCATATTGTGTACCCTGGCTTGATGCATATCAAACGAAATGGTTTTTGAAGCGCAGTCTGGCTATGACTAAATGAGTGCGCATTGGATGATCACTAGTGACGTGGTCAGGTGACCAATGTTCAGTCGAGTGCAGTGCTCTTCTACCCAGGGATGATGCATACCAAACGAAATGGTTTCCGAAGCCTGGCTCAGCTACCACCATGATGAGGTCACATGACCAAGTCACTAGTGATTAGGGACGCACGATCACCATATAGAGCGCTGGAAACTATCTCTACATACCCATGACGCCTATCAGACGACGCGGATGAAGAAGCTCTCTTCGAATACGAGAGTGAGAGAGTTGACACGGACAATTCAGTAGTGATTCAGGTCAAGTGACTACTTTCGGGCATGCTGCCATATTGTGTACCCTGGCTTGATGCATATCAAACGAAATGGTTTTTGAAGCCCAGTCTGGCTATGACTAAATGAGTCCACATAGGATGATCAATAGTGACGTGCTCACGTGACCAATGTTCAGTCGAGTGCAGTGCTCTTCTACCCAGGGTTGATGCATATCAAAGGAAATGGTTTCCGAAGCCCGGCTCAGCTACCACCATGATTAGGTCACATGACCAAGTCACTAGTGATTAGGGACACACGATCACCATATAGAGCGCTGGAAACTATCTCTACATACCCATGACGCATATCAGACGACGCGGATGGAAAAGCTCTCTTCGAATACGAGAGTGAGATAGTTGACACGGACAATTCAGTCGTGATTCAGGTCACGTGACTACTTTCGGGCATGCTGCCATATTGTGTACCCTGGCTTGATGCATATCAAACGAAATGGCTTATGAAGCCCAGTCTGGCTACGACTAAATGAGTCCACATTGGATGATGACTAGTGACATGGTCACGTGACCAATGTTCAGTCGAGTGCAGTGCTCTTCTACCCAGGGATGATGCATATCAAAGGAAATGGTTTCCGAAGCCCGGCTCAGCTACCACCATGATGAGGTCACATGACCAAGTCACTAGTGATTAGGGACGCACGATCACCATATAGAGCGCTGGAAACTATCTCTACATACCCATGACGCCTATCAGACGACGCGGATGAAGAAGCTCTCTTCGAATACGAGAGCGAGAGAGTTGACACGGACAATTCAGTAGTGATTCAGGTCAAGTGACTACTTTCGGGCATGCTGCCATATTGTGTACCCTGGTTTGATGCATATCAAACGAAATGGCTTTTGAAGCCCAGTCTGGCTATGAATAAATGAGTCCACATTGGATGATGACTAGTGACGTGGTCACGTGACCAATGTTCAGTCGAGTGCAGTGCTCTTCTACCCAGGGATGATGCATATCAAGCGAAATGGTTTCCGAAGCCCCGCTCAGCTACCACCATGATGAGGTCACATGACCAAGTCACTAGTGATTAGGGACGCACGATCACCATATAGAGCACTGGAAACTATCTCTACATACCCATGACGCCTAAAAGACGACGCGGATGAAGAAGCTCTCTTCGAATACGAGAGTGAGAGAGTTGACACGGACAATTCAGTAGTGATTCAGGTCACGTGACTACTTTCGGGCATGCTGCCATATTGTGTACCCTGGCTTGATGCATATCAAACGAAATGGTTTTTGAAGCGCAGTCTGGCTATGCGCAAGTGAGTCCGCATTGGATGATCACTAGTGACGTGGTCACGTGACCAATGTTCGGTCGAGTGCAGTGCTCTTCCACCCAGGTTTGATGCATATCAAACGAAATGGTTTCCGAAGCCCGGCTCAGCTACCACCATGATGAGGTCACATGACCAAGTCACTTGTGATTAGGGACACATGATCACCATATAGAGCGCTGGAAACTATCTCTACATACCCATGACGCCTATCAGACGACGCGGATGAAGAAGCTCTCTTAGAATACGAGAGTGAGAGAGTTGACACGGACAATTCAGTAGTGATTCAGGTCACGTGACTACTTTCGGGCATGCTGCCATATTGTGTACCCTGGCTTGATGCATATCAAACGAAATGGTTTTTGAAGCGCAGTCTGGCTATGACTAAATGAGTGCGCATTGGATGATCACTAGTGACGTGGTCAGGTGACCAATGTTCAGTCGAGTGCAGTGCTCTTCTACCCAGGGATGATGCATATCAAACGAAATGGTTTCCGAAGCCTGGCTCAGCTACCACCATGATGAGGTCACATGACCAAGTCACTAGTGATTAGGGACGCACGATCACCATATAGAGCGCTGGAAACTATCTCTACATACCCATGACGCCTATCAGACGACGCGGATGAAGAAGCTCTCTTCGAATACGAGAGTGAGAGAGTTGACACGGACAATTCAGTAGTGATTCAGGTCAAGTGACTACTTTCGGGCATGCTGCCATATTGTGTACCCTGGCTTGATGCATATCAAACGAAATGGCTTTTGAAGCCCAGTCTGGCAACGACTAAATGAGTCCACATTGGATGATGACTAGTGACTTGGTCACGTGACCAATGTTCAGTCGAGTGCAGTGCTCTTCTACCCAGGGTTGATGCATATCAAACGAAATGGTTTCCGAAGCCCGGCTCAGCTACCACAATGATGAGGTCACATGACCAAGACACTAGTGATTAGGGACACACGATCACCATATAGAGCGCTGGAAACTATCTCTACATACCCATGACGCATATCAGACGACGCGGATGGAAAAGCTCTCTTCGAATACGAGAGTGAGATAGTTGACACGGACAATTCAGTAATGATTCAGGTCACGTGACTACTTTCGGGCATGCTGCCATATTGTATACCCTGGCTTGATGCATATCAAACGAAATGGTTTTTGAAGCCCAGTCTGGCTATGACTAAATGAGTCCACATAGGATGATCAATAGTGACGTGCTCACGTGACCAATGTTCAGTCGAGTGCAGTGCTCTTCTACCCAGGGATGATGCATATCAAGCGAAATGGTTTCCGAAGCCCCGCTCAGCTACCACCATGATGAGGTCACATGACCAAGTCACTAGTGATTAGGGACGCACGATCACCATATAGAGCGCTGGAAACTATCTCTACATACCCATGACGCCTAAAAGACGACGCGGATGAAGAAGCTCTCTTCGATTACGAGAGTGAGAGAGTTGACACGGACAATTCAGTAGTGATTCAGGTCACGTGACTACTTTCGGGCATGCTGCCATATTGTGTACCCTGGCTTGATGCATATCAAACGAAATGGCTTTTGAAGCCCAGTCTGGCTACGACTAAATGAGTTCACATTGGATGATGACTAGTGACATGGTCACGTGACCAATGTTCAGTCGAGTGCAGTGCTCTTCTACCCAGGGATGATGCATATCAAAGGAAATGGTTTCCGAAGCACGGCTCAGCTACCACCATGATGAGGTCACATGACCAAGTCACTAGTGATTAGGGACGCACGATCACCATATAGAACGCTGGAAACTATCTCTACATACCCATGATGCATATCAGACGACGCGGATGAAGAAGCTCTCTTGGAATACGAGAGTGAGAGAGTTGACACGGACAATTCAGTAATGATTCAGGTCACGTGACTACTTTCGGGCATGCTGCCATATTGTGTACCCTGGCTTGATGCATATCAAACGAAATGGCTTTTGAAGCCCAGTCTGGCTACGACTAAATGAGTCCACATTGGATGATGACTAGTGACGTGGTCACGTGACCAATGTTCACTCGAGTGCAGTGCTCTTCTACCCAGGGATGATGCATATCAAACGAAATGGTTTCCGAAGCCCGGCTCAGCTACCACCATGATGAGGTCACATGACCAAGTCACTAGTGATTAGGGACACACGATCACCATATAGAGCGCTGGAAACTATCTCTACATACCCATGATGCATATCAGACGACGCGGATGAAGAAGCTCTCTTGGAATACGAGAGTGAGAGAGTTGACAAGGACAATTCAGTAATGATTCAGGTCACGTGACTACTTTCGGGCATGCTGCCATATTGTGTACCCTGGCTTGATGCATATCAAACGAAATGGCTTTTGAAGCCCAGTCTGGCTACGACTAAATGAGTCCACATTGGATGATGACCAGTGACGTGGTCCCGTGACCAATGTTCAGTCGAGTGCAGTGCTCTTCTACCCAGGGATGATGCATATCAAACGAAATGGTTTCCGAAGCCCGGCTCAGCTACCACCATAATGAGGTCACATGACCAAGTCACTAGTGATTAGGGACACACGATCACCATATAGAGCGCTGGAAACTATCTCTACATACCTATGACGCATATTAGACGACGCGGATGAAGAGCCTCTCTTAGAATACGAGAGTGAGAGAGTTGACACGGACAATTCAGTAGTGATTCAGGTCAAGTGACTTCTTTCGGGCATGCTGCCATATTGTGTACCCTGGCTTGATGCATATCAAACGAAATGGCTTTTGAAGCCCAGTCTGGCTACGACTAAATGAGTCCACATTCGATGATGACTAGTGACATGGTCACGTGACCAATGTTCAGTCGAGTGCAGTGCTCTTCTACCCAGGGTTGATGCATATCAAACGAAATGGTTTCCGAAGCCCGGCTCAGCTACCACCATGATGAGGTCACATGACCAAGTCACTAGTGATTAGGGGCACACGATCACCTTATAGAGCGCTGGAAACTATCTCTACATACCCATGACGCATATCAGACGACGCGGATGGAAAAGCTCTCTTCGAATACGAGAGTGAGATAGTTGACACGGACAATTCAGTCGTGATTCAGGTCACGTGACTACTTTCGGGCATGCTGCCATATTGTATACCCTGGCTTGATGCATATCAAACGAAATGGTTTTTGAAGCCCAGTCTGGCTATGAGTAAATGAGTCCACATAGGATGATCAATAGTGACGTGCTCACGTGACCAATGTTCAGTCGAGTGCAGTGCTCTTCTACCCAGGGATGATGCATATCAAGCGAAATGGTTTCCGAAGCCCCGCTCAGCTACCACCATGATGAGGTCACATGACCAAGTCACTAGTGATTAGGGACGCACGATCACCATATAGAGCGCTGGAAACTATCTCTACATACCCATGACGCCTAAAAGACGACGCGGATGAAGAAGCTCTCTTCGATTACGAGAGTGAGAGAGTTGACACGGACAATTCAGTAGTGATTCAGGTCACGTGACTACTTTCGGGCATGCTGCCATATTGTGTACCCTGGCTTGATGCATATCAAACGAAATGGCTTTTGAAGCCCAGTCTGGCTACGACTAAATGAGTTCACATTGGATGATGACTAGTGACATGGTCACGTGACCAATGTTCAGTCGAGTGCAGTGCTCTTCTACCCAGGGATGATGCATATCAAGCGAAATGGTTTCCGAAGCCCCGCTCAGCTACCACCATGATGAGGTCACATGAACAAGTCACTAGTGATTAGGGACGCACGATCACCATATAGAGCGCTGGAAACTATCTCTACATACCCATGACGCCTAAAAGACGACGCGGATGAAGAAGCTCTCTTCGATTACGAGAGTGAGAGAGTTGACACGGGCAATTCAGGCGTGATTCCGGTCACGTGACTACTTTCGGGCATGCTGCCATATTGTGGACCCTGGCTTGATGAATATCAAACGAAATGGTTTTTGAAGCCCAGTCTGGCTATAACTAAATGAGTCCACATTGGCTGATCACTAGTGACGTGGTCACGTGACCAATGTTCAGTCGCGTACATAGCTCTTCTACCCATGGATGATGCATATCAAGCGAAATGGTTTCTGAAGCCCCGCTCAGCTACCACCATGATGAGGTCACATGACGAAGTCACTTGTGATTAGGGACGCATGGTCACCATATAGAGTGCTGGAAACTATCTCTACATACCCATGACGCATATCACACGACACGGATGGAGAAGCTATTCGCATACGAGAGTGAGAGAGTTGACACGGACAATTCAGTAGTGATTCAGGTCAAGTGACTACTTTCGGGCATGCTGCCATATTGTGTACCCTGGCTTGATGCATATCAAACGAAATGGCTTTTGAAGCCCAGTCTGGCTACGAATAAATGAGTCCACATTGGATGATGACTAGTGACGTGGTCACGTGACCAATGTTCAGTCGAGGGCAGTGCTCTTCTACCCAGGGATGACGCATATCAAAGGAAATGGTTTCCGAAGCCCGGCTCAGCTACCACCATGATGAGGTCACATGACCAAGTCACTAGTGATTAGGGACGCACGATCACCATATAGAGCGCTGGAAACTATCTCTACATACCCATGACGCATATCAGACGACGCGGATGAAGAAGCTCTCTTGGAATAGGAGAGTGAGAGAGTTGACACGGACAATTCAGTAATGATTCAGGTCACGTGACTACTTTCAGGCATGCTGCCATATTGTGTACCCTGGCTTGATGCATATCAAACGAAATGGCTTTTCAAGCCCAGTCTGGCTACGACTAAATGAGTCCACATTGGATGATGACTAGTGACGTGGTCACGTGACCAATGTTCACTCGAGTGCAGTGCTCTTCTACCCAGGGTTGATGCATATCAAACGAAATGGTTTCCGAAGCCCGGCTCAGCTACCACCATGATTAGGTCACATGACCAAGTCACTAGTGATTAGGGACACACGATCACCATATAGAGCGCTGGAAACTGTCTCTACATACCCATGACGCATATCAGACGACGCGGATGGAAAAGCTCTCTTCGAATACGAGAGTGAGATAGTTGACACGGACAATTCAGTCGTGATTCAGGTCACGTGACTACTTTCGGGCATGCTGCCATATTGTGTACCCTGGCTTGATGCATATCAAACGAAATGGTTTTTGAAGCCCAGTCTGGCTATGACTAAATGAGTCCACATAGGAAGATCAATAGTGACGTGGTCACGTGACCAATGTTCAGTCGAGTGCAGTGCTCTTCTACCCAGGGATGATGCATATCAAGTGAAATGGTTTCCGAAGCCCCGCTCAGCTACCACCATGATGAGGTCACATGACCAAGTCACTAGTAATTAGCAACGCACGATCACCATATAGAGCGCTGGAAACTATCTCTACATACCCATGACGCCTAAAAGACGACGCGGATGAAGAAGCTCTCTTCGAATACGAGAGTGAGAGAGTTGACACGGACAATTCAGTAGTGATTCAGGTCACGTGACTGCTTTCGGGCATGCTGCCATATTGTGTACCCTGGCTTGATGCATATCAAACGAAATGGTTTTTGAAGCGCAGTCTGGCTATGACAAAATGAGTGCGCATTGGATGATCACTAGTGGCGTGGTCACGTGACCAATGTTCGGTCGAGTACAGTGCTCTTCTACCCAGGGTTGATGCATATCAAACGAAATGGTTTCCGAAGCCCGGCTCAGCTACCACCATGATGAGGTCACATGACCAAGTCACTAGTGATTAGGGACGCACGATCACCATATAGAGCGCTGGAAACTATCTCTACATACCCATGACGCCTATCAGACGACGCGGATGAAGAAGCTCTCTTCGAATACGAGAGTGAGAGAGTTGACACGGACAATTCAGTAGTGATTCAGGTCAAGTGACTTCTTTTGGGGCATGCTGCCATATTGTGTACCCTGGCTTGATGCATATCAAACGAAATGGCTTTTGAAGCCCAGTCTGGCTACGACTAAATGACTCCACATTGGATGATGACTAGTGACGTGGTCACGTGACCAATGTTCAGTCGAGTGCAGTGCTCTTCTACCCAGGGATGATGCATACCAAAGGAAATGGTTTCCGAAGCCCGGCTCAGCTACCACCTTGATGAGGTCACATGACCAAGTCACTAGTGATTAGGGACGCACGATCACCATATAGAGCGCTGGAAACTATCTCTACATACCCATGACGCATATCAGACGACGCGGATGAAGAAGCTCTCTTCGAATACGAGAGTGAGAGAGTTGACACGGACAATTCAGTAGTGATTTAGGTCACGTGACTACTTTCGGGCATGCTGCCATATTGTGTACCCTGGCTTGATGCATATCAAACGAAATGGTTTTTGAAGCCCAGTCTGGCTACGACTAAATGAGTCCACATTGGATGATGACTACTGACGTGGTCACGTGACCAATGTTCAGTCGAGTGCAGTGGTCTTCTACCCAGGGTTGATGCATATCAAACGAAATGGTTTCCGAAGCCCGGCTCAGCTACCACCATGATGAGGTCACATGACCAAGTCACTAGTGATTAGGGACACACGATCACCATATAGAGCGCTGGAAACTATCTCTACATACCCATGACGCATATCAGACGACGCGGATGGAAAAGCTCTCTTCGAATACGAGAGTGAGATAGTTGACACGGACAATTCAGTCGTGATTCAGGTCACGTGACTACTTTCGGGCATGCTGCCATATTGTGTACCCTGGCTTGATGCATATCAAACGAAATGGTTTTTGAAGCCCAGTCTGGCTATGACTAAATGAGTCCACATAGGATGATCAATAGTGACGTGGTCACGTGACCAATGTTCAGTCGAGTGCAGTGCTCTTCTACCCAGGGATGATGCATATCAAGTGAAATGGTTTCCGAAGCCCCGCTCAGCTACCACCATTATGAGGTCACATGACCAAGTCACTAGTGATTAGGAACGCACGATCACCATATAGAGCGCTGGAAACTATCTCTACATACCCATGACGCCTAAAAGACGACGCGGATGAAGAAGCTCTCTTCGAATACGAGAGTGAGAGAGTTGACACGGACAATTCAGTAGTGATTCAGGTCACGTGACTACTTTCGGGCATGCTGCCATATTGTGTACCCTGGCTTGATGCATATCAAACGAAATGGTTTTTGAAGCGCAGTCTGGCTATGAGCAAGTGAGTCCGCATTGGATGATCACTAGTGACATGGTCACGTGACCAATGTTCGGTCGAGTGCAGTGCTCTTCTACCCAGGGATGATGCATATGAAAGGAAATGGTTTCCGAAGCCCGGCTCAGCTACCACCATGATGAGGTCACATGACCAAGTCACTAGTGATTAGGGACGCACGATCACCATATAGAGCGCTGGAAACTATCTCTACATACCCATGACGCATATCAGACGACGCGGATGAAGAAGCTCTCTTGGAATAGGAGAGCGAGAGAGTTGACACGGACAATTCAGTAATGATTCAGGTCACGTGACTACTTTCGGGCATGCTGCCATATTGTGTACCCTGGCTGGATGCATATCAAACGAAATGGTTTTTGAAGCCCAGTCAGTCTATGACTAAATGAGTCCACATTGGATGATCACTAGTGACGTGGTCACGTGACCAATGTTCAGTCGAGTGCAGTGCTCTTCCACCCAGGGATGATGCATATCAAACGAAATGGTTTCCGAAGCCCGGCTCAGCTACCACCATGTTGAGGTCACATGACCAAGTAACTAGTGATTAGGGACGCATGATCACCATATAGAGCGTTGGAAACTATCTCTACATACCCATGACGCATATCACGCGACGCGGATGGAGTAGGTCTCTTAGAATACGAGAGTGAGAGAGTTGACACGGACAATTCTGTAGTGATTAAGGTCACGTGACTATTTTCGGGCATGCTGCCATATTGTGTACCCTGGCTTAATGCATATCAAACGAAATGGTTTTTGAAGCGCAGTCTGGCTATGAGCAAGTGAGTCCGCATTGGATGATCACTAGTGACGTGGTCACGTGACCAATGTTCGGTCGAGTGCAGTGCTCTTCTACCTAGGGATGATTCATATCAAACGAAATGGTTTCCGAAGCCCGGCTCAGCTACCACCATGATGAGGTCACATGACGAAGTCACTTGTGATTAGGGACGCATGGTCACCATATAGAGTGCTGGAAACTATCTCTACATACCCATGACGCATATCACACGACACGGATGGAGAAGCCATTCGCATACGAGAGTGAGAGTTGACACGGACAATTCAGTAGTGATTCAGGTCAAGTGACTACTTTCAGGCATGCTGCCATATTGTGTACCCTGGCTTGATGCATATCAAACGAAATGGCTTTTCAAGCCCAGTCTGGCTACGACTAAATGAGTCCACATTGGATGATGACTAGTGACGTGGTCACGTGACCAATGTTCAGTCGAGGGCAGTGCTCTTCTACCCAGGGATGATGCATATCAAAGGAAATGGTTTCCGAAGCCCGGCTCAGCTACCACCATGATGAGGTCACATGACCAAGTCACTAGTGATTAGGGACGCACGATCACCATATAGAGCGCTGGAAACTATCTCTACATACCCATGACGCATATCAGACGACGCGGATGAAGAAGCTCTCTTGGAATAGGAGAGTGAGAGAGTTGACACGGACAATTCAGTAATGATTCAGGTCACGTGACTACTTTCAGGCATGCTGCCATATTGTGTACCCTGGCTTGATGCATATCAAACGAAATGGCTTTTCAAGCCCAGTCTGGCTACGACTAAATGAGTCCACAGTGGATGATGACTAGTGACGTGGTCACGTGACCAATGTTCAGTCGAGTGCAGTGCTCTTCTACCCAGGGTTGATGCATATCAAAGGAAATGGTTTCCGAAGCCCGGCTCAGCTACCACCATGATTAGGTCACATGACCAAGTCACTAGTGATTAGGGACACACGATCACCATATAGAGCGCTGGAAACTATCTCTACATACCCATGACGCATATCAGACGACGCGGATGGAAAAGCTCTCTTCGAATACGAGAGTGAGATAGTTGACACGGACAATTCAGTCGTGATTCAGGTCACGTGACTACTTTCGGGCATGCTGCCATATTGTGTACCCTGGCTTGATGCATATCAAACGAAATGGCTTTTGAAGCCCAGTCTGGCTACGACTAAATGAGTCCACATTGGATGATGACTAGTGACATGGTCACGTGACCAATGTTCAGTCGAGTGCAGTGCTCTTCTACCCAGGGATGATGCATATCAAAGGAAATGGTTTCCGAAGCCCGGCTCAGCTACCACCATGATGAGGTCACATGACCAAGTCACTAGTGATTAGGGACGCACGATCACCATATAGAGCGCTGGAAACTATCTCTACATACCCATGACGCCTATCAGACGACGCGGATGAAGAAGCTCTCTTCGAATACGAGAGCGAGAGAGTTGACACGGACAATTCAGTAGTGATTCAGGTCAAGTGACAACTTTCGGGCATGCTGCCATATTGTGTACCCTGGTTTGATGCATATCAAACGAAATGGCTTTTGAAGCCCAGTCTGGCTATGAATAAATGAGTCCACATTGGATGATGACTAGTGACGTGGTCACGTGACCAATGTTCAGTCGAGTGCAGTGCTCTTCTACCCAGGGATGATGCATATCAAGCGAAATGGTTTCCGAAGCCCCGCTCAGCTACCACCATGATGAGGTCACATGACCAAGTCACTAGTGATTAGGGACGCACGATCACCATATAGAGCACTGGAAACTATCTCTACATACCCATGACGCCTAAAAGACGACGCGGATGAAGAAGCTCTCTTCGAATACGAGAGTGAGAGAGTTGACACGGACAATTCAGTAGTGATTCAGGTCACGTGACTACTTTCGGGCATGCTGCCATATTGTGTACCCTGGCTTGATGCATATCAAACGAAATGGTTTTTGAAGCGCAGTCTGGCTATGCGCAAGTGAGTCCGCATTGGATGATCACTAGTGACGTGGTCACGTGACCAATGTTCGGTCGAGTGCAGTGCTCTTCCACCCAGGTTTGATGCATATCAAACGAAATGGTTTCCGAAGCCCGGCTCAGCTACCACCATGATGAGGTCACATGACCAAGTCACTTGTGATTAGGGACACATGATCACCATATAGAGCGCTGGAAACTATCTCTACATACCCATGACGCCTATCAGACGACGCGGATGAAGAAGCTCTCTTAGAATACGAGAGTGAGAGAGTTGACACGGACAATTCAGTAGTGATTCAGGTCACGTGACTACTTTCGGGCATGCTGCCATATTGTGTACCCTGGCTTGATGCATATCAAACGAAATGGTTTTTGAAGCGCAGTCTGGCTATGACTAAATGAGTGCGCATTGGATGATCACTAGTGACGTGGTCAGGTGACCAATGTTCAGTCGAGTGCAGTGCTCTTCTACCCAGGGATGATGCATATCAAACGAAATGGTTTCCGAAGCCTGGCTCAGCTACCACCATGATGAGGTCACATGACCAAGTCACTAGTGATTAGGGACGCACGATCACCATATAGAGCGCTGGAAACTATCTCTACATACCCATGACGCCTATCAGACGACGCGGATGAAGAAGCTCTCTTCGAATACGAGAGTGAGAGAGTTGACACGGACAATTCAGTAGTGATTCAGGTCAAGTGACTACTTTCGGGCATGCTGCCATATTGTGTACCCTGGCTTGATGCATATCAAACGAAATGGCTTTTGAAGCCCAGTCTGGCAACGACTAAATGAGTCCACATTGGATGATGACTAGTGACGTGGTCACGTGACCAATGTTCAGTCGAGTGCAGTGCTCTTCTACCCAGGGTTGATGCATATCAAACGAAATGGTTTCCGAAGCCCGGCTCAGCTACCACAATGATGAGGTCACATGACCAAGACACTAGTGATTAGGGACACACGATCACCATATAGAGCGCTGGAAACTATCTCTACATACCCATGACGCATATCAGACGACGCGGATGGAAAAGCTCTCTTCGAATACGAGAGTGAGATAGTTGACACGGACAATTCAGTAATGATTCAGGTCACGTGACTACTTTCGGGCATGCTGCCATATTGTATACCCTGGCTTGATGCATATCAAACGAAATGGTTTTTGAAGCCCAGTCTGGCTATGACTAAATGAGTCCACATAGGATGATCAATAGTGACGTGCTCACGTGACCAATGTTCAGTCGAGTGCAGTGCTCTTCTACCCAGGGATGATGCATATCAAGCGAAATGGTTTCCGAAGCCCCGCTCAGCTACCACCATGATGAGGTCACATGACCAAGTCACTAGTGATTAGGGACGCACGATCACCATATAGAGCGCTGGAAACTATCTCTACATACCCATGACGCCTAAAAGACGACGCGGATGAAGAAGCTCTCTTCGATTACGAGAGTGAGAGAGTTGACACGGACAATTCAGTAGTGATTCAGGTCACGTGACTACTTTCGGGCATGCTGCCATATTGTGTACCCTGGCTTGATGCATATCAAACGAAATGGCTTTTGAAGCCCAGTCTGGCTACGACTAAATGAGTTCACATTGGATGATGACTAGTGACATGGTCACGTGACCAATGTTCAGTCGAGTGCAGTGCTCTTCTACCCAGGGATGATGCATATCAAAGGAAATGGTTTCCGAAGCACGGCTCAGCTACCACCATGATGAGGTCACATGACCAAGTCACTAGTGATTAGGGACGCACGATCACCATATAGAACGCTGGAAACTATCTCTACATACCCATGATGCATATCAGACGACGCGGATGAAGAAGCTCTCTTGGAATACGAGAGTGAGAGAGTTGACACGGACAATTCAGTAATGATTCAGGTCACGTGACTACTTTCGGGCATGCTGCCATATTGTGTACCCTGGCTTGATGCATATCAAACGAAATGGCTTTTGAAGCCCAGTCTGGCTACGACTAAATGAGTCCACATTGGATGATGACTAGTGACGTGGTCACGTGACCAATGTTCAGTCGAGTGCAGTGCTCTTCTACCCAGGGATGATGCATATCAAACGAAATGGTTTCCGAAGCCCGGCTCAGCTACCACCATGATGAGGTCACATGACCAAGTCACTAGTGATTAGGGACACACGATCACCATATAGAGCGCTGGAAACTATCTCTACATACCCATGATGCATATCAGACGACGCGGATGAAGAAGCTCTCTTGGAATACGAGAGTGAGAGAGTTGACAAGGACAATTCAGTAATGATTCAGGTCACGTGACTACTTCGGGCATGCTGCCATATTGTGTACCCTGGCTTGATGCATATCAAACGAAATGGCTTTTGAAGCCCAGTCTGGCTACGACTAAATGAGTCCACATTGGATGATGACCAGTGACGTGGTCCCGTGACCAATGTTCAGTCGAGTGCAGTGCTCTTCTACCCAGGGATGATGCATATCAAACGAAATGGTTTCCGAAGCCCGGCTCAGCTACCACCATAATGAGGTCACATGACCAAGTCACTAGTGATTAGGGACACACGATCACCTTATAGAGCGCTGGAAACTATCTCTACATACCCATGACGCATATCAGACGACGCGGATGGAAAAGCTCTCTTCGAATACGAGAGTGAGATAGTTGACACGGACAATTCAGTCGTGATTCAGGTCACGTGACTACTTTCGGGCATGCTGCCATATTGTATACCCTGGCTTGATGCATATCAAACGAAATGGTTTTTGAAGCCCAGTCTGGCTATGACTAAATGAGTCCACATAGGATGATCAATAGTGACGTGCTCACGTGACCAATGTTCAGTCGAGTGCAGTGCTCTTCTACCCAGGGATGATGCATATCAAGCGAAATGGTTTCCGAAGCCCCGCTCAGCTACCACCATGATGAGGTCACATGACCAAGTCACTAGTGATTAGGGACGCACGATCACCATATAGAGCGCTGGAAACTATCTCTACATACCCATGACGCCTAAAAGACGACGCGGATGAAGAAGCTCTCTTCGATTACGAGAGTGAGAGAGTTGACACGGACAATTCAGTAGTGATTCAGGTCACGTGACTACTTTCGGGCATGCTGCCATATTGTGTACCCTGGCT
This sequence comes from Dermacentor variabilis, assembly GCF_050947875.1. NCBI lineage: Eukaryota > Metazoa > Arthropoda > Arachnida > Ixodida > Ixodidae > Dermacentor > Dermacentor variabilis. The sequence continues at coordinate 78,073,481 of NC_134576.1, read as the reverse complement.
TGATGCATATCAAACGAAATGGCTTTTGAAGCCCAGTCTGGCTACGACTAAATGAGTTCACATTGGATGATGACTAGTGACATGGTCACGTGACCAATGTTCAGTCGAGTGCAGTGCTCTTCTACCCAGGGATGATGCATATCAAGCGAAATGGTTTCCGAAGCCCCGCTCAGCTACCACCATGATGAGGTCACATGAACAAGTCACTAGTGATTAGGGACGCACGATCACCATATAGAGCGCTGGAAACTATCTCTACATACCCATGACGCCTAAAAGACGACGCGGATGAAGAAGCTCTCTTCGATTACGAGAGTGAGAGAGTTGACACGGGCAATTCAGGCGTGATTCCGGTCACGTGACTACTTTCGGGCATGCTGCCATATTGTGGACCCTGGCTTGATGAATATCAAACGAAATGGTTTTTGAAGCCCAGTCTGGCTATAACTAAATGAGTCCACATTGGCTGATCACTAGTGACGTGGTCACGTGACCAATGTTCAGTCGCGTACATAGCTCTTCTACCCATGGATGATGCATATCAAGCGAAATGGTTTCTGAAGCCCCGCTCAGCTACCACCATGATGAGGTCACATGACCAAGTCACTAGTGATTAGGGACGCACGATCACCATATAGAGCGCTGGAAACTATCTCTACATACCTATGACGCATATTAGACGACGCGGATGAAGAAGCTCTCTTCGAATACGAGAGTGAGAGAGTTGACACGGACAATTCAGTAGTGATTCAGGTCACGTGACTACTTTCGGGCATGCTGCCATATTGTGTACCCTGGCTTGATGCATATCAAACGAAATGGCTTTTGAAGCCCAGTCTGGCTACGACTAAATGAGTCCAAAATGGATGATGAGTAGTGACGTGGTCACGTGACCAATGTTCAGTCGAGTGCAGTGCTCTTCTACCCAGGGTTGATGCATATCAAACGAAATGGTTTCCGAAGCCCGGCTCAGCTACCACCATGATGAGGTCACATGACCAAGTCACTAGTGATTAGGGACGCACGATCACCATATAGAGCGCTGGAAACTATCTCTACATACCCATGATGCATATCAGACGACGCGGATGAAGAAGCTCTCTTGGAATACGAGAGTGAGAGAGTTGACACGGACAATTCAGTAATGATTCAGGTCACGTGACTACTTTCGGGCATGCCGCCATATTCTGTACCCTGGCTTGATGCATATCAAACGAAATGGCTTTTGAAGCCCAGTCTGGCTACGACTAAATGAGTCCACATTGGATGATGACTAGTGACGTGGTCACGTGACCAATGTTCAGTCGAGTGCAGTGCTCTTCTACCCAGGGATGATGCATATCAAACGAAATGGTTTCCGAAGCCCGGCTCAGCTACCACCATGATGAGGTCACATGACCAAGTCACTAGTGATTAGGGACACACGATCACCATATAGAGCGCTAGAAACTATCTCTACATACCCATGACGCATATTAGACGACGCGGATGAAGAAGCTCTTTTCGAATACGAGAGTGAGAGAGTTGACACGGACAATTCAGTAGTGATTCAGGTCACGTGACTACTTTCGGGCATGCTGCCATATTGTGTACCCTGGCTTGATGCATATCAAACGAAATGGTTTTTGAAGCCCAGTCTGGCTATGACTAAATGAGTCCACATAGCATGATCAATAGTGACGTGGTCACGTGACCGATTTTCAGTCGAGTGCAGTGCTCTTCCACCCAGGGATGATGCATATCAAACGAAATGGTTTCCGAAGCCCGGCTCAGCTACCACCATGTTGAGGTCACATGACCAAGTCACTAGTGATTAGGGACGCATGATCACCATATAGAGCGTTGGAAACTATCTCTACATACCCATGACGCATATCACACGACGCGGTTGGAGTAGGTCTCTTAGAATACGAGAGTGAGAGAGTTGACACGGACAATTCTGTAGTGATTCAGGTCACGTGACTACTTTCGGGCATGCTGCCATATTGTGTACCCTGGCTTGATGCATATCAAACGAAATGGCTTTTGAAGCCCAGTCTGGCTACGAATAAATGGGTCCACATTGGATGATGACTAGTGACGTGGTCACGTGACCAATGTTCAGTCGAGTGCAGTGCTCTTCTACCCAGGGATGATGCATATCAAGCGAAATGGTTTCCGAAGCCCCGCTCAGCTACCACCATGATGAGGTCACATGACCAAGTCACTAGTGATTAGGGACGCACGATCACCATATAGAGCGCTGGAAACTATCTCTACATACCCATGACGCCTAAAAGACGACGCGGATGAAGAAGCTCTCTTCGATTACGAGAGTGAGAGAGTTGACACGGACAATTCAGTAGTGATTCAGGTCACGTGACTACTTTCGGGCATGCTGCCATATTGTGTACCCTGGCTTGATGCATATCAAACGAAATGGCTTTTGAAGCCCAGTCTGGCTACGACTAAATGAGTTCACATTGGATGATGACTAGTGACATGGTCACGTGACCAATGTTCAGTCGAGTGCAGTGCTCTTCTACCCAGGGATGATGCATATCAAAGGAAATGGTTTCCGAAGCACGGCTCAGCTACCACCATGATGAGGTCACATGACCAAGTCACTAGTGATTAGGGACGCACGATCACCATATAGAACGCTGGAAACTATCTCTACATACCCATGATGCATATCAGACGACGCGGATGAAGAAGCTCTCTTGGAATACGAGAGTGAGAGAGTTGACACGGACAATTCAGTAATGATTCAGGTCACGTGACTACTTTCGGGCATGCTGCCATATTGTGTACCCTGGCTTGATGCATATCAAACGAAATGGCTTTTGAAGCCCAGTCTGGCTACGACTAAATGAGTCCACATTGGATGATGACTAGTGACGTGGTCACGTGACCAATGTTCAGTCGAGTGCAGTGCTCTTCTACCCAGGGATGATGCATATCAAACGAAATGGTTTCCGAAGCCCGGCTCAGCTACCACCATGATGAGGTCACATGACCAAGTCACTAGTGATTAGGGACACACGATCACCATATAGAGCGCTGGAAACTATCTCTACATACCCATGATGCATATCAGACGACGCGGATGAAGAAGCTCTCTTGGAATACGAGAGTGAGAGAGTTGACAAGGACAATTCAGTAATGATTCAGGTCACGTGACTACTTCGGGCATGCTGCCATATTGTGTACCCTGGCTTGATGCATATCAAACGAAATGGCTTTTGAAGCCCAGTCTGGCTACGACTAAATGAGTCCACATTGGATGATGACCAGTGACGTGGTCCCGTGACCAATGTTCAGTCGAGTGCAGTGCTCTTCTACCCAGGGATGATGCATATCAAACGAAATGGTTTCCGAAGCCCGGCTCAGCTACCACCATAATGAGGTCACATGACCAAGTCACTAGTGATTAGGGACACACGATCACCATATAGAGCGCTGGAAACTATCTCTACATACCTATGACGCATATTAGACGACGCGGATGAAGAGCCTCTCTTAGAATACGAGAGTGAGAGAGTTGACACGGACAATTCAGTAGTGATTCAGGTCAAGTGACTTCTTTCGGGCATGCTGCCATATTGTGTACCCTGGCTTGATGCATATCAAACGAAATGGCTTTTGAAGCCCAGTCTGGCTACGACTAAATGAGTCCACATTGGATGATGACTAGTGACATGGTCACGTGACCAATGTTCAGTCGAGTGCAGTGCTCTTCTACCCAGGGTTGATGCATATCAAACGAAATGGTTTCCGAAGCCCGGCTCAGCTACCACCACGATGAGGTCACATGACCAAGTCACTAGTGATTAGGGACACACGATCACCTTATAGAGCGCTGGAAACTATCTCTACATACCCATGACGCATATCAGACGACGCGGATGGAAAAGCTCTCTTCGAATACGAGAGTGAGATAGTTGACACGGACAATTCAGTCGTGATTCAGGTCACGTGACTACTTTCGGGCATGCTGCCATATTGTATACCCTGGCTTGATGCATATCAAACGAAATGGTTTTTGAAGCCCAGTCTGGCTATGACTAAATGAGTCCACATAGGATGATCAATAGTGACGTGCTCACGTGACCAATGTTCAGTCGAGTGCAGTGCTCTTCTACCCAGGGATGATGCATATCAAGCGAAATGGTTTCCGAAGCCCCGCTCAGCTACCACCATGATGAGGTCACATGACCAAGTCACTAGTGATTAGGGACGCACGATCACCATATAGAGCGCTGGAAACTATCTCTACATACCCATGACGCCTAAAAGACGACGCGGATGAAGAAGCTCTCTTCGATTACGAGAGTGAGAGAGTTGACACGGACAATTCAGTAGTGATTCAGGTCACGTGACTACTTTCGGGCATGCTGCCATATTGTGTACCCTGGCTTGATGCATATCAAACGAAATGGCTTTTGAAGCCCAGTCTGGCTACGACTAAATGAGTTCACATTGGATGATGACTAGTGACATGGTCACGTGACCAATGTTCAGTCGAGTGCAGTGCTCTTCTACCCAGGGATGATGCATATCAAGCGAAATGGTTTCCGAAGCCCCGCTCAGCTACCACCATGATGAGGTCACATGAACAAGTCACTAGTGATTAGGGACGCACGATCACCATATAGAGCGCTGGAAACTATCTCTACATACCCATGACGCCTAAAAGACGACGCGGATGAAGAAGCTCTCTTCGATTACGAGAGTGAGAGAGTTGACACGGGCAATTCAGGCGTGATTCCGGTCACGTGACTACTTTCGGGCATGCTGCCATATTGTGGACCCTGGCTTGATGAATATCAAACGAAATGGTTTTTGAAGCCCAGTCTGGCTATAACTAAATGAGTCCACATTGGCTGATCACTAGTGACGTGGTCACGTGACCAATGTTCAGTCGCGTACATAGCTCTTCTACCCATGGATGATGCATATCAAGCGAAATGGTTTCTGAAGCCCCGCTCAGCTACCACCATGATGAGGTCACATGACCAAGTCACTAGTGATTAGGGACGCACGATCACCATATAGAGCGCTGGAAACTATCTCTACATACCTATGACGCATATTAGACGACGCGGATGAAGAAGCTCTCTTCGAATACGAGAGTGAGAGAGTTGACACGGACAATTCAGTAGTGATTCAGGTCACGTGACTACTTTCGGGCATGCTGCCATATTGTGTACCCTGGCTTGATGCATATCAAACGAAATGGCTTTTGAAGCCCAGTCTGGCTACGACTAAATGAGTCCAAAATGGATGATGAGTAGTGACGTGGTCACGTGACCAATGTTCAGTCGAGTGCAGTGCTCTTCTACCCAGGGTTGATGCATATCAAACGAAATGGTTTCCGAAGCCCGGCTCAGCTACCACCATGATGAGGTCACATGACCAAGTCACTAGTGATTAGGGACGCACGATCACCATATAGAGCGCTGGAAACTATCTCTACATACCCATGATGCATATCAGACGACGCGGATGAAGAAGCTCTCTTGGAATACGAGAGTGAGAGAGTTGACACGGACAATTCAGTAATGATTCAGGTCACGTGACTACTTTCGGGCATGCCGCCATATTCTGTACCCTGGCTTGATGCATATCAAACGAAATGGCTTTTGAAGCCCAGTCTGGCTACGACTAAATGAGTCCACATTGGATGATGACTAGTGACGTGGTCACGTGACCAATGTTCAGTCGAGTGCAGTGCTCTTCTACCCAGGGATGATGCATATCAAACGAAATGGTTTCCGAAGCCCGGCTCAGCTACCACCATGATGAGGTCACATGACCAAGTCACTAGTGATTAGGGACACACGATCACCATATAGAGCGCTGGAAACTATCTCTACATACCCATGACGCATATTAGACGACGCGGATGAAGAAGCTCTTTTCGAATACGAGAGTGAGAGAGTTGACACGGACAATTCAGTAGTGATTCAGGTCACGTGACTACTTTCGGGCATGCTGCCATATTGTGTACCCTGGCTTGATGCATATCAAACGAAATGGTTTTTGAAGCCCAGTCTGGCTATGACTAAATGAGTCCACATAGCATGATCAATAGTGACGTGGTCACGTGACCGATTTTCAGTCGAGTGCAGTGCTCTTCCACCCAGGGATGATGCATATCAAACGAAATGGTTTCCGAAGCCCGGCTCAGCTACCACCATGTTGAGGTCACATGACCAAGTCACTAGTGATTAGGGACGCATGATCACCATATAGAGCGTTGGAAACTATCTCTACATACCCATGACGCATATCACACGACGCGGTTGGAGTAGGTCTCTTAGAATACGAGAGTGAGAGAGTTGACACGGACAATTCTGTAGTGATTCAGGTCACGTGACTACTTTCGGGCATGCTGCCATATTGTGTACCCTGGCTTGATGCATATCAAACGAAATGGCTTTTGAAGCCCAGTCTGGCTACGAATAAATGGGTCCACATTGGATGATGACTAGGGACGTGGTCACGTGACCAATGTTCAGTCGAGTGCAGTGCTCTTCTACCCAGGGATGATGCATATCAAGCGAAATGGTTTCCGAAGCCCCGCTCAGCTACCACCATGATGAGGTCACATGACCAAGTCACTAGTCATTAGGGACGCACGATCACCATATAGAGCGCTGGAAACTATCTCTACATACCCATGACGCCTAAAAGACGACGCGGATGAAGAAGCTCTCTTCGATTACGAGAGTGAGAGAGTTGACACGGACAATTCAGTAGTGATTCAGGTCACGTGACTACTTTCGGGCATGCTGCCATATTGTGTACCCTGGCTTGATGCATATCAAACGAAATGGCTTTTGAAGCCCAGTCTGGCTACGACTAAATGAGTTCACATTGGATGATGACTAGTGACATGGTCACGTGACCAATGTTCAGTCGAGTGCAGTGCTCTTCTACCCAGGGATGATGCATATCAAGCGAAATGGTTTCCGAAGCCCCGCTCAGCTACCACCATGATGAGGTCACATGAACAAGTCACTAGTGATTAGGGACGCACGATCACCATATAGAGCGCTGGAAACTATCTCTACATACCCATGACGCCTAAAAGACGACGCGGATGAAGAAGCTCTCTTCGATTACGAGAGTGAGAGAGTTGACACGGGCAATTCAGGCGTGATTCCGGTCACGTGACTACTTTCGGGCATGCTGCCATATTGTGGACCCTGGCTTGATGAATATCAAACGAAATGGTTTTTGAAGCCCAGTCTGGCTATAACTAAATGAGTCCACATTGGCTGATCACTAGTGACGTGGTCACGTGACCAATGTTCAGTCGCGTACATAGCTCTTCTACCCATGGATGATGCATATCAAGCGAAATGGTTTCTGAAGCCCCGCTCAGCTACCACCATGATGAGGTCACATGACCAAGTCACTAGTGATTAGGGACGCACGATCACCATATAGAGCGCTGGAAACTATCTCTACATACCTATGACGCATATTAGACGACGCGGATGAAGAAGCTCTCTTCGAATACGAGAGTGAGAGAGTTGACACGGACAATTCAGTGGTGATTCAGGTCACGTGACTACTTTCGGGCATGCTGCCATATTGTGTACCCTGGCTTGATGCATATCAAACGAAATGGCTTTTGAAGCCCAGTCTGGCTACGACTAAATGAGTCCAAAATGGATGATGAGTAGTGACGTGGTCACGTGACCAATGTTCAGTCGAGTGCAGTGCTCTTCTACCCAGGGTTGATGCATATCAAACGAAATGGTTTCCGAAGCCCGGCTCAGCTACCACCATGATGAGGTCACATGACCAAGTCACTAGTGATTAGGGACGCACGATCACCATATAGAGCGCTGGAAACTATCTCTACATACCCATGATGCATATCAGACGACGCGGATGAAGAAGCTCTCTTGGAATACGAGAGTGAGAGAGTTGACACGGACAATTCAGTAATGATTCAGGTCACGTGACTACTTTCGGGCATGCCGCCATATTCTGTACCCTGGCTTGATGCATATCAAACGAAATGGCTTTTGAAGCCCAGTCTGGCTACGACTAAATGAGTCCACATTGGATGATGACTAGTGACGTGGTCACGTGACCAATGTTCAGTCGAGTGCAGTGCTCTTCTGCCCAGGGATGATGCATATCAAACGAAATGGTTTCCGAAGCCCGGCTCAGCTACCACCATGATGAGGTCACATGACCAAGTCACTAGTGATTAGGGACACACGATCACCATATAGAGCGCTGGAAACTATCTCTACATACCCATGACGCATATTAGACGACGCGGATGAAGAAGCTCTTTTCGAATACGAGAGTGAGAGAGTTGACACGGACAATTCAGTAGTGATTCAGGTCACGTGACTACTTTCGGGCATGCTGCCATATTGTGTACCCTGGCTTGATGCATATCAAACGAAATGGTTTTTGAAGCCCAGTCTGGCTATGACTAAATGAGTCCACATAGCATGATCAATAGTGACGTGGTCACGTGACCGATTTTCAGTCGAGTGCAGTGCTCTTCCACCCAGGGATGATGCATATCAAACGAAATGGTTTCCGAAGCCCGGCTCAGCTACCACCATGTTGAGGTCACATGACCAAGTCACTAGTGATTAGGGACGCATGATCACCATATAGAGCGTTGGAAACTATCTCTACATACCCATGACGCATATCACACGACGCGGTTGGAGTAGGTCTCTTAGAATACGAGAGTGAGAGAGTTGACACGGACAATTCTGTAGTGATTCAGGTCACGTGACTACTTTCGGGCATGCTGCCATATTGTGTACCCTGGCTTGATGCATATCAAACGAAATGGCTTTTGAAGCCCAGACTGGCTACGAATAAATGGGTCCACATTGGATGATGACTAGGGACGTGGTCACGTGACCAATGTTCAGTCGAGTGCAGTGCTCTTCTACCCAGGGATGATTCATATCAAACGAAATGGTTTCCGAAGCCCGGCTCAGCTACCCCCATGATGAGGTCACATGACCAAGTCACTTGTGATTAGGGACGCATGATCACCATATAGAGCGCTGGAAACTATCTCTACATACCGATGACGCATATCACACGACACGGATGGAGAAGCTCTATTCGAATACGAGAGTGAGAGTTCACACGGACAATTCAGTAGTGATTCAGGTCACGTGACTACTTTCGGGCATGCTGCCATATTGTGTACCCTGGCTTGATGCATATCAAACGAAATGGTTTTTGAAGCGCAGTCTGGCTATGACTAAATGAGTGCGCATTGGATGATCACTAGTGACGTGGTCACGTGACCAATGTTCGGTCGAGTGCAGTGCTCTTCTACCCAGGGATGATTCATATCAAACGAAATGGATTCCGAAGCCCGGCTCAGCTACCACCATGATGAGGTCACATGACCAAGTCACTAGTGATTAGGGACGCATGATCACCATATAGAGCGCTGGAAACTATCTCTACATACCCATGACGCCTATCAGACGACGCGGATGAAGAAGCTCTCTTCGAATACGAGAGTGAGAGAGTTGACACGGACAATTCAGTAGTGATTCAGGTCAAGTGACTACTTTCGGGCATGCTGCCATATTGTGTACCCTGGCTTGATGCATATCAAATGAAATGGCTTTTGAAGCCCAGTCTGGCTACGATTAAAAGAGTCCACATTGGAAGATGACTAGCGACGTGGTCACGTGACCAATGTTCAGTCGAGTGCAGTGCTCTTCTACCCAGGGATGATGCATCTCAAAGGAAATGGTTTCCGAATCCCGGCTCAGCTACCACCATGATGAGGTCACATGACCAAGTCACTAGTGATTAGGGACGCATGATCACCATATAGAGCATTGGAAACTATCTCTACATACCCATGACGCATATCACACGACGCGGATGGAGTAGGTCTCTTAGAATACGAGAGTGAGAGAGTTGACACGGACAATTCTGTAGTGATTCAGGTCACGTGACTACTTTCAGGCATGCTGCCATATTGTGTACCCTGGCTTGATGCATATCAAACGAAATGGCTTTTGAAGCCCAGTCTGGCTACGAATAAATGAGTCCGCATTGGATGATGACTAGTGACGTGGTCAAGTGAGCAATGTTCAGTCGAGTGCAGTGCTCTTCTACCCAGGGATGATGCATATCAAACGAAATGGTTTCCGAAGCCCGGCTCAGCTACCACCATGATGAGGTCACATGACCAAGTCACTAGTGATTAGGGACACACGATCACCATATAGAGCGCTGGAAACTATCTCTACATACCCATGACGCATATCACACGACACGGATGGCGCAGCTATTCGAATACGAGAGTGAGAGAGTTGACACGGACAATTCAGTAGTGATTCAGGTCAAGTGAATACTTTCGGGCATGCTGCCATATTGTGTACCCCGGCTTGATGCATATCAAACGAAATGGCTTTTGAAGCCCAGTCTGGCTACGAATAAATGAGTCCACATTGGATGACGACTAGTGACGTGGTCACGTGACCAATGTACAGTCGAGTGCAGTGCTCTTCTACCCAGGGATGATGCATATCAAAGGAAACGGTTTCCGAAGCCCGGCTCAGCTACCACCATGATGAGGTCACATGACCAAGTCACTAGTGATTAGGGACGCACGATCACCATATAGAGCACTGGAAACTATCTCTACATACCCATGACGCATATCAGACGACGCGGATGAAGAAGCTCTCTTGGAATAGGAGAGTGAGAGAGTTGACACGGACAATTCAGTAATGATTCAGGTCACGTGACTACTTTCGGGCATGCTGCCATATAGTGTACCCTGGCTTGATGCATATCAAACGAAATGGCTTTTGAAGTCCAGTCTGGCTATGACTAAATGAATCCACATTGGATGATCACTAGTGATGTGGTCACGCGACCAATGTTCAGTCGAGTGCAGTGCTCTTCCACCCAGGGATGATGCATATCAAACGAAATGGTTTCCGAAGCCCGGCTCAGCTACCACCATGTTGAGCTCACATGACCAAGTCACTAGTGATTAGGGACCCATGATCACCATATAGAGCGTTGGAAACTATCTCTACATACCCATGACGCATATCACACGACGCGGATGGAGTAGGTCTCTTAGAATACGAGATTGAGAGAGTTGACACGGACAATTCTGTAGTGATTCAGGTCACGTGACTACTTTCGGGCATGCTGCCATATTGTGTACCCTGGCTTGATGCATATCAAACGAAATGGCTTTTGAAGCCCAGTCTGGCTACGAATAAATGAGTCCACATTGGATGATGACTAGTGACGTGGTCACGTGACCAATGTTAAGTCGAGTGCAGTGCTCTTCTGCCCAGGGATGATTTACATCAAACGAAATGGTTTCCGAATCCCGGCTCAGCTACCACCATGATGAGGTCACATGACCAAGTCACTAGTGATTAGGGACGCATGATCACCATATAGAGCATTGGAAACTATCTCTACATACCCATGACGCATATCACACGACGCGGATGGAGTAGGTCTCTTAGAATACGAGAGTGAGAGAGTTGACACGGACAATTCTGTAGTGATTCAGGTCACGTGACTACTTTCAGGCATGCTGCCATATTGTGTACCCTGGCTTGATGCATATCAAACGAAATGGCTTTTGAAGCCCAGTCTGGCTACGAATAAATGAGTCCACATTGGATGATCACTAGTGACGTGGTCACGCGACCAATGTTCTGTCGAGTGCGGTGCTCTTCCACCCAGGGATGATGCATATCAAACGAAATGGTTTCCGAAGCCCGGCTCAGCTACCACCATGATGAGGTCACATGACCAAGTCATTAGTGATTAGGGACACACGATCACCATATAGAGCGCTGGAAACTATCTCTACATACCCATCACGCATATCAGACGACGCGGATGGAAAAGCACTCTTCGAATACGAGAGTGAGAGAGTTGACACGGACAATTCAGTCGTGATTCCGGTCACGTGACTACTTTTGGGCATGCTGCCATATTGTGTACCCTGGCTTGATGAATATCAAACGAAATGGTTTTTGAAGCCCAGTCTGGCTATGACTAAATGAGTCCACATTGGATGATCACTAGTGACGTGGTCACGTGACCAATGTTCAGTCGCGTGCAGTGCTCTTCTACCCATAGATGATGCATATCAAGCGAAATGGTTTCCGAAGCCCCGCTCAGCTACCACCATGATGAGGTCACATGACCAAGTCACTAGTGATTAGGGACGCACGATCACCATATAGAGCGCTGGAAACTATCTCTACACACCCATGACGCATATTAGACGACGCGGATGAAGAAGCTCTCTTAGAATACGAGAGTGAGAGAGTTGACACGGGCAATTCAGTAGTGATTCAGGTCACGTGACTACTTTCGGGCATGCTGCCATATTGTGTACCCTGGCTTGATGCATATCAAAAGAAATGGTTTTTGAAGCCCAGTCTGGCTATGACTAAATGAGTCCACATTGGATGATCACTAGTGACGTGGTCACGTGACCAATGTTCAGTCGAGTGCAGTGCTCTTCCACCGAGGGTTGATGCATATCAAACGAAATCGTTTCCGAAGCCCGGCTCAGCTACCACCATGTTGAGGTCACATGACCAAGTCACTAGTGATTAGGGACGCATGATCACCATATAGAGCGTTGGAAACTATCTCTACATACCCATGACGCATATCACACGACGCGGATGGAGTAGGTCTCTTAGAATACGAGAGTGAGAGAGTTGACACGGACAATTCTGTAGTGATTCAGGTCACGTGACTACTTTCGGGCATGCTGCCATATTGTGTACCCTGGCTTGATGCATATCAAACGAAATGGTTTTTGAAGCGCAGTCTGGCTATGACTAAATGAGTCCGCATTGGATGATCACTCGTGACGTGGTCACGTGACCAATGTTCGGTCGAGTGCAGTGCTCTTCTACCCAGGGATGATTCATATCAAACGAAATGGTTTCCGAAGCCCGGCTCAGCTACCACCATGATGAGGTCACATGACCAAGTCACTAGTGATTAGGGACACACGATCACCATATAGAGCGCTGGAAACTATCTCTACATACCCATGACGCATATCTGACGACGCGGATGGAAAAGCACTCTTCGAATACGAGAGTGAGAGAGTTGACACGGACAATTCAGTCGTGATTCCGGTCACGTGACTACTTTCTGGCATGCTGCCATATTCTGTACCCTGGCTTGATGCATATCAAACGAAATGGTTTTTGAAGCCCAGTCTGGCTATGACTAAATGAGTCCACATTGGATGATCACTAGTGACGTGGTCACGTGACCAATGTTCAGTCGAGTGCAGTGCTCTTCCACTCAGGGTTGATGCATATCAAACGAAATCGTTTCCGAAGCCCGGCTCAGCTACCACCATGTTGAGGTCACATGACCAAGTCACTAGTGATTAGGGACGCATGATCACCATATAGAGCGTTGGAAACTATCTCTACATACCCATGACGCATATCACACGACGCGGATGGAGTAGGTCTCTTAGAATACGAGAGTGAGAGAGTTCACAAGGACAATTCTGTAGTGATTCAGGTCACGTGACTACTTTCGGGCATGCTGCCATATTGTGTACCCTGGCTTGATGCATATCAAACGAAATGGTTTTTGAAGCGCAGTCTGGCTATGACTAAATGAGTCCGCATTGGATGATCACTCGTGACGTGGTCACGTGACCAATGTTCGGTCGAGTGCAGTGCTCTTCTACCCATGGATGATTCATATCAAACGAAATGGTTTCCGAAGCCCGGCTCAGCTACCACCATGATGAGGTCACATGACCAAGTCACTAGTGATTAGGGACGCATGATCACCATATAGAGCGTTGGAAACTATCTCTACATACCCATGACGCATATCACACGACGCGGATGGAGTAGGTCTCTTAGAATACGAGAGTGAGAGAGTTGACACGGACAATTCTGTAGTGATTCAGGTCACGTGACTACTTTCGGGCATGCTGCCATATTGTGTACCCTGGCTTGATGCATATCAAACGAAATGGCTTTTGAAGCCCAGTCTGCCTACGAATAAATGAGTCCACATTGGATGATCACTAGTGACGTGGTCACGTGACCAATGTTCAGTCGCGTGCAGTGCTCTTCTACCCATAGATGATGCATATCAAGCGAAATGGTTTCCGAAGCCCCGCTCAGCTACCTCCATGTTGAGGTTACATGACCAAGTCACTAGTGATTAGGGACGCATGATCACCATATAGAGTGTTGGAAACTATCTCTACATACCCATGACGCATATCAGACGACGTGGATGAAGAAGCTCTCTTGGAATAGGAGAGTGAGAGAGTTGACACGGACAATTCAGTAATGATTCAGGTCACGTGACTACTTTCGGGCATGCTGCCATATTGTGTACCCTGGCTTGATGCATATCAAACGAAATGGCTTTTGAAGCCCAGTCTGGGTATGACTAAATGAGTCCACATTGGATGATCACTAGTGACGTGGTCACGCGACCAATGTTCAGTCGAGTGCAGTGCTCTTCCACCCAGGGATGATGCATATCAAACGAAATGGTTTCCGAAGCCCGGCTCAGCTACCACCATGATGAGGTCACATGACCAAGTCACTTGTGATTAGGGACGCATGATCACCATATACAGCGTTGGAACCTATCTCATACATACCCATGACGCATATCACACGACACGGATGGAGAAGCTATTCGAATACGAGAGTGAGAGTTGACACGGACAATTCAGTAGTGATTCAGGTCAAGTGAATACTTTCGGGCATGCTGCCATATTGTGTACCCTGGCTTGATGCATATCAAACGAAATTGCTTTTGAAGCCCAGTCTGGCTATGACTAAATGAGTCCACATTGGATGATCACTAGTGACGTGGTCACGTGACCAATGTTCAGTCGCGTGCAGTGCTCTTCTACCCATGGATGATGCATATCAAGCGAAATGGTTTCCGAAGCCCGGCTCAGCTACCACCATGATGAGGTCACATGACCAAGTCACTAGTGATTAGGGACACACGATCACCATATAGAGCGCTGGAAACTATCTCTACATACCCATGACGCATATCAGACGACGCAGGATGGAAAAGCACTCTTCGAATACGAGAGTGAGAGAGTTGACACGGACAATTCAGTCGTGATTCCGGTCACGTGACTACTTTTGGGCATGCTGCCATATTGTGTACCCTGGCTTGATGAATATCAAACGAAATGGTTTTTGAAGCCCAGTCTGGCTATGACTAAATGAGTCCACATTGGATGATCACTAGTGACGTGGTCACGTGACCAATGTTCAGTCGCGTGCAGTGCTCTTCTACCCATAGATGATGCATATCAAGCGAAATGGTTTCCGAAGCCCCGCTCAGCTACCACCATGATGAGGTCACATGACCAAGTCACTAGTGATTAGGGACGCACGATCACCATATAGAGCGCTGGAAACTATCTCTACATACCCATGACGCATATTAGACGACGCGGATGAAGAAGCTCTCTTAGAATACGAGAGTGAGAGAGTTGACACGGGCAATTCAGTAGTGATTCAGGTCACGTGACTACTTTCGGGCATGCTGCCATATTGTGTACCCTGGCTTGATGCATATCAAAAGAAATGGTTTTTGAAGCCCAGTCTGGCTATGACTAAATGAGTCCACATTGGATGATCACTAGTGACGTGGTCACGTGACCAATGTTCAGTCGAGTGCAGTGCTCTTCCACCCAGGGTTGATGCATATCAAACGAAATCGTTTCCGAAGCCCGGCTCAGCTACCACCATGTTGAGGTCACATGACCAAGTCACTAGTGATTAGGGACGCATGATCACCATATAGAGCGTTGGAAACTATCTCTACATAGCCATGCCGCATATCACACGACGCGGATGGAGTAGGTCTCTTAGAATACGAGAGTGAGAGAGTTGACACGGACAATTCTGTAGTGATTCAGGTCACGTGACTACTTTCGGGCATGCTGCCATATTGTGTACCCTGGCTTGATGCATATCAAACGAAATGGTTTTTGAAGCGCAGTCTGGCTATGACTAAATGAGTCCGCATTGGATGATCACTCGTGACGTGGTCACGTGACCAATGTTCGGTCGAGTGCAGTGCTCTTCTACCCAGGGATGATTCATATCAAACGAAATGGTTTCCGAAGCCCGGCTCAGCTACCACCATGATGAGGTCACATGACCAAGTCACTAGTGATTAGGGACACACGATCACCATATAGAGCGCTGGAAACTATCTCTACATACCCATGACGCATATCTGACGACGCGGATGGAAAAGCACTCTTCGAATACGAGAGTGAGAGTTGACACGGACAATTCAGTCGTGATTCCGGTCACGTGACTACTTTCGGGCATGCTGCCATATTGTGTACCCTGGCTTGATGAATATCAAACGAAATGGTTTTTGAAGCCCAGTCTGGCTATGACTAAATGAGTCCACATTGGATGAACACTAGTGACGTGGTCACGTGACCAATGTTCAGTCGCGTGCAGTGCTCTTCTACCCATAGATGATGCATATCAAGCAAAATGGTTTCCGAAGCCCCGCTCAGCTACCACCATGATGAGGTCATATGCCCAAGTCACTAGTGATTAGGGACGCACGATCACCATATAGAGCGCTGGAAACTATCTCTACATACCCATGACGCATATCAGACGACGCGGATGGAAAAGCACTCTTCGAATACGAGAGTGAGAGAGTTGACACGGATAATTCAGTAGTGATTCAGGTCTAGTGACTACTTTCGGGCATGCTGCCATATTGTGTACCCTGGCTTGATGCATATCAAACGAAATGGCTTTTGAAGCCCAGTCTGGCTACGACTAAATGAGTCCACATTGGATGATGACTAGTGACGTGGTCACGTGACCACTGTTCAGTCGAGTGCAGTGCTCTTCTACCCAGGGATGATGCATATCAAAGGAAATGGTTTCCGAAGCCCGGCTCAGCTACCACCATGATGAGGTCACATGACCAAGTCACTAGTGATTAGGGACGCACGATCACCATATAGAGCGATGGAAACTATCTCTACATACCCATGACGCATATCAGACGACCCGGATGAAGAAGCTCTCTTGGAATAGGAGAGTGAGAGAGTTGACACGGACAATTCAGTCGTGATTCCGGTCACGTGACTACTTTCGGGCATGCTGCCATATTGTGTACCCTGGCTTGATGCATATCAAACGAACTGGTTTTTGAAGCGCAGTCTGGCTATGACTAAATGAGTGCGCATTGGATGATGACTAGTGACGTTGTGACCTGACCAATGTTCAGTCGAGTGCAGTGCTCTTCTACCCAGGGTTGATGCATATCAAACGAAATGGTTTCCGAAGCCCGGCTCAGCTACCACCATGATGAGGTCAGATGACCAAGTCACTAGTGATTAGGGACACACGATCACCATAGAGAGCACTGGAAACTATCTCTACATACCCATGACGCATATCAGACGACGCGGATGGAAAAGCTCTCTTCGAATACGAGAGTGAGAGAGTTGACACGGACAATTCAGTCGTGATTCAGGTCACGTGACTACTTTCGGGCATGCTGCCATATTGTGTACCCTGGCTTGATGCATATCAAACGAAATGGCTTTTGAAGCCCAGTCTGGCTACGAATAAATGAGTCCACATTGGATGATCACTACTGACGTGGTCACGTGACCAATGTTCAGTCGCGTGCAGTGCTCTTCTACCCATAGATGATGCATATCAAGCGAAATGGTTTCCGAAGCCCCGCTCAGCTACCACCATGATGAGGTCACATGACCAAGTCACTAGTGATTAGGGACGCACGATCACCATATAGAGCGCTGGAAGCTATCTCTACATACCCATGACGCATATCAGACGACGCGCATGAAGAAGCTCTCTTGGAATAGGAGAGTGAGAGAGTTGACACGGACAATTCAGAAATGATTCAGGTCACGTGACTACTTTCGGGCATGCTGCCATATTGTGTACCCTGGCTTGATGCATATCAAACGAAATGGCTTTTGAAGCCCAGTCTGGCTATGACTAAATGAGTCAACATTGGATGATCACTAGTGACGTGGTCGCGCGACCAATGTTCAATCGAGTGCAGTGCTCTTCCACCCAGGGATGATGCATATCAAACGAAATGGTTTCCGAAGCCCGGCTCAGCTAATACCATGTTGAGGTCACATGACCAAGTCACTAGTGATTAGGGACGCATGATCACCATATAGAGCGTTGGAAACTATCTCTACATACCCATGGCGCATATCACACGACGCGGATGGAGTAGGTCTCTTAGAATACGAGAGTGAGAGAGTTGACACGGACAATTCTGTAGTGATTCAGGTCACGTGACTACTTTCGGGCATGCTGCCATATTGTGTACCCTGGCTTGATGCATATCAAACGAAATGGCTTTTGAAGCCCAGTCTGCCTACGAATAAATGAGTCCACATTGGATGATCACTAGTGACGTGGTCACGTGACCAATGTTCAGTCGCGTGCAGTGCTCTTCTACCCATAGATGATGCATATCAAGCGAAATGGTTTCCGAAGCCCCGCTCAGCTACCTCCATGTTGAGGTTACATGACCAAGTCACTAGTGATTAGGGACGCATGATCACAATATAGAGTGTTGGAAACTATCTCTACATACCCATGACGCATATCAGACGACGTGGATGAAGAAGCTCTCTTGGAATAGGAGAGTGAGAGAGTTGACACGGACAATTCAGTAATGATTCAGGTCACGTGACTACTTTCGGGCATGCTGCCATATTGTGTACCCTGGCTTGATGCATATCAAACGAAATGGCTTTTGAAGCCCAGTCTGGGTATGACTAAATGAGTCCACATTGGATGATCACTAGTGACGTGGTCACGCGACCAATGTTCAGTCGAGTGCAGTGCTCTTCCACCCAGGGATGATGCATATCAAACGAAATGGTTTCCGAAGCCCGGCTCAGCTACCACCATGATGAGGTCACATGACCAAGTCACTTGTGATTAGGGACGCATGATCACCATATAGAGCGTTGGAACCTATCTCATACATACCCATGACGCATATCACACGACACGGATGGAGAAGCTATTCGAATACGAGAGTGAGAGTTGACACGGACAATTCAGTAGTGATTCAGGTCAAGTGAATACTTTCGGGCATGCTGCCATATTGTGTACCCTGGCTTGATGCATATCAAACGAAATTGCTTTTGAAGCCCAGTCTGGCTATGACTAAATGAGTCCACATTGGATGATCACTAGTGACGTGGTCACGTGACCAATGTTCAGTCGCGTGCAGTGCTCTTCTACCCATGGATGATGCATATCAAGCGAAATGGTTTCCGAAGCCCCGCTCAGCTACCACCATGATGAGGTCACATGACCAAATCACTAGTGATTCGGGACGCACGATCACCATATAGAGCGCTGGAAACTATCTCTACATACCCATGACGCCTATCAGACGACGCGGATGAAGAAGCTCTCTTCGAATACGAGAGTGAGAGAGTTGACACGGACAATTCAGTAGTGATTCAGGTCACGTGACTACTTTCGGGCATGCTGCCATATTGTGTACCCTGGCTTGATGCATATCAAACGAAATGGTTTTTGAAGCCCAGTCTGGCTATGACTAAATGAGTCCACATTGGATGATCACTAGTGACGTGGTCACGCGACCAATGTTCTGTCGAGTGCAGTGCTCTTCCACCCAGGGATGATGCATATCAAACGAAATGGTTTCCGAAGCCCGGCTCAGCTACCACCATGATGAGGTCACATGACCAAGTCACTAGTGATTAGGGACACACGATCACCATATAGAGCGCTGGAAACTATCTCTACATACCCATGACGCATATCAGACGACGCGGATGGAAAAGCACTCTTCGAATACGAGAGTGAGAGAGTTGACACGGACAATTCAGTCGTGATTCCGGTCACGTGACTACTTTTGGGCATGCTGCCATATTGTGTACCCTGGCTTGATGAATATCAAACGAAATGGTTTTTGAAGCCCAGTCTGGCTATGACTAAATGAGTCCACATTGGATGATCACTAGTGACGTGGTCACGTGACCAATGTTCAGTCGCGTGCAGTGCTCTTCTACCCATAGATGATGCATATCAAGCGAAATGGTTTCCGAAGCCCCGCTCAGCTACCACCATGATGAGGTCACATGACCAAGTCACTAGTGATTAGGGACGCACGATCACCATATAGAGCGCTGGAAACTATCTCTACATACCCATGACGCATATTAGACGACGCGGATGAAGAAGCTCTCTTAGAATACGAGAGTGAGAGAGTTGACACGGGCAATTCAGTAGTGATTCAGGTCACGTGACTACTTTCGGGCATGCTGCCATATTGTGTACCCTGGCTTGATGCATATCAAAAGAAATGGTTTTTGAAGCCCAGTCTGGCTATGACTAAATGAGTCCACATTGGATGATCACTAGTGACGTGGCCACGTGACCAATGTTCAGTCGAGTGCAGTGCTCTTCCACCCAGGGTTGATGCATATCAAACGAAATCGTTTCCGAAGCCCGGCTCAGCTACCACCATGTTGAGGTCACATGACCAAGTCACTAGTGATTAGGGACGCATGATCACCATATAGAGCGTTGGAAACTATCTCTACATAGCCATGCCGCATATCACACGACGCGGATGGAGTAGGTCTCTTAGAATACGAGAGTGAGAGAGTTGACACGGACAATTCTGTAGTGATTCAGGTCACGTGACTACTTTCGGGCATGCTGCCATATTGTGTACCCTGGCTTGATGCATATCAAACGAAATGGTTTTTGAAGCGCAGTCTGGCTATGACTAAATGAGTCCGCATTGGATGATCACTCGTGACGTGGTCACGTGACCAATGTTCGGTCGAGTGCAGTGCTCTTCTACCCAGGGATGATTCATATCAAACGAAATGGTTTCCGAAGCCCGGCTCAGCTACCACCATGATGAGGTCACATGACCAAGTCACTAGTGATTAGGGACACACGATCACCATATAGAGCGCTGGAAACTATCTCTACATACCCATGACGCATATCTGACGACGCGGATGGAAAAGCACTCTTCGAATACGAGAGTGAGAGTTGACACGGACAATTCAGTCGTGATTCCGGTCACGTGACTACTTTCGGGCATGCTGCCATATTGTGTACCCTGGCTTGATGAATATCAAACGAAATGGTTTTTGAAGCCCAGTCTGGCTATGACTAAATGAGTCCACATTGGATGAACACTAGTGACGTGGTCACGTGACCAATGTTCAGTCGCGTGCAGTGCTCTTCTACCCATAGATGATGCATATCAAGCAAAATGGTTTCCGAAGCCCCGCTCAGCTACCACCATGATGAGGTCATATGACCAAGTCACTAGTGATTAGGGACGCACGATCACCATATAGAGCGCTGGAAACTATCTCTACATACCCATGACGCATATTAGACGACGCGGGTGAAGAAGCTCTCTTCGAATACGAGAGTGAGAGAGTTGACACGGACAATTCAGTCGTGATTCCGGTCACGTGACTACTTTCGGGCATGCTGCCATATTGTGTACCATGGCTTGATGCATATCAAACGAACTGGTTTTTGAAGCGCAGTCTGGCTATGACTAAATGAGTGCGCATTGGATGATCACTAGTGACGTGGTCACGTGACCAATGTTCGGTCGAGTGCAGTGCTCTTCTAGCCAGGGATGATTCATATCAAACGAAATGGTTTCCGAAGCCCGGCTCAGCTACCACCATGATGAGGTCACATGACCAAGTCACTAGTGATTAGGGACGCACGATCACCATATAGAGCGATGGAAACTATCTCTACATACCCATGACGCATATCACACGACACGGATGGAGAAGCTATTCGAATACGAGAGTCAGAGTTGACACGGACAATTCAGTAGTGATTCAGGTCAAGTGAATACTTTCGGGCATGCTGCCATATTGTTTACCCTGGCTTGATGCATATCAAACGAAATGGCTTTTGAAGCCCAGTCTGGCTACGACTAAATGAGTCCACATTGGATGATGACTAGTGACGTGGTCACGTGACAAATGTTCAGTCGAGTGCAGTGCTCTTCTACCCAGGGTTGATGCATATCAAACGAAATGGTTTCCGAAGCCCGGCTCAGCTACCACCATGATGAGGTCACATGACCAAGTCACTAGTGATTAGAACACACGATCACCATATAGAGCGCTGGAAACTATCTCTACATACCCATGACGCATATCAGACGACGCGGATGGAAAAGCACTCTTCGAATACGAGAGTGAGAGAGTTGACACGGATAATTCAGTAGTGATTCAGGTCTAGTGACTACTTTCGGGCATGCTGCCATATTGTGTACCCTGGCTTGATGCATATCAAACGAAATGGCTTTTGAAGCCCAGTCTGGCTACGACTAAATGAGTCCACATTGGATGATGACTAGTGACGTGGTCACGTGACCACTGTTCAGTCGAGTGCAGTGCTCTTCTACCCAGGGATGATGCATATCAAAGGAAATGGTTTCCGAAGCCCGGCTCAGCTACCACCATGATGAGGTCACATGACCAAGTCACTAGTGATTAGGGACGCACGATCACCATATAGAGCGATGGAAACTATCTCTACATACCCATGACGCATATCAGACGACCCGGATGAAGAAGCTCTCTTGGAATAGGAGAGTGAGAGAGTTGACACGGACAATTCAGTCGTGATTCCGGTCACGTGACTACTTTCGGGCATGCTGCCATATTGTGTACCCTGGCTTGATGCATATCAAACGAACTGGTTTTTGAAGCGCAGTCTGGCTATGACTAAATGAGTGCGCATTGGATAATGACTAGTGACGTTGTGACCTGACCAATGTTCAGTCGAGTGCAGTGCTCTTCTACCCAGGGTTGATGCATATCAAACGAAATGGTTTCCGAAGCCCGGCTCAGCTACCACCATGATGAGGTCAGATGACCAAGTCACTAGTGATTAGGGACACACGATCACCATAGAGAGCACTGGAAACTATCTCTACATACCCATGACGCATATCAGACGACGCGGATGGAAAAGCTCTCTTCGAATACGAGAGTGAGAGAGTTGACACGGACAATTCAGTCGTGATTCAGGTCACGTGACTACTTTCGGGCATGCTGCCATATTGTGTACCCTGGCTTGATGCATATCAAACGAAATGGCTTTTGAAGCCCAGTCTGGCTACGAATAAATGAGTCCACATTGGATGATCACTACTGACGTGGTCACGTGACCAATGTTCCGTCGCGTGCAGTGCTCTTCTACCCATAGATGATGCATATCAAGCGAAATGGTTTCCGAAGCCCCGCTCAGCTACCACCATGATGAGGTCACATGACCAAGTCACTAGTGATTAGGGACGCACGATCACCATATAGAGCGCTGGAAGCTATCTCTACATACCCATGACGCATATCAGACGACGCGCATGAAGAAGCTCTCTTGGAATAGGAGAGTGAGAGAGTTGACACGGACAATTCAGAAATGATTCAGGTCACGTGACTACTTTCGGGCATGCTGCCATATTGTGTACCCTGGCTTGATGCATATCAAACGAAATGGCTTTTGAAGCCCAGTCTGGCTATGACTAAATGAGTCAACATTGGATGATCACTAGTGACGTGGTCGCGCGACCAATGTTCAATCGAGTGCAGTGCTCTTCCACCCAGGGATGATGCATATCAAACGAAATGGTTTCCGAAGCCCGGCTCAGCTAATACCATGTTGAGGTCACATGACCAAGTCACTAGTGATTAGGGACGCATGATCACCATATAGAGCGTTGGAAACTATCTCTACTTACCCATGGCGCATATCACACGACGCGGATGGAGTAGGTCTCTTAGAATACGAGAGTGAGAGAGTTGACACGGACAATTCTGTAGTGATTCAGGTCACGTGACTACTTTCGGGCATGCTGCCATATTGTGTACCCTGGCTTGATGCATATCAAACGAAATGGCTTTTGAAGCCCAGTCTGGCTACGAATAAATGAGTCCACATTGGATGATGACTAGTGACGTGGTCACGTGACCAATGTTCAGTCGAGTGCAGTGCTCTTCTACCCAGGGATGATGCATATCAAAGGAAATGGTTTCCGAGGCCCGGCTCAGCTACCACCATGATGAGGTCACATGACCAAGTCACTAGTGATTAGGGACGCACGATCACCATATAGAGCGCTGGAAACTATCTCTACATACCCATGACGCATATCAGACGACGCGGATGAAGAAGCTCTCTTGGAATAGGAGAGTGAGAGAGTTAAAACGGACAATTCAGTAATGATTCAGGTCACGTGACTACTTTCGGGCATGCTGCCATATTGTGTACCCTGGCTTGATGCATATCAAACGAAATGGCTTTTGAAGCCCAGTCTGGCTACGACTAAATGAGTCCACATTGGATGATGACTAGTGACGTGGTCACGTGACCAATGTTCAGTCGAGTGCAGTGCTCTTCTTCCCAGGGTTGATGCATATCAAACGAAATGGTTTCCGAAGCCCGGCTCAGCTACCACCATGATGAGGTCACATGACCAAGTCACTAGTGATTAGAACACACGATCACCATATAGCGCGCTGGAAACTATCTCTACATACCCATGACGCATATCAGACGACGCGGATGGAAAAGCACTCTTCGAATACGAGAGTGAGGGAGTTGACACGGATAATTCAGTAGTGATTCAGGTCTAGTGACTACTTTCGGGCATGCTGCCATATTGTGTACCCTGGCTTGATGCATATCAAACGAAATGGCTTTTGAAGCCCAGTCTGGCTACGACTAAATGAGTCCACATTGGATGATGACTAGTGACGTGGTCACGTGACCAATGTTCAGTCGAGTGCAGTGCTCTTCTACCCAGGGATGATGCATATCAAAGGAAATGGTTTCCGAAGCCCGGCTCAGCTACCACCATGATGAGGTCACATGACCAAGTCACTAGTGATTAGGGACGCACGATCACCATATAGAGCGATGGAAACTATCTCTACATACCCATGACGCATATCACACGACGCGGATGGAGTAGGTCTCTTAGAATACGAGAGTGAGAGAGTTGACACGGACAATTCTGTAGTGATTCAGGTCACGTGACTACTTTCGGGCATGCTGCCATATTGTGTACCCTGGCTTGATGCAGATCAAACGAAATGGCTTTTGAAGCTGAGTCTGGCTACGAATAAATGAGTCCACATTGGATGATGACTAGTGACGTGGTCAGGTGACCAATGTTCAGTCGAGTGCAGTGCTCTTCTACCCAGGGATGATTCATATCAAACGAAATGGTTTCCGAAGCCCGGCTCAGCTACCACCATGATGAGGTCACATGACCAAGTCACTAGTGATTAGGGACGCACGATCACCATATAGAGCGCTGGAAACTATCTCTACATACCCATGACGCATATCAGACGACGCGCATGAAGAAGCTCTCTTGGAATAGGAGAGTGAGAGAGTTGACACGGACAATTCAGAAATGATTCAGGTCACGTGACTACTTTCGGGCATGCTGCCATATTGTGTACCCTGGCTTGATGCATATCAAACGAAATGGCTTTTGAAGCCCAGTCTGGCTATGACTAAATGAGTCCACATTGGATGATCACTAGTGACGTGGTCACGCGACCAATGTTCAGTCGAGTGCAGTGCTCTTCCACCCAGGGATGATGCATATCAAACGAAATGGTTTCCGAAGCCCGGCTCAGCTACCACCATGTTGAGGTCACATGACCAGGTCACTAGTGATTAGGGACGCATGATCACCATATAGAGCGTTGGAAACTATCTCTACATACCCATGACGCATATCACACGACACGGATGGAGAAGCTATTCGAATACGAGAGTCAGAGTTGACACGGACAATTCCGTAGTGATTCAGGTCAAGTGAATACTTTCGGGCATGCTGCCATATTGTGTACCCTGGCTTGATGCATATCAAACGAAATGGCTTTTGAAGCCCAGTCTGGCTACGAATAAATGAGTCCACATTGGATGATGACTAGTGACGTGGTCACGTGACCAATTCAGTCGAGTGCAGTGCTCTTCTACCCAGGGATGATGCATATCAAAGGAAATGGTTTCCGAAGCCCGGCTCAGCTACCACCATGATGAGGTCACATGACCAAGTCACTAGTGATTAGGGACACACGATCACCATATAGAGCGCTGGAAACTATCTCTACATACCCATGACGCATATCAGACGACGCGGATGAAGAAGCTCTCTTGGAATAGGAGAGTGAGAGAGTTAAAACGGACAATTCAGTAATGATTCAGGTCACGTGACTACTTTCGGGCATGCTGCCATATTGTGTACCCTGGCTTGATGCATATCAAACGAAATGGCTTTTGAAGCCCAGTCTGGCTACGACTAAATGAGTCCACATTGGATGATGACTAGTGACGTGGTCACGTGACCAATGTTCAGTCGAGTGCAGTGCTCTTTTTCCCAGGGTTGATGCATATCAAACGAAATGGTTTCCGAAGCCCGGCTCAGCTACCACCATGATGAGGTCACATGACCAAGTCACTAGTGATTAGAACACACGATCACCATATAGAGCGCTGGAAACTATCTCTACATACCCATGACGCATATCAGACGACGCGGATGGAAAAGCACTCTTCGAATACGAGAGTGAGGGAGTTGACACGGATAATTCAGTAGTGATTCAGGTCTAGTGACTACTTTCGGGCATGCTGCCATATTGTGTACCCTGGCTTGATGCATATCAAACGAAATGGCTTTTGAAGCCCAGTCTGGCTACGACTAAATGAGTCCACATTGGATGATGACTAGTGACGTGGTCACGTGACCAATGTTCAGTCGAGTGCAGTGCTCTTCTACCCAGGGATGATGCATATCAAAGGAAATGGTTTCCGAAGCCCGGCTCAGCTACCACCATGATGAGGTCACATGACCAAGTCACTAGTGATTAGGGACGCACGATCACCATATAGAGCGATGGAAACTATCTCTACATACCCATGACGCATATCACACGACGCGGATGGAGTAGGTCTCTTAGAATACGAGAGTGAGAGAGTTGACACGGACAATTCTGTAGTGATTCAGGTCACGTGACTACTTTCGGGCATGCTGCCATATTGTGTACCCTGGCTTGATGCAGATCAAACGAAATGGCTTTTGAAGCTGAGTCTGGCTACGAATAAATGAGTCCACATTGGATGATGACTAGTGACGTGGTCAGGTGACCAATGTTCAGTCGAGTGCAGTGCTCTTCTACCCAGGGATGATTCATATCAAACGAAATGGTTTCCGAAGCCCGGCTCAGCTACCACCATGATGAGGTCACATGACCAAGTCACTAGTGATTAGGGACGCACGATCACCATATAGAGCGCTGGAAACTATCTCTACATACCCATGACGCATATCAGACGACGCGCATGAAGAAGCTCTCTTGGAATAGGAGAGTGAGAGAGTTGACACGGACAATTCAGAAATGATTCAGGTCACGTGACTACTTTCGGGCATGCTGCCATATTGTGTACCCTGGCTTGATGCATATCAAACGAAATGGCTTTTGAAGCCCAGTCTGGCTATGACTAAATGAGTCCACATTGGATGATCACTAGTGACGTGGTCACGCGACCAATGTTCAGTCGAGTGCAGTGCTCTTCCACCCAGGGATGATGCATATCAAACGAAATGGTTTCCGAAGCCAGGCTCAGCTACCACCATGTTGAGGTCACATGACCAGGTCACTAGTGATTAGGGACGCATGATCACCATATAGAGCGTTGGAAACTATCTCTACATACCCATGACGCATATCACACGACACGGATGGAGAAGCTATTCGAATACGAGAGTCAGAGTTGACACGGACAATTCCGTAGTGATTCAGGTCAAGTGAATACTTTCGGGCATGCTGCCATATTGTGTACCCTGGATTGATGCATATCAAACGAAATGGCTTTTGAAGCCCAGTCTGGCTACGAATAAATGAGTCCACATTGGATGATGACTAGTGACGTGGTCACGTGACCAATTCAGTCGAGTGCAGTGCTCTTCTACCCAGGGATGATGCATATCAAAGGAAATGGTTTCCGAAGCCCGGCTCAGCTACCACCATGATGAGGTCACATGACCAAGTCACTAGTGATTAGGGACGCACGATCACCATATAGAGCGCTGGAAACTATCTCTACATACGCATGACGCATATCATACGACGCGGATGAAGAAGCTCTCTTGGAATAGGAGAGTGAGAGAGTTAAAACGGACAATTCAGTAATGATTCAGGTCACGTGACTACTTTCGGGCATGCTGCCATATTGTGTACCCTGGCTTGATGCATATCAAACGAAATGGCTTTTGAAGCCCAGTCTGGCTACGACTAAATGAGTGCACATTGGATGATGACTAGTGACGTGGTCACGTGACCAATGTTCACTCGAGTGCAGTGCTCTTCTACCCAGGCTTGATGCATATCAAACGAAATGGTTTCCGAAGCCCGGCTCAGCTACCACCATGATGAGGTCACATGACCAAGTCACTAGTGATTAGAACACACGATCACCATATAGAGCGATGGAAACTATCTCTACATACCCATGACGCATATCAGACGACGCGGATGGAAAAGCACTCTTCGAATACGAGAGTGAGAGAGTTGACACGGATAATTCAGTAGTGATTCAGGTCTAGTGACTACTTTCGGGCATGCTGCCATATTGTGTACCCTGGCTTGATGCATATCAAACGAGATGGCTTTTGAAGCCCAGTCTGGCTACGACTAAATGAGTCCACATTGGATGATGACTAGTGACGTGGTCACGTGACCAATGTTCAGTCGAGTGCAGTGCTCTTCTACCCAGGGATGATGCATATCAAAGGAAATGGTTTCCGAAGCCCGGCTCAGCTACCACCATGATGAGGTCACATGACCAAGTCACTAGTGATTAGGGACGCACGATCACCATATAGAGCGATGGAAACTATCTCTACATACCCATGACGCATATCAGACGACGCGGATGAAGAAGCTCTCTTGGAATAGGAGAGTGAGAGAGTTGACACGGACAATTCAGTCGTGATTCCGGTCACGTGACTACTTTCGGGCATGCTGCCATATTGTGTACCCTGGCTTGATGCATATCAAACGAAATGGTTTTTGAAGCCCAGTCTGGCTATGACTAAATGAGTCCACATTGGATGATGACTAGTGACGTGGTCACGTGACCAATGTTCAGTCGAGTGCAGTGCTCTTCTACCCAGGGATGATGCATACCAAAGGAAATTGTTTCCGAAGCCCGGCTCAGCTACCACCATGATGAGGTCACATGACCAAGTCACTAGTGATTAGGGACGCACGATCACCATATAGAGCGCTGGAAACTATCTCTACATACCCATGACGCATATCAGACGACGCGCATGAAGAAGCTCTCTTGGAATAGGAGAGTGAGAGAGTTGACACGGACAATTCAGAAATGATTCAGGTCACGTGACTACTTTCGGGCATGCTGCCATATTGTGTACCCTGGCTTGATGCATATCAAACGAAATGGCTTTTGAAGCCCAGTCTGGCTATGACTAAATGAGTCCACATTGGATGATCACTAGTGACGTGGTCACGCGACCAATGTTCAGTCGAGTGCAGTGCTCTTCCACCCAGGGATGATGCATATCAAACGAAATGGTTTCCGAAGCCCGGCTCAGCTACCACCATGTTGAGGTCACATGACCAGGTCACTAGTGATTAGGGACGCATGATCACCATATAGAGCGTTGGAAACTATCTCTACATACCCATGACGCATATCACACGACACGGATGGAGAAGCTATTCGAATACGAGAGTCAGAGTTGACACGGACAATTCCGTAGTGATTCAGGTCAAGTGAATACTTTCGGGCATGCTGCCATATTGTGTACCCTGGATTGATGCATATCAAACGAAATGGCTTTTGAAGCCCAGTCTGGCTACGAATAAATGAGTCCACATTGGATGATGACTAGTGACGTGGTCACGTGACCAATTCAGTCGAGTGCAGTGCTCTTCTACCCAGGGATGATGCATATCAAAGGAAATGGTTTCCGAAGCCCGGCTCAGCTACCACCATGATGAGGTCACATGACCAAGTCACTAGTGATTAGGGACGCACGATCACCATATAGAGCGCTGGAAACTATCTCTACATACGCATGACGCATATCATACGACGCGGATGAAGAAGCTCTCTTGGAATAGGAGAGTGAGAGAGTTAAAACGGACAATTCAGTAATGATTCAGGTCACGTGACTACTTTCGGGCATGCTGCCATATTGTGTACCCTGGCTTGATGCATATCAAACGAAATGGCTTTTGAAGCCCAGTCTGGCTACGACTAAATGAGTGCACATTGGATGATGACTAGTGACGTGGTCACGTGACCAATGTTCACTCGAGTGCAGTGCTCTTCTACCCAGGCTTGATGCATATCAAACGAAATGGTTTCCGAAGCCCGGCTCAGCTACCACCATGATGAGGTCACATGACCAAGTCACTAGTGATTAGAACACACGATCACCATATAGAGCGATGGAAACTATCTCTACATACCCATGACGCATATCAGACGACGCGGATGGAAAAGCACTCTTCGAATACGAGAGTGAGAGAGTTGACACGGATAATTCAGTAGTGATTCAGGTCTAGTGACTACTTTCGGGCATGCTGCCATATTGTGTACCCTGGCTTGATGCATATCAAACGAGATGGCTTTTGAAGCCCAGTCTGGCTACGACTAAATGAGTCCACATTGGATGATGACTAGTGACGTGGTCACGTGACCAATGTTCAGTCGAGTGCAGTGCTCTTCTACCCAGGGATGATGCATATCAAAGGAAATGGTTTCCGAAGCCCGGCTCAGCTACCACCATGATGAGGTCACATGACCAAGTCACTAGTGATTAGGGACGCACGATCACCATATAGAGCGATGGAAACTATCTCTACATACCCATGACGCATATCAGACGACGCGGATGAAGAAGCTCTCTTGGAATAGGAGAGTGAGAGAGTTGACACGGACAATTCAGTCGTGATTCCGGTCACGTGACTACTTTCGGGCATGCTGCCATATTGTGTACCCTGGCTTGATGCATATCAAACGAAATGGTTTTTGAAGCCCAGTCTGGCTATGACTAAATGAGTCCACATTGGATGATGACTAGTGACGTGGTCACGTGACCAATGTTCAGTCGAGTGCAGTGCTCTTCTACCCAGGGATGATGCATACCAAAGGAAATTGTTTCCGAAGCCCGGCTCAGCTACCACTATGATGAGGTCACATGACCAAGTCACTAGTGATTAGGGACGCACGATCACCATATAGAGCGCTGGAAACTATCTCTACATACTCATGACGCATATTAGACGACGCGGATGAAGAAGCTCTCTTCGAATACGAGAGTGAGAGAGTTGACACGGACAATTCAGTAGTGATTCAGGTCACGTGACTGCTTTCGGGCATGCTGCCATATTGTGTACCCTGGCTTGATGCATATCAAACGAAATGGTTTTTGAAGCCCACTCTGGCTATGACTAAATGAGTCCACATTGGATGATCACTAGTGACGTGGTCACGTGACCAATGTTCAGTCGAATGCAGTGCTCTTCCACCCAGGGTTGATGCATATCAAACGAAATGGTTTCCGAAGCCCGGCTCAGCTACCACCATGTTGAGGTCACATGACCAAGTCACTAGTGATTAGGGACGCATGCTCACCATATAGAGCGTTCGAAACTATCTCTACATACCCATGACGCATATCAGACGACGCGGATGAAGAAGCTCTCTTGGAATAGGAGAGTGAGAGTTGACACGGACAATTCAGTAATGATTCAGGTCACGTGACTACTTTCGGGCATGCTGCCATATTGTGTACCCTGGCTTGATGCATATCAAACGAAATGGCTTTTGAAGCCCAGTCTGGCTATGACTAAATGAGTCCACATTGGATGATCACTAGTGACGTGGTCACGCGACCAATGTTCAGTCGAGTGCAGTGCTCTTCCACCCAAGGATGATGCATATCAAACGAAATGGTTTCCGAAGCCTGGCTCAGCTTCCACCATGTTGAGGTCACATGACCAAGTCACTAGTGATTAGGGACGCATGATCACCATATAGAGCGTTGGAAACTATCTCTACATACCCATGACGCATATCAGACGACGCGCATGAAGAAGCTCTCTTGGAATAGGAGAGTGAGAGAGTTGACACGGACAATTCAGAAATGATTCAGGTCACGTGACTACTTTCGGGCATGCTGCCATATTGTGTACCCTGGCTTGATGCATATCAAACGAAATGGCTTTTGAAGCCCAGTCTGGCTATGACTAAATGAGTCCACATTGGATGATCACTAGTGACGTGGTCACGCGACCAATGTTCAGTCGAGTGCAGTGCTCTTCCACCCAGGGATGATGCATATCAAACGAAATGGTTTCCGAAGCCCGGCTCAGCTACCACCATGTTGAGGTCACATGACCAGGTCACTAGTGATTAGGGACGCATGATCACCATATGGAGCGTTGGAAACTATCTCTACATACCCATGACGCATATCACACGACACGGATGGAGAAGCTATTCGAATACGAGAGTCAGAGTTGACACGGACAATTCCGTAGTGATTCAGGTCAAGTGAATACTTTCGGGCATGCTGCCATATTGTGTACCCTGGCTTGATGCATATCAAACGAAATGGCTTTTGAAGCCCAGTCTGGCTACGAATAAATGAGTCCACATTGGATGATGACTAGTGACGTGGTCACGTGACCAATGTTCAGTCGAGTGCAGTGCTCGTCTACCCAGGGATGATGCATATCAAAGGAAATGGTTTCCGAAGCCCGGCTCAGCTACCACCATGATGAGGTCACATGACCAAGTCACTAGTGATTAGGGACGCAGGATCACCATATAGAGCGTTGGAAACTATCTCTACATACCCATGACGCATATCACACGACGCGGATGGAGTAGGTCTCTTAGAATACGAGAGTGAGAGAGTTGACACGGACAATTCAGTAATGATTCAGGTCACGTGACTACTTTCGGGCATGCTGCCATATTGTGTACCCTGGCTTGATGCATATCAAACGAAATGGCTTTTGAAGCCCAGTCTGGCTACGACTAAATGAGTCCACATTGGATGATGACTAGTGACGTGGTCACGTGACCAATGTTCAGTCGAGTGCAGTGCTCTTCTACCTAGGGTTGATGCATATGAAACGAAATGGTTTCCGAAGCCCGGCTCAGCTACCACCATGATGAGGTCACATGACCAAGTCACTAGTGATTACGGACACACGATCACCATATAGAGCGCTGGAAACTATCTCTACATACCCATGACGCATATCAGACGACGCGGATGGAAAAGCACTCTTCGAATACGAGAGTGAGAGAGTTGACACGGACAATTCAATCGTGATTCCGGTCACGTGACTACTTTCGGGCATGCTGCCATATTGTGTACCCTGGCTTGATGAATATCAAACGAAATGGTTTTTGAAGCCCAGTCTGGCTATGACTTAATGAGTCCACATTGGATGATCACTAGTGACGTGGTCACGTGACCAATGTTCAGTCGAGTGCAGTGCTCTTCCACACAGGGTTGATGCATATCAAACGAAATCGTTTCCGAAGCCCGGCTCAGCTACCACCATGTTGAGGTCACATGACCAAGTCACTAGTGATTAGGGACGCATGATCACCATATAGAGTGTTGGAAACTATCTCTACATACCCATGACGCATATCACACGACGCGGATGGAGTAGGTCTCTTAGAATACGAGAGTGAGAGAGTTGACACGGACAATTCAGTAGTGATTCAGGTCAGGTGAATACTTTCGGGCATGCTGCCATATTGTGTACCCTGGCTTGATGCATATCAAACGAAATGGCTTTTAAAGCCCAGTCTGGCTACGAATAAATGAGTCCACATTGGATGATGACTGGTGACGTGGTCACCTGACCAATGTTCAGTCGAGTGCAGTGCTCTTCTACCCAGAAATGATGCATATCAAAGGAAATGGTTTCCGAAGCCCGGTTCAGCTACCACCATGATGTCGCATGACCAAGTCACTAGTGATTAGGGACGCACGATCACCATATAGAGCGCTGGAAACTATCTCTACATACCCATGACGCATATCAGACGACGCGGATGAAGAAGCTCTCTTGGAATAGGAGAGTGAGAGAGTTGACACGGACAATTCAGTAATGATTCAGGTCACGTGACTACTTTCGGGCATGCTGCCATATTGTGTACCCTGGCTTGATGCATATCAAACGAAATGGCTTTTGAAGCCCAGTCTGGCTACGACTAAATGAGTCCACATTGGATGATCACTAGTGACGTGGTCACGCGACCAATGTTCAGTCGAGTGCTGTGCTCTTCCACCCAGGGATGATGCATATCAAACGAAATGGTTTCCGAAGCCCGGCTCAGCTACCACCATGTTGAGGTCACATGACCAAGTCACTAGTGATTAGGGACGCATGATCACCATATAGAGCGTTGGAAACTATCTCTACATACCCATGACGCATATCACACGACGCGGATGGAGTAGGTCTCTTAGAATACGAGAGTGAGAGAGTTGACACGGACAATTCTGTAGTGATTCAGGTCACGTGACTACTTTCGGGCATGCTGCCATATTGTGTACCCTGGCTTGATGCATATCAAACGAAATGGCTTTTGAAGCCCAGTCTGGCTACGAATAAATGAGTCCACATTGGATGATGACTAGTGACGTGGTCACGTGACCAATGTTCAGTCGAGTGCAGTGCTCCCCTACCCAGGGATGATGCATATCAAAGGAAATGGTTTCCGAAGCCCGGCTCAGCTACCACCATGATGAGGTCACATGACCAAGTCACTAGTGATTAGGGACGCACGATCACCATATAGAGCGCTGGAAACTATCTCTACATACCCATGACGCATATCAGACGACGCGGATGAAGAAGCTCTCTTGGAATAGGAGAGTGAGAGAGTTGACACGGACAATTCAGTAATGATTCAGGTCACGTGACTACTTTCGGGCATGCTGCCATATTGTGTACCCTGGCTTGATGCATATCAAACGAAATGGCTTTTGAAGCCCAGTCTGGCTACGAATAAATGAGTCCACATTGGATGATGACTAGTGACGTGGTCACGTGACCAATGTTCAGTCGAGTGCAGTGCTCTTCTACCCAGGGATGATGCATATCAAAGGAAATGGTTTCCGAAGCCCGGCTCAGCTACCACCATGATGAGGTCACATGACAAAGTCACTAGTGATTAGGGACGCACGATCACCATATAGAGCGCTGGAAACTATCTCTACATACCCATGACGCATATCAGACGACGCGGATGAAGAAGCTCTCTTGGAAAAGGAGAATGAGAGAGTTGACACGGACAATTCAGTAATGATTCAGGTCACGTGACTACTTTCGGGCATGCTGCCATATTATGTACCCTGGCTTGATGCATATCAAACGAAATGGCTTTTGAAGCCCAGTCTGGCTACGACTAAATGAGTCCACATTGGATGATGACTAGTGACGTGGTCACGTGACCAATGTTCAGTCGAGTGCAGTGCTCTTCTACCCAGGGTTGATGCATATCAAACGAAATGGTTTCCGCAGCCCGGCTCAGCTACCACCATGATGAGGTCACATGACCAAGTCACCAGTGATTAGGGACACACGATCACCATATAGAGCCCTGGAAACTATCTTCACATACCCATGACGCATATCAGACGACGCGGATGGAAAAACACTCTTCGAATACGAGAGTGAGAGAGTTGACACGGACAATTCAGTCGTGATTCCGGTCACGTGACTACTTTCGGGCATGCTGCCATATTGTGTACCCTGGCTGGATGCATATCAAACGAACTGGTTTTTGAAGCGCAGTCTGTCTATGACTAAATGAGTGCGCATTGGATGATCACTAGTGACGTGGTCAGGTGACCAATGTTCGGTCGAGTGCAGTGCTCTTCTACCCAGGGATGATTCATATCAAACGAAATGGTTTCCGAAGCCCGGCTCAGCTACCATCATGATGAGGTCACATGACCAAGTCACTAGTGATTAGGGACGCACGATAACCATATAGAGTGTTGGAAACTATCTCTACATACCCATGACGCATATCACACGACGCGGATGGAGTAGGTCTCTTAGAATACGAGAGTGAGAGAGTTGACACGGACAATTCAGTAGTGATTCAGGTCAGGTGAATACTTTCGGGCATGCTGCCATATTGTGTACCCTGGCTTGATGCATATCAAACGAAATGGCTTTTAAAGCCCAGTCTGGCTACGAATAAATGAGTCCACATTGGATGATGACTAGTGACGTGGTCACCTGACCAATGTTCAGTCGAGTGCAGTGCTCTTCTACCCAGAAATGATGCATATCAAAGGAAATGGTTTCCGAAGCCCGGCTCAGCTACCACCATGATGAGGTCACATGACCAAGTCACTAGTGATTAGGGACGCACGATCACCATATAGAGCGCTGGAAACTATCTCTACATACCCATGACGCATATCAGACGACGCGGATGAAGAAGCTCTCTTGGAATAGGAGAGTGAGAGAGTTGACACGGACAATTCAGTAATGATTCAGGTCACGTGACTACTTTCGGGCATGCTGCCATATTGTGTACCCTGGCTTGATGCATATCAAACGAAATGGCTTTTGAAGCCCAGTCTTGCTACGACTAAATGAGTCCACATTGGATGATCACTAGTGACGTGGTCACGCGACCAATGTTCAGTCGAGTGCAGTGCTCTTCCACCCAGGGATGATGTATATCAAACGAAATGGTTTCCGAAGCCCGGCTCAGCTACCACCATGATGAGGTCACATGACCAAGTCACTAGTGATTAGGGACACACGATCACCATATAGAGCGCTGGAAACTATCTCTACATACCCATGACGCATATCAGACGACGCGGATGGAAAAGCACTCTTCGAATACGAGAGTGAGAGAGTTGACACGGACAATTCAATCGTGATTCCGGTCACGTGACTACTTTCGGGCATGCTGCCATATTGTGTACCCTGGCTTGATGAATATCAAACGAAATGGTTTTTGAAGCCCAGTCTGGCTATGACTTAATGAGTCCACATTGGATGATCACTAGTGACGTGGTCACGTGACCAATGTTCAGTCGAGTGCAGTGCTCTTCCACACAGGGTTGATGCATATCAAACGAAATCGTTTCCGAAGCCCGGCTCAGCTACCACCATGTTGAGGTCACATGACCAAGTCACTAGTGATTAGGGACGCATGATCACCATATAGAGTGTTGGAAACTATCTCTACATACCCATGACGCATATCACACGACGCGGATGGAGTAGGTCTCTTAGAATACGAGAGTGAGAGAGTTGACACGGACAATTCAGTAGTGATTCAGGTCAGGTGAATACTTTCGGGCATGCTGCCATATTGTGTACCCTGGCTTGATGCATATCAAACGAAATGGCTTTTAAAGCCCAGTCTGGCTACGAATAAATGAGTCCACATTGGATGATGACTAGTGACGTGGTCACCTGACCAATGTTCAGTCGAGTGCAGTGCTCTTCTACCCAGAAATGATGCATATCAAAGGAAATGGTTTCCGAAGCCCGGCTCAGCTACCACCATGATGAGGTCACATGACCAAGTCACTAGTGATTAGGGACGCACGATCACCATATAGAGCGCTGGAAACTATCTCTACATACCAATGACGCATATCAGACGACGCGGATGAAGAGGCTCTCTTGGAATAGGAGAGTGAGAGAGTTGACACGGACAAATCAGTAATGATTCAGGTCACGTGACTACTTTCGGGCATGCTGCCATATTGTGTACCCTGGCTTGATGCATATCAAACGAAATGGCTTTTGAAGCCCAGTCTGGCTACGACTAAATGAGTCCACATTGGATGATCACTAGTGACGTGGTCACGCGACCAATGTTCAGTCGAGTGCAGTGCTCTTCCACCCAGGGATGATGCATATCAAACGAAATGGTTTCCGAAGCGCGGCTCAGCTACCACCATGTTGAGGTCACATGACCAAGTCACTAGTGATTAGGGAGGCATGATCACCATATAGAACGTTGGAAACTATCTCTACATACCCATGACGCATATCAGACGACGCGGATGAAGAAGCTCTCTTGGAATAGGAGAGTGAGAGAGTTGACACGGACAATTCAGTAATGATTCAGGTCACGTGACTACTTTCGGGCATGCTGCCATATTGTGTACCCTGGCTTGATGCATATCAAACGAAATGGCTTTTGAAGCCCAGTCTGGCTACGAATAAATGAGTCCACATTGGATGATGACTAGTGACGTGGTCACGTGACCAATGTTCAGTCGAGTGCAGTGCTCTTCTACCCAGGGATGATGCATATCAAAGGAAATGGTTTCCGAAGCCCGGCTCAGCTACCACCATGATGAGGTCACATGACCAAGTCACTAGTGATTAGGGACGCACCATCACCATATAGAGCGCTGGAAACTATCTCTACATACCCATGACGCATATCAGACGACGCGGATGAAGAAGCTCTCTTGGAATAGGAGAGTGAGAGAGTTGACACGGACAATTCAGTAATTATTCAGGTCACGTGACTACTTTCGGGCATGCTGCCATATTATGTACCCTGGCTTGATGCATATCAAACGAAATGGCTTTTGAAGCCCAGTCTGGCTACGACTAAATGAGTCCACATTGGATGATGACTAGTGACGTGGTCACGTGACCAATGTTCAGTCGAGTGCAGTGCTCTTCTACCCAGGGTTGATGCATATCAAACGAAATGGTTTCCGCAGCCCGGCTCAGCTACCACCATGATGAGGTCACATGACCAAGTCACTAGTGATTAGGGACGCATGATCACCATATAGAGCGTTGGAAACTATCTCTACATACCCATGACGCATATCAGACGACGCGGATGAAGAAGCTCTCTTGGAATAGGAGAGTGAGAGAGTTGACACGGACAATACAGTAATGATTCAGGTCACGTGACTACTTTCGGGCATGCTGCCATATTGTGTACCCTGGCTTGATGCATATCAAACGAAATGGCTTTTGAAGCCCAGTCTGGCTACGACTAAATGAGTCCACATTGGATGATGACTAGTGACGTGGTCACCTGACCCTTGTTCAGTCGAGTGCAGTGCTCTTCTACCCAGGGTTGATGCATATCAAACGAAATGGTTTCCGAAGCCCGGCTCAGCTACCACCGTGATGAGGTCACATGACCAAGTCACTAGTGATTAGGGACACACGATCACCATATAGAGCACTGGAAACTATCTCTACATACCCATGACGCATATCAGACGACGCGGATGGAAAAGCTCTCTTCGAATACGAGAGTGAGAGAGTTGACACGGACAATTCAGTAGTGATTCAGGTCAGGTGAATACTTTCGGGCATGCTGCCATATTGTGTACCCTGGCTTGATGCATATCAAACGAAATGGCTTTTAAAGCCCAGTCTGGCTACGAATAAATGAGTCCACATTGGATGATGACTAGTGATGTGGTCACCTGACCAATGTTCAGTCGAGTGCAGTGCTCTTCTACCCAGAAATGATGCATATCAAAGGAAATGGTTTCCGAAGCCCGGCTCAGCTACCACCATGATGAGGTCACATGACCAAGTCACTAGTGATTAGGGACACACGATCACCATATAGAGCGCTGGAAACTATCTCTACATACCCATGACGCATATCAGACGACGCGGATGAAGAAGCTCTCTTGGAATAGGAGAGTGAGAGAGTTGACACGGACAATTCAGTAATGATTCAGGTCACGTGACTACTTTCGGGCATGCTGCCATATTATGTACCCTGGCTTGATGCATATCAAACGAAATGGCTTTTGAAGCCCAGTCTGGCTACGACTAAATGAGTCCACATTGGATGATCACTAGTGACGTGGTCACGCGACCAATGTTCAGTCGAGTGCAGTGCTCTTCCACCCAGGGATGATGCATATCAAACGAAATGGTTTCCGAAGCCCGGCTCAGCTACCACCATGTTGAGGTCACATGACCAAGTCACTAGTGATTAGGGAGGCATGATCACCATATAGAACGTTGGAAACTATCTCTACATACCCATGACGCATATCAGACGACGCGGATGAAGAAGCTCTCTTGGAATAGGAGAGTGAGAGAGTTGACACGGACAATTCAGTAATGATTCAGGTCACGTGACTACTTTCGGGCATGCTGCCATATTGTGTACCCTGGCTTGATGCATATCAAACGAAATGGCTTTTGAAGCCCAGTCTGGCTACGAATAAATGAGTCCACATTGGATGATGACTAGTGACGTGGTCACGTGACCAATGTTCAGTCGAGTGCAGTGCTCTTCTACCCAGGGATGATGCATATCAAAGGAAATGGTTTCCGAAGCCCGGCTCAGCTACCACCATGATGAGGTCACATGACCAAGTCACTAGTGATTAGGGACGCACCATCACCATATAGAGCGCTGGAAACTATCTCTACATACCCATGACGCATATCAGACGACGCGGATGAAGAAGCTCTCTTGGAATAGGAGAGTGAGAGAGTTGACACGGACAATTCAGTAATTATTCAGGTCACGTGACTACTTTCGGGCATGCTGCCATATTATGTACCCTGGCTTGATGCATATCAAACGAAATGGCTTTTGAAGCCCAGTCTGGCTACGACTAAATGAGTCCACATTGGATGATGACTAGTGACGTGGTCACGTGACCAATGTTCAGTCGAGTGCAGTGCTCTTCTACCCAGGGTTGATGCATATCAAACGAAATGGTTTCCGCAGCCCGGCTCAGCTACCACCATGATGAGGTCACATGACCAAGTCACTAGTGATTAGGGACGCATGATCACCATATAGAGCGTTGGAAACTATCTCTACATACCCATGACGCATATCAGACGACGCGGATGAAGAAGCTCTCTTGGAATAGGAGAGTGAGAGAGTTGACACGGACAATACAGTAATGATTCAGGTCACGTGACTACTTTCGGGCATGCTGCCATATTGTGTACCCTGGCTTGATGCATATCAAACGAAATGGCTTTTGAAGCCCAGTCTGGCTACGACTAAATGAGTCCACATTGGATGATGACTAGTGACGTGGTCACCTGACCCTTGTTCAGTCGAGTGCAGTGCTCTTCTACCCAGGGTTGATGCATATCAAACGAAATGGTTTCCGAAGCCCGGCTCAGCTACCACCGTGATGAGGTCACATGACCAAGTCACTAGTGATTAGGGACACACGATCACCATATAGAGCACTGGAAACTATCTCTACATACCCATGACGCATATCAGACGACGCGGATGGAAAAGCTCTCTTCGAATACGAGAGTGAGAGAGTTGACACGGACAATTCAGTAGTGATTCAGGTCAGGTGAATACTTTCGGGCATGCTGCCATATTGTGTACCCTGGCTTGATGCATATCAAACGAAATGGCTTTTAAAGCCCAGTCTGGCTACGAATAAATGAGTCCACATTGGATGATGACTAGTGATGTGGTCACCTGACCAATGTTCAGTCGAGTGCAGTGCTCTTCTACCCAGAAATGATGCATATCAAAGGAAATGGTTTCCGAAGCCCGGCTCAGCTACCACCATGATGAGGTCACATGACCAAGTCACTAGTGATTAGGGACACACGATCACCATATAGAGCGCTGGAAACTATCTCTACATACCCATGACGCATATCAGACGACGCGGATGAAGAAGCTCTCTTGGAATAGGAGAGTGAGAGAGTTGACACGGACAATTCAGTAATGATTCAGGTCACGTGACTACTTTCGGGCATGCTGCCATATTATGTACCCTGGCTTGATGCATATCAAACGAAATGGCTTTTGAAGCCCAGTCTGGCTACGACTAAATGAGTCCACATTGGATGATGACTAGTGACGTGGTCACGTGACCAATGTTCAGTCGAGTGCAGTGCTCTTCTACCCAGGGTTGATGCATATCAAACGAAATGGTTTCCGCAGCCCGGCTCAGCTACCACCGTGATGAGGTCACATGACCAAGTCACTAGTGATTAGGGACACACGATCACCATATAGAGCACTGGAAACTATCTCTACATACCCATGACGCATATCAGACGACGCGGATGGAAAAGCTCTCTTCGAATACGAGAGTGAGAGAGTTGACACGGACAATTCAGTAGTGATTCAGGTCAGGTGAATACTTTCGGGCATGCTGCCATATTGTGTACCCTGGCTTGATGCATATCAAACGAAATGGCTTTTAAAGCCCAGTCTGGCTACGAATAAATGAGTCCACATTGGATGATGACTAGTGACGTGGTCACCTGACCAATGTTCAGTCGAGTGCAGTGCTCTTCTACCCAGAAATGATGCATATCAAAGGAAATGGTTTCCGAAGCCCGGCTCAGCTACCACCATGATGAGGTCACATGACCAAGTCACTAGTGATTAGGGACGCACGATCACCATATAGAGCGCTGGAAACTATCTCTACATACCCATGACGCATATAAGACGACGCGGATGAAGAAGCTCTCTTGGAATAGGAGAGTGAGAGAGTTGACACGGACAATTCAGTAATGATTCAGGTCACGTGACTACTTTCGGGCATGCTGCCATATTGTGTACCCTGGCTTGATGCATATCAAACGAAATGGCTTTTGAAGCCCAGTCTTGGTACGACTAAATGAGTCCACATTGGATGATCACTAGTGACGTGGTCACGCGACCAATGTTCAGTCGAGTGCAGTGCTCTTCC
The DNA here is from genome assembly GCF_050947875.1 of Dermacentor variabilis. Lineage (NCBI taxonomy): Eukaryota > Metazoa > Arthropoda > Arachnida > Ixodida > Ixodidae > Dermacentor > Dermacentor variabilis. The sequence continues at coordinate 78,030,608 of NC_134576.1, read as the reverse complement.
ACCCAGGGATGATGCATATCAAACGAAATGGTTTCCGAAGCCCGGCTCAGCTACCACCATGATGAGGTCACATGACCAAGTCACTAGTGATTAGGGACACACGATCACCATATAGAGCGCTGGAAACTATCTCTACATACCCATGACGCATATCAGACGACGCGGATGGAAAAGCACTCTTCGAATACGAGAGTGAGAGAGTTGACACGGACAATTCAATCGTGATTCCGGTCACGTGACTACTTTCGGGCATGCTGCCATATTGTGTACCCTGGCTTGATGAATATCAAACGAAATGGTTTTTGAAGCCCAGTCTGGCTATGACTTAATGAGTCCACATTGGATGATCACTAGTGACGTGGTCACGTGACCAATGTTCAGTCGAGTGCAGTGCTCTTCCACACAGGGTTGATGCATATCAAACGAAATCGTTTCCGAAGCCCGGCTCAGCTACCACCATGTTGAGGTCACATGACCAAGTCACTAGTGATTAGGGACGCATGATCACCATATAGAGTGTTGGAAACTATCTCTACATACCCATGACGCATATCACACGACGCGGATGGAGTAGGTCTCTTAGAATACGAGAGTGAGAGAGTTGACACGGACAATTCAGTAGTGATTCAGGTCAGGTGAATACTTTCGGGCATGCTGCCATATTGTGTACCCTGGCTTGATGCATATCAAACGAAATGGCTTTTAAAGCCCAGTCTGGCTACGAATAAATGAGTCCACATTGGATGATGACTAGTGACGTGGTCACCTGACCAATGTTCAGTCGAGTGCAGTGCTCTTCTACCCAGAAATGATGCATATCAAAGGAAATGGTTTCCGAAGCCCGGCTCAGCTACCACCATGATGAGGTCACATGACCAAGTCACTAGTGATTAGGGACGCACGATCACCATATAGAGCGCTGGAAACTATCTCTACATACCAATGACGCATATCAGACGACGCGGATGAAGAAGCTCTCTTGGAATAGGAGAGTGAGAGAGTTGACACGCACAATTCAGTAATGATTCAGGTCACGTGACTACTTTCGGGCATGCTGCCATATTGTGTACCCTGGCTTGATGCATATCAAACGAAATGGCTTTTGAAGCCCAGTCTGGCTACGACTAAATGAGTCCACATTGGATGATCACTAGTGACGCGGTCACGCGACCAATGTTCAGTCGAGTGCAGTGCTCTTCCACCCAGGGATGATGCATATCAAACGAAATGGTTTCCGAAGCCCGGCTCAGCTACCACCATGTTGAGGTCACATGACCAAGTCACTAGTGATTAGGGACGCATGATCACCATATAGAGCGTTGGAAACTATCTCTACATACCCATGACGCATATCAGACGACGCGGATGAAGAAGCTCTCTTGGAATAGGAGAGTGAGAGAGTTGACACGGACAATTCAGTAATGATTCAGGTCACGTGACTACTTTCGGGCATGCTGCCATATTGTGTACCCTGGCTTGATGCATATCAAACTAAATGGCTTTTGAAGCCCAGTCTGGCTACGAATAAATGAGTCCACATTGGATGATGACTAGTGACGTGGTCACGTGACCAATGTTCAGTCGAGTGCAGTGCTCTTCTACCCAGGGATGATGCATATCAAAGGAAATGGTTTCCGAAGCCCGGCTCAGCTACCACCATGATGAGGTCACATGACCAAGTCACTAGTGATTAGGGACGCACGATCACCATATAGAGCGCTGGAAACTATCTCTACATACCCATGACGCATATCAGACGACGCGGATGAAGAAGCTCTCTTGGAATAGGAGAGTGAGAGAGTTGACACGGACAATTCAGTAATGATTCAGGTCACGTGACTACTTTCGGGCATGCTGCCATATTGTGTACCCTGGCTTGATGCATATCAAACGAAATGGCTTTTGAAGCCCAGTCTGGCTACGAATAAATGAGTCCACATTGGATGATGACTAGTGACGTGGTCACGTGACCAATGTTCAGTCGAGTGCAGTGCTCTTCTACCCAGGGATGATGCATATCAAAGGAAATGGTTTCCGAAGCCCGGCTCAGCTACCACCATGATGAGGTCACATGACCAAGTCACTAGTGATTAGGGACGCACGATCACCATATAGAGCGCTGGAAACTATCTCTACATACCCATGACGCATATCAGACGACGCGGATGAAGAAGCTCTCTTGGAATAGGAGAGTGAGAGAGTTGACACGGACAATTCAGTAATGATTCAGGTCACGTGACTACTTTCGGGCATGCTGCCATATTATGTACCCTGGCTTGATGCATATCAAACGAAATGGCTTTTGAAGCCCAGTCTGGCTACGACTAAATGAGTCCACATTGGATGATGACTAGTGACGTGGTCACGTGACCAATGTTCAGTCGAGTGCAGTGCTCTTCTACCCAGGGTTGATGCATATCAAACGAAATGGTTTCCGCAGCCCGGCTCAGCTACCACCATGATGAGGTCACATGACCAAGTCACTAGTGATTAGGGACGCATGATCACCATATAGAGCGTTGGAAACTATCTCTACATACCCATGACGCATATCACACGACGCGGATGGAGTAGGTCTCTTAGAATACGAGAGTGAGAGAGTTGACACGGACAATTCTGTAGTGATTCAGGTCACGTGACTACTTTCGGGCATGCTGCCATATTGTGTACCCTGGCTTGATGCATATCAAACGAAATGGCTTTTGAAGCCCAGTCTGGCTACGAATAAATGAGTCCACATTGGATGATGACTAGTGACGTGGTCACGTGACCAATGTTCAGTCGAGTGCAGTGCTCCTCTACCCAGGGTTGATGCATATCAAACGAAATGGTTTCCGCAGCCCGGCTCAGCTACCACCATGATGAGGTCACATGACCAAGTCACTAGTGATTAGGGACACACGATCACCATATAGAGCGCTGGAAACTATCTCTACATACCCATGACGCATATCAGACGACGCGGATGAAGAAGCTCTCTTGGAATAGGAGAGTGAGAGAGTTGACACGGACAATTCAGTAATGATTCAGGTCACGTGACTACTTTCGGGCATGCTGCCATATTGTGTACCCTGGCTTGATGCATATCAAACGAAATGGCTTTTGAAGCCCAGTCTGGCTACGAATAAATGAGTCCACATTGGATGATGACTAGTGACGTGGTCACCTGACCCTTGTTCAGTCGAGTGCAGTGCTCTTCTACCCAGGGTTGATACATATCAAACGAAATGGTTTCCGAAGCCCGGCTCAGCTACCACCGTGATGAGGTCACATGACCAAGTCACTAGTGATTAGTGACACACGATCACCATATAGAGCACTGGAAACTATCTCTACATACCCATGACGCATATCAGACGACGCGGATGGAAAAGCTCTCTTCGAATACGAGAGTGAGAGAGTTGACACGGACAATTCAGTAGTGATTCAGGTCAGGTGAATACTTTCGGGCATGCTGCCATATTGTGTACCCTGGCTTGATGCATATCAAACGAAATGGCTTTTAAAGCCCAGTCTGGCTACGAATAAATGAGTCCACATTGGATGATGACTAGTGACGTGGTCACCTGACCAATGTTCAGTCGAGTGCAGTGCTCTTCTACCCAGAAATGATGCATATCAAAGGAAATGGTTTCCGAAGCCCGGCTCAGCTACCACCATGATGAGGTCACATGACCAAGTCACTAGTGATTAGGGACGCACGATCACCATATAGAGCGCTGGAAACTATCTCTACATACCCATGACGCATATAAGACGACGCGGATGAAGAAGCTCTCTTGGAATAGGAGAGTGAGAGAGTTGACACGGACAATTCAGTAATGATTCAGGTCACGTGACTACTTTCGGGCATGCTGCCATATTGTGTACCCTGGCTTGATGCATATCAAACGAAATGGCTTTTGAAGCCCAGTCTGGCTACGACTAAATGAGTCCACATTGGATGATCACTAGTGACGTGGTCACGCGACCAATGTTCAGTCGAGTGCAGTGCTCTTCCACCCAGGGATGATGCATATCAAACGAAATGGTTTCCGAAGCCCGGCTCAGCTACCACCATGATGAGGTCACATGACCAAGTCACTAGTGATTAGGGACACACGATCACCATATAGAGCGCTGGAAACTATCTCTACATACCCATGACGCATATCAGACGATGCGGATGGAAAAGCACTCTTCGAATACGAGAGTGAGAGAGTTGACACGGACAATTCAATCGTGATTCCGGTCACGTGACTATTTTCGGGCATGCTGCCATATTGTGTACCCTGGCTTGATGAATATCAAACGAAATGGTTTTTGAAGCCCAGTCTGGCTATGACTTAATGAGTCCACATTGGATGATCACTATTGACGTGGTCACGTGACCAATGTTCAGTCGAGTGCAGTGCTCTTCTACCCAGGGATGATGCATATCAAAGGAAATGGTTTCCGAAGCCCGGCTCAGCTACCACCATGATGAGGTCACATGACCAAGTCACTAGTGATTAGGGACGCACGATCACCATATAGAGCGCTGGAAACTATCTCTACATACCCATGACGCATATCAGACGACGCGGATGAAGAAGCTCTCTTGGAATAGGAGAGTGAGAGAGTTGACACGGACAATTCAGTAATGATTCAGGTCACGTGACTACTTTCGGGCATGCTGCCATATTGTGTACCCTGGCTTGATGCATATCAAACGAAATGGCTTTTGAAGCCCAGTCTTGGTACGACTAAATGAGTCCACATTGGATGATCACTAGTGACGTGGTCACGCGACCAATGTTCAGTCGAGTGCAGTGCTCTTCCACCCAGGGATGATGCATATCAAACGAAATGGTTTCCGAAGCCCGGCTCAGCTACCACCATGATGAGGTCACATGACCAAGTCACTAGTGATTAGGGACACACGATCACCATATAGAGCGCTGGAAACTATCTCTACATACCCATGACGCATATCAGACGACGCGGATGGAAAAGCACTCTTCGAATACGAGAGTGAGAGAGTTGACACGGACAATTCAATCGTGATTCCGGTCACGTGACTACTTTCGGGCATGCTGCCATATTGTGTACCCTGGCTTGATGAATATCAAACGAAATGGTTTTTGAAGCCCAGTCTGGCTATGACTTAATGAGTCCACATTGGATGATCACTAGTGACGTGGTCACGTGACCAATGTTCAGTCGAGTGCAGTGCTCTTCCACACAGGGTTGATGCATATCAAACGAAATCGTTTCCGAAGCCCGGCTCAGCTACCACCATGTTGAGGTCACATGACCAAGTCACTAGTGATTAGGGACGCATGATCACCATATAGAGTGTTGGAAACTATCTCTACATACCCATGACGCATATCACACGACGCGGATGGAGTAGGTCTCTTAGAATACGAGAGTGAGAGAGTTGACACGGACAATTCAGTAGTGATTCAGGTCAGGTGAATACTTTCGGGCATGCTGCCATATTGTGTACCCTGGCTTGATGCATATCAAACGAAATGGCTTTTAAAGCCCAGTCTGGCTACGAATAAATGAGTCCACATTGGATGATGACTAGTGACGTGGTCACCTGACCAATGTTCAGTCGAGTGCAGTGCTCTTCTACCCAGAAATGATGCATATCAAAGGAAATGGTTTCCGAAGCCCGGCTCAGCTACCACCATGATGAGGTCACATGACCAAGTCACTAGTGATTAGGGACGCACGATCACCATATAGAGCGCTGGAAACTATCTCTACATACCAATGACGCATATCAGACGACGCGGATGAAGAAGCTCTCTTGGAATAGGAGAGTGAGAGAGTTGACACGGACAATTCAGTAATGATTCAGGTCACGTGACTACTTTCGGGCATGCTGCCATATTGTGTACCCTGGCTTGATGCATATCAAACGAAATGGCTTTTGAAGCCCAGTCTGGCTACGACTAAATGAGTCCACATTGGATGATCACTAGTGACGCGGTCACGCGACCAATGTTCAGTCGAGTGCAGTGCTCTTCCACCCAGGGATGATGCATATCAAACGAAATGGTTTCCGAAGCCCGGCTCAGCTACCACCATGTTGAGGTCACATGACCAAGTCACTAGTGATTAGGGACGCATGATCACCATATAGAGCGTTGGAAACTATCTCTACATACCCATGACGCATATCAGACGACGCGGATGAAGAAGCTCTCTTGGAATAGGAGAGTGAGAGAGTTGACACGGACAATTCAGTAATGATTCAGGTCACGTGACTACTTTCGGGCATGCTGCCATATTGTGTACCCTGGCTTGATGCATATCAAACTAAATGGCTTTTGAAGCCCAGTCTGGCTACGAATAAATGAGTCCACATTGGATGATGACTAGTGACGTGGTCACGTGACCAATGTTCAGTCGAGTGCAGTGCTCTTCTACCCAGGGATGATGCATATCAAAGGAAATGGTTTCCGAAGCCCGGCTCAGCTACCACCATGATGAGGTCACATGACCAAGTCACTAGTGATTAGGGACGCACGATCACCATATAGAGCGCTGGAAACTATCTCTACATACCCATGACGCATATCAGACGACGCGGATGAAGAAGCTCTCTTGGAATAGGAGAGTGAGAGAGTTGACACGGACAATTCAGTAATGATTCAGGTCACGTGACTACTTTCGGGCATGCTGCCATATTGTGTACCCTGGCTTGATGCATATCAAACGAAATGGCTTTTGAAGCCCAGTCTGGCTACGAATAAATGAGTCCACATTGGATGATGACTAGTGACGTGGTCACGTGACCAATGTTCAGTCGAGTGCAGTGCTCTTCTACCCAGGGATGATGCATATCAAAGGAAATGGTTTCCGAAGCCCGGCTCAGCTACCACCATGATGAGGTCACATGACCAAGTCACTAGTGATTAGGGACGCACGATCACCATATAGAGCGCTGGAAACTATCTCTACATACCCATGACGCATATCAGACGACGCGGATGAAGAAGCTCTCTTGGAATAGGAGAGTGAGAGAGTTGACACGGACAATTCAGTAATGATTCAGGTCACGTGACTACTTTCGGGCATGCTGCCATATTATGTACCCTGGCTTGATGCATATCAAACGAAATGGCTTTTGAAGCCCAGTCTGGCTACGACTAAATGAGTCCACATTGGATGATGACTAGTGACGTGGTCACGTGACCAATGTTCAGTCGAGTGCAGTGCTCTTCTACCCAGGGTTGATGCATATCAAACGAAATGGTTTCCGCAGCCCGGCTCAGCTACCACCATGATGAGGTCACATGACCAAGTCACTAGTGATTAGGGACGCATGATCACCATATAGAGCGTTGGAAACTATCTCTACATACCCATGACGCATATCACACGACGCGGATGGAGTAGGTCTCTTAGAATACGAGAGTGAGAGAGTTGACACGGACAATTCTGTAGTGATTCAGGTCACGTGACTACTTTCGGGCATGCTGCCATATTGTGTACCCTGGCTTGATGCATATCAAACGAAATGGCTTTTGAAGCCCAGTCTGGCTACGAATAAATGAGTCCACATTGGATGATGACTAGTGACGTGGTCACGTGACCAATGTTCAGTCGAGTGCAGTGCTCCTCTACCCAGGGTTGATGCATATCAAACGAAATGGTTTCCGCAGCCCGGCTCAGCTACCACCATGATGAGGTCACATGACCAAGTCACTAGTGATTAGGGACACACGATCACCATATAGAGCGCTGGAAACTATCTCTACATACCCATGACGCATATCAGACGACGCGGATGAAGAAGCTCTCTTGGAATAGGAGAGTGAGAGAGTTGACACGGACAATTCAGTAATGATTCAGGTCACGTGACTACTTTCGGGCATGCTGCCATATTGTGTACCCTGGCTTGATGCATATCAAACGAAATGGCTTTTGAAGCCCAGTCTGGCTACGAATAAATGAGTCCACATTGGATGATGACTAGTGACGTGGTCACCTGACCCTTGTTCAGTCGAGTGCAGTGCTCTTCTACCCAGGGTTGATACATATCAAACGAAATGGTTTCCGAAGCCCGGCTCAGCTACCACCGTGATGAGGTCACATGACCAAGTCACTAGTGATTAGTGACACACGATCACCATATAGAGCACTGGAAACTATCTCTACATACCCATGACGCATATCAGACGACGCGGATGGAAAAGCTCTCTTCGAATACGAGAGTGAGAGAGTTGACACGGACAATTCAGTAGTGATTCAGGTCAGGTGAATACTTTCGGGCATGCTGCCATATTGTGTACCCTGGCTTGATGCATATCAAACGAAATGGCTTTTAAAGCCCAGTCTGGCTACGAATAAATGAGTCCACATTGGATGATGACTAGTGACGTGGTCACCTGACCAATGTTCAGTCGAGTGCAGTGCTCTTCTACCCAGAAATGATGCATATCAAAGGAAATGGTTTCCGAAGCCCGGCTCAGCTACCACCATGATGAGGTCACATGACCAAGTCACTAGTGATTAGGGACGCACGATCACCATATAGAGCGCTGGAAACTATCTCTACATACCCATGACGCATATAAGACGACGCGGATGAAGAAGCTCTCTTGGAATAGGAGAGTGAGAGAGTTGACACGGACAATTCAGTAATGATTCAGGTCACGTGACTACTTTCGGGCATGCTGCCATATTGTGTACCCTGGCTTGATGCATATCAAACGAAATGGCTTTTGAAGCCCAGTCTGGCTACGACTAAATGAGTCCACATTGGATGATCACTAGTGACGTGGTCACGCGACCAATGTTCAGTCGAGTGCAGTGCTCTTCCACCCAGGGATGATGCATATCAAACGAAATGGTTTCCGAAGCCCGGCTCAGCTACCACCATGATGAGGTCACATGACCAAGTCACTAGTGATTAGGGACACACGATCACCATATAGAGCGCTGGAAACTATCTCTACATACCCATGACGCATATCAGACGATGCGGATGGAAAAGCACTCTTCGAATACGAGAGTGAGAGAGTTGACACGGACAATTCAATCGTGATTCCGGTCACGTGACTATTTTCGGGCATGCTGCCATATTGTGTACCCTGGCTTGATGAATATCAAACGAAATGGTTTTTGAAGCCCAGTCTGGCTATGACTTAATGAGTCCACATTGGATGATCACTATTGACGTGGTCACGTGACCAATGTTCAGTCGAGTGCAGTGCTCTTCCACACAGGGTTGATGCATATCAAACGAAATCGTTTCCGAAGCCCGGCTCAGCTACCACCATGTTGAGGTCACATGACCAAGTCACTAGTGATTAGGGACGCATGATCACCATATAGAGTGTTGGAAACTATCTCTACATACCCATGACGCATATCACACGACGCGGATGGAGTAGGTCTCTTAGAATACGAGAGTGAGAGAGTTGACACGGACAATTCAGTAATGATTCAGGTCACGTGACTACTTTCGGGCATGCTGCCATATTGTGTACCCTGGCTTGATGCATATCAAACGAAATGGCTTTTGAAGCCCAGTCTGGCTACGAATAAATGAGTCCACATTGGATGATGACTAGTGACGTGGTCACCTGACCCTTGTTCAGTCGAGTGCAGTGCTCTTCTACCCAGGGTTGATGCATATCAAACGAAATGGTTTCCGAAGCCCGGCTCAGCTACCACCGTGATGAGGTCACATGACCAAGTCACTAGTGATTAGGGACACACGATCACCATATAGAGCACTGGAAACTATCTCTACATACCCATGACGCATATCAGACGACGCGGATGGAAAAGCTCTCTTCGAATACGAGAGTGAGAGAGTTGACACGGACAATTCAGTAGTGATTCAGGTCAGGTGAATACTTTCGGGCATGCTGCCATATTGTGTACCCTGGCTTGATGCATATCAAACGAAATGGCTTTTAAAGCCCAGTCTGGCTACGAATAAATGAGTCCACATTGGATGATGACTAGTGACGTGGTCACCTGACCAATGTTCAGTCGAGTGCAGTGCTCTTCTACCCAGAAATGATGCATATCAAAGGAAATGGTTTCCGAAGCCCGGCTCAGCTACCACCATGATGAGGTCACATGACCAAGTCACTAGTGATTAGGGACGCACGATCACCATATAGAGCGCTGGAAACTATCTCTACATACCCATGACGCATATAAGACGACGCGGATGAAGAAGCTCTCTTGGAATAGGAGAGTGAGAGAGTTGACACGGACAATTCAGTAATGATTCAGGTCACGTGACTACTTTCGGGCATGCTGCCATATTGTGTACCCTGGCTTGATGCATATCAATCGAAATGGCTTTTGAAGCCCAGTCTGGCTACGACTAAATGAGTCCACATTGGATGATCACTAGTGACGTGGTCACGCGACCAATGTTCAGTCGAGTGCAGTGCTCTTCCACCCAGGGATGATGCATATCAAACGAAATGGTTTCCGAAGCCCGGCTCAGCTACCACCATGATGAGGTCACATGACCAAGTCACTAGTGATTAGGGACACACGATCACCATATAGAGCGCTGGAAACTATCTCTACATACCCATGACGCATATCAGACGATGCGGATGGAAAAGCACTCTTCGAATACGAGAGTGAGAGAGTTGACACGGACAATTCAATCGTGATTCCGGTCACGTGACTACTTTCGGGCATGCTGCCATATTGTGTACCCTGGCTTGATGAATATCAAACGAAATGGTTTTTGAAGCCCAGTCTGGCTATGACTTAATGAGTCCACATTGGATGATCACTATTGACGTGGTCACGTGACCAATGTTCAGTCGAGTGCAGTGCTCTTCCACACAGGGTTGAAGCATATCAAACGAAATCGTTTCCGAAGCCCGGCTCAGCTACCACCATGTTGAGGTCACATGACCAAGTCACTAGTGATTAGGGACGCATGATCACCATATAGAGTGTTGGAAACTATCTCTACATACCCATGACGCATATCACACGACGCGGATGGAGTAGGTCTCTTAGAATACGAGAGTGAGAGAGTTGACACGGACAATTCTGTAGTGATTCAGGTCACGTGACTACTTTCGGGCATGCTGCCATATTGTGTACCCTGGCTTGATGCATATCAAACGAAATGGCTTTTGAAGCCCAGTCTGGCTACGAATAAATGAGTCCACATTGGATGATGACTAGTGGCGTGGTCACGTGACCAATGTTCAGTCGAGTGCAGTGCTCCACTACCCAGGGATGATGCATATCAAAGGAAATGGTTTCCGAAGCCCGGCTCAGCTACCACCATGATGAGGTCACATGACCAAGTCACTAGTGATTAGGGACGCACGATCACCATATAGAGCGCTGGAAACTATCTCTACATACCCATGACGCATATCAGACGACGCGGATGAAGAAGCTCTATTGGAATAGGAGAGTGAGAGAGTTGACACGGACAATTCAGTAATGATTCAGGTCACGTGACTACTTTCGGGCATGCTGCCATATTGTGTACCCTGGCTTGATGCATATCAAACGAAATGGCTTTTGAAGCCCAGTCTGGCTACGAATAAATGAGTCCACATTGGATGATGACTAGTGACGTGGTCACGTGACCAATGTTCAGTCGGGTGCAGTGCTCTTCTACCCAGGGATGATGCATATCAAAGGAAATGGTTTCCGAAGCCCGGCTCAGCTACCACCATGATGAGGTCACATGACCAAGTCACTAGTGATTAGGGACGCACGATCACCATATAGAGCGCTGGAAACTATCTCTACATACCCATGACGCATATCAGACGACGCGGATGAAGAAGCTCTCTTGGAATAGGAGAGTGAGAGAGTTGACACGGACAATTCAGTAATGATTCAGGTCACGTGACTACTTTCGGGCATGCTGCCATATTATGTACCCTGGCTTGATGCATATCAAACGAAATGGCTTTTGAAGCCCAGTCTGGCTACGACTAAATGAGTCCACATTGGATGATGACTAGTGACGTGGTCACGTGACCAATGTTCAGTCGAGTGCAGTGCTCTTCTACCCAGGGTTGATGCATATCAAACGAAATGGTTTCCGCAGCCCGGCTCAGCTACCACCATGATGAGGTCACATGACCAAGTCACTAGTGATTAGGGACACACGATCACCATATAGAGCCCTGGAAACTATCTCTACATACCCATGACGCCTATCAGACGACGCGGATGAAGAAGCTCTCTTCGAATACGAGAGTGAGAGAGTTGACACGGACAATTCAGTAATGATTCAGGTCACGTGACTACTTTCGGGCATGCTGCCATATTGTGTACCCTGGCTTGATGCATATCAAACGAAATGGCTTTTGAAGCCCAGTCTGGCTACGACTAAATGAGTCCACATTGGATGATGACTAGTGACGTGGTCACCTGACCAATGTTCAGTCGAGTGCAGTGCTCTTCTACCCAGGATTGATGTATATCAAACGAAATGGTTTCCGAAGCCCGGCTCAGCTACCACCGTGATGAGGTCACATGACCAAGTCACTAGTGATTAGGGACACACGATCACCATATAGAGCACTGGAAACTATCTCTACATACCCATGACGCATATCAGACGACGCGGATGGAAAAGCTCTCTTCGAATACGAGAGTGAGAGAGTTGACACGGACAATTCAGTCGTGATTCAGGTCACGTGACTATTTTCGGGCATGCTGCCATATTGTGTACTCTGGCTTGATGCATATCAAACGAAATGGTTTTTCAAGCCCAGTCTGGCTATCACTAAAGGAGTCCACATAGGATGATGAATAGTGACGTGGTCACGTGACCAATGTTCAGTCGAGTGCAGTGCTCTTCTACCCAGGGATGATGCATATCAAGCGAAATGGTTTCCGAAGCCCCGCTCAGCTACCACCATGATGAGGTCACATGACCAAGTCACTAGTGATTAGGGACGCACGATCACCATATAGAGCGATGGAAACTATCTCTACATACCCATGACGCATATCAGACGACGCGGATGAAGAAGCTCTCTTGGAATAGGAGAGTGAGAGAGTTGACACGGACAATTCAGTAATGATTCAGGTCACGTGACTACTTTCGGGCATGCTGCCATATTGTGTACCCTGGCTTGATGCATATCAAACGAAATGGCTTTTGAAGCCCAGTCTGGCTACGAATAAATGAGTCCACATTGGATGATGACTAGTGACGTGGTCACGTGACCAATGTTCAGTCGAGTGCAGTGCTCTTCTACCCAGGGATGATGCATATCAAAGGAAATGGTTTCCGAAGCCCGGCTCAGCTACCACCATGATGAGGTCACATGACCAAGTCACTAGTGATTAGGGAGGCACGATCACCATAGAGAGCGCTGGAAACTATCTCTACATACCCATGACGCATATCAGACGACGCGGATGAAGAAGCTCTCTTGGAATAGGAGAGTGAGAGAGTTGACACGGACAATTCAGTAATGATTCAGGTCACGTGACTACTTTCGGGCATGCTGCCATATTATGTACCCTGGCTTGATGCATATCAAACGAAATGGCTTTTGAAGCCCAGTCTGGCTACGACTAAATGAGTCCACATTGGATGATGACTAGTGACGTAGTCACGTGACCAATGTTCAGTCGAGTGCAGTGCTCTTCTACCCAGGGTTGATGCATATCAAACGAAATGGTTTCCGAAGCCCGGCTCAGCTACCACCATGATGAGGTCACATGACCAAGTCACTAGTGATTAGGGACACACGATCACCATATAGAGCGCTGGAAACTATCTCTACATACCCATGACGCATATCAGACGACGCGGATGGAAAAGCTCTCTTCGAATACGTGAGTGAGAGAGTTGACACGGACAATTCAGTCGTGATTCAGGTCACGTGACTACTTTCGGGCATGCTGCCATATTGTGTACCCTGGCTTGATGCATATCAAACGAAATGGGTTTTCAAGCCCAGTCTGGCTATGACTAAAGGAGTCCACATAGGATGATGAATAGTGACGTGGTCACGTGACCAATGTTCAGTCGAGTACAGTGCTCTTCTACCCAGGGATGATGCATATCAAGCGAAATGGTTTCCGAAGCCCCGCTCAGCTACCACCATGATGAGGTCACATGACCAAGTCACTAGTGATTAGGGACGCACGATCACCATATAGAGCGTGGAAACTATCTCTACATACCCATGACGCCTAAAAGACGACGCGGATGAAGAAGCTCTCTTCGAATACGAGAGTGAGAGAGTTGACACGGACAATTCAGTAATGATTCAGGTCACGTGACTACTTTCGGGCATGCTGCCATATTGTGTACCCTGGCTTGATGCATATCAAACGAAATGGCTTTTGAAGCCCAGTCTGGCTACGACTAAATGAGTCCACATGGGATGATGACTAGTGACGTGGTCACCTGACCAATGTTCAGTCGAGTGCAGTGCTCTTCTACCCAGGGTTGATGCATATCAAACGAAATGGTTTCCGAAGCCCGGCTCAGCTACCACCGTGATGAGGTCACATGACCAAGTCACTAGTGATTAGGGACACACGATCACTATATAGAGCACTGGAAACTATCTCTACATACCCATGACGCATATCAGACGACGCGGATGGAAAAGCTCTCTTCGAATACGAGAGTGAGAGAGTTGACACGGACAATTCAGTCGTGATTCAGGTCACGTGACTATTTTCGGGCATGCTGCCATATTGTGTACCCTGGCTTGATGCATATCAAACGAAATGGTTTTTCAAGACCAGTCTGGCTATGACTAAAGGAGTCCACATAGGATGATGAATAGTGACGTGGTCACGTGACCAATGTTCAGTCGAGTGCAGTGCTCTTCTACCCAGGGTTGATGCATATCAAACGAAATGGTTTCCGAAGCCCGGCTCAGCTACCACCATGATCAGGTCACATGACCAAGTCACTAGTGATTAGCGACACACGATCACCATATAGAGCACTGGAAACTATCTCTACATACCCATGACCCCTAAAAGACGACGCGGATGAAGAAGCTCTCTTCGAATACGAGAGTGAGAGAGTTGACACGGACAATTCAGTAGTGATTCAGGTCACGTGACTACTTTCGGGCATGCTGCCATATTGTGTACCCTGGCTTGATGCATATCAAACGAAATGGCTTTTGAAGCCCAGTCTGGCTACGACTAAATGAGTCCACATTGGATGATGACTAGTGACGTGGTCATCTGATCAATGTTCAGTCGAGTGCAGTGCTCTTCTACCCAGGGTTGATGCATATCAAACGAAATGGTTTCCGAAGCCCGGCTAAGCTACCACCATGATCAGGTCACATGACCAAGTCACTAGTGATTAGGGACACACGATCACCATATAGAGCACTGGAAACTATCTCTACATACCCATGACGCATATCAGACGACGCGGATGGAAAAGCTCTCTTCGAATACGAGAGTGAGAGAGTTGACACGGACAATTCAGTCGTGATTCAGGTCACGTGACTACTTTCGGGCATGCTGCCATGTTGTGTACCCTGGCTTGATGCATATCAAACGAAATGGTTTTTCAAGCCCAGTCTGGCTATGACTAAAGGAGTCCACATAGGATGATGAATAGTGACGTGGTCACGTGACCAATGTTCAGTCGAGTGCAGTGCTCTTCTACCCAGGGATGATGCATATCAAGCGAAATGGTTTCCGAAGCCCCGCTCAGCTACCACCATGATGAGGTCACATGACCAAGTCACTAGTGATTAGGGACGCACGATCACCATATAGAGCGATGGAAACTATCTCTACATACCCATGACGCATATCAGACGACGCGGATGAAGAAGCTCTCTTGGAATAGGAGAGTGAGAGAGTTGACACGGACAATTCAGTAATGATTCAGGTCACGTGACTATTTTCGGGCATGCTGCCATATTGTGTACCCTGGCTTGATGCATATCAAACGAAATGGTTTTTCAAGACCAGTCTGGCTATGACTAAAGGAGTCCACATAGGATGATGAATAGTGACGTGGTCACGTGACCAATGTTCAGTCGAGTGCAGTGCTCTTCTACCCAGGGATGATGCATATCAAGCGAAATGGTTTCCGAAGCCCCGCTCAGCTACCACCATGATGAGGTCACATGACCAAGTCACTAGTGATTAGGGACGCACGATCACCATATAGAGCGATGGAAACTATCTCTACATACCCATGACGCATATCAGACGACGCGGATGAAGAAGCTCTCTTGGAATAGGAGAGTGAGAGAGTTGACACGGACAATTCAGTAATGATTCAGGTCACGTGACTATTTTCGGGCATGCTGCCATATTGTGTACCCTGGCTTGATGCATATCAAACGAAATGGTTTTTCAAGACCAGTCTGGCTATGACTAAAGGAGTCCACATAGGATGATGAATAGTGACGTGGTCACGTGACCAATGTTCAGTCGAGTGCAGTGCTCTTCTACCCAGGGATGATGCATATCAAGCGAAATGGTTTCCGAAGCCCCGCTCAGCTACCACCATGATGAGGTCACATGACCAAGTCACTAGTGATTAGGGACGCACAATCACCATATAGAGCGCTGGAAACTATCTCTACATACCCATGACCCCTAAAAGACGACGCGGATGAAGAAGCTCTCTTCGAATACGAGAGTGAGAGAGTTGACACGGACAATTCAGTAGTGATTCAGGTCACGTGACTACTTTCGGGCATGCTGCCATATTGTGTACCCTGGCTTGATGCATATCAAACGAAATGGCTTTTGAAGCCCAGTCTGGCTACGACTAAATGAGTCCACATTGGATGATGACTAGTGACGTAGTCACGTGACCAATGTTCAGTCGAGTGCAGTGCTCTTCTACCCAGGGTTGATGCATATCAAACGAAATGGTTTCCGAAGCCCGGCTCAGCTACCACCATGATGAGGTCACATGACCAAGTCACTAGTGATTAGAGACACACGATCACCATATAGAGCGCTGGAAACTATCTCTACATACCCATGACGCATATCAGACGACGCGGATGGAAAAGCACTCTTCGAATACGAGAGTGAGAGAGTTGACACGGACAATTCAGTCGTGATTCCGGTCACGTGACTACTTTCGGGCATGCTGCCATATTGTGTACCCTGGCTTGATGCATATCAAACGAACTGGTTTTTGAAGCGCAGTCTGGCTATGACTAAATGAGTGCGCATTGGATGATCACTAGTGACGTGGTCAGGTGACCAATGTTCGGTCGAGTGCAGTGCTCTTCTACCCAGGGATGATTCATATCAAACGAAATGGTTTCCGAAGCCCGGCTCAGCTACCACCATGATGAGGTCACATGACCAAGTCACTAGTGATTAGGGACGCACGATCACCATATAGAGCGCTGGAAACTATCTCTACATACCCATGACGCCTATCAGACGACGCGGATGAAGAAGCTCTCTTCGAATACGAGAGTGAGAGAGTTGACACGGACAATTCAGTAATGATTCAGGTCACGTGACTACTTTCGGGCATGCTGCCATATTGTGTACCCTGGCTTGATGCATATCAAACGAAATGGGTTTTCAAGCCCAGTCTGGCTATGACTAAAGGAGTCCACATAGGATGATGAATAGTGACGTGGTCACGTGACCAATGTTCAGTCGAGTACAGTGCTCTTCTACCCAGGGATGATGCATATCAAGCGAAATGGTTTCCGAAGCCCCGCTCAGCTACCACCATGATGAGGTCACATGACCAAGTCACTAGTGATTAGGGACGCACGATCACCATATAGAGCGCTGGAAACTATCTCTACATACCCATGACGCCTAAAAGACGACGCGGATGAAGAAGCTCTCTTCGAATACGAGAGTGAGAGAGTTGACACGGACAATTCAGTAATGATTCAGGTCACGTGACTACTTTCGGGCATGCTGCCATATTGTGTACCCTGGCTTGATGCATATCAAACGAAATGGCTTTTGAAGCCCAGTCTGGCTACGACTAAATGAGTCCACATTGGATGATGACTAGTGACGTGGTCACCTGACCAATGTTCAGTCGAGTGCAGTGCTCTTCTACCCAGGGTTGATGCATATCAAACGAAATGGTTTCCGAAGCCCGGCTCAGCTACCACCGTGATGAGGTCACATGACCAAGTCACTAGTGATTAGGGACACACGATCACCATATAGAACACTGGAAACTATCTCTACATACCCATGACGCATATCAGACGACGCGGATGGAAAAGCTCTCTTCGAATACGAGAGTGAGAGAGTTGACACGGACAATTCAGTAATGATTCAGGTCACGTGACTACTTTCGGGCATGCTGCCATATTGTGTACCCTGGCTTGATGCATATCAAACGAAATGGCTTTTGAAGCCCAGTCTGGCTACGAATAAATGAGTCCACATTGGATGATGACTAGTGACGTGGTCACGTGACCAATGTTCAGTCGAGTGCAGTGCTCTTCTACCCAGGGATGATGCATATCAAAGGAAATGGTTTCCGAAGCCCGGCTCAGCTACCACCATGATGAGGTCACATGACCAAGTCACTAGTGATTAGGGACGCACGATCACCATAGAGAGCGCTGGAAACTATCTCTACATACCCATGACGCATATCAGACGACGCGGATGAAGAAGCTCTCTTGGAATAGGAGAGTGAGAGAGTTGACACGGACAATTCAGTAATGATTCAGGTCACGTGACTACTTTCGGGCATGCTGCCATATTATGTACCCTGGCTTGATGCATATCAAACGAAATGGCTTTTGAAGCCCAGTCTGGCTACGACTAAATGAGTCCACATTGGATGATGACTAGTGACGTAGTCACGTGACCAATGTTCAGTCGAGTGCAGTGCTCTTCTACCCAGGGTTGATGCATATCAAACGAAATGGTTTCCGAAGCCCGGCTCAGCTACCACCATGATGAGGTCACATGACCAAGTCACTAGTGATTAGGGACACACGATCACCATATAGAGCGCTGGAAACTATCTCTACATACCCATGACGCATATCAGACGACGCGGATGGAAAAGCTCTCTTCGAATACGAGAGTGAGAGAGTTGACACGGACAATTCAGTCGTGATTCAGGTCACGTGACTACTTTCGGGCATGCTGCCATATTGTGTACCCTGGCTTGATGCATATCAAACGAAATGGGTTTTCAAGCCCAGTCTGGCTATGACTAAAGGAGTCCACATAGGATGATGAATAGTGACGTGGTCACGTGACCAATGTTCAGTCGAGTACAGTGCTCTTCTACCCAGGGATGATGCATATCAAGCGAAATGATTTCCGAAGCCCCGCTCAGCTACCACCATGATGAGGTCACATGACCAAGTCACTAGTGATTAGGGACGCACGATCACCATATAGAGCGCTGGAAACTATCCCTACATACCCATGACGCCTAAAAGACGACGCGGATGAAGAAGCTCTCTTCGAATACGAGAGTGAGAGAGTTGACACGGACAATTCAGTAATGATTCAGGTCACGTGACTACTTTCGGGCATGCTGCCATATTGTGTACCCTGGCTTGATGCATATCAAACGAAATGGCTTTTGAAGCCCAGTCTGGCTACGACTAAATGAGTCCACATTGGATGATGACTAGTGACGTGGTCACCTGAGCAATGTTCAGTCGAGTGCAGTGCTCTTCTACCCAGGGTTGATGCATATCAAACGAAATGGTTTCCGAAGCCCGGCTCAGCTACCACCGTGATGAGGTCACATGACCAAGTCACTAGTGATTAGGGACACACGATCACCATATAGAGCACTGGAAACTATCTCTACATACCCACGACGCATATCAGACGACGCGGATGGAAAAGCTCTCTTCGAATACGAGAGTGAGAGAGTTGACACGGACAATTCAGTCGTGATTCAGGTCACGTGACTATTTTCGGGCATGCTGCCATATTGTGTACCCTGGCTTGATGCATATCAAACGAAATGGTTTTTCAAGCCCAGTCTGGCTATGACTAAAGGAGTCCACATAGGATGATGAATAGTGACGTGGTCACGTGACCAATGTTCAGTCGAGTGCAGTGCTCTTCTACCCAGGGATGATGCATATCAAGCGAAATGGTTTCCGAAGCCCCGCTCAGCTACCACCATGATGAGGTCACATGACCAAGTCACTAGTGATTAGGGACGCACAATCACCATATAGAGCGCTGGAAACTATCTCCACATACCCATGACGCATATCAGACGACGCGGATGAAGAAGCTCTCTTGGAATAGGAGAGTGAGAGAGTTGACACGGACAATTCAGTAATGATTCAGGTCACGTGACTACTTTCGGGCATGCTGCCATATTGTGTACCCTGGCTTGATGCATATCAAACGAAATGGCTTTTGAAGCCCAGTCTGGCTACGAATAAATGAGTCCACATTGGATGATGACTAGTGACGTGGTCACGTGACCAATGTTCAGTCGAGTGCAGTGCTCTTCTACCCAGGGATGATGCATATCAAAGGAAATGGTTTCCGAAGCCCGGCTCAGCTACCACCATGATGAGGTCACATGACCAAGTCACTAGTGATTAGGGACGCACGATCACCATAGAGAGCGCTGGAAACTATCTCTACATACCCATGACGCATATCAGACGACGCGGATGAAGAAGCTCTCTTGGAATAGGAGAGTGAGAGAGTTGACACGGACAATTCAGTAATGATTCAGGTCACGTGACTACTTTCGGGCATGCTGCCATATTATGTACCCTGGCTTGATGCATATCAAACGAAATGGCTTTTGAAGCCCAGTCTGGCTACGACTAAATGAGTCCACATTGGATGATGACTAGTGACGTAGTCACGTGACCAATGTTCAGTCGAGTGCAGTGCTCTTCTACCCAGGGTTGATGCATATCAAACGAAATGGTTTCCGAAGCCCGGCTCAGCTACCACCATGATGAGGTCACATGACCAAGTCACTAGTGATTAGGGACACACGATCACCATATAGAGCGCTGGAAACTATCTCTACATACCCACGACGCATATCAGACGACGCGGATGGAAAAGCTCTCTTCGAATACGAGAGTGAGAGAGTTGACACGGACAATTCAGTCGTGATTCAGGTCACGTGACTATTTTCGGGCATGCTGCCATATTGTGTACCCTGGCTTGATGCATATCAAACGAAATGGTTTTTCAAGCCCAGTCTGGCTATGACTAAAGGAGTCCACATAGGATGATGAATAGTGACGTGGTCACGTGACCAATGTTCAGTCGAGTGCAGTGCTCTTCTACCCAGGGATGATGCATATCAAGCGAAATGGTTTCCGAAGCCCCGCTCAGCTACCACCATGATGAGGTCACATGACCAAGTCACTAGTGATTAGGGACGCACAATCACCATATAGAGCGCTGGAAACTATCTCTACATACCCATGACCCCTAAAAGACGACGCGGATGAAGAAGCTCTCTTCGAATACGAGAGTGAGAGAGTTGACACGGACAATTCCGTAGTGATTCAGGTCACGTGACTACTTTCGGGCATGCTGCCATATTGTGTATCCTGGCTTGATGCATATCGAACGAAATGGCTTTTGAAGCCCAGTCTGGCTACGACTAAATGAGTCCACATTGGATTGACTAGTGACGTGGTCATCTGACCAATGTTCAGTCGAGTGCAGTGCTCTTCTACCCAGGGTTGATGCATATCAAACGAAATGGTTTCCGAAGCCCGGCTCAGCTACCACCATGATCAGGTCACATGACCAAGTCACTAGTGATTAGGGACACACGATCACCATATAGAGCACTGGAAACTATCTCTACATACCCATGACGCATATCAGACGACGCGGATGGAAAAGCTCTCTTCGAATACGAGAGTGAGAGAGTTGACACGGACAATTCAGTCGTGATTCCGGTCACGTGACTACTTTCGGGCATGCTGCCATATTGTGTACCCTGGCTTGATGCATATCAAACGAAATGGTTTTTGAAGCCCAGTCTGGCTATGACTAAATGAGTCCACATAGGATGATGAATAGTGACGTGGTCACGTGACCAATGTTCAGTCGAGTGCAGTGCTCTTCTACCCAGGGATGATGCATATCAAGCGAAATGGTTTCCGAAGCCCCGCTCAGCTACCACCATGATGAGGTCACATGACCAAGTCACTAGTGATTAGGGACGCACGATCACCATATAGAGCGATGGAAACTATCTCTACATACCCATGACGCATATCAGACGACGCGGATGAAGAAGCTCTCTTGGAATAGGAGAGTGAGAGAGTTGACACGGACAATGCAGTAATGATTCAGGTCACGTGACTACTTTCGGGCATGCTGCCATATTGTGTACCCTGGCTTGATGCATATCAAACGAAATGGCTTTTGAAGCCCAGTCTGGCTACGAATAAATGAGTCCACATTGGATGATGACTAGTGACGTGGTCACGTGACCAATGTTCAGTCGAGTGCAGTGCTCTTCTACCCAGGGATGATGCATATCAAAGGAAATGGTTTCCGAAGCCCGGCTCAGCTACCACCATGATGAGGTCACATGACCAAGTCACTAGTGATTAGGGACGCACGATCCCCATATAGAGCGCTGGAAACTATCTCTACATACCCATGACGCATATCAGACGACGCGGATGAAGAAGCTCTCTTGGAATAGGAGAGTGAGAGAGTTGACACGGACAATTCAGTAATGATTCAGGTCACGTGACTACTTTCGGGCATGCTGCCATATTATGTACCCTGGCTTGATGCATATCAAACGAAATGGCTTTTGAAGCCCAGTCTGGCTACGACTAAATGAGTCCACATTGGATGATGACTAGTGACGTAGTCACGTGACCAATGTTCAGTCGAGTGCAGTGCTCTTCTACCCAGGGTTGATGCATATCAAACGAAATGGTTTCCGAAGCCCGGCTCAGCTACCACCATGATGAGGTCACATGACCAAGTCACTAGTGATTAGGGACACACGATCACCATATAGAGCGCTGGAAACTATCTCTACATACCCATGACGCATATCAGACGACGCGGATGGAAAAGCACTCTACGAATACGAGAGTGAGAGAGTTGACACGGACAATTCAGTCGTGATTCCGGACACGTGACTACTTTCGGGCATGCTGCCATATTGTGTACCCTGGCTTGATGCATATCAAACGAACTGGTTTTTGAAGCGCAGTCTGGCTATGACTAAATGAGTGCGCATTGGATGATCACTAGTGACGTGGTCAGGTGACCAATGTTCGGTCGAGTGCAGTGCTCTTCTACCCAGGGATGATTCATATCAAACGAAATGGTTTCCGAAGCCCGGCTCAGCTACCACCATGATGAGGTCACATGACCAAGTCACTAGTGATTAGGGACGCACGATCACCATATAGAGCGCTGGAAACTATCTCTACATACCCATGACGCATATCAGACGACGCGGATGGAAAAGCACTCCACGAATACGAGAGTGAGAGAGTTGACACGGACAATTCAGTCGTGATTCCGGACACGTGACTACTTTCGGGCATGCTGCCATATTGTGTACCCTGGCTTGATGCATATCAAACGAACTGGTTTTTGAAGCGCAGTCTGGCTATGACTAAATGAGTGCGCATTGGATGATCACTAGTGACGTGGTCAGGTGACCAATGTTCGGTCGAGTGCAGTGCTCTTCTACCCAGGGATGATTCATATCAAACGAAATGGTTTCCGAAGCCCGGCTCAGCTACCACCATGATGAGGTCACATGACCAAGTCACTAGTGATTAGGGACGCACGATCACCATATAGAGCGCTGGAAACTATCTCTACATACCCATGACGCCTATCAGACGACGCGGATGAAGAAGCTCTCTTCGAATACGAGAGTGAGAGAGTTGACACGGACAATTCAGTCGTGATTCATGTCACGTGACTACTTTCGGGCATGCTGCCATATTGTGTACCCTGGCTTGATGCATATCAAACGAAATGGGTTTTCAAGCCCAGTCTGGCTATGACTAAAGGAGTCCACATAGGATGATGAATAGTGACGTGGTCACGTGACCAATGTTCAGTCGAGTACAGTGCTCTTCTACCCAGGGATGATGCATATCAAGCGAAATGGTTTCCGAAGCCCCGCTCAGCTACCACCATGATGAGGTCACATGACCAAGTCACTAGTGATTAGGGACGCACGATCACCATATAGAGCGCTGGAAACTATCTCTACATACCCATGACGCCTAAAAGACGACGCGGATGAAGAAGCTCTCTTCGAATACGAGAGTGAGAGAGTTGACAGGGACAATTCAGTAGTGATTCAGGTCACGTGACTACTTTCGGGCATGCTGCCATATTGTGTACCCTGGCTTGAAGCATATCAAACGAAATGGCTTTTGAAGCCCAGTCTGGCTACGACTAAATGAGTCCACATTGGATGATGACTAGTGACGTGGTCACCTGACCAATGTTCAGTTGAGTGCAGTGCTCTTCTACCCAGGGTTGATGCATATCAAACGAAATGGTTTCCGAAGCCCGGCTCAGCTACCACCATGATCAGGTCACATGACCAAGTCACTAGTGATTAGGGACACACGATCACCGTATAGAGCACTGGAAACTATCTCTACATACCCATGACGCATATCAGACGACGCGGATGGAAAAGCTCTCTTCGAATACGAGAGTGAGAGAGTTGACACGGACAATTCAGTAGTGATTCAGGTCACGTGACTACTTTCGGGCATGCTGCCATATTGTGTACCCTGGCTTGAAGCATATCAAACGAAATGGCTTTTGAAGCCCAGTCTGGCTACGACTAAATGAGTCCACATTGGATGATGACTAGTGACGTAGTCACGTGACCAATGTTCAGTCGAGTGCAGTGCTCTTCTACCCAGGGTTGATGCATATCAAACGAAATGGTTTCCGAAGCCCGGCTCAGCTACCACCATGATGAGGTCACATGACCAAGTCACTAGTGATTAGGGACACACGATCACCATATAGAGCGCTGGAAACTATCTCTACATACCCATGACGCATATCAGACGACGCGGATGGAAAAGCACTCTTCGAATACGAGAGTGAGAGAGTTGACACGGACAATTCAGTCGTGATTCCGGTCACGTGACTACTTTCGGGCATGCTGCCATATTGTGTACCCTGGCTTGATGCATATCAAACGAACTGGTTTTTGAAGCGCAGTCTGGCTATGACTAAATGAGTGCGCATTGGATGATCACTAGTGACGTGGTCAGGTGACCAATGTTCGGTCGAGTGCAGTGCTCTTCTACCCAGGGATGATTCATATCAAACGAAATGGTTTCCGAAGCCCGGCTCAGCTACCACCATGATGAGGTCACATGACCAAGTCACTAGTGATTAGGGACGCACGATCACCATATAGAGCGCTGGAAACTATCTCTACATACCCATGACGCCTATCAGACGACGCGGATGAAGAAGCTCTCTTCGAATACGAGAGTGAGAGAGTTGACACGGACAATTGAGTAATGATTCAGGTCACGTGACTACTTTCGGGCATGCTGCCATATTGTGTACCCTGGCTTGATGCATATCAAACGAAATGGCTTTTGAAGCCCTGTCTGGCTACGACTAAATGAGTCCACATTGGATGATGACTAGTGACGTGGTCACCTGACCAATGTTCAGTCGAGTGCAGTGCTCTTCTACACAGGGTTGATGCATATCAAACGAAATGGTTTCCGAAGCCCGGCTCAGCTACCACCGTGATGAGGTCACATGACCAAGTCACTAGTGATTAGGGACACACGATCACCATATAGAGGACTGGAAACTATCTCTACATACCCATGACGCATATCAGACGACGCGGATGGAAAAGCTCTCTTCGAATACGAGAGTGAGAGAGTTGACACGGACAATTCAGTCGTGATTCAGGTCACGTGACTACTTTCGGGCATGCTGCCATATTGTGTACCCTGGCTTGATGCATATCAAACGAAATGGGTTTTCAAGCCCAGTCTGGCTATGACTAAAGGAGTCCACATAGGATGATGAATAGTGACGTGGTCACGTGACCAATGTTCAGTCGAGTACAGTGCTCTTCTACCCAGGGATGATGCATATCAAGCGAAATGGTTACCGAAGCCCCGCTCAGCTACCACCATGATGAGGTCACATGACCAAGTCACTAGTGATTAGGGACGCACGATCACCATATAGAGCGCTGGAAACTATCTCTACATACCCATGACGCCTAAAAGACGACGCGGATGAAGAAGCTCTCTTCGAATACGAGAGTGAGAGAGTTGACACGGACAATTCAGTAGTGATTCAGGTCACGTGACTACTTTCGGGCATGCTGCCATATTGTGTACCCTGGCTTGAAGCATATCAAACGAAATGGCTTTTGAAGCCCAGTCTGGCTACGACTAAATGAGTCCACATTGGATGATGACTAGTGACGTGGTCACCTGACCAATGTTCAGTTGAGTGCAGTGCTCTTCTACCCAGGGTTGATGCATATCAAACGAAATGGTTTCCGAAGCCCGGCTCAGCTACCACCATGATCAGGTCACATGACCAAGTCACTAGTGATTAGGGACACACGATCACCATATAGAGCACTGGAAACTATCTCTACATACCCATGACGCATATCAGACGACGCGGATGGAAAAGCTCTCTTCGAATACGAGAGTGAGAGAGTTGACACGGACAATTCAGTCGTGATTCAGGTCACGTGACTACTTTCGGGCATGCTGCCATATTGTGTACCCTGGCTTGATGCATATCAAACGAAATGGTTTTTGAAGCCCAGTCTGGCTATGACTAAATGAGTCCACATAGGATGATGAATAGTGACGTGGTCACGTGACCAATGTTCAGTCGAGTGCAGTGCTCTTCTACCCAGGGATGATGCATATCAAGCGAAATGGTTTCCGAAGCCCCGCTCAGCTACCACCATGATGAGGTCACATGACCAAGTCACTAGTGATTAGGGACGCACGATCACCATATAGAGCGCTGGAAACTATCTCTACATACCCATGACGCCTAAAAGACGACGCGGATGAAGAAGCTCTCTTCGAATACGAGAGTGAGAGAGTTGACACGGACAATTCAGTAGTGATTCAGGTCACGTGACTACTTTCGGGCATGCTGCCATATTGTGTACCCTGGCTTGATGCATATCAAACGAAACGGCTTTTGAAGCCCAGTCTGGCTACGACTAAATGAGTCCACATTGGATGATGACTAGTGACATGGTCACGTGACCAATGTTCAGTCGAGTGCAGTGCTCTTCTACCCAGGAATGATGCATATCAAAGGAAATGGTTTCCGAAGCCCGGCTCAGCTACCACCATGATGAGGTCACATGACCAAGTCACTAGTGATTAGGGACGCACGATCACCATATAGAGCGCTGGAAACTATCTCTACATACCCATGATGCATATCAGACGACGCGTATGAAGAAGCTCTCTTCGAATACGAGAGTGAGAGAGTTGACACGGACAATTCAGTAATGATTCAGGTCACGTGACTACTTTCGGGCATGCTGCCATATTGTGTACCCTGGCTTGATGCATATCAAACTAAATTGTTTTTCAAGCCCAGTCTGGCTATGACTAAAGGAGTCCACATTGGATGATGAATAGTGACGTGGTCACGTGACCAATGTTCAGTCGAGTGCAGTGCTCTTCTACCCAGGGATGATGCATATCAAGCGAAATGGTTTCCGAAGCCCCGCTCAGCTACCACCATGATGAGGTCACATGACCAAGTCACTAGTGATTAGGGATGCACGATCACCATATAGAGCGCTGGAAACTATCTCTACATACCCATGACGCATATCAGACGACGCGGATGGAAAAGCTCTCTTCGAATACGAGAGTGAGAGAGTTGACACGGACAATTCAGTCGTGATTCAGGTCACGTGACTACTTTCGGGCATGCTGCCATATTGTGTACCCTGGCTTGATGCATATCAAACGAAATGGGTTTTCAAGCCCAGTCTGGCTATGACTAAAGGAGTCCACATAGGATGATGAATAGTGACGTGGTCACGTGACCAATGTTCAGTCGAGTACAGTGCTCTTCTACCCAGGGATGATGCATATCAAGCGAAATGGTTTCCGAAGCCCCGCTCAGCTACCACCATGAAGAGGTCACATGACCAAGTCACTAGTGATTAGGGACGCACGATCACCATATAGAGCGCTGGAAACTATCTCTACATACCCATGACGCCTAAAAGACGACGCGGATGAAGAAGCTCTCTTCGAATACGAGAGTGAGAGAGTTGACACGAACAATTCAGTAGTGATTCAGGTCACGTGACTACTTTCGGGCATGCTGCCATATTGTGTACCCTGGCTTGAAGCATATCAAACGAAATGGCTTTTGAAGCCCAGTCTGGCTACGACTAAATGAGTCCACATTGGATGATGACTAGTGACGTGGTCACCTGACCAATGTTCAGTTGAGTGCAGTGCTCTTCTACCCAGGGTTGATGCATATCAAACGAAATGGTTTCCGAAGCCCGGCTCAGCTACCACCATGATCAGGTCACATGACCAAATCACTAGTGATTAGGGACACACGATCACCATATAGAGCACTGGAAACTATCTCTACATACCCATGACGCATATCAGACGACGCGGATGGAAAAGCTCTCTTCGAATACGAGAGTGAGAGAGTTGACACGGACAATTCTGTCGTGATTCAGGTCACGTGACTACTTTCGGGCATGCTGCCATATTGTGTACCCTGGCTTGATGCATATCAAACGAAATGGTTTTTGAAGCCCAGTCTGGCTATGACTAAATGAGTCCACATAGGATGATGAATAGTGACGTGGTCACGTGACCAATGTTCAGTCGAGTGCAGTGCTCTTCTACCCAGGGATGATGCATATCAAGCGAAATGGTTTCCGAAGCCCCGCTCAGCTACCACCATGATGAGGTCACATGACCAAGTCACTAGTGATTAGGGACGCACGATCACCATATAGAGCGCTGGAAACTATCTCTACATACCCATGACGCCTAAAAGACGACGCGGATGAAGAAGCTCTCTTCGAATACGAGAGTGAGAGAGTTGACACGGACAATTCAGTAGTGATTCAGGTCACGTGACTACTTTCGGGCATGCTGCCATATTGTGTACCCTGGCTTGATGCATATCAAACGAAACGGCTTTTGAAGCCCAGTCTGGCTACGACTAAATGAGTCCACATTGGATGATGACTAGTGACATGGTCACGTGACCAATGTTCAGTCGAGTGCAGTGCTCTTCTACCCAGGGATGATGCATATCAAAGGAAATGGTTTCCGAAGCCCGGCTCAGCTACCACCATGATGAGGTCACATGACCAAGTCACTAGTGATTAGGGACGCACGATCACCATATAGAGCGCTGGAAACTATCTCTACATACCCATGATGCATATCAGACGACGCGTATGAAGAAGCTCTCTTGGAATACGAGAGTGAGAGAGTTGACACGGACAATTCAGTAATGATTCAGGTCACGTGACTACTTTCGGGCATACTGCCATATTGTGTACCCTGGCTTGATGCATATCAAACGAAATGGCTTTTGAAGCCTAGTCTGGCTACGACTAAATGAGTCCACATTGGATGATGACTAGTGACGTGGTCACGTGACCAATGTTCAGTCGAGTGCAGTGCTCTTCTACCCAGGGATGATGCATATCAAACGAAATGGTTTCCGAAGCCCGGCTCAGCTACCACCATGATGAGGTCACATGACCAAGTCACTAGTGATTAGGGACACGCGATCACCATATAGAGCGCTGGAAACTACCTCTACATACCCATGATGCATATCAGACGACGCGGATGGAAAAGCACTCTTCGAATACGAGAGTGAGAGAGTTGACACGGACAATTCACTCGTGATTCCGGTCACGGGACTACTTTCGAGCATGCTGCCATATTGTGTACCCTGGCTTGACGCATATCAAACGAAATGGTTTTGAAGCCCAGTCTGGCTATGACTAAATGAGTCCACATTGGATGATCACTAGTGACGTGGTCACGTGACCAATGTTCAGTCGAGTGCAGTGCTCTTCCACCCAGGGTTGATGCATATCAAACGAAATGGTTTCCGAAGCCCGGCTCAGCTACCACCATGATGAGGTCACATGACCAAGTCACTAGTGATTAGGGACACACGATCACCATATAGAGC
This sequence comes from Dermacentor variabilis, assembly GCF_050947875.1. Lineage (NCBI taxonomy): Eukaryota > Metazoa > Arthropoda > Arachnida > Ixodida > Ixodidae > Dermacentor > Dermacentor variabilis. The sequence continues at coordinate 78,000,494 of NC_134576.1, read as the reverse complement.
ACTGGAAACTATCTCTACATACCCATGACGCATATCAGACGACGCGGATGAAAAAGCTCTCTTCGAATACGAGAGTGAGAGAGTTGACACGGACAATTCAGTCGTGATTCAGGTCACGTGACTACTTTCGGGCATGCTGCCATATTGTGTACCCTGGCTTGATGCATATCAAACGAAATGGTTTTTCAAGCCCAGTCTGGCTATGACTAAAGGAGTCCACATAGGATGATGAATAGTGACGTGGTCACGTGACCAATGTTCAGTCGAGTGCAGTGCTCTTCTACCCAGGGATGATGCATATCAAGCGAAATGGTTTCCGAAGCCCCGCTCAGCTACCACCATGATGAGGTCACATGACCAAGTCACTAGTGATTAGGGACGCACGATCACCATATAGAGCGCTGGAAACTATCTCTACATACCCATGACGCCTAAAAGACGACGCGGATGAAGAAGCTCTCTTCGAATACGAGAGTGAGAGAGTTGACACGGACAATTCAGTAGTGATTCAGGTCACGTGACTACTTTCGGGCATGCTGCCATATTGTGTGCCCTGGCTTGATGCATATCAAACGAAATGGCTTTTGAAGCCCAGTCTGGCTACGACTAAATGAGTCCACATTGGATGATGACTAGTGACGTGGTCACCTGACCAATGTTCAGTCGAGTGGAGTGCTCTTCTACCCAGGGTTGATGCATATCAAACGAAATGGTTTCCGAAACCCGGCTCAGCTACCACCATGATGAGGTCACATGACCAAGTCACTAGTGATTAGGGACACACGATCACCATATAGAGCACTGGAAACTATCTCTACATACCCATGACGCATATCAGACGACGCGGATGGAAAAGCTCTCTTCGAATACGAGAGTGAGAGAGTTGACACGGACAATTCAGTCGTGATTCAGGTCACGTGACTACTTTCGGGCATGCTGCCATATTGTGTACCCTGGCTTGATGCATATCAAACGAAATGGTTTTTGAAGCCCAGTCTGGCTATGACTAAATGAGTCCACATAGGATGATGAATAGTGACGTGGTCACGTGACCAATGTTCAGTCGAGTGCAGTGCTCTTCTACCCAGGGATGATGCATATCAAGCGAAATGGTTTCCGAAGCCCCGCTCAGCTACCACCATGATGAGGTCACATGACCAAGTCACTAGTGATTAGGGACGCACAATCACCATATAGAGCGCTGGAAACTATCTCTACATACCCATGACCCCTAAAAGACGACGCGGATGAAGAAGCTCTCTTCGAATACGAGAGTGAGAGAGTTGACACGGACAATTCAGTAGTGATTCAGGTCACGTGACTACTTTCGGGCATGCTGCCATATTGTGTACCCTGGCTTGATGCATATCAAACGAAATGGCTTTTGAAGCCCAGTCTGGCTACGACTAAACGAGTCCACATTGGATGATGACTAGTGACGTGGTCATCTGACCAATGTTCAGTCGAGTGCAGTGCTCTTCTACCCCGGGTTGATGCATATCAAACGAAATGGTTTCCGAAGCCCGGCTCAGCTACCACCATGATCAGGTCACATGACCAAGTCACTAGTGATTAGGGACACACGATCACCATATAGAGCACTGGAAACTATCTCTACATACCCATGACGCATATCAGACGACGCGGATGGAAAAGCTCTCTTCGAATACGAGAGTGAGAGAGTTGACACGGACAATTCAGTCGTGATTCAGGTCACGTGACTACTTTCGGGCATGCTGCCATATTGTGTACCCTGGCTTGATGCATATCAAACGAAATGGTTTTTGAAGCCCAGTCTGGCTATGACTAAATGAGTCCACATAGGATGATGAATAGTGACGTGGTCACGTGACCAATGTTCAGTCGAGTGCAGTGCTCTTCTACCCATGGATGATGCATATCAAGCGAAATGGTTTCCGAAGCCCCGCTCAGCTACAACCATGATGAGGTCACATGACCAAGTCACTAGTGATTAGGGACGCACGATCACCATATAGAGCGATGGAAACTATCTCTACATACCCATGATGCATATCAGACGACGCGTATGAAGAAGCTCTCTTGGAATACGAGAGTGAGAGAGTTGACACGGACAATTCAGTAATGATTCAGGTCACGTGACTACTTTCGGGCATACTGCCATATTGTGTACCCTGGCTTGATGCATATCAAACGAAATGGCTTTTGAAGCCTAGTCTGGCTACGACTAAATGAGTCCACATTGGATGATGACTAGTGACGTGGTCACGTGACCAATGTTCAGTCGAGTGCAGTGCTCTTCTACCCAGGGATGATGCATATCAAACGAAATGGTTTCCGAAGCCCGGCTCAGCTACCACCATGATGAGGTCACATGACCAAGTCACTAGTGATTAGGGACACGCGATCACCATATAGAGCGCTGGAAACTACCTCTACATACCCATGATGCATATCAGACGACGCGGATGGAAAAGCACTCTTCGAATACGAGAGTGAGAGAGTTGACACGGACAATTCACTCGTGATTCCGGTCACGGGACTACTTTCGAGCATGCTGCCATATTGTGTACCCTGGCTTGACGCATATCAAACGAAATGGTTTTGAAGCACAGTCTGGCTATGACTAAATGAGTCCACATTGGATGATCACTAGTGACGTGGTCACGTGACCAATGTTCAGTCGAGTGCAGTGCTCTTCCACCCAGGGTTGATGCATATAAACGAAATGGTTTCCGAAGCCCGGCTCAGCTACCACCATGATGAGGTCACATGACCAAGTCACTAGTGATTAGGGACACACGATCACCATATAGAGCACTGGAAACTATCTCTACATACCCATGACGCATATCAGACGACGCGGATGAAAAAGCTCTCTTCGAATACGAGAGTGAGAGAGTTGACACGGACAATTCAGTCGTGATTCAGATCACGTGACTACTTTCGGGCATGCTGCCATATTGTGTACCCTGGCTTGATGCATATCAAACGAAATGGTTTTTCAAGCCCAGTCTGGCTATGACTAAAGGAGTCCACATAGGATGATGAATAGTGACGTGGTCACGTGACCAATGTTCAGTCGAGTGCAGTGCTCTTCTACCCAGGGATGATGCATATCAAGCGAAATGGTTTCCGAAGCCTCGCTCAGCTACCACCATGATGAGGTCACATGACCAAGTCACTAGTGATTAGGGACGCACGATCACCATATAGAGCGCTGGAAACTATCTCTACATACCCATGACGCCTAAAAGACGACGCGGATGAAGAAGCTCTCTTCGAATACGAGAGTGAGAGAGTTGACACGGACAATTCAGTAGTGATTCAGGTCACGTGACTACTTTCGGGCATGCTGCCATATTGTGTGCCCTGGCTTGATGCATATCAAACGAAATGGCTTTTGAAGCCCAGTCTGGCTACGACTAAATGAGTCCACATTGGATGATGACTAGTGACGTGGTCACCTGACCAATGTTCAGTCGAGTGGAGTGCTCTTCTACCCAGGGTTGTTGCATATCAAACGAAATGGTTTCCGAAACCCGGCTCAGCTACCGCCATGATGAGGTCACATGACCAAGTCACTAGTGATTAGGGACACACGATCACTATATAGAGCACTGGAAACTATCTCTACATACCCATGACGCATATCAGACGACGCGGATGGAAAAGCTCTCTTCGAATACGAGAGTGAGAGAGTTGACACGGACAATTCAGTCGTGATTCAGGTCACGTGACTACTTTCGGGCATGCTGCCATATTGTGTACCCTGGCTTGATGCATATCAAACGAAATGGTTTTTGAAGCCCAGTCTGGCTATGACTAAATGAGTCCACATAGGATGATGAATAGTGACGTGGTCACGTGACCAATGTTCAGTCGAGTGCAGTGCTCTTCTACCCATGGATGATGCATATCAAGCGAAATGGTTTCCGAAGCCCCGCTCAGCTACAACCATGATGAGGTCACATGACCAAGTCACTAGTGATTAGGGACGCACGATCACCATATAGAGCGATGGAAACTATCTCTACATACCCATGACGCATATCAGACGACGCGGATGAAGAAGCTCTCTTGGAATAGGAGAGAGAGAGTTGACACGGACAATTCAGTAATGATTCAGGTCACGTGACTACTTTCGGGCATGCTGCCATATTGTGTACCCTGGCTTGATGCATATCAAACGAAATGGCTTTTGAAGCCCAGTCTGGCTACGAATAAATGAGTCCACATTGGATGATGACTAGTGACGTGGTCACGTGACCAATGTTCAGTCGAGTGCAGTGCTCTTCTACCCAGGGATGATGCATATCAAAGGAAATGGTTTCCGAAGCCCGGCTCAGCTACCACCATGATGAGGTCACATGACCAAGTCACTAGTGATTAGGGACGCACGATCACCATATAGAGCGCTGGAAACTATCTCTACATACCCATGACGCATATCAGACGACGCGGATGAAGAAGCTCTCTTGGAATAGGAGAGTGAGAGAGTTGACACGGACAATTCAGTAATGATTCAGGTCACGTGACTACTTTCGGGCATGCTGCCATATTATGTACCCTGGCTTGATGCATATCAAACGAAACGGCTTTTGAAGCCCAGTCTGGCTACGACTAAATGAGTCCACATTGGATGATGAATAGTGACATGGTCACGTGACCAATGTTCAGTCGAGTGCAGTGCTCTTCTACCCAGGGATGATGCATATCAAAGGAAATGGTTTCCGAAGCCCGGCTCAGCTACCACCATGATGAGGTCACATGACCAAGTCACTAGTGATTAGGGACGCACGATCACCATATAGAGCGCTGGAAACTATCTCTACATACCCATGATGCATATCAGACGACGCGTATGAAGAAGCTCTCTTGGAATACGAGAGTGAGAGAGTTGACACGGACAATTCAGTAATGATTCAGGTCACGTGACTACTTTCGGGCATACTGCCATATTGTGTACCCTGGCTTGATGCATATCAAACGAAATGGCTTTTGAAGCCTAGTCTGGCTACGACTAAATGAGTCCACATTGGATGATGACTAGTGACGTGGTCACGTGACCAATGTTCAGTCGAGTGCAGTGCTCTTCTACCCAGGGATGATGCATATCAAACGAAATGGTTTCCGAAGCCCGGCTCAGCTACCACCATGATGAGGTCACATGACCAAGTCACTAGTGATTAGGGACACGCGATCACCATATAGAGCGCTGGAAACTACCTCTACATACCCATGATGCATATCAGACGACGCGGATGGAAAAGCACTCTTCGAATACGAGAGTGAGAGAGTTGACACGGACAATTCACTCGTGATTCCGGTCACGGGACTACTTTCGAGCATGCTGCCATATTGTGTACCCTGGCTTGACGCATATCAAACGAAATGGTTTTGAAGCCCAGTCTGGCTATGACTAAATGAGTCCACATTGGATGATCACTAGTGACGTGGTCACCTGACCAATGTTCAGTCGAGTGGAGTGCTCTTCTACCCAGGGTTGTTGCATATCAAACGAAATGGTTTCCGAAACCCGGCTCAGCTACCGCCATGATGAGGTCACATGACCAAGTCACTAGTGATTAGGGACACACGATCACTATATAGAGCACTGGAAACTATCTCTACATACCCATGACGCATATCAGACGACGCGGATGGAAAAGCTCTCTTCGAATACGAGAGTGAGAGAGTTGACACGGACAATTCAGTCGTGATTCAGGTCACGTGACTACTTTCGGGCATGCTGCCATATTGTGTACCCTGGCTTGATGCATATCAAACGAAATGGTTTTTGAAGCCCAGTCTGGCTATGACTAAATGAGTCCACATAGGATGATGAATAGTGACGTGGTCACGTGACCAATGTTCAGTCGAGTGCAGTGCTCTTCTACCCATGGATGATGCATATCAAGCGAAATGGTTTCCGAAGCCCCGCTCAGCTACAACCATGATGAGGTCACATGACCAAGTCACTAGTGATTAGGGACGCACGATCACCATATAGAGCGATGGAAACTATCTCTACATACCCATGACGCATATCAGACGACGCGGATGAAGAAGCTCTCTTGGAATAGGAGAGAGAGAGTTGACACGGACAATTCAGTAATGATTCAGGTCACGTGACTACTTTCGGGCATGCTGCCATATTGTGTACCCTGGCTTGATGCATATCAAACGAAATGGCTTTTGAAGCCCAGTCTGGCTACGAATAAATGAGTCCACATTGGATGATGACTAGTGACGTGGTCACGTGACCAATGTTCAGTCGAGTGCAGTGCTCTTCTACCCAGGGATGATGCATATCAAAGGAAATGGTTTCCGAAGCCCGGCTCAGCTACCACCATGATGAGGTCACATGACCAAGTCACTAGTGATTAGGGACGCACGATCACCATATAGAGCGCTGGAAACTATCTCTACATACCCATGACGCATATCAGACGACGCGGATGAAGAAGCTCTCTTGGAATAGGAGAGTGAGAGAGTTGACACGGACAATTCAGTAATGATTCAGGTCACGTGACTACTTTCGGGCATGCTGCCATATTATGTACCCTGGCTTGATGCATATCAAACGAAACGGCTTTTGAAGCCCAGTCTGGCTACGACTAAATGAGTCCACATTGGATGATGAATAGTGACATGGTCACGTGACCAATGTTCAGTCGAGTGCAGTGCTCTTCTACCCAGGGATGATGCATATCAAAGGAAATGGTTTCCGAAGCCCGGCTCAGCTACCACCATGATGAGGTCACATGACCAAGTCACTAGTGATTAGGGACGCACGATCACCATATAGAGCGCTGGAAACTATCTCTACATACCCATGATGCATATCAGACGACGCGTATGAAGAAGCTCTCTTGGAATACGAGAGTGAGAGAGTTGACACGGACAATTCAGTAATGATTCAGGTCACGTGACTACTTTCGGGCATACTGCCATATTGTGTACCCTGGCTTGATGCATATCAAACGAAATGGCTTTTGAAGCCTAGTCTGGCTACGACTAAATGAGTCCACATTGGATGATGACTAGTGACGTGGTCACGTGACCAATGTTCAGTCGAGTGCAGTGCTCTTCTACCCAGGGATGATGCATATCAAACGAAATGGTTTCCGAAGCCCGGCTCAGCTACCACCATGATGAGGTCACATGACCAAGTCACTAGTGATTAGGGACACGCGATCACCATATAGAGCGCTGGAAACTACCTCTACATACCCATGATGCATATCAGACGACGCGGATGGAAAAGCACTCTTCGAATACGAGAGTGAGAGAGTTGACACGGACAATTCACTCGTGATTCCGGTCACGGGACTACTTTCGAGCATGCTGCCATATTGTGTACCCTGGCTTGACGCATATCAAACGAAATGGTTTTGAAGCCCAGTCTGGCTATGACTAAATGAGTCCACATTGGATGATCACTAGTGACGTGGTCACGTGACCAATGTTCAGTCGAGTGCAGTGCTCTTCCACCCAGGGTTGATGCATATCAAACGAAATGGTTTCCGAAGCCCGGCTCAGCTACCACCATGATGAGGTCACATGACCAAGTCACTAGTGATTAGGGACGCACGATCACCATATAGAGCGCTGGAAACTATCTCTACATACCCATGACGCCTAAAAGACGACGCGGATGAAGAAGCTCTCTTCGAATACGAGAGTGAGAGAGTTGACACGGACAATTCAGTAGTGATTCAGGTCACGTGACTACTTTCGGGCATGCTGCCATATTGTGTGCCCTGGCTTGATGCATATCAAACGAAATGGCTTTTGAAGCCCAGTCTGGCTACGACTAAATGAGTCCACATTGGATGATGACTAGTGACGTGGTCACCTGACCAATGTTCAGTCGAGTGGAGTGCTCTTCTACCCAGGGTTGATGCATATCAAACGAAATGGTTTCCGAAACCCGGCTCAGCTACCACCATGATGAGGTCACATGACCAAGTCACTAGTGATTAGGGACACACGATCACTATATAGAGCACTGGAAACTATCTCTACATACCCATGACGCATATCAGACGACGCGGATGGAAAAGCTCTCTTCGAATACGAGAGTGAGAGAGTTGACACGGACAATTCAGTCGTGATTCAGGTCACGTGACTACTTTCGGGCATGCTGCCATATTGTGTACCCTGGCTTGATGCATATCAAACGAAATGGTTTTTGAAGCCCAGTCTGGCTATGACTAAATGAGTCGACATAGGATGATGAATAGTGACGTGGTCACGTGACCAATGTTCAGTCGAGTGCAGTGCTCTTCTACCCATGGATGATGCATATCAAGCGAAATGGTTTCCGAAGCCCCGCTCAGCTACAACCATGATGAGGTCACATGACCAAGTCACTAGTGATTAGGGACGCACGATCACCATATAGAGCGATGGAAACTATCTCTACATACCCATGACGCATATCAGACGACGCGGATGAAGAAGCTCTCTTGGAATAGGAGAGAGAGAGTTGACACGGACAATTCAGTAATGATTCAGGTCACGTGACTACTTTCGGGCATGCTGCCATATTGTGTACCCTGGCTTGATGCATATCAAACGAAATGGCTTTTGAAGCCCAGTCTGGCTACGAATAAATGAGTCCACATTGGATGATGACTAGTGACGTGGTCACGTGACCAATGTTCAGTCGAGTGCAGTGCTCTTCTACCCAGGGATGATGCATATCAAAGGAAATGGTTTCCGAAGCCCGGCTCAGCTACCACCATGATGAGGTCACATGACCAAGTCACTAGTGATTAGGGACGCACGATCACCATATAGAGCGCTGGAAACTATCTCTACATACCCATGACGCATATCAGACGACGCGGATGAAGAAGCTCTCTTGGAATAGGAGAGTGAGAGAGTTGACACGGACAATTCAGTAATGATTCAGGTCACGTGACTACTTTCGGGCATGCTGCCATATTATGTACCCTAGCTTGATGCATATCAAACGAAATGGCTTTTGAAGCCCAGTCTGGCTACGACTAAATGAGTCCACATTGGATGATGACTAGTGACGTAGTCACGTGACCAATGTTCAGTCGAGTGCAGTGCTCTTCTACCCAGGGTTGATGCATATCAAACGAAATGGTTTCCGAAGCCCGGCTCAGCTACCACCATGATGAGGTCACATGACCAAGTCACTAGTGATTAGGGACACACGATCACCATATAGAGCGCTGGAAACTATCTCTACATACCCATGACGCATATCAGACGACGCGGATGGAAAAGCACTCTTCGAATACGAGAGTGAGAGAGTTGACACGGACAATTCAGTCGTGATTCCGGTCACGTGACTACTTTCGGGCATGCTGCCATATTGTGTACCCTGGCTTGATGCATATCAAACGAAATGGTTTTTGAAGCCCAGTCTGGCTATGACTAAATGAGTCCACATAGGATGATGAATAGTGACGTGGTCACGTGACCAATGTTCAGTCGAGTGCAGTGCTCTTCTACCCAGGGATGATGCATATCAAGCGAAATGGTTTCCGAAGCCCCGCTCAGCTACCACCATGATGAGGTCACATGACCAAGTCACTAGTGATTAGGGACGCACAATCACCATATAGAGCGCTGGAAACTATCTCTACATACCCATGACCCCTAAAAGACGACGCGGATGAAGAAGCTCTCTTCGAATACGAGAGTGAGAGAGTTGACACGGACAATTCAGTAGTGATTCAGGTCACGTGACTACTTTCGGGCATGCTGCCATATTGTGTACCCTGGCTTGATGCATATCAAACGAAATGGCTTTTGAAGCCCAGTCTGGCTACGACTAAACGAGTCCACATTGGATGATGACTAGTGACGTGGTCATCTGACCAATGTTCAGTCGAGTGCAGTGCTCTTCTACCCCGGGTTGATGCATATCAAACGAAATGGTTTCCGAAGCCCGGCTCAGCTACCACCATGATCAGGTCACATGACCAAGTCACTAGTGATTAGGGACACACGATCACCATATAGAGCACTGGAAACTATCTCTACATACCCATGACGCATATCAGACGACGCGGATGGAAAAGCTCTCTTCGAATACGAGAGTGAGAGAGTTGACACGGACAATTCAGTCGTGATTCAGGACACGTGACTACTTTCGGGCATGCTGCCATATTGTGTACCCTGGCTTGATGCATATCAAACGAAATGGTTTTTGAAGCCCAGTCTGGCTATGACTAAATGAGTCCACATAGGATGATGAATAGTGACGTGGTCACGTGACCAATGTTCAGTCGAGTGCAGTGCTCTTCTACCCATGGATGATGCATATCAAGCGAAATGGTTTCCGAAGCCCCGCTCAGCTACAACCATGATGAGGTCACATGACCAAGTCACTAGTGATTAGGGACGCACGATCACCATATAGAGCGATGGAAACTATCTCTACATACCCATGATGCATATCAGACGACGCGTATGAAGAAGCTCTCTTGGAATACGAGAGTGAGAGAGTTGACACGGACAATTCAGTAATGATTCAGGTCACGTGACTACTTTCGGGCATACTGCCATATTGTGTACCCTGGCTTGATGCATATCAAACGAAATGGCTTTTGAAGCCTAGTCTGGCTACGACTAAATGAGTCCACATTGGATGATGACTAGTGACGTGGTCACGTGACCAATGTTCAGTCGAGTGCAGTGCTCTTCTACCCAGGGATGATGCATATCAAACGAAATGGTTTCCGAAGCCCGGCTCAGCTACCACCATGATGAGGTCACATGACCAAGTCACTAGTGATTAGGGACACGCGATCACCATATAGAGCGCTGGAAACTACCTCTACATACCCATGATGCATATCAGACGACGCGGATGGAAAAGCACTCTTCGAATACGAGAGTGAGAGAGTTGACACGGACAATTCACTCGTGATTCCGGTCACGGGACTACTTTCGAGCATGCTGCCATATTGTGTACCCTGGCTTGACGCATATCAAACGAAATGGTTTTGAAGCCCAGTCTGGCTATGACTAAATGAGTCCACATTGGATGATCACTAGTGACGTGGTCACGTGACCAATGTTCAGTCGAGTGCAGTGCTCTTCCACCCAGGGTTGATGCATATAAACGAAATGGTTTCCGAAGCCCGGCTCAGCTACCACCATGATGAGGTCACATGACCAAGTCACTAGTGATTAGGGACACACGATCACCATATAGAGCACTGGAAACTATCTCTACATACCCATGACGCATATCAGACGACGCGGATGAAAAAGCTCTCTTCGAATACGAGAGTGAGAGAGTTGACACGGACAATTCAGTCGTGATTCAGATCACGTGACTACTTTCGGGCATGCTGCCATATTGTGTACCCTGGCTTGATGCATATCAAACGAAATGGTTTTTCAAGCCCAGTCTGGCTATGACTAAAGGAGTCCACATAGGATGATGAATAGTGACGTGGTCACGTGACCAATGTTCAGTCGAGTGCAGTGCTCTTCTACCCAGGGATGATGCATATCAAGCGAAATGGTTTCCGAAGCCCCGCTCAGCTACCACCATGATGAGGTCACATGACCAAGTCACTAGTGATTAGGGACGCACGATCACCATATAGAGCGCTGGAAACTATCTCTACATACCCATGACGCCTAAAAGACGACGCGGATGAAGAAGCTCTCTTCGAATACGAGAGTGAGAGAGTTGACACGGACAATTCAGTAGTGATTCAGGTCACGTGACTACTTTCGGGCATGCTGCCATATTGTGTGCCCTGGCTTGATGCATATCAAACGAAATGGCTTTTGAAGCCCAGTCTGGCTACGACTAAATGAGTCCACATTGGATGATGACTAGTGACGTGGTCACCTGACCAATGTTCAGTCGAGTGGAGTGCTCTTCTACCCAGGGTTGTTGCATATCAAACGAAATGGTTTCCGAAACCCGGCTCAGCTACCGCCATGATGAGGTCACATGACCAAGTCACTAGTGATTAGGGACACACGATCACTATATAGAGCACTGGAAACTATCTCTACATACCCATGACGCATATCAGACGACGCGGATGGAAAAGCTCTCTTCGAATACGAGAGTGAGAGAGTTGACACGGACAATTCAGTCGTGATTCAGGTTACGTGACTACTTTCGGGCATGCTGCCATATTGTGTACCCTGGCTTGATGCATATCAAACGAAATGGTTTTTGAAGCCCAGTCTGGCTATGACTAAATGAGTCCACATAGGATGATGAATAGTGACGTGGTCACGTGACCAATGTTCAGTCGAGTGCAGTGCTCTTCTACCCATGGATGATGCATATCAAGCGAAATGGTTTCCGAAGCCCCGCTCAGCTACAACCATGATGAGGTCACATGACCAAGTCACTAGTGATTAGGGACGCACGATCACCATATAGAGCGATGGAAACTATCTCTACATACCCATGACGCATATCAGACGACGCGGATGAAGAAGCTCTCTTGGAATAGGAGAGAGAGAGTTGACACGGACAATTCAGTAATGATTCAGGTCACGTGACTACTTTCGGGCATGCTGCCATATTGTGTACCCTGGCTTGATGCATATCAAACGAAATGGCTTTTGAAGCCCAGTCTGGCTACGAATAAATGAGTCCACATTGGATGATGACTAGTGACGTGGTCACGTGACCAATGTTCAGTCGAGTGCAGTGCTCTTCTACCCAGGGATGATGCATATCAAAGGAAATGGTTTCCGAAGCCCGGCTCAGCTACCACCATGATGAGGTCACATGACCAAGTCACTAGTGATTAGGGACGCACGATCACCATATAGAGCGCTGGAAACTATCTCTACATACCCATGACGCATATCAGACGACGCGGATGAAGAAGCTCTCTTGGAATAGGAGAGTGAGAGAGTTGACACGGACAATTCAGTAATGATTCAGGTCACGTGACTACTTTCGGGCATGCTGCCATATTATGTACCCTGGCTTGATGCATATCAAACGAAACGGCTTTTGAAGCCCAGTCTGGCTACGACTAAATGAGTCCACATTGGATGATGAATAGTGACATGGTCACGTGACCAATGTTCAGTCGAGTGCAGTGCTCTTCTACCCAGGGATGATGCATATCAAAGGAAATGGTTTCCGAAGCCCGGCTCAGCTACCACCATGATGAGGTCACATGACCAAGTCACTAGTGATTAGGGACGCACGATCACCATATAGAGCGCTGGAAACTATCTCTACATACCCATGATGCATATCAGACGACGCGTATGAAGAAGCTCTCTTGGAATACGAGAGTGAGAGAGTTGACACGGACAATTCAGTAATGATTCAGGTCACGTGACTACTTTCGGGCATACTGCCATATTGTGTACCCTGGCTTGATGCATATCAAACGAAATGGCTTTTGAAGCCTAGTCTGGCTACGACTAAATGAGTCCACATTGGATGATGACTAGTGACGTGGTCACGTGACCAATGTTCAGTCGAGTGCAGTGCTCTTCTACCCAGGGATGATGCATATCAAACGAAATGGTTTCCGAAGCCCGGCTCAGCTACCACCATGATGAGGTCACATGACCAAGTCACTAGTGATTAGGGACACGCGATCACCATATAGAGCGCTGGAAACTACCTCTACATACCCATGATGCATATCAGACGACGCGGATGGAAAAGCACTCTTCGAATACGAGAGTGAGAGAGTTGACACGGACAATTCACTCGTGATTCCGGTCACGGGACTACTTTCGAGCATGCTGCCATATTGTGTACCCTGGCTTGACGCATATCAAACGAAATGGTTTTTCAAGCCCAGTCTGGCTATGACTAAAGGAGTCCACATAGGATGATGAATAGTGACGTGGTCACGTGACCAATGTTCAGTCGAGTGCAGTGCTCTTCTACCCAGGGATGATGCATATCAAGCGAAATGGTTTCCGAAGCCCCGCTCAGCTACCACCATGATGAGGTCACATGACCAAGTCACTAGTGATTAGGGACGCACGATCACCATATAGAGCGCTGGAAACTATCTCTACATACCCATGACGCCTAAAAGACGACGCGGATGAAGAAGCTCTCTTCGAATACGAGAGTGAGAGAGTTGACACGGACAATTCAGTAGTGATTCAGGTCACGTGACTACTTTCGGGCATGCTGCCATATTGTGTGCCCTGGCTTGATGCATATCAAACGAAATGGCTTTTGAAGCCCAGTCTGGCTACGACTAAATGAGTCCACATTGGATGATGACTAGTGACGTGGTCACCTGACCAATGTTCAGTCGAGTGGAGTGCTCTTCTACCCAGGGTTGATGCATATCAAACGAAATGGTTTCCGAAACCCGGCTCAGCTACCACCATGATGAGGTCACATGACCAAGTCACTAGTGATTAGGGACACACGATCACTATATAGAGCACTGGAAACTATCTCTACATACCCATGACGCATATCAGACGACGCGGATGGAAAAGCTCTCTTCGAATACGAGAGTGAGAGAGTTGACACGGACAATTCAGTCGTGATTCAGGTCACGTGACTACTTTCGGGCATGCTGCCATATTGTGTACCCTGGCTTGATGCATATCAAACGAAATGGTTTTTGAAGCCCAGTCTGGCTATGACTAAATGAGTCGACATAGGATGATGAATAGTGACGTGGTCACGTGACCAATGTTCAGTCGAGTGCAGTGCTCTTCTACCCATGGATGATGCATATCAAGCGAAATGGTTTCCGAAGCCCCGCTCAGCTACAACCATGATGAGGTCACATGACCAAGTCACTAGTGATTAGGGACACACGATCACCATATAGAGCACTGGAAACTATCTCTACATACCCATGACGCATATCAGACGACGCGGATGGAAAAGCTCTCTTCGAATACGAGAGTGAGAGAGTTGACACGGACAATTCAGTCGTGATTCAGGTCACGTGACTACTTTCGGGCATGCTGCCATATTGTGTACCCTGGCTTGATGCATATCAAACGAAATGGTTTTTGAAGCCCAGTCTGGCTATGACTAAATGAGTCCACATAGGATGATGAATAGTGACGTGGTCACGTGACCAATGTTCAGTCGAGTGCAGTGCTCTTCTACCCATGGATGATGCATATCAAGCGAAATGGTTTCCGAAGCCCCGCTCAGCTACCACCATGATGAGGTCACATGACCAAGTCACTAGTGATTAGGGACGCACGATCACCATATAGAGCGATGGAAACTATCTCTACATACCCATGACGCATATCAGACGACGCGGATGAAGAAGCTCTCTTGGAATAGGAGAGTGAGAGAGTTGACACGGACAATTCAGTAATGATTCAGGTCACGTGACTACTTTCGGGCATGCTGCCATATTGTGTACCCTGGCTTGATGCATATCAAACGAAATGGCTTTTGAAGCCCAGTCTGGCTACGAATAAATGAGTCCACATTGGATGATGACTAGTGACGTGGTCACGTGACCAATGTTCAGTCGAGTGCAGTGCTCTTCTACCCAGGGATGATGCATATCAAAGGAAATGGTTTCCGAAGCCCGGCTCAGGTACCACCATGATGAGGTCACATGACCAAGTCACTAGTGATTAGGGACGCACGATCACCATATAGAGCGCTGGAAACTATCTCTACATACCCATGACGCATATCAGACGACGCGGATGAAGAAGCTCTCTTGGAATAGGAGAGTGAGAGAGTTGACACGGACAATTCAGTAATGATTCAGGTCACGTGACTACTTTCGGGCATGCTGCCATATTATGTACCCTGGCTTGATGCATATCAAACGAAATGGCTTTTGAAGCCCAGTCTGGCTACGACTAAATGAGTCCACATTGGATGATGACTAGTGACGTAGTCACGTGACCAATGTTCAGTCGAGTGCAGTGCTCTTCTACCCAGGGATGATGCATATCAAGCGAAATGGTTTCCGAAGCCCCGCTCAGCTACCACCATGATGAGGTCACATGACCAAGTCACTAGTGATTAGGGACGCACGATCACCATATAGAGCGCTGGAAACTATCTCTACATACCCATGACGCCTAAAAGACGACGCGGATGAAGAAGCTCTCTTGGAATAGGAGAGTGAGAGAGTTGACACGGACAATTCAGTAATGATTCAGGTCACGTGACTACTTTCGGGCATGCTGCCATATTATGTACCCTAGCTTGATGCATATCAAACGAAATGGCTTTTGAAGCCTAGTCTGGCTACGACTAAATGAGTCCACATTGGATGATGACTAGTGACGTGGTCGCGTGACCAATGTTCAGTCGAGTGCAGTGCTCTTCTACCCAGGGATGATGCATATCAAACGAAATGGTTTCCGAAGCCCGGCTCAGCTACCACAATGATGAGGTCACATGACCAAGTCACTAGTGATTAGGGACACGCGATCACCATATAGAGCGCTGGAAACTACCTCTACATACCCATGATGCATATCAGACGACGCGGATGGAAAAGCACTCTTCGAATACGAGAGTGAGAGAGTTGACACGGACAATTCACTCGTGATTCCGGTCACGGGACTACTTTCGGGCATGCTGCCATATTGTGTACCCTGGCTTGACGCATATCAAACGAAATGGTTTTGAAGCCCAGTCTGGCTATGACTAAATGAGTCCACATTGGATGATCACTAGTGACGTGGTCACGTGACCAATGTTCAGTCGAGTGCAGTGCTCTTCCACCCAGGGTTGATGCATATCAAACGAAATGGTTTCCGAAGCCCGGCTCAGCTACCACCATGATGAGGTCACATGACCAAGTCACTAGTGATTAGGGACACACGATCACCATATAGAGCACTGGAAACTATCTCTACATACCCATGACGCATATCAGACGACGCGGATGAAAAAGCTCTCTTCGAATACGAGAGTGAGAGAGTTGACACGGACAATTCAGTCGTGATTCAGGTCACGTGACTACTTTCGGGCATGCTGCCATATTGTGTACCCTGGCTTGATGCATATCAAACGAAATGGTTTTTCAAGCCCAGTCTGGCTATGACTAAAGGAGTCCACATAGGATGATGAATAGTGACGTGGTCACGTGACCAATGTTCAGTCGAGTGCAGTGCTCTTCTACCCAGGGATGATGCATATCAAGCGAAATGGTTTCCGAAGCCCCGCTCAGCTACCACCATGATGAGGTCACATGACCAAGTCACTAGTGATTAGGGACGCACGATCACCATATAGAGCGCTGGAAACTATCTCTACATACCCATGACGCCTAAAAGACGACGCGGATGAAGAAGCTCTCTTCGAATACGAGAGTGAGAGAGTTGACACGGACAATTCAGTAGTGATTCAGGTCACGTGACTACTTTCGGGCATGCTGCCATATTGTGTGCCCTGGCTTGATGCATATCAAACGAAATGGCTTTTGAAGCCCAGTCTGGCTACGACTAAATGAGTCCACATTGGATGATGACTAGTGACGTGGTCACCTGACCACTGTTCAGTCGAGTGGAGTGCTCTTCTACCCAGGGTTGATGCATATCAAACGAAATGGTTTCCGAAACCCGGCTCAGCTACCACCATGATGAGGTCACATGACCAAGTCACTAGTGATTAGGGACACACGATCACCATATAGAGCACTGGAAACTATCTCTACATACCCATGACGCATATCAGACGACGCGGATGGAAAAGCTCTCTTCGAATACGAGAGTGAGAGAGTTGACACGGACAATTCAGTCGTGATTCAGGTCACGTGACTACTTTCGGGCATGCTGCCATATTGTGTACCCTGGCTTGATGCATATCAAACGAAATGGTTTTTGAAGCCCAGTCTGGCTATGACTAAATGAGTCCACATAGGATGATGAATAGTGACGTGGTCACGTGACCAATGTTCAGTCGAGTGCAGTGCTCTTCTACCCAGGGATGATGCATATCAAGCGAAATGGTTTCCGAAGCCCCGCTCAGCTACCACCATGATGAGGTCACATGACCAAGTCACTAGTGATTAGGGACGCACAATCACCATATAGAGCGCTGGAAACTATCTCTACATACCCATGACCCCTAAAAGACGACGCGGATGAAGAAGCTCTCTTCGAATACGAGAGTGAGAGAGTTGACACGGACAATTCAGTAGTGATTCAGGTCACGTGACTACTTTCGGGCATGCTGCCATATTGTGTACCCTGGCTTGATGCATATCAAACGAAATGGCTTTTGAAGCCCAGTCTGGCTACGACTAAATGAGTCCACATTGGATGATGACTAGTGACGTCGTCATCTGACCAATGTTCAGTCGAGTGCAGTGCTCTTCTACCCAGGGTTGATGCATATCAAACGAAATGGTTTCCGAAGCCCGGCTCAGCTACCACCATGATCAGGTCACATGACCAAGTCACTAGTGATTAGGGACACACGATCACCATATAGAGCACTGGAAACTATCTCTACATACCCATGACGCATATCAGACGACGCGGATGGAAAAGCTCTCTTCGAATACGAGAGTGAGAGAGTTGACACGGACAATTCAGTCGTGATTCAGGTCACGTGACTACTTTCGGGCATGCTGCCATATTGTGTACCCTGGCTTGATGCATATCAAACGAAATGGTTTTTGAAGCCCAGTCTGGCTATGACTAAATGAGTCCACATAGGATGATGAATAGTGACGTGGTCACGTGACCAATGTTCAGTCGAGTGCAGTGCTCTTCTACCCATGGATGATGCATATCAAGCGAAATGGTTTCCGAAGCCCCGCTCAGCTACCACCATGATGAGGTCACATGACCAAGTCACTAGTGATTAGGGACGCACGATCACCATATAGAGCGATGGAAACTATCTCTACATACCCATGACGCATATCAGACGACGCGGATGAAGAAGCTCTCTTGGAATAGGAGAGTGAGAGAGTTGACACGGACAATTCAGTAATGATTCAGGTCACGTGACTACTTTCGGGCATGCTGCCATATTGTGTACCCTGGCTTGATGCATATCAAACGAAATGGCTTTTGAAGCCCAGTCTGGCTACGAATAAATGAGTCCACATTGGATGATGACTAGTGACGTGGTCACGTGACCAATGTTCAGTCGAGTGCAGTGCTCTTCTACCCAGGGATGATGCATATCAAAGGAAATGGTTTCCGAAGCCCGGCTCAGGTACCACCATGATGAGGTCACATGACCAAGTCACTAGTGATTAGGGACGCACGATCACCATATAGAGCGCTGGAAACTATCTCTACATACCCATGACGCATATCAGACGACGCGGATGAAGAAGCTCTCTTGGAATAGGAGAGTGAGAGAGTTGACACGGACAATTCAGTAATGATTCAGGTCACGTGACTACTTTCGGGCATGCTGCCATATTATGTACCCTGGCTTGATGCATATCAAACGAAATGGCTTTTGAAGCCCAGTCTGGCTACGACTAAATGAGTCCACATTGGATGATGACTAGTGACGTAGTCACGTGACCAATGTTCAGTCGAGTGCAGTGCTCTTCTACCCAGGGATGATGCATATCAAGCGAAATGGTTTCCGAAGCCCCGCTCAGCTACCACCATGATGAGGTCACATGACCAAGTCACTAGTGATTAGGGACGCACGATCACCATATAGAGCGCTGGAAACTATCTCTACATACCCATGACGCCTAAAAGACGACGCGGATGAAGAAGCTCTCTTCGAATACCAGAGTGAGAGAGTTGACACGGACAATTCAGTAGTGATTCAGGTCACGTGACTACTTTCGGGCATGCTGCCATATTGTGTGCCCCGGCTTGATGCATATCAAACGAAATGGCTTTTGAAGCCCAGTCTGGCTACGACTAAATGAGTCCACATTGGATGATGACTAGTGACGTGGTCACCTGACCAATGTTCAGTCGAGTGGAGTGCTCTTCTACCCAGGGTTGATGCATATCAAACGAAATGGTTTCCGAAACCCGGCTCAGCTACCACCATGATGAGGTCACATGACCAAGTCACTAGTGATTAGGGACACACGATCACCATATAGAGCACTGGAAACTATCTCTACATACCCATGACGCATATCAGACGACGCGGATGGAAAAGCTCTCTTCGAATACGAGAGTGAGAGAGTTGACACGGACAATTCAGTCGTGATTCAGGTCACGTGACTACTTTCGGGCATGCTGCCATATTGTGTACCCTGGCTTGATGCATATCAAACGAAATGGTTTTTGAAGCCCAGTCTGGCTATGACTAAATGAGTCCACATAGGATGATGAATAGTGACGTGGTCACGTGACCAATGTTCAGTCGAGTGCAGTGCTCTTCTACCCAGGGATGATGCATATCAAGCGAAATGGTTTCCGAAGCCCCGCTCAGCTACCACCATGATGAGGTCACATGACCAAGTCACTAGTGATTAGGGACGCACAATCACCATATAGAGCGCTGGAAACTATCTCTACATACCCATGACCCCTAAAAGACGACGCGGATGAAGAAGCTCTCTTCGAATACGAGAGTGAGAGAGTTGACACGGACAATTCAGTAGTGATTCAGGTCACGTGACTACTTTCGGGCATGCTGCCATATTGTGTACCCTGGCTTGATGCATATCAAACGAAATGGCTTTTGAAGCCCAGTCTGGCTACGACTAAATGAGTCCACATTGGATGATGACTAGTGACGTCGTCATCTGACCAATGTTCAGTCGAGTGCAGTGCTCTTCTACCCAGGGTTGATGCATATCAAACGAAATGGTTTCCGAAGCCCGGCTCAGCTACCACCATGATCAGGTCACATGACCAAGTCACTAGTGATTAGGGACACACGATCACCATATAGAGCACTGGAAACTATCTCTACATACCCATGACGCATATCAGACGACGCGGATGGAAAAGCTCTCTTCGAATACGAGAGTGAGAGAGTTGACACGGACAATTCAGTCGTGATTCAGGTCACGTGACTACTTTCGGGCATGCTGCCATATTGTGTACCCTGGCTTGATGCATATCAAACGAAATGGTTTTTGAAGCCCAGTCTGGCTATGACTAAATGAGTCCACATAGGATGATGAATAGTGACGTGGTCACGTGACCAATGTTCAGTCGAGTGCAGTGCTCTTCTACCCATGGATGATGCATATCAAGCGAAATGGTTTCCGAAGCCCCGCTCAGCTACCACCATGATGAGGTCACATGACCAAGTCACTAGTGATTAGGGACGCACGATCACCATATAGAGCGATGGAAACTATCTCTACATACCCATGACGCATATCAGACGACGCGGATGAAGAAGCTCTCTTGGAATAGGAGAGTGAGAGAGTTGACACGGACAATTCAGTAATGATTCAGGTCACGTGACTACTTTCGGGCATGCTGCCATATTGTGTACCCTGGCTTGATGCATATCAAACGAAATGGCTTTTGAAGCCCAGTCTGGCTACGAATAAATGAGTCCACATTGGATGATGACTAGTGACGTGGTCACGTGACCAATGTTCAGTCGAGTGCAGTGCTCTTCTACCCAGGGATGATGCATATCAAAGGAAATGGTTTCCGAAGCCCGGCTCAGCTACCACCATGATGAGGTCACATGACCAAGTCACTAGTGATTAGGGACGCACGATCACCATATAGAGCGCTGGAAACTATCTCTACATACCCATGACGCATATCAGACGACGCGGATGAAGAAGCTCTCTTGGAATAGGAGAGTGAGAGAGTTGACACGGACAATTCAGTAATGATTCAGGTCACGTGACTACTTTCGGGCATGCTGCCATATTATGTACCCTGGCTTGATGCATATCAAACGAAATGGCTTTTGAAGCCCAGTCTGGCTACGACTAAATGAGTCCACATTGGATGATGACTAGTGACGTAGTCACGTGACCAATGTTCAGTCGAGTGCAGTGCTCTTCTACCCAGGGTTGATGCATATCAAACGAAATGGTTTCCGAAGCCCGGCTCAGCTACCACCATGATGAGGTCACATGACCAAGTCACTAGTGATTAGGGACACACGATCACTATATAGAGCGCTGGAAACTATCTCTACATACCCATGACGCATATCAGACGACGCGGATGGAAAAGCACTCTTCGAATACGAGAGTGAGAGAGTTGACACGGACAATTCAGTCGTGATTCCGGTCACGTGACTACTTTCGGGCATGCTGCCATATTGTGTACCCTGGCTTGATGCATATCAAACGAACTGGTTTTTGAAGCGCAGTCTGGCTATGACTAAATGAGTGCGCATTGGATGATCACTAGTGACGTGGTCAGGTGACCAATGTTCGGTCGAGTGCAGTGCTCTTCTACCCAGGGATGATTCATATCAAACGAAATGGTTTCCGAAGCCCGGCTCAGCTACCACCATGATGAGGTCACATGACCAAGTCACTAGTGATTAGGGACGCACGATCACCATATAGAGCGCTGGAAACTATCTCTACATACCCATGACGCCTATCAGACGACGCGGATGAAGAAGCTCTCTTCGAATACGAGAGTGAGAGAGTTGACACGGACAATTCAGTAATGATTCAGGTCACGTGACTACTTTCGGGATGCTGCCATATTGTGTACCCTGGCTTGATGCATATCAAACGAAATGGCTTTTGAAGCCCTGTCTGGCTACGACTAAATGAGTCCACATTGGATGATGACTAGTGACGTGGTCACCTGACCAATGTTCAGTCGAGTGCAGTGCTCTTCTACACAGGGTTGATGCATATCAAACGAAATGGTTTCCGAAGCCCGGCTCAGCTACCACCGTGATGAGGTCACATGACCAAGTCACTAGTGATTAGGGACACACGATCACCATATAGAGCACTGGAAACTATCTCTACATACCCATGACGCATATCAGACGACGCGGATGGGAAAGCTCTCTTCGAATACGAGAGTGAGAGAGTTGACACGGACAATTCAGTAGTGATTCAGGTCACGTGACTACTTTCGGGCATGCTGCCATATTGTGTACCCTGGCTTGAAGCATATCAAACGAAATGGCTTTTGAAGCCCAGTCTGGCTACGACTAAATGAGTCCACATTGGATGATGACTAGTGACGTGGTCACCTGACCAATGTTCAGTTGAGTGCAGTGCTCTTCTACCCAGGGTTGATGCATATCAAACGAAATGGTTTCCGAAGCCCGGCTCAGCTACCACCATGATCAGGTCACATGACCAAGTCACTAGTGATTAGGGACACACGATCACCATATAGAGCACTGGAAACTATCTCTACATACCCATGACGCATATCAGACGACGCGGATGGAAAAGCTCTCTTCGAATACGAAAGTGAGAGAGTTGACACGGACAATTCAGTAATGATTCAGGTCACGTGACTACTTTCGGGCATGCTGCCATATTGTGTACCCTGGCTTGATGCATATCAAACGAAATGGCTTTTGAAGCCCTGTCTGGCTACGCCTAAATGAGTCCACATAGGATGATGAATAGTGACGTGGTCACGTGACCAATGTTCAGTCGAGTACAGTGCTCTTCTACCCAGGTATGATGCATATCAAGCGAAATGGTTTCCGAAGCCCCGCTCAGCTACCACCATGATGAGGTCACATGACCAAGTCACTAGTGATTAGGGACGCACGATCACCATATAGAGCGCTGGAAACTATCTCTACATACCCATGACGCCTAAAAGACGACGCGGATGAAGAAGCTCTCTTCGAATACGAGAGTGAGAGAGTTGACACGGACAATTCAGTAGTGATTCAGGTCACGTGACTACTTTCGGGCATGCTGCCGTATTGTGTACCCTGGCTTGAAGCATATCAAACGAAATGGCTTTTGAAGCCCAGTCTGGCTACGACTAAATGAGTCCACATTGGATGATGACTAGTGACGTGGTCACCTGACCAATGTTCAGTTGAGTGCAGTGCTCTTCTACCCAGGGTTGATGCATATCAAACGAAATGGTTTCCGAAGCCCGGCTCAGCTACCACCATGATCAGGTCACATGACCAAGTCACTAGTGATTAGGGACACACGATCACCATATAGAGCACTGGAAACTATCTCTACATACCCATGACGCATATCAGACGACGCGGATGGAAAAGCTCTCTTCGAATACGAGAGTGAGAGAGTTGACACGGACAATTCAGTCGTGATTCAGGTCACGTGACTACTTTCGGGCATGCTGCCATATTGTGTACCCTGGCTTGATGCATATCAAACGAAATGGTTTTTGAAGCCCAGTCTGGCTATGACTAAATGAGTCCACATAGGATGATGAATAGTGACGTGGTCACGTGACCAATGTTCAGTCGAGTGCAGTGCTCTTCTACCCAGGGATGATGCATATCAAGCGAAATGGTTTCCGAAGCCCCGCTCAGCTACCACCATGATGAGGTCACATGACCAAGTCACTAGTGATTAGGGACGCACGATCACCATATAGAGCGCTGGAAACTATCTCTACATACCCATGACGCCTAAAAGACGACGCGGATGAAGAAGCTCTCTTCGAATACGAGAGTGAGAGAGTTGACACGGACAATTCAGTAGTGATTCAGGTCACGTGACTACTTTCGGGCATGCTGCCATATTGTGTACCCTGGCTGGATGCATATCAAACGAAACGGCTTTTGAAGCCCAGTCTGGCTACGACTAAATGAGTCCACATTGGATGATGACTAGTGACGTGGTCACGTGACCAATGTTCAGTCGAGTGCAGTGCTCTTCTACCCAGGGATGATGCATATCAAGCGAAATGGTTTCCGAAGCCCCGCTCAGCTACCACCATGATGAGGTCACATGACCAAGTCACTAGTGATTAGGGACGCACGATCACCATATAGAGCGCTGGAAACTATCTCTACATACCCATGACGCCTAAAAGACGACGCGGATGAAGAAGCTCTCTTCGAATACGAGAGTGAGAGAGTTGACACGGACAATTCAGTAGTGATTCAGGTCACGTCACTACTTTCGGGCATGCTGCCATATTGTGTACCCTGGCTTGACGCATATCAAACGAAATGGTTTTGAAGCCCAGTCTGGCTATGACTAAATGAGTCCACATTGGATGATCACTAGTGACGTGGTCACGTGACCAATGTTCAGTCGAGTGCAGTGCTCTTCCACACAGGGTTGATGCATATCAAACGAAATGGTTTCCGAAGCCCGGCTCAGCTACCACCATGATGAGGTCACATGACCAAGTCACTAGTGATTAGGGACACACGATCACCATATAGAGCACTGGAAACTATCTCTACATACCCATGACGCATATCAGACGACGCGGATGAAAAAGCTCTCTTCGAATACGGGAGTGAGAGAGTTGACACGGACAATTCAGTCGTGATTCAGGTCACGTGACTACTTTCGGGCATGCTGCCATATTGTGTACCCTGGCTTGATGCATATCAAACGAAATGGTTTTTCAAGCCCAGTCTGGCTATGACTAAAGGAGTCCACATAGGATGATGAATAGTGACGTGGTCACGTGACCAATGTTCAGTCGAGTGCAGTGCTCTTCTACCCAGGGATGATGCATATCAAGCGAAATGGTTTCCGAAGCCCCGCTCAGCTACCACCATGATGAGGTCACATGACCAAGTCACTAGTGATTAGGGACGCACGATCACCATATAGAGCGCTGGAAACTGTCTCTACATACCCATGACGCCTAAAAGACGACGCGGATGAAGAAGCTCTCTTCGAATACGAGAGTGAGAGAGTTGACACGGACAATTCAGTAGTGATTCAGGTCACGTGACTACTTTCGGGCATGCTGCCATATTGTGTGCCCTGGCTTGATGCATATCAAACGAAATGGCTTTTGAAGCCCAGTCTGGCTACGACTAAATGAGTCCACATTGGATGATGACTAGTGACGTGGTCACCTGACCAATGTTCAGTCGAGTGCAGTGCTCTTCTACCCAGGGTTGATGCATATCAAACGAAATGGTTTCCGAAACCCGGCTCAGCTACCACCATGATGAGGTCACATGACCAAGTCACTAGTGATTAGGGACACACGATCACCATATTGAGTACTGGAAACTATCTCTACATACCCATGACGCATATCAGACGACGCGGATGGAAAAGCTCTCTTCGAATACGAGAGTGAGAGAGTTGACACGGACAATTCAGTCGTGATTCAGGTCACGTGACTACTTTCGGGCATGCTGCCATATTGTGTACCCTGGCTTGATGCATATCAAACGAAATGGTTTTTGAAGCCCAGTCTGGCTATGACTAAATGAGTCCACATAGGATGATGAATAGTGACGTGGTCACGTGACCAATGTTCAGTCGAGTGCAGTGCTCTTCTACCCAGGGATGATGCATATCAAGCGAAATGGTTTCCGAAGCCCCGCTCAGCTACCACCATGATGAGGTCACATGACCAAGTCACTAGTGATTAGGGACGCACGATCACTATATAGAGCGCTGGAAACTATCTCTACATACCCATGACGCCTAAAAGACGACGCGGATGAAGAAGCTCTCTTCGAATACGAGAGTGAGAGAGTTGAAACGGACAATTCAGTCGTGATTCAGGTCACGTGACTACTTTCGGGCATGCTGCCATATTGTGTACCCTGGCTTGATGCATATCAAACGAAATGGTTTTTCAAGCCCAGTCTGGCTATGACCAAAGGAGTCCACATAGGATGATGAATAGTGACGTGGTCACGTGACCAATGTTCAGTCGAGTGCAGTGCTCTTCTACCCAGGGATGATGCATATCAAGCGAAATGGTTTCCGAAGCCCCGCTCAGCTACCACCATGATGAGGTCACATGACCAAGTCACTAGTGATTAGGGACGCACGATCACCATATAGAGCGCTGGAAACTATCTCTACATACCCATGACGCCTAAAAGACGACGCGGATGAAGAAGCTCTCTTCGAATACGAGAGTGAGAGAGTTGACACGGACAATTCAGTAGTGATTCAGGTCACGTGACTACTTTCGGGCATGCTGCCATATTGTGTGCCCTGGCTTGATGCATATCAAACGAAATGGCTTTTGAAGCCAGGTCTGGCTACGACTAAATGAGTCCACATTGGATGATGACTAGTGACGTGGTCACCTGACCAATGTTCAGTCGAGTGCAGTGCTCTTCTACCCAGGGTTGATGCATATCAAACGAAATGGTTTCCGAAGCCCGGCTCAGCTACCACCATGATGAGGTCACATGACCAAGTCACTAGTGATTAGGGACGCACGATCACCATATAGAGCGCTGGAAATTATCTCTACATACCCATGATGCATATCAGACGACGCGTATGAAGAAGCTCTCTTGGAATACGAAAGTGAGAGAGTTGACACGGACAATTCAGTAATGATTCAGGTCACGTGACTACTTTCGGGCATACTGCCATATTGTGTACCCTGGCTTGATGCATATCAAACGAAATGGCTTTTGAAGCCTAGTCTGGCTACGACTAAATGAGTCCACATTGGATGATGACTAGTGACGTGGTCACGTGACCAATGTTCAGTCGAGTGCAGTGCTCTTCTACCCAGGGATGATGCATATCAAACGAAATGGTTTCCGAAGCCCGGCTCAGCTACCACCATGATGAGGTCACATTACCAAGTCACTAGTGATTAGGGACACACGATCACCATATAAAGCGCTGGAAACTATCTCTACATACCCATGATGCATATCAGACGTCGCGGATGGAAAAGCACTCTTCGAATACGAGATTGAGAGAGTTGACACGGACAATTCAGTCGTGATTCCGGTCACGGGACTACTTTCGGGCATGCTGCCATATTGTGTACCCTGGCTTGACGCATATCAAACGAAATGGTTTTGAAGCCCAGTCTGGCTATGACTAAATGAGTCCACATTGGATGATCACTAGTGACGTGGTCACGTGACCAATGTTCAGTCGAGTGCAGTGCTCTTCCACCCAGGGTTGATGCATATCAAACGAAATGGTTTCCGAAGCCCGGCTCAGCTACCACAATGTTGAGGTCACATGACCAAGTCACTAGTGATTAGGGACGCGTGATCACCATATAGAGCGTTGGAAACTATCTCTACATACCCATGACGCTTATCACACGACGCGGATGGAGTAGGTCTCTTAGAATACGAGAGTGAGAGAGTTGACACGGACAATTCTGTAGTGATTCAGGTCACATGACTACTTTCGGGCATGCTGCCATATTGTGTACCCTGGCTTGATGCATATCAAACGAAATGGCTTTTGAAGCCCAGTCTGGCTACGAATAAATGAGTCCACATTGGATGATGACTAGTGACGTGGTCACCTGACCAATGTTCAGTCGAGTGCAGTGCTCTTCTACCCAGGGTTGATGCATATCAAACGAAATGGTTTCCGAATCCCGGCTCAGCTACCACCATGATGAGGTCACATGACCAAGTCACTAGTGATTAGGGACACACGATCACCATATAGAGCACTGGAAACTATCTCTACATACCCATGATGCATATCAGACGACGC
Source organism: Dermacentor variabilis (assembly GCF_050947875.1). NCBI lineage: Eukaryota > Metazoa > Arthropoda > Arachnida > Ixodida > Ixodidae > Dermacentor > Dermacentor variabilis. The sequence continues at coordinate 77,972,067 of NC_134576.1, read as the reverse complement.
GTATGAAGAAGCTCTCTTCGAATACGAGAGTGAGAGAGTTGACACGGACAATTCAGTAGTGATTCAGGTCAAGTGAATACTTTCGGGCATGCTGCCATATTGTGTACCCTGGCTTGATGCATATCAAACGAAATGGCTTTTGAAGCCCAGTCTGGCTACGAATAAATGAGTCCACATTGGATGATGACTAGTGACGTGGTCACGTGACCAATGTTCAGTCGAGTGCAGTGCTCTTCTACCCAGGGATGATTCACATCAAACGAAATGGTTTCCGAAGCCCAGCTCAGCTACCACCATGATGAGGTCACATGACCAAGTCACTAGTGATTAGGGACGCATGATCACCATATAGAGCGCTGGAAACTATCTCTACATACCCATGACGCATATCACACGACACGGATGGAGAAGCTATTCGAATACGAGAGTGAGAGAGTTGACACGGACAATTCAGTAGTGATTCAGGTCAAGTGAATACTTTCGGGCATGCTGCCATATTGTGTACCCTGGCTTGATGCATATCAAACGAAATGGCTTTTGAAGCCCAGTCTGGCTACGAATAAATGAGTCAACATTGGATGATGACTAGTGACGTGGTCACGTGACCAATGTTTAGTCGAGTGCAGTGCTCTTCTACCCAGGGATGATGCATATCAAAGGAAATGGTTTCCGAAGCCCGGCTCAGCTACCACCATGATGAGGTCACATGACCAAGTCACTAGTGATTAGGGACACACGATCACCATATAGAGCGCTGGAAACTATCTCTACATACCCATGACGCATATCACACGACACGGATGGAGAAGCTATTCGAATACGAGAGTGAGAGAGTTGACACGGACAATTCAGTAGTGATTCAGGTCAAGTGAATACTTTCGGGCATGCTGAAATATTGTGTACCCTGGCTTGATGCATATCAAACGAAATGGCTTTTGAAGCCCAGTCTGGCTACGAATAAATGAGTCCACATTGGCTGATGACTAGTGACGTGGTCACCTGACCAATGTTCAGTCGAGTGCAGTGCTCTTCTACCCAGGGATGATGCATATCAAAGGAAATGGTTTCCGAAGCCCGGCTCAGCTACCACCATGATGAGGTCACATGACCAAGTCACTAGTGATTAGGGACGCACGATCACCATATAGAGCGCTGGAAACTATCTCTACATACCCATGACGCATATCAGACGACGCGGATGAAGAAGCTCTCTTGGAATAGGAGAGTGAGAGAGTTGACACGGACAATTCAGTAATGATTCAGGTCACGTGACTACTTTCGGGCATGCTGCCATATTGTGTACCCTGGCTTGATGCATATCAAACGAAATGGCTTTTGAAGCCCAGTCTGGCTATGACTAAATTAGTCCACATTGGATGATCACTAGTAACGTGGTCACGCGACCAATGTTCAGTCGAGTGCAGTGCTCTTCCACCCAGGGATGATGCATATCAAACCTAAATGGTTTCCGAAGCCCGGCTCAGCTACCACCATGTTGAGGTCACATGACCAAGTCACTAGTGATTAGGGACGCATGATCACCATATAGAGCGTTGGAAACTATATCTACATACCCATGACGCATATCACACGACGCGGATGGAGTAGGTCTCTTAGAATACGAGAGTGAGAGAGTTGACACGGTCAATTCTGTAGTGATTCAGGTCACGTGACTACTTTCGGGCATGCTGCCATATTGTGTACCCTGGCTTGATGCATATCAAACGAAATGGCTTTTGAAGCCCAGTCTGGCTACGAATAAATGAGTCCACATTGGATGATGACTAGTGACGTGGTCACGTGACCAATGTTCAGTCGAGTGCAGTGCTCTTCTACCCAGGGATGATGCATATCAAAGGAAATGGTTTCCGAAGCCCGGCTCAGCTACCACCATGATGAGGTCACATGACCAAGTCACTAGTGATTAGGGGCGCACGATCACCATATAGAGCGCTGGAAACTATCTCTACATACCCCTGACGCATATCAGACGACGCGGATGAAGAAGCTCTCTTGGAATAGGAGAGTGAGAGAGTTGACACGGACAATTCACTAATGATTCAGGTCACGTGACTACTTTCGGGCATGCTGCCATATTATGTACCCTGGCTTGATGCATATCAAACGAAATGGCTTTTGAAGCCCAGTCTGGCTACGTCTAAATGAGTCCACATTGGATGATGACTAGTGACGTGGTCACGTGACCAATGTTCAGTCGAGTGCAGTGCTCTTCTACCCAGGGTTGATGCATATCAAACGAAATGGTTTCCGAAGCCCGGCTCAGCTACCACCATGATGAGGTCACATGACCAAGTCACTAGTGATTAGGGACACACGATCACAATATAGAGCGCTGGAAACTATCTCTACATACCCATGACGCATATCAGACGACGCGGATGGAAAAGCACTCTTCGAATACGAGAGTGAGAGAGTTGACACGGACAATTCAGTCGTGATTCCGGTCACGTGACTACTTTCGGGCATGCTGCCATATTGCGTGCCCTGGCTTGATGCATATCAAACGAACTGGTTTTTGAAGCGCAGTCTGGCTATGACTAAATGAGTGCGCATTGGATGATCACTAGTGACGTGGTCAGGTGACCAATGTTCGGTCGAGTGCAGTGCTCTTCTACCCAGGGATGATTCATATCAAACGAAATGTTTTCCGAAGCCCGGCACAGCTACCACCATGATGAGGTCACATGACCAAGTCACTAGTGATTAGGGACGCACGATCACCATATAGAGCGCTGGAAACTTTCTCTACATACCCATGACGCCTATCGGACGACGCGGATGAAGAAGCTGTCTTCGAATACGAGAGTGAGAGAGTTGACACGGACAATTCAGTAGTGATTCAGGTCAAGTGACTACTTTCGGGCATGCTGCCATATTGTGTACCCTGGCTTGATGCATATCAAACGAAATGGCTTTTGAAGCCCAGTCTGGCTACGACTAAATGAGTCCACATTGGACGATGACTAGTGACGTGGTCACGTGACCAATGTTCAGTCGAGTGCAGTGCTCTTCTACCCAGGGATGATGCATATCAAAGGAAATGGTTTCCGAAGCCCGGCTCAGCTACCACCATGATGAGGTCACATGACCAAGTCACTAGTGATTAGGGACGCACGATCACCATATAGAGCGATGGAAACTATCTCTACATACCCATGACGCATATCAGACGACGCGGATGAAGAAGCTCTCTTGGAATAGGAGAGTGAGAGAGTTGACACGGACAATTCAGTAATGATTCAGGTCACGTGACTACTTTCGGGCATGCTGCCATATTGTGTACCCTGGCTTGATGCATATCAAACGAAATGGCTTTTGAAGCCCAGTCTGGCTACGACTAAATGAGTCCACATAGGATGATGAATAGTGACGTGGTCACGTGACCAATGTTCAGTCGAGTGCAGTGCTCTTCTATCCAGGGATGATGCATATCAAGCGAAATGGTTTCCGAAGCCCCGCTCAGCTACCACCATGATGAGGTCACATGACCAAATCACTAGTGATTAGGGACGCACGATCACCATATAGAGCGTTGGAAACTATCTCTACATACCCATGACACCTAAAAGACGACGCGGATGAAGAAGCTCTCTTCGAATACGAGAGTGAGAGAGTTGACACGGACAATTCAGTAGTGATTCAGGTCACGTGACTACTTTCGGGCATGCTCCCATATTGTGTACCCTGGCTTGATGCATATCAAACGAAATGGCTTTTGAAGCCCAGTCTGGCTACGACTAAATGAGTCCACATTGGATGATGACTAGTGACATGGTCACGTGACCAATGTTCAGTCGAGTGCAGTGCTCTTCTACCCAGGGATGATGCATATCAAAGGAAAGGGTTTCCGAAGCCCGGCTCAGCTACCACCACGATGAGGTCACATGACCAAGTCACTAGTGATTAGGGACACACGATCACCATATAGAGCGCTGGAAACTATCTCTACATACCCATGATGCATATCAGACGACGCGGATGGAAAAGCACTCTTCGAATACGAGAGTGAGAGAGTTGACACGGACAATTCAGTCGTGATTCCGGTCACGGGACTACTTTCGGGCATGCTGCCATATTGTGTACCCTGGCTTGACGCATATCAAACGAAATGGTTTTGAAGCCCAGTCTGGCTGTGACTAAATGAGTCCACATTGGATGATCACTAGTGACGTGGTCACGTGACCAATGTTCAGTCGAGTGCAGTGCTCTTCCACCCAGGGTTGATGCATATCAAACGAAATGGTTTCCGAAGCCCGGCTCAGCTACCACAATGTTGAGGTCACATGACCAAGTCACTAGTGATTAGGGACGCATGATCACCATATAGAGCGTTGGAAACTATCTCTACATACCCATGACGCATATCACACGACGCGGATGGAGTAGGTCTCTTAGAATACGAGAGTGAGAGAGTTGACACGGACAATTCTGTAGTGATTCAGGTCACGTGACTACTTTCGGGCATGCTGCCATATTGTGTACCCTGGCTTGATGCATATCAAACGAAATGGCTTTTGAAGCCCAGTCTGGCTACGACTAAATGAGTCCACATTGGATGATGACTAGTGACGTGGTCACCTGACCAATGTTCAGTCGAGTGCAGTGCTCTTCTACCCAGGGTTGATGCATATCAAACGAAATGGTTTCCGAAGGCCGGCTCAGCTACCACCATGATGAGGTCACATGACCAAGTCACTAGTGATTAGGGACACACGATCACCATATAGAGCACTGGAAACTATCTCTACATACCCATGACGCATATCAGACGACGCGGATGGAAAAGCTCTCTTCGAATACGAGAGTGAGAGAGTTGACACGGACAATTCAGTCGTGATTCCGGTCACGGGACTACTTTCGGGCATGCTGCCATATTGTGTACCCTGGCTTGACGCATATCAAACGAAATGGTTTTGAAGCCCAGTCTGGCTGTGACTAAATGAGTCCACATTGGATGATCACTAGTGACGTGGTCACGTGACCAATGTTCAGTCGAGTGCAGTGCTCTTCTACCCAGGGATGATGCATATCAAGCGAAATGGTTTCCGAAGCCCCGCTCAGCTACCACCATGATGAGGTCACATGACCAAGTCACTAGTGATTAGGGACGCACGATCACCATATAGAGCGCCGGAAACTATCTCTACATACCCATGATGCATATCAGACGACGCGTATGAAGAAGCTCTCTTGGAATACGAGAGTGAGAGAGTTGACACGGACAATTCTGTAGTGATTCAGGTCACGTGACTACTTTCGGGCATGCTGCCATATTGTGTACCCTGGCTTGATGCATATCAAACGAAATGGCTTTTGAAGCCCAGTCTGGCTACGACTAAATGAGTCCACATTGGATGATGACTAGTGACGTGGTCACGTGACCAATGTTCAGTCGAGTGCAGTGCTCTTCTACCCAGGGATGATGCATATCAAACGAGATGGTTTCCGAAGCCCGGCTCAGCTACCACCATGATGAGGTCACATGACCAAGTCACTAGTGATTAGGGACACACGATCACCATATAGAGCGCTGGAAACTATCTCTACATACCCATGATGCATATCAGACGACGCGGATGGAAAAGCACTCTTCGAATACGAGAGTGAGAGAGTTGACACGGACAATTCAGTCGTGATTCCGGTCACGGTACTACTTTCGGGCATGCTGCCATATTGTGTACCCTGGCTTGATAAATATCAAACGAAATGGTTTTTGAAGCCCACTCTGGCTATGACTAAATGAGTCCACATTGGATTATCACTAGTGACGTGGTCACGTGACCAATGTTCAGTCGCGTGCAGTGCTCTTCTACCCAAGGATGATGCATATCAAGCGAAATGGTTTCCGAAGCCCCGCTCAGCTACCACCATGATCAGGTCACATGACCAAGTGACTAGTGATTAGGGACGCACGATCACCATATAGAGCGCTGGAAACTATCTCTACATGCCCATGACGCATATTAGACGACGCGGATGAAGAAGCTCTCTTCGAATACGAGAGTGAGAGAGTTGACACGGACAATTCAGTAGTGATTCAGGCCACGTGACTACTTTCGGGCATGCTGCCATATTGTGTACCCTGGCTTGATGCATATCAAACGAAATGGTTTTGAAGTCCAGTCTGGCTATGACTAAATGAGTCCACATTGGATTATCACTAGTGACGTGGTCACGTGACCAATGTTCAGTCGAGTGCAGTGCTCTTCCACCCAGGGTTGATGCATATCAAACGAAATGGTTTCCGAAGCCCGGCTCAGCTACCACAATGTTGAGGTCACATGACCAAGTCACTAGTGATTAGGGACGCACGATCACCATATAGAGCGTTGGAAACTATCTCTACATACCCATGACGCATATCACACGACGCGGATGGAGTAGGTCTCTTGGAATACGAGAGTGAGAGAGTTGACACGGACAATTCAGTAATGATTCAGGTCACGTGACTACTTTCGGGCATACTGCCATATTGTGTACCCTGGCTTGATGCATATCAAACGAAATGGCTTTTGAAGCCCAGTCTGGCTACGACTAAATGAGTCCACATTGGATGATGACTAGTGAGGTGGTCACGTGACCAATGTTCAGTCGAGTGCAGTGCTCTTCTACCCAGGGATGATGCATATCAAACGAAATGGTTTCCGAAGCCCGGCTCAGCTACCACCATGATGAGGTCACATGACCAAGTCACTAGTGATTAGGGACACACGATCACCATATAGAGCGCTGGAAACTATCTCTACATACCCATGATGCATATCAGACGACGCGGATGGAAAAGCACTCTTCGAATACGAGAGTGAGAGAGTTGACACGGACAATTCAGTCGTGATTCCGGTCACGGGACTACTTTCGGGCATGCTGCCATATTGTGTACCCTGGCTTGATGAATATCAAACGAAATGGCTTTTGAAGCCCAGTCTGGCTACGACTAAATGAGTCCACATTGGATGATGACTAGTGACATGGTCCCGTGACCAATGTTCAGTCGAGTGCAGTGCTCTTCTACCCAGGGATGATGCATATCAAAGGAAATGGTTTCCGAAGCCCGGCTCAGCTACCACCATGATGAGGTCACATGACCAAGTCACTAGTGATTAGGGACGCACGATCACCATATAGAGCGCGGGAAACCATCTCTACATACCCATGACGCATATCACACGACGCGGATAGAGTAGGTCTCTTAGAATACGAGAGTGAGAGAGTTGACACGGACAATTCTGTAGTGATTCAGGTCACGTGACTACTTTCGGGCATGCTGCCATATTGTGTACCCTGGCTTAATGCATATCAAACGAAATGGTTTTTGAAGCGCAGTCTGGCTATGACTAAATGAGTCCACATTGGATGATCACTAGTGACGTGGTCACGTGACCAATGTTCAGTCGAGTGCAGTGCTCTTCCACCCAGGGTTGATGCATATCAAACGAAATGGTTTCCGAAGCCCGGCTCAGCTACCACAATGTTGAGGTCACATGACCAAGTCACTAGTGATTAGGGACGCATGATCACCATATAGAGCGTTGGAAACTATCTCTACATACCCATGACGCATATCACACGACACGGATGGAGAAGCTATTCGAATACGAGAGTGAGAGAGTTGACACGGACAATTCAGTAGTGATTCAGGTCAAGTGAATACTTTCGGGCATGCTGCCATATTGTGTACCCTGGGTTGATGCATATCAAACGAAATGGCTTTTGAAGCCCAGTCTGGCTACGAATAAATGAGTCCGCATTGGATGATGACTAGTGACGTGGTCACGTGACCAATGTTCAGTCGAGTGCAGTGCTCTTCTACCCAGGGAAGATGCATATCAAAGGAAATGGTTTCCGAAGCCCGGCTCAGCTACCACCACGATGAGGTCACATGACCAAGTCACTAGTGATTAGGGACACACGATCACCATATAGAGCGCTGGAAACTATCTCTACATACCCATGATGCATATCAGACGACGCGGATGGAAAAGCACTCTTCGAATACGAGAGTGAGAGAGTTGACACGGACAATTCAGTCGTGATTCCGGTCACGGGACTACTTTCGGGCATGCTGCCATATTGTGTACCCTGGCTTGACGCATATCAAACGAAATGGTTTTGAAGCCCAGTCTGGCTGTGACTAAATGAGTCCACATTGGATGATCACTAGTGACGTGGTCACGTGACCAATGTTCAGTCGAGTGCAGTGCTCTTCCACCCAGGGTTGATGCATATCAAACGAAATGGTTTCCGAAGCCCGGCTCAGCTACCACAATGTTGAGGTCACATGACCAAGTCACTAGTGATTAGGGACGCATGATCACCATATAGAGCGTTGGAAACTATCTCTACATACCCATGACGCATATCACACGACGCGGATGGAGTAGGTCTCTTAGAATACGAGAGTGAGAGAGTTGACACGGACAATTCTGTAGTGATTCAGGTCACGTGACTACTTTCGGGCATGCTGCCATATTGTGTACTCTGGCTTGATGCATATCAAACGAAATGGCTTTTGAAGCCCAGTCTGGCTACGACTAAATGAGTCCACATTGGATGATGACTAGTGACGTGGTCACCTGACCAATGTTCAGTCGAGTGCAGTGCTCTTCTACCCAGGGTTGATGCATATCAAACGAAATGGTTTCCGAAGGCCGGCTCAGCTACCACCATGATGAGGTCACATGACCAAGTCACTAGTGATTAGGGACACACGATCACCATATAGAGCACTGGAAACTATCTCTACATACCCATGACGCATATCAGACGACGCGGATGGAAAAGCTCTCTTCGAATACGAGAGTGAGAGAGTTGACACGGACAATTCAGTCGTGATTCAGGTCACGTGACTACTTTCGGGCATGCTGCCATATTGTGTACCCTGGCTTGATGCATATCAAACGAAATGGTTTTTGAAGCCCAGTCTGGCTATGACTAAATGAGTCCACATAGGATGATGAATAGTGACGTGGTCACGTGACCAATGTTCAGTCGAGTGCAGTGCTCTTCTACCCAGGGATGATGCATATCAAGCGAAATGGTTTCCGAAGCCCCGCTCAGCTACCACCATGATGAGGTCACATGACCAAGTCACTAGTGATTAGGGACGCACGATCACCATATAGAGCGCCGGAAACTATCTCTACATACCCATGATGCATATCAGACGACGCGTATGAAGAAGCTCTCTTGGAATACGAGAGTGAGAGAGTTGACACGGACAATTCTGTAGTGATTCAGGTCACGTGACTACTTTCGGGCATGCTGCCATATTGTGTACCCTGGCTTGATGCATATCAAACGAAATGGCTTTTGAAGCCCAGTCTGGCTTCGACTAAATGAGTCCACATTGGATGATGACTAGTGACGTGGTCACGTGACCAATGTTCAGTCGAGTGCAGTGCTCTTCTACCCAGGGATGATGCATATCAAACGAGATGGTTTCCGAAGCCCGGCTCAGCTACCACCATGATGAGGTCACATGACCAAGTCACTAGTGATTAGGGACACACGATCACCATATAGAGCGCTGGAAACTATCTCTACATACCCATGATGCATATCAGACGACGCGGATGGAAAAGCACTCTTCGAATACGAGAGTGAGAGAGTTGACACGGACAATTCAGTCGTGATTCCGGTCACGGTACTACTTTCGGGCATGCTGCCATATTGTGTACCCTGGCTTGATAAATATCAAACGAAATGGTTTTTGAAGCCCACTCTGGCTATGACTAAATGAGTCCACATTGGATTATCACTAGTGACGTGGTCACGTGACCAATGTTCAGTCGCGTGCAGTGCTCTTCTACCCAAGGATGATGCATATCAAGCGAAATGGTTTCCGAAGCCCCGCTCAGCTACCACCATGATCAGGTCACATGACCAAGTGACTAGTGATTAGGGACGCACGATCACCATATAGAGCGCTGGAAACTATCTCTACATGCCCATGACGCATATTAGACGACGCGGATGAAGAAGCTCTCTTCGAATACGAGAGTGAGAGAGTTGACACGGACAATTCAGTAGTGATTCAGGCCACGTGACTACTTTCGGGCATGCTGCCATATTGTGTACCCTGGCTTGATGCATATCAAACGAAATGGTTTTGAAGCCCAGTCTGGCTATGACTAAATGAGTCCACATTGGATTATCACTAGTGACGTGGTCACGTGACCAATGTTCAGTCGAGTGCAGTGCTCTTCCACCCAGGGTTGATGCATATCAAACGAAATGGTTTCCGAAGCCCGGCTCAGCTACCACAATGTTGAGGTCACATGACCAAGTCACTAGTGATTAGGGACGCACGATCACCATATAGAGCGTTGGAAACTATCTCTACATACCCATGACGCATATCACACGACGCGGATGGAGTAGGTCTCTTGGAATACGAGAGTGAGAGAGTTGACACGGACAATTCAGTAATGATTCAGGTCACGTGACTACTTTCGGGCATACTGCCATATTGTGTACCCTGGCTTGATGCATATCAAACGAAATGGCTTTTGAAGCCCAGTCTGGCTACGACTAAATGAGTCCACATTGGATGATGACTAGTGAGGTGGTCACGTGACCAATGTTCAGTCGAGCGCAGTGCTCTTCTACCCAGGGATGATGCATATCAAACGAAATGGTTTCCGAAGCCCGGCTCAGCTACCACCATGATGAGGTCACATGACCAAGTCACTAGTGATTAGGGACACACGATCACCATATAGAGCGCTGGAAACTATCTCTACATACCCATGATGCATATCAGACGACGCGGATGGAAAAGCACTCTTCGAATACGAGAGTGAGAGAGTTGACACGGACAATTCAGTCGTGATTCCGGTCACGGGACTACTTTCGGGCATGCTGCCATATTGTGTACCCTGGCTTGATGAATATCAAACGAAATGGCTTTTGAAGCCCAGTCTGGCTACGACTAAATGAGTCCACATTGGATGATGACTAGTGACATGGTCCCGTGACCAATGTTCAGTCGAGTGCAGTGCTCTTCTACCCAGGGATGATGCATATCAAAGGAAATGGTTTCCGAAGCCCGGCTCAGCTACCACCATGATGAGGTCACATGACCAAGTCACTAGTGATTAGGGACGCACGATCACCATATAGAGCGCGGGAAACCATCTCTACATACCCATGACGCATATCACACGACGCGGATAGAGTAGGTCTCTTAGAATACGAGAGTGAGAGAGTTGACACGGACAATTCTGTAGTGATTCAGGTCACGTGACTACTTTCGGGCATGCTGCCATATTGTGTACCCTGGCTTAATGCATATCAAACGAAATGGTTTTTGAAGTGCAGTCTGGCTATGACTAAATGAGTCCACATTGGATGATCACTAGTGACGTGGTCACGTGACCAATGTTCAGTCGAGTGCAGTGCTCTTCCACCCAGGGTTGATGCATATCAAACGAAATGGTTTCCGAAGCCCGGCTCAGCTACCACAATGTTGAGGTCACATGACCAAGTCACTAGTGATTAGGGACGCATGATCACCATATAGAGCGTTGGAAACTATCTCTACATACCCATGACGCATATCACACGACACGGATGGAGAAGCTATTCGAATACGAGAGTGAGAGAGTTGACACGGACAATTCAGTAGTGATTCAGGTCAAGTGAATACTTTCGGGCATGCTGCCATATTGTGTACCCTGGGTTGATGCATATCAAACGAAATGGCTTTTGAAGCCCAGTCTGGCTACGAATAAATGAGTCCGCATTGGATGATGACTAGTGACGTGGTCACGTGACCAATGTTCAGTCGAGTGCAGTGCTCTTCTACCCAGGGAAGATGCATATCAAAGGAAATGGTTTCCGAAGCCCGGCTCAGCTACCACCATGATGAGGTCACATGACCAAGTCACTAGTGATTAGGGACGCACGATCACCATATAGAGCGCTGGAAACTATCTCTACATACCCATGACGCATATCAGACGACGCGGATGAAGAAGCTCTCTTGGAATAGGAGAGTGAGAGAGTTGACACGGAGAATTCAGTACTGATTCAGGTCACGTCACTACTTTCGGGCATGCTGCCATATTGTGTACCCTGGCTTGATGCATATCAAACGAAATGGCTTTTGAAGCCCAGTCTGGCTACGACTAAATGAGTCCACATTGGATGATGACTAGTGACGTGGTCACGTGACCAATGTTCAGTCGAGTGCAGTGCTCTTCTACCCAGGGTTGATGCATATCAAACGAAATGGTTTCCGAAGCCCGGCTCAGCTACCACCATGATGAGGTCACATGACCAAGTTACTAGTGATTAGGGACGCACGATCACCATATAGAGCGCTGGAAACTATCTCTACATACCCATGACGCCTATCAGACGACGCGGATGAAGAAGCTCTCTTCGAATACGAGAGTGAGAGGGTTGACACGGACAATTCAGTAGTGATTCAGGTCAAGTGACTACTTTCGGGCATGCTGCCATATTGTGTACCCTGGCTTGATGCATATCAAACGAAATGGCTTTTGAAGCCCAATCTGGCTACGACTAAATGAGTCCACATTGGATGATGACTAGTGACGTGGTCACGTGACCAATGTTCAGTCGAGTGCAGTGCTCTTCTACCCAGGGATGATGCATATCAAAGGAAATGGTTTCCGAAGCCCGGCTCAGCTACCACCATGATGAGGTCACATGACCAAGTCACTTGTGATTAGGGACGCACGATCACCCTATAGAGCGCTGGAAACTATCTCTGCATACCCATGACGCATATCAGCCGACGCGGATGGAGAAGCTCTCTTGGAATAGGAGAGTGAGAGAGTTGACACGGACAATTCAGTAATGATTCACGTCACGTGACTACTTTCGGGCATGCTGCCATATTGTGTACCCTGCCTTGATGCATATCAAACGAAATGGTTTTTTGAAGCCCAGTCTGGCTATGACTAAATGAGTCCACATAGGATGATCAATAGTGACGTGGTCACGTGACCAATGTTCAGTCGAGTGCAGTGCTCTTCTACCCAGGGATGATGCATATCACGCGAAATGGTTTCCGAAGCCCCGCTCAGCTACCACCATGAGGAGGTCACGTGACCAAGTCACTAGTGATTAGGGACGCACGATCACCATATAGAGCGCTGGAAACTACCTCTACATACCCATGATGCATATCAGACGACGCGGATGGAAAAGCACTCTTCGAATACGAGAGTGAGAGAGTTGACACGGACAATTCACTCGTGATTCCGGTCACGGGACTACTTTCGAGCATGCTGCCATATTGTGTACCCTGGCTTGACGCATATCAAACGAAATGGTTTTGAAGCCCAGTCTGGCTATGACTAAATGAGTCCACATTGGATGATCACTAGTGACGTGGTCACGTGACCAATGTTCAGTCGAGTGCAGTGCTCTTCCACCCAGGGTTGATGCATATAAACGAAATGGTTTCCGAAGCCCGGCTCAGCTACCACCATGATGAGGTCACATGACCAAGTCACTAGTGATTAGGGACACACTATCACCATATAGAGCACTGGAAACTATCTCTACATACCCATGACGCATATCAGACGACGCGGATGAAAAAGCTCTCTTCGAATACGAGAGTGAGAGAGTTGACACGGACAATTCAGTCGTGATTCAGGTCACGTGACTACTTTCGGGCATGCTGCCATATTGTGTACCCTGGCTTGATGCATATCAAACGAAATGGTTTTTCAAGCCCAGTCTGGCTACGACTAAAGGAGTCCACATAGGATGATGAATAGTGACGTGGTCACGTGACCAATGTTCAGTCGAGTGCAGTGCTCTTCTACCCAGGGATGATGCATATCAAGCGAAATGGTTTCCGAAGCCCCGCTCAGCTACCACCATGATGAGGTCACATGACCAAGTCACTAGTGATTAGGGACGCACGATCACCATATAGAGCGCTGGAAACTATCTCTACATACCCATGACGCCTAAAAGACGACGCGGATGAAGAAGCTCTCTTCGAATACGAGAGTGAGAGAGTTGACACGGACAATTCAGTAGTGATTCAGGTCACGTGACTACTTTCGGGCATGCTGCCATATTGTGTGCCCTGGCTTGATGCATATCAAACGAAATGGCTTTTGAAGCCCAGTCTGGCTACGACTAAATGAGTCCACATTGGATGATGACTAGTGACGTGGTCACCTGACCAATGTTCAGTCGAGTGGAGTGCTCTTCTACCCAGGGTTGATGCATATCAAACGAAATGGTTTCCGAAACCCGGCTCAGCTACCGCCATGATGAGGTCACATGACCAAGTCACTAGTGATTAGGGACACACGATCACTATATAGAGCACTGGAAACTATCTCTACATACCCATGACGCATATCAGACGACGCGGATGGAAAAGCTCTCTTCGAATACGAGAGTGAGAGAGTTGACACGGACAATTCAGTCGTGATTCAGGTCACGTGACTACTTTCGGGCATGCTGCCATATTGTGTACCCTGGCTTGATGCATATCAAACGAAATGGTTTTTGAAGCCCAGTCTGGCTATGACTAAATGAGTCCACATAGGATGATGAATAGTGACGTGGTCACGTGACCAATGTTCAGTCGAGTGCAGTGCTCTTCTACCCATGGATGATGCATATCAAGCGAAATGGTTTCCGAAGCCCCGCTCAGCTACAACCATGATGAGGTCACATGACCAAGTCACTAGTGATTAGGGACGCACGATCACCATATAGAGCGATGGAAACTATCTCTACATACCCATGACGCATATCAGACGACGCGGATGAAGAAGCTCTCTTGGAATAGGAGAGAGAGAGTTGACACGGACAATTCAGTAATGATTCAGGTCACGTGACTACTTTCGGGCATGCTGCCATATTGTGTACCCTGGCTTGATGCATATCAAACGAAATGGCTTTTGAAGCCCAGTCTGGCTACGAATAAATGAGTCCACATTGGATGATGACTAGTGACGTGGTCACGTGACCAATGTTCAGTCGAGTGCAGTGCTCTTCTACCCAGGGATGATGCATATCAAAGGAAATGGTTTCCGAAGCCCGGCTCAGCTACCACCATGATGAGGTCACATGACCAAGTCACTAGTGATTAGGGACGCACGATCACCATATAGAGCGCTGGAAACTATCTCTACATACCCATGACGCATATCAGACGACGCGGATGAAGAAGCTCTCTTGGAATAGGAGAGTGAGAGAGTTGACACGGACAATTCAGTAATGATTCAGGTCACGTGACTACTTTCGGGCATGCTGCCATATTATGTACCCTGGCTTGATGCATATCAAACGAAACGGCTTTTGAAGCCCAGTCTGGCTACGACTAAATGAGTCCACATTGGATGATGAATAGTGACATGGTCACGTGACCAATGTTCAGTCGAGTGCAGTGCTCTTCTACCCAGGGATGATGCATATCAAAGGAAATGGTTTCCGAAGCCCGGCTCAGCTACCACCATGATGAGGTCACATGACCAAGTCACTAGTGATTAGGGACGCACGATCACCATATAGAGCGCTGGAAACTATCTCTACATACCCATGATGCATATCAGACGACGCGTATGAAGAAGCTCTCTTGGAATACGAGAGTGAGAGAGTTGACACGGACAATTCAGTAATGATTCAGGTCACGTGACTACTTTCGGGCATACTGCCATATTGTGTACCCTGGCTTGATGCATATCAAACGAAATGGCTTTTGAAGCCTAGTCTGGCTACGACTAAATGAGTCCACATTGGATGATGACTAGTGACGTGGTCACGTGACCAATGTTCAGTCGAGTGCAGTGCTCTTCTACCCAGGGATGATGCATATCAAACGAAATGGTTTCCGAAGCCCGGCTCAGCTACCACCATGATGAGGTCACATGACCAAGTCACTAGTGATTAGGGACACGCGATCACCATATAGAGCGCTGGAAACTACCTCTACATACCCATGATGCATATCAGACGACGCGGATGGAAAAGCACTCTTCGAATACGAGAGTGAGAGAGTTGACACGGACAATTCACTCGTGATTCCGGTCACGGGACTACTTTCGAGCATGCTGCCATATTGTGTACCCTGGCTTGACGCATATCAAACGAAATGGTTTTGAAGCCCAGTCTGGCTATGACTAAATGAGTCCACATTGGATGATCACTAGTGACGTGGTCACGTGACCAATGTTCAGTCGAGTGCAGTGCTCTTCCACCCAGGGTTGATGCATATCAAACGAAATGGTTTCCGAAGCCCGGCTCAGCTACCACCATGATGAGGTCACATGACCAAGTCACTAGTGATTAGGGACACACGATCACCATATAGAGCACTGGAAACTATCTCTACATACCCATGACGCATATCAGACGACGCGGATGAAAAAGCTCTCTTCGAATACGAGAGTGAGAGAGTTGACACGGACAATTCAGTCGTGATTCAGGTCACGTGACTACTTTCGGGCATGCTGCCATATTGTGTACCCTGGCTTGATGCATATCAAACGAAATGGTTTTTCAAGCCCAGTCTGGCTATGACTAAAGGAGTCCACATAGGATGATGAATAGTGACGTGGTCACGTGACCAATGTTCAGTCGAGTGCAGTGCTCTTCTACCCAGGGATGATGCATATCAAGCGAAATGGTTTCCGAAGCCCCGCTCAGCTACCACCATGATGAGGTCACATGACCAAGTCACTAGTGATTAGGGACGCACGATCACCATATAGAGCGCTGGAAACTATCTCTACATACCCATGACGCCTAAAAGACGACGCGGATGAAGAAGCTCTCTTCGAATACGAGAGTGAGAGAGTTGACACGGACAATTCAGTAGTGATTCAGGTCACGTGACTACTTTCGGGCATGCTGCCATATTGTGTGCCCTGGCTTGATGCATATCAAACTAAATGGCTTTTGAAGCCCAGTCTGGCTACGACTAAATGAGTCCACATTGGATGATGACTAGTGACGTGGTCACCTGACCAATGTTCAGTCGAGTGGAGTGCTCTTCTACCCAGGGTTGATGCATATCAAACGAAATGGTTTCCGAAACCCGGCTCAGCTACCACCATGATGAGGTCACATGACCAAGTCACTAGTGATTAGGGACACACGATCACTATATAGAGCACTGGAAACTATCTCTACATACCCATGACGCATATCAGACGACGCGGATGGAAAAGCTCTCTTCGAATACGAGAGTGAGAGAGTTGACACGGACAATTCAGTCGTGATTCAGGTCACGTGACTACTTTCGGGCATGCTGCCATATTGTGTACCCTGGCTTGATGCATATCAAACGAAATGGTTTTTGAAGCCCAGTCTGGCTATGACTAAATGAGTCGACATAGGATGATGAATAGTGACGTGGTCACGTGACCAATGTTCAGTCGAGTGCAGTGCTCTTCTACCCATGGATGATGCATATCAAGCGAAATGGTTTCCGAAGCCCCGCTCAGCTACAACCATGATGAGGTCACATGACCAAGTCACTAGTGATTAGGGACGCACGATCACCATATAGAGCGATGGAAACTATCTCTACATACCCATGACGCATATCAGACGACGCGGATGAAGAAGCTCTCTTGGAATAGGAGAGAGAGAGTTGACACGGACAATTCAGTAATGATTCAGGTCACGTGACTACTTTCGGGCATGCTGCCATATTGTGTACCCTGGCTTGATGCATATCAAACGAAATGGCTTTTGAAGCCCAGTCTGGCTACGAATAAATGAGTCCACATTGGATGATGACTAGTGACGTGGTCACGTGACCAATGTTCAGTCGAGTGCAGTGCTCTTCTACCCAGGGATGATGCATATCAAAGGAAATGGTTTCCGAAGCCCGGCTCAGCTACCACCATGATGAGGTCACATGACCAAGTCACTAGTGATTAGGGACGCACGATCACCATATAGAGCGCTGGAAACTATCTCTACATACCCATGACGCATATCAGACGACGCGGATGAAGAAGCTCTCTTGGAATAGGAGAGTGAGAGAGTTGACACGGACAATTCAGTAATGATTCAGGTCACGTGACTACTTTCGGGCATGCTGCCATATTATGTACCCTAGCTTGATGCATATCAAACGAAATGGCTTTTGAAGCCCAGTCTGGCTACGACTAAATGAGTCCACATTGGATGATGACTAGTGACGTAGTCACGTGACCAATGTTCAGTCGAGTGCAGTGCTCTTCTACCCAGGGTTGATGCATATCAAACGAAATGGTTTCCGAAGCCCGGCTCAGCTACCACCATGATGAGGTCACATGACCAAGTCACTAGTGATTAGGGACACACGATCACCATATAGAGCGCTGGAAACTATCTCTACATACCCATGACGCATATCAGACGACGCGGATGGAAAAGCACTCTTCGAATACGAGAGTGAGAGAGTTGACACGGACAATTCAGTCGTGATTCCGGTCACGTGACTACTTTCGGGCATGCTGCCATATTGTGTACCCTGGCTTGATGCATATCAAACGAAATGGGTTTTCAAGCCCAGTCTGGCTATGACTAAAGGAGTCCACATAGGATGATGAATAGTGACGTGGTCACGTGACCAATGTTCAGTCGAGTACAGTGCTCTTCTACCCAGGGATGATGCATATCAAGCGAAATGGTTTCCGAAGCCCCGCTCAGCTACCACCATGATGAGGTCACATGACCAAGTCACTAGTGATTAGGGACGCACGATCACCATATAGAGCGCTGGAAACTATCTCTACATACCCATGACGCCTAAAAGACGACGCGGATGAAGAAGCTCTCTTCGAATACGAGAGTGAGAGAGTTGACACGGACAATTCAGTAGTGATTCAGGTCACGTGACTACTTTCGGGCATGCTGCCATATTGTGTACCCTGGCTTGAAGCATATCAAACGAAATGGCTTTTGAAGCCCAGTCTGGCTACGACTAAATGAGTCCACATTGGATGATGACTAGTGACGTGGTCACCTGACCAATGTTCAGTTGAGTGCAGTGCTCTTCTACCCAGGGTTGATGCATATCAAACGAAATGGTTTCCGAAGCGCGGCTCAGCTACCACCATGATCAGGTCACATGACGAAGTCACTAGTGATTAGGGACACACGATCACCATATAGAGCACTGGAAACTATCTCTACATACCCATGACGCATATCAGACGACGCGGATGGAAAAGCTCTCTTCGAATACGAGAGTGAGAGAGTTGACACGGACAATTCAGTCGTGATTCAGGTCACGTGACTACTTTCGGGCATGCTGCCATATTGTGTACCCTGGCTTGATGCATATCAAACGAAATGGTTTTTGAAGCCCAGTCTGGCTATGACTAAATGAGTCCACATAGGATGATGAATAGTGACGTGGTCACGTGACCAATGTTCAGTCGAGTGCAGTGCTCTTCTACCCAGGGATGATGCATATCAAGCGAAATGGTTTCCGAAGCCCCGCTCAGCT
Organism: Dermacentor variabilis; assembly: GCF_050947875.1. Taxonomy (NCBI): domain Eukaryota; kingdom Metazoa; phylum Arthropoda; class Arachnida; order Ixodida; family Ixodidae; genus Dermacentor; species Dermacentor variabilis. The sequence goes on along the minus strand of NC_134576.1, from coordinate 77,952,596 downwards.
ACCACCATGATGAGGTCACATGACCAAGTCACTAGTGATTAGGGACGCACGATCACCATATAGAGCGCTGGAAACTATCTCTACATACCCATGACGCCTAAAAGACGACGCGGATGAAGAAGCTCTCTTCGAATACGAGAGTGAGAGAGTTGACACGGACAATTCAGTAGTGATTCAGGTCACGTGACTACTTTCGGGCATGCTGCCATATTGTGTACCCTGGCTTGATGCATATCAAACGAAACGGCTTTTGAAGCCCAGTCTGGCTACGACTAAATGAGTCCACATTGGATGATGACTAGTGACATGGTCACGTGACCAATGTTCAGTCGAGTGCAGTGCTCTTCTACCCAGGGATGATGCATATCAAAGGAAATGGTTTCCGAAGCCCGGCTCAGCTACCACCATGATGAGGTCACATGACCAAGTCACTAGTGATTAGGGACGCACGATCACCATATAGAGCGCTGGAAACTATCTCTACATACCCATGATGCATATCAGACGACGCGTATGAAGAAGCTCTCTTGGAATACGAGAGTGAGAGAGTTGACACGGACAATTCAGTAATGATTCAGGTCACGTGACTACTTTCGGGCATACTGCCATATTGTGTACCCTGGCTTGATGCATATCAAACGAAATGGCTTTTGAAGCCTAGTCTGGCTACGACTAAATGAGTCCACATTGGATGATGACTAGTGACGTGGTCGCGTGACCAATGTTCAGTCGAGTGCAGTGCTCTTCTACCCAGGGATGATGCATATCAAACGAAATGGTTTCCGAAGCCCGGCTCAGCTACCACAATGATGAGGTCACATGACCAAGTCACTAGTGATTAGGGACACGCGATCACCATATAGAGCGCTGGAAACTACCTCTACATACCCATGATGCATATCAGACGACGCGGATGGAAAAGCACTCTTCGAATACGAGAGTGAGAGAGTTGACACGGACAATTCACTCGTGATTCCGGTCACGGGACTACTTTCGGGCATGCTGCCATATTGTGTACCCTGGCTTGACGCATATCAAACGAAATGGTTTTGAAGCCCAGTCTGGCTATGACTAAATGAGTCCACATTGGATGATCACTAGTGACGTGGTCACGTGACCAATGTTCAGTCGAGTGCAGTGCTCTTCCACCCAGGGTTGATGCATATCAAACGAAATGGTTTCCGAAGCCCGGCTCAGCTACCACCATGATGAGGTCACATGACCAAGTCACTAGTGATTAGGGACACACGATCACCATATAGAGCACTGGAAACTATCTCTACATACCCATGACGCATATCAGACGACGCGGATGAAGAAGCTCTCTTCGAATACGAGAGTGAGAGAGTTGACACGGACAATTCAGTAGTGATTCAGGTCACGTGACTACTTTCGGGCATGCTGCCATATTGTGTACCCTGGCTTGATGCATATCAAACGAAACGGCTTTTGAAGCCCAGTCTGGCTACGACTAAATGAGTCCACATTGGATGATGACTAGTGACATGGTCACGTGACCAATGTTCAGTCGAGTGCAGTGCTCTTCTACCCAGGGATGATGCATATCAAAGGAAATGGTTTCCGAAGCCCGGCTCAGCTACCACCATGATGAGGTCACATGACCAAGTCACTAGTGATTAGGGACGCACGATCACCATATAGAGCGCTGGAAACTATCTCTACATACCCATGATGCATATCAGACGACGCGTATGAAGAAGCTCTCTTGGAATACGAGAGTGAGAGAGTTGACACGGACAATTCAGTAATGATTCAGGTCACGTGACTACTTTCGGGCATACTGCCATATTGTGTACCCTGGCTTGATGCATATCAAACGAAATGGCTTTTGAAGCCTAGTCTGGCTACGACTAAATGAGTCCACATTGGATGATGACTAGTGACGTGGTCGCGTGACCAATGTTCAGTCGAGTGCAGTGCTCTTCTACCCAGGGATGATGCATATCAAACGAAATGGTTTACGAAGCCCGGCTCAGCTACCACAATGATGAGGTCACATGACCAAGTCACTAGTGATTAGGGACACGCGATCACCATATAGAGCGCTGGAAACTACCTCTACATACCCATGATGCATATCAGACGACGCGGATGGAAAAGCACTCTTCGAATACGAGAGTGAGAGAGTTGACACGGACAATTCACTCGTGATTCCGGTCACGGGACTACTTTCGGGCATGCTGCCATATTGTGTACCCTGGCTTGACGCATATCAAACGAAATGGTTTTGAAGCCCAGTCTGGCTATGACTAAATGAGTCCACATTGGATGATCACTAGTGACGTGGTCACGTGACCAATGTTCAGTCGAGTGCAGTGCTCTTCCACCCAGGGTTGATGCATATCAAACGAAATGGTTTCCGAAGCCCGGCTCAGCTACCACCATGATGAGGTCACATGACCAAGTCACTAGTGATTAGGGACACACGATCACCATATAGAGCACTGGGAACTATCTCTACATACCCATGACGCATATCAGACGACGCGGATGAAAAAGCTCTCTTCGAATACGAGAGTGAGAGAGTTGACACGGACAATTCAGTCGTGATTCAGGTCACGTGACTACTTTCGGGCATGCTGCCATATTGTGTACCCTGGCTTGATGCATATCAAACGAAATGGTTTTTCAAGCCCAGTCTGGCTATGACTAAAAGAGTCCACATAGGATGATGAATAGTGACGTGGTCACGTGACCAATGTTCAGTCGAGTGCAGTGCTCTTCTACCCAGGGATGATGCATATCAAGCGAAATGGTTTCCGAAGCCCCGCTCAGCTACCACCATGATGAGGTCACATGACCAAGTCACTAGTGATTAGGGACGCACGATCACCATATAGAGCGCTGGAAACTATCTCTACATACCCATGACGCCTAAAAGACGACGCGGATGAAGAAGCTCTCTTCGAATACGAGAGTGAGAGAGTTGACACGGACAATTCAGTAGTGATTCAGGTCACGTGACTACTTTCGGGCATGCTGCCATATTGTGTGCCCTGGCTTGATGCATATCAAACGAAATGGCTTTTGAAGCCCAGTCTGGCTACGACTAAATGAGTCCACATTGGATGATGACTAGTGACGTGGTCACCTGACCACTGTTCAGTCGAGTGGAGTGCTCTTCTACCCAGGGTTGATGCATATCAAACGAAATGGTTTCCGAAACCCGGCTCAGCTACCACCATGATGAGGTCACATGACCAAGTCACTAGTGATTAGGGACACACGATCACCATATAGAGCACTGGAAACTATCTCTACATACCCATGACGCATATCAGACGACGCGGATGGAAAAGCTCTCTTCGAATACGAGAGTGAGAGAGTTGACACGGACAATTCAGTCGTGATTCAGGTCACGTGACTACTTTCGGGCATGCTGCCATATTGTGTACCCTGGCTTGATGCATATCAAACGAAATGGTTTTTGAAGCCCAGTCTGGCTATGACTAAATGGGTCCACATAGGATGATGAATAGTGACGTGGTCACGTGACCAATGTTCAGTCGAGTGCAGTGCTCTTCTACCCATGGATGATGCATATCAAGCGAAATGGTTTCCGAAGCCCCGCTCAGCTACCACCATGATGAGGTCACATGACCAAGTCACTAGTGATTAGGGACGCACGATCACCATATAGAGCGATGGAAACTATCTCTACATACCCATGACGCATATCAGACGACGCGGATGAAGAAGCTCTCTTGGAATAGGAGAGTGAGAGAGTTGACACGGACAATTCAGTAATGATTCAGGTCACGTGACTACTTTCGGGCATGCTGCCATATTGTGTACCCTGGCTTGATGCATATCAAACGAAATGGCTTTTGAAGCCCAGTCTGGCTACGAATAAATGAGTCCACATTGGATGATGACTAGTGACGTGGTCACGTGACCAATGTTCAGTCGAGTGCAGTGCTCTTCTACCCAGGGATGATGCATATCAAAGGAAATGGTTTCCGAAGCCCGGCTCAGGTACCACCATGATGAGGTCACATGACCAAGTCACTAGTGATTAGGGACGCACGATCACCATATAGAGCGCTGGAAACTATCTCTACATACCCATGACGCATATCAGACGACGCGGATGAAGAAGCTCTCTTGGAATAGGAGAGTGAGAGAGTTGACACGGACAATTCAGTAATGATTCAGGTCACGTGACTACTTTCGGGCATGCTGCCATATTATGTACCCTGGCTTGATGCATATCAAACGAAATGGCTTTTGAAGCCCAGTCTGGCTACGACTAAATGAGTCCACATTGGATGATGACTAGTGACGTAGTCACGTGACCAATGTTCAGTCGAGTGCAGTGCTCTTCTACCCAGGGATGATGCATATCAAGCGAAATGGTTTCCGAAGCCCCGCTCAGCTACCACCATGATGAGGTCACATGACCAAGTCACTAGTGATTAGGGACGCACGATCACCATATAGAGCGCTGGAAACTATCTCTACATACCCATGACGCCTAAAAGACGACGCGGATGAAGAAGCTCTCTTCGAATACCAGAGTGAGAGAGTTGACACGGACAATTCAGTAGTGATTCAGGTCACGTGACTACTTTCGGGCATGCTGCCATATTGTGTGCCCTGGCTTGATGCATATCAAACGAAATGGCTTTTGAAGCCCAGTCTGGCTACGACTAAATGAGTCCACATTGGATGATGACTAGTGACGTGGTCACCTGACCAATGTTCAGTCGAGTGGAGTGCTCTTCTACCCAGGGTTGATGCATATCAAACGAAATGGTTTCCGAAACCCGGCTCAGCTACCACCATGATGAGGTCACATGACCAAGTCACTAGTGATTAGGGACACACGATCACCATATAGAGCACTGGAAACTATCTCTACATACCCATGACGCATATCAGACGACGCGGATGGAAAAGCTCTCTTCGAATACGAGAGTGAGAGAGTTGACACGGACAATTCAGTCGTGATTCAGGTCACGTGACTACTTTCGGGCATGCTGCCATATTGTGTACCCTGGCTTGATGCATATCAAACGAAATGGTTTTTGAAGCCCAGTCTGGCTATGACTAAATGAGTCCACATAGGATGATGAATAGTGACGTGGTCACGTGACCAATGTTCAGTCGAGTGCAGTGCTCTTCTACCCAGGGATGATGCATATCAAGCGAAATGGTTTCCGAAGCCCCGCTCAGCTACCACCATGATGAGGTCACATGACCAAGTCACTAGTGATTAGGGACGCACAATCACCATATAGAGCGCTGGAAACTATCTCTACATACCCATGACCCCTAAAAGACGACGCGGATGAAGAAGCTCTCTTCGAATACGAGAGTGAGAGAGTTGACACGGACAATTCAGTAGTGATTCAGGTCACGTGACTACTTTCGGGCATGCTGCCATATTGTGTACCCTGGCTTGATGCATATCAAACGAAATGGCTTTTGAAGCCCAGTCTGGCTACGACTAAATGAGTCCACATTGGATGATGACTAGTGACGTGGTCATCTGACCAATGTTCAGTCGAGTGCAGTGCTCTTCTACCCAGGGTTGATGCATATCAAACGAAATGGTTTCCGAAGCCCGGCTCAGCTACCACCATGATCAGGTCACATGACCAAGTCACTAGTGATTAGGGACACACGATCACCATATAGAGCACTGGAAACTATCTCTACATACCCATGACGCATATCAGACGACGCGGATGGAAAAGCTCTCTTCGAATACGAGAGTGAGAGAGTTGACACGGACAATTCAGTCGTGATTCAGGTCACGTGACTACTTTCGGGCATGCTGCCATATTGTGTACCCTGGCTTGATGCATATCAAACGAAATGGTTTTTGAAGCCCAGTCTGGCTATGACTAAATGAGTCCACATAGGATGATGAATAGTGACGTGGTCACGTGACCAATGTTCAGTCGAGTGCAGTGTTCTTCTACCCATGGATGATGCATATCAAGCGAAATGGTTTCCGAAGCCCCGCTCAGCTACCACCATGATGAGGTCACATGACCAAGTCACTAGTGATTAGGGACGCACGATCACCATATAGAGCGATGGAAACTATCTCTACATACCCATGACGCATATCAGACGACGCGGATGAAGAAGCTCTCTTGGAATAGGAGAGTGAGAGAGTTGACACGGACAATTCAGTAATGATTCAGGTCACGTGACTACTTTCGGGCATGCTGCCATATTGTGTACCCTGGCTTGATGCATATCAAACGAAATGGCTTTTGAAGCCCAGTCTGGCTACGAATAAATGAGTCCACATTGGATGATGACTAGTGACGTGGTCACGTGACCAATGTTCAGTCGAGTGCAGTGCTCTTCTACCCAGGGATGATGCATATCAAAGGAAATGGTTTCCGAAGCCCGGCTCAGCTACCACCATGATGAGGTCACATGACCAAGTCACTAGTGATTAGGGACGCACGATCACCATATAGAGCGCTGGAAACTATCTCTACATACCCATGACGCATATCAGACGACGCGGATGAAGAAGCTCTCTTGGAATAGGAGAGTGAGAGAGTTGACACGGACAATTCAGTAATGATTCAGGTCACGTGACTACTTTCGGGCATGCTGCCATATTATGTACCCTGGCTTGATGCATATCAAACGAAATGGCTTTTGAAGCCCTGTCTGGCTACGACTAAATGAGTCCACATTGGATGATGACTAGTGACGTAGTCACGTGACCAATGTTCAGTCGAGTGCAGTGCTCTTCTACCCAGGGTTGATGCATATCAAACGAAATGGTTTCCGAAGCCCGGCTCAGCTACCACCATGATGAGGTCACATGACCAAGTCACTAGTGATTAGGGACACACGATCACCATATAGAGCGCTGGAAACTATCTCTACATACCCATGACGCATATCAGACGACGCGGATGGAAAAGCACTCTTCGAATACGAGAGTGAGAGAGTTGACACGGACAATTCAGTCGTGATTCCGGTCACGTGACTACTTTCGGGCATGCTGCCATATTGTGTACCCTGGCTTGATGCATATCAAACGAACTGGTTTTTGAAGCGCAGTCTGGCTATGACTAAATGAGTGCGCATTGGATGATCACTAGTGACGTGGTCAGGTGACCAATGTTCGGTCGAGTGCAGTGCTCTTCTACCCAGGGATGATTCATATCAAACGAAATGGTTTCCGAAGCCCGGCTCAGCTACCACCATGATGCGGTCACATGACCAAGTCACTAGTGATTAGGGACGCACGATCACCATATAGAGCGCTGGAAACTATCTCTACATACCCATGACGCCTATCAGACGACGCGGATGAAGAAGCTCTCTTCGAATACGAGAGTGAGAGAGTTGACACGGACAATTCAGTAATGATTCAGGTCACGTGACTACTTTCGGGCATGCTGCCATATTGTGTACCCTGGCTTGATGCATATCAAACGAAATGGCTTTTGAAGCCCTGTCTGGCTACGACTAAATGAGTCCACATAGGATGATGAATAGTGACGTGGTCACGTGACCAATGTTCAGTCGAGTACAGTGCTCTTCTACCCAGGTATGATGCATATCAAGCGAAATGGTTTCCGAAGCCCCGCTCAGCTACCACCATGATGAGGTCACATGACCAAGTCACTAGTGATTAGGGACGCACGATCACCATATAGAGCGCTGGAAACTATCTCTACATACCCATGACGCCTAAAAGACGACGCGGATGAAGAAGCTCTCTTCGAATACGAGAGTGAGAGAGTTGACACGGACAATTCAGTAGTGATTCAGGTCACGTGACTACTTTCGGGCATGCTGCCGTATTGTGTACCCTGGCTTGAAGCATATCAAACGAAATGGCTTTTGAAGCCCAGTCTGGCTACGACTAAATGAGTCCACATTGGATGATGACTAGTGACGTGGTCACCTGACCAATGTTCAGTTGAGTGCAGTGCTCTTCTACCCAGGGTTGATGCATATCAAACGAAATGGTTTCCGAAGCCCGGCTCAGCTACCACCATGATCAGGTCACATGACCAAGTCACTAGTGATTAGGGACACACGATCACCATATAGAGCACTGGAAACTATCTCTACATACCCATGACGCATATCAGACGACGCGGATGGAAAAGCTCTCTTCGAATACGAGAGTGAGAGAGTTGACACGGACAATTCAGTCGTGATTCAGGTCACGTGACTACTTTCGGGCATGCTGCCATATTGTGTACCCTGGCTTGATGCATATCAAACGAAATGGTTTTTGAAGCCCAGTCTGGCTATGACTAAATGAGTCCACATAGGATGATGAATAGTGACGTGGTCACGTGACCAATGTTCAGTCGAGTGCAGTGCTCTTCTACCCAGGGATGATGCATATCAAGCGAAATGGTTTCCGAAGCCCCGCTCAGCTACCACCATGATGAGGTCACATGACCAAGTCACTAGTGATTAGGGACGCACGATCACCATATAGAGCGCTGGAAACTATCTCTACATACCCATGACGCCTAAAAGACGACGCGGATGAAGAAGCTCTCTTCGAATACGAGAGTGAGAGAGTTGACACGGACAATTCAGTAGTGATTCAGGTCACGTGACTACTTTCGGGCATGCTGCCATATTGTGTACCCTGGCTGGATGCATATCAAACGAAACGGCTTTTGAAGCCCAGTCTGGCTACGACTAAATGAGTCCACATTGGATGATGACTAGTGACGTGGTCACGTGACCAATGTTCAGTCGAGTGCAGTGCTCGTCTACCCAGGGATGATGCATATCAAAGGAAATGGTTTCCGAAGCCCGGCTCAGCTACCACCATGATGAGGTCACATGACCAAGTCACTAGTGATTAGGGACGCACGATCACCATATAGAGCGCTGGAAACTATCTCTACATACCCATGATGCATATCAGACGACGCGTATGAAGAAGCTCTCTTGGAATACGAGAGTGAGAGAGTTGACACGGACAATTCAGTAATGATTCAGGTCACGTGACTACTTTCGGGCATACTGCCATATTGTGTACCGTGGCTTGATGCATATCAAACGAAATGGCTTTTGAAGCCTAGTCTGGCTACGACTAAATGAGTCCACATTGGATGATGACTAGTGACGTGGTCACGTGACCAATGTTCAGTCGAGTGCAGTGCTCTTCTACCCAGGGATGATGCATATCAAACGAAATGGTTTCCGAAGCCCGGCTCAGCTACCACCATGATGAGGTCACATGACCAAGTCACTAGTGATTAGGGACACGCGATCACCATATAGAGCGCTGGAAACTACCTCTACATACCCATGATGCATATCAGACGACGCGGATGGAAAAGCACTCTTCGAATACGAGAGTGAGAGAGTTGACACGGACAATTCACTCGTGATTCCGGTCACGGGACTACTTTCGGGCATGCTGCCATATTGTGTACCCTGGCTTGACGCATATCAAACGAAATGGTTTTGAAGCCCAGTCTGGCTATGACTAAATGAGTCCACATTGGATGATCACTAGTGACGTGGTCACGTGACCAATGTTCAGTCGAGTGCAGTGCTCTTCTACCCAGGGATGATGCATATCAAGCGAAATGGTTTCCGAAGCCCCGCTCAGCTACCACCATGATGAGGTCACATGACCAAGTCACTAGTGATTAGGGACGCACGATCACCATATAGAGCGCTGGAAACTGTCTCTACATACCCATGACGCCTAAAAGACGACGCGGATGAAGAAGCTCTCTTCGAATACGAGAGTGAGAGAGTTGACACGGACAATTCAGTAGTGATTCAGGTCACGTGACTACTTTCGGGCATGCTGCCATATTGTGTGCCCTGGCTTGATGCATATCAAACGAAATGGCTTTTGAAGCCCAGTCTGGCTACGACTAAATGAGTCCACATTGGATGATGACTAGTGACGTGGTCACCTGACCAATGTTCAGTCGAGTGCAGTGCTCTTCTACCCAGGGTTGATGCATATCAAACGAAATGGTTTCCGAAACCCGGCTCAGCTACCACCATGATGAGGTCACATGACCAAGTCACTAGTGATTAGGGACACACGATCACCATATTGAGTACTGGAAACTATCTCTACATACCCATGACGCATATCAGACGACGCGGATGGAAAAGCTCTCTTCGAATACGAGAGTGAGAGAGTTGACACGGACAATTCAGTCGTGATTCAGGTCACGTGACTACTTTCGGGCATGCTGCCATATTGTGTACCCTGGCTTGATGCATATCAAACGAAATGGTTTTTGAAGCCCAGTCTGGCTATGACTAAATGAGTCCACATAGGATGATGAATAGTGACGTGGTCACGTGACCAATGTTCAGTCGAGTGCAGTGCTCTTCTACCCAGGGATGATGCATATCAAGCGAAATGGTTTCCGAAGCCCCGCTCAGCTACCACCATGATGAGGTCACATGACCAAGTCACTAGTGATTAGGGACGCACGATCACTATATAGAGCGCTGGAAACTATCTCTACATACCCATGACGCCTAAAAGACGACGCGGATGAAGAAGCTCTCTTCGAATACGAGAGTGAGAGAGTTGAAACGGACAATTCAGTCGTGATTCAGGTCACGTGACTACTTTCGGGCATGCTGCCATATTGTGTACCCTGGCTTGATGCATATCAAACGAAATGGTTTTTCAAGCCCAGTCTGGCTATGACCAAAGGAGTCCACATAGGATGATGAATAGTGACGTGGTCACGTGACCAATGTTCAGTCGAGTGCAGTGCTCTTCTACCCAGGGATGATGCATATCAAGCGAAATGGTTTCCGAAGCCCCGCTCAGCTACCACCATGATGAGGTCACATGACCAAGTCACTAGTGATTAGGGACGCACGATCACCATATAGAGCGCTGGAAACTATCTCTACATACACATGACGCCTAAAAGACGACGCGGATGAAGAAGCTCTCTTCGAATACGAGAGTGAGAGAGTTGACACGGACAATTCAGTAGTGATTCAGGTCACGTGACTACTTTCGGGCATGCTGCCATATTGTGTGCCCTGGCTTGATGCATATCAAACGAAATGGCTTTTGAAGCCAGGTCTGGCTACGACTAAATGAGTCCACATTGGATGATGACTAGTGACGTGGTCACCTGACCAATGTTCAGTCGAGTGCAGTGCTCTTCTACCCAGGGTTGATGCATATCAAACGAAATGGTTTCCGAAGCCCGGCTCAGCTACCACCATGATGAGGTCACATGACCAAGTCACTAGTGATTAGGGACGCACGATCACCATATAGAGCGCTGGAAATTATCTCTACATACCCATGATGCATATCAGACGACGCGTATGAAGAAGCTCTCTTGGAATACGAAAGTGAGAGAGTTGACACGGACAATTCAGTAATGATTCAGGTCACGTGACTACTTTCGGGCATACTGCCATATTGTGTACCCTGGCTTGATGCATATCAAACGAAATGGCTTTTGAAGCCTAGTCTGGCTACGACTAAATGAGTCCACATTGGATGATGACTAGTGACGTGGTCACGTGACCAATGTTCAGTCGAGTGCAGTGCTCTTCTACCCAGGGATGATGCATATCAAACGAAATGGTTTCCGAAGCCCGGCTCAGCTACCACCATGATGAGGTCACATTACCAAGTCACTAGTGATTAGGGACACACGATCACCATATAAAGCGCTGGAAACTATCTCTACATACCCATGATGCATATCAGACGACGCGGATGGAAAAGCACTCTTCGAATACGAGATTGAGAGAGTTGACACGGACAATTCAGTCGTGATTCCGGTCACGGGACTACTTTCGGGCATGCTGCCATATTGTGTACCCTGGCTTGACGCATATCAAACGAAATGGTTTTGAAGCCCAGTCTGGCTATGACTAAATGAGTCCACATTGGATGATCACTAGTGACGTGGTCACGTGACCAATGTTCAGTCGAGTGCAGTGCTCTTCCACCCAGGGTTGATGCATATCAAACGAAATGGTTTCCGAAGCCCGGCTCAGCTACCACAATGTTGAGGTCACATGACCAAGTCACTAGTGATTAGGGACGCGTGATCACCATATAGAGCGTTGGAAACTATCTCTACATACCCATGACGCTTATCACACGACGCGGATGGAGTAGGTCTCTTAGAATACGAGAGTGAGAGAGTTGACACGGACAATTCTGTAGTGATTCAGGTCACATGACTACTTTCGGGCATGCTGCCATATTGTGTACCCTGGCTTGATGCATATCAAACGAAATGGCTTTTGAAGCCCAGTCTGGCTACGAATAAATGAGTCCACATTGGATGATGACTAGTGACGTGGTCACCTGACCAATGTTCAGTCGAGTGCAGTGCTCTTCTACCCAGGGTTGATGCATATCAAACGAAATGGTTTCCGAATCCCGGCTCCGCTACCACCATGATGAGGTCACATGACCAAGTCACTAGTGATTAGGGACACACGATCACCATATAGAGCACTGGAAACTATCTCTACATACCCATGATGCATATCAGACGACGCGTATGAAGAAGCTCTCTTCGAATACGAGAGTGAGAGAGTTGACACGGACAATTCAGTAGTGATTCAGGTCAAGTGAATACTTTCGGGCATGCTGCCATATTGTGTACCCTGGCTTGATGCATATCAAACGAAATGGCTTTTGAAGCCCAGTCTGGCTACGAATAAATGAGTCCACATTGGATGATGACTAGTGACGTGGTCACGTGACCAATGTTCAGTCAAGTGCAGTGCTCTTCTACCCAGGGATGATTCACATCAAACGAAATGGTTTCCGAAGCCCAGCTCAGCTACCACCATGATGAGGTCACATGACCAAGTCACTAGTGATTAGGGACGCATGATCACCATATAGAGCGCTGGAAACTATCTCTACATACCCATGACGCATATCACACGACACGGATGGAGAAGCTATTCGAATACGAGAGTGAGAGAGTTGACACGGACAATTCAGTAGTGATTCAGGTCAAGTGAATACTTTCGGGCATGCTGCCATATTGTGTACCCTGGCTTGATGCATATCAAACGAAATGGCTTTTGAAGCCCAGTCTGGCTACGAATAAATGAGTCAACATTGGATGATGACTAGTGACGTGGTCACGTGACCAATGTTTAGTCGAGTGCAGTGCTCTTCTACCCAGGGATGATGCATATCAAAGGAAATGGTTTCCGAAGCCCGGCTCAGCTACCACCATGATGAGGTCACATGACCAAGTCACTAGTGATTAGGGACACACGATCACCATATAGAGCGCTGGAAACTATCTCTACATACCCATGACGCATATCACACGACACGGATGGAGAAGCTATTCGAATACGAGAGTGAGAGAGTTGACACGGACAATTCAGTAGTGATTCAGGTCAAGTGAATACTTTCGGGCATGCTGAAATATTGTGTACCCTGGCTTGATGCATATCAAACGAAATGGCTTTTGAAGCCCAGTCTGGCTACGAATAAATGAGTCCACATTGGCTGATGACTAGTGACGTGGTCACCTGACCAATGTTCAGTCGAGTGCAGTGCTCTTCTACCCAGGGATGATGCATATCAAAGGAAATGGTTTCCGAAGCCCGGCTCAGCTACCACCATGATGAGGTCACATGACCAAGTCACTAGTGATTAGGGACGCACGATCACCATATAGAGCGCTGGAAACTATCTCTACATACCCATGACGCATATCAGACGACGCGGATGAAGAAGCTCTCTTGGAATAGGAGAGTGAGAGAGTTGACACGGACAATTCAGTAATGATTCAGGTCACGTGACTACTTTCGGGCATGCTGCCATATTGTGTACCCTGGCTTGATGCATATCAAACGAAATGGCTTTTGAAGCCCAGTCTGGCTATGACTAAATTAGTCCACATTGGATGATCACTAGTAACGTGGTCACGCGACCAATGTTCAGTCGAGTGCAGTGCTCTTCCACCCAGGGATGATGCATATCAAACGAAATGGTTTCCGAAGCCCGGCTCAGCTACCACCATGTTGAGGTCACATGACCAAGTCACTAGTGATTAGGGACGCATGATCACCATATAGAGCGTTGGAAACTATATCTACATACCCATGACGCATATCACACGACGCGGATGGAGTAGGTCTCTTAGAATACGAGAGTGAGAGAGTTGACACGGTCAATTCTGTAGTGATTCAGGTCACGTGACTACTTTCGGGCATGCTGCCATATTGTGTACCCTGGCTTGATGCATATCAAACGAAATGGCTTTTGAAGCCCAGTCTGGCTACGAATAAATGAGTCCACATTGGATGATGACTAGTGACGTGGTCACGTGACCAATGTTCAGTCGAGTGCAGTGCTCTTCTACCCAGGGATGATGCATATCAAAGGAAATGGTTTCCGAAGCCCGGCTCAGCTACCACCATGATGAGGTCACATGACCAAGTCACTAGTGATTAGGGGCGCACGATCACCATATAGAGCGCTGGAAACTATCTCTACATACCCCTGACGCATATCAGACGACGCGGATGAAGAAGCTCTCTTGGAATAGGAGAGTGAGAGAGTTGACACGGACAATTCACTAATGATTCAGGTCACGTGACTACTTTCGGGCATGCTGCCATATTATGTACCCTGGCTTGATGCATATCAAACGAAATGGCTTTTGAAGCCCAGTCTGGCTACGTCTAAATGAGTCCACATTGGATGATGACTAGTGACGTGGTCACGTGACCAATGTTCAGTCGAGTGCAGTGCTCTTCTACCCAGGGTTGATGCATATCAAACGAAATGGTTTCCGAAGCCCGGCTCAGCTACCACCATGATGAGGTCACATGACCAAGTCACTAGTGATTAGGGACACACGATCACAATATAGAGCGCTGGAAACTATCTCTACATACCCATGACGCATATCAGACGACGCGGATGGAAAAGCACTCTTCGAATACGAGAGTGAGAGAGTTGACACGGACAATTCAGTCGTGATTCCGGTCACGTGACTACTTTCGGGCATGCTGCCATATTGTGTGCCCTGGCTTGATGCATATCAAACGAACTGGTTTTTGAAGCGCAGTCTGGCTATGACTAAATGAGTGCGCATTGGATGATCACTAGTGACGTGGTCAGGTGACCAATGTTCGGTCGAGTGCAGTGCTCTTCTACCCAGGGATGATTCATATCAAACGAAATGTTTTCCGAAGCCCGGCACAGCTACCACCATGATGAGGTCACATGACCAAGTCACTAGTGATTAGGGACGCACGATCACCATATAGAGCGCTGGAAACTTTCTCTACATACCCATGACGCCTATCGGACGACGCGGATGAAGAAGCTGTCTTCGAATACGAGAGTGAGAGAGTTGACACGGACAATTCAGTAGTGATTCAGGTCAAGTGACTACTTTCGGGCATGCTGCCATATTGTGTACCCTGGCTTGATGCATATCAAACGAAATGGCTTTTGAAGCCCAGTCTGGCTACGACTAAATGAGTCCACATTGGACGATGACTAGTGACGTGGTCACGTGACCAATGTTCAGTCGAGTGCAGTGCTCTTCTACCCAGGGATGATGCATATCAAAGGAAATGGTTTCCGAAGCCCGGCTCAGCTACCACCATGATGAGGTCACATGACCAAGTCACTAGTGATTAGGGACGCACGATCACCATATAGAGCGATGGAAACTATCTCTACATACCCATGACGCATATCAGACGACGCGGATGAAGAAGCTCTCTTGGAATAGGAGAGTGAGAGAGTTGACACGGACAATTCAGTAATGATTCAGGTCACGTGACTACTTTCGGGCATGCTGCCATATTGTGTACCCTGGCTTGATGCATATCAAACGAAATGGCTTTTGAAGCCCAGTCTGGCTACGACTAAATGAGTCCACATAGGATGATGAATAGTGACGTGGTCACGTGACCAATGTTCAGTCGAGTGCAGTGCTCTTCTATCCAGGGATGATGCATATCAAGCGAAATGGTTTCCGAAGCCCCGCTCAGCTACCACCATGATGAGGTCACATGACCAAATCACTAGTGATTAGGGACGCACGATCACCATATAGAGCGTTGGAAACTATCTCTACATACCCATGACACCTAAAAGACGACGCGGATGAAGAAGCTCTCTTCGAATACGAGAGTGAGAGAGTTGACACGGACAATTCAGTAGTGATTCAGGTCACGTGACTACTTTCGGGCATGCTCCCATATTGTGTACCCTGGCTTGATGCATATCAAACGAAATGGCTTTTGAAGCCCAGTCTGGCTACGACTAAATGAGTCCACATTGGATGATGACTAGTGACATGGTCACGTGACCAATGTTCAGTCGAGTGCAGTGCTCTTCTACCCAGGGATGATGCATATCAAAGGAAAGGGTTTCCGAAGCCCGGCTCAGCTACCACCACGATGAGGTCACATGACCAAGTCACTAGTGATTAGGGACACACGATCACCATATAGAGCGCTGGAAACTATCTCTACATACCCATGATGCATATCAGACGACGCGGATGGAAAAGCACTCTTCGAATACGAGAGTGAGAGAGTTGACACGGACAATTCAGTCGTGATTCCGGTCACGGGACTACTTTCGGGCATGCTGCCATATTGTGTACCCTGGCTTGACGCATATCAAACGAAATGGTTTTGAAGCCCAGTCTGGCTGTGACTAAATGAGTCCACATTGGATGATCACTAGTGACGTGGTCACGTGACCAATGTTCAGTCGAGTGCAGTGCTCTTCCACCCAGGGTTGATGCATATCAAACGAAATGGTTTCCGAAGCCCGGCTCAGCTACCACAATGTTGAGGTCACATGACCAAGTCACTAGTGATTAGGGACGCATGATCACCATATAGAGCGTTGGAAACTATCTCTACATACCCATGACGCATATCACACGACGCGGATGGAGTAGGTCTCTTAGAATACGAGAGTGAGAGAGTTGACACGGACAATTCTGTAGTGATTCAGGTCACGTGACTACTTTCGGGCATGCTGCCATATTGTGTACCCTGGCTTGATGCATATCAAACGAAATGGCTTTTGAAGCCCAGTCTGGCTACGACTAAATGAGTCCACATTGGATGATGACTAGTGACGTGGTCACCTGACCAATGTTCAGTCGAGTGCAGTGCTCTTCTACCCAGGGTTGATGCATATCAAACGAAATGGTTTCCGAAGGCCGGCTCAGCTACCACCATGATGAGGTCACATGACCAAGTCACTAGTGATTAGGGACACACGATCACCATATAGAGCACTGGAAACTATCTCTACATACCCATGACGCATATCAGACGACGCGGATGGAAAAGCTCTCTTCGAATACGAGAGTGAGAGAGTTGACACGGACAATTCAGTCGTGATTCCGGTCACGGGACTACTTTCGGGCATGCTGCCATATTGTGTACCCTGGCTTGACGCATATCAAACGAAATGGTTTTGAAGCCCAGTCTGGCTGTGACTAAATGAGTCCACATTGGATGATCACTAGTGACGTGGTCACGTGACCAATGTTCAGTCGAGTGCAGTGCTCTTCTACCCAGGGATGATGCATATCAAGCGAAATGGTTTCCGAAGCCCCGCTCAGCTACCACCATGATGAGGTCACATGACCAAGTCACTAGTGATTAGGGACGCACGATCACCATATAGAGCGCCGGAAACTATCTCTACATACCCATGATGCATATCAGACGACGCGTATGAAGAAGCTCTCTTGGAATACGAGAGTGAGAGAGTTGACACGGACAATTCTGTAGTGATTCAGGTCACGTGACTACTTTCGGGCATGCTGCCATATTGTGTACCCTGGCTTGATGCATATCAAACGAAATGGCTTTTGAAGCCCAGTCTGGCTACGACTAAATGAGTCCACATTGGATGATGACTAGTGACGTGGTCACGTGACCAATGTTCAGTCGAGTGCAGTGCTCTTCTACCCAGGGATGATGCATATCAAACGAGATGGTTTCCGAAGCCCGGCTCAGCTACCACAATGTTGAGGTCACATGACCAAGTCACTAGTGATTAGGGACGCATGATCACCATATAGAGCGTTGGAAACTATCTCTACATACCCATGACGCATATCACACGACGCGGATGGAGTAGGTCTCTTAGAATACGAGAGTGAGAGAGTTGACACGGACAATTCTGTAGTGATTCAGGTCACGTGACTACTTTCGGGCATGCTGCCATATTGTGTACCCTGGCTTGATGCATATCAAACGAAATGGCTTTTGAAGCCCAGTCTGGCTACGACTAAATGAGTCCACATTGGATGATGACTAGTGACGTGGTCACCTGACCAATGTTCAGTCGAGTGCAGTGCTCTTCTACCCAGGGTTGATGCATATCAAACGAAATGGTTTCCGAAGGCCGGCTCAGCTACCACCATGATGAGGTCACATGACCAAGTCACTAGTGATTAGGGACACACGATCACCATATAGAGCACTGGAAACTATCTCTACATACCCATGACGCATATCAGACGACGCGGATGGAAAAGCTCTCTTCGAATACGAGAGTGAGAGAGTTGACACGGACAATTCAGTCGTGATTCCGGTCACGGGACTACTTTCGGGCATGCTGCCATATTGTGTACCCTGGCTTGACGCATATCAAACGAAATGGTTTTGAAGCCCAGTCTGGCTGTGACTAAATGAGTCCACATTGGATGATCACTAGTGACGTGGTCACGTGACCAATGTTCAGTCGAGTGCAGTGCTCTTCTACCCAGGGATGATGCATATCAAGCGAAATGGTTTCCGAAGCCCCGCTCAGCTACCACCATGATGAGGTCACATGACCAAGTCACTAGTGATTAGGGACGCACGATCACCATATAGAGCGCCGGAAACTATCTCTACATACCCATGATGCATATCAGACGACGCGTATGAAGAAGCTCTCTTGGAATACGAGAGTGAGAGAGTTGACACGGACAATTCTGTAGTGATTCAGGTCACGTGACTACTTTCGGGCATGCTGCCATATTGTGCACCCTGGCTTGATGCATATCAAACGAAATGGCTTTTGAAGCCCAGTCTGGCTACGACTAAATGAGTCCACATTGGATGATGACTAGTGACGTGGTCACGTGACCAATGTTCAGTCGAGTGCAGTGCTCTTCTACCCAGGGATGATGCATATCAAACGAGATGGTTTCCGAAGCCCGGCTCAGCTACCACCATGATGAGGTCACATGACCAAGTCACTAGTGATTAGGGACACACGATCACCATATAGAGCGCTGGAAACTATCTCTACATACCCATGATGCATATCAGACGACGCGGATGGAAAAGCACTCTTCGAATACGAGAGTGAGAGAGTTGACACGGACAATTCAGTCGTGATTCCGGTCACGGTACTACTTTCGGGCATGCTGCCATA
Source organism: Dermacentor variabilis (assembly GCF_050947875.1). Lineage (NCBI taxonomy): Eukaryota > Metazoa > Arthropoda > Arachnida > Ixodida > Ixodidae > Dermacentor > Dermacentor variabilis. The sequence continues at coordinate 77,933,197 of NC_134576.1, read as the reverse complement.
TTGTGTACCCTGGCTTGATAAATATCAAACGAAATGGTTTTTGAAGCCCACTCTGGCTATGACTAAATGAGTCCACATTGGATTATCACTAGTGACGTGGTCACGTGACCAATGTTCAGTCGCGTGCAGTGCTCTTCTACCCAAGGATGATGCATATCAAGCGAAATGGTTTCCGAAGCCCCGCTCAGCTACCACCATGATCAGGTCACATGACCAAGTGACTAGTGATTAGGGACGCACGATCACCATATAGAGCGTTGGAAACTATCTCTACATACCCATGACGCATATCACACGACGCGGATGGAGTAGGTCTCTTGGAATACGAGAGTGAGAGAGTTGACACGGACAATTCAGTAATGATTCAGGTCACGTGACTACTTTCGGGCATACTGCCATATTGTGTACCCTGGCTTGATGCATATCAAACGAAATGGCTTTTGAAGCCCAGTCTGGCTACGACTAAATGAGTCCACATTGGATGATGACTAGTGAGGTGGTCACGTGACCAATGTTCAGTCGAGCGCAGTGCTCTTCTACCCAGGGATGATGCATATCAAACGAAATGGTTTCCGAAGCCCGGCTCAGCTACCACCATGATGAGGTCACATGACCAAGTCACAAGTGATTAGGGACACACGATCACCATATAGAGCGCTGGAAACTATCTCTACATACCCATGATGCATATCAGACGACGCGGATGGAAAAGCACTCTTCGAATACGAGAGTGAGAGAGTTGACACGGACAATTCAGTCGTGATTCCGGTCACGGGACTACTTTCGGGCATGCTGCCATATTGTGTACCCTGGCTTGATGAATATCAAACGAAATGGCTTTTGAAGCCCAGTCTGGCTACGACTAAATGAGTCCACATTGGATGATGACTAGTGACATGGTCCCGTGACCAATGTTCAGTCGAGTGCAGTGCTCTTCTACCCAGGGATGATGCATATCAAAGGAAATGGTTTCCGAAGCCCGGCTCAGCTACCACCATGATGAGGTCACATGACCAAGTCACTAGTGATTAGGGACGCACGATCACCATATAGAGCGCGGGAAACCATCTCTACATACCCATGACGCATATCACACGACGCGGATAGAGTAGGTCTCTTAGAATACGAGAGTGAGAGAGTTGACACGGACAATTCTGTAGTGATTCAGGTCACGTGACTACTTTCGGGCATGCTGCCATATTGTGTACCCTGGCTTAATGCATATCAAACGAAATGGTTTTTGAAGCGCAGTCTGGCTATGACTAAATGAGTCCACATTGGATGATCACTAGTGACGTGGTCACGTGACCAATGTTCAGTCGAGTGCAGTGCTCTTCCACCCAGGGTTGATGCATATCAAACGAAATGGTTTCCGAAGCCCGGCTCAGCTACCACAATGTTGAGGTCACATGACCAAGTCACTAGTGATTAGGGACGCATGATCACCATATAGAGCGTTGGAAACTATCTCTACATACCCATGACGCATATCACACGACACGGATGGAGAAGCTATTCGAATACGAGAGTGAGAGAGTTGACACGGACAATTCAGTAGTGATTCAGGTCAAGTGAATACTTTCGGGCATGCGGCCATATTGTGTACCCTGGGTTGATGCATATCAAACGAAATGGCTTTTGAAGCCCAGTCTGGCTACGAATAAATGAGTCCGCATTGGATGATGACTAGTGACGTGGTCACGTGACCAATGTTCAGTCGAGTGCAGTGCTCTTCTACCCAGGGAAGATGCATATCAAAGGAAATGGTTTCCGAAGCCCGGCTCAGCTACCACCATGATGAGGTCACATGACCAAGTCACTAGTGATTAGGGACGCACGATCACCATATAGAGCGCTGGAAACTATCTCTACATACCCATGACGCATATCAGACGACGCGGATGAAGAAGCTCTCTTGGAATAGGAGAGTGAGAGAGTTGACACGGAGAATTCAGTACTGATTCAGGTCACGTCACTACTTTCGGGCATGCTGCCATATTGTGTACCCTGGCTTGATGCATATCAAACGAAATGGCTTTTGAAGCCCAGTCTGGCTACGACTAAATGAGTCCACATTGGATGATGACTAGTGACGTGGTCACGTGACCAATGTTCAGTCGAGTGCAGTGCTCTTCTACACAGGGTTGATGCATATCAAAGGAAAGGGTTTCCGAAGCCCGGCTCAGCTACCACCACGATGAGGTCACATGACCAAGTCACTAGTGATTAGGGACACACGATCACCATATAGAGCGCTGCAAACTATCTCTACATACCCATGATGCATATCAGACGACGCGGATGGAAAAGCACTCTTCGAATACGAGAGTGAGAGAGTTGACACGGACAATTCAGTCGTGATTCCGGTCACGGGACTACTTTCGGGCATGCTGCCATATTGTGTACCCTGGCTTGACGCATATCAAACGAAATGGTTTTGAAGCCCAGTCTGGCTGTGACTAAATGAGTCCACATTGGATGATCACTAGTGACGTGGTCACGTGACCAATGTTCAGTCGAGTGCAGTGCTCTTCCACCCAGGGTTGATGCATATCAAACGAAATGGTTTCCGAAGCCCGGCTCAGCTACCACAATGTTGAGGTCACATGACCAAGTCACTAGTGATTAGGGACGCATGATCACCATATAGAGCGTTGGAAACTATCTCTACATACCCATGACGCATATCACACGACGCGGATGGAGTAGGTCTCTTAGAATACGAGAGTGAGAGAGTTGACACGGACAATTCTGTAGTGATTCAGGTCACGTGACTACTTTCGGGCATGCTGCCATATTGTGTACCCTGGCTTGATGCATATCAAACGAAATGGCTTTTGAAGCCCAGTCTGGCTACGACTAAATGAGTCCACATTGGATGATGACTAGTGACGTGGTCACCTGACCAATGTTCAGTCGAGTGCAGTGCTCTTCTACCCAGGGTTGATGCATATCAAACGAAATGGTTTCCGAAGGCCGGCTCAGCTACCACCATGATGAGGTCACATGACCAAGTCACTAGTGATTAGGGACACACGATCACCATATAGAGCACTGGAAACTATCTCTACATACCCATGACGCATATCAGACGACGCGGATGGAAAAGCTCTCTTCGAATACGAGAGTGAGAGAGTTGACACGGACAATTCAGTCGTGATTCAGGTCACGTGACTACTTTCGGGCATGCTGCCATATTGTGTACCCTGGCTTGATGCATATCAAACGAAATGGTTTTTGAAGCCCAGTCTGGCTATGACTAAATGAGTCCACATAGGATGATGAATAGTGACGTGGTCACGTGACCAATGTTCAGTCGAGTGCAGTGCTCTTCTACCCAGGGATGATGCATATCAAGCGAAATGGTTTCCGAAGCCCCGCTCAGCTACCACCATGATGAGGTCACATGACCAAGTCACTAGTGATTAGGGACGCACGATCACCATATAGAGCGCCGGAAACTATCTCTACATACCCATGATGCATATCAGACGACGCGTATGAAGAAGCTCTCTTGGAATACGAGAGTGAGAGAGTTGACACGGACAATTCTGTAGTGATTCAGGTCACGTGACTACTTTCGGGCATGCTGCCATATTGTGTACCCTGGCTTGATGCATATCAAACGAAATGGCTTTTGAAGCCCAGTCTGGCTACGACTAAATGAGTCCACATTGGATGATGACTAGTGACGTGGTCACGTGACCAATGTTCAGTCGAGTGCAGTGCTCTTCTACCCAGGGATGATGCATATCAAACGAGATGGTTTCCGAAGCCCGGCTCAGCTACCACCATGATGAGGTCACATGACCAAGTCACTAGTGATTAGGGACACACGATCACCATATAGAGTGCTGGAAACTATCTCTACATACCCATGATGCATATCAGACGACGCGGATGGAAAAGCACTCTTCGAATACGAGAGTGAGAGAGTTGACACGGACAATTCAGTCGTGATTCCGGTCACGGTACTACTTTCGGGCATGCTGCCATATTGTGTACCCTGGCTTGATAAATATCAAACGAAATGGTTTTTGAAGCCCACTCTGGCTATGACTAAATGAGTCCACATTGGATTATCACTAGTGACGTGGTCACGTGACCAATGTTCAGTCGCGTGCAGTGCTCTTCTACCCAAGGATGATGCATATCAAGCGAAATGGTTTCCGAAGCCCCGCTCAGCTACCACCATGATCAGGTCACATGACCAAGTGACTAGTGATTAGGGACGCACGATCACCATATAGAGCGCTGGAAACTATCTCTACATGCCCATGACGCATATTAGACGACGCGGATGAAGAAGCTCTCTTCGAATACGAGAGTGAGAGAGTTGACACGGACAATTCAGTAGTGATTCAGGCCACGTGACTACTTTCGGGCATGCTGCCATATTGTGTACCCTGGCTTGATGCATATCAAACGAAATGGTTTTGAAGCCCAGTCTGGCTATGACTAAATGAGTCCACATTGGATTATCACTAGTGACGTGGTCACGTGACCAATGTTCAGTCGAGTGCAGTGCTCTTCCACCCAGGGTTGATGCATATCAAACGAAATGGTTTCCGAAGCCCGGCTCAGCTACCACAATGTTGAGGTCACATGACCAAGTCACTAGTGATTAGGGACGCACGATCACCATATAGAGCGTTGGAAACTATCTCTACATACCCATGACGCATATCACACGACGCGGATGGAGTAGGTCTCTTGGAATACGAGAGTGAGAGAGTTGACACGGACAATTCAGTAATGATTCAGGTCACGTGACTACTTTCGGGCATACTGCCATATTGTGTACCCTGGCTTGATGCATATCAAACGAAATGGCTTTTGAAGCCCAGTCTGGCTACGACTAAATGAGTCCACATTGGATGATGACTAGTGAGGTGGTCACGTGACCAATGTTCAGTCGAGCGCAGTGCTCTTCTACCCAGGGATGATGCATATCAAACGAAATGGTTTCCGAAGCCCGGCTCAGCTACCACCATGATGAGGTCACATGACCAAGTCACTAGTGATTAGGGACACACGATCACCATATAGAGCGCTGGAAACTATCTCTACATACCCATGATGCATATCAGACGACGCGGATGGAAAAGCACTCTTCGAATACGAGAGTGAGAGAGTTGACACGGACAATTCAGTCGTGATTCCGGTCACGGGACTACTTTCGGGCATGCTGCCATATTGTGTACCCTGGCTTGATGAATATCAAACGAAATGGCTTTTGAAGCCCAGTCTGGCTACGACTAAATGAGTCCACATTGGATGATGACTAGTGACATGGTCCCGTGACCAATGTTCAGTCGAGTGCAGTGCTCTTCTACCCAGGGATGATGCATATCAAAGGAAATGGTTTCCGAAGCCCGGCTCAGCTACCACCATGATGAGGTCACATGACCAAGTCACTAGTGATTAGGGACGCACGATCACCATATAGAGCGCGGGAAACCATCTCTACATACCCATGACGCATATCACACGACGCGGATAGAGTAGGTCTCTTAGAATACGAGAGTGAGAGAGTTGACACGGACAATTCTGTAGTGATTCAGGTCACGTGACTACTTTCGGGCATGCTGCCATATTGTGTACCCTGGCTTAATGCATATCAAACGAAATGGTTTTTGAAGCGCAGTCTGGCTATGACTAAATGAGTCCACATTGGATGATCACTAGTGACGTGGTCACGTGACCAATGTTCAGTCGAGTGCAGTGCTCTTCCACCCAGGGTTGATGCATATCAAACGAAATGGTTTCCGAAGCCCGGCTCAGCTACCACAATGTTGAGGTCACATGACCAAGTCACTAGTGATTAGGGACGCATGATCACCATATAGAGCGTTGGAAACTATCTCTACATACCCATGACGCATATCACACGACACGGATGGAGAAGCTATTCGAATACGAGAGTGAGAGAGTTGACACGGACAATTCAGTAGTGATTCAGGTCAAGTGAATACTTTCGGGCATGCTGCCATATTGTGTACCCTGGGTTGATGCATATCAAACGAAATGGCTTTTGAAGCCCAGTCTGGCTACGAATAAATGAGTCCGCATTGGATGATGACTAGTGACGTGGTCACGTGACCAATGTTCAGTCGAGTGCAGTGCTCTTCTACCCAGGGAAGATGCATATCAAAGGAAATGGTTTCCGAAGCCCGGCTCAGCTACCACCATGATGAGGTCACATGACCAAGTCACTAGTGATTAGGGACGCACGATCACCATATAGAGCGCTGGAAACTATCTCTACATACCCATGACGCATATCAGACGACGCGGATGAAGAAGCTCTCTTGGAATAGGAGAGTGAGAGAGTTGACACGGAGAATTCAGTACTGATTCAGGTCACGTCACTACTTTCGGGCATGCTGCCATATTGTGTACCCTGGCTTGATGCATATCAAACGAAATGGCTTTTGAAGCCCAGTCTGGCTACGACTAAATGAGTCCACATTGGATGATGACTAGTGACGTGGTCACGTGACCAATGTTCAGTCGAGTGCAGTGCTCTTCTACCCAGGGTTGATGCATATCAAACGAAATGGTTTCCGAAGCCCGGCTCAGCTACCACCATGATGAGGTCACATGACCAAGTCACTAGTGATTAGGGACGCACGATCACCATATAGAGCGCTGGAAACTATCTCTACATACCCATGACGCCTATCAGACGACGCGGATGAAGAAGCTCTCTTCGAATACGAGAGTGAGAGGGTTGACACGGACAATTCAGTAGTGATTCAGGTCAAGTGACTACTTTCGGGCATGCTGCCATATTGTGTACCCTGGCTTGATGCATATCAAACGAAATGGCTTTTGAAGCCCAATCTGGCTACGACTAAATGAGTCCACATTGGATGATGACTAGTGACGTGGTCACGTGACCAATGTTCAGTCGAGTGCAGTGCTCTTCTACCCAGGGATGATGCATATCAAAGGAAATGGTTTCCGAAGCCCGGCTCAGCTACCACCATGATGAGGTCACATGACCAAGTCACTTGTGATTAGGGACGCACGATCACCCTATAGAGCGCTGGAAACTATCTCTGCATACCCATGACGCATATCAGCCGACGCGGATGGAGAAGCTCTCTTGGAATATTAGAGTGAGAGAGTTGACACGGACAATTCAGTAATGATTCACGTCACGTGACTACTTTCGGGCATGCTGCCATATTGTGTACCCTGCCTTGATGCATATCAAACGAAATGGTTTTTTGAAGCCCAGTCTGGCTATGACTAAATGAGTCCACATAGGATGATCAATAGTGACGTGGTCACGTGACCAATGTTCAGTCGAGTGCAGTGCTCTTCTACCCAGGGATGATGCATATCACGCGAAATGGTTTCCGAAGCCCCGCTCAGCTACCACCATGAGGAGGTCACATGACCAAGTCACTAGTGATTAGGGACGCACGATCACCATATAGAGCGCTGGAAACTATCTCTATATACCCATGACGCCTAAAAGACGACGCGGATGAAGAAGCTCTCTTCGAATACGAGAGTGAGAGTGTTGACACGGACAATTCAGTAGTGATTCAGGTCACGTGACTACTTTCGGGCATGCTGCCATATTGTGTACCCTGGCTTGATGCATATCAAACGAAATGGCTTTTGAAGCCCAGTCTGGCTACGACTAAATGAGTCCACATTGGATGATGACTAGTGACATGGTCACGTGACCAATGTTCAGTCGAGTGCAGTGCTCTTCTACCCAGGGATGATGCATATCAAAGGAAATGGTTTCCGAAGCCCGGCTCAGCTACCACCATGATGAGGTCACATGACCAAGTCACTAGTGATTAGGGACGCACGATCACCATATAGAGCGCTGGAAACTATCTCTACATACCCATGACGCCTATCAGACGACGCGGATGAAGAAGCTCTCTTCGAATACGAGAGTGAGAGGGTTGACACGGACAATTCAGTAGTGATTCCGGTCAAGTGACTACTATCGGGCATGCTGCCATATTGTGTACCCTGGCTTGATGCATATCAAACGAAATGGCTTTTGAAGCCCAGTCTGGCTACGACTAAATGAGTCCACATTGGATGATGACTAGTGACGTGGTCACGTGACCAATGTTCAGTCGAGTGCAGTGCTCTTCTACCCAGGGATGATGCATATCAAAGGAAATGGTTTCCGAAGCCCGGCTCAGCTACCACCATGATGAGGTCACATGACCAAGTCACTAGTGATTAGGGACGCACGATCACCATATAGAGCGTTGGAAACTATCTCTACATACCCATGACACCTAAAAGACGACGCGGATGAAGAAGCTCTCTTCGAATACGAGAGTGAGAGAGTTGACACGGACAATTCAGTAGTGATTCAGGTCACGTGACTACTTTCGGGCATGCTGCCATATTGTGTACCCTGGCTTGATGCATATCAAACGAAATGGCTTTTGAAGCCCAGTCTGGCTACGACTAAATGAGTCCACATTGGATGATGACTAGTGACACGGTCACGTGACCAATGTTCAGTCGAGTGCAGTGCTCTTCTACCCAGGGATGATGCATATCAAAGGAAAGGGTTTCCGAAGCCCGGCTCAGCTACCACCATGATGAGGTCACATGACCAAGTCACTAGTGATTAGGGACACACGATCACCATATAGAGCGCTGGAAACTATCTCTACATACCCATGATGCATATCAGACGACGCGGATGGAAAAGCACTCTTCGAATACGAGAGTGAGAGAGTTGACACGGACAATTCAGTCGTGATTCCGGTCACGGGACTACTTTCGGGCATGCTGCCATATTGTGTACCCTGGCTTGACGCATATCAAACGAAATGGTTTTGAAGCCCAGTCTGGCTATGACTAAATGAGTCCACATTGGATGATCACTAGTGACGTGGTCACGTGACCAATGTTCAGTCGAGTGCAGTGCTCTTCCACCCAGGGTTGATGCATATCAAACGAAATGGTTTCCGAAGCCCGGCTCAGCTACCACAATGTTGAGGTCACATGACCAAGTCACTAGTGATTAGGGACGCATGATCACCATATAGAGCGTTGGAAACTATCTCTACATACCCATGACGCATATCACACGACGCGGATGGAGTAGGTCTCTTAGAATACGAGAGTGAGAGAGTTGACACGGACAATTCTGTAGTGATTCAGGTCACGTGACTACTTTCGGGCATGCTGCCATATTGTGTACCCTGGCTTGATGCATATCAAACGAAATGGCTTTTGAAGCCCAGTCTGGCTACGACTAAATGAGTCCACATTGGATGATGACTAGTGACGTGGTCACCTGACCAATGTTCAGTCGAGTGCAGTGCTCTTCTACCCAGGGTTGATGCATATCAAACGAAATGGTTTCCGAAGGCCGGCTCAGCTACCACCATGATGAGGTCACATGACCAAGTCACTAGTGATTAGGGACACACGATCACCATATAGAGCACTGGAAACTATCTCTACATACCCATGACGCATATCAGACGACGCGGATGGAAAAGCTCTCTTCGAATACGAGAGTGAGAGAGTTGACACGGACAATTCAGTCGTGATTCAGGTCACGTGACTACTTTCGGGCATGCTGCCATATTGTGTACCCTGGCTTGATGTATATCAAACGAAATGGTTTTTGAAGCCCAGTCTGGCTATGACTAAATGAGTCCACATAGGATGATGAATAGTGACGTGGTCACGTGACCAATGTTCAGTCGAGTGCAGTGCTCTTCTACCCAGGGATGATGCATATCAAGCGAAATGGTTTCCGAAGCCCCGCTCAGCTACCACCATGATGAGGTCACATGACCAAGTCACTAGTGATTAGGGACGCACGATCACCATATAGAGCGCCGGAAACTATCTCTACATACCCATGATGCATATCAGACGACGCGTATGAAGAAGCTCTCTTGGAATACGAGAGTGAGAGAGTTGACACGGACAATTCTGTAGTGATTCAGGTCACGTGACTACTTTCGGGCATGCTGCCATATTGTGTACCCTGGCTTGATGCATATCAAACGAAATGGCTTTTGAAGCCCAGTCTGGCTACGACTAAATGAGTCCACATTGGATGATGACTAGTGACGTGGTCACGTGACCAATGTTCAGTCGAGTGCAGTGCTCTTCTACCCAGGGATGATGCATATCAAACGAGATGGTTTCCGAAGCCCGGCTCAGCTACCACCATGATGAGGTCACATGACCAAGTCACTAGTGATTAGGGACACACGATCACCATATAGAGCGCTGGAAACTATCTCTACATACCCATGATGCATATCAGACGACGCGGATGGAAAAGCACTCTTCGAATACGAGAGTGAGAGAGTTGACACGGACAATTCAGTCGTGATTCCGGTCACGGTACTACTTTCGGGCATGCTGCCATATTGTGTACCCTGGCTTGATAAATATCAAACGAAATGGTTTTTGAAGCCCACTCTGGCTATGACTAAATGAGTCCACATTGGATTATCACTAGTGACGTGGTCACGTGACCAATGTTCAGTCGCGTGCAGTGCTCTTCTACCCAAGGATGATGCATATCAAGCGAAATGGTTTCCGAAGCCCCGCTCAGCTACCACCATGATCAGGTCACATGACCAAGTCACTAGTGATTAGGGACGCACGATCACCATATAGAGCACTGGAAACTATCTCTACATACCCATGATGCATATCAGACGACGCGTATGAAGAAGCTCTCTTGGAATACGAGAGTGAGAGAGTTGACACGGACAATTAAGTAATGATTCAGGTCACGTGACTACTTTCGGGCATACTGCCATATTCTGTACCCTGGCTTGATGCATATCAAACGAAATGGCTTTTGAAGCCCAGTCTGGCTACGACTAAATGAGTCCACATTGGATGATGACAAGTGACGTGGTCACGTGACCAATGTTCAGTCGAGTGCAGTGCTCTTCTACCCAGGGATGATGCATATCAAACGAAATGGTTTCCGAAGCCCGGCTCAGCTACCACCATGATGAGGTCACATGACCAAGTCACTAGTGATTAGGGACACACGATCACCATATAGAGCGCTGGAAACTATCTCTACATACCCATGATGCATATCAGACGACGCGGATGGAAAAGCACTCTTCGAATACGAGAGTGAGAGAGTTGACACGGACAATTCAGTCGTGATTCCGGTCACGGGACTACTTTCGGGCATGCTGCCATATTGTGTACCCTGGCTTGATGCATATCAAACGAAATGGCTTTTGAAGCCCAGTCTGGCTACGACTAAATGAGTCCACATTGGATGATGACTAGTGACGTGGTCACGTGACCAATGTTCAGTCGAGTGCAGTGCTCTTCTACCCAGGGATGATGCATATCAAAGGAAATGGTTTCCGAAGCCCGGCTCAGCTACCACCATGATGAGGTCACATGACCAAGTCACTAGTGATTAGGGACGCACGATCACCATATAGAGCGCGGGAAACTATCTCTACATACCCATGACGCATATCAGACGACGCGGATGGAAAAGCTCTCTTCGAATACGAGAGTGAGAGAGTTGACACGGACAATTCAGTCGTGATTCAGGTCACGTGACTGCTTTCGGGCATGCTGCCATATTGTGTACCCTGCCTTGATGCATATCAAACGAAATGGTTTTTTGAAGCCCAGTCTGGCTATGACTAAATGAGTCCACATAGGATGATCACTAGTGACGTGGTCACGTGACCAATGTTCAGTCGAGTGCAGTGCTCTTCCACCCAGGGTTGATGCATATCAAACGAAATGGTTTCCGAAGCCCGGCTCAGCTACCACAATGTTGAGGTCACATGACCAAGTCACTAGTGATTAGGGACGCATGATCACCATATAGAGCGTTGGAAACCATCTCTACATACCCATGACGCATATCACACGACGCGGATAGAGTAGGTCTCTTAGAATACGAGAGTGAGAGAGTTGACACGGACAATTCTGTAGTGATTCAGGTCACGTGACTACTTTCGGGCATGCTGCCATATTGTGTACCCTGGCTTAATGCATATCAAACGAAATGGTTTTTGAAGCGCAGTCTGGCTATGACTAAATGAGTCCACATTGGATGATCACTAGTGACGTGGTCACGTGACCAATGTTCAGTCGAGTGCAGTGCTCTTCCACCCAGGGTTGATGCATATCAAACGAAATGGTTTCCGAAGCCCGGATCAGCTACCACAATGTTGAGGTCACATGACCAAGTCACTAGTGATTAGGGACGCATGATCACCATATAGAGCGTTGGAAACTATCTCTACATACCCATGACGCATATCACACGACACGGATGGAGAAGCTATTCGAATACGAGAGTGAGAGAGTTGACACGGACCATTCAGTAGTGATTCAGGTCAAGTGAATACTTTCGGGCATGCTGCCATATTGTGTACCCTGGGTTGATGCATATCAAACGAAATGGCTTTTGAAGCCCAGTCTGGCTACGAATAAATGAGTCCGCATTGGATGATGACTAGTGACGTGGTCACGTGACCAATGTTCAGTCGAGTGCAGTGCTCTTCTACCCAGGGATGATGCATATCAAGCGAAATGGTTTCCGAAGCCCCGCTCAGCTACCACCATGATGAGGTCACATGACCAAGTCACTAGTGATTAGGGACGCACGATCACCATATAGAGCGCCGGAAACTATCTCTACATACCCATGATGCATATCAGACGACGCGTATGAAGAAGCTCTCTTGGAATACGAGAGTGAGAGAGTTGACACGGACAATTCTGTAGTGATTCAGGTCACGTGACTACTTTCGGGCATGCTGCCATATTGTGTACCCTGGCTTGATGCATATCAAACGAAATGGCTTTTGAAGCCCAGTCTGGCTACGACTAAATGAGTCCACATTGGATGATGACTAGTGACGTGGTCACGTGACCAATGTTCAGTCGAGTGCAGTGCTCTTCTACCCAGGGATGATGCATATCAAACGAGATGGTTTCCGAAGCCCGGCTCAGCTACCACCATGATGAGGTCACATGACCAAGTCACTAGTGATTAGGGACACACGATCACCATATAGAGCGCTGGAAACTATCTCTACATACCCATGATGCATATCAGACGACGCGGATGGAAAAGCACTCTTCGAATACGAGAGTGAGAGAGTTGACACGGACAATTCAGTCGTGATTCCGGTCACGGTACTACTTTCGGGCATGCTGCCATATTGTGTACCCTGGCTTGATAAATATCAAACGAAATGGTTTTTTAAGCCCACTCTGGCTATGACTAAATGAGTCCACATTGGATTATCACTAGTGACGTGGTCACGTGACCAATGTTCAGTCGCGTGCAGTGCTCTTCTACCCAAGGATGATGCATATCAAGCGAAATGGTTTCCGAAGCCCCGCTCAGCTACCACCATGATCAGGTCACATGACCAAGTCACTAGTGATTAGGGACGCACGATCACCATATAGAGCGCTGGAAACTATCTCTACATGCCCATGACGCATATTAGACGACGCGGATGAAGAAGCTCTCTTCGAATACGAGAGTGAGAGAGTTGACACGGACAATTCAGTAGTGATTCAGGCCACGTGACTACTTTCGGGCATGCTGCCATATTGTGTACCCTGGCTTGATGCATATCAAACGAAATGGTTTTGAAGCCCAGTCTGGCTATGACTAAATGAGTCCACATTGGATGATCACTAGTGACGTGGTCACGTGACCAATGTTCAGTCGAGTGCAGTGCTCTTCCACCCAGGGTTGATGCATATCAAACGAAATGGTTTCCGAAGCCCGGCTCAGCTACCACAATGTTGAGGTCACATGACCAAGTCACTAGTGATTAGGGACGCACGATCACCATATAGAGCGTTGGAAACTATCTCTACATACCCATGACGCATATCACACGACGCGGATGGAGTAGGTCTCTTGGAATACGAGAGTGAGAGAGTTGACACGGACAATTCAGTAATGATTCAGGTCACGTGACTACTTTCGGGCATACTGCCATATTGTGTACCCTGGCTTGATGCATATCAAACGAAATGGCTTTTGAAGCCCAGTCTGGCTACGACTAAATGAGTCCACATTGGATGATGACTAGTGAGGTGGTCACGTGACCAATGTTCAGTCGAGTGCAGTGCTCTTCTACCCAGGGATGATGCATATCAAACGAAATGGTTTCCGAAGCCCGGCTCAGCTACCACCATGATGAGGTCACATGACCAAGTCACTAGTGATTAGGGACACACGATCACCATATAGAGCGCTGGAAACTATCTCTACATACCTATGATGCATATCAGACGACGCGGATGGAAAAGCACTCTTCGAATACGAGAGTGAGAGAGTTGACACGGACAATTCAGTCGTGATTCCGGTCACGGGACTACTTTCGGGCATGCTGCCATATTGTGTACCCTGGCTTGATGAATATCAAACGAAATGGCTTTTGAAGCCCAGTCTGGCTACGACTAAATGAGTCCACATTGGATGATGACTAGTGACATGGTCCCGTGACCAATGTTCAGTCGAGTGCAGTGCTCTTCTACCCAGGGATGATGCATATCAAAGGAAATGGTTTCCGAAGCCCGGCTCAGCTACCACCATGATGAGGTCACATGACCAAGTCACTAGTGATTAGGGACGCACGATCACCATATAGAGCACTGGAAACTATCTCTACATACCCATGATGCATATCAGACGACGCGTATGAAGAAGCTCTCTTGGAATACGAGAGTGAGAGAGTTGACACGGACAATTAAGTAATGATTCAGGTCACGTGACTACTTTCGGGCATACTGCCATATTCTGTACCCTGGCTTGATGCATATCAAACGAAATGGCTTTTGAAGCCCAGTCTGGCTACGACTAAATGAGTCCACATTGGATGATGACAAGTGACGTGGTCACGTGACCAATGTTCAGTCGAGTGCAGTGCTCTTCTACCCAGGGATGATGCATATCAAACGAAATGGTTTCCGAAGCCCGGCTCAGCTACCACCATGATGAGGTCACATGACCAAGTCACTAGTGATTAGGGACACACGATCACCATATAGAGCGCTGGAAACTATCTCTACATACCCATGATGCATATCAGACGACGCGGATGGAAAAGCACTCTTCGAATACGAGAGTGAGAGAGTTGACACGGACAATTCAGTCGTGATTCCGGTCACGGGACTACTTTCGGGCATGCTGCCATATTGTGTACCCTGGCTTGATGCATATCAAACGAAATGGCTTTTGAAGCCCAGTCTGGCTACGACTAAATGAGTCCACATTGGATGATGACTAGTGACGTGGTCACGTGACCAATGTTCAGTCGAGTGCAGTGCTCTTCTACCCAGGGATGATGCATATCAAAGGAAATGGTTTCCGAAGCCCGGCTCAGCTACCACCATGATGAGGTCACATGACCAAGTCACTAGTGATTAGGGACGCACGATCACCATATAGAGCGCGGGAAACTATCTCTACATACCCATGACGCATATCAGACGACGCGGATGGAAAAGCTCTCTTCGAATACGAGAGTGAGAGAGTTGACACGGACAATTCAGTCGTGATTCAGGTCACGTGACTGCTTTCGGGCATGCTGCCATATTGTGTACCCTGCCTTGATGCATATCAAACGAAATGGTTTTTTGAAGCCCAGTCTGGCTATGACTAAATGAGTCCACATAGGATGATCACTAGTGACGTGGTCACGTGACCAATGTTCAGTCGAGTGCAGTGCTCTTCCACCCAGGGTTGATGCATATCAAACGAAATGGTTTCCGAAGCCCGGCTCAGCTACCACAATGTTGAGGTCACATGACCAAGTCACTAGTGATTAGGGACGCATGATCACCATATAGAGCGTTGGAAACCATCTCTACATACCCATGACGCATATCACACGACGCGGATAGAGTAGGTCTCTTAGAATACGAGAGTGAGAGAGTTGACACGGACAATTCTGTAGTGATTCAGGTCACGTGACTACTTTCGGGCATGCTGCCATATTGTGTACCCTGGCTTAATGCATATCAAACGAAATGGTTTTTGAAGCGCAGTCTGGCTATGACTAAATGAGTCCACATTGGATGATCACTAGTGACGTGGTCACGTGACCAATGTTCAGTCGAGTGCAGTGCTCTTCCACCCAGGGTTGATGCATATCAAACGAAATGGTTTCCGAAGCCCGGATCAGCTACCACAATGTTGAGGTCACATGACCAAGTCACTAGTGATTAGGGACGCATGATCACCATATAGAGCGTTGGAAACTATCTCTACATACCCATGACGCATATCACACGACACGGATGGAGAAGCTATTCGAATACGAGAGTGAGAGAGTTGACACGGACCATTCAGTAGTGATTCAGGTCAAGTGAATACTTTCGGGCATGCTGCCATATTGTGTACCCTGGGTTGATGCATATCAAACGAAATGGCTTTTGAAGCCCAGTCTGGCTACGAATAAATGAGTCCGCATTGGATGATGACTAGTGACGTGGTCACGTGACCAATGTTCAGTCGAGTGCAGTGCTCTTCTACCCAGGGAAGATGCATATCAAAGGAAATGGTTTCCGAAGCCCGGCTCAGCTACCACCATGATGAGGTCACATGACCAAGTCACTAGTGATTAGGGACGCACGATCACCATATAGAGCGCTGGAAACTATCTCTACATACCCATGACGCATATCAGACGACGCGGATGAAGAAGCTCTCTTGGAATAGGAGAGTGAGAGAGTTGACACGGAGAATTCAGTACTGATTCAGGTCACGTCACTACTTTCGGGCATGCTGCCATATTGTGTACCCTGGCTTGATGCATATCAAACGAAATGGCTTTTGAAGCCCAGTCTGGCTACGACTAAATGAGTCCACATTGGATGATGACTAGTGACGTGGTCACGTGACCAATGTTCAGTCGAGTGCAGTGCTCTTCTACCCAGGGTTGATGCATATCAAACGAAATGGTTTCCGAAGCCCGGCTCAGCTACCACCATGATGAGGTCACATGACCAAGTCACTAGTGATCAGGCACGCACGATCACCATATAGAGCGCTGGAAACTATCTCTACATACCCATGACGCCTATCAGACGACGCGGATGAAGAAGCTCTCTTCGAATACGAGAGTGAGAGGGTTGACACGGACAATTCAGTAGTGATTCAGGTCAAGTGACTACTTTCGGGCATGCTGCCATATTGTGTACCCTGGCTTGATGCATATCAAACGAAATGGCTTTTGAAGCCCAATCTGGCTACGACTAAATGAGTCCACATTGGATGATGACTAGTGACGTGGTCACGTGACCAATGTTCAGTCGAGTGCAGTGCTCTTCTACCCAGGGATGATGCATATCAAAGGAAATGGTTTCCGAAGCCCGGCTCAGCTACCACCATGATGAGGTCACATGACCAAGTCACTAGTGATTAGGGACGCACGATCACCCTATAGAGCGCTGGAAACTATCTCTGCATACCCATGACGCATATCAGCCGACGCGGATGGAGAAGCTCTCTTGGAATAGGAGAGTGAGAGAGTTGACACGGACAATTCAGTAATGATTCACGTCACGTGACTACTTTCGGGCATGCTGCCATATTGTGTACCCTGCCTTGATGCATATCAAACGAAATGGTTTTTTGAAGCCTAGTCTGGCTATGACTAAATGAGTCCACATAGGATGATCAATAGTGACGTGGTCACGTGACCAATGTTCAGTCGAGTGCAGTGCTCTTCTACCCAGGGATGATGCATATCACGCGAAATGGTTTCCGAAGCCCCGCTCAGCTACCACCATGAGGAGGTCACATGACCAAGTCACTAGTGATTAGGGACGCACGATCACCATATAGAGCGCTGGAAACTATCTCTATATACCCATGACGCCTAAAAGACGACGCGGATGAAGAAGCTCTCTTCGAATACGAGAGTGAGAGTGTTGACACGGACAATTCAGTAGTGATTCAGGTCACGTGACTACTTTCGGGCATGCTGCCATATTGTGTACCCTGGCTTGATGCATATCAAACGAAATGGCTTTTGAAGCCCAGTCTGGCTACGACTAAATGAGTCCACATTGGATGATGACTAGTGACATGGTCACGTGACCAATGTTCAGTCGAGTGCAGTGCTCTTCTACCCAGGGATGATGCATATCAAAGGAAATGGTTTCCGAAGCCCGGCTCAGCTACCACCATGATGAGGTCACATGACCAAGTCACTAGTGATTAGGGACGCACGATCACCATATAGAGCGCTGGAAACTATCTCTACATACCCATGACGCCTATCAGACGACGCGGATGAAGAAGCTCTCTTCGAATACGAGAGTGAGAGGGTTGACACGGACAATTCAGTAGTGATTCAGGTCAAGTGACTACTATCGGGCATGCTGCCATATTGTGTACCCTGACTTGATGCATATCAAACGAAATGGCTTTTGAAGCCCAGTCTGGCTACGACTAAATGAGTCCACATTGGATGATGACTAGTGACGTGGTCACGTGACCAATGTTCAGTCGAGTGCAGTGCTCTTCTACCCAGGGATGATGCATATCAAACGAAATGGTTTCCGAAGCCCGGCTCAGCTACCACCATCATGAGGTCACATGACCAAGTCACTAGTGATTAGGGACACACGATCACCATATAGAGCACTGGAAACTATCTCTACATACCCATGACGCATATCAGACGACGCGGATGGAAAAGCTCTCTTCGAATACGAGAGTGAGAGAGTTGACACGGACAATTCAGTCGTGATTCAGGTCACGTGACTACTTTCGGGCATGCTGCCATATTGTGTACCCTGGCTTGATGCATATCAAACGATATGGTTTTTGAAGCCCAGTCTGGCTATGACTAAATGAGTCCACATTGGATGATGACTAGTGACGTGGTCACGTGACCAATGTTCAGTCGAGTGCAGTGCTATTCTACCCAGGGATGATGCATATCAAAGGAAATGGTTTCCGAAGCCCGGCTCAGCTACCACCATGAGGAGGTCACATGACCAAGTCACTAGTGATTAGGGACGCACGATCACCATATAGAGCGCTGGAAACTATCTCTACATACCCATGACGCCTAAAAGACGACACGGATGAAGAAGCTCTCTTCGAATACGAGAGTGAGAGAGTTGACACAGACAATTCAGTAGTGATTCAGGTCACGTGACTACTTTCGGGCATGCTGCCATATTGTGTACCCTGGCTTGATGCATATCAAACGAAATGGCTTTTGAAGCCCAGTCTGGCTACGAATAAATGAGTCCACATTGGATGATCACTACTGACGTGGTCACGTGACCAATGTTCAGTCGCGTGCAGTGCTCTTCTACCCATAGATGATGCATATCAAGCGAAATGGTTTCCGAAGCCCCACTCAGCTACCACCATGATGAGGTCACATGACCAAGTCACTAGTGATTAGGGACGCACGATCACCATATAGAGCGCTGGAAACTATCTCTACATACTCATGACGCATATTAGACGACGCGGATGAAGAAGCTCTCTTCGAATACGAGAGTGAGAGAGTTGACACGGACAATTCAGTAGTGATTCAGGTCACGTGACTACTTTCGGGCATGCTGCCATATTGTGTACCCTGGCTTGATGCATATCAAACGAAATGGTTTTTGAAGCCCAGTCTGGCTATGACTAAATGAGTCCACATTGGATGATCACTAGTGACGTGGTCACGTGACCAATGTTCAGTCGAGTGCAGTGCTCTTCCACCCAGGGTTGATGCATATCAAACGAAATGGTTTCCGAAGCCCGGCTCAGCTACCACCATGTTGAGGTCACATGACCAAGTCACTAGTGATTAGGGACGCATGCTCACCATATAGAGCGTTGGAAACTATCTCTACATACTCATGACGCATATCAGACGACGCGGATGAAGAAGCTCTCTTGGAATAGGAGAGTGAGAGCGTTGACACGGACAATTCAGTAATGATTCAGGTCACGTGACTACTTTCGGGCATGCTGCCATATTGTGTACCCTGGCTTGATGCATATCAAACGAAATGGCTTTTGAAGCCCAGTCTGGCTATGACTAAATGAGTCCACATTGGATGATCACTAGTGACGTGGTCACGCGACCAATGTTCAGTCGAGTGCAGTGCTCTTCCACCCAGGGATGATGCATATCAAACGAAATGGTTTCCGAAGCCTGGCTCAGCTACCACCATGTTGAGGTCACATGACCAAGTCACTAGTGATTGGGGACGTATGATCACCATATAGAGCGTTGGAAACTATCTCTACATATCCATGACGCATATCACACGACGCGGATGGAGTAGGTCTCTTAGAATACGAGAGTGAGAGAGTTGACACGGACAATTCTGTAGTGATTCAGGTCACGTGACTACTTTCGGGCATGCTGCCATATTGTGTACCCTGGCTTGATGCATATCAAACGAAATGGCTTTTGAAGCCCAGTCTGGCTACGACTAAATGAGTCCACATTGGATGATGACTAGTGACGTGGTCACCTGACCAATGTTCAGTCGAGTGCAGTGCTCTTCTACCCAGGGTTGATGCATATCAAACGAAATGGTTTCCGAAGCCCGGCTCAGCTACCACCATGATGAGGTCACATGACCAAGTCACTAGTGATTAGGGACGCACGATCACCATATAGAGCGCTGGAAGCTATCTCTACATACCCATGACGCCTATCAGACGACGCGGATGAAGAAGCTCTCTTCGAATACGAGAGTGAGAGAGTTGACACGGACAATTCAGTAGTGATTCAGGTCAAGTGACTACTTTCGGGCATGCTGCCATATTGTGTACCCTGGCTTGATGCATATCAAACGAAATGGCTTTTGAAGCCCAGTCTGGCTACGACTAAATGAGTCCACATTGGATGATGACTAGTGACGTGGTCACGTGACCAATGTTCAGTCGAGTGCAGTGCTCTTCTACCCAGGGATGATGCATATCAAAGGAAATGGTTTCCGAAGCCCGGCTCAGCTACCACCATGTTGAGGTCACATGACCAAGTCACTAGTGATTAGGGACGCATGATCACCATATAGAGCGTTGGAAACTATCTCTACATACCCATGACGCATATCACACGACGCGGATGGAGTAGGTCTCTTAGAATACGAGAGTGAGCGAGTTGACACGGACAATTCTGTAGTGATTCAGGTCACGTGACTACTTTCGGGCATGCTGCCATATTGTGTACCCTGGCTTAAAGCATATCAAACGAAATGGCTTTTGAAGCCCAGTCTGGCTACGAATAAATGAGTCCACATTGGATGATCACTACTGACGCGGTCACGTGACCAATGTTCAGTCGCGTGCAGTGCTCTTCTACCCAGGGTTGATGCATATCAAACGAAATGGTTTCCGAAGCCCGGCTCAGCTACCACCATGATAAGGTCACACGACCAAGTCACTAGTGATTAGGGACGCACGATCACCATATAGAGCGCTGGAAACTATCTCTACATACCCACGACGCATATCAGACGACGCGGATGGAAAAGCTCTCTTCGAATACGAGAGTGAGAGAGTTGACACGGAAAATTCAGTCGTGATTCAGGTCACGTGACTACTTTCGGGCATGCTGCCATATTGTGTACCCTGCCTTGATGCATATCAAACGAAATGGTTTTTTGAAGCCCAGTCTGGCTATGACTAAATGAGTCCACATAGGATGATCAATAGTGACGTGGTCACGTGACCAATGTTCAGTCGAGTGCAGTGCTCTTCTACCCAGGGATGATGCATATCAAAGGAAATGGTTTCCGAAGCCCGGCTCAGCTACAACCATGATGAGGTCACATGACCAAGTCACTAGTGATTAGGGACACACGATCACCATATAGAGCGCTGGAAACTATCTCTACATACCCATGACGCATATCAGACGACGCGGATGGAGTAGGTCTCTTCGAATACGAGAGTGAGAGAGTTGACACGGACAATTCAGTCGTGATTCCGGTCACCTGACTACTTTCGGGCATGCTGCCATATTGTGTACCCTGGCTTGATGCATATCAAACGAAATGGCTTTTGAAGCCCAGTCTGGCTACGAATAAATGAATCCACATTGGATGATCACTACTGACGTGGTCACGTGACCAATGTTCAGTCGCGTGCAGTGCTCTTCTACCCATAGATGATGCATATCAAGCGAAATGGTTTCCGAAGCCCCACTCAGCTACCACCATGATGAGGTCACATGACCAAGTCACTAGTGATTAGGGACGCACGATCACCATATAGAGCGCTGGAAACTATCTCTACATACTCATGACGCATATTAGACGACGCGGATGAAGAAGCTCTCTTCGAATACGAGAGTGAGAGAGTTGACACGGACAATTCAGTAGTGATTCAGGTCACGTGACTACTTTCGGGCATGCTGCCATATTGTGTACACTGGCTTGATGCATATCAAACGAAATGGTTTTTGAAGCCCAGTCTGGCTATGACTAAATGAGTCCACATTGGATGATCACTAGTGACGTGGTCACGTGACCAATGTTCAGTCGAGTGCAGTGCTCTTCCACCCAGGGTTGATGCATATCAAACGAAATGGTTTCCGAAGCCCGGCTCAGCTACCACCATGTTGAGGTCACATGACCAAGTCACTAGTGATTAGGGACGCATGCTCACCATATAGAGCGTTGGAAACTATCTCTACATACCCATGACGCATATCAGACGACGCGGATGAAGAAGCTCTCTTGGAATAGGAGAGTGAGAGAGTTGACACGGACAATGCAGTAATGATTCAGGTCACGTGACTACTTTCGGGCATGCTGCCATATTGTGTACCCTGGCTTGATGCATATCAAACGAAATGGCTTTTGAAGCCCAGTCTGGCTATGACTAAATGAGTCCACATTGGATGATCACTAGTGACGTGGTCACGCGACCAATGTTCAGTCGAGTGCAGTGCTCTTCCACCCAGGGATGATGCATATCAAACGAAATGGTTTCCGAAGCCTGGCTCAGCTACCACCATGTTGAGGTCACATGACCAAGTCACTAGTGATTAGGGACGTATGATCACCATATAGAGCGTTGGAAACTATCTCTACATACCCATGACGCATATCACACGACGCGGATGGAGTAGGTCTCTTAGAATACGAGAGTGAGAGAGTTGACACGGACAATTCTGTAGTGATTCAGGTCACGTGACTACTTTCGGGCATGCTGCCATATTGTGTACCCTGGCTTGATGCATATCAAACGAAATGGCTTTTGAAGCCCAGTCTGGCTACGACTAAATGAGTCCACATTGGATGATGACTAGTGACGTGGTCACCTGACCAATGTTCAGTCGAGTGCAGTGCTCTTCTACCCAGGGTTGATGCATATCAAACGAAATGGTTTCCGAAGCCCGGCTCAGCTACCACCATGATGAGGTCACATGACCAAGTCACTAGTGATTAGGGACGCACGATCACCATATAGAGCGCTGGAAGCTATCTCTACATACCCATGACGCCTATCAGACGACGCGGATGAAGAAGCTCTCTTCGAATACGAGAGTGAGAGAGTTGACACGGACAATTCAGTAGTGATTCAGGTCAAGTGACTACTTTCGGGCATGCTGCCATATTGTGTACCCTGGCTTGATGCATATCAAACGAAATGGCTTTTGAAGCCCAGTCTGGCTACGACTAAATGAGTCCACATTGGATGATGACTAGTGACGTGGTCACGTGACCAATGTTCAGTCGAGTGCAGTGCTCTTCTACCCAGGGATGATGCATATCAAAGGAAATGGTTTCCGAAGCCCGGCTCAGCTACCACCATGTTGAGGTCACATGACCAAGTCACTAGTGATTAGGGACGCATGATCACCATATAGAGCGTTGGAAACTATCTCTACATACCCATGACGCATATCACACGACGCGGATGGAGTAGGTCTCTTAGAATACGAGAGTGAGAGAGTTGACACGGACAATTCTGTAGTGATTCAGGTCACGTGACTACTTTCGGGCATGCTGCCATATTGTGTACCCGGGCTTGATGCATATCAAACGAAATGGCTTTTGAAGCCCAGTCTGGCTACGAATAAATGAGTCCACATTGGATGATCACTACTGACGCGGTCACGTGACCAATGTTCAGTCGCGTGCAGTGCTCTTCTACCCAGGGTTGATGCATATCAAACGAAATGGTTTCCGAAGCCCGGCTCAGCTACCACCATGATGAGGTCACACGACCAAGTCACTAGTGATTAGGGACGCACGATCACCATATAGAGCGCTGGAAACTATCTCTACATACCCACGACGCATATCAGACGACGCGGATGGAAAAGCTCTCTTCGAATACGAGAGTGAGAGAGTTGACACGGAAAATTCCGTCGTGATTCAGGTCATGTGACTACTTTCGGGCATGCTGCCATATTGTGTACCCTGCCTTGATGCATATCAAACGAAATGGTTTTTTGAAGCCCAGTCTGGCTATGACTAAATGAGTCCACATAGGATGATCAATAGTGACGTGGTCACGTGACCAATGTTCAGTCGAGTGCAGTGCTCTTCTACCCAGGGATGATGCATATCAAAGGAAATGGTTTCCGAAGCCCGGCTCAGCTACAACCATGATGAGGTCACATGACCAAGTCACCAGTGATTAGGGACACACGATCACCATATAGAGCGCTGGAAACTATCTCTACATACCCATGACGCATATCAGACGACGCGGATGGAGTAGGTCTCTTCGAATACGAGAGTGAGAGAGTTGACACGGACAATTCAGTCGTGTTTCCGGTCACGTGACTACTTTCGGGCATGCTGCCATATTGTGTACCCTGGCTTGATGCATATCAAACGAAATGGCTTTTGAAGCCCAGTCTGGCTACGAATAAATGAGTCCACATTGGATTATCACTACTGACGTGGTCACGTGACCAATGTTCAGTCGCGTGCAGTGCTCTTCTACCCATAGATGATGCATATCAAGCGAAATGGTTTCCGAAGCCCCACTCAGCTACCACCATGATGAGGTCACATGACCAAGTCACTAGTGATTAGGGACGCACGATCACCATATAGAGCGCTGGAAACTATCTCTACATACTCATGACGCATATCAGACGACGCGGATGAAGAAGCTCTCTTGGAATAGGAGAGTGAGAGCGTTGACACGGACAATTCAGTAATGATTCAGGTCACGTGACTACTTTCGGGCATGCTGCCATATTGTGTACCCTGGCTTGATGCATATCAAACGAAATGGCTTTTGAAGCCCAGTCTGGCTATGACTAAATGAGTCCACATTGGATGATCACTAGTGACGTGGTCACGCGACCAATGTTCAGTCGAGTGCAGTGCTCTTCCACCCAGGGATGATGCATATCAAACGAAATGGTTTCCGAAGCCTGGCTCAGCTACCACCATGTTGAGGTCACATGACCAAGTCACTAGTGATTGGGGACGTATGATCACCATATAGAGCGTTGGAAACTATCTCTACATATCCATGACGCATATCACACGACGCGGATGGAGTAGGTCTCTTAGAATACGAGAGTGAGAGAGTTGACACGGACAATTCTGTAGTGATTCAGGTCACGTGACTACTTTCGGGCATGCTGCCATATTGTGTACCCTGGCTTGATGCATATCAAACGAAATGGCTTTTGAAGCCCAGTCTGGCTACGACTAAATGAGTCCACATTGGATGATGACTAGTGACGTGGTCACCTGACCAATGTTCAGTCGAGTGCAGTGCTCTTCTACCCAGGGTTGATGCATATCAAACGAAATGGTTTCCGAAGCCCGGCTCAGCTACCACCATGATGAGGTCACATGACCAAGTCACTAGTGATTAGGGACGCACGATCACCATATAGAGCGCTGGAAGCTATCTCTACATACCCATGACGCCTATCAGACGACGCGGATGAAGAAGCTCTCTTCGAATACGAGAGTGAGAGAGTTGACACGGACAATTCAGTAGTGATTCAGGTCAAGTGACTACTTTCGGGCATGCTGCCATATTGTGTACCCTGGCTTGATGCATATCAAACGAAATGGCTTTTGAAGCCCAGTCTGGCTACGACTAAATGAGTCCACATTGGATGATGACTAGTGACGTGGTCACGTGACCAATGTTCAGTCGAGTGCAGTGCTCTTCTACCCAGGGATGATGCATATCAAAGGAAATGGTTTCCGAAGCCCGGCTCAGCTACCACCATGTTGAGGTCACATGACCAAGTCACTAGTGATTAGGGACGCATGATCACCATATAGAGCGTTGGAAACTATCTCTACATACCCATGACGCATATCACACGACGCGGATGGAGTAGGTCTCTTAGAATACGAGAGTGAGCGAGTTGACACGGACAATTCTGTAGTGATTCAGGTCACGTGACTACTTTCGGGCATGCTGCCATATTGTGTACCCTGGCTTAAAGCATATCAAACGAAATGGCTTTTGAAGCCCAGTCTGGCTACGAATAAATGAGTCCACATTGGATGATCACTACTGACGCGGTCACGTGACCAATGTTCAGTCGCGTGCAGTGCTCTTCTACCCAGGGTTGATGCATATCAAACGAAATGGTTTCCGAAGCCCGGCTCAGCTACCACCATGATGAGGTCACACGACCAAGTCACTAGTGATTAGGGACGCACGATCACCATATAGAGCGCTGGAAACTATCTCTACATACCCACGACGCATATCAGACGACGCGGATGGAAAAGCTCTCTTCGAATACGAGAGTGAGAGAGTTGACACGGAAAATTCAGTCGTGATTCAGGTCACGTGACTACTTTCGGGCATGCTGCCATATTGTGTACCCTGCCTTGATGCATATCAAACGAAATGGTTTTTTGAAGCCCAGTCTGGCTATGACTAAATGAGTCCACATAGGATGATCAATAGTGACGTGGTCACGTGACCAATGTTCAGTCGAGTGCAGTGCTCTTCTACCCAGGGATGATGCATATCAAAGGAAATGGTTTCCGAAGCCCGGCTCAGCTACAACCATGATGAGGTCACATGACCAAGTCACTAGTGATTAGGGACACACGATCACCATATAGAGCGCTGGAAACTATCTCTACATACCCATGACGCATATCAGACGACGCGGATGGAGTAGGTCTCTTCGAATACGAGAGTGAGAGAGTTGACACGGACAATTCAGTCGTGATTCCGGTCACCTGACTACTTTCGGGCATGCTGCCATATTGTGTACCCTGGCTTGATGCATATCAAACGAAATGGCTTTTGAAGCCCAGTCTGGCTACGAATAAATGAATCCACATTGGATGATCACTACTGACGTGGTCACGTGACCAATGTTCAGTCGCGTGCAGTGCTCTTCTACCCATAGATGATGCATATCAAGCGAAATGGTTTCCGAAGCCCCACTCAGCTACCACCATGATGAGGTCACATGACCAAGTCACTAGTGATTAGGGACGCACGATCACCATATAGAGCGCTGGAAACTATCTCTACATACTCATGACGCATATTAGACGACGCGGATGAAGAAGCTCTCTTCGAATACGAGAGTGAGAGAGTTGACACGGACAATTCAGTAGTGATTCAGGTCACGTGACTACTTTCGGGCATGCTGCCATATTGTGTACACTGGCTTGATGCATATCAAACGAAATGGTTTTTGAAGCCCAGTCTGGCTATGACTAAATGAGTCCACATTGGATGATCACTAGTGACGTGGTCACGTGACCAATGTTCAGTCGAGTGCAGTGCTCTTCCACCCAGGGTTGATGCATATCAAACGAAATGGTTTCCGAAGCCCGGCTCAGCTACCACCATGTTGAGGTCACATGACCAAGTCACTAGTGATTAGGGACGCATGCTCACCATATAGAGCGTTGGAAACTATCTCTACATACCCATGACGCATATCAGACGACGCGGATGAAGAAGCTCTCTTGGAATAGGAGAGTGAGAGAGTTGACACGGACAATGCAGTAATGATTCAGGTCACGTGACTACTTTCGGGCATGCTGCCATATTGTGTACCCTGGCTTGATGCATATCAAACGAAATGGCTTTTGAAGCCCAGTCTGGCTATGACTAAATGAGTCCACATTGGATGATCACTAGTGACGTGGTCACGCGACCAATGTTCAGTCGAGTGCAGTGCTCTTCCACCCAGGGATGATGCATATCAAACGAAATGGTTTCCGAAGCCTGGCTCAGCTACCACCATGTTGAGGTCACATGACCAAGTCACTAGTGATTAGGGACGTATGATCACCATATAGAGCGTTGGAAACTATCTCTACATACCCATGACGCATATCACACGACGCGGATGGAGTAGGTCTCTTAGAATACGAGAGTGAGAGAGTTGACACGGACAATTCTGTAGTGATTCAGGTCACGTGACTACTTTCGGGCATGCTGCCATATTGTGTACCCTGGCTTGATGCATATCAAACGAAATGGCTTTTGAAGCCCAGTCTGGCTACGACTAAATGAGTCCACATTGGATGATGACTAGTGACGTGGTCACCTGACCAATGTTCAGTCGAGTGCAGTGCTCTTCTACCCAGGGTTGATGCATATCAAACGAAATGGTTTCCGAAGCCCGGCTCAGCTACCACCATGATGAGGTCACATGACCAAGTCACTAGTGATTAGGGACGCACGATCACCATATAGAGCGCTGGAAGCTATCTCTACATACCCATGACGCCTATCAGACGACGCGGATGAAGAAGCTCTCTTCGAATACGAGAGTGAGAGAGTTGACACGGACAATTCAGTAGTGATTCAGGTCAAGTGACTACTTTCGGGCATGCTGCCATATTGTGTACCCTGGCTTGATGCATATCAAACGAAATGGCTTTTGAAGCCCAGTCTGGCTACGACTAAATGAGTCCACATTGGATGATGACTAGTGACGTGGTCACGTGACCAATGTTCAGTCGAGTGCAGTGCTCTTCTACCCAGGGATGATGCATATCAAAGGAAATGGTTTCCGAAGCCCGGCTCAGCTACCACCATGTTGAGGTCACATGACCAAGTCACTAGTGATTAGGGACGCATGATCACCATATAGAGCGTTGGAAACTATCTCTACATACCCATGACGCATATCACACGACGCGGATGGAGTAGGTCTCTTAGAATACGAGAGTGAGAGAGTTGACACGGACAATTCTGTAGTGATTCAGGTCACGTGACTACTTTCGGGCATGCTGCCATATTGTGTACCCGGGCTTGATGCATATCAAACGAAATGGCTTTTGAAGCCCAGTCTGGCTACGAATAAATGAGTCCACATTGGATGATCACTACTGACGCGGTCACGTGACCAATGTTCAGTCGCGTGCAGTGCTCTTCTACCCAGGGTTGATGCATATCAAACGAAATGGTTTCCGAAGCCCGGCTCAGCTACCACCATGATGAGGTCACACGACCAAGTCACTAGTGATTAGGGACGCACGATCACCATATAGAGCGCTGGAAACTATCTCTACATACCCACGACGCATATCAGACGACGCGGATGGAAAAGCTCTCTTCGAATACGAGAGTGAGAGAGTTGACACGGAAAATTCCGTCGTGATTCAGGTCATGTGACTACTTTCGGGCATGCTGCCATATTGTGTACCCTGCCTTGATGCATATCAAACGAAATGGTTTTTTGAAGCCCAGTCTGGCTATGACTAAATGAGTCCACATAGGATGATCAATAGTGACGTGGTCACGTGACCAATGTTCAGTCGAGTGCAGTGCTCTTCTACCCAGGGATGATGCATATCAAAGGAAATGGTTTCCGAAGCCCGGCTCAGCTACAACCATGATGAGGTCACATGACCAAGTCACTAGTGATTAGGGACACACGATCACCATATAGAGCGCTGGAAACTATCTCTACATACCCATGACGCATATCAGACGACGCGGATGGAGTAGGTCTCTTCGAATACGAGAGTGAGAGAGTTGACACGGACAATTCAGTCGTGTTTCCGGTCACGTGACTACTTTCGGGCATGCTGCCATATTGTGTACCCTGGCTTGATGCATATCAAACGAAATGGCTTTTGAAGCCCAGTCTGGCTACGAATAAATGAGTCCACATTGGATGATCACTACTGACGTGGTCACGTGACCAATGTTCAGTCGCGTGCAGTGCTCTTCTACCCATAGATGATGCATATCAAGCGAAATGGTTTCCGAAGCCCCACTCAGCTACCACCATGATGAGGTCACATGACCAAGTCACTAGTGATTAGGGACGCACGATCACCATATAGAGCGCTGGAAACTATCTCTACATACTCATGACGCATATTAGACGACGCGGATGAAGAAGCTCTCTTCGAATACGAGAGTGAGAGAGTTGACACGGACAATTCAGTAGTGATTCAGGTCACGTGACTACTTTCGGGCATGCTGCCATATTGTGTACACTGGCTTGATGCATATCAAACGAAATGGTTTTTGAAGCCCAGTCTGGCTATGACTAAATGAGTCCACATGGGATGATCACTAGTGACGTGGTCACGTGACCAATGTTCAGTCGAGTGCAGTGCTCTTCCACCCAGGGTTGATGCATATCAAACGAAATGGTTTCCGAAGCCCGGCTCAGCTACCACCATGTTGAGGTCACATGACCAAGTCACTAGTGATTAGGGACGCATGATCACCATATAGAGCGTTGGAAACTATCTCTACATACCCATGACGCATATCACACGACGCGGATGGAGTAGGTCTCTTAGAATACGAGAGTGAGAGAGTTGACACGGACAATTCTGTAGTGATTCAGGTCACGTGACTACTTTCGGGCATGCTGCCATATTGTGTACCCTGGCTTGATGCATATCAAACGAAATGGCTTTTGAAGCCCAGTCTGGCTACGAATAAATGAGTCCACATTGGATGATCACTACTGACGTGGTCACGTGACCAATGTTCAGTCGCGTGCAGTTATCTTCTACCCAGGGTTGATGCATATCAAACGAAATGGTTTCCGAAGCCCGGCTCAGCTACCACCATGATGAGGTCACACGACCAAGTCACTAGTGATTAGGGACGCACGATCACCATATAGAGCGCTGGAAACTATCTCTACATACCCATGACGCATATCAGACGACGCGGATGGAAAAGCTCTCTTCGAATACGAGAGTGAGAGAGTTGACACGGAAAATTCAGTCGTGATTCAGGTCACGTGACTACTTTCGGGCATGCTGCCATATTGTGTACCCTGCCTTGATGCATATCAAACGAAATGGTTTTTTGAAGCCCAGTCTGGCTATGACTAAATGAGTCCACATAGGATGATCAATAGTGACGTGGTCACGTGACCAATGTTCAGTCGAGCGCAGTGCTCTTCTACCCAGGGATGATGCATATCAAGCGAAATGGTTTCCGAAGCCCCACTCAGCTACCACCATGAGGAGGTCACATGACCAAGTCACGAGTGATTAGGGACGCACGATCACCATATAGAGCGCTGGAAACGATCTCTACATACCCATGACGCCTAAAAGACGACGCGGATGAAGAAGCTCTCTTCGAATACGAGAGTGAGAGAGTTGACACGGACAATTCAGTAGTGATTCAGGTCACGTGACTACTTTCGGGCATGCTGCCATATTGTGTACCCTGGCTTGATGCATATCAAACGAAATGGCTTTTGAAGCCCAGTCTGGCTACGACTAAATGAGTCCACATTGGATGATGACTAGTGACATGGTCACGTGACCAATGTTCAGTCGGGTGCAGTGCTCTTCTACCCAGGGATGATGCATATCAAAGGAAATGGTTTCCGAAGCCCGGCTCAGCTACCACCATGATGAGGTCACATGACCAAGTCACTAGTGATTAGGGACGCACGATCACCATATAGAGCACTGGAAACTATCTCTACATACCCATGACGCATATCAGACGACGCGGATGGAAAAGCTCTCTTCGAATACGAGAGTGAGAGAGTTGACACGGACAATTCAGTCGTGATTTAGGTCACGTGACTACTTTCGGGCATGCTGCCATATTGTGTACCCTGGCTTGATGCATATCAAACGAAATGGTTTTTGAAGCCCAGTCTGGCTATGACTAAATGAGTCCACATTGGATGATGACTAGTGACGTGGTCACGTGACCAATGTTCAGTCGAGTGCAGTGCTCTTCTACCCAGGGATGACGCATATCAAAGGAAATGGTTTCCGAAGCCCGGCTCAGCTACAACCATGATGAGGTCACATGACCAAGTCACTAGTGATTAGGGAAACACGATCACCATATAGAGCGCTGGAAACTATCTCTACATACCCATGACGCATATCAGACGACGCGGATGGAGTAGGTCTCTTCGAATACGAGAGTGAGAGAGTTGACACGGACAATTCAGTCGTGATTCCGGTCACGTGACTACTTTCGGGCATGCTGCCATATTGTGTACCCTGGCTTGATGCATATCAAAAGAAATGGCTTTTGAAGCCCAGTCTGGCTACGAATAAATGAGTCCACATTGGATGATCACTACTGACGTGGTCACGTGACCAATGTTCAGTCGCGTGCAGTGCTCTTCTACCCATAGATGATGCATATCAAGCGAAATGGTTTCCGAAGCCCCACTCAGCTACCACCATGATGAGGTCACATGACCTAGTCACTAGTGATTAGGGACGCACGATCACCATATAGAGCGCTGGAAACTATCTCTACATACCCATGACGCATATCAGATGACGCGGATGAAGAAGCTCTCGTGGAATAGGAGAGTGAGAGAGTTGACACAGACAATTCAGTAATGATTCAGGTCACGTGACTACATTCGGGCATGCTGCCATATTATGTACCCTGGCTTGATGCATATCAAACGAAATGGCTTTTGAAGCCCAGTCTGGCTACGACTAAATGAGTCCACATTGGATGATGACTAGTGACGTGGTCACGTGACCAATGTTCAGTCGAGTGCAGTGCTCTTCTACCCAGGGTTGATGCATATCAAACGAAATGGTTTCCGAAGCCCGGCTCAGCTACCACCATGATGAGGTCACATGACCAAGTCACTAGTGATTAGGGACACACGATCACCATATAGAGCGCTGGAAACTATCTCTACATACCCATGACGCATATCAGACGACGCGGATGGAAAAGCACTCTTCGAATACGAGAGTGAGAGAGTTGACACGGACAATTCAGTCGTGATTCCGGTCACGTGACTACTTTCGGGCATGCTGCCATATTGTGTACCCTGCCTTGATGGATATCAAACGAACTGGTTTTTGAAGCGCAGTCTGGCTATGACTAAATGAGTGCGCATTGGATGATCACTAGTGACGTTGTCAGGTGACCAATGTTCGGTCGAGTGCAGTGCTCTTCTACCAAGGGATGATTCATATCAACCGAAATGGTTTCCGAAGCCCGGCTCAGCTACCACCATGATGAGGTCACATGACCAAGTCACTAGTGATTAGGGACGCACGATCACCATATAGAGCGCTGGAAACTATCTCTACATACCCATGACGCCTATCAGACGACGCGGATGAAGAAGCTCTCTTCGAATACGAGAGTGAGAGAGTTGACACGCACAATTCAGTAGTGATTCAGGTCAAGTGACTACTTTCGGGCATGCTGCCATATTGTGTACCCTGGCTTGATGCATATCAAACGAAATGGCTTTTGAAGCCCAGTCTGGCTACGACTAAATGAGTCCACATTGGATGATGACTAGTGACGTGGTCACGTGACCAATGTTCAGTCGAGTGCAGTGCTCTTCTACCCAGGGATGATGCATATCAAAGGAAATGGTTTCCGAAGCCCGGCTCAGCTACCACCATGATGAGGTCATATGACCAAGCCACTAGTGATTAGGGACGCACGATCACCATATAGAGCGATGGAAACTATCTCTACATACCCATGACGCATATCAGACGACGCGGATGAAGAAGCTCTCTTGGAATAGGAGAGTGAGAGAGTTGACACGGACAATTCAGTAATGATTCAGGTCACGTGACTACTTTCGGGCATGCTGCCATATTGTGTACCCTGGCTTGATGCATATCAAACGAAATGGCTTTTGAAGCCCAGTCTGGCTACGACTAAATGAGTCCACATTGGATGATGACTAGTGACGTGGTCACCTGACCAATGTTCAGTCGAGTGCAGTGCTCTTCTACCCAGGGTTGATGCATATCAAACGAAATGGCTTCCGAAGCCCGGCTCAGCTACCACCATGATGAGGTCACGTGACCAAGTCACTATTGATTAGGGACACACGATCACCATATAGAGCACTGGAAACTATCTCTACATACCCATGACGCATATCAGACGACGCGGATGGAAAAGCTCTCTTCGAATACGAGAGTGAGAGAGTTGACACGGACAATTCAGTCGTGATTCAGCTCACGTGACTACTTTCGGGCATGCTGCCATATTGTGTACCCTGGCTTGATGCATATCAAACGAAATGGTTTTTCAAGCCCAGTCTGGCTATGACTAAAGGAGTCCACATAGGATGATGAATAGTGACGTGGTCACGTGACCAATGTTCAGTCGAGTGCAGTGCTCTTCTACCCAGGGATGATGCATATCAAGCGAAATGGTTTCCGAAGCCCCGCTCAGCTACCACCATGATGAGGTCACATGACCAAGTCACTAGTGATTAGGGACGCACGATCACCATATAGAGCGCTGGAAACTATCTTTACATACCCATGACGCCTAAAAGACGACGCGGATGAAGAAGCTCTCTTCGAATACGAGAGTGAGAGAGTTGACACGGACAATTCAGTAGTGATTCAGGTCACGTGACTACTTTCGGGCATGCTGCCATATTGTGTACCCTAGCTTGATGCATATCAAACGAAATGGCTTTTGAAGCCCAGTCTGGCTACGACTAAATGAGTCCACATTGGATGATGACTAGTGACGTGGTCACCTGACCAATGTTCAGTCGAGTGCAGTGCTCTTCTACCCAGGGTTGATGCATATCAAACGAAATGGTTTCCGAAGCCCGGCTCAGCTACCACCATGATGAGGTCACATGACCAAGTCACTAGTGATTAGGGACACACGATCACCATATAGAGAACTGGAAACTATCTCTACATACCCATGACGCGTATCAGACGACGCGGATGGAAAAGCTCTCTTCGAATACGAGAGTGACAGAGTTGACACGCACAATTCAGTCGTGATTCAGGTCACGTGACTACTTTCGGGCATGCTGCCATATTGTGTACCCTGGCTTGACGCATATCAAACGAAATGGTTTTGAAGCCCAGTCTGGCTATGACAAAATGAGTCCACATTGGATGATCACTAGTGACGTGGTCACGTGACCAATGTTCAGTCGAGTGCAGTGCTCTTCCACCCAGGGTTGATGCATATCAAACGAAATGGTTTCCGAAGCCCGGCTCAGCTACCACAATGTTGAGGTCACATGACCAAGTCACTAGTGATTAGGGACGCACGATCACCATATAGAGCGCTGGAAACTATCTCTACATACCCATGACGCCTAAAAGACGACGCGGATGAAGAAGCACTCTTCGAATACGAGAGTGAGAGAGTTGACACGGACAATTCAGTCGTGATTCCGGTCACGGGACTACTTTCGGGCATGCTGCCATATTGTGTACCCTGGCTTGACGCATATCAAACGAAATGGTTTTGAAGCCCAGTCTGGCTATGACAAAATGAGTCCACATTGGATGATCACTAGTGACGTGGTCACGTGACCAATGTTCAGTCGAGTGCAGTGCTCTTCTACCCAGGGATGATGCATATCAAGCGAAATGGTTTCCGAAGCCCCGCTCAGCTACCACCATGATGAGGTCACATGACCAAGTCACTAGTGATTAGGGACGCACGATCACCATATAGAGCGCTGGAAACTATCTTTACATACCCATGACGCCTAAAAGACGACGCGGATGAAGAAGCTCTCTTCGAATACGAGAGTGAGAGAGTTGACACGGACAATTCAGTAGTGATTCAGGTCACGTGACTACTTTCGGGCATGCTGCCATATTGTGTACCCTGGCTTGATGCATATCAAACGAAATGGCTTTTGAAGCCCAGTCTGGCTACGACTAAATGAGTCCACATTGGATGATGACTAGTGACGTGGTCACCTGACCAATGTTCAGTCGAGTGCAGTGCTCTTCTACCCAGGGTTGATGCATATCAAACGAAATGGTTTCCGAAGCCCGGCTCAGCTACCACCATGATGAGGTCACATGACCAAGTCACTAGTGATTAGGGACACACGATCACCATATAGAGCACTGGAAACTATCTCTACATACCCATGACGCGTATCAGACGACGCGGATGGAAAAGCTCTCTTCGAATACGAGAGTGAGAGAGTTGACACGCACAATTCAGTCGTGATTCAGGTCACGTGACTACTTTCGGGCATGCTGCCATATTGTGTACCCTGGCTTGATGCATATCAAACGAAATGGTTTTTGAAGCCCAGTCTGGCTATGACTAAATGAGTCCACATAGGATGATGAATAGTGACGTGGTCACGTGACCAATGTACAGTCGAGTGCAGTGCTCTTCTACCCAGGGATGATGCATATCAAGCGAAATGGTTTCCGAAGCCCCGCTCAGCTACCACCATGATGAGGTCACATGACCAAGTCACTAGTGATTAGGGACGCACGATCACCATATAGAGCGCTGGAAACTATCTTTACATACCCATGACGCCTAAAATACGATGCGGATGAAGAAGCTCTCTTCGAATACGAGAGTGAGAGAGTTGACACGGACAATTCAGTAGTGATTCAGGTCACGTGACTACTTTCGGGCATGCTGCCATATTGTGTACCCTGGCTTGATGCATATCAAACGAAATGGCTTTTGAAGCCCAGTCTGGCTACGACTAAATGAGTCCACATTGGATGATGACTAGTGACGTGGTCACCTGACCAATGTTCAGTCGAGTGCAGTGCTCTTCTACCCAGGGTTGATGCATATCAAACGAAATGGTTTCCGAAGCCCGGCTCAGCTACCACCATGATGAGGTCACATGACCAAGTCACTAGTGATTAGGGACACACGATCACCATATAGAGCACTGGAAACTATCTCTACATACCCATGACGCGTATCAGACGACGCGGATGGAAAAGCTCTCTTCGAATACGAGAGTGAGAGAGTTGACACGCACAATTCAGTCGTGATTCAGGTCACGTGACTACTTTCGGGCATGCTGCCATATTGTGTACCCTGGCTTGATGCATATCAAACGAAATGGTTTTTGAAGCCCAGTCTGGCTATGACTAAATGAGTCCACATAGGATGATGAATAGTGACGTGGTCACGTGACCAATGTTCAGTCGAGTGCAGTGCTCTTCTACCCAGGGATGATGCATATCAAGCGAAATGGTTTCCGAAGCCCCGCTCAGCTACCACCATGATGAGGTCACATGACCAAGTCACTAGTGATTAGGGACGCACGATCACCATATAGAGCGCTGGAAACTATCTCTACATACCCATGACGCCTAAAAGACGACGCGGATGAAGAAGCACTCTTCGAATACGAGAGTGAGAGAGTTGACACGGACAATTCAGTCGTGATTCCGGTCACGGGACTACTTTCGGGCATGCTGCCATATTGTGTACCCTGGCTTGACGCATATCAAACGAAATGGTTTTGAAGCCCAGTCTGGCTATGATAAAATGAGTCCACATTGGATGATCACTAGTGACGTGGTCACGTGACCAATGTTCAGTCGAGTGCAGTGCTCTTCCACCCAGGGTTGATGCATATCAAACGAAATGGTTTCCGAAGCCCGGCTCAGCTACCACAATGTTGAGGTCACATGACCAAGTCACTAGTGATTAGGGACGCATGATCACCATATAGAGCATTGGAAACTATCTCTACATACCCATGACGCATATCACACGACGCGGATGGAGTAGGTCTCTTAGAATACGAGAGTGAGAGAGTTGACACGGACAATTCTGTAGTGATTCAGGTCACGTGACTACTTTCGGGCATGCTGCCATATTGTGTACCCTGGCTTGATGCATATCAAACGAAAGGGCTTTTGAAGCCCAGTCTGGCTACGACTCAATGAGTCCACATTGGATGATCACTAGTGACGTGGTCACGTGACCAATGTTCAGTCGAGTGCAGTGCTCTTCCACCCAGGGTTGATGCATATCAAACGAAATGGTTTCCGAAGCCCGGCTCAGCTACCACAATGTTGAGGTCACATGACCAAGTCACTAGTGATTAGGGACGCATGATCACCATATAGAGCGTTGGAAACTATCTCTACATACCCATGACGCATATCAGACGACGCGGATGGAAAAGCTCTCTTCGAATACGAGAGTGAGAGAGTTGGCACGGACAATTCAGTCGTGATTCAGGTCACGTGACTACTTTCGGGCATGCTGCCATATTGTGTACCCTGGCTTGATGCATATCAAACGAAATGGTTTTTGAAGCCCAGTCTGGCTATGACTAAATGAGTCCACATAGGATGATGAATAGTGACGTGGTCACGTGACCAATGTTCAGTCGAGTGCAGTGCTCTTCTACCCAGGGATGATGCATATCAAGCGAAATGGTTTCCGAAGCCCCGCTCAGCTACCACCATGATGAGGTCACATGACCATGTCACTAGTGATTAGGGACGCACGATCACCATATAGAGCGCCGGAAACTATCTCTACATACCCATGATGCATATCAGACGACGCGTATGAAGAAGCTCTCTTGGAATACGAGAGTGAGAGAGTTGACACGGACAATTCAGTAATGATTCAGGTCACGTGACTACTTTCGGGCATACTGCCATATTGTGTACCCTGGCTTGATGCATATCAAACGAAATGGCTTTTGAAGCCCAGTCTGGCTACGACTAAATGAGTCCACATTGGATGATCACTAGTGACGTGGTCACGTGACCAATGTTCAGTCGAGTGCAGTGCTCTTCCACCCAGGGTTGATGCATATCAAACGAAATGGTTTCCGAAGCCCGGCTCAGCTACCACAATGTTGAGGTCACATGACCAAGTCACTAGTGATTAGGGACGCATGATCACCATATAGAGCATTGGAAACTATCTCTACATACCCATGACGCATATCAGACGACGCGGATGGAAAAGCTCTCTTCGAATACGAGAGTGAGAGAGTTGACACGGACAATTCAGTAATGATTCTGGTCACGTGACTACTTTCGGGCATGCTGCCATATTATGTACCCTGGCTTGATGCATATCAAACGAAATGGTTTTGAAGCCCAGTCTGGCTATGACAAAATGAGTCCACATTGGATGATCACTAGTGACGTGGTCACGTGACCAATGTTCAGTCGAGTGCAGTGCTCTTCCACCCAGGGTTGATGCATATCAAACGAAATGGTTTCCGAAGCCCGGCTCAGCTACCACAATGTTGAGGTCACATGACCAAGTCACTAGTGATTAGGGACGCACGATCACCATATAGAGCGCTGGAAACTATCTCTACATACCCATGACGCCTAAAAGACGACGCGGATGAAGAAGCACTCTTCGAATACGAGAGTGAGAGTGTTGACACGGACAATTCAGTCGTGATTCCGGTCACGGGACTACTTTCGGGCATGCTGCCATATTGTGTACCCTGGCTTGACGCATATCAAACGAAATGGTTTTGAAGCCCAGTCTGGCTATGACAAAATGAGTCCACATTGGATGATCACTAGTGACGTGGTCACGTGACCAATGTTCAGTCGAGTGCAGTGCTCTTCTACCCAGGGATGATGCATATCAAGCGAAATGGTTTCCGAAGCCCCGCTCAGCTACCACCATGATGAGGTCACATGACCAAGTCACTAGTGATTAGGGACGCACGATCACCATATAGAGCGCTGGAAACTATCTTTACATACCCATGACGCCTAAAAGACGACGCGGATGAAGAAGCTCTCTTCGAATACGAGAGTGAGAGAGTTGACACGGACAATTCAGTAGTGATTCAGGTCACGGGACTACTTTCGGGCATGCTGCCATATTGTGTACCCTGGCTTGACGCATATCAAACGAAATGGTTTTGAAGCCCAGTCTGGCTATGACGAAATGAGTCCACATTGGACGATCACTAGTGACGTGGTCACGTGACCAATGTTCGGTCGAGTGCAGTGCTCTTCTACCCAGGGATGATGCATATCAAGCGGAATGGTTTCCGAAGCCCCGCTCAGCTACCACCATGATGAGGTCACATGACCAAGTCACTAGTGATTAGGGACGCACGATCACCATATAGAGCGCTGGAAACTATCTTTACATACCCATGACGCCTAAAAGACGACGCGGATGAAGAAGCTCTCTTCGAATACGAGAGTGAGAGAGTTGACACGGACAATTCAGTAGTGATTCAGGTCACGTGACTACTTTCGGGCATGCTGCCATATTGTGTACCCTGGCTTGATGCATATCAAACGAAATGGCTTTTGAAGCCCAGTCTGGCTACGACTAAATGAGTCCACATTGGATGATGACTAGTGACGTGGTCACCTGACCAATGTTCAGTCGAGTGCAGTGCTCTTCTACCCAGGGTTGATGCATATCAAACGAAATGGTTTCCGAAGCCCGGCTCAGCTACCACCATGATGAGGTCACATGACCAAGTCACTAGTGATTAGGGACACACGATCACCATATAGAGCACTGGAAACTATCTCTACATACCCATGACGCGTATCAGACGACGCGGATGGAAAAGCTCTCTTCGAATACGAGAGTGAGAGAGTTGACACGCACAATTCAGTCGTGATTCAGGTCACGTGACTACTTTCGGGCATGCTGCCATATTGTGTACCCTGGCTTGATGCATATCAAACGAAATGGTTTTTGAAGCCCAGTCTGGCTATGACTAAATGAGTCCACATAGGATGATGAATAGTGACGTGGTCACGTGACCAATGTTCAGTCGAGTGCAGTGCTCTTCTACCCAGGGATGATGCATATCAAGCGAAATGGTTTCCGAAGCCCCGCTCAGCTACCACCATGATGAGGTCACATGACCAAGTCACTAGTGATTAGGGACGCATGATCACCATATAGAGCATTGGAAACTATCTCTACATACCCATGACGCATATCAGACGACGCGGATGGAAAAGCTCTCTTCGAATACGAGAGTGAGAGAGTTGACACGGACAATTCAGTCGTGATTCAGGTCACGTGACTACTTTCGGGCATGCTGCCATATTGTGCACCCTGGCTTGATGCATATCAAACGAAATGGTTTTTGAAGCCCAGTCTGGCTATGACTAAATGAGTCCACATAGGATGATGAATAGTGACGTGGTCACGTGACCAATGTTCAGTCGAGTGCAGTGCTCTTCTACCCAGGGATGATGCATATCAAGCGAAATGGTTTCCGAAGCCCCGCTCAGCTACCACCATGATGAGGTCACATAACCATGTCACTAGTGATTAGGGACGCACGATCACCATATAGAGCGCCGGAAACTATCTCTACATACCCATGATGCATATCAGACGACGCGTATGAAGAAGCTCTCTTGGAATACGAGAGTGAGAGAGTTGACACGGACAATTCAGTAATGATTCAGGTCACGTGACTACTTTCGGGCATGCTGCCATATTATGTACCCTGGCTTGATGCATATCAAACGAAATGGCTTTTGAAGCCCAGTCTGGCTACGACTAAATGAGTCCACATTGGATGATCACTAGTGACGTGGTCACGTGACCAATGTTCAGTCGAGTGCAGTGCTCTTCCACCCAGGGTTGATGCATATCAAACGAAATGGTTTCCGAAGCCCGGCTCAGCTACCACAATGTTGAGGTCACATGACCAAGTCACTAGTGATTAGGGACGCATGATCACCATATAGAGCATTGGAAACTATCTCTACATACCCATGACGCATATCAGACGACGCGGATGGAAAAGCTCTCTTCGAATACGAGAGTGAGAGAGTTGACACGGACAATTCAGTCGTGATTCAGGTCACGTGACTACTTTCGGGCATGCTGCCATATTGTGTACCCTGGCTTGATGCATATCAAACGAAATGGTTTTTGAAGCCCAGTCTGGCTATGACTAAATGAGTCCACATAGGATGATGAATAGTGACGTGGTCACGTGACCAATGTTCAGTCGAGTGCAGTGCTCTTCTACCCAGGGATGATGCATATCAAGCGAAATGGTTTCCGAAGCCCCGCTCAGCTACCACCATGATGAGGTCACATGACCATGTCACTAGTGATTAGGGACGCACGATCACCATATAGAGCGCCGGAAACTATCTCTACATACCCATGATGCATATCAGACGACGCGTATGAAGAAGCTCTCTTGGAATACGAGAGTGAGAGAGTTGACACGGACAATTCAGTAATGATTCAGGTCACGTGACTACTTTCGGGCATACTGCCATATTGTGTACCCTGGCTTGATGCATATCAAACGAAATGGCTTTTGAAGCCCAGTCTGGCGACGACTAAATGAGTCCACATTGGATGATCACTAGTGACGTGGTCACGTGACCAATGTTCAGTCGAGTGCAGTGCTCTTCTACCCAGGGATGATGCATATCAAAGGAAATGGTTTCCGAAGCCCGGCTCAGCTACCACCATGATGAGGTCACATGACCAAGTCACTAGTGATTAGGGACGCACGATCACCATATAGAGCGCTGGAAACTATCTCTACATACCCATGACGCATATCAGACGACGCGGATGAAGAAGCACTCTTCGAATACGAGAGTGAGAGAGTTGACACGGACAATTCAGTCGTGATTCCGGTCACGGGACTACTTTCGGGCATGCTGCCATATTGTGTACCCTGGCTTGACGCATATCAAACGAAATGGTTTTGAAGCCCAGTCTGGCTAT
Source organism: Dermacentor variabilis (assembly GCF_050947875.1). Lineage (NCBI taxonomy): Eukaryota > Metazoa > Arthropoda > Arachnida > Ixodida > Ixodidae > Dermacentor > Dermacentor variabilis. The sequence goes on along the minus strand of NC_134576.1, from coordinate 77,890,347 downwards.
GACGAAATGAGTCCACATTGGACGATCACTAGTGACGTGGTCACGTGACCAATGTTCAGTCGAGTGCAGTGCTCTTCTACCCAGGGATGATGCATATCAAGCGGAATGGTTTCCGAAGCCCCGCTCAGCTACCACCATGATGAGGTCACATGACCAAGTCACTAGTGATTAGGGACGCACGATCACCATATAGAGCGCTGGAAACTATCTTTACATACCCATGACGCCTAAAAGACGACGCGGATGAAGAAGCTCTCTTCGAATACGAGAGTGAGAGAGTTGACACGGACAATTCAGTAGTGATTCAGGTCACGTGACTACTTTCGGGCATGCTGCCATATTGTGTACCCTGGCTTGATGCATATCAAACGAAATGGCTTTTGAAGCCCAGTCTGGCTACGACTAAATGAGTCCACATTGGATGATGACTAGTGACGTGGTCACCTGACCAATGTTCAGTCGAGTGCAGTGCTCTTCTACCCAGGGTTGATGCATATCAAACGAAATGGTTTCCGAAGCCCGGCTCAGCTACCACCATGATGAGGTCACATGACCAAGTCACTAGTGATTAGGGACACACGATCACCATATAGAGCACTGGAAACTATCTCTACATACCCATGACGCGTATCAGACGACGCGGATGGAAAAGCTCTCTTCGAATACGAGAGTGAGAGAGTTGACACGCACAATTCAGTCGTGATTCAGGTCACGTGACTACTTTCGGGCATGCTGCCATATTGTGTACCCTGGCTTGATGCATATCAAACGAAATGGTTTTTGAAGCCCAGTCTGGCTATGACTAAATGAGTCCACATAGGATGATGAATAGTGACGTGGTCACGTGACCAATGTTCAGTCGAGTGCAGTGCTCTTCTACCCAGGGATGATGCATATCAAGCGAAATGGTTTCCGAAGCCCCGCTCAGCTACCACCATGATGAGGTCACATGACCAAGTCACTAGTGATTAGGGACGCACGATCACCATATAGAGCGCTGGAAACTATCTCTACATACCCATGACGCCTAAAAGACGACGCGGATGAAGAAGCACTCTTCGAATACGAGAGTGAGAGAGTTGACACGGACAATTCAGTCGTGATTCCGGTCACGGGACTACTTTCGGGCATGCTGCCATATTGTGTACCCTGGCTTGACGCATATCAAACGAAATGGTTTTGAAGCCCAGTCTGGCTATGATAAAATGAGTCCACATTGGATGATCACTAGTGACGTGGTCACGTGACCAATGTTCAGTCGAGTGCAGTGCTCTTCCACCCAGGGTTGATGCATATCAAACGAAATGGTTTCCGAAGCCCGGCTCAGCTACCACAATGTTGAGGTCACATGACCAAGTCACTAGTGATTAGGGACGCATGATCACCATATAGAGCATTGGAAACTATCTCTACATACCCATGACGCATATCAGACGACGCGGATGGAAAAGCTCTCTTCGAATACGAGAGTGAGAGAGTTGACACGGACAATTCAGTCGTGATTCAGGTCACGTGACTACTTTCGGGCATGCTGCCATATTGTGCACCCTGGCTTGATGCATATCAAACGAAATGGTTTTTGAAGCCCAGTCTGGCTATGACTAAATGAGTCCACATAGGATGATGAATAGTGACGTGGTCACGTGACCAATGTTCAGTCGAGTGCAGTGCTCTTCTACCCAGGGATGATGCATATCAAGCGAAATGGTTTCCGAAGCCCCGCTCAGCTACCACCATGATGAGGTCACATAACCATGTCACTAGTGATTAGGGACGCACGATCACCATATAGAGCGCCGGAAACTATCTCTACATACCCATGATGCATATCAGACGACGCGTATGAAGAAGCTCTCTTGGAATACGAGAGTGAGAGAGTTGACACGGACAATTCAGTAATGATTCAGGTCACGTGACTACTTTCGGGCATGCTGCCATATTATGTACCCTGGCTTGATGCATATCAAACGAAATGGCTTTTGAAGCCCAGTCTGGCTACGACTAAATGAGTCCACATTGGATGATCACTAGTGACGTGGTCACGTGACCAATGTTCAGTCGAGTGCAGTGCTCTTCCACCCAGGGTTGATGCATATCAAACGAAATGGTTTCCGAAGCCCGGCTCAGCTACCACAATGTTGAGGTCACATGACCAAGTCACTAGTGATTAGGGACGCATGATCACCATATAGAGCATTGGAAACTATCTCTACATACCCATGACGCATATCAGACGACGCGGATGGAAAAGCTCTCTTCGAATACGAGAGTGAGAGAGTTGACACGGACAATTCAGTCGTGATTCAGGTCACGTGACTACTTTCGGGCATGCTGCCATATTGTGTACCCTGGCTTGATGCATATCAAACGAAATGGTTTTTGAAGCCCAGTCTGGCTATGACTAAATGAGTCCACATAGGATGATGAATAGTGACGTGGTCACGTGACCAATGTTCAGTCGAGTGCAGTGCTCTTCTACCCAGGGATGATGCATATCAAGCGAAATGGTTTCCGAAGCCCCGCTCAGCTACCACCATGATGAGGTCACATGACCATGTCACTAGTGATTAGGGACGCACGATCACCATATAGAGCGCCGGAAACTATCTCTACATACCCATGATGCATATCAGACGACGCGTATGAAGAAGCTCTCTTGGAATACGAGAGTGAGAGAGTTGACACGGACAATTCAGTAATGATTCAGGTCACGTGACTACTTTCGGGCATACTGCCATATTGTGTACCCTGGCTTGATGCATATCAAACGAAATGGCTTTTGAAGCCCAGTCTGGCGACGACTAAATGAGTCCACATTGGATGATCACTAGTGACGTGGTCACGTGACCAATGTTCAGTCGAGTGCAGTGCTCTTCTACCCAGGGATGATGCATATCAAAGGAAATGGTTTCCGAAGCCCGGCTCAGCTACCACCATGATGAGGTCACATGACCAAGTCACTAGTGATTAGGGACGCACGATCACCATATAGAGCGCTGGAAACTATCTCTACATACCCATGACGCATATCAGACGACGCGGATGAAAAAGCTCTCTTGGAATAGGAGAGTGAGAGAGTTGACACGGACAATTCAGTAATGATTCTGGTCACGTGACTACTTTCGGGCATGCTGCCATATTATGTACCCTGGCTTGATGCATATCAAACGAAATGGTTTTGAAGCCCAGTCTGGCTATGACAAAATGAGTCCACATTGGATGATCACTAGTGACGTGGTCACGTGACCAATGTTCAGTCGAGTGCAGTGCTCTTCCACCCAGGGTTGATGCATATCAAACGAAATGGTTTCCGAAGCCCGGCTCAGCTACCACAATGTTGAGGTCACATGACCAAGTCACTAGTGATTAGGGACGCACGATCACCATATAGAGCGCTGGAAACTATCTCTACATACCCATGACGCCTAAAAGACGACGCGGATGAAGAAGCACTCTTCGAATACGAGAGTGAGAGTGTTGACACGGACAATTCAGTCGTGATTCCGGTCACGGGACTACTTTCGGGCATGCTGCCATATTGTGTACCCTGGCTTGACGCATATCAAACGAAATGGTTTTGAAGCCCAGTCTGGCTATGACAAAATGAGTCCACATTGGATGATCACTAGTGACGTGGTCACGTGACCAATGTTCAGTCGAGTGCAGTGCTCTTCTACCCAGGGATGATGCATATCAAGCGAAATGGTTTCCGAAGCCCCGCTCAGCTACCACCATGATGAGGTCACATGACCAAGTCACTAGTGATTAGGGACGCACGATCACCATATAGAGCGCTGGAAACTATCTTTACATACCCATGACGCCTAAAAGACGACGCGGATGAAGAAGCTCTCTTCGAATACGAGAGTGAGAGAGTTGACACGGACAATTCAGTCGTGATTCCGGTCACGGGACTACTTTCGGGCATGCTGCCATATTGTGTACCCTGGCTTGACGCATATCAAACGAAATGGTTTTGAAGCCCAGTCTGGCTATGACGAAATGAGTCCACATTGGACGATCACTAGTGACGTGGTCACGTGACCAATGTTCAGTCGAGTGCAGTGCTCTTCTACCCAGGGATGATGCATATCAAGCGGAATGGTTTCCGAAGCCCCGCTCAGCTACCACCATGATGAGGTCACATGACCAAGTCACTAGTGATTAGGGACGCACGATCACCATATAGAGCGCTGGAAACTATCTTTACATACCCATGACGCCTAAAAGACGACGCGGATGAAGAAGCTCTCTTCGAATACGAGAGTGAGAGAGTTGACACGGACAATTCAGTAGTGATTCAGGTCACGTGACTACTTTCGGGCATGCTGCCATATTGTGTACCCTGGCTTGATGCATATCAAACGAAATGGCTTTTGAAGCCCAGTCTGGCTACGACTAAATGAGTCCACATTGGATGATGACTAGTGACGTGGTCACCTGACCAATGTTCAGTCGAGTGCAGTGCTCTTCTACCCAGGGTTGATGCATATCAAACGAAATGGTTTCCGAAGCCCGGCTCAGCTACCACCATGATGAGGTCACATGACCAAGTCACTAGTGATTAGGGACACACGATCACCATATAGAGCACTGGAAACTATCTCTACATACCCATGACGCGTATCAGACGACGCGGATGGAAAAGCTCTCTTCGAATACGAGAGTGAGAGAGTTGACACGCACAATTCAGTCGTGATTCAGGTCACGTGACTACTTTCGGGCATGCTGCCATATTGTGTACCCTGGCTTGATGCATATCAAACGAAATGGTTTTTGAAGCCCAGTCTGGCTATGACTAAATGAGTCCACATAGGATGATGAATAGTGACGTGGTCACGTGACCAATGTTCAGTCGAGTGCAGTGCTCTTCTACCCAGGGATGATGCATATCAAGCGAAATGGTTTCCGAAGCCCCGCTCAGCTACCACCATGATGAGGTCACATGACCAAGTCACTAGTGATTAGGGACGCACGATCACCATATAGAGCGCTGGAAACTATCTCTACATACCCATGACGCCTAAAAGACGACGCGGATGAAGAAGCACTCTTCGAATACGAGAGTGAGAGAGTTGACACGGACAATTCAGTCGTGATTCCGGTCACGGGACTACTTTCGGGCATGCTGCCATATTGTGTACCCTGGCTTGACGCATATCAAACGAAATGGTTTTGAAGCCCAGTCTGGCTATGATAAAATGAGTCCACATTGGATGATCACTAGTGACGTGGTCACGTGACCAATGTTCAGTCGAGTGCAGTGCTCTTCCACCCAGGGTTGATGCATATCAAACGAAATGGTTTCCGAAGCCCGGCTCAGCTACCACAATGTTGAGGTCACATGACCAAGTCACTAGTGATTAGGGACGCATGATCACCATATAGAGCATTGGAAACTATCTCTACATACCCATGACGCATATCAGACGACGCGGATGGAAAAGCTCTCTTCGAATACGAGAGTGAGAGAGTTGACACGGACAATTCAGTCGTGATTCAGGTCACGTGACTACTTTCGGGCATGCTGCCATATTGTGCACCCTGGCTTGATGCATATCAAACGAAATGGTTTTTGAAGCCCAGTCTGGCTATGACTAAATGAGTCCACATAGGATGATGAATAGTGACGTGGTCACGTGACCAATGTTCAGTCGAGTGCAGTGCTCTTCTACCCAGGGATGATGCATATCAAGCGAAATGGTTTCCGAAGCCCCGCTCAGCTACCACCATGATGAGGTCACATAACCATGTCACTAGTGATTAGGGACGCACGATCACCATATAGAGCGCCGGAAACTATCTCTACATACCCATGATGCATATCAGACGACGCGTATGAAGAAGCTCTCTTGGAATACGAGAGTGAGAGAGTTGACACGGACAATTCAGTAATGATTCAGGTCACGTGACTACTTTCGGGCATGCTGCCATATTATGTACCCTGGCTTGATGCATATCAAACGAAATGGCTTTTGAAGCCCAGTCTGGCTACGACTAAATGAGTCCACATTGGATGATGACTAGTGACGTGGTCACGTGACCAATGTTCAGTCGAGTGCAGTGCTCTTCTACCCAGGGATGATGCATATCAAGCGAAATGGTTTCCGAAGCCCCGCTCAGCTACCACCATGATGAGGTCACATGACCAAGTCACTAGTGATTAGGGACGCACGATCACCATATACAGCGCTGGAAACTATCTTTACATACCCATGACGCCTAAAAGACGACGCGGATGAAGAAGCTCTCTTCGAATACGAGAGTGAGAGAGTTGACACGGACAATTCAGTAGTGATTCAGGTCACGTGACTACTTTCGGGCATGCTGCCATATTGTGTACCCTGGCTTGATGCATATCAAACGAAATGGCTTTTGAAGCCCAGTCTGGCTACGACTAAATGAGTCCACATTCGATGATGACTAGTGACGTGGTCACCTGACCAATGTTCAGTCGAGTGCAGTGCTCTTCTACCCAGGGTTGATGCATATCAAACGAAATGGTTTCCGAAGCCCGGCTCAGCTACCACCATGATGAGGTCACATGACCAAGTCACTAGTGATTAGGGACACACGATCACCATATAGAGCACTGGAAACTATCTCTACATACCCATGACGCGTATCAGACGACGCGGATGGAAAAGCTCTCTTCGAATACGAGAGTGAGAGAGTTGACACGCACAATTCAGTCGTGATTCAGGTCACGTGACTACTTTCGGGCATGCTGCCATATTGTGTACCCTGGCTTGATGCATATCAAACGAAATGGTTTTTGAAGCCCAGTCTGGCTATGACTAAATGAGTCCACATAGGATGATGAATAGTGACGTGGTCACGTGACCAATGTTCAGTCGAGTGCAGTGCTCTTCTACCCAGGGATGATGCATATCAAGCGAAATGGTTTCCGAAGCCCCGCTCAGCTACCACCATGATGAGGTCACATGACCAAGTCACTAGTGATTAGGGACGCACGATCACCATATAGAGCGCTGGAAACTATCTCTACATACCCATGACGCCTAAAAGACGACGCGGATGAAGAAGCACTCTTCGAATACGAGAGTGAGAGAGTTGACACGGACAATTCAGTCGCGATTCCGGTCACGGGACTACTTTCGGGCATGCTGCCATATTGTGTACCCTTGCTTGACGCATATCAAACGAAATGGTTTTGAAGCCCAGTCTGGCTATGACAAAATGAGTCCACATTGGATGATCACTAGTGACGTGGTCACGTGACCAATGTTCAGTCGAGTGCAGTGCTCTTCCACCCAGGGTTGATGCATATCAAACGAAATGGTTTCCGAAGCCCGGCTCAGCTACCACAATGTTGAGGTCACATGACCAAGTCACTAGTGATTAGGGACGCATGATCACCATATAGAGCATTGGAAACTATCTCTACATACCCATGACGCATATCACACGACGCGGATGGAGTAGGTCTCTTAGAATACGAGAGTGAGAGAGTTGACACGGACAATTCTGTAGTGATTCAGGTCACGTGACTACTTTCGGGCATGCTGCCATATTGTGTACCCTGGCTTGATGCATATCAAACGAAATGGCTTTTGAAGCCCAGTCTGGCTACGACTCAATGAGTCCACATTGGATGATCACTAGTGACGTGGTCACGTGACCAATGTTCAGTCGAGTGCAGTGCTCTTCCACCCAGGGTTGATGCATATCAAACGAAATGGTTTCCGAAGCCCGGCTCAGCTACCACAATGTTGAGGTCACATGACCAAGTCACTAGTGATTAGGGACGCATGATCACCATATAGAGCATTGGAAACTATCTCTACATACCCATGACGCATATCAGACGACGCGGATGGAAAAGCTCTCTTCGAATACGAGAGTGAGAGAGTTGACACGGACAATTCAGTCGTGATTCAGGTCACGTGACTACTTTCGGGCATGCTGCCATATTGTGTACCCTGGCTTGATGCATATCAAACGAAATGGTTTTTGAAGCCCAGTCTGGCTATGACTAAATGAGTCCACATAGGATGATGAATAGTGACGTGGTCACGTGACCAATGTTCAGTCGAGTGCAGTGCTCTTCTACCCAGGGATGATGCATATCAAGCGAAATGGTTTCCGAAGCCCTGCTCAGCTACCACCATGATGAGGTCACATGACCATGTCACTAGTGATTAGGGACGCACGATCACCATATAGAGCGCCGGAAACTATCTCTACATACCCATGATGCATATCAGACGACGCGTATGAAGAAGCTCTCTTGGAATACGAGAGTGAGAGAGTTGACACGGACAATTCAGTAATGATTCAGGTCACGTGACTACTTTCGGGCATACTGCCATATTGTGTACCCTGGCTTGATGCATATCAAACGAAATGGCTTTTGAAGCCCAGTTTGGCTACGACTAAATGAGTCCACATTGGATGATCACTAGTGACGTGGTCACGTGACCAATGTACGGTCGAGTGCAGTGCTCTTCTACCCAGGGATGATTCATATCAAAGGAAATGGTTTCCGAAGCCCGGCTCAGCTACCACCATGATGAGGTCACATGACCAGGTCACTAGTGATTAGGGACGCACGATCACCATATAGAGCGCTGGAAACTATCTCATACATACCCATGACGCATATCACACGACACGGATGGAGAAGCTATTCGAATACGAGAGTGAGAGAGTTGACACGGACAATTCAGTAGTGATTCAGGTCAAGTGAATACTTTCGGGCATGCTGCCATATTGTGTACCCTGGCTTGATGCATATCAAACGAAATGGCTTTTGAAGCCCAGTCTGGCTACGAATAAATGAGTCCACATTGGATGATGACTAGTGACGTGGTCACGTGACCAATGTTCAGTCGAGTGCAGTGCTCTTCTACCCAGGGATGATGCATATCAAAGGAAATGGTTTCCGAAGCCCGGCTCAGCTACCACCATGATGAGGTCACATGACCAAGTCACTAGTGATTAGGGACGCACGATCACCATATAGAGCGCTGGAAACTATCTCTACATACCCATGACGCATATCAGACGACGCGGATGAAGAAGCTCTCTTGGAATAGGAGAGTGAGAGAGTTGACACGGACAATTCAGTAATGATTCAGGTCACGTGACTACTTTCGGGCATGCTGCCATATTATGTACCCTGGCTTGATGCATATCAAACGAAATGGCTTTTGAAGCCCAGTCTGGCTACGACTAAATGAGTCCACATTGGATGATGACTAGTGACGTGGTCACGTGACCAATGTTCAGTCGAGTGCAGTGCTCTTCTACCCAGGGTTGATGCATATCAAACGAAATGGTTTCCGAAGCCCGGCTCAGCTACCACCATGATGAGGTCACATGACCAAGTCACTAGTGATTAGGGACACACGATCACCATATAGAGCGCTGGAAACTATCTCTACATACCCATGACGCATATCAGACGACACGGATGGAAAAGCACTCTTCGAATACGAGAGTGAGAGAGTTGACACGGACAATTCTGTCGTGATTCCGGTCACGTGACTACTTTCGGGCATGCTGCCATATTGTGTACCCTGGCTTGATGCATATCAAACGAACTGGTTTTTGAAGCGCAGCCTGGCTATGACTAAATGAGTGCGCATTGGATGATCACTAGTGACGTGGTCAGGTGACCAATGTTCGGTCGAGTGCAGTGCTCTTCTACCCAGGGATGATTCATATCAAACGAAATGGTTTCCGAAGCCCGGCTCAGCTACCACCATGATGAGGTCACATGACCAAGTCACTAGTGATTAGGGACGCACGATCACCATATAGAGCGCTGGAAACTATCTCTACATACCCATGACGCATATCAGACGACGCGGATGAAGAAGCTCTCTTGGAATAGGAGAGTGAGAGAGTTGACACGGACAATTCAGTAATGATTCAGGTCACGTGACTACATTCGGGCATGCTGCCATATTATGTACCCTGGCTTGATGCATATCAAACGAAATGGCTTTTGAAGCCCAGTCTGGCTACGACTAAATGAGTCCACATTGGATGATGACTTGTGACGTGGTCACGTGACCAATGTTCAGTCGAGTGCAGTGCTCTTCTACCCAGGGTTGATGCATATCAAACGAAATGGTTTCCGAAGCCCGGCTCAGCTACCACCATGATGAGGTCACATGACCAAGTCACTAGTGATTAGGGACACACGATCACCATATAGAGCGCTGGAAACTATCTCTACATACCCATGACGCATATCAGACGACGCGGATGAAGAAGCTCTCTTGGAATAGGAGAGTGAGAGAGTTGACACGGACAATTCAGTAATGATTCAGGTCACGTGACTACATTCGGGCATGCTGCCATATTATGTACCCTGGCTTGATGCATATCAAACGAAATGGCTTTTGAAGCCCAGTCTGGCTACGACTAAATGAGTCCACATTGGATGATGACTTGTGACGTGGTCACGTGACCAATGTTCAGTCGAGTGCAGTGCTCTTCTACCCAGGGTTGATGCATATCAAACGAAATGGTTTCCGAAGCCCGGCTCAGCTACCACCATGATGAGGTCACATGACCAAGTCACTAGTGATTAGGGACACACGATCACCATATAGAGCGCTGGAAACTATCTCTACATACCCATGACGCATATCAGACGACGCGGATGAAGAAGCTCTCTTGGAATAGGAGAGTGAGAGAGTTGACACGGACAATTCAGTAATGATTCAGGTCACGTGACTACTTTCGGGCATGCTGCCATATTATGTACCCTGGCTTGATGCATATCAAACGAAATGGCTTTTGAAGCCCAGTCTGGCTACGACTAAATGAGTCCACATTGGATGATGACTAGTGACGTGGTCACGTGACCAATGTTCAGTCGAGTGCAGTGCTCTTCTACCCAGGGTTGATGCATATCAAGCGAAATGGTTTCCGAAGCCCCGCTCAGCTACCACCATGATGAGGTCACATGACCAAGTCACTAGTGATTAGGGACGCACGATCACCATATAGAGCGCTGGAAACTATCTTTACATACCCATGACGCCTAAAAGACGACGCGGATGAAGAAGCTCTCTTCGAATACGAGAGTGAGAGAGTTGACACGGACAATTCAGTAGTGATTCAGGTCACGGGACTACTTTCGGGCATGCTGCCATATTGTGTACCCTGGCTTGACGCATATCAAACGAAATGGTTTTGAAGCCCAGTCTGGCTATGACAAAATGAGTCCACATTGGATGATCACTAGTGACGTGGTCACGTGTCCAATGTTCAGTCGAGTGCAGTGCTCTTCCACCCAGGGTTGATGCATATCAAACGAAATGGTTTCCGAAGCCCGGCTCAGCTACCACAATGTTGAGGTCACATGACCAAGTCACTAGTGATTAGGGACGCACGATCACCATATAGAGCGCTGGAAACTATCTCTACATACCCATGACGCCTAAAAGACGACGCGGATGAAGAAGCACTCTTCGAATACGAGAGTGAGAGAGTTGACACGGACAATTCAGTCGTGATTCCGGTCACGGGACTACTTTCGGGCATGCTGCCATATTGTGTACCCTGGCTTGACGCATATCAAACGAAATGGTTTTGAAGCCCAGTCTGGCTATGACGAAATGAGTCCACATTGGACGATCACTAGTGACGTGGTCACGTGACCAATGTTCAGTCGAGTGCAGTGCTCTTCTACCCAGGGATGATGCATATCAAGCGGAATGGTTTCCGAAGCCCCGCTCAGCTACCACCATGATGAGGTCACATGACCAAGTCACTAGTGATTAGGGACGCACGATCACCATATAGAGCGCTGGAAACTATCTTTACATACCCATGACGCCTAAAAGACGACGCGGATGAAGAAGCTCTCTTCGAATACGAGAGTGAGAGAGTTGACACGGACAATTCAGTAGTGATTCAGGTCACGTGACTACTTTCGGGCATGCTGCCATATTGTGTACCCTGGCTTGATGCATATCAAACGAAATGGCTTTTGAAGCCCAGTCTGGCTACGACTAAATGAGTCCACATTGGATGATGACTAGTGACGTGGTCACCTGACCAATGTTCAGTCGAGTGCAGTGCTCTTCTACCCAGGGTTGATGCATATCAAACGAAATGGTTTCCGAAGCCCGGCTCAGCTACCACCATGATGAGGTCACATGACCAAGTCACTAGTGATTAGGGACACACGATCACCATATAGAGCACTGGAAACTATCTCTACATACCCATGACGCGTATCAGACGACGCGGATGGAAAAGCTCTCTTCGAATACGAGAGTGAGAGAGTTGACACGCACAATTCAGTCGTGATTCAGGTCACGTGACTACTTTCGGGCATGCTGCCATATTGTGTACCCTGGCTTGATGCATATCAAACGAAATGGTTTTTGAAGCCCAGTCTGGCTATGACTAAATGAGTCCACATAGGATGATGAATAGTGACGTGGTCACGTGACCAATGTTCAGTCGAGTGCAGTGCTCTTCTACCCAGGGATGATGCATATCAAGCGAAATGGTTTCCGAAGCCCCGCTCAGCTACCACCATGATGAGGTCACATGACCAAGTCACTAGTGATTAGGGACGCACGATCACCATATAGAGCGCTGGAAACTATCTCTACATACCCATGACGCCTAAAAGACGACGCGGATGAAGAAGCACTCTTCGAATACGAGAGTGAGAGAGTTGACACGGACAATTCAGTCGTGATTCCGGTCACGGGACTACTTTCGGGCATGCTGCCATATTGTGTACCCTGGCTTGACGCATATCAAACGAAATGGTTTTGAAGCCCAGTCTGGCTATGATAAAATGAGTCCACATTGGATGATCACTAGTGACGTGGTCACGTGACCAATGTTCAGTCGAGTGCAGTGCTCTTCCACCCAGGGTTGATGCATATCAAACGAAATGGTTTCCGAAGCCCGGCTCAGCTACCACAATGTTGAGGTCACATGACCAAGTCACTAGTGATTAGGGACGCATGATCACCATATAGAGCATTGGAAACTATCTCTACATACCCATGACGCATATCAGACGACGCGGATGGAAAAGCTCTCTTCGAATACGAGAGTGAGAGAGTTGACACGGACAATTCAGTCGTGATTCAGGTCACGTGACTACTTTCGGGCATGCTGCCATATTGTGCACCCTGGCTTGATGCATATCAAACGAAATGGTTTTTGAAGCCCAGTCTGGCTATGACTAAATGAGTCCACATAGGATGATGAATAGTGACGTGGTCACGTGACCAATGTTCAGTCGAGTGCAGTGCTCTTCTACCCAGGGATGATGCATATCAAGCGAAATGGTTTCCGAAGCCCCGCTCAGCTACCACCATGATGAGGTCACATAACCATGTCACTAGTGATTAGGGACGCACGATCACCATATAGAGCGCCGCAAACTATCTCTACATACCCATGATGCATATCAGACGACGCGTATGAAGAAGCTCTCTTGGAATACGAGAGTGAGAGAGTTGACACGGACAATTCAGTAATGATTCAGGTCACGTGACTACTTTCGGGCATGCTGCCATATTATGTACCCTGGCTTGATGCATATCAAACGAAATGGCTTTTGAAGCCCAGTCTGGCTACGACTAAATGAGTCCACATTGGATGATGACTAGTGACGTGGTCACGTGACCAATGTTCAGTCGAGTGCAGTGCTCTTCTACCCAGGGATGATGCATATCAAGCGAAATGGTTTCCGAAGCCCCGCTCAGCTACCACCATGATGAGGTCACATGACCAAGTCACTAGTGATTAGGGACGCACGATCACCATATACAGCGCTGGAAACTATCTTTACATACCCATGACGCCTAAAAGACGACGCGGATGAAGAAGCTCTCTTCGAATACGAGAGTGAGAGAGTTGACACGGACAATTCAGTAGTGATTCAGGTCACGTGACTACTTTCGGGCATGCTGCCATATTGTGTACCCTGGCTTGATGCATATCAAACGAAATGGCTTTTGAAGCCCAGTCTGGCTACGACTAAATGAGTCCACATTCGATGATGACTAGTGACGTGGTCACCTGACCAATGTTCAGTCGAGTGCAGTGCTCTTCTACCCAGGGTTGATGCATATCAAACGAAATGGTTTCCGAAGCCCGGCTCAGCTACCACCATGATGAGGTCACATGACCAAGTCACTAGTGATTAGGGACACACGATCACCATATAGAGCACTGGAAACTATCTCTACATACCCATGACGCGTATCAGACGACGCGGATGGAAAAGCTCTCTTCGAATACGAGAGTGAGAGAGTTGACACGCACAATTCAGTCGTGATTCAGGTCACGTGACTACTTTCGGGCATGCTGCCATATTGTGTACCCTGGCTTGATGCATATCAAACGAAATGGTTTTTGAAGCCCAGTCTGGCTATGACTAAATGAGTCCACATAGGATGATGAATAGTGACGTGGTCACGTGACCAATGTTCAGTCGAGTGCAGTGCTCTTCTACCCAGGGATGATGCATATCAAGCGAAATGGTTTCCGAAGCCCCGCTCAGCTACCACCATGATGAGGTCACATGACCAAGTCACTAGTGATTAGGGACGCACGATCACCATATAGAGCGCTGGAAACTATCTCTACATACCCATGACGCCTAAAAGACGACGCGGATGAAGAAGCACTCTTCGAATACGAGAGTGAGAGAGCTGACACGGACAATTCAGTCGCGATTCCGGTCACGGGACTACTTTCGGGCATGCTGCCATATTGTGTACCCTTGCTTGACGCATATCAAACGAAATGGTTTTGAAGCCCAGTCTGGCTATGACAAAATGAGTCCACATTGGATGATCACTAGTGACGTGGTCACGTGACCAATGTTCAGTCGAGTGCAGTGCTCTTCCACCCAGGGTTGATGCATATCAAACGAAATGGTTTCCGAAGCCCGGCTCAGCTACCACAATGTTGAGGTCACATGACCAAGTCACTAGTGATTAGGGACGCATGATCACCATATAGAGCATTGGAAACTATCTCTACATACCCATGACGCATATCACACGACGCGGATGGAGTAGGTCTCTTAGAATACGAGAGTGAGAGAGTTGACACGGACAATTCTGTAGTGATTCAGGTCACGTGACTACTTTCGGGCATGCTGCCATATTGTGTACCCTGGCTTGATGCATATCAAACGAAATGGCTTTTGAAGCCCAGTCTGGCTACGACTCAATGAGTCCACATTGGATGATCACTAGTGACGTGGTCACGTGACCAATGTTCAGTCGAGTGCAGTGCTCTTCCACCCAGGGTTGATGCATATCAAACGAAATGGTTTCCGAAGCCCGGCTCAGCTACCACAATGTTGAGGTCACATGACCAAGTCACTAGTGATTAGGGACGCATGATCACCATATAGAGCATTGGAAACTATCTCTACATACCCATGACGCATATCAGACGACGCGGATGGAAAAGCTCTCTTCGAATACGAGAGTGAGAGAGTTGACACGGACAATTCAGTCGTGATTCAGGTCACGTGACTACTTTCGGGCATGCTGCCATATTGTGTACCCTGGCTTGATGCATATCAAACGAAATGGCTTTTGAAGCCCAGTCTGGCTACGAATAAATGAGTCCACATTGGATGATGACTAGTGACGTGGTCACGTGACCAATGTTCAGTCGAGTGCAGTGCTCTTCTACCCAGGGATGATGCATATCAAAGGAAATGGTTTCCGAAGCCCGGCTCAGCTACCACCATGATGAGGTCACATGACCAAGTCACTAGTGATTAGGGACGCACGATCACCATATAGAGCGCTGGAAACTATCTCTACATACCCATGACGCATATCAGACGACGCGGATGAAGAAGCTCTCTTGGAATAGGAGAGTGAGAGAGTTGACACGGACAATTCAGTAATGATTCAGGTCACGTGACTACTTTCGGGCATGCTGCCATATTATGTACCCTGGCTTGATGCATATCAAACGAAATGGCTTTTGAAGCCCAGTCTGGCTACGACTAAATGAGTCCACATTGGATGATGACTAGTGACGTGGTCACGTGACCAATGTTCAGTCGAGTGCAGTGCTCTTCTACCCAGGGTTGATGCATATCAAACGAAATGGTTTCCGAAGCCCGGCTCAGCTACCACCATGATGAGGTCACATGACCAAGTCACTAGTGATTAGGGACACACGATCACCATATAGAGCGCTGGAAACTATCTCTACATACCCATGACGCATATCAGACGACACGGATGGAAAAGCACTCTTCGAATACGAGAGTGAGAGAGTTGACACGGACAATTCTGTCGTGATTCCGGTCACGTGACTACTTTCGGGCATGCTGCCATATTGTGTACCCTGGCTTGATGCATATCAAACGAACTGGTTTTTGAAGCGCAGCCTGGCTATGACTAAATGAGTGCGCATTGGATGATCACTAGTGACGTGGTCAGGTGACCAATGTTCGGTCGAGTGCAGTGCTCTTCTACCCAGGGATGATTCATATCAAACGAAATGGTTTCCGAAGCCCGGCTCAGCTACCACCATGATGAGGTCACATGACCAAGTCACTAGTGATTAGGGACGCACGATCACCATATAGAGCGCTGGAAACTATCTCTACATACCCATGACGCATATCAGACGACGCGGATGAAGAAGCTCTCTTGGAATAGGAGAGTGAGAGAGTTGACACGGACAATTCAGTAATGATTCAGGTCACGTGACTACATTCGGGCATGCTGCCATATTATGTACCCTGGCTTGATGCATATCAAACGAAATGGCTTTTGAAGCCCAGTCTGGCTACGACTAAATGAGTCCACATTGGATGATGACTTGTGACGTGGTCTCGTGACCAATGTTCAGTCGAGTGCAGTGCTCTTCTACCCAGGGTTGATGCATATCAAACGAAATGGTTTCCGAAGCCCGGCTCAGCTACCACCATGATGAGGTCACATGACCAAGTCACTAGTGATTAGGGACACACGATCACCATATAGAGCGCTGGAAACTATCTCTACATACCCATGACGCATATCAGACGACGCGGATGGAAAAGCACTCTTCGAATACGAGAGTGAGAGAGTTGACACGGACAATTCAGTCGTGATTCCGGTCACGGGACTACTTTCGGGCATGCTGCCATATTGTGTACCCTGGCTTGATGCATATCAAACGAACTGGTTTTTGAAGCGCAGTCTGGCTATGACTAAATGAGTGCGCATTGGATGATCACTAGTGACGTTGTCAGGTGACCAATGTTCGGTCGAGTGCAGTGCTCTTCTACCCAGGGATGATTCATATCAACCGAAATGGTTTCCGAAGCCCGGCTCAGCTACCACCATGATGAGGTCACATGACCAAGTCACTAGTGATTAGGGACGCACGATCACCATATAGAGCGCTGGAAACTATCTCTACATACCCATGACGCCTATCAGACGACGCGGATGAAGAAGCTCTCTTCGAATACGAGAGTGAGAGAGTTGACACGGACAATTCAGTAGTGATTCAGGTCAAGTGACTACTTTCGGGCATGCTGCCATATTGTGTACCCTGGCTTGATGCATATCAAACGAAATGGCTTTTGAAGCCCAGTCTGGCTACGACTAAATGAGTCCACATTGGATGATGACTAGTGACGTGGTCACCTGACCAATGTTCAGTCGAGTGCAGTGCTCTTCTACCCAGGGTTGATGCATATCAAACGAAATGGCTTCCGAAGCCCGGCTCAGCTACCACCATGATGAGGTCACGTGACCAAGTCACTATTGATTAGGGACACACGATCACCATATAGAGCACTGGAAACTATCTCTACATACCCATGACGCATATCAGACGACGCGGATGGAAAAGCTCTCTTCGAATACGAGATTGAGAGAGTTGACACGGACAATTCAGTCGTGATTCAGCTCACGTGACTACTTTCGGGCATGCTGCCATATTGTGTACCCTGGCTTGATGCATATCAAACGAAATGGTTTTTCAAGCCCAGTCTGGCTATGACTAAAGGAGTCCACATAGGATGATGAATAGCGACGTGGTCACGTGACCAATGTTCAGTCGAGTGCAGTGCTCTTCTACCCAGGGATGATGCATATCAAGCGAAATGGTTTCCGAAGCCCCGCTCAGCTACCACCATGATGAGGTCACATGACCAAGTCACTAGTGATTAGGGACGCACGATCACCATATAGAGCGCTGGAAACTATCTCTACATACCCATGACGCCTAAAAGACGACGCGGATGAAGAAGCTCTCTTCGAATACGAGAGTGAGAGAGTTGACACGGACAATTCAGTAGTGATTCAGGTCACGTGACTACTTTCGGGCATGCTGCCATATTGTGTACCCTGGCTTGATGCATATCAAACGAAATGGCTTTTGAAGCCCAGTCTGGCTACGACTAAATGAGTCCACATTGGATGATGACTAGTGACGTGGTCACCTGACCAATGTTCAGTCGAGTGCAGTGCTCTTCTACCCAGGGTTGATGCATATCAAACGAAATGGTTTCCGAAGCCCGGCTCAGCTACCACCATGATGACGTCACATGACCAAGTCACTAGTGATTAGGGACACACGATCACCATATAGAGCATTGGAAACTATCTCTACATACCCATGACGCATATCACACGACGCGTATGGAGTAGGTCTCTTAGAATACGAGTGAGAGTTGACACGGACAATTCTGTAGTGATTCAGGTCACGTGACTACTTTCGGGCATGCTGCCATATTGTGTACCCTGGCTTGATGCATATCAAACGAAATGGCTTTTGAAGCCCAGTCTGGCTACGACTAAATGAGTCCACATTGGATGATCACTAGTGACGTGGTCACGTGACCAATGTTCAGTCGAGTGCAGTGCTCTTCCACCCAGGGTTGATGCATATCAAACGAAATGGTTTCCGAAGCCCGGCTCAGCTACCACAATGTTGAGGTCACATGACCAAGTCACTAGTGATTAGGGACGCATGATCACCATATAGAGCATTGGAAACTATCTCTACATACCCATGACGCATATCAGACGACGCGGATGGAAAAGCTCTCTTCGAATACGAGAGTGAGAGAGTTGACACGGACAATTCAGTCGTGATTCAGGTCACGTGACTACTTTCGGGCATGCTGCCATATTGTGTACCCTGGCTTGATGCATATCAAACGAAATGGTTTTTGAAGCCCAGTCTGGCTATGACTAAATTAGTCCACATAGGATGATGAATAGTGACGTGGTCACGTGACCAATGTTCAGTCGAGTGCAGTGCTCTTCTACCCAGGGATGATGCATATCAAGCGAAATGGTTTCCGAAGCCCCGCTCAGCTACCACCATGATGAGGTCACATGACCAAGTCACTAGTGATTAGGGACGCACGATCACCATATAGAGCGCTGGAAACTATCTCTACATACCCATGACGCCTAAAAGACGACGCGGATGAAGAAGCTCTCTTCGAATACGAGAGTGAGAGAGTTGACACGGACAATTCAGTAGTGATTCAGGTCACGTGACTACTTTCGGGCATGCTGCCATATTGTGTACCCTGGCTTGATGCATATCAAACGAAATGGCTTTTGAAGCCCAGTCTGGCTACGACTAAATGAGTCCACATTGGATGATGACTAGTGACGTGGTCACCTGACCAATGTTCAGTCGAGTGCAGTGCTCTTCTACCCAGGGTTGATGCATATCAAACGAAATGGTTTCCGAAGCCCGGCTCAGCTACCACCATGATGACGTCACATGACCAAGTCACTAGTGATTAGGGACACACGATCACCATATAGAGCATTGGAAACTATCTCTACATACCCATGACGCATATCACACGACGCGTATGGAGTAGGTCTCTTAGAATACGAGTGAGAGAGTTGACACGGACAATTCTGTAGTGATTCAGGTCACGTGACTACTTTCGGGCATGCTGCCATATTGTGTACCCTGGCTTGATGCATATCAAACGAAATGGCTTTTGAAGCCCAGTCTGGCTACGACTAAATGAGTCCACATTGGATGATCACTAGTGACGTGGTCACGTGACCAATGTTCAGTCGAGTGCAGTGCTCTTCCACCCAGGGTTGATGCATATCAAACGAAATGGTTTCCGAAGCCCGGCTCAGCTACCACAATGTTGAGGTCACATGACCAAGTCACTAGTGATTAGGGACGCATGATCACCATATAGAGCATTGGAAACTATCTCTACATACCCATGACGCATATCAGACGACGCGGATGGAAAAGCTCTCTTCGAATACGAGAGTGAGAGAGTTGACACGGACAATTCAGTCGTGATTCAGGTCACGTGACTACTTTCGGGCATGCTGCCATATTGTGTACCCTGGCTTGATGCATATCAAACGAAATGGTTTTTGAAGCCCAGTCTGGCTATGACTAAATTAGTCCACATAGGATGATGAATAGTGACGTGGTCACGTGACCAATGTTCAGTCGAGTGCAGTGCTCTTCTACCCAGGGATGATGCATATCAAGCGAAATGGTTTCCGAAGCCCCGCTCAGCTACCACCATGATGAGGTCACATGACCAAGTCACTAGTGATTAGGGACGCACGATCACCATATAGAGCGCCGGAAACTATCTCTACATACCCATGATCCATATCAGACGACGCGTATGAAGAAGCTCTCTTGGAATACGAGAGTGAGAGAGTTGACACGGACAATTCAGTAATGATTCAGGTCAAGTGACTACTTTCGGGCATGCTGCCATATTGTGTACCCTGGCTTGATGCATATCAAACGAAATGGCTTTTGAAGCCCAGTCTGGCTACGACTAAATGAGTCCACATTGGATGATGACTAGTGACGTGGTCACCTGACCAATGTTCAGTCGAGTGCAGTGCTCTTCTACCCAGGGTTGATGCATATCAAACGAAATGGCTTCCGAAGCCCGGCTCAGCTACCACCATGATGAGGTCACGTGACCAAGTCACTATTGATTAGGGACACACGATCACCATATAGAGCACTGGAAACTATCTCTACATACCCATGACGCATATCAGACGACGCGGATGGAAAAGCTCTCTTCGAATACGAGATTGAGAGAGTTGACACGGACAATTCAGTCGTGATTCAGCTCACGTGACTACTTTCGGGCATGCTGCCATATTGTGTACCCTGGCTTGATGCATATCAAACGAAATGGTTTTTCAAGCCCAGTCTGGCTATGACTAAAGGAGTCCACATAGGATGATGAATAGCGACGTGGTCACGTGACCAATGTTCAGTCGAGTGCAGTGCTCTTCTACCCAGGGATGATGCATATCAAGCGAAATGGTTTCCGAAGCCCCGCTCAGCTACCACCATGATGAGGTCACATGACCAAGTCACTAGTGATTAGGGACGCACGATCACCATATAGAGCGCTGGAAACTATCTCTACATACCCATGACGCCTAAAAGACGACGCGGATGAAGAAGCTCTCTTCGAATACGAGAGTGAGAGAGTTGACACGGACAATTCAGTAGTGATTCAGGTCACGTGACTACTTTCGGGCATGCTGCCATATTGTGTACCCTGGCTTGATGCATATCAAACGAAATGGCTTTTGAAGCCCAGTCTGGCTACGACTAAATGAGTCCACATTGGATGATGACTAGTGACGTGGTCACCTGACCAATGTTCAGTCGAGTGCAGTGCTCTTCTACCCAGGGTTGATGCATATCAAACGAAATGGTTTCCGAAGCCCGGCTCAGCTACCACCATGATGACGTCACATGACCAAGTCACTAGTGATTAGGGACACACGATCACCATATAGAGCACTGGAAACTATCTCTACATACCCATGACGCGTATCAGACGACGCGGATGGAAAAGCTCTCTTCGAATACGAGAGTGAGAGAGTTGACACGCACAATTCAGTCGTGATTCAGGTCACGTGACTACTTTCGGGTATGCTGCCATATTGTGTACCCTGGCTTGATGCATATCAAACGAAACGGTTTTTGAAGCCCAGTCTGGCTACGACTAAATGAGTCCACATAGGATGATGAATAGTGACGTGGTCACGTGACCAATGTTCAGTCGAGTGCAGTGCTCTTCTACCCAGGGATGATGCATATCAAGCGAAATGGTTTCCGAAGCCCCGCTCAGCTACCACCATGATGAGGTCACATGACCAAGTCACTAGTGATTAGGGACGCACGATCACCATATAGAGCGCTGGAAACTATCTCTACATACCCATGACGCCTAAAAGACGACGCGGATGAAGAAGCACTCTTCGAATACGAGAGTGAGAGAGTTGACACGGACAATTCAGTCGTGATTCCGGTCACGGGACTACTTTCGGGCATGCTGCCATATTGTGTACCCTGGCTTGACACATATCAAACGAAATGGTTTTGAAGCCCAGTCTGGCTATGACAAAATGAGTCCACATTGGATGATCACTAGTGACGTGGTCACGTGACCAATGTTCAGTCGAGTGCAGTGCTCTTCCACCCAGGGTTGATGCATATCAAACGAAATGGTTTCCGAAGCCCGGCTCAGCTACCACAATGTTGAGGTCACATGACCAAGTCACTAGTGATTAGGGACGCATGATCACCATATAGAGCATTGGAAACTATCTCTACATACCCATGACGCATATCACACGACGCGGATGGAGTAGGTCTCTTAGAATACGAGTGAGAGAGTTGACACGGACAATTCTGTAGTGATTCAGGTCACGTGACTACTTTCGGGCATGCTGCCATATTGTGTACCCTGGCTTGATGCATATCAAACGAAATGGCTTTTGAAGCCCAGTCTGGCTACGACTAAATGAGTCCACATTGGATGATCACTAGTGACGTAGTCACGTGACCAATGTTCAGTCGAGTGCAGTGCTCTTCCACCCAGGGTTGATGCATATCAAACGAAATGGTTTCCGAAGCCCGGCTCAGCTACCACAATGTTGAGGTCACATGACCAAGTCACTAGTGATTAGGGACGCATGATCACCATATAGAGCATTGGAAACTATCTCTACATACCCATGACGCATATCAGACGACGCGGATGGAAAAGCTCTCTTCGAATACGAGAGTGAGAGAGTTGACACGGACAATTCAGTCGTGATTCAGGTCACGTGACTACTTTCGGGCATGCTGCCATATTGTGTACCCTGGCTTGATGCATATCAAACGAAATGGTTTTTGAAGCCCAGTCTGGCTATGACTAAATTAGTCCACATAGGATGATGAATAGTGACGTGGTCACGTGACCAATGTTCAGTCGAGTGCAGTGCTCTTCTACCCAGGGATGATGCATATCAAGCGAAATGGTTTCCGAAGCCCCGCTCAGCTACCACCATGATGAGGTCACATGACCAAGTCACTAGTGATTAGGGACGCACGATCACCATATAGAGCGCCGGAAACTATCTCTACATACCCATGATCCATATCAGACGACGCGTATGAAGAAGCTCTCTTGGAATACGAGAGTGAGAGAGTTGACACGGACAATTCAGTAATGATTCAGGTCACGTGACTACTTTCGGGCATACTGCCATATTGTGTACCCTGGCTTGATGCATATCAAACGAAATGGCTTTTGAAGCCCAGTCTGGCTACCACTAAATGAGTCCACATTGGATGATGACTAGTGACGTGGTCACGTGACCAATGTTTTGTCGAGTGCAGTGCTCTTCTACCCAGGGATGATGCATATCAAACGAAATGGTTTCCGAAGCCCGGCTCAGCTACCACCATGATGAGGTCACATGACCAAGTCGCTAGTGATTAGGGACACACGATCACCATATAGAGCGCTGAAAACTATCTCTACATACCCATGATGCATATGAGACGACGCGGATGGAAAAGCACTCTTCGAATACGAGAGCGAGAGAGTTGACACGGACAATTCAGTAGTGATTCAGGCCACGTGACTACTTTCGGGCATGCTGCCATATTGTGTACCCTGGCTTGATGCATATCAAACGAAATGGTTTTGAAGCCCAGTCTGGCTATGACTAAATGAGTCCACATTGGATGATCACTAGTGACGTGGTCACGTGACCAATGTTCAGTCGAGTGCAGTGCTCTTCCACCCAGGGTTGATGCATATCAAACGAAATGGTTTCCGAAGCCCGGCTCAGCTACCACAATGTTGAGGTCACATGACCAAGTCACTAGTGATTAGGGACGCATGATCACCATATAGAGCGTTGGAAACTATCTCTACATACCCATGACGCATATCACACGACGCGGATGGAGTAGGTCTCTTAGAATACGAGAGTGAGAGAGTTGACACGGACAATTCTGTAGTGATTCAGGTCACGTGACTACTTTCGGGCATGCTGCCATATTGTGTACCCTGGCTTAATGCATATCAAACGAAATGGTTTTTGAAGCGCAGTCTGGCTATGACTAAATGAGTCCACATTGGATGATCACTAGTGACGTGGTCACGTGACCAATGTTCAGTCGAGTGCAGTGCTCTTCCACCCAGGGTTGATGCATATCAAACGAAATGGTTTCCGAAGCCCGGCACAGCTACCACCATGATGAGGTCACATGACCAAGTCACTAGTGATTAGGGACACACGATCACCATATAGAGCGCTGGAAACTATCTCTACATACCCATGATGCATATCAGACGACGCGGATGGAAAAGCACTCTTCGAATACGAGAGTGAGAGAGTTGACACGGACAATTCAGTCGTGATTCCGGTCACGGGACTACTTTCGGGCATGCTGCCATATTGTGTACCCTGGCTTGATGAATATCAAACGAAATGGTTTTTGAAGCCCAGTCTGGCTACGACTAAATGAGTCCACATTGGATGATGACTAGTGACATGGTCACGTGACCAATGTTCAGTCGAGTGCAGTGCTCTTCTACCCAGGGATGATGCATATCAAAGGAAATGGTTTCCGAAGCCCGGCTCAGCTACCACCATGATGAGGTCACATGACCAAGTCACTAGTGATTAGGGACGCACGATCACCATATAGAGCGCTGGAAACTATCTCTACATACCCATGATGCATATCAGAAGACGCGTATGAAGAAGCTCTCTTGGAATACGAGAGTGAGAGAGTTGACACGGACAATTCAGTCGTGATTCAGGTCACGTGACTACTTTCGGGCATGCTGCCATATTGTGTACCCTGGCTTGATGCATATCAAACGAAATGGTTTTTGAAGCCCAGTCTGGCTATGACTAAATTAGTCCACATAGGATGATGAATAGTGACGTGGTCACGTGACCAATGTTCAGTCGAGTGCAGTGCTCTTCTACCCAGGGATGATGCATATCAAGCGAAATGGTTTCCGAAGCCCCGCTCAGCTACCACCATGATGAGGTCACATGACCAAGTCACTAGTGATTAGGGACGCACGATCACCATATAGAGCGCCGGAAACTATCTCTACATACCCATGATCCATATCAGACGACGCGTATGAAGAAGCTCTCTTGGAATACGAGAGTGAGAGAGTTGACACGGACAATTCAGTAATGATTCAGGTCAAGTGACTACTTTCGGGCATGCTGCCATATTGTGTACCCTGGCTTGATGCATATCAAACGAAATGGCTTTTGAAGCCCAGTCTGGCTACGACTAAATGAGTCCACATTGGATGATGACTAGTGACGTGGTCACCTGACCAATGTTCAGTCGAGTGCAGTGCTCTTCTACCCAGGGTTGATGCATATCAAACGAAATGGCTTCCGAAGCCCGGCTCAGCTACCACCATGATGAGGTCACGTGACCAAGTCACTATTGATTAGGGACACACGATCACCATATAGAGCACTGGAAACTATCTCTACATACCCATGACGCATATCAGACGACGCGGATGGAAAAGCTCTCTTCGAATACGAGATTGAGAGAGTTGACACGGACAATTCAGTCGTGATTCAGCTCACGTGACTACTTTCGGGCATGCTGCCATATTGTGTACCCTGGCTTGATGCATATCAAACGAAATGGTTTTTCAAGCCCAGTCTGGCTATGACTAAAGGAGTCCACATAGGATGATGAATAGCGACGTGGTCACGTGACCAATGTTCAGTCGAGTGCAGTGCTCTTCTACCCAGGGATGATGCATATCAAGCGAAATGGTTTCCGAAGCCCCGCTCAGCTACCACCATGATGAGGTCACATGACCAAGTCACTAGTGATTAGGGACGCACGATCACCATATAGAGCGCTGGAAACTATCTCTACATACCCATGACGCCTAAAAGACGACGCGGATGAAGAAGCTCTCTTCGAATACGAGAGTGAGAGAGTTGACACGGACAATTCAGTAGTGATTCAGGTCACGTGACTACTTTCGGGCATGCTGCCATATTGTGTACCCTGGCTTGATGCATATCAAACGAAATGGCTTTTGAAGCCCAGTCTGGCTACGACTAAATGAGTCCACATTGGATGATGACTAGTGACGTGGTCACCTGACCAATGTTCAGTCGAGTGCAGTGCTCTTCTACCCAGGGATGATGCATATCAAGCGAAATGGTTTCCGAAGCCCCGCTCAGCTACCACCATGATGAGGTCACATGACCAAGTCACTAGTGATTAGGGACGCACGATCACCATATAGAGCGCTGGAAACTATCTCTACATACCCATGACGCCTAAAAGACGACGCGGATGAAGAAGCACTCTTCGAATACGAGAGTGAGAGAGTTGACACGGACAATTCAGTCGTGATTCCGGTCACGGGACTACTTTCGGGCATGCTGCCATATTGTGTACCCTGGCTTGACACATATCAAACGAAATGGTTTTGAAGCCCAGTCTGGCTATGACAAAATGAGTCCACATTGGATGATCACTAGTGACGTGGTCACGTGACCAATGTTCAGTCGAGTGCAGTGCTCTTCCACCCAGGGTTGATGCATATCAAACGAAATGGTTTCCGAAGCCCGGCTCAGCTACCACAATGTTGAGGTCACATGACCAAGTCACTAGTGATTAGGGACGCATGATCACCATATAGAGCATTGGAAACTATCTCTACATACCCATGACGCATATCACACGACGCGGATGGAGTAGGTCTCTTAGAATACGAGTGAGAGAGTTGACACGGACAATTCTGTAGTGATTCAGGTCACGTGACTACTTTCGGGCATGCTGCCATATTGTGTACCCTGGCTTGATGCATATCAAACGAAATGGCTTTTGAAGCCCAGTCTGGCTACGACTAAATGAGTCCACATTGGATGATCACTAGTGACGTAGTCACGTGACCAATGTTCAGTCGAGTGCAGTGCTCTTCCACCCAGGGTTGATGCATATCAAACGAAATGGTTTCCGAAGCCCGGCTCAGCTACCACAATGTTGAGGTCACATGACCAAGTCACTAGTGATTAGGGACGCATGATCACCATATAGAGCATTGGAAACTATCTCTACATACCCATGACGCATATCAGACGACGCGGATGGAAAAGCTCTCTTCGAATACGAGAGTGAGAGAGTTGACACGGACAATTCAGTCGTGATTCAGGTCACGTGACTACTTTCGGGCATGCTGCCATATTGTGTACCCTGGCTTGATGCATATCAAACGAAATGGTTTTTGAAGCCCAGTCTGGCTATGACTAAATTAGTCCACATAGGATGATGAATAGTGACGTGGTCACGTGACCAATGTTCAGTCGAGTGCAGTGCTCTTCTACCCAGGGATGATGCATATCAAGCGAAATGGTTTCCGAAGCCCCGCTCAGCTACCACCATGATGAGGTCACATGACCAAGTCACTAGTGATTAGGGACGCACGATCACCATATAGAGCGCCGGAAACTATCTCTACATACCCATGATCCATATCAGACGACGCGTATGAAGAAGCTCTCTTGGAATACGAGAGTGAGAGAGTTGACACGGACAATTCAGTAATGATTCAGGTCACGTGACTACTTTCGGGCATACTGCCATATTGTGTACCCTGGCTTGATGCATATCAAACGAAATGGCTTTTGAAGCCCAGTCTGGCTACCACTAAATGAGTCCACATTGGATGATGACTAGTGACGTGGTCACGTGACCAATGTTTTGTCGAGTGCAGTGCTCTTCTACCCAGGGATGATGCATATCAAACGAAATGGTTTCCGAAGCCCGGCTCAGCTACCACCATGATGAGGTCACATGACCAAGTCGCTAGTGATTAGGGACACACGATCACCATATAGAGCGCTGAAAACTATCTCTACATACCCATGATGCATATGAGACGACGCGGATGGAAAAGCACTCTTCGAATACGAGAGCGAGAGAGTTGACACGGACAATTCAGTAGTGATTCAGGCCACGTGACTACTTTCGGGCATGCTGCCATATTGTGTACCCTGGCTTGATGCATATCAAACGAAATGGTTTTGAAGCCCAGTCTGGCTATGACTAAATGAGTCCACATTGGATGATCACTAGTGACGTGGTCACGTGACCAATGTTCAGTCGAGTGCAGTGCTCTTCCACCCAGGGTTGATGCATATCAAACGAAATGGTTTCCGAAGCCCGGCTCAGCTACCACAATGTTGAGGTCACATGACCAAGTCACTAGTGATTAGGGACGCATGATCACCATATAGAGCGTTGGAAACTATCTCTACATACCCATGACGCATATCACACGACGCGGATGGAGTAGGTCTCTTAGAATACGAGAGTGAGAGAGTTGACACGGACAATTCTGTAGTGATTCAGGACACGTGACTACTTTCGGGCATGCTGCCATATTGTGTACCCTGGCTTAATGCATATCAAACGAAATGGTTTTTGAAGCGCAGTCTGGCTATGACTAAATGAGTCCACATTGGATGATCACTAGTGACGTGGTCACGTGACCAATGTTCAGTCGAGTGCAGTGCTCTTCCACCCAGGGTTGATGCATATCAAACGAAATGGTTTCCGAAGCCCGGCACAGCTACCACCATGATGAGGTCACATGACCAAGTCACTAGTGATTAGGGACACACGATCACCATATAGAGCGCTGGAAACTATCTCTACATACCCATGATGCATATCAGACGACGCGGATGGAAAAGCACTCTTCGAATACGAGAGTGAGAGAGTTGACACGGACAATTCAGTCGTGATTCCGGTCACGGGACTACTTTCGGGCATGCTGCCATATTGTGTACCCTGGCTTGATGAATATCAAACGAAATGGTTTTTGAAGCCCAGTCTGGCTACGACTAAATGAGTCCACATTGGATGATGACTAGTGACATGGTCACGTGACCAATGTTCAGTCGAGTGCAGTGCTCTTCTACCCAGGGATGATGCATATCAAAGGAAATGGTTTCCGAAGCCCGGCTCAGCTACCACCATGATGAGGTCACATGACCAAGTCACTAGTGATTAGGGACGCACGATCACCATATAGAGCGCTGGAAACTATCTCTACATACCCATGATGCATATCAGAAGACGCGTATGAAGAAGCTCTCTTGGAATACGAGAGTGAGAGAGTTGACACGGACAATTCAGTAATGATTCAGGTCACGTGACTACTTTCGGGCATACTGCCATATTCTGTACCCTGGCTTGATGCATATCAAACGAAATGGCTTTTGAAGCCCAGTCTGGCTACGACTAAATGAGTCCACATTGGATGATGACAAGTGACGTGGTCACGTGACCAATGTTCAGTCGAGTGCAGTGCTCTTCTACCCAGGGATGATGCATATCAAACGAAATGGTTTCCGAAGCCCGGCTCAGCTACCACCATGATGAGGTCACATGACCAAGTCACTAGTGATTAGGGACACACGATCACCATATAGAGCGCTGGAAACTATCTCTACATACCCATGATGCATATCAGACGACGCGGATGGAGTAGGTCTCTTAGAATAGGAGAGTGAGAGAGTTGACACGGAGAATTCAGTAATGATTCAGGTCACGTCACTACTTTCGGGCATGCTGCCATATTGTGTACCCTGGCTTGATGCATATCAAACGAAATGGCTTTTGAAGCCCAGTCTGGCTACGACTAAATGAGTCCACATTGGATGATGACTAGTGACGTGGTCACGTGACAAATGTTCAGTCGAGTGCAGTCCTCTTCTACCCAGGGTTGATGCATATCAAACGAAATGGTTTCCGAAGCCCGGCTCAGCTACCACCATGATGAGGTCACATGACCAAGTCACTAGTGATTAGGGACGCACGATCACCATATAGAGCACTGGAAACTATCTCTACATACCCATGACGCCTATCAGACGACGCGGATGAAGAAGCTCTCTTCGAATACGAGAGTGAGAGGGTTGACATGGACAATTCAGTAGTGATTCAGGTCAAGTGACTACTTTCGGGCATGCTGCCATATTGTGTACCCTGGCTTGATGCATATCAAACGAAATGGCTTTTGAAGCCCAGTCTGGCTACGACTAAATGAGTCCACATTGGATGATGACTAGTGACGTGGTCACGTGACCAATGTTCAGTCGAGTGCAGTGCTCTTCTACCCAGGGATGATGCATATCAAAGGAAATGGTTTCCGAAGCCCGGCTCAGCTACCACCATGATGAGGTCACATGACCAAGTCACTAGTGATTAGGGACGCACGATCACCATATAGAGCGTTGGAAACTATCTCTGCATACCCATGACGCATATCAGACGACGCGGATGGAGAAGCTCTCTTGGAATAGGAGAGTGAGAGAGTTGACACGGACAATTCAGTAGTGATTCAGGTCACGTGACTACTTTCGGGCATGCTGCCATATTGTGTACCCTGGCTTGATGCATATCAAACGAAATGGCTTTTGAAGCCCAGTCTGGCTACGACTAAATGAGTCCACATTGGATGATGACTAGTGACGTGGTCACCTGACCAATGTTCAGTCGAGTGCAGTGCTCTTCTACCCAGGGTTGATGCATATCAAACGAAATGGTTTCCGAAGCCCGGCTCAGCTACCACCATGATGAGGTCACATGACCAAGTCACTAGTGATTAGGGACACACGATCACCATATAGAGCACTGGAAACTATCTCTACATACCCATGACACCTATCAGACGACGCGGATGAAGAAGCTCTCTTCGAATACGAGAGTGAGAGGGTTGACACGGACAATTCAGTAGTGATTCAGGTCAAGTGACTACTTTCGGGCATGCTGCCATATTGTGTACCCTGGCTTGATGCATATCAAACGAAATGGCTTTTGAAGCCCAGTCTGGCTACGACTAAATGAGTCCACATTGGATGATGACTAGTGACGTGGTCACGTGACCAATGTTCAGTCGAGTGCAGTGCTCTTCTACCCAGGGATGATGCATATCAAGCGAAATGGTTTCCGAAGCCCCGCTCAGCTACCACCATGATGAGGTCACATGACCAAGTCACTAGTGATTAGGGACGCACGATCACCATATAGAGCGCTGGAAACTATCTCTACATACCCATGACGCCTAAAAGACGACGCGGATGAAGAAGCTCTCTTCGAATACGAGAGTGAGAGAGTTGACACGGACAATTCAGTAGTGATTCAGGTCACGTGACTACTTTCGGGCATGCTGCCATATTGTGTACCCTGGCTTGATGCATATCAAACGAAATGGCTTTTGAAGCCCAGTCTGGCTGCGACTAAATGAGTCCACATTGGATGATGACTAGTGACGTGGTCACCTGACCAATGTTCAGTCGAGTGCAGTGCTCTTCTACCCAGGGTTGATGCATATCAAACGAAATGGTTTCCGAAGCCCGGCTCAGCTACCACCATGATGACGTCACATGACCAAGTCACTAGTGATTAGGGACACACGATCACCATATAGAGCACTGGAAACTATCTCTACATACCCATGACGCGTATCAGACGACGCGGATGGAAAAGCTCTCTTCGAATACGAGAGTGAGAGAGTTGACACGCACAATTCAGTCGTGATTCAGGTCACGTGACTACTTTCGGGCATGCTGCCATATTGTGTACCCTGGCTTGATGCATATCAAACGAAATGGTTTTTGAAGCCCAGTCTGGCTACGACTAAATGAGTCCACATAGGATGATGAATAGTGACGTGGTCACGTGACCAATGTTCAGTCGAGTGCAGTGCTCTTCTACCCAGGGATGATGCATATCAAGCGAAATGGTTTCCGAAGCCCCGCTCAGCTACCACCATGATGAGGTCACATGACCAAGTCACTAGTGATTAGGGACGCACGATCACCATATAGAGCGCTGGAAACTATCTCTACATACCCATGACGCCTAAAAGACGACGCGGATGAAGAAGCACTCTTCGAATACGAGAGTGAGAGAGTTGACACGGACAATTCAGTCGTGATTCCGGTCACGGGACTACTTTCGGGCATGCTGCCATATTGTGTACCCTGGCTTGACACATATCAAACGAAATGGTTTTGAAGCCCAGTCTGGCTATGACAAAATGAGTCCACATTGGATGATCACTAGTGACGTGGTCACGTGACCAATGTTCAGTCGAGTGCAGTGCTCTTCCACCCAGGGTTGATGCATATCAAACGAAATGGTTTCCGAAGCCCGGCTCAGCTACCACAATGTTGAGGTCACATGACCAAGTCACTAGTGATTAGGGACGCATGATCACCATATAGAGCATTGGAAACTATCTCTACATACCCATGACGCATATCACACGACGCGGATGGAGTAGGTCTCTTAGAATACGAGAGTGAGAGAGTTGACACGGACAATTCTGTAGTGATTCAGGTCACGTGACTACTTTCGGGCATGCTGCCATATTGTGTACCCTGGCTTGATGCATATCAAACGAAATGGCTTTTGAAGCCCAGTCTGGCTACGACTAAATGAGTCCACATTGGATGATCACTAGTGACGTGGTCACGTGACCAATGTTCAGTCGAGTGCAGTGCTCTTCCACCCAGGGTTGATGCATATCAAACGAAATGGTTTCCGAAGCCCGGCTCAGCTACCACAATGTTGAGGTCACATGACCAAGTCACTAGTGATTAGGGACGCATGATCACCATATAGAGCATTGGAAACTATCTCTACATACCCATGACGTATATCAGACGACGCGGATGGAAAAGCTCTCTTCGAATACGAGAGTGAGAGAGTTGACACGGACAATTCAGTCGTGATTCAGGTCACGTGACTGCTTTCGGGCATGCTGCCATATTGTGTACCCTGGCTTGATGCATATCAAACGAAATGGTTTTTGAAGCCGTCTGGCTATGACTAAATGAGTCCACATACGATGATGAATAGTGACGTGGTCACGTGACCAATGTTCAGTCGAGTGCAGTGCTCTTCTACCCAGGGATGATGCATATCAAGCGAAATGGTTTCCGAAGCCCCGCTCAGCTACCACCATGATGAGGTCACATGACCAAGTCACTAGTGATTAGGGACGCACGATCACCATATAGAGCACCGGAAACTATCTCTACATACCCATGATGCATATCAGACGACGCGTATGAAGAAGCTCTCTTGGAATACGAGAGTGAGAGAGTTGACACGGACAATTCAGTAATGATTCAGGTCACGTGACTACTTTCGGGCATACTGCCATATTGTGTACCCTGGCTTGATGCATATCAAACGAAATGGCTTTTGAAGCCCGTCTGGCTATGACTAAATGAGTCCACATTGGATGATGACTAGTGACGTGGTCACCTGACCAATGTTCAGTCGAGTGCAGTGCTCTTCTACCCAGGGTTGATGCATATCAAACGAAATGGTTTCCGAAGCCCGGCTCAGCTACCACCATGATGAGGTCACATGACCAAGTCACTAGTGATTAGGGACACACGATCACCATATAGAGCACTGGAAACTATCTCTACATACCCATGACGCGTATCAGACGACGCGGATGGAAAAGCTCTCTTCGAATACGAGAGTGAGAGAGTTGACACGCACAATTCAGTCGTGATTCAGGTCACGTGACTACTTTCGGGCATGCTGCCATATTGTGTACCCTGGCTTGATGCATATCAAACGAAATGGTTTTTGAAGCCCAGTCTGGCTACGACTAAATGAGTCCACATAGGATGATGAATAGTGACGTGGTCACGTGACCAATGTTCAGTCGAGTGCAGTGCTCTTCTACCCAGGGATGATGCATATCAAGCGAAATGGTTTCCGAAGCCCCGCTCAGCTACCACCATGATGAGGTCACATGACCAAGTCACTAGTGATTAGGGACGCACGATCACCATATAGAGCGCTGGAAACTATCTCTACATACCCATGACGCCTAAAAGACGACGCGGATGAAGAAGCACTCTTCGAATACGAGAGTGAGAGAGTTGACACGGGCAATTCAGTCGTGATTCCGGTCACGGGACTACTTTCGGGCATGCTGCCATATTGTGTACCCTGGCTTGACACATATCAAACGAAATGGTTTTGAAGCCCAGTCTGGCTATGACAAAATGAGTCCACATTGGATGATCACTAGTGACGTGGTCACGTGACCAATGTCAAGTCGAGAGCAGTGCTCTTCCACCCAGGGTTGATGCATATCAAACGAAATGGTTTCCGAAGCCCGGCTCAGCTACCACAATGTTGAGGTCACATGACCAAGTCACTAGTGATTAGGGACGCATGATCACCATATAGAGCATTGGAAACTATCTCTACATACCCATGACGCATATCACACGACGCGGATGGAGTAGGTCTCTTAGAATACGAGAGTGAGAGAGTTGACACGGACAATTCTGTAGTGATTCAGGTCACGTGACTACTTTCGGGCATGCTGCCATATTGTGTACCCTGGCTTGATGCATATCAAACGAAATGGCTTTTGAAGCCCAGTCTGGCTACGACTAAATGAGTCCACATTGGATGATCACTAGTGACGTGGTCACGTGACCAATGTTCAGTCGAGTGCAGTGCTCTTCCACCCAGGGTTGATGCATATCAAACGAAATGGTTTCCGAAGCCCGGCTCAGCTACCACAATGTTGAGGTCACATGACCAAGTCACTAGTGATTAGGGACGCATGATCACCATATAGAGCATTGGAAACTATCTCTACATACCCATGACGCATATCAGACGACGCGGATGGAAAAGCTCTCTTCGAATACGAGAGTGAGAGAGTTGACACGGACAATTCAGTCGTGATTCAGGTCACGTGACTACTTTCGGGCATGCTGCCATATTGTGTACCCTGGCTTGATGCATATCAAACGAAATGGTTTTTGAAGCCCAGTCTGGCTATGACTAAATGAGTCCAAATAGGATGATGAATAGTGACGTGGTCACGTGACCAATGTTCAGTCGAGTGCAGTGCTCTTCTACCCAGGGATGATGCATATCAAGTGAAATGGTTTCCGAAGCCCCGCTCAGCTACCACCATGATGAGGTCACATGACCAAGTCACTAGTGATTAGGGACGCACGATCACCATATAGAGCGCCGGAAACTATCTCTACATACCCATGATGCATATCAGACGACGCGTATGAAGAAGCTCTCTTGGAATACGAGAGTGAGAGAGTTGACACGGACAATTCAGTAATGATTCAGGTCACGTGACTACTTTCGGGCATACTGCCATATTGTGTACCCTGGCTTGATGCATATCAAACGAAATGGCTTTTGAAGCCCAGTCTGGCTACCACTAAATGAGTCCACATTGGATGATGACTAGTGACGTGGTCACGTGACCAATGTTTTGTCGAGTGCAGTGCTCTTCTACCCAGGGATGATGCATATCAAACGAAATGGTTTCCGAAGCCCGGCTCAGCTACCACCATGATGAGGTCACATGACCAAGTCACTAGTGATTAGGGACACACGATCACCATATAGAGCGCTGGAAACTATCTCTACATACCCATGATGCATATCAGAAGACGCGCATGGAAAAGCACTCTTCGAATACGAGAGCGAGAGAGTTGACACGGACAATTCAGTCGTGATTCCGGTCACGGGACTACTTTCGGGCATGCTGCCATATTGTGTACCCTGGCTTGATGAATATCAAACGAAATGGTTTTTGAAGCCCAGTCTGGCTACGACTAAATGAGTCCACATTGGATGATGACTAGTGACATGGTCACGTGACCAATGTTCAGTCGAGTGCAGTGCTCTTCTACCCAGGGATGATGCATATCAAAGGAAATGGTTTCCGAAGCCCGGCTCAGCTACCACCATGATGAGGTCACATGACCAAGTCACTAGTGATTAGGGACGCACGATCACCATATAGAGCGCTGGAAACTATCTCTACATACCCATGATGCATATCAGAAGACGCGTATGAAGAAGCTCTCTTGGAATACGAGAGTGAGAGAGTTGACACGGACAATTCAGTAATGATTCAGGTCACGTGACTACTTTCGGGCATACTGCCATATTCTGTACCCTGGCTTGATGCATATCAAACGAAATGGCTTTTGAAGCCCAGTCTGGCTACGACTAAATGAGTCCACATTGGATGATGACAAGTGACGTGGTCACGTGACCAATGTTCAGTCGAGTGCAGTGCTCTTCTACCCAGGGATGATGCATATCAAACGAAATGGTTTCCGAAGCCCGGCTCAGCTACCACCATGATGAGGTCACATGACCAAGTCACTAGTGATTAGGGACACACGATCACCATATAGAGCGCTGGAAACTATCTCTACATACCCATGATGCATATCAGACGACGCGGATGGAGTAGGTCTCTTAGAATACGAGAGTGAGAGAGTTGACACGGACAATTCTGTAGTGATTCAGGTCACGTGACTACTTTCGGGCATGCTGCCATATTGTGTACCCTGGCTTAATGCATATCAAACGAAATGGTTTTTGAAGCGCAGTCTGGCTATGACTAAATGAGTCCACATTGGATGATCACTAGTGACGTGGTCACGTGACCAATGTTCAGTCGAGTGCAGTGCTCTTCCACCCAGGGTTGATGCATATCAAACGAAATGGTTTCCGAAGCCCGGCTCAGCTACCACAATGTTGAGGTCACATGACCAAGTCACTAGTGATTAGGGACGTATGATCACCATATAGAGCGTTGGAAACTATCTCTACATACCCATGACGCATATCACACGACACGGATGGAGAAGCTATTCTAATACGAGAGTGAGAGGGTTGACACGGACAATTCAGTAGTGATTCAGGTCAAGTGACTACTTTCGGGCATGCTGCCATATTGTGTACCCTGGCTTGATGCATATCAAACGAAATGGCTTTTGAAGCCCAGTCTGGCTACGACTAAATGAGTCCACATTGGATGATGACTAGTGACGTGGTCACGTGACCAATGTTCAGTCGAGTGCAGTGCTCTTCTACCCAGGGATGATGCATATCAAAGGAAATGGTTTCCGAAGCCCGGCTCAGCTACCACCATGATGAGGTAACATGACCAAGTCACTAGTGATTAGGGACGCACGATCACCATATAGAGCGCTGGAAACTATCTCTGCATACCCATGACGCATATCAGACGACGCGGATGGAGAAGCTCTCTTGGAATAGGAGAGTGAGAGAGTTGACACGGACAATTCAGTAATGATTCAGGTCACGTGACTACTTTCGGGCATGCTGCCATATTGTGTACCCTGGCTTGATGCATATCAAACGAAATGGCTTTTGAAGCCCAGTCTGGCTACGACTAAATCAGTCCACATTGGATGATGACTAGTGACGTGGTCACGTGACCAATGTTCAGTCGAGTGCAGTGCTCATCTACCCAGGGTTGATGCATATCAAACGAAATGGTTTCCGAAGCCCGGCTCAGCTACCAACATGATGAGGTCACATCACCAAGTCCAAATCACTAGTGATTAGGGACACACGATCACCATATAGAGCGCTGGAAACTATCTCTACATACCCATGACGCATATCAGACAACGCGGATGAAGAAGCTCTCTTGGAATAGGAGAGTGAGAGAGTTGACACGGAGAATTCAGTAATGATTCATGTCACGTCACTACTTTCGGGCATGCTGCCATATTGTGTACCCTGGCTTGATGCATATCAAACGAAATGGCTTTTGAAGCCCAGTCTGGCTACGACTAAATGAGTCCACATTGGATGATGACTAGTGACGTGGTCACGTGACCAATGTTCAGTCGAGTGCAGTGCTCTTCTACCCAGGGTTGATGCATATCAAACGAAATGGTTTCCGAAGCCCGGCTCAGCTACCACCATGATGAGGTCACATGACCAAGTCACTAGTGATTAGGGACGCACGATCACCATATAGAGCGCTGGAAACTATCTCTACATACCCATGACGCCTATCAGACGACGCGGATGAAGAAGCTCTCTTCGAATACGAGAGTGAGAGGGTTGACACGGACAATTCAGTAGTGATTCAGGTCAAGTGACTACTTTCGGGCATGCTGCCATATTGTGTACCCTGGCTTGATGCATATCAAACGAAATGGCTGTTGAAGCCCAGTCTGGCTACGACTAAATGAGTCCACATTGGATGATGACTAGTGACGTGGTCACGTGACCAATGTTCAGTCGAGTGCAGTGCTCTTCTACCCAGGGATGATGCATATCAAAGGAAATGGTTTCCGAAGCCCGGCTCAGCTACCAACATGATGAGGTCACATCACCAAGTCCAAGTCAGTAGTGATTAGGGACACACGATCACCATATAGAGCGCTGGAAACTATCTCTACATACCCATGACGCATATCAGACGACGCGGATGGAGAAGCTCTCTTGGAATAGGAGAGTGAGAGAGTTGACACGGACAATTCAGTAATGATTCAGGTCAGTGACTACTTTCGGGCATGCTGCCATATTGTGTACCCTGGCTTGATGCATATCAAACGAAATGGCTTTTGAAGCCCAGTCTGGCTACGACTAAATGAGTCCACATTGGATGATAACTAGTGATGTGGTCACGTGACCAATGTTCAGTCGAGTGCAGTGCTCTTCTACCCAGGGTTGATGCATATCAAACGAAATGGTTTCCGAAGCCCGGCTCAGCTACCAACATGATGAGGTCACATCACCAAGTCCAAGTCAGTAGTGATTAGGGACACACGATCACCATATAGAGCGCTGGAAACTATCTCTACATACCCATGACGCATATCAGACGACGCGGATGAAGAAGCTCTCTTGGAATAGGAGAGTGAGGGAGTTGACACGGAGAATTCAGTAATGATTCAGGTCACGTCACTACTTTCGGGCATGCTGCCATATTGTGAACCCTGGCTTGATGCATATCAAACGAAATGGCTTTTGAAGCCCAGTCTGGCTACGACTAAATGAGTCCACATTGGATGATGACTAGTGACGTGGTCACGTGACCAATGTTTAGTCGAGTGCAGTGCTCTTCTACCCAGGGTTGATGCATATCAAACGACATGGTTTCCGAAGCCCGGCTCAGCTACCACCATGATGAGGTCACATGACCAAGTCACTAGTGATTAGGGACGCACGATCACCATATAGAGCGCTGGAAACTATCTCTACATACCCATGACGCCTATCAGACGACGCGGATGAAGAAGCTCTCTTCGAATACGAGAGTGAGAGGGTTGACACGGACAATTCAGTAGTGATTCAGGTCGACTACTTTCGGGCATGCTGCCATATTGTGTACCCTGGCTTGATGCATATCAAACAAAATGGCTTTTGAAGCCCAGTCTGGCTACGACTAAATGAGTCCACATTGGATGATGACTAGTGACGTGGTCACGT
Source organism: Dermacentor variabilis (assembly GCF_050947875.1). Taxonomy (NCBI): domain Eukaryota; kingdom Metazoa; phylum Arthropoda; class Arachnida; order Ixodida; family Ixodidae; genus Dermacentor; species Dermacentor variabilis. Next base: position 77,850,720 of record NC_134576.1, on the reverse strand, counting down.
GACCAATGTTCAGTCGAGTGCAGTGCTCTTCTACCCAGGGATGATGCATATCAAAGGAAATGGTTTCCGTAGCCCGGCTCAGCTACCACCATGATGAGGTCACATGACCAAGTCACTAGTGATTAGGGACGCACGATCACCATATAGAGCGCTGGAAACTATCTCTGCATACCCATGACGCATATCAGACGACGCGGATGGAGAAGCTCTCTTGGAATAGGAGAGTGAGAGAGCTGACACGGACAATTCAGTAATGATTCAGGTCACGTGACTACTTTCGGGCATGCTGCCATATTGTGTACCCTGGCTTGATGCATATCAAACGAAATGGCTTTTGAAGCCCAGTCTGGCTACGACTAAATGAGTCCACATTGGATGATGACTAGTGACGTGGTCACGTGACCAATGTTCAGTCTAGTGCAGTGTTCTTCTACCCAGGGTTCATGCATATCAAACGAAACGGTTTCCGAAGCCCGGCTCAGCTACCAACATGATGAGGTCACATGACCAAGTCCAAGTCACTAGTGATTAGGGAGACACGATCACCATATAGAGCGCTGGAAACTATCTCTACATACCCATGACGCATATCAGACGACACGGATGGAAAAGCTCTCTTCGAATACGAGAGTGAGAGAGTTGACACGGACAATTCACTCGTGATTCAGGTCACGTGACTACTTTCGGGCATGCTGCCATATTGTGTACCCTGCCTTGATGCATATCAAACGAAATGGTTTTTTGAAGCCCAGTCTGGCTACGACTAAATGAGTCCACATAGGATGATCAATAGTGACGTGGTCACGTGACCAATGTTCAGTCGAGTGCAGTGCTCTTCTACCCAGGGATGATGCATATCAAGCGAAATGGTTTCCGAAGCCCCGCTCAGCTACCACCATGATGAGGTCACATGACCAAGTCACTAGTGATTAGGGACGCACGATCACCATATAGAGCGCTGGAAACTATCTCTACATACCCATGACGCCTATCAGACGACGCGGATGAAGAAGCTCTCTTCGAATACGAGAGTGAGAGGGTTGACACGGACAATTCAGTAGTGATTCAGGTCAAGTGACTACTTTCGGGCATGCTGCCATATTGTGTACCCTGGCTTGATGCATATCAAACGAAATGGCTTTTGAAGCCCAGTCTGGCTACGACTAAATGAGTCCACATTGGATGATGACTAGTGACGTGGTCACGTGACCAATGTTCAGTCGAGTGCAGTGCTCTTCTACACAGGGATGATGCATATCAAAGGAAATGGTTTCCGAAGCCCGGCTCAGCTACCACCATGATGAGGTCACATGACCAAGTCACTAGTGATTAGGGACACACGATCACCATATAGAGCGCTGGAAACTATCTCTACATACCCATGACGCATATCAGACGACGCGGATGAAGAAGCTCTCTTGGAATAGGAGAGTGAGAGAGTTGACACGGAGAATTCAGTAATGATTCAGGTCACGTGACTACTTTCGGGCATGCTGCCATATTGTGTACCCTGGCTTGATGCATATCAAACGAAATGGCTTTTGAAGCCCAGTCTGGCTACGACTAAATGAGTCCACATTGGATGATGACTAGTGACGTGGTCACGTGACCAATGTTCAGTCGAGTGCAGTGCTCATCTACCCAGGGTTGATGCATATCAAACGAAATGGTTTCCGAAGCCCGGCTCAGCTACCAACATGATGAGGTCACATCACCAAGTCCAAATCACTAGTGATTAGGGACACACGATCACCATATAGAGCGCTGGAAACTATCTCTACATACCCATGACGCATATCAGACGACGCGGATGAAGAAGCTCTCTTGGAATAGGAGAGTGAGAGAGTTGACACGGAGAATTCAGTAATGATTCATGTCACGTCACTACTTTCGGGCATGCTGCCATATTGTGTACCCTGGCTTGATGCATATCAAACGAAATGGCTTTTGAAGCCCAGTCTGGCTACGACTAAATGAGTCCACATTGGATGATGACTAGTGACGTGGTCACGTGACCAATGTTCAGTCGAGTGCAGTGCTCTTCTACCCAGGGATGATGCATATCAAAGGAAATGGTTTCCGTAGCCCGGCTCAGCTACCACCATGATGAGGTCACATGACCAAGTCACTAGTGATTAGGGACGCACGATCACCATATAGAGCGCTGGAAACTATCTCTGAATACCCATGACGCATATCAGACGACGCGGATGGAGAAGCTCTCTTGGAATAGGAGAGTGAGAGAGCTGACACGGACAATTCAGTAATGATTCAGGTCACGTGACTACTTTCGGGCATGCTGCCATATTGTGTACCCTGGCTTGATGCATATCAAACGAAATGGCTTTTGAAGCCCAGTCTGGCTACGACTAAATGAGTCCACATTGGATGATGACTAGTGACGTGGTCACGTGACCAATGTTCAGTCTAGTGCAGTGTTCTTCTACCCAGGGTTCATGCATATCAAACGAAACGGTTTCCGAAGCCCGGCTCAGCTACCAACATGATGAGGTCACATGACCAAGTCCAAGTCACTAGTGATTAGGGAGACACGATCACCATATAGAGCGCTGGAAACTATCTCTACATACCCATGACGCATATCAGACGACGCGGATGGAAAAGCTCTCTTCGAATACGAGAGTGAGAGAGTTGACACGGACAATTCAGTCGTGATTCAGGTCACGTGACTACTTTCGGGCATGCTGCCATATTGTGTACCCTGCCTTGATGCATATCAAACGAAATGGTTTTTTGAAGCCCAGTCTGGCTATGACTAAATGAGTCCACATAGGATGATCAATAGTGACGTGGTCACGTGACCAATGTTCAGTCGAGTGCAGTGCTCTTCTACCCAGGGATGATGCATATCAAGCGAAATGGTTTCCGAAGCCCGGCTCAGCTACCACCATGATGAGGTCACATGACCAAGTCACTAGTGATTAGGGACGCACGATCACCATATACAGCGCTGGAAACTATCTCTACATACCCATGACGCCTATCAGACGACGCGGATGAAGAAGCTCTCTTCGAATAGGAGAGTGAGAGAGTTGACACGGAGAATTCAGTAATGATTCAGGTCACGTCACTACTTTCGGGCATGCTGCCATATTGTGTACCCTGGCTTGATGCATATCAAACGAAATGGCTTTTGAAGCCCAGTCTGGCTACGACTAAATGAGTCCACATTGGATGATGACTAGTGACGTGGTCACGTGACAAATGTTCAGTCGAGTGCAGTCCTCTTCTACCCAGGGTTGATGCATATCAAACGAAATGGTTTCCGAAGCCCGGCTCAGCTACCACCATGATGAGGTCACATGACCAAGTCACTAGTGATTAGGGACGCACGATCACCATATAGAGTGCTGGAAACTATCTCTACATACCCATGACGCCTATCAGACGACGCGGATGAAGAAGCTCTCTTCGAATACGAGAGTGAGAGGGTTGACACGGACAATTCAGTAGTGATTCAGGTCAAGTGACTACTTTCGGGCATGCTGCCATATTGTGTACCCTGGCTTGATGCATATCAAACGAAATGGCTTTTGAAGCCCAGTCTGGCTACGACTAAATGAGTCCACATTGGATGATGACTAGTGACGTGGTCACGTGACCAATGTTCAGTCGAGTGCAGTGCTCTTCTACCCAGGGATGATGCATATCAAAGGAAATGGTTTCCGAAGCCCGGCTCAGCTACCACCATGATGAGGTCACATGACCAAGTCACTAGTGATTAGGGACGCACGATCACCATATAGAGCGCTGGAAACTATCTCTGCATACCCATGACGCATATCAGACGACGCGGATGGAGAAGCTCTCTTGGAATAGGAGAGTGAGAGAGTTGACACGGACAATTCAGTAATGATTCAGGTCACGTGACTACTTTCGGGCATGCTGCCATATTGTGTACCCTGGCTTGATGCATATCAAACGAAATGGCTTTTGAAGCCCAGTCTGGCTACGACTAAATGAGTCCACATTGGATGATGACTAGTGACGTGGTCACGTGACCAATGTTCAGTCGAGTGCAGTGCTCATCTACCCAGGGTTGATGCATATCAAACGAAATGGTTTCCGAAGCCCGGCTCAGCTACCAACATGATGAGGTCACATCACCAAGTCCAAATCACTAGTGATTAGGGACACACGATCACCATATAGAGCGCTGGAAACTATCTCTACATACCCATGACGCATATCAGACGACGCGGATGAAGAAGCTCTCTTGGAATAGGAGAGTGAGAGAGTTGACACGGAGAATTCAGTAATGATTCATGTCACGTCACTACTTTCGGGCATGCTGCCATATTGTGTACCCTGGCTTCATGCATATCAAACGAAATGGCTTTTGAAGCCCAGTCTGGCTACGACTAAATGAGTCCACATTGGATGATGACTAGTGACGTGGTCACGTGACCAATGTTCAGTCGAGTGCAGTGCTCTTCTACCCAGGGTTGATGCATATCAAACGAAATGGTTTCCGAAGCCCGGCTCAGCTACCACCATGATGAGGTCACATGACCAAGTCACTAGTGATTAGGGACGCACGATCACCATATAGAGCGCTGGAAACTATCTCTACATACCCATGACGCCTATCAGACGACGCGGATGAAGAAGCTCTCTTCGAATACGAGAGTGAGAGGGTTGACACGGACAATTCAGTAGTGATTCAGGTCAAGTGACTACTTTCGGGCATGCTGCCATATTGTGTACCCTGGCTTGATGCATATCAAACGAAATGTCTTTTGAAGCCCAGTCTGGCTACGACTAAATGAGTCCACATTGGATGATGATTAGTGACGTGGTCACGTGACCAATGTTCAGTCGAGTGCAGTGCTCTTCTACCCAGGGATGATGCATATCAAAGGAAATGGTTTCCGAAGCCCGGCTCAGCTACCACCATGATGAGGTCACATGACCAAGTCACTAGTGATTAGGGACGCACGATCACCATATAGAGCGCTGGAAACTATCTCTGCATACCCATGACGCATATCAGACGACGCGGATGGAGAAGCTCTCTTGGAATAGGAGAGTGAGAGAGTTGACACGGACAATTCAGTAATGATTCAGGTCACGTGACTACTTTCGGGCATGCTGCCATATTGTGTACCCTGGCTTGATGCATATCAAACGAAATGGCTTTTGAAGCCCAGTCTGGCTACGACTAAATGAGTCCACATTGGATGATGACTAGTGACGTGGTCACGTGACCAATGTTCAGTCGAGTGCAGTGCTCATCTACCCAGGGTTGATGCATATCAAACGAAATGGTTTCCGAAGCCCGGCTCAGCTACCAACATGATGAGGTCACATCACCAAGTCCAAATCACTAGTGATTAGGGACACACGATCACCATATAGAGCGCTGGAAACTATCTCTACATACCCATGACGCATATCAGACGACGCGGATGAAGAAGCTCTCTTGGAATAGGAGAGTGAGAGAGTTGACACGGAGAATTCAGTAATGATTCAGGTCACGTCACTACTTTCGGGCATGCTGCCATATTGTGTACCCTGGCTTGATGCATATCAAACGAAATGGCTTTTGAAGCCCAGTCTGGCTACGACTAAATGAGTCCACATTGGATGATGACTAGTGACGTGGTCACGTGACAAATGTTCAGTCGAGTGCAGTCCTCTTCTACCCAGGGTTGATGCATATCAAACGAAATGGTTTCCGAAGCCCGGCTCAGCTACCACCATGATGAGGTCACATGACCAAGTCACTAGTGATTAGGGACGCACGATCACCATATAGAGCGCTGGAAACTATGTCTACATACCCATGACGCCTATCAGACGACGCGGATGAAGAAGCTCTATTCGAATACGAGAGTGAGAGGGTTGACACGGAGAATTCAGTAGTGATTCAGGTCAAGTGACTACTTTCGGGCATGCTGCCATATTGTGTACCCTGGCTTGATGCATATCAAACGAAATGGCTTTTGAAGCCCAGTCTGGCTACGACTAAATGAGTCCACATTGGATGATGACTAGTGACGTGGTCACGTGACCAATGTTCAGTCGAGTGCAGTGCTCTTCTACCCAGGGATGATGCATATCAAAGGAAATGGTTTCCGAAGCCCGGCTCAGCTACCACCATGATGAGGTCACATGACCAAGTCACTAGTGATTAGGGACGCACGATCACCATATAGAGCGCTGGAAACTATCTCTCCATACCCATGACGCATATCAGACGACGCGGATGGAGAAGCTCTCTTGGAATAGGAGAGTGAGAGAGTTGACACGGACAATTCAGTAATGATTCAGGTCACGTGACTACTTTCGGGCATGCTGCCATATTGTGTACCCTGGCTTGATGCATATCAAACGAAATGGCTTTTGAAGCCCAGTCTGGCTACGACTAAATGAGTCCACATTGGATGATGACTAGTGACGTGGTCACGTGACCAATGTTCAGTCGAGTGCAGTGCTCATCTACCCAGGGTTGATGCATATCAAACGAAATGGTTTCCGAAGCCCGGCTCAGCTACCAACATGATGAGGTCACATCACCAAGTCCAAATCACTAGTGATTAGGGACACACGATCACCATATAGATCGCTGGAAACTATCTCTACATACCCATGACGCATATCAGACGACGCGGATGAAGAAGCTCTCTTGGAATAGGAGAGTGAGAGAGTTGACACGGAGAATTCAGTAATGATTCATGTCACGTCACTACTTTCGGGCATGCTGCCATATTGTGTACCCTGGCTTGATGCATATCAAACGAAATGGCTTTTGAAGCCCAGTCTGGCTACGACTAAATGAGTCCACATTGGATGATGACTAGTGACGTGGTCACGTGACCAATGTTCAGTCGAGTGCAGTGCTCTTCTACCCAGGGTTGATGCATATCAAACGAAATGGTTTCCGAAGCCCGGCTCAGCTACCACCATGATGAGGTCACATGACCAAGTCACTAGTGATTAGGGACGCACGATCACCATATAGAGCGCTGGAAACTATCTCTACATACCCATGACGCCTATCAGACGACGCGGATGAAGAAGCTCTCTTCGAATACGAGAGTGAGAGGGTTGACACGGACAATTCAGTAGTGATTCAGGTCAAGTGACTACTTTCGGGCATGCTGCCATATTGTGTACCCTGGCTTGATGCATATCAAACGAAATGGCTTTTGAAGCCCAGTTTGGCTACGACTAAATGAGTCCACATTGGATGATGACTAGTGACGTGGTCACGTGACCAATGTTCAGTCGAGTGCAGTGCTCTTCTACCCAGGGATGATGCATAGCAAAGGAAATGGTTTCCGAAGCCCGGCTCAGCTACCACCATGATGAGGTCACATGACCAAGTCACTAGTGATTAGGGACGCACGATCACCATATAGAGCGCTGGAAACTATCTCTGCATACCCATGACGCATATCAGACGACGCGGATGGAGAAGCTCTCTTGGAATAGGAGAGTGAGAGAGTTGACACGGACAATTCAGTAATGATTCAGGTCACGTGACTACTTTCGGGCATGCTGCCATATTGTGTACCCTGGCTTGATGCATATCAAACGAAATGGCTTTTGAAGCCCAGTCTGGCTACGACTAAATGAGTCCACATTGGATGATGACTAGTGACGTGGTCACGTGACCAATGTTCAGTCGAGTGCAGTGCTCTTCTACCCAGGGTTGATGCATATCAAACGAAATGGTTTCCGAAGCCCGGCTCAGCTACCAACATGATGAGGTCACATCACCAAGTCCAAGTCAGTAGTGATTAGGGACACACGATCACCATGTAGAGCGCTGGAAACTATCTCTACATACCCATGACGCATATCAGACGACGCGGATGAAGAAGCTCTCTTGGAATAGGAGAGTGAGGGAGTTGACACGGAGAATTCAGTAATGATTCAGGTCACGTCACTACTTTCGGGCATGCTGCCATATTGTGAACCCTGGCTTGATGCATATCAAACGAAATGGCTTTTGAAGCCCAGTCTGGCTACGACTAAATGAGTCCACATTGGATGATGACTAGTGACGTGGTCACGTGACCAATGTTTAGTCGAGTGCAGTGCTCTTCTACCCAGGGTTGATGCATATCAAACGAAATGGTTTCCGAAGCCCGGCTCAGCTACCACCATGATGAGGTCACATGACCAAGTCACTAGTGATTAGGGACGCACGATCACCATATAGAGCGCTGGAAACTATCTCTACATACCCATGACGCCTATCAGACGACGCGGATGAAGAAGCTCTCTTCGAATACGAGAGTGAGAGGGTTGACACGGACAATTCAGTAGTGATTCAGGTCAAGTGACTACTTTCGGGCATGCTGCCATATTGTGTACCCTGGCTTGATGCATATCAAACGAAATGGCTTTTGAAGCCCAGTCTGGCTACGACTAAATGACTCCACATTGGATGATGACTAGTGACGTGGTCACGTGACCAATGTTCAGTCGAGTGCAGTGCTCTTCTACCCAGGGATATCAAAGGAAATGGTTTCCGTAGCCCGGCTCAGCTACCACCATGATGAGGTCACATGACCAAGTCACTAGTGATTAGGGACGCACGATCACCATATAGAGCGCTGGAAACTATCTCTGCATACCCATGACGCATATCAGACGACGCGGATGGAGAAGCTCTCTTGGAATAGGAGAGTGAGAGAGTTGACACGGACAATTCAGTAATGATTCAGGTCACGTGACTACTTTCGGGCATGCTGCCATATTGTGTACCCTGGCTTGATGCATATCAAACGAAATGGCTTTTGAAGCCCAGTCTGGCTACGACTAAATGAGTCCACATTGGATGATGACTAGTGACGTGGTCACGTGACCAATGTTCAGTCTAGTGCAGTGTTCTTCTACCCTGGGTTCATGCATATCAAACGAAACGGTTTCCGAAGCCCGGCTCAGCTACCAACATGATGAGGTCACATGACCAAGTCCAAGTCACTAGTGATTAGGGACACACGATCACCATATAGAGCGCTGGAAACTATCTCTACATACCCATGACGCATATCAGACGACGCGGATGGAAAGCTCTCTTCGAATACGAGAGTGAGAGAGTTGACACGGACAATTCAGTCGTGATTCAGGTCACGTGACTACTTTCGGGCATGCTGCCATATTGTGTACCCTGCCTTGATGCATATCAAACGAAATGGTTTTTTGAAGCCCAGTCTGGCTATGACTAAATGAGTCCACATAGGATGATCAATAGTGACGTGGTCACGTGACCAATGTTCAGTCGAGTGCAGTGCTCTTCTACCCAGGGATGATGCATATCAAGCGAAATGGTTTCCGAAGCCCCGCTCAGCTACCACCATGAGGAGGTCACATGACCAAGTCACTAGTGATTAGGGAAGCACGATCACCATATAGAGCGCTGGAAACTACCTCTATATACCCATGACGCCTAAAAGTCGACGCGGATGAAGAAGCTCTCTTCGAATACGAGAGTGAGAGTGTTGACACGGACAATTCAGTAGTGATTCAGGTCACGTGACTACTTTCGGGCATGCTGCCATATTGTGTACCCTGGCTTGATGCATATCAAACGAAATGGCTTTTGAAGCCCAGTCTGGCTACGACTAAATGAGTCCACATTGGATGATGACTAGTGACGTGGTCACGTGACCAATGTTCAGTCGAGTGCAGTGCTCTTCTACCCAGGGATGATGCATATCAAGCGAAATGGTTTCCGAAGCCCCGCTCAGCTACCACCATGAGGAGGTCACATGACCAAGTCACTAGTGATTAGGGACGCACGATCACCATATAGAGCGCTGGAAACTATCTCTATATACCCATGACGCCTAAAAGTCGACGCGGATGAAGAAGCTCTCTTCGAATACGAGAGTGAGAGTGTTGACACGGACAATTCAGTAGTGATTCAGGTCACGTGACTACTTTCGGGCATGCTGCCATATTGTGTACCCTGGCTTGATGCATATCAAACGAAATGGCTTTTGAAGCCCAGTCTGGCTACGACTAAATGAGTCCACATTGGATGATGACTAGTGACATGGTCACGTGACCAATGTTCAGTCGAGTGCAGTGCTCTTCTACCCAGGGATGATGCATATCAAAGGAAATGGTTTCCGAAGCCCGGCTCAGCTACCACCATGAGGAGGTCACATGACCAAGTCACTAGTGATTAGGGACGCACGATCACCATATAGAGCGCTGGAAACTATCTCTACATACCCATGACGCCTATCAGACGACGCGGATGAAGAAGCTCTCTTCGAATAGGAGAGTGAGAGAGTTGACACGGAGAATTCAGTAATGATTCAGGTCACGTCACTACTTTCGGGCATGCTGCCATATTGTGTACCCTGGCTTGATGCATATCAAACGAAATGGCTTTTGAAGCCCAGTCTGGCTACGACTAAATGAGTCCACATTGGATGATGACTAGTGACGTGGTCACGTGACCAATGTTCAGTCGAGTGCAGTGCTCTTCTACCCAGGGTTGATGCATATCAAACGAAATGGTTTCCGAAGCCCGGCTCAGCTACCACCATGATGAGGTCACATGACCAAGTCACTAGTGATTAGGGACGCACGATCACCATATAGAGCGCTGGAAACTATCTCTACATACCCATGACGCCTATCAGACGACGCGGATGAAGAAGCTCTCTTCGAATACGAGAGTGAGAGGGTTGACACGGACAATTCAGTAGTGATTCAGGTCAAGTGACTACTTTCGGGCATGCTGCCATATTGTGTACCCTGGCTTGATGCATATCAAACGAAATGGCTTTTGAAGCCCAGTCTGGCTACGACTAAATGAGTCCACATTGGATGATGACTAGTGACGTGGTCACGTGACCAATGTTCAGTCGAGTGCAGTGCTCTTCTACCCAGGGATGATGCATATCAAAGGAAATGGTTTCCGAAGCCCGGCTCAGCTACCACCATGATGAGGTCACATGACCAAGTCACTAGTGATTAGGGACGCACGATCACCATATAGAGCGCTGGAAACTATCTCTGCATACCCATGACGCATATCAGACGACGCGGATGGAGAAGCTCTCTTGGAATAGGAGAGTGACAGAGTTGACACGGACAATTCAGTAATGATTCAGGTCACGTGACTACTTTCGGGCATGCTGCCATATTGTGTACCCTGGCTTGATGCATATCAAACGAAATGGCTTTTGAAGCCCAGTCTGGCTACGACTAAATGAGTCCACATTGGATGATGAGTAGTGACGTGGTCACGTGACCAATGTTCAGTCGAGTGCAGTGCTCATCTACCCAGGGTTGATGCATATCAAACGAAATGGTTTCCGAAGCCCGGCTCAGCTACCAACATGATGAGGTCACATCACCAAGTCCAAATCACTAGTGATTAGGGACACACGATCACCATATAGAGCGCTGGAAGCTATCTCTACATACCCATGACGCATATCAGACGACGCGGATGAAGAAGCTCTCTTGGAATAGGAGAGTGAGAGAGTTGACACGGAGAATTCAGTAATGATTCATGTCACGTCACTACTTTCGGGCATGCTGCCATATTGTGTACCCTGGCTTGATGCATATCAAACGAAATGGCTTTTGAAGCCCAGTCTGGCTACGACTAAATGAGTCCACATTGGATGATGACTAGTGAGGTGGTCACGTGACCAATGTTCAGTCGAGTGCAGTGCTCTTCTACCCAGGGTTGATGCATATCAAACGAAATGGTTTCCGAAGCCCGGCTCAGCTACCACCATGATGAGGTCACATGACCAAGTCACTAGTGATTAGAGACGCACGATCACCATATAGAGCGCTGGAAACTATCTCTACATACCCATGACGCCTATCAGACGACGCGGATGAAGAAGCTCTCTTCGAATACGAGAGTGAGAGGGTTGACACGGACAATTCAGTAGTGATTCAGGTCAAGTGACTACTTTCGGGCATGCTGCCATATTGTGTACCCTGGCTTGATGCATATCAAACGAAATGGCTTTTGAAGCCCAGTCTGGCTACGACTAAATGAGTCCACATTGGATGATGACTAGTGACGTGGTCACGTGACCAATGTTTAGTCGAGTGCAGTGCTCTTCTACCCAGGGATGATGCATATCAAAGGAAATGGTTTCCGAAGCCCGGCTCAGCTACCACCATGATGAGGTCACATGACCAAGTCACTAGTGATTAGGGACGCACGATCACCATATAGAGCGCTGGAAACTATCTCTGCATACCCATGACGCATATCAGACGACGCGGATGGAGAAGCTCTCTTGGAATAGGAGAGTGAGAGAGTTGACACGGACAATTCAGTAATGATTCAGGTCACGTGACTACTTTCGGGCATGCTGCCATATTGTGTACCCTGGCTTGATGCATATCAAACGAAATGTATTTTGAAGCCCAGTCTGGCTACGACTAAATGAGTCCACATTGGATGATAACTAGTGACGTGGTCACGTGACCAATGTTCAGTCGAGTGCAGTGCTCTTCTACCCAGGGTTGATGCATATCAAACGAAATGGTTTCCGAAGCCCGGCTCAGCTACCAACATGATGAGGTCACATCACCAAGTCCAAGTCAGTAGTGATTAGGGACACACGATCACCATATAGAGCGCTGGAAACTATCTCTAGATACCCATGACGCATATCAGACGACGCGGATGAAGAAGCTCTCTTGGAATAGGAGAGTGAGGGAGTTGACACGGAGAATTCAGTAATGATTCAGGTCACGTCACTACTTTCGGGCATGCTGCCATATTGTGAACCCTGGCTTGATGCATATAAACGAAATGGCTTTTGAAGCCCAGTCTGGCTACGACTAAATGAGTCCACATTGGATGATGACTAGTGACGTGGTCACGTGACCAATGTTTAGTCGAGTGCACTGCTCTTCTACCCAGGGTTCATGCATATCAAACGAAATGGTTTCCGAAGCCCGGCTCAGCTACCACCATGATGAGGTCACATGACCAAGTCACTAGTGATTAGGGACGCACGATCACCATATAGAGCGCTGGAAACTATCTCTACATACCCATGACGCCTATCAGACGACGCGGATGAAGAAGCTCTCTTCGAATACGAGAGTGAGAGAGTTGACACGGACAATTCAGTAGTGATTCAGGCCACGTGACTACTTTCGGGCATGCTGCCATATTGTGTACCCTGGCTTGATGCATATCAAACGAAATGGCTTTTGAAGCCCAGTCTGGCTACGACTAAATGAGTCCACATTGGATGATGACTAGTGAGGTGGTCACGTGACCAATGTTCAGTCTAGTGCAGTGTTCTTCTACCCAGGGTTCATGCATATCAAACGAAACGGTTTCCGAAGCCCGGCTCAGCTACCAACATGATGAGGTCACATGACCAAGTCCAAGTCACTAGTGATTAGGGACACACGATCACCATATAGAGCGCTGGAAACTACTTCTACATACCCATGACGCATATCAGACGACGCGGATGGAAAAGCTCTCTTCGAATACGAGAGTGAGAGAGTTGACACGGACAATTCAGTCGTGATTCAGGTCACGTGACTACTTTCGGGCATGCTGCCATATTGTGTACCCTGCCTTGATGCATATCAAACGAAATGGTTTTTTGAAGCCCAGTCTGGCTATGACTAAATGAGTCCACATAGGATGATCAATAGTGACGTGGTCACGTGACCAATGTTCAGTCGAGTGCAGTGCTCTTCTACCCAGGGATGATGCATATCAAGCGAAATGGTTTCCGAAGCCCCGCTCAGCTACCACCATGAGGAGGTCACATGACCAAGTCACTAGTGATTAGGGAAGCACGATCACCATATAGAGCGCTGGAAACTACCTCTATATACCCATGACGCCTAAAAGTCGACGCGGATGAAGAAGCTCTCTTCGAATACGAGAGTGAGAGGGTTGACACGGACAATTCAGTAGTGATTCAGGTCACGTGACTACTTTCGGGCATGCTGCCATATTGTGTACCCTGGCTTGATGCATATCAAACGAAATGGCTTTTGAAGCCCAGTCTGGCTACGACTAAATGAGTCCACATTGGATGATGACTAGTGACGTGGTCACGTGACCAATGTTCAGTCGAGTGCAGTGCTCTTCTACCCAGGGATGATGCATATCAAGCGAAATGGTTTCCGAAGCCCCGCTCAGCTACCACCATGAGGAGGTCACATGACCAAGTCACTAGTGATTAGGGACGCACGATCACCATATAGAGCGCTGGAAACTATCTCTATATACCCATTACGCCTAAAAGTCGACGCGGATGAAGAAGCTCTCTTCGAATACGAGAGTGAGAGTGTTGACACGGACAATTCAGTAGTGATTCAGGTCACGTGACTACTTTCGGGCATGCTGCCATATTGTGTACCCTGGCTTGATGCATATCAAACGAAATGGCTTTTGAAGCCCAGTCTGGCTACGACTAAATGAGTCCACATTGGATGATGACTAGTGACATGGTCACGTGACCAATGTTCAGTCGAGTGCAGTGCTCTTCTACCCAGGGATGATGCATATCAAAGGAAATGGTTTCCGAAGCCCGGCTCAGCTACCACCATGATGAGGTCACATGACCAAGTCACTAGTGATTAGGGACGCACGATCACCATATAGAGCGCTGGAAACTATCTCTACATACCCATGACGCCTATCAGACGACGCGGATGAAGAAGCTCTCTTCGAATAGGAGAGTGAGAGAGTTGACACGGAGAATTCAGTAATGATTCAGGTCACGTCACTACTTTCGGGCATGCTGCCATATTGTGTACCCTGGCTTGATGCATATCAAACGAAATGGCTTTTGAAGCCCAGTCTGGCTACGACTAAATGAGTCCACATTGGATGATGACTAGTGACGTGGTCACGTGACCAATGTTCAGTCGAGTGCAGTGCTCTTCTACCCAGGGTTGATGCATATCAAACGAAATGGTTTCCGAAGCCCGGCTCAGCTACCACCATGATGAGGTCACATGACCAAGTCACTAGTGATTAGGGACGCACGATCACCATATAGAGCGCTGGAAACTATCTCTACATACCCATGACGCCTATCAGACGACGCGGATGAAGAAGCTCTCTTCGAATACGAGAGTGAGAGGGTTGACACGGACAATTCAGTAGTGATTCAGGTCAAGTGACTACTTTCGGGCATGCTGCCATATTGTGTACCCTGGCTTGATGCATATCAAACGAAATGGCTTTTGAAGCCCAGTCTGGCTACGACTAAATGAGTCCACATTGGATGATGACTAGTGACGTGGTCACGTGACCAATGTTCAGTCGAGTGCAGTGCTCTTCTACCCAGGGATGATGCATATCAAGCGAAATGGTTTCCGAAGCCCCGCTCAGCTACCACCATGAGGAGGTCACATGACCAAGTCACTAGTGATTAGGGACGCACGATCACCATATAGAGCGCTGGAAACTATCTCTGCATACCCATGACGCATATCAGACGACGCGGATGGAGAAGCTCTCTTGGAATAGGAGAGTGAGAGAGTTGACACGGACAATTCAGTAATGATTCAGGTCACGTGACTACTTTCGGGCATGCTGCCATATTGTGTACCCTGGCTTGATGCATATCAAACGAAATGGCTTTTGAAGCCCAGTCTGGCTACGACTAAATGAGTCCACATTGGATGATGACTAGTGACGTGGTCACGTGACCAATGTTCAGTCGAGTGCAGTGCTCATCTACCCAGGGTTGATGCATATCAAACGAAATGGTTTCCGAAGCCCGGCTCAGCTACCAACATGATGAGGTCACATCACCAAGTCCAAATCACTAGTGATTAGGGACACACGATCACCATATAGAGCGCTGGAAACTATCTCTACATACCCATGACGCATATCAGACGACGCGGATGAAGAAGCTCTCTTGGAATAGGAGAGTGAGAGAGTTGACACGGAGAATTCAGTAATGATTCATGTCACGTCACTACTTTCGGGCATGCTGCCATATTGTGTACCCTGGCTTGATGCATATCAAACGAAATGGCTTTTGACGCCCAGTCTGGCTACGACTAAATGAGTCCACATTGGATGATGACTAGTGAGGTGGTCACGTGACCAATGTTCAGTCGAGTGCAGTGCTCTTCTACCCAGGGTTGATGCATATCAAACGAAATGGTTTCCGAAGCCCGGCTCAGCTACCACCATGATGAGGTCACATGACCAAGTCACTAGTGATTAGGGACGCACGATCACCATATAGAGCGCTGGAAACTATCTCTACATACCCATGACGCCTATCAGACGACGCGGATGAAGAAGCTCTCTTCGAATACGAGAGTGAGAGGGTTGCCACGGACAATTCAGTAGTGATTCAGGTCAAGTGACTACTTTCGGGCATGCTGCCATATTGTGTACCCTGGCTTGATGCATATCAAACGAAATGTATTTTGAAGCCCAGTCTGGCTACGACTAAATGAGTCCACATTGGATGATAACTAGTGACGTGGTCACGTGACCAATGTTCAGTCGAGTGCAGTGCTCTTCTACCCAGGGTTGATGCATATCAAACGAAATGGTTTCCGAAGCCCGGCTCAGCTACCAACATGATGAGGTCACATCACCAAGTCCAAGTCAGTAGTGATTAGGGACACACGATCACCATATAGAGCACTGGAAACTATCTCTAGATACCCATGACGCATATCAGACGACGCGGATGAAGAAGCTCTCTTGGAATAGGAGAGTGAGGGAGTTGACACGGAGAATTCAGTAATGATTCAGGTCACGTCACTACTTTCGGGCATGCTGCCATATTGTGAACCCTGGCTTGATGCATATAAACGAAATGGCTTTTGAAGCCCAGTCTGGCTATGACTAAATGAGTCCACATTGGATGATAACTAGTGACGTGGTCACGTGACCAATGTTCAGTCGAGTGCAGTGCTCTTCTACCCAGGGTTGATGCATATCAAACGAAATGGTTTCCGAAGCCCGGCTCAGCTACCAACATGATGAGGTCACATCACCAAGTCCAAGTCAGTAGTGATTAGGGACACACGATCACCATATAGAGCACTGGAAACTATCTCTAGATACCCATGACGCATATCAGACGACGCGGATGAAGAAGCTCTCTTGGAATAGGAGAGTGAGGGAGTTGACACGGAGAATTCAGTAATGATTCAGGTCACGTCACTACTTTCGGGCATGCTGCCATATTGTGTACCCTGGCTTGATGCATATCAAACGAAATGGCTTTTGAAGCCCAGTCTGGCTACGACTAAATGAGTCCACATTGGATGATGACTAGTGACGTGGTCACGTGACCAATGTTCAGTCGAGTGCAGTGCTCTTCTACCCAGGGATGATGCATATCAAGCGAAATGGTTTCCGAAGCCCCGCTCAGCTACCACCATGAGGAGGTCACATGACCAAGTCACTAGTGATTAGGGACGCACGATCACCATATAGAGCGCTGGAAACTATCTCTATATACCCATTACGCCTAAAAGTCGACGCGGATGAAGAAGCTCTCTTCGAATACGAGAGTGAGAGTGTTGACACGGACAATTCAGTAGTGATTCAGGTCACGTGACTACTTTCGGGCATGCTGCCATATTGTGTACCCTGGCTTGATGCATATCAAACGAAATGGCTTTTGAAGCCCAGTCTGGCTACGACTAAATGAGTCCACATTGGATGATGACTAGTGACATGGTCACGTGACCAATGTTCAGTCGAGTGCAGTGCTCTTCTACCCAGGGATGATGCATATCAAAGGAAATGGTTTCCGAAGCCCGGCTCAGCTACCACCATGATGAGGTCACATGACCAAGTCACTAGTGATTAGGGACGCACGATCACCATATAGAGCGCTGGAAACTATCTCTACATACCCATGACGCCTATCAGACGACGCGGATGAAGAAGCTCTCTTCGAATAGGAGAGTGAGAGAGTTGACACGGAGAATTCAGTAATGATTCAGGTCACGTCACTACTTTCGGGCATGCTGCCATATTGTGTACCCTGGCTTGATGCATATCAAACGAAATGGCTTTTGAAGCCCAGTCTGGCTACGACTAAATGAGTCCACATTGGATGATGACTAGTGACGTGGTCACGTGACCAATGTTCAGTCGAGTGCAGTGCTCTTCTACCCAGGGTTGATGCATATCAAACGAAATGGTTTCCGAAGCCCGGCTCAGCTACCACCATGATGAGGTCACATGACCAAGTCACTAGTGATTAGGGACGCACGATCACCATATAGAGCGCTGGAAACTATCTCTACATACCCATGACGCCTATCAGACGACGCGGATGAAGAAGCTCTCTTCGAATACGAGAGTGAGAGGGTTGACACGGACAATTCAGTAGTGATTCAGGTCAAGTGACTACTTTCGGGCATGCTGCCATATTGTGTACCCTGGCTTGATGCATATCAAACGAAATGGCTTTTGAAGCCCAGTCTGGCTACGACTAAATGAGTCCACATTGGATGATGACTAGTGACGTGGTCACGTGACCAATGTTCAGTCGAGTGCAGTGCTCTTCTACCCAGGGATGATGCATATCAAGCGAAATGGTTTCCGAAGCCCCGCTCAGCTACCACCATGAGGAGGTCACATGACCAAGTCACTAGTGATTAGGGACGCACGATCACCATATAGAGCGCTGGAAACTATCTCTATATACCCATTACGCCTAAAAGTCGACGCGGATGAAGAAGCTCTCTTCGAATACGAGAGTGAGAGTGTTGACACGGACAATTCAGTAGTGATTCAGGTCACGTGACTACTTTCGGGCATGCTGCCATATTGTGTACCCTGGCTTGATGCATATCAAACGAAATGGCTTTTGAAGCCCAGTCTGGCTACGACTAAATGAGTCCACATTGGATGATGACTAGTGACATGGTCACGTGACCAATGTTCAGTCGAGTGCAGTGCTCTTCTACCCAGGGATGATGCATATCAAAGGAAATGGTTTCCGAAGCCCGGCTCAGCTACCACCATGATGAGGTCACATGACCAAGTCACTAGTGATTAGGGACGCACGATCACCATATAGAGCGCTGGAAACTATCTCTGCATACCCATGACGCATATCAGACGACGCGGATGGAGAAGCTCTCTTGGAATAGGAGAGTGAGAGAGTTGACACGGACAATTCAGTAATGATTCAGGTCACGTGACTACTTTCGGGCATGCTGCCATATTGTGTACCCTGGCTTGATGCATATCAAACGAAATGGCTTTTGAAGCCCAGTCTGGCTACGACTAAATGAGTCCACATTGGATGATGACTAGTGACGTGGTCACGTGACCAATGTTCAGTCGAGTGCAGTGCTCATCTACCCAGGGTTGATGCATATCAAACGAAATGGTTTCCGAAGCCCGGCTCAGCTACCAACATGATGAGGTCACATCACCAAGTCCAAATCACTAGTGATTAGGGACACACGATCACCATATAGAGCGCTGGAAACTATCTCTACATACCCATGACGCATATCAGACGACGCGGATGAAGAAGCTCTCTTGGAATAGGAGAGTGAGAGAGTTGACACGGAGAATTCAGTAATGATTCATGTCACGTCACTACTTTCGGGCATGCTGCCATATTGTGTACCCTGGCTTGATGCATATCAAACGAAATGGCTTGTGACGCCCAGTCTGGCTACGACTAAATGAGTCCACATTGGATGATGACTAGTGAGGTGGTCACGTGACCAATGTTCAGTCGAGTGCAGTGCTCTTCTACCCAGGGTTGATGCATATCAAACGAAATGGTTTCCGAAGCCCGGCTCAGCTACCACCATGATGAGGTCACATGACCAAGTCACTAGTGATTAGGGACGCACGATCACCATATAGAGCGCTGGAAACTATCTCTACATACCCATGACGCCTATCAGACGACGCGGATGAAGAAGCTCTCTTCGAATACGAGAGTGAGAGGGTTGACACGGACAATTCAGTAGTGATTCAGGTCAAGTGACTACTTTCGGGCATGCTGCCATATTGTGTACCCTGGCTTGATGCATATCAAACGAAATGGCTTTTGAAGCCCAGTCTGGCTACGACTAAATGAGTCCACATTGGATGATGACTAGTGACGTGGTCACGTGACCAATGTTTAGTCGAGTGCAGTGCTCTTCTACCCAGGGATGATGCATATCAAAGGAAATGGTTTCCGAAGCCCGGCTCAGCTACCACCATGATGAGGTCACATGACCAAGTCACTAGTGATTAGGGACGCACGATCACCATATAGAGCGCTGGAAACTATCTCTGCATACCCATGACGCATATCAGACGACGCGGATGGAGAAGCTCTCTTGGAATAGGAGAGTGAGAGAGTTGACACGGACAATTCAGTAATGATTCAGGTCACGTGACTACTTTCGGGCATGCTGCCATATTGTGTACCCTGGCTTGATGCATATCAAACGAAATGTATTTTGAAGCCCAGTCTGGCTACGACTAAATGAGTCCACATTGGATGATAACTAGTGACGTGGTCACGTGACCAATGTTCAGTCGAGTGCAGTGCTCTTCTACCCAGGGTTGATGCATATCAAACGAAATGGTTTCCGAAGCCCGGCTCAGCTACCAACATGATGAGGTCACATCACCAAGTCCAAGTCAGTAGTGATTAGGGACACACGATCACCATATAGAGCACTGGAAACTATCTCTAGATACCCATGACGCATATCAGACGACGCGGATGAAGAAGCTCTCTTGGAATAGGAGAGTGAGGGAGTTGACACGGAGAATTCAGTAATGATTCAGGTCACGTCACTACTTTCGGGCATGCTGCCATATTGTGAACCCTGGCTTGATGCATATAAACGAAATGGCTTTTGAAGCCCAGTCTGGCTACGACTAAATGAGTCCACATTGGATGATGACTAGTGACGTGGTCACGTGACCAATGTTTAGTCGAGTGCAGTGCTCTTCTACCCAGGGTTGATGCATATCAAACGAAATGGTTTCCGAAGCCCGGCTCAGCTACCACCATGATGAGGTCACATGACCAAGTCACTAGTGATTAGGGACGCACGATCACCATATAGAGCGCTGGAAACTATCTCTACATACCCATGACGCCTATCAGACGACGCGGATGAAGAAGCTCTCTTCGAATACGAGAGTGAGAGGGTTGACACGGACAATTCAGTAGTGATTCAGGTCAAGTGACTACTTTCGGGCATGCTGCCATATTGTGTACCCTGGCTTGATGCATATCAAACGAAATGGCTTTTGAAGCCCAGTCTGGCTACGACTAAATGAGTCCACATTGGATGATGACTAGTGAGGTGGTCACGTGACCAATGTTCAGTCTAGTGCAGTGTTCTTCTACCCAGGGTTCATGCATATCAAACGAAACGGTTTCCGAAGCCCGGCTCAGCTACCAACATGATGAGGTCACATGACCAAGTCCAAGTCACTAGTGATTAGGGACACACGATCACCATATAGAGCGCTGGAAACTATCTCTACATACCCATGACGCATATCAGACGACGCGGATGGAAAAGCTCTCTTCGAATACGAGAGTGAGAGAGTTGACACGGACAATTCAGTCGTGATTCAGGTCACGTGACTACTTTCGGGCATGCTGCCATATTGTGTACCCTGGCTTGATGCATATCAAACGAAATGGCTTTTGAAGCCCAGTCTGGCTACGACTAAATGAGTCCACATTGGATGATGACTAGTGACGTGGTCACGTGACCAATGTTCAGTCGAGTGCAGTGCTCATCTACCCAGGGTTGATGCATATCAAACGAAATGGTTTCCGAAGCCCGGCTCAGCTACCAACATGATGAGGTCACATCACCAAGTCCAAATCACTAGTGATTAGGGACACACGATCACCATATAGAGCGCTGGAAACTATCTCTACATACCCATGACGCATATCAGACGACGCGGATGAAGAAGCTCTCTTGGAATAGGAGAGTGAGAGAGTTGACACGGAGAATTCAGTAATGATTCATGTCACGTCACTACTTTCGGGCATGCTGCCATATTGTGTACCCTGGCTTGATGCATATCAAACGAAATGGCTTGTGACGCCCAGTCTGGCTACGACTAAATGAGTCCACATTGGATGATGACTAGTGAGGTGGTCACGTGACCAATGTTCAGTCGAGTGCAGTGCTCTTCTACCCAGGGTTGATGCATATCAAACGAAATGGTTTCCGAAGCCCGGCTCAGCTACCACCATGATGAGGTCACATGACCAAGTCACTAGTGATTAGGGACGCACGATCACCATATAGAGCGCTGGAAACTATCTCTACATACCCATGACGCCTATCAGACGACGCGGATGAAGAAGCTCTCTTCGAATACGAGAGTGAGAGGGTTGACACGGACAATTCAGTAGTGATTCAGGTCAAGTGACTACTTTCGGGCATGCTGCCATATTGTGTACCCTGGCTTGATGCATATCAAACGAAATGGCTTTTGAAGCCCAGTCTGGCTACGACTAAATGAGTCCACATTGGATGATGACTAGTGACGTGGTCACGTGACCAATGTTTAGTCGAGTGCAGTGCTCTTCTACCCAGGGATGATGCATATCAAAGGAAATGGTTTCCGAAGCCCGGCTCAGCTACCACCATGATGAGGTCACATGACCAAGTCACTAGTGATTAGGGACGCACGATCACCATATAGAGCGCTGGAAACTATCTCTGCATACCCATGACGCATATCAGACGACGCGGATGGAGAAGCTCTCTTGGAATAGGAGAGTGAGAGAGTTGACACGGACAATTCAGTAATGATTCAGGTCACGTGACTACTTTCGGGCATGCTGCCATATTGTGTACCCTGGCTTGATGCATATCAAACGAAATGTATTTTGAAGCCCAGTCTGGCTACGACTAAATGAGTCCACATTGGATGATAACTAGTGACGTGGTCACGTGACCAATGTTCAGTCGAGTGCAGTGCTCTTCTACCCAGGGTTGATGCATATCAAACGAAATGGTTTCCGAAGCCCGGCTCAGCTACCAACATGATGAGGTCACATCACCAAGTCCAAGTCAGTAGTGATTAGGGACACACGATCACCATATAGAGCACTGGAAACTATCTCTAGATACCCATGACGCATATCAGACGACGCGGATGGAAAAGCTCTCTTCGAATACGAGAGTGAGAGAGTTGACACGGACAATTCAGTCGTGATTCAGGTCACGTGACTACTTTCGGGCATGCTGCCATATTGTGTACCCTGCCTTGATGGATATCAAACGAAATGGTTTTTTGAAGCCCAGTCTGGCTACGACTAAATGAGTCCACATAGGATGATCAATAGTGACGTGGTCACGTGACCAATGTTCAGTCGAGTGCAGTGCTCTTCTACCCAGGGATGATGCATATCAAGCGAAATGGTTTCCGAAGCCCCGCTCAGCTACCACCATGAGGAGGTCACATGACCAAGTCACTAGTGATTAGGGACGCACGATCACCATATAGAGCGCTGGAAACTATCTCTACATACCCATGACGCCTATCAGACGACGCGGATGAAGAAGCTCTCTTCGAATACGAGAGTGAGAGGGTTGACACGGACAATTCAGTAGTGATTCAGGTCAAGTGACTACTTTCGGGCATGCTGCCATATTGTGTACCCTGGCTTGATGCATATCAAACGAAATGGCTTTTGAAGCCCAGTCTGGCTACGACTAAATGAGTCCACCTTGGATGATGACTAGTGACGTGGTCACGTGACCAATGTTCAGTCGAGTGCAGTGCTCTTCTACCCAGGGATGATGCATATCAAAGGAAATGGTTTCCGAAGCCCGGCTCAGCTACCACCATGATGAGGTCACATGACCAAGTCACTAGTGATTAGGGACGCACGATCACCATATAGAGCGCTGGAAACTATCTCTGCATACCCATGACGCATATCAGACGACGCGGATGGAGAAGCTCTCTTGGAATAGGAGAGTGAGAGAGTTGACACGGACAATTCAGTAATGATTCAGGTCACGTGACTACTTTCGGGCATGCTGCCATATTGTGTACCCTGGCTTGATGCATATCAAACGAAATGGCTTTTGAAGCCCAGTCTGGCTACGACTAAATGAGTCCACATTGGATGATGACTAGTGACGTGGTCACGTGACCAATTTTCAGTCGAGTGCAGTGCTCTTCTACCCAGGGTTGATGCATATCAAACGAAATGGTTTCCGAAGCCCGGCTCAGCTACCAACATGATGAGGTCACATGACCAAGTCCAAGTCACTAGTGATTAGGGACACACGATCACCATATAGAGCGCTGGAAACTATCTCTACATACCCATGACGCATATCAGACGACGCGGATGGAAAAGCTCTCTTCGAATACGAGAGTGAGAGAGTTGACACGGACAATTCAGTCGTGATTCAGGTCACGTGACTACTTTCGGGCATGCTGCCATATTGTGTACCCTGGCTAGATGCATATCAAACGAAATGGCTTTTGAAGCCCAGTCTGGCTACGACTAAATGAGTCCACATTGGATGATGACTAGTGACATGGTCACGTGACCAATGTTCAGTCGAGTGCAGTGCTCTTCTACCCAGGGATGATGCATATCAAAGGAAATGGTTTCCGAATCCCGGCTCAGCTACCACCATGATGAGGTCACATGACCAAGTCACTAGTGATTAGGGACGCACGATCACCATATAGAGCGCTCGAAACTATCTCTACATACCCATGATGCATATCAGACGACGCGTATGAAGAAGCTCTCTTGGAATACGAGAGTGAGAGAGTTGACACGGACAATTCAGTAATGATTCAGGTCACGTGACTACTTTCGGGCATACTGCCATATTGTGTACCCTGGCTTGATGCATATCAAACGAAATGGGTTTTGAAGCCCAGTCTGGCTACGACTAAATGAGTCCACATTGGATGATGACTAGTGACGTGGTCACGTGACCAATGTTCAGTCGAGTGCAGTGCTCTTCTACCCAGGGATGATGCATATCAAACGAAATGGTTTCCGAAGCCCGGCTCAGCTACCACCATGATGAGGTCACATGACCAAGTCACTAGTGATTAGGGACACACGATCACCATATAGAGCGCTGGAAACTATCTCTACATACCCATGATGCATATCAGACGACGCGGATGGAAAAGCACTCTTCGAATACGAGAGTGAGAGAGTTGACACGGACAATTCAGTCGTGATTCCGGTCACGTAACTACTTTCGGGCATGCTGCCATATTGTGTACCCTGGCTTGATGCATATCAAACGAAATGGTTTTTGAAGCCCAGTCTGGCTATGACTAAATGAGTCCACATTGGATGATCACTAGTGACGTGGTCACGTGACCAATGTTCATTCGAGTGCAGTGCTCTTCCACCCAGGGTTGATGCATATCAAACGAAATGGTTTCCGAAGCCCGGCTCAGCTACCACAATGTTGAGGTCACATGACCAAGTCACTAGTGATTAGGGACGCACGATGACCATATAGAGCGCTGGAAACTATCTCTACATACCCATGACGCCTATCAGACGACGCGGATGAAGAAGCTCTCTTCGAATACGAGAGTGAGAGGGTTGACACGGACAATTCAGTAGTGATTCAGGTCAAGTGACTACTTTCGGGCATGCTGCCATATTTTGTACCCTGGCTTGATGCATATCAAACGAAATGGCTTTTGAAGCCCAGTCTGGCTACGACTAAATGAGTCCACATTGGATGATGACTAGTGACGTGGTCACGTGACCAATGTTTAGTCGAGTGCAGTGCTCTTCTACCCAGGGTTGATGCATATCAAACGACATGGTTTCCGAAGCCCGGCTCAGCTACCACCATGATGAGGTCACATGACCAAGTCACTAGTGATTAGGGACGCACGATCACCATATAGAGCGCTGGAAACTATCTCTACATACCCATGACGCCTATCAGACGACGCGGATGAAGAAGCTCTCTTCGAATACGAGAGTGAGAGGGTTGACACGGACAATTCAGTAGTGATTCAGGTCGACTACTTTCGGGCATGCTGCCATATTGTGTACCCTGGCTTGATGCATATCAAACAAAATGGCTTTTGAAGCCCAGTCTGGCTACGACTAAATGAGTCCACATTGGATGATGACTAGTGACGTGGTCACGTGACCAATGTTCAGTCGAGTGCAGTGCTCTTCTACCCAGGGATGATGCATATCAAAGGAAATGGTTTCCGTAGCCCGGCTCAGCTACCACCATGATGAGGTCACATGACCAAGTCACTAGTGATTAGGGACGCACGATCACCATATAGAGCGCTGGAAACTATCTCTGCATACCCATGACGCATATCAGACGACGCGGATGGAGAAGCTCTCTTGGAATAGGAGAGTGAGAGAGCTGACACGGACAATTCAGTAATGATTCAGGTCACGTGACTACTTTCGGGCATGCTGCCATATTGTGTACCCTGGCTTGATGCATATCAAACGAAATGGCTTTTGAAGCCCAGTCTGGCTACGACTAAATGAGTCCACATTGGATGATGACTAGTGACGTGGTCACGTGACCAATGTTCAGTCTAGTGCAGTGTTCTTCTACCCAGGGTTCATGCATATCAAACGAAACGGTTTCCGAAGCCCGGCTCAGCTACCAACATGATGAGGTCACATGACCAAGTCCAAGTCACTAGTGATTAGGGAGACACGATCACCATATAGAGCGCTGGAAACTATCTCTACATACCCATGACGCATATCAGACGACACGGATGGAAAAGCTCTCTTCGAATACGAGAGTGAGAGAGTTGACACGGACAATTCACTCGTGATTCAGGTCACGTGACTACTTTCGGGCATGCTGCCATATTGTGTACCCTGCCTTGATGCATATCAAACGAAATGGTTTTTTGAAGCCCAGTCTGGCTACGACTAAATGAGTCCACATAGGATGATCAATAGTGACGTGGTCACGTGACCAATGTTCAGTCGAGTGCAGTGCTCTTCTACCCAGGGATGATGCATATCAAGCGAAATGGTTTCCGAAGCCCCGCTCAGCTACCACCATGATGAGGTCACATGACCAAGTCACTAGTGATTAGGGACGCACGATCACCATATAGAGCGCTGGAAACTATCTCTACATACCCATGACGCCTATCAGACGACGCGGATGAAGAAGCTCTCTTCGAATACGAGAGTGAGAGGGTTGACACGGACAATTCAGTAGTGATTCAGGTCAAGTGACTACTTTCGGGCATGCTGCCATATTGTGTACCCTGGCTTGATGCATATCAAACGAAATGGCTTTTGAAGCCCAGTCTGGCTACGACTAAATGAGTCCACATTGGATGATGACTAGTGACGTGGTCACGTGACCAATGTTCAGTCGAGTGCAGTGCTCTTCTACACAGGGATGATGCATATCAAAGGAAATGGTTTCCGAAGCCCGGCTCAGCTACCACCATGATGAGGTCACATGACCAAGTCACTAGTGATTAGGGACACACGATCACCATATAGAGCGCTGGAAACTATCTCTACATACCCATGACGCATATCAGACGACGCGGATGAAGAAGCTCTCTTGGAATAGGAGAGTGAGAGAGTTGACACGGAGAATTCAGTAATGATTCAGGTCACGTGACTACTTTCGGGCATGCTGCCATATTGTGTACCCTGGCTTGATGCATATCAAACGAAATGGCTTTTGAAGCCCAGTCTGGCTACGACTAAATGAGTCCACATTGGATGATGACTAGTGACGTGGTCACGTGACCAATGTTCAGTCGAGTGCAGTGCTCATCTACCCAGGGTTGATGCATATCAAACGAAATGGTTTCCGAAGCCCGGCTCAGCTACCAACATGATGAGGTCACATCACCAAGTCCAAATCACTAGTGATTAGGGACACACGATCACCATATAGAGCGCTGGAAACTATCTCTACATACCCATGACGCATATCAGACGACGCGGATGAAGAAGCTCTCTTGGAATAGGAGAGTGAGAGAGTTGACACGGAGAATTCAGTAATGATTCATGTCACGTCACTACTTTCGGGCATGCTGCCATATTGTGTACCCTGGCTTGATGCATATCAAACGAAACGGCTTTTGAAGCCCAGTCTGGCTACGACTAAATGAGTCCACATTGGATGATGACTAGTGACGTGGTCACGTGACCAATGTTCAGTCGAGTGCAGTGCTCTTCTACCCAGGGATGATGCATATCAAAGGAAATGGTTTCCGTAGCCCGGCTCAGCTACCACCATGATGAGGTCACATGACCAAGTCACTAGTGATTAGGGACGCACGATCACCATATAGAGCGCTGGAAACTATCTCTGAATACCCATGACGCATATCAGACGACGCGGATGGAGAAGCTCTCTTGGAATAGGAGAGTGAGAGAGCTGACACGGACAATTCAGTAATGATTCAGGTCACGTGACTACTTTCGGGCATGCTGCCATATTGTGTACCCTGGCTTGATGCATATCAAACGAAATGGCTTTTGAAGCCCAGTCTGGCTACGACTAAATGAGTCCACATTGGATGATGACTAGTGACGTGGTCACGTGACCAATGTTCAGTCTAGTGCAGTGTTCTTCTACCCAGGGTTCATGCATATCAAACGAAACGGTTTCCGAAGCCCGGCTCAGCTACCAACATGATGAGGTCACATGACCAAGTCCAAGTCACTAGTGATTAGGGAGACACGATCACCATATAGAGCGCTGGAAACTATCTCTACATACCCATGACGCATATCAGACGACGCGGATGGAAAAGCTCTCTTCGAATACGAGAGTGAGAGAGTTGACACGGACAATTCAGTCGTGATTCAGGTCACGTGACTACTTTCGGGCATGCTGCCATATTGTGTACCCTGCCTTGATGCATATCAAACGAAATGGTTTTTTGAAGCCCAGTCTGGCTATGACTAAATGAGTCCACATAGGATGATCAATAGTGACGTGGTCACGTGACCAATGTTCAGTCGAGTGCAGTGCTCTTCTACCCAGGGATGATGCATATCAAGCGAAATGGTTTCCGAAGCCCGGCTCAGCTACCACCATGATGAGGTCACATGACCAAGTCACTAGTGATTAGGGACGCACGATCACCATATAGAGCGCTGGAAACTATCTCTACATACCCATGACGCCTATCAGACGACGCGGATGAAGAAGCTCTCTTCGAATAGGAGAGTGAGAGAGTTGACACGGAGAATTCAGTAATGATTCAGGTCACGTCACTACTTTCGGGCATGCTGCCATATTGTGTACCCTGGCTTGATGCATATCAAACGAAATGGCTTTTGAAGCCCAGTCTGGCTACGACTAAATGAGTCCACATTGGATGATGACTAGTGACGTGGTCACGTGACAAATGTTCAGTCGAGTGCAGTCCTCTTCTACCCAGGGTTGATGCATATCAAACGAAATGGTTTCCGAAGCCCGGCTCAGCTACCACCATGATGAGGTCACATGACCAAGTCACTAGTGATTAGGGACGCACGATCACCATATAGAGTGCTGGAAACTATCTCTACATACCCATGACGCCTATCAGACGACGCGGATGAAGAAGCTCTCTTCGAATACGAGAGTGAGAGGGTTGACACGGACAATTCAGTAGTGATTCAGGTCAAGTGACTACTTTCGGGCATGCTGCCATATTGTGTACCCTGGCTTGATGCATATCAAACGAAATGGCTTTTGAAGCCCAGTCTGGCTACGACTAAATGAGTCCACATTGGATGATGACTAGTGACGTGGTCACGTGACCAATGTTCAGTCGAGTGCAGTGCTCTTCTACCCAGGGATGATGCATATCAAAGGAAATGGTTTCCGAAGCCCGGCTCAGCTACCACCATGATGAGGTCACATGACCAAGTCACTAGTGATTAGGGACGCACGATCACCATATAGAGCGCTGGAAACTATCTCTGCATACCCATGACGCATATCAGACGACGCGGATGGAGAAGCTCTCTTGGAATAGGAGAGTGAGAGAGTTGACACGGACAATTCAGTAATGATTCAGGTCACGTGACTACTTTCGGGCATGCTGCCATATTGTGTACCCTGGCTTGATGCATATCAAACGAAATGGCTTTTGAAGCCCAGTCTGGCTACGACTAAATGAGTCCACATTGGATGATGACTAGTGACGTGGTCACGTGACCAATGTTCAGTCGAGTGCAGTGCTCATCTACCCAGGGTTGATGCATATCAAACGAAATGGTTTCCGAAGCCCGGCTCAGCTACCAACATGATGAGGTCACATCACCAAGTCCAAATCACTAGTGATTAGGGACACACGATCACCATATAGAGCGCTGGAAACTATCTCTACATACCCATGACGCATATCAGACGACGCGGATGAAGAAGCTCTCTTGGAATAGGAGAGTGAGAGAGTTGACACGGAGAATTCAGTAATGATTCATGTCACGTCACTACTTTCGGGCATGCTGCCATATTGTGTACCCTGGCTTGATGCATATCAAACGAAATGGCTTTTGAAGCCCAGTCTGGCTACGACTAAATGAGTCCACATTGGATGATGACTAGTGACGTGGTCACGTGACCAATGTTCAGTCGAGTGCAGTGCTCTTCTACCCAGGGTTGATGCATATCAAACGAAATGGTTTCCGAAGCCCGGCTCAGCTACCACCATGATGAGGTCACATGACCAAGTCACTAGTGATTAGGGACGCACGATCACCATATAGAGCGCTGGAAACTATCTCTACATACCCATGACGCCTATCAGACGACGCGGATGAAGAAGCTCTCTTCGAATACGAGAGTGAGAGGGTTGACACGGACAATTCAGTAGTGATTCAGGTCAAGTGACTACTTTCGGGCATGCTGCCATATTGTGTACCCTGGCTTGATGCATATCAAACGAAATGTCTTTTGAAGCCCAGTCTGGCTACGACTAAATGAGTCCACATTGGATGATGATTAGTGACGTGGTCACGTGACCAATGTTCAGTCGAGTGCAGTGCTCTTCTACCCAGGGATGATGCATATCAAAGGAAATGGTTTCCGAAGCCCGGCTCAGCTACCACCATGATGAGGTCACATGACCAAGTCACTAGTGATTAGGGACGCACGATCACCATATAGAGCGCTGGAAACTATCTCTGCATACCCATGACGCATATCAGACGACGCGGATGGAGAAGCTCTCTTGGAATAGGAGAGTGAGAGAGTTGACACGGACAATTCAGTAATGATTCAGGTCACGTGACTACTTTCGGGCATGCTGCCATATTGTGTACCCTGGCTTGATGCATATCAAACGAAATGGCTTTTGAAGCCCAGTCTGGCTACGACTAAATGAGTCCACATTGGATGATGACTAGTGACGTGGTCACGTGACCAATGTTCAGTCGAGTGCAGTGCTCATCTACCCAGGGTTGATGCATATCAAACGAAATGGTTTCCGAAGCCCGGCTCAGCTACCAACATGATGAGGTCACATCACCAAGTCCAAATCACTAGTGATTAGGGACACACGATCACCATATAGAGCGCTGGAAACTATCTCTACATACCCATGACGCATATCAGACGACGCGGATGAAGAAGCTCTCTTGGAATAGGAGAGTGAGAGAGTTGACACGGAGAATTCAGTAATGATTCAGGTCACGTCACTACTTTCGGGCATGCTGCCATATTGTGTACCCTGGCTTGATGCATATCAAACGAAATGGCTTTTGAAGCCCAGTCTGGCTACGACTAAATGAGTCCACATTGGATGATGACTAGTGACGTGGTCACGTGACAAATGTTCAGTCGAGTGCAGTCCTCTTCTACCCAGGGTTGATGCATATCAAACGAAATGGTTTCCGAAGCCCGGCTCAGCTACCACCATGATGAGGTCACATGACCAAGTCACTAGTGATTAGGGACGCACGATCACCATATAGAGCGCTGGAAACTATGTCTACATACCCATGACGCCTATCAGACGACGCGGATGAAGAAGCTCTATTCGAATACGAGAGTGAGAGGGTTGACACGGAGAATTCAGTAGTGATTCAGGTCAAGTGACTACTTTCGGGCATGCTGCCATATTGTGTACCCTGGCTTGATGCATATCAAACGAAATGGCTTTTGAAGCCCAGTCTGGCTACGACTAAATGAGTCCACATTGGATGATGACTAGTGACGTGGTCACGTGACCAATGTTCAGTCGAGTGCAGTGCTCTTCTACCCAGGGATGATGCATATCAAAGGAAATGGTTTCCGAAGCCCGGCTCAGCTACCACCATGATGAGGTCACATGACCAAGTCACTAGTGATTAGGGACGCACGATCACCATATAGAGCGCTGGAAACTATCTCTCCATACCCATGACGCATATCAGACGACGCGGATGGAGAAGCTCTCTTGGAATAGGAGAGTGAGAGAGTTGACACGGACAATTCAGTAATGATTCAGGTCACGTGACTACTTTCGGGCATGCTGCCATATTGTGTACCCTGGCTTGATGCATATCAAACGAAATGGCTTTTGAAGCCCAGTCTGGCTACGACTAAATGAGTCCACATTGGATGATGACTAGTGACGTGGTCACGTGACCAATGTTCAGTCGAGTGCAGTGCTCATCTACCCAGGGTTGATGCATATCAAACGAAATGGTTTCCGAAGCCCGGCTCAGCTACCACCATGATGAGGTCACATGACCAAGTCACTAGTGATTAGGGACGCACGATCACCATATAGAGCGCTGGAAACTATCTCTACATACCCATGACGCCTATCAGACGACGCGGATGAAGAAGCTCTCTTCGAATACGAGAGTGAGAGGGTTGACACGGACAATTCAGTAGTGATTCAGGTCAAGTGACTACTTTCGGGCATGCTGCCATATTGTGTACCCTGGCTTGATGCATATCAAACGAAATGGCTTTTGAAGCCCAGTTTGGCTACGACTAAATGAGTCCACATTGGATGATGACTAGTGACGTGGTCACGTGACCAATGTTCAGTCGAGTGCAGTGCTCTTCTACCCAGGGATGATGCATATCAAAGGAAATGGTTTCCGAAGCCCGGCTCAGCTACCACCATGATGAGGTCACATGACCAAGTCACTAGTGATTAGGGACGCACGATCACCATATAGAGCGCTGGAAACTATCTCTGCATACCCATGACGCATATCAGACGACGCGGATGGAGAAGCTCTCTTGGAATAGGAGAGTGAGAGAGTTGACACGGACAATTCAGTAATGATTCAGGTCACGTGACTACTTTCGGGCATGCTGCCATATTGTGTACCCTGGCTTGATGCATATCAAACGAAATGGCTTTTGAAGCCCAGTCTGGCTACGACTAA
The DNA here is from genome assembly GCF_050947875.1 of Dermacentor variabilis. Classification (NCBI taxonomy): domain Eukaryota; kingdom Metazoa; phylum Arthropoda; class Arachnida; order Ixodida; family Ixodidae; genus Dermacentor; species Dermacentor variabilis. The sequence continues at coordinate 77,817,418 of NC_134576.1, read as the reverse complement.
ATGAGTCCACATTGGATGATGACTAGTGACGTGGTCACGTGACCAATGTTCAGTCGAGTGCAGTGCTCTTCTACCCAGGGTTGATGCATATCAAACGAAATGGTTTCCGAAGCCCGGCTCAGCTACCAACATGATGAGGTCACATCACCAAGTCCAAGTCAGTAGTGATTAGGGACACACGATCACCATGTAGAGCGCTGGAAACTATCTCTACATACCCATGACGCATATCAGACGACGCGGATGAAGAAGCTCTCTTGGAATAGGAGAGTGAGGGAGTTGACACGGAGAATTCAGTAATGATTCAGGTCACGTCACTACTTTCGGGCATGCTGCCATATTGTGAACCCTGGCTTGATGCATATCAAACGAAATGGCTTTTGAAGCCCAGTCTGGCTACGACTAAATGAGTCCACATTGGATGATGACTAGTGACGTGGTCACGTGACCAATGTTTAGTCGAGTGCAGTGCTCTTCTACCCAGGGTTGATGCATATCAAACGAAATGGTTTCCGAAGCCCGGCTCAGCTACCACCATGATGAGGTCACATGACCAAGTCACTAGTGATTAGGGACGCACGATCACCATATAGAGCGCTGGAAACTATCTCTACATACCCATGACGCCTATCAGACGACGCGGATGAAGAAGCTCTCTTCGAATACGAGAGTGAGAGGGTTGACACGGACAATTCAGTAGTGATTCAGGTCAAGTGACTACTTTCGGGCATGCTGCCATATTGTGTACCCTGGCTTGATGCATATCAAACGAAATGGCTTTTGAAGCCCAGTCTGGCTACGACTAAATGACTCCACATTGGATGATGACTAGTGACGTGGTCACGTGACCAATGTTCAGTCGAGTGCAGTGCTCTTCTACCCAGGGATATCAAAGGAAATGGTTTCCGTAGCCCGGCTCAGCTACCACCATGATGAGGTCACATGACCAAGTCACTAGTGATTAGGGACGCACGATCACCATATAGAGCGCTGGAAACTATCTCTGCATACCCATGACGCATATCAGACGACGCGGATGGAGAAGCTCTCTTGGAATAGGAGAGTGAGAGAGTTGACACGGACAATTCAGTAATGATTCAGGTCACGTGACTACTTTCGGGCATGCTGCCATATTGTGTACCCTGGCTTGATGCATATCAAACGAAATGGCTTTTGAAGCCCAGTCTGGCTACGACTAAATGAGTCCACATTGGATGATGACTAGTGACGTGGTCACGTGACCAATGTTCAGTCTAGTGCAGTGTTCTTCTACCCTGGGTTCATGCATATCAAACGAAACGGTTTCCGAAGCCCGGCTCAGCTACCAACATGATGAGGTCACATGACCAAGTCCAAGTCACTAGTGATTAGGGACACACGATCACCATATAGAGCGCTGGAAACTATCTCTACATACCCATGACGCATATCAGACGACGCGGATGGAAAGCTCTCTTCGAATACGAGAGTGAGAGAGTTGACACGGACAATTCAGTCGTGATTCAGGTCACGTGACTACTTTCGGGCATGCTGCCATATTGTGTACCCTGCCTTGATGCATATCAAACGAAATGGTTTTTTGAAGCCCAGTCTGGCTATGACTAAATGAGTCCACATAGGATGATCAATAGTGACGTGGTCACGTGACCAATGTTCAGTCGAGTGCAGTGCTCTTCTACCCAGGGATGATGCATATCAAGCGAAATGGTTTCCGAAGCCCCGCTCAGCTACCACCATGAGGAGGTCACATGACCAAGTCACTAGTGATTAGGGAAGCACGATCACCATATAGAGCGCTGGAAACTACCTCTATATACCCATGACGCCTAAAAGTCGACGCGGATGAAGAAGCTCTCTTCGAATACGAGAGTGAGAGTGTTGACACGGACAATTCAGTAGTGATTCAGGTCACGTGACTACTTTCGGGCATGCTGCCATATTGTGTACCCTGGCTTGATGCATATCAAACGAAATGGCTTTTGAAGCCCAGTCTGGCTACGACTAAATGAGTCCACATTGGATGATGACTAGTGACGTGGTCACGTGACCAATGTTCAGTCGAGTGCAGTGCTCTTCTACCCAGGGATGATGCATATCAAGCGAAATGGTTTCCGAAGCCCCGCTCAGCTACCACCATGAGGAGGTCACATGACCAAATCACTAGTGATTAGGGACGCACGATCACCATATAGAGCGCTGGAAACTATCTCTATATACCCATGACGCCTAAAAGTCGACGCGGATGAAGAAGCTCTCTTCGAATACGAGAGTGAGAGTGTTGACACGGACAATTCAGTAGTGATTCAGGTCACGTGACTACTTTCGGGCATGCTGCCATATTGTGTACCCTGGCTTGATGCATATCAAACGAAATGGCTTTTGAAGCCCAGTCTGGCTACGACTAAATGAGTCCACATTGGATGATGACTAGTGACATGGTCACGTGACCAATGTTCAGTCGAGTGCAGTGCTCTTCTACCCAGGGATGATGCATATCAAAGGAAATGGTTTCCGAAGCCCGGCTCAGCTACCACCATGAGGAGGTCACATGACCAAGTCACTAGTGATTAGGGACGTACGATCACCATATAGAGCGCTGGAAACTATCTCTACATACCCATGACGCCTATCAGACGACGCGGATGAAGAAGCTCTCTTCGAATAGGAGAGTGAGAGAGTTGACACGGAGAATTCAGTAATGATTCAGGTCACGTCACTACTTTCGGGCATGCTGCCATATTGTGTACCCTGGCTTGATGCATATCAAACGAAATGGCTTTTGAAGCCCAGTCTGGCTACGACTAAATGAGTCCACATTGGATGATGACTAGTGACGTGGTCACGTGACCAATGTTCAGTCGAGTGCAGTGCTCTTCTACCCAGGGTTGATGCATATCAAACGAAATGGTTTCCGAAGCCCGGCTCAGCTACCACCATGATGAGGTCACATGACCAAGTCACTAGTGATTAGGGACGCACGATCACCATATAGAGCGCTGGAAACTATCTCTACATACCCATGACGCCTATCAGACGACGCGGATGAAGAAGCTCTCTTCGAATACGAGAGTGAGAGGGTTGACACGGACAATTCAGTAGTGATTCAGGTCAAGTGACTACTTTCGGGCATGCTGCCATATTGTGTACCCTGGCTTGATGCATATCAAACGAAATGGCTTTTGAAGCCCAGTCTGGCTACGACTAAATGAGTCCACATTGGATGATGACTAGTGACGTGGTCACGTGACCAATGTTCAGTCGAGTGCAGTGCTCTTCTACCCAGGGATGATGCATATCAAAGGAAATGGTTTCCGAAGCCCGGCTCAGCTACCACCATGATGAGGTCACATGACCAAGTCACTAGTGATTAGGGACGCACGATCACCATATAGAGCGCTGGAAACTATCTCTGCATACCCATGACGCATATCAGACGACGCGGATGGAGAAGCTCTCTTGGAATAGGAGAGTGACAGAGTTGACACGGACAATTCAGTAATGATTCAGGTCACGTGACTACTTTCGGGCATGCTGCCATATTGTGTACCCTGGCTTGATGCATATCAAACGAAATGGCTTTTGAAGCCCAGTCTGGCTACGACTAAATGAGTCCACATTGGATGATGAGTAGTGACGTGGTCACGTGACCAATGTTCAGTCGAGTGCAGTGCTCATCTACCCAGGGTTGATGCATATCAAACGAAATGGTTTCCGAAGCCCGGCTCAGCTACCAACATGATGAGGTCACATCACCAAGTCCAAATCACTAGTGATTAGGGACACACGATCACCATATAGAGCGCTGGAAGCTATCTCTACATACCCATGACGCATATCAGACGACGCGGATGAAGAAGCTCTCTTGGAATAGGAGAGTGAGAGAGTTGACACGGAGAATTCAGTAATGATTCATGTCACGTCACTACTTTCGGGCATGCTGCCATATTGTGTACCCTGGCTTGATGCATATCAAACGAAATGGCTTTTGAAGCCCAGTCTGGCTACGACTAAATGAGTCCACATTGGATGATGACTAGTGAGGTGGTCACGTGACCAATGTTCAGTCGAGTGCAGTGCTCTTCTACCCAGGGTTGATGCATATCAAACGAAATGGTTTCCGAAGCCCGGCTCAGCTACCACCATGATGAGGTCACATGACCAAGTCACTAGTGATTAGAGACGCACGATCACCATATAGAGCGCTGGAAACTATCTCTACATACCCATGACGCCTATCAGACGACGCGGATGAAGAAGCTCTCTTCGAATACGAGAGTGAGAGGGTTGACACGGACAATTCAGTAGTGATTCAGGTCAAGTGACTACTTTCGGGCATGCTGCCATATTGTGTACCCTGGCTTGATGCATATCAAACGAAATGGCTTTTGAAGCCCAGTCTGGCTACGACTAAATGAGTCCACATTGGATGATGACTAGTGACGTGGTCACGTGACCAATGTTTAGTCGAGTGCAGTGCTCTTCTACCCAGGGATGATGCATATCAAAGGAAATGGTTTCCGAAGCCCGGCTCAGCTACCACCATGATGAGGTCACATGACCAAGTCACTAGTGATTAGGGACGCACGATCACCATATAGAGCGCTGGAAACTATCTCTGCATACCCATGACGCATATCAGACGACGCGGATGGAGAAGCTCTCTTGGAATAGGAGAGTGAGAGAGTTGACACGGACAATTCAGTAATGATTCAGGTCACGTGACTACTTTCGGGCATGCTGCCATATTGTGTACCCTGGCTTGATGCATATCAAACGAAATGTATTTTGAAGCCCAGTCTGGCTACGACTAAATGAGTCCACATTGGATGATAACTAGTGACGTGGTCACGTGACCAATGTTCAGTCGAGTGCAGTGCTCATCTACCCAGGGTTGATGCATATCAAACGAAATGGTTTCCGAAGCCCGGCTCAGCTACCAACATGATGAGGTCACATCACCAAGTCCAAATCACTAGTGATTAGGGACACACGATCACCATATAGAGCGCTGGAAGCTATCTCTACATACCCATGACGCATATCAGACGACGCGGATGAAGAAGCTCTCTTGGAATAGGAGAGTGAGAGAGTTGACACGGAGAATTCAGTAATGATTCATGTCACGTCACTACTTTCGGGCATGCTGCCATATTGTGTACCCTGGCTTGATGCATATCAAACGAAATGGCTTTTGAAGCCCAGTCTGGCTACGACTAAATGAGTCCACATTGGATGATGACTAGTGAGGTGGTCACGTGACCAATGTTCAGTCGAGTGCAGTGCTCTTCTACCCAGGGTTGATGCATATCAAACGAAATGGTTTCCGAAGCCCGGCTCAGCTACCACCATGATGAGGTCACATGACCAAGTCACTAGTGATTAGAGACGCACGATCACCATATAGAGCGCTGGAAACTATCTCTACATACCCATGACGCCTATCAGACGACGCGGATGAAGAAGCTCTCTTCGAATACGAGAGTGAGAGGGTTGACACGGACAATTCAGTAGTGATTCAGGTCAAGTGACTACTTTCGGGCATGCTGCCATATTGTGTACCCTGGCTTGATGCATATCAAACGAAATGGCTTTTGAAGCCCAGTCTGGCTACGACTAAATGAGTCCACATTGGATGATGACTAGTGACGTGGTCACGTGACCAATGTTTAGTCGAGTGCAGTGCTCTTCTACCCAGGGATGATGCATATCAAAGGAAATGGTTTCCGAAGCCCGGCTCAGCTACCACCATGATGAGGTCACATGACCAAGTCACTAGTGATTAGGGACGCACGATCACCATATAGAGCGCTGGAAACTATCTCTGCATACCCATGACGCATATCAGACGACGCGGATGGAGAAGCTCTCTTGGAATAGGAGAGTGAGAGAGTTGACACGGACAATTCAGTAATGATTCAGGTCACGTGACTACTTTCGGGCATGCTGCCATATTGTGTACCCTGGCTTGATGCATATCAAACGAAATGTATTTTGAAGCCCAGTCTGGCTACGACTAAATGAGTCCACATTGGATGATAACTAGTGACGTGGTCACGTGACCAATGTTCAGTCGAGTGCAGTGCTCTTCTACCCAGGGTTGATGCCTATCAAACGAAATGGTTTCCGAAGCCCGGCTCAGCTACCAACATGATGAGGTCACATCACCAAGTCCAAGTCAGTAGTGATTAGGGACACACGATCACCATATAGAGCGCTGGAAACTATCTCTAGATACCCATGACGCATATCAGACGACGCGGATGAAGAAGCTCTCTTGGAATAGGAGAGTGAGGGAGTTGACACGGAGAATTCAGTAATGATTCAGGTCACGTCACTACTTTCGGGCATGCTGCCATATTGTGAACCCTGGCTTGATGCATATAAACGAAATGGCTTTTGAAGCCCAGTCTGGCTACGACTAAATGAGTCCACATTGGATGATGACTAGTGACGTGGTCACGTGACCAATGTTTAGTCGAGTGCAGTGCTCATCTACCCAGGGTTCATGCATATCAAACGAAATGGTTTCCGAAGCCCGGCTCAGCTACCACCATGATGAGGTCACATGACCAAGTCACTAGTGATTAGGGACGCACGATCACCATATAGAGCGCTGGAAACTATCTCTACATACCCATGACGCCTATCAGACGACGCGGATGAAGAAGCTCTCTTCGAATACGAGAGTGAGAGGGTTGACACGGACAATTCAGTAGTGATTCAGGTCAAGTGACTACTTTCGGGCATGCTGCCATATTGTGTACCCTGGCTTGATGTATATCAAACGAAATGGCTTTTGAAGCCCAGTCTGGCTACGACTAAATGAGTCCACATTGGATGATGACTAGTGAGGTGGTCACGTGACCAATGTTCAGTCTAGTGCAGTGTTCTTCAACCCAGGGTTCATGCATATCAAACGAAACGGTTTCCGAAGCCCGGCTCAGCTACCAACATGATGAGGTCACATGACCAAGTCCAAGTCACTAGTGATTAGGGACACACGATCACCATATAGAGCGCTGGAAACTACTTCTACATACCCATGACGCATATCAGACGACGCGGATGGAAAAGCTCTCTTCGAATACGAGAGTGAGAGAGTTGACACGGACAATTCAGTCGTGATTCAGGTCACGTGACTACTTTCGGGCATGCTGCCATATTGTGTACCCTGCCTTGATGCATATCAAACGAAATGGTTTTTTGAAGCCCAGTCTGGCTATGACTAAATGAGTCCACATAGGATGATCAATAGTGACGTGGTCACGTGACCAATGTTCAGTCGAGTGCAGTGCTCTTCTACCCAGGGATGATGCATATCAAGCGAAATGGTTTCCGAAGCCCCGCTCAGCTACCACCATGAGGAGGTCACATGACCAAGTCACTAGTGATTAGGGAAGCACGATCACCATATAGAGCGCTGGAAACTACCTCTATATACCCATGACGCCTAAAAGTCGACGCGGATGAAGAAGCTCTCTTCGAATACGAGAGTGAGAGGGTTGACACGGACAATTCAGTAGTGATTCAGGTCACGTGACTACTTTCGGGCATGCTGCCATATTGTGTACCCTGGCTTGATGCATATCAAACGAAATGGCTTTTGAAGCCCAGTCTGGCTACGACTAAATGAGTCCACATTGGATGATGACTAGTGACGTGGTCACGTGACCAATGTTCAGTCGAGTGCAGTGCTCTTCTACCCAGGGATGATGCATATCAAGCGAAATGGTTTCCGAAGCCCCGCTCAGCTACCACCATGAGGAGGTCACATGACCAAGTCACTAGTGATTAGGGACGCACGATCACCATATAGAGCGCTGGAAACTATCTCTATATACCCATTACGCCTAAAAGTCGACGCGGATGAAGAAGCTCTCTTCGAATACGAGAGTGAGAGTGTTGACACGGACAATTCAGTAGTGATTCAGGTCACGTGACTACTTTCGGGCATGCTGCCATATTGTGTACCCTGGCTTGATGCATATCAAACGAAATGGCTTTTGAAGCCCAGTCTGGCTACGACTAAATGAGTCCACATTGGATGATGACTAGTGACATGGTCACGTGACCAATGTTCAGTCGAGTGCAGTGCTCTTCTACCCAGGGATGATGCATATCAAAGGAAATGGTTTCCGAAGCCCGGCTCAGCTACCACCATGATGAGGTCACATGACCAAGTCACTAGTGATTAGGGACGCACGATCACCATATAGAGCGCTGGAAACTATCTCTACATACCCATGACGCCTATCAGACGACGCGGATGAAGAAGCTCTCTTCGAATAGGAGAGTGAGAGAGTTGACACGGAGAATTCAGTAATGATTCAGGTCACGTCACTACTTTCGGGCATGCTGCCATATTGTGTACCCTGGCTTGATGCATATCAAACGAAATGGCTTTTGAAGCCCAGTCTGGCTACGACTAAATGAGTCCACATTGGATGATGACTAGTGACGTGGTCACGTGACCAATGTTCAGTCGAGTGCAGTGCTCTTCTACCCAGGGTTGATGCATATCAAACGAAATGGTTTCCGAAGCCCGGCTCAGCTACCACCATGATGAGGTCACATGACCAAGTCACTAGTGATTAGGGACGCACGATCACCATATAGAGCGCTGGAAACTATCTCTACATACCCATGACGCCTATCAGACGACGCGGATGAAGAAGCTCTCTTCGAATACGAGAGTGAGAGGGTTGACACGGACAATTCAGTAGTGATTCAGGTCAAGTGACTACTTTCGGGCATGCTGCCATATTGTGTACCCTGGCTTGATGCATATCAAACGAAATGGCTTTTGAAGCCCAGTCTGGCTACGACTAAATGAGTCCACATTGGATGATGACTAGTGACGTGGTCACGTGACCAATGTTCAGTCGAGTGCAGTGCTCTTCTACCCAGGGATGATGCATATCAAGCGAAATGGTTTCCGAAGCCCCGCTCAGCTACCACCATGAGGAGGTCACATGACCAAGTCACTAGTGATTAGGGACGCACGATCACCATATAGAGCGCTGGAAACTATCTCTGCATACCCATGACGCATATCAGACGACGCGGATGGAGAAGCTCTCTTGGAATAGGAGAGTGAGAGAGTTGACACGGACAATTCAGTAATGATTCAGGTCACGTGACTACTTTCGGGCATGCTGCCATATTGTGTACCCTGGCTTGATGCATATCAAACGAAATGGCTTTTGAAGCCCAGTCTGGCTACGACTAAATGAGTCCACATTGGATGATGACTAGTGACGTGGTCACGTGACCAATGTTCAGTCGAGTGCAGTGCTCATCTACCCAGGGTTGATGCATATCAAACGAAATGGTTTCCGAAGCCCGGCTCAGCTACCAACATGATGAGGTCACATCACCAAGTCCAAATCACTAGTGATTAGGGACACACGATCACCATATAGAGCGCTGGAAACTATCTCTACATACCCATGACGCATATCAGACGACGCGGATGAAGAAGCTCTCTTGGAATAGGAGAGTGAGAGAGTTGACACGGAGAATTCAGTAATGATTCATGTCACGTCACTACTTTCGGGCATGCTGCCATATTGTGTACCCTGGCTTGATGCATATCAAACGAAATGGCTTTTGACGCCCAGTCTGGCTACGACTAAATGAGTCCACATTGGATGATGACTAGTGAGGTGGTCACGTGACCAATGTTCAGTCGAGTGCAGTGCTCTTCTACCCAGGGTTGATGCATATCAAACGAAATGGTTTCCGAAGCCCGGCTCAGCTACCACCATGATGAGGTCACATGACCAAGTCACTAGTGATTAGGGACGCACGATCACCATATAGAGCGCTGGAAACTATCTCTACATACCCATGACGCCTATCAGACGACGCGGATGAAGAAGCTCTCTTCGAATACGAGAGTGAGAGGGTTGCCACGGACAATTCAGTAGTGATTCAGGTCAAGTGACTACTTTCGGGCATGCTGCCATATTGTGTACCCTGGCTTGATGCATATCAAACGAAATGTATTTTGAAGCCCAGTCTGGCTACGACTAAATGAGTCCACATTGGATGATAACTAGTGACGTGGTCACGTGACCAATGTTCAGTCGAGTGCAGTGCTCTTCTACCCAGGGTTGATGCATATCAAACGAAATGGTTTCCGAAGCCCGGCTCAGCTACCAACATGATGAGGTCACATCACCAAGTCCAAGTCAGTAGTGATTAGGGACACACGATCACCATATAGAGCACTGGAAACTATCTCTAGATACCCATGACGCATATCAGACGACGCGGATGAAGAAGCTCTCTTGGAATAGGAGACTGAGGGAGTTGACACGGAGAATTCAGTAATGATTCAGGTCACGTCACTACTTTCGGGCATGCTGCCATATTGTGAACCCTGGCTTGATGCATATAAACGAAATGGCTTTTGAAGCCCAGTCTGGCTACGACTAAATGAGTCCACATTGGATGATAACTAGTGACGTGGTCACGTGACCAATGTTCAGTCGAGTGCAGTGCTCTTCTACCCAGGGTTGATGCATATCAAACGAAATGGTTTCCGAAGCCCGGCTCAGCTACCAACATGATGAGGTCACATCACCAAGTCCAAGTCAGTAGTGATTAGGGACACACGATCACCATATAGAGCACTGGAAACTATCTCTAGATACCCATGACGCATATCAGACGACGCGGATGAAGAAGCTCTCTTGGAATAGGAGAGTGAGGGAGTTGACACGGAGAATTCAGTAATGATTCAGGTCACGTCACTACTTTCGGGCATGCTGCCATATTGTGTACCCTGGCTTGATGCATATCAAACGAAATGGCTTTTGAAGCCCAGTCTGGCTACGACTAAATGAGTCCACATTGGATGATGACTAGTGACGTGGTCACGTGACCAATGTTCAGTCGAGTGCAGTGCTCTTCTACCCAGGGATGATGCATATCAAGCGAAATGGTTTCCGAAGCCCCGCTCAGCTACCACCATGAGGAGGTCACATGACCAAGTCACTAGTGATTAGGGACGCACGATCACCATATAGAGCGCTGGAAACTATCTCTATATACCCATTACGCCTAAAAGTCGACGCGGATGAAGAAGCTCTCTTCGAATACGAGAGTGAGAGTGTTGACACGGACAATTCAGTAGTGATTCAGGTCACGTGACTACTTTCGGGCATGCTGCCATATTGTGTACCCTGGCTTGATGCATATCAAACGAAATGGCTTTTGAAGCCCAGTCTGGCTACGACTAAATGAGTCCACATTGGATGATGACTAGTGACATGGTCACGTGACCAATGTTCAGTCGAGTGCAGTGCTCTTCTACCCAGGGATGATGCATATCAAAGGAAATGGTTTCCGAAGCCCGGCTCAGCTACCACCATGATGAGGTCACATGACCAAGTCACTAGTGATTAGGGACGCACGATCACCATATAGAGCGCTGGAAACTATCTCTACATACCCATGACGCCTATCAGACGACGCGGATGAAGAAGCTCTCTTCGAATACGAGAGTGAGAGTGTTGACACGGACAATTCAGTAGTGATTCAGGTCACGTGACTACTTTCGGGCATGCTGCCATATTGTGTACCCTGGCTTGATGCATATCAAACGAAATGGCTTTTGAAGCCCAGTCTGGCTACGACTAAATGAGTCCACATTGGATGATGACTAGTGACATGGTCACGTGACCAATGTTCAGTCGAGTGCAGTGCTCTTCTACCCAGGGATGATGCATATCAAAGGAAATGGTTTCCGAAGCCCGGCTCAGCTACCACCATGATGAGGTCACATGACCAAGTCACTAGTGATTAGGGACGCACGATCACCATATAGAGCGCTGGAAACTATCTCTGCATACCCATGACGCATATCAGACGACGCGGATGGAGAAGCTCTCTTGGAATAGGAGAGTGAGAGAGTTGACACGGACAATTCAGTAATGATTCAGGTCACGTGACTACTTTCGGGCATGCTGCCATATTGTGTACCCTGGCTTGATGCATATCAAACGAAATGGCTTTTGAAGCCCAGTCTGGCTACGACTAAATGAGTCCACATTGGATGATGACTAGTGACGTGGTCACGTGACCAATGTTTAGTCGAGTGCAGTGCTCTTCTACCCAGGGATGATGCATATCAAAGGAAATGGTTTCCGAAGCCCGGCTCAGCTACCACCATGATGAGGTCACATGACCAAGTCACTAGTGATTAGGGACGCACGATCACCATATAGAGCGCTGGAAACTATCTCTGCATACCCATGACGCATATCAGACGACGCGGATGGAGAAGCTCTCTTGGAATAGGAGAGTGAGAGAGTTGACACGGACAATTCAGTAATGATTCAGGTCACGTGACTACTTTCGGGCATGCTGCCATATTGTGTACCCTGGCTTGATGCATATCAAACGAAATGTATTTTGAAGCCCAGTCTGGCTACGACTAAATGAGTCCACATTGGATGATAACTAGTGACGTGGTCACGTGACCAATGTTCAGTCGAGTGCAGTGCTCTTCTACCCAGGGTTGATGCATATCAAACGAAATGGTTTCCGAAGCCCGGCTCAGCTACCAACATGATGAGGTCACATCACCAAGTCCAAGTCAGTAGTGATTAGGGACACACGATCACCATATAGAGCGCTGGAAACTATCTCTAGATACCCATGACGCATATCAGACGACGCGGATGAAGAAGCTCTCTTGGAATAGGAGAGTGAGGGAGTTGACACGGAGAATTCAGTAATGATTCAGGTCACGTCACTACTTTCGGGCATGCTGCCATATTGTGAACCCTGGCTTGATGCATATAAACGAAATGGCTTTTGAAGCCCAGTCTGGCTACGACTAAATGAGTCCACATTGGATGATGACTAGTGACGTGGTCACGTGACCAATGTTTAGTCGAGTGCAGTGCTCATCTACCCAGGGTTCATGCATATCAAACGAAATGGTTTCCGAAGCCCGGCTCAGCTACCACCATGATGAGGTCACATGACCAAGTCACTAGTGATTAGGGACGCACGATCACCATATAGAGCGCTGGAAACTATCTCTACATACCCATGACGCCTATCAGACGACGCGGATGAAGAAGCTCTCTTCGAATACGAGAGTGAGAGGGTTGACACGGACAATTCAGTAGTGATTCAGGTCAAGTGACTACTTTCGGGCATGCTGCCATATTGTGTACCCTGGCTTGATGTATATCAAACGAAATGGCTTTTGAAGCCCAGTCTGGCTACGACTAAATGAGTCCACATTGGATGATGACTAGTGAGGTGGTCACGTGACCAATGTTCAGTCTAGTGCAGTGTTCTTCAACCCAGGGTTCATGCATATCAAACGAAACGGTTTCCGAAGCCCGGCTCAGCTACCAACATGATGAGGTCACATGACCAAGTCCAAGTCACTAGTGATTAGGGACACACGATCACCATATAGAGCGCTGGAAACTACTTCTACATACCCATGACGCATATCAGACGACGCGGATGGAAAAGCTCTCTTCGAATACGAGAGTGAGAGAGTTGACACGGACAATTCAGTCGTGATTCAGGTCACGTGACTACTTTCGGGCATGCTGCCATATTGTGTACCCTGCCTTGATGCATATCAAACGAAATGGCTTTTGAAGCCCAGTCTGGCTACGACTAAATGAGTCCACATTGGATGATGACTAGTGACGTGGTCACGTGACCAATGTTTAGTCGAGTGCAGTGCTCTTCTACCCAGGGATGATGCATATCAAGCGAAATGGTTTCCGAAGCCCCGCTCAGCTACCACCATGAGGAGGTCACATGACCAAGTCACTAGTGATTAGGGAAGCACGATCACCATATAGAGCGCTGGAAACTACCTCTATATACCCATGACGCCTAAAAGTCGACGCGGATGAAGAAGCTCTCTTCGAATACGAGAGTGAGAGGGTTGACACGGACAATTCAGTAGTGATTCAGGTCACGTGACTACTTTCGGGCATGCTGCCATATTGTGTACCCTGGCTTGATGCATATCAAACGAAATGGCTTTTGAAGCCCAGTCTGGCTACGACTAAATGAGTCCACATTGGATGATGACTAGTGACGTGGTCACGTGACCAATGTTCAGTCGAGTGCAGTGCTCTTCTACCCAGGGATGATGCATATCAAGCGAAATGGTTTCCGAAGCCCCGCTCAGCTACCACCATGAGGAGGTCACATGACCAAGTCACTAGTGATTAGGGACGCACGATCACCATATAGAGCGCTGGAAACTATCTCTATATACCCATTACGCCTAAAAGTCGACGCGGATGAAGAAGCTCTCTTCGAATACGAGAGTGAGAGTGTTGACACGGACAATTCAGTAGTGATTCAGGTCACGTGACTACTTTCGGGCATGCTGCCATATTGTGTACCCTGGCTTGATGCATATCAAACGAAATGGCTTTTGAAGCCCAGTCTGGCTACGACTAAATGAGTCCACATTGGATGATGACTAGTGACATGGTCACGTGACCAATGTTCAGTCGAGTGCAGTGCTCTTCTACCCAGGGATGATGCATATCAAAGGAAATGGTTTCCGAAGCCCGGCTCAGCTACCACCATGATGAGGTCACATGACCAAGTCACTAGTGATTAGGGACGCACGATCACCATATAGAGCGCTGGAAACTATCTCTACATACCCATGACGCCTATCAGACGACGCGGATGAAGAAGCTCTCTTCGAATAGGAGAGTGAGAGAGTTGACACGGAGAATTCAGTAATGATTCAGGTCACGTCACTACTTTCGGGCATGCTGCCATATTGTGTACCCTGGCTTGATGCATATCAAACGAAATGGCTTTTGAAGCCCAGTCTGGCTACGACTAAATGAGTCCACATTGGATGATGACTAGTGACGTGGTCACGTGACCAATGTTCAGTCGAGTGCAGTGCTCTTCTACCCAGGGTTGATGCATATCAAACGAAATGGTTTCCGAAGCCCGGCTCAGCTACCACCATGATGAGGTCACATGACCAAGTCACTAGTGATTAGGGACGCACGATCACCATATAGAGCGCTGGAAACTATCTCTACATACCCATGACGCCTATCAGACGACGCGGATGAAGAAGCTCTCTTCGAATACGAGAGTGAGAGGGTTGACACGGACAATTCAGTAGTGATTCAGGTCAAGTGACTACTTTCGGGCATGCTGCCATATTGTGTACCCTGGCTTGATGCATATCAAACGAAATGGCTTTTGAAGCCCAGTCTGGCTACGACTAAATGAGTCCACATTGGATGATGACTAGTGACGTGGTCACGTGACCAATGTTCAGTCGAGTGCAGTGCTCTTCTACCCAGGGATGATGCATATCAAGCGAAATGGTTTCCGAAGCCCCGCTCAGCTACCACCATGAGGAGGTCACATGACCAAGTCACTAGTGATTAGGGACGCACGATCACCATATAGAGCGCTGGAAACTATCTCTGCATACCCATGACGCATATCAGACGACGCGGATGGAGAAGCTCTCTTGGAATAGGAGAGTGAGAGAGTTGACACGGACAATTCAGTAATGATTCAGGTCACGTGACTACTTTCGGGCATGCTGCCATATTGTGTACCCTGGCTTGATGCATATCAAACGAAATGGCTTTTGAAGCCCAGTCTGGCTACGACTAAATGAGTCCACATTGGATGATGACTAGTGACGTGGTCACGTGACCAATGTTCAGTCGAGTGCAGTGCTCATCTACCCAGGGTTGATGCATATCAAACGAAATGGTTTCCGAAGCCCGGCTCAGCTACCAACATGATGAGGTCACATCACCAAGTCCAAATCACTAGTGATTAGGGACACACGATCACCATATAGAGCGCTGGAAACTATCTCTACATACCCATGACGCATATCAGACGACGCGGATGAAGAAGCTCTCTTGGAATAGGAGAGTGAGAGAGTTGACACGGAGAATTCAGTAATGATTCATGTCACGTCACTACTTTCGGGCATGCTGCCATATTGTGTACCCTGGCTTGATGCATATCAAACGAAATGGCTTTTGACGCCCAGTCTGGCTACGACTAAATGAGTCCACATTGGATGATGACTAGTGAGGTGGTCACGTGACCAATGTTCAGTCGAGTGCAGTGCTCTTCTACCCAGGGTTGATGCATATCAAACGAAATGGTTTCCGAAGCCCGGCTCAGCTACCACCATGATGAGGTCACATGACCAAGTCACTAGTGATTAGGGACGCACGATCACCATATAGAGCGCTGGAAACTATCTCTACATACCCATGACGCCTATCAGACGACGCGGATGAAGAAGCTCTCTTCGAATACGAGAGTGAGAGGGTTGCCACGGACAATTCAGTAGTGATTCAGGTCAAGTGACTACTTTCGGGCATGCTGCCATATTGTGTACCCTGGCTTGATGCATATCAAACGAAATGTATTTTGAAGCCCAGTCTGGCTACGACTAAATGAGTCCACATTGGATGATAACTAGTGACGTGGTCACGTGACCAATGTTCAGTCGAGTGCAGTGCTCTTCTACCCAGGGTTGATGCATATCAAACGAAATGGTTTCCGAAGCCCGGCTCAGCTACCAACATGATGAGGTCACATCACCAAGTCCAAGTCAGTAGTGATTAGGGACACACGATCACCATATAGAGCACTGGAAACTATCTCTAGATACCCATGACGCATATCAGACGACGCGGATGAAGAAGCTCTCTTGGAATAGGAGACTGAGGGAGTTGACACGGAGAATTCAGTAATGATTCAGGTCACGTCACTACTTTCGGGCATGCTGCCATATTGTGAACCCTGGCTTGATGCATATAAACGAAATGGCTTTTGAAGCCCAGTCTGGCTACGACTAAATGAGTCCACATTGGATGATAACTAGTGACGTGGTCACGTGACCAATGTTCAGTCGAGTGCAGTGCTCTTCTACCCAGGGTTGATGCATATCAAACGAAATGGTTTCCGAAGCCCGGCTCAGCTACCAACATGATGAGGTCACATCACCAAGTCCAAGTCAGTAGTGATTAGGGACACACGATCACCATATAGAGCACTGGAAACTATCTCTAGATACCCATGACGCATATCAGACGACGCGGATGAAGAAGCTCTCTTGGAATAGGAGAGTGAGGGAGTTGACACGGAGAATTCAGTAATGATTCAGGTCACGTCACTACTTTCGGGCATGCTGCCATATTGTGTACCCTGGCTTGATGCATATCAAACGAAATGGCTTTTGAAGCCCAGTCTGGCTACGACTAAATGAGTCCACATTGGATGATGACTAGTGACGTGGTCACGTGACCAATGTTCAGTCGAGTGCAGTGCTCTTCTACCCAGGGATGATGCATATCAAGCGAAATGGTTTCCGAAGCCCCGCTCAGCTACCACCATGAGGAGGTCACATGACCAAGTCACTAGTGATTAGGGACGCACGATCACCATATAGAGCGCTGGAAACTATCTCTATATACCCATTACGCCTAAAAGTCGACGCGGATGAAGAAGCTCTCTTCGAATACGAGAGTGAGAGTGTTGACACGGACAATTCAGTAGTGATTCAGGTCACGTGACTACTTTCGGGCATGCTGCCATATTGTGTACCCTGGCTTGATGCATATCAAACGAAATGGCTTTTGAAGCCCAGTCTGGCTACGACTAAATGAGTCCACATTGGATGATGACTAGTGACATGGTCACGTGACCAATGTTCAGTCGAGTGCAGTGCTCTTCTACCCAGGGATGATGCATATCAAAGGAAATGGTTTCCGAAGCCCGGCTCAGCTACCACCATGATGAGGTCACATGACCAAGTCACTAGTGATTAGGGACGCACGATCACCATATAGAGCGCTGGAAACTATCTCTACATACCCATGACGCCTATCAGACGACGCGGATGAAGAAGCTCTCTTCGAATAGGAGAGTGAGAGAGTTGACACGGAGAATTCAGTAATGATTCAGGTCACGTCACTACTTTCGGGCATGCTGCCATATTGTGTACCCTGGCTTGATGCATATCAAACGAAATGGCTTTTGAAGCCCAGTCTGGCTACGACTAAATGAGTCCACATTGGATGATGACTAGTGACGTGGTCACGTGACCAATGTTCAGTCGAGTGCAGTGCTCTTCTACCCAGGGTTGATGCATATCAAACGAAATGGTTTCCGAAGCCCGGCTCAGCTACCACCATGATGAGGTCACATGACCAAGTCACTAGTGATTAGGGACGCACGATCACCATATAGAGCGCTGGAAACTATCTCTACATACCCATGACGCCTATCAGACGACGCGGATGAAGAAGCTCTCTTCGAATACGAGAGTGAGAGGGTTGACACGGACAATTCAGTAGTGATTCAGGTCAAGTGACTACTTTCGGGCATGCTGCCATATTGTGTACCCTGGCTTGATGCATATCAAACGAAATGGCTTTTGAAGCCCAGTCTGGCTACGACTAAATGAGTCCACATTGGATGATGACTAGTGACGTGGTCACGTGACCAATGTTCAGTCGAGTGCAGTGCTCTTCTACCCAGGGATGATGCATATCAAGCGAAATGGTTTCCGAAGCCCCGCTCAGCTACCACCATGAGGAGGTCACATGACCAAGTCACTAGTGATTAGGGACGCACGATCACCATATAGAGCGCTGGAAACTATCTCTATATACCCATTACGCCTAAAAGTCGACGCGGATGAAGAAGCTCTCTTCGAATACGAGAGTGAGAGTGTTGACACGGACAATTCAGTAGTGATTCAGGTCACGTGACTACTTTCGGGCATGCTGCCATATTGTGTACCCTGGCTTGATGCATATCAAACGAAATGGCTTTTGAAGCCCAGTCTGGCTACGACTAAATGAGTCCACATTGGATGATGACTAGTGACATGGTCACGTGACCAATGTTCAGTCGAGTGCAGTGCTCTTCTACCCAGGGATGATGCATATCAAAGGAAATGGTTTCCGAAGCCCGGCTCAGCTACCACCATGATGAGGTCACATGACCAAGTCACTAGTGATTAGGGACGCACGATCACCATATAGAGCGCTGGAAACTATCTCTGCATACCCATGACGCATATCAGACGACGCGGATGGAGAAGCTCTCTTGGAATAGGAGAGTGAGAGAGTTGACACGGACAATTCAGTAATGATTCAGGTCACGTGACTACTTTCGGGCATGCTGCCATATTGTGTACCCTGGCTTGATGCATATCAAACGAAATGGCTTTTGAAGCCCAGTCTGGCTACGACTAAATGAGTCCACATTGGATGATGACTAGTGACGTGGTCACGTGACCAATGTTCAGTCGAGTGCAGTGCTCATCTACCCAGGGTTGATGCATATCAAACGAAATGGTTTCCGAAGCCCGGCTCAGCTACCAACATGATGAGGTCACATCACCAAGTCCAAATCACTAGTGATTAGGGACACACGATCACCATATAGAGCGCTGGAAACTATCTCTACATACCCATGACGCATATCAGACGACGCGGATGAAGAAGCTCTCTTGGAATAGGAGAGTGAGAGAGTTGACACGGAGAATTCAGTAATGATTCATGTCACGTCACTACTTTCGGGCATGCTGCCATATTGTGTACCCTGGCTTGATGCATATCAAACGAAATGGCTTGTGACGCCCAGTCTGGCTACGACTAAATGAGTCCACATTGGATGATGACTAGTGAGGTGGTCACGTGACCAATGTTCAGTCGAGTGCAGTGCTCTTCTACCCAGGGTTGATGCATATCAAACGAAATGGTTTCCGAAGCCCGGCTCAGCTACCACCATGATGAGGTCACATGACCAAGTCACTAGTGATTAGGGACGCACGATCACCATATAGAGCGCTGGAAACTATCTCTACATACCCATGACGCCTATCAGACGACGCGGATGAAGAAGCTCTCTTCGAATACGAGAGTGAGAGGGTTGACACGGACAATTCAGTAGTGATTCAGGTCAAGTGACTACTTTCGGGCATGCTGCCATATTGTGTACCCTGGCTTGATGCATATCAAACGAAATGGCTTTTGAAGCCCAGTCTGGCTACGACTAAATGAGTCCACATTGGATGATGACTAGTGACGTGGTCACGTGACCAATGTTTAGTCGAGTGCAGTGCTCTTCTACCCAGGGATGATGCATATCAAAGGAAATGGTTTCCGAAGCCCGGCTCAGCTACCACCATGATGAGGTCACATGACCAAGTCACTAGTGATTAGGGACGCACGATCACCATATAGAGCGCTGGAAACTATCTCTGCATACCCATGACGCATATCAGACGACGCGGATGGAGAAGCTCTCTTGGAATAGGAGAGTGAGAGAGTTGACACGGACAATTCAGTAATGATTCAGGTCACGTGACTACTTTCGGGCATGCTGCCATATTGTGTACCCTGGCTTGATGCATATCAAACGAAATGTATTTTGAAGCCCAGTCTGGCTACGACTAAATGAGTCCACATTGGATGATAACTAGTGACGTGGTCACGTGACCAATGTTCAGTCGAGTGCAGTGCTCTTCTACCCAGGGTTGATGCATATCAAACGAAATGGTTTCCGAAGCCCGGCTCAGCTACCAACATGATGAGGTCACATCACCAAGTCCAAGTCAGTAGTGATTAGGGACACACGATCACCATATAGAGCACTGGAAACTATCTCTAGATACCCATGACGCATATCAGACGACGCGGATGAAGAAGCTCTCTTGGAATAGGAGAGTGAGGGAGTTGACACGGAGAATTCAGTAATGATTCAGGTCACGTCACTACTTTCGGGCATGCTGCCATATTGTGAACCCTGGCTTGATGCATATAAACGAAATGGCTTTTGAAGCCCAGTCTGGCTACGACTAAATGAGTCCACATTGGATGATGACTAGTGACGTGGTCACGTGACCAATGTTTAGTCGAGTGCAGTGCTCTTCTACCCAGGGTTGATGCATATCAAACGAAATGGTTTCCGAAGCCCGGCTCAGCTACCACCATGATGAGGTCACATGACCAAGTCACTAGTGATTAGGGACGCACGATCACCATATAGAGCGCTGGAAACTATCTCTACATACCCATGACGCCTATCAGACGACGCGGATGAAGAAGCTCTCTTCGAATACGAGAGTGAGAGGGTTGACACGGACAATTCAGTAGTGATTCAGGTCAAGTGACTACTTTCGGGCATGCTGCCATATTGTGTACCCTGGCTTGATGCATATCAAACGAAATGGCTTTTGAAGCCCAGTCTGGCTACGACTAAATGAGTCCACATTGGATGATGACTAGTGAGGTGGTCACGTGACCAATGTTCAGTCTAGTGCAGTGTTCTTCTACCCAGGGTTCATGCATATCAAACGAAACGGTTTCCGAAGCCCGGCTCAGCTACCAACATGATGAGGTCACATGACCAAGTCCAAGTCACTAGTGATTAGGGACACACGATCACCATATAGAGCGCTGGAAACTATCTCTACATACCCATGACGCATATCAGACGACGCGGATGGAAAAGCTCTCTTCGAATACGAGAGTGAGAGAGTTGACACGGACAATTCAGTCGTGATTCAGGTCACGTGACTACTTTCGGGCATGCTGCCATATTGTGTACCCTGGCTTGATGCATATCAAACGAAATGGCTTTTGAAGCCCAGTCTGGCTACGACTAAATGAGTCCACATTGGATGATGACTAGTGACGTGGTCACGTGACCAATGTTCAGTCGAGTGCAGTGCTCATCTACCCAGGGTTGATGCATATCAAACGAAATGGTTTCCGAAGCCCGGCTCAGCTACCAACATGATGAGGTCACATCACCAAGTCCAAATCACTAGTGATTAGGGACACACGATCACCATATAGAGCGCTGGAAACTATCTCTACATACCCATGACGCATATCAGACGACGCGGATGAAGAAGCTCTCTTGGAATAGGAGAGTGAGAGAGTTGACACGGAGAATTCAGTAATGATTCATGTCACGTCACTACTTTCGGGCATGCTGCCATATTGTGTACCCTGGCTTGATGCATATCAAACGAAATGGCTTGTGACGCCCAGTCTGGCTACGACTAAATGAGTCCACATTGGATGATGACTAGTGAGGTGGTCACGTGACCAATGTTCAGTCGAGTGCAGTGCTCTTCTACCCAGGGTTGATGCATATCAAACGAAATGGTTTCCGAAGCCCGGCTCAGCTACCACCATGATGAGGTCACATGACCAAGTCACTAGTGATTAGGGACGCACGATCACCATATAGAGCTCTGGAAACTATCTCTACATACCCATGACGCCTATCAGACGACGCGGATGAAGAAGCTCTCTTCGAATACGAGAGTGAGAGGGTTGACACGGACAATTCAGTAGTGATTCAGGTCAAGTGACTACTTTCGGGCATGCTGCCATATTGTGTACCCTGGCTTGATGCATATCAAACGAAATGGCTTTTGAAGCCCAGTCTGGCTACGACTAAATGAGTCCACATTGGATGATGACTAGTGACGTGGTCACGTGACCAATGTTTAGTCGAGTGCAGTGCTCTTCTACCCAGGGATGATGCATATCAAAGGAAATGGTTTCCGAAGCCCGGCTCAGCTACCACCATGATGAGGTCACATGACCAAGTCACTAGTGATTAGGGACGCACGATCACCATATAGAGCGCTGGAAACTATCTCTGCATACCCATGACGCATATCAGACGACGCGGATGGAGAAGCTCTCTTGGAATAGGAGAGTGAGAGAGTTGACACGGACAATTCAGTAATGATTCAGGTCACGTGACTACTTTCGGGCATGCTGCCATATTGTGTACCCTGGCTTGATGCATATCAAACGAAATGTATTTTGAAGCCCAGTCTGGCTACGACTAAATGAGTCCACATTGGATGATAACTAGTGACGTGGTCACGTGACCAATGTTCAGTCGAGTGCAGTGCTCTTCTACCCAGGGTTGATGCATATCAAACGAAATGGTTTCCGAAGCCCGGCTCAGCTACCAACATGATGAGGTCACATCACCAAGTCCAAGTCAGTAGTGATTAGGGACACACGATCACCATATAGAGCACTGGAAACTATCTCTAGATACCCATGACGCATATCAGACGACGCGGATGGAAAAGCTCTCTTCGAATACGAGAGTGAGAGAGTTGACACGGACAATTCAGTCGTGATTCAGGTCACGTGACTACTTTCGGGCATGCTGCCATATTGTGTACCCTGCCTTGATGGATATCAAACGAAATGGTTTTTTGAAGCCCAGTCTGGCTACGACTAAATGAGTCCACATAGGATGATCAATAGTGACGTGGTCACGTGACCAATGTTCAGTCGAGTGCAGTGCTCTTCTACCCAGGGATGATGCATATCAAGCGAAATGGTTTCCGAAGCCCCGCTCAGCTACCACCATGAGGAGGTCACATGACCAAGTCACTAGTGATTAGGGACGCACGATCACCATATAGAGCGCTGGAAACTATCTCTACATACCCATGACGCCTATCAGACGACGCGGATGAAGAAGCTCTCTTCGAATACGAGAGTGAGAGGGTTGACACGGACAATTCAGTAGTGATTCAGGTCAAGTGACTACTTTCGGGCATGCTGCCATATTGTGTACCCTGGCTTGATGCATATCAAACGAAATGGCTTTTGAAGCCCAGTCTGGCTACGACTAAATGAGTCCACCTTGGATGATGACTAGTGACGTGGTCACGTGACCAATGTTCAGTCGAGTGCAGTGCTCTTCTACCCAGGGATGATGCATATCAAAGGAAATGGTTTCCGAAGCCCGGCTCAGCTACCACCATGATGAGGTCACATGACCAAGTCACTAGTGATTAGGGACGCACGATCACCATATAGAGCGCTGGAAACTATCTCTGCATACCCATGACGCATATCAGACGACGCGGATGGAGAAGCTCTCTTGGAATAGGAGAGTGAGAGAGTTGACACGGACAATTCAGTAATGATTCAGGTCACGTGACTACTTTCGGGCATGCTGCCATATTGTGTACCCTGGCTTGATGCATATCAAACGAAATGGCTTTTGAAGCCCAGTCTGGCTACGACTAAATGAGTCCACATTGGATGATGACTAGTGACGTGGTCACGTGACCAATTTTCAGTCGAGTGCAGTGCTCTTCTACCCAGGGTTGATGCATATCAAACGAAATGGTTTCCGAAGCCCGGCTCAGCTACCAACATGATGAGGTCACATGACCAAGTCCAAGTCACTAGTGATTAGGGACACACGATCACCATATAGAGCGCTGGAAACTATCTCTACATACCCATGACGCATATCAGACGACGCGGATGGAAAAGCTCTCTTCGAATACGAGAGTGAGAGAGTTGACACGGACAATTCAGTCGTGATTCAGGTCACGTGACTACTTTCGGGCATGCTGCCATATTGTGTACCCTGGCTAGATGCATATCAAACGAAATGGCTTTTGAAGCCCAGTCTGGCTACGACTAAATGAGTCCACATTGGATGATGACTAGTGACATGGTCACGTGACCAATGTTCAGTCGAGTGCAGTGCTCTTCTACCCAGGGATGATGCATATCAAAGGAAATGGTTTCCGAATCCCGGCTCAGCTACCACCATGATGAGGTCACATGACCAAGTCACTAGTGATTAGGGACGCACGATCACCATATAGAGCGCTCGAAACTATCTCTACATACCCATGATGCATATCAGACGACGCGTATGAAGAAGCTCTCTTGGAATACGAGAGTGAGAGAGTTGACACGGACAATTCAGTAATGATTCAGGTCACGTGACTACTTTCGGGCATACTGCCATATTGTGTACCCTGGCTTGATGCATATCAAACGAAATGGGTTTTGAAGCCCAGTCTGGCTACGACTAAATGAGTCCACATTGGATGATGACTAGTGACGTGGTCACGTGACCAATGTTCAGTCGAGTGCAGTGCTCTTCTACCCAGGGATGATGCATATCAAACGAAATGGTTTCCGAAGCCCGGCTCAGCTACCACCATGATGAGGTCACATGACCAAGTCACTAGTGATTAGGGACACACGATCACCATATAGAGCGCTGGAAACTATCTCTACATACCCATGATGCATATCAGACGACGCGGATGGAAAAGCACTCTTCGAATACGAGAGTGAGAGAGTTGACACGGACAATTCAGTCGTGATTCCGGTCACGTAACTACTTTCGGGCATGCTGCCATATTGTGTACCCTGGCTTGATGCATATCAAACGAAATGGTTTTTGAAGCCCAGTCTGGCTATGACTAAATGAGTCCACATTGGATGATCACTAGTGACGTGGTCACGTGACCAATGTTCATTCGAGTGCAGTGCTCTTCCACCCAGGGTTGATGCATATCAAACGAAATGGTTTCCGAAGCCCGGCTCAGCTACCACAATGTTGAGGTCACATGACCAAGTCACTAGTGATTAGGGACGCACGATGACCATATAGAGCGCTGGAAACTATCTCTACATACCCATGACGCCTATCAGACGACGCGGATGAAGAAGCTCTCTTCGAATACGAGAGTGAGAGGGTTGACACGGACAATTCAGTAGTGATTCAGGTCAAGTGACTACTTTCGGGCATGCTGCCATATTTTGTACCCTGGCTTGATGCATATCAAACGAAATAGCTTTTGAAGCCCAGTCTGGCTACGACTAAATGAGTCCACATCGGATTATGACTAGTGACGTGGTCACGTGACCAATGTTCAGTCGAGTGCAGTGCTCTTCTACCCAGGGATGATGCATATCAAAGGAAATGGTTTCCGAAGCCCGGCTCAGCTACCACCATGATGAGGTCACATGACCAAGTCACTAGTGATTAGGGACGCACGATCACCATATAGAGCGCTGGAAACTATCTCTACATACCCATGACGCATATCAGACGACGCGGATGGAGAACCTCTCTTGGAATAGGAGAGTGAGAGAGTTGACACGGACAATTCAGTAGTGATTCAGGTCAAGTGACTACTTTCGGGCATACTGCCATATTGTGTACCCTGGCTTGATGCATATCAAACGAAATGGCTTTTGAAGCCCAGTCTGGGTACGACTAAATGAGTCCACATTGGATGATGACTAGTGACATGGTCACGTGACCAATGTTCAGTCGAGTGCAGTGCTCTTCTACCCAGGGATGATGCATATCAAAGGAAATGGTTTCCGAAGCCCGGCTCAGCTACCACCATGATGAGGTCACATGACCAAGTCACTAGTGATTAGGGACGCACGATCACCATATAGAGCGCTGGAAACTATCTCTACATACCCATGAAGCATATCAGGCGACGCGGATGGAGAAGCTCTCTTGGAATAGGAGAGTGAGAGAGTTGACACGGACAATTCAGTAATGATTCAGGTCACGTCACTACTTTAAGGCATGCTGCCATATTGTGTACCCTGGCTTGATGCATATCAAACGAAATGGCTTTTGAAGCCCAGTCTGGCTACGACTAAATGAGTCCACATTGGATGATGAGTAGTGACGTGGTCACGTGACCAATGTTCAGTCGAGTGCAGTGCTCTTCTACCCAGGGTTGATGCATATCAAACGAAATGGTTTCCGAAGCCCGGCTCAGCTACCACCATGATGAGGTCACATGACCAAGTCCAAGTCACTAGTGATTAGGGACACACGATCACCATATAGAGCGCTGGAAACTATCTCTACATACCCATGACGCATATCAGACGACGCGGATGGAAAAGCTCTCTTCGAATACGAGAGTGAGAGAGTTGACACGGACAATTCAGTCGTGATTCAGGTCACGTGACTACTTTCGGGCATGCTGCCATATTGTGTACCCTGCCTTGATGCATATCAAACGAAATGGTTTTTTGAAGCCCAGTCTGGCTATGACTAAATGAGTCCACATAGGATGATCAATAGTGACGTGGTCACGTGACCAATGTTCAGTCGAGTGCAGTGCTCTTCTACCCAGGGATGATGCATATCAAGCGAAATGGTTTCCGAAGCCCCGCTCAGCTACCACCATGAGGAGGTCACATGACCAAGTCACTAGTGATTAGGGACGCACGATCACCATATAGAGCGCTGGAAACTATCTCTATATACCCATGACGCCTAAAAGTCGACGCGGATGAAGAAGCTCTCTTCGAATACGAGAGTGAGAGTGTTGACACGGACAATTCAGTAGTGATTCAGGTCACGTGACTACTTTTGGGCATGCTGCCATATTGTGTACCCTGGCTTGATGCATATCAAACGAAATGGCTTTTGAAGCCCAGTCTGGCTACGACTAAATGAGTCCACATTGGATGATGACTAGTGACATGGTCACGTGACCAATGTTCAGTCGAGTGCAGTGCTCTTCTACCCAGGGATGATGCATATCAAAGGAAATGGTTTCCGAAGCCCGGCTCAGCTACCACCATGATGAGGTCACATGACCAAGTCACTAGTGATTAGGGACGCACGATCACCATATAGAGCGCTGGAAACTATCTCTACATACCCATGACGCCTATCAGACGACGCGGATGAAGAAGCTCTCTTCGAATACGAGAGTGAGAGGGTTGACACGGACAATTCAGTAGTGATTCAGGTCAAGTGACTACTTTCGGGCATGCTGCCATATTGTGTACCCTGGCTTGATGCATATCAAACGAAATGGCTTTTGAAGCCCAGTCTGGCAACGACTAAATGAGTCCACATTGGATGATGACTAGTGACGTGGTCACGTGACCAATGTTCAGTCGAGTGCAGTGCTCTTCTACCCAGGGATGATGCATATCAAAGGAAATGGTTTCCGAAGCCCGGCTCAGCTACCACCATGATGAGGTCACATGACCAAGTCACTAGTGATTAGGGACGCACGATCACCATATGGAGCGCTGGAAACTATCTCTACATACCCATGACGCATATCAGACGACGCGGATGAAGAAGCTCTCTTGGAATAGGAGAGTGAGAGAGTTGACACGGAGAATTCAGTAGTGATTCAGGTCAAGTGACTACTTTCGGGCATGCTGCCATATTGTGTACCCTGGCTTGATGCATATCAAACGAAATGGCTTTTGAAGCCCAGTCTGGCTACGACTAAATGAGTCCACCTTGGATGATGACTAGTGACGTGGTCACGTGACCAATGTTCAGTCGAGTGCAGTGCTCTTCTACCCAGGGATGATGCATATCAAAGGAAATGGTTTCCGAAGCCCGGCTCAGCTACCACCATGATGAGGTCACATGACCAAGTCACTAGTGATTAGGGACGCACGATCACCATATAGAGCGCTGGAAACTATCTCTGCATACCCATGACGCATATCAGACGACGCGGATGGAGAAGCTCTCTTGGAATAGGAGAGTGAGAGAGTTGACACGGACTATTCAGTAATGATTCAGGTCACGTGACTACTTTCGGGCATGCTGCCATATTGTGTACCCTGGCTTGATGCATATCAAACGAAATGGCTTTTGAAGCCCAGTCTGGCTACGACTAAATGAGTCCACATTGGATGATGACTAGTGACGTGGTCACGTGACCAATGTTCAGTCGAGTGCAGTGCTCTTCTACCCAGGGTTGATGCATATCAAACGAAATGGTTTCCGAAGCCCGGCTCAGCTACCAACATGATGAGGTCACATGACCAAGTCCAAGTCACTAGTGATTAGGGACACACGATCACCATATAGAGCGCTGGAAACTATCTCTACATACCCATGACGCAAATCAGACGACGCGGATGGAAAAGCTCTCTTCGAATACGAGAGTGAGAGAGTTGACACGGACAATTCAGTCGTGATTCAGGTCACGTGACTACTTTCGGGCATGCTGCCATATTGTGTACCCTGCCTTGATGCATATCAAACGAAATGGTTTTTTGAAGCCCAGTCTGGCTATGACTAAATGAGTCCACATAGGATGATCAATAGTGACGTGGTCACGTGACCAATGTTCAGTCGAGTGCAGTGCTCTTCTACCCAGGGATGATGCATATCAAGCGAAATGGTTTCCGAAGCCCCGCTCAGCTACCACCATGAGGAGGTCACATGACCAAGTCACTAGTGATTAGGGACGCACGATCACCATATAGAGCGCTGGAAACTATCTCTATATACCCATGACGCCTAAAAGTCGACGCGGATGAAGAAGCTCTCTTCGAATACGAGAGTGAGAGTGTTGACACGGACAATTCAGTACTGATTCAGGTCACGTGACTACTTTCGGGCATGCTGCCATATTGTGTACCCTGGCTTGATGCATATCAAACGAAATGGCTTTTGAAGCCCAGTCTGGCTACGACTAAATGAGTCCACATTGGATGATGACTAGTGACATGGTCACGTGACCAATGTTCAGTCGAGTGCAGTGCTCTTCTACCCAGGGATGATGCATATCAAAGGAAATGGTTTCCGAAGCCCGGCTCAGCTACCACCATGATGAGGTCACATGACCAAGTCACTAGTGATTAGGGACGCACGATCACCATATAGAGCGCTGGAAACTATCTCTACATACCCATGACGCCTATCAGACGACGCGGATGAAGAAGCTCTCTTCGAATACGAGAGTGAGAGGGTTGACACGGACAATTCAGTAGTGATTCAGGTCAAGTGACTACTTTCGGGCATGCTGCCATATTGTGTACCCTGGCTTGATGCATATCAAACGAAATGGCTTTTGAAGCCCAGTCTGGCAACGACTAAATGAGCCCACATTGGATGATGACTAGTGACGTGGTCACGTGACCAATGTTCAGTCGAGTGCAGTGCTCTTCTACCCAGGGATGATGCATATCAAAGGAAATGGTTTCCGAAGCCCGGCTCAGCTACCACCATGATGAGGTCACATGACCAAGTCACTAGTGATTAGGGACGCACGATCACCATATAGAGCGCTGGAAACTATCTCTACATACCCATGACGCATATCAGACGACGCGGATGAAGAAGCTCTCTTGGAATAGGAGAGTGAGAGAGTTGACACGGAGAATTCAGTAATGATTCAGGTCACGTCACTACTTTCGGGCATGCTGCCATATTGTGTACCCTGGCTTGATGCATATCAAACGAAATGGCTTTTGAAGCCCAGTCTGGCTACGACTAAATGAGTCCACATTGGATGATGACTAGTGACGTGGTCACGTGACCAATGTTCAGTCAAGTGCAGTGCTCTTCTACCCAGGGTTGATGCATATCAAACGAAATGGTTTCCGAAGCCCGGCTCAGCTACCAACATGATGAGGTCACATGACCAAGTCCAAGTCACTAGTGATTAGGGACACACGATCACCATATAGAGCGCTGGAAACTATCTCTACATACCCATGACGCATATCAGACGACGCGGATGGAAAAGCTCTCTTCGAATACGAGAGTGAGAGAGTTGACACGGACAATTCAGTCGTGATTCAGGTCACGTGACTACTTTCGGGCATGCTGCCATATTGTGTACCCTGCCTTGATGCATATCAAACGAAATGGTTTTTTGAAGCCCAGTCTGGCTATGACTAAATGAGTCCACATAGGATGATCAATAGTGACGTGGTCACGTGACCAATGTTCAGTCGAGTGCAGTGCTCTTCTACCCAGGGATGATGCATATCAAGCGAAATGGTTTCCGAAGCCCCGCTCAGCTACCACCATGAGGAGGTCACATGACCAAGTCACTAGTGATTAGGGACGCACGATCACCATATAGAGCGCTGGAAACTATCTCTATATACCCATGACGCCTAAAAGTCGACGCGGATGAAGAAGCTCTCTTCGAATACGAGAGTGAGAGTGTTGACACGGACAATTCAGTACTGATTCAGGTCACGTGACTACTTTCGGGCATGCTGCCATATTGTGTACCCTGGCTTGATGCATATCAAACGAAATGGCTTTTGAAGCCCAGTCTGGCTACGACTAAATGAGTCCACATTGGATGATGACTAGTGACATGGTCACGTGACCAATGTTCAGTCGAGTGCAGTGCTCTTCTACCCAGGGATGATGCATATCAAAGGAAATGGTTTCCGAAGCCCGGCTCAGCTACCACCATGATGAGGTCACATGACCAAGTCACTAGTGATTAGGGACGCACGATCACCATATAGAGCGCTGGAAACTATCTCTACATACCCATGACGCCTATCAGACGACGCGGATGAAGAAGCTCTCTTCGAATACGAGAGTGAGAGGGTTGACACGGACAATTCAGTAGTGATTCAGGTCAAGTGACTACTTTCGGGCATGCTGCCATATTGTGTACCCTGGCTTGATGCATATCAAACGAAATGGCTTTTGAAGCCCAGTCTGGCAACGACTAAATGAGCCCACATTGGATGATGACTAGTGACGTGGTCACGTGACCAATGTTCAGTCGAGTGCAGTGCTCTTCTACCCAGGGATGATGCATATCAAAGGAAATGGGTTCCGAAGCCCGGCTCAGCTACCACCATGATGAGGTCACATGACCAAGTCACTAGTGATTAGGGACGCACGATCACCATATAGAGCGCTGGAAACTATCTCTACATACCCATGACGCATATCAGACGACGCGGATGAAGAAGCTCTCTTGGAATAGGAGAGTGAGGGAGTTGACACGGAGAATTCAGTAATGATTCAGGTCACGTCACTACTTTCGGGCATGCTGCCATATTGTGAACCCTGGCTTGATGCATATAAACGAAATGGCTTTTGAAGCCCAGTCTGGCTACGACTAAATGAGTCCACATTGGATGATGACTAGTGACGTGGTCACGTGACCAATGTTTAGTCGAGTGCAGTGCTCTTCTACCCAGGGTTGATGCATATCAAACGAAATGGTTTCCGAAGCCCGGCTCAGCTACCACCATGATGAGGTCACATGACCAAGTCACTAGTGATTAGGGACGCACGATCACCATATAGAGCGCTGGAAACTATCTCTACATACCCATGACGCCTATCAGACGACGCGGATGAAGACGCTCTCTTCGAATACGAGAGTGAGAGGGTTGACACGGACAATTCAGTAGTGATTCAGGTCAAGTGACTACTTTCGGGCATGCTGCCATATTGTGTACCCTGGCTTGATGCATATCAAACGAAATGGCTTTTGAAGCCCAGTCTGGCTACGACTAAATGAGTCCACATTGGATGATGACTAGTGAGGTGGTCACGTGACCAATGTTCAGTCTAGTGCAGTGTTCTTCTACCCAGGGTTCATGCATATCAAACGAAACGGTTTCCGAAGCCCGGCTCAGCTACCAACATGATGAGGTCACATGACCAAGTCCAAGTCACTAGTGATTAGGGACACACGATCACCATATAGAGCGCTGGAAACTATCTCTACATACCCATGACGCATATCAGACGACGCGGATGGAAAAGCTCTCTTCGAATACGAGAGTGAGAGAGTTGACACGGACAATTCAGTCGTGATTCAGGTCACGTGACTACTTTCGGGCATGCTGCCATATTGTGTACCCTGGCTTGATGCATATCAAACGAAATGGCTTTTGAAGCCCAGTCTGGCTACGACTAAATGAGTCCACATTGGATGATGACTAGTGACGTGGTCACGTGACCAATGTTCAGTCGAGTGCAGTGCTCATCTACCCAGGGTTGATGCATATCAAACGAAATGGTTTCCGAAGCCCGGCTCAGCTACCAACATGATGAGGTCACATCACCAAGTCCAAATCACTAGTGATTAGGGACACACGATCACCATATAGAGCGCTGGAAACTATCTCTACATACCCATGACGCATATCAGACGACGCGGATGAAGAAGCTCTCTTGGAATAGGAGAGTGAGAGAGTTGACACGGAGAATTCAGTAATGATTCATGTCACGTCACTACTTTCGGGCATGCTGCCATATTGTGTACCCTGGCTTGATGCATATCAAACGAAATGGCTTGTGACGCCCAGTCTGGCTACGACTAAATGAGTCCACATTGGATGATGACTAGTGAGGTGGTCACGTGACCAATGTTCAGTCGAGTGCAGTGCTCTTCTACCCAGGGTTGATGCATATCAAACGAAATGGTTTCCGAAGCCCGGCTCAGCTACCACCATGATGAGGTCACATGACCAAGTCACTAGTGATTAGGGACGCACGATCACCATATAGAGCGCTGGAAACTATCTCTACATACCCATGACGCCTATCAGACGACGCGGATGAAGAAGCTCTCTTCGAATACGAGAGTGAGAGGGTTGACACGGACAATTCAGTAGTGATTCAGGTCAAGTGACTACTTTCGGGCATGCTGCCATATTGTGTACCCTGGCTTGATGCATATCAAACGAAATGGCTTTTGAAGCCCAGTCTGGCTACGACTAAATGAGTCCACATTGGATGATGACTAGTGACGTGGTCACGTGACCAATGTTTAGTCGAGTGCAGTGCTCTTCTACCCAGGGATGATGCATATCAAAGGAAATGGTTTCCGAAGCCCGGCTCAGCTACCACCATGATGAGGTCACATGACCAAGTCACTAGTGATTAGGGACGCACGATCACCATATAGAGCGCTGGAAACTATCTCTGCATACCCATGACGCATATCAGACGACGCGGATGGAGAAGCTCTCTTGGAATAGGAGAGTGAGAGAGTTGACACGGACAATTCAGTAATGATTCAGGTCACGTGACTACTTTCGGGCATGCTGCCATATTGTGTACCCTGGCTTGATGCATATCAAACGAAATGTATTTTGAAGCCCAGTCTGGCTACGACTAAATGAGTCCACATTGGATGATAACTAGTGACGTGGTCACGTGACCAATGTTCAGTCGAGTGCAGTGCTCTTCTACCCAGGGTTGATGCATATCAAACGAAATGGTTTCCGAAGCCCGGCTCAGCTACCAACATGATGAGGTCACATCACCAAGTCCAAGTCAGTAGTGATTAGGGACACACGATCACCATATAGAGCACTGGAAACTATCTCTAGATACCCATGACGCATATCAGACGACGCGGATGGAAAAGCTCTCTTCGAATACGAGAGTGAGAGAGTTGACACGGACAATTCAGTCGTGATTCAGGTCACGTGACTACTTTCGGGCATGCTGCCATATTGTGTACCCTGCCTTGATGGATATCAAACGAAATGGTTTTTTGAAGCCCAGTCTGGCTACGACTAAATGAGTCCACATAGGATGATCAATAGTGACGTGGTCACGTGACCAATGTTCAGTCGAGTGCAGTGCTCTTCTACCCAGGGATGATGCATATCAAGCGAAATGGTTTCCGAAGCCCCGCTCAGCTACCACCATGAGGAGGTCACATGACCAAGTCACTAGTGATTAGGGACGCACGATCACCATATAGAGCGCTGGAAACTATCTCTACATACCCATGACGCCTATCAGACGACGCGGATGAAGAAGCTCTCTTCGAATACGAGAGTGAGAGGGTTGACACGGACAATTCAGTAGTGATTCAGGTCAAGTGACTACTTTCGGGCATGCTGCCATATTGTGTACCCTGGCTTGATGCATATCAAACGAAATGGCTTTTGAAGCCCAGTCTGGCTACGACTAAATGAGTCCACCTTGGATGATGACTAGTGACGTGGTCACGTGACCAATGTTCAGTCGAGTGCAGTGCTCTTCTACCCAGGGATGATGCATATCAAAGGAAATGGTTTCCGAAGCCCGGCTCAGCTACCACCATGATGAGGTCACATGACCAAGTCACTAGTGATTAGGGACGCACGATCACCATATAGAGCGCTGGAAACTATCTCTGCATACCCATGACGCATATCAGACGACGCGGATGGAGAAGCTCTCTTGGAATAGGAGAGTGAGAGAGTTGACACGGACAATTCAGTAATGATTCAGGTCACGTGACTACTTTCGGGCATGCTGCCATATTGTGTACCCTGGCTTGATGCATATCAAACGAAATGGCTTTTGAAGCCCAGTCTGGCTACGACTAAATGAGTCCACATTGGATGATGACTAGTGACGTGGTCACGTGACCAATTTTCAGTCGAGTGCAGTGCTCTTCTACCCAGGGTTGATGCATATCAAACGAAATGGTTTCCGAAGCCCGGCTCAGCTACCAACATGATGAGGTCACATGACCAAGTCCAAGTCACTAGTGATTAGGGACACACGATCACCATATAGAGCGCTGGAAACTATCTCTACATACCCATGACGCATATCAGACGACGCGGATGGAAAAGCTCTCTTCGAATACGAGAGTGAGAGAGTTGACACGGACAATTCAGTCGTGATTCAGGTCACGTGACTACTTTCGGGCATGCTGCCATATTGTGTACCCTGGCTAGATGCATATCAAACGAAATGGCTTTTGAAGCCCAGTCTGGCTACGACTAAATGAGTCCACATTGGATGATGACTAGTGACATGGTCACGTGACCAATGTTCAGTCGAGTGCAGTGCTCTTCTACCCAGGGATGATGCATATCAAAGGAAATGGTTTCCGAATCCCGGCTCAGCTACCACCATGATGAGGTCACATGACCAAGTCACTAGTGATTAGGGACGCACGATCACCATATAGAGCGCTCGAAACTATCTCTACATACCCATGATGCATATCAGACGACGCGTATGAAGAAGCTCTCTTGGAATACGAGAGTGAGAGAGTTGACACGGACAATTCAGTAATGATTCAGGTCACGTGACTACTTTCGGGCATACTGCCATATTGTGTACCCTGGCTTGATGCATATCAAACGAAATGGGTTTTGAAGCCCAGTCTGGCTACGACTAAATGAGTCCACATTGGATGATGACTAGTGACGTGGTCACGTGACCAATGTTCAGTCGAGTGCAGTGCTCTTCTACCCAGGGATGATGCATATCAAACGAAATGGTTTCCGAAGCCCGGCTCAGCTACCACCATGATGAGGTCACATGACCAAGTCACTAGTGATTAGGGACACACGATCACCATATAGAGCGCTGGAAACTATCTCTACATACCCATGATGCATATCAGACGACGCGGATGGAAAAGCACTCTTCGAATACGAGAGTGAGAGAGTTGACACGGACAATTCAGTCGTGATTCCGGTCACGTAACTACTTTCGGGCATGCTGCCATATTGTGTACCCTGGCTTGATGCATATCAAACGAAATGGTTTTTGAAGCCCAGTCTGGCTATGACTAAATGAGTCCACATTGGATGATCACTAGTGACGTGGTCACGTGACCAATGTTCATTCGAGTGCAGTGCTCTTCCACCCAGGGTTGATGCATATCAAACGAAATGGTTTCCGAAGCCCGGCTCAGCTACCACAATGTTGAGGTCACATGACCAAGTCACTAGTGATTAGGGACGCACGATGACCATATAGAGCGCTGGAAACTATCTCTACATACCCATGACGCCTATCAGACGACGCGGATGAAGAAGCTCTCTTCGAATACGAGAGTGAGAGGGTTGACACGGACAATTCAGTAGTGATTCAGGTCAAGTGACTACTTTCGGGCATGCTGCCATATTTTGTACCCTGGCTTGATGCATATCAAACGAAATAGCTTTTGAAGCCCAGTCTGGCTACGACTAAATGAGTCCACATCGGATTATGACTAGTGACGTGGTCACGTGACCAATGTTCAGTCGAGTGCAGTGCTCTTCTACCCAGGGATGATGCATATCAAAGGAAATGGTTTCCGAAGCCCGGCTCAGCTACCACCATGATGAGGTCACATGACCAAGTCACTAGTGATTAGGGACGCACGATCACCATATAGAGCGCTGGAAACTATCTCTACATACCCATGACGCATATCAGACGACGCGGATGGAGAAGCTCTCTTGGAATAGGAGAGTGAGAGAGTTGACACGGACAATTCAGTAGTGATTCAGGTCAAGTGACTACTTTCGGGCATACTGCCATATTGTGTACCCTGGCTTGATGCATATCAAACGAAATGGCTTTTGAAGCCCAGTCTGGGTACGACTAAATGAGTCCACATTGGATGATGACTAGTGACATGGTCACGTGACCAATGTTCAGTCGAGTGCAGTGCTCTTCTACCCAGGGATGATGCATATCAAAGGAAATGGTTTCCGAAGCCCGGCTCAGCTACCACCATGATGAGGTCACATGACCAAGTCACTAGTGATTAGGGACGCACGATCACCATATAGAGCGCTGGAAACTATCTCTACATACCCATGAAGCATATCAGGCGACGCGGATGGAGAAGCTCTCTTGGAATAGGAGAGTGAGAGAGTTGACACGGACAATTCAGTAATGATTCAGGTCACGTCACTACTTTAAGGCATGCTGCCATATTGTGTACCCTGGCTTGATGCATATCAAACGAAATGGCTTTTGAAGCCCAGTCTGGCTACGACTAAATGAGTCCACATTGGATGATGAGTAGTGACGTGGTCACGTGACCAATGTTCAGTCGAGTGCAGTGCTCTTCTACCCAGGGTTGATGCATATCAAACGAAATGGTTTCCGAAGCCCGGCTCAGCTACCACCATGATGAGGTCACATGACCAAGTCCAAGTCACTAGTGATTAGGGACACACGATCACCATATAGAGCGCTGGAAACTATCTCTACATACCCATGACGCATATCAGACGACGCGGATGGAAAAGCTCTCTTCGAATACGAGAGTGAGAGAGTTGACACGGACAATTCAGTCGTGATTCAGGTCACGTGACTACTTTCGGGCATGCTGCCATATTGTGTACCCTGCCTTGATGCATATCAAACGAAATGGTTTTTTGAAGCCCAGTCTGGCTATGACTAAATGAGTCCACATAGGATGATCAATAGTGACGTGGTCACGTGACCAATGTTCAGTCGAGTGCAGTGCTCTTCTACCCAGGGATGATGCATATCAAGCGAAATGGTTTCCGAAGCCCCGCTCAGCTACCACCATGAGGAGGTCACATGACCAAGTCACTAGTGATTAGGGACGCACGATCACCATATAGAGCGCTGGAAACTATCTCTATATACCCATGACGCCTAAAAGTCGACGCGGATGAAGAAGCTCTCTTCGAATACGAGAGTGAGAGTGTTGACACGGACAATTCAGTAGTGATTCAGGTCACGTGACTACTTTTGGGCATGCTGCCATATTGTGTACCCTGGCTTGATGCATATCAAACGAAATGGCTTTTGAAGCCCAGTCTGGCTACGACTAAATGAGTCCACATTGGATGATGACTAGTGACATGGTCACGTGACCAATGTTCAGTCGAGTGCAGTGCTCTTCTACCCAGGGATGATGCATATCAAAGGAAATGGTTTCCGAAGCCCGGCTCAGCTACCACCATGATGAGGTCACATGACCAAGTCACTAGTGATTAGGGACGCACGATCACCATATAGAGCGCTGGAAACTATCTCTACATACCCATGACGCCTATCAGACGACGCGGATGAAGAAGCTCTCTTCGAATACGAGAGTGAGAGGGTTGACACGGACAATTCAGTAGTGATTCAGGTCAAGTGACTACTTTCGGGCATGCTGCCATATTGTGTACCCTGGCTTGATGCATATCAAACGAAATGGCTTTTGAAGCCCAGTCTGGCAACGACTAAATGAGTCCACATTGGATGATGACTAGTGACGTGGTCACGTGACCAATGTTCAGTCGAGTGCAGTGCTCTCCTACCCAGGGATGATGCATATCAAAGGAAATGGTTTCCGAAGCCCGGCTCAGCTACCACCATGATGAGGTCACATGACCAAGTCACTAGTGATTAGGGACGCACGATCACCATATGGAGCGCTGGAAACTATCTCTACATACCCATGACGCATATCAGACGACGCGGATGAAGAAGCTCTCTTGGAATAGGAGAGTGAGAGAGTTGACACGGAGAATTCAGTAGTGATTCAGGTCAAGTGACTACTTTCGGGCATGCTGCCATATTGTGTACCCTGGCTTGATGCATATCAAACGAAATGGCTTTTGAAGCCCAGTCTGGCTACGACTAAATGAGTCCACCTTGGATGATGACTAGTGACGTGGTCACGTGACCAATGTTCAGTCGAGTGCAGTGCTCTTCTACCCAGGGATGATGCATATCAAAGGAAATGGTTTCCGAAGCCCGGCTCAGCTACCACCATGATGAGGTCACATGACCAAGTCACTAGTGATTAGGGACGCACGATCACCATATAGAGCGCTGGAAACTATCTCTGCATACCCATGACGCATATCAGACGACGCGGATGGAGAAGCTCTCTTGGAATAGGAGAGTGAGAGAGTTGACACGGACAATTCAGTAATGATTCAGGTCACGTGACTACTTTCGGGCATGCTGCCATATTGTGTACCCTGGCTTGATGCATATCAAACGAAATGGCTTTTGAAGCCCAGTCTGGCTACGACTAAATGAGTCCACATTGGATGATGACTAGTGACGTGGTCACGTGACCAATGTTCAGTCGAGTGCAGTGCTCTTCTACCCAGGGTTGATGCATATCAAACGAAATGGTTTCCGAAGCCCGGCTCAGCTACCAACATGATGAGGTCACATGACCAAGTCCAAGTCACTAGTGATTAGGGACACACGATCACCATATAGAGCGCTGGAAACTATCTCTACATACCCATGACGCAAATCAGACGACGCGGATGGAAAAGCTCTCTTCGAATACGAGAGTGAGAGAGTTGACACGGACAATTCAGTCGTGATTCAGGTCACGTGACTACTTTCGGGCATGCTGCCATATTGTGTACCCTGCCTTGATGCATATCAAACGAAATGGTTTTTTGAAGCCCAGTCTGGCTATGACTAAATGAGTCCACATAGGATGATCAATAGTGACGTGGTCACGTGACCAATGTTCAGTCGAGTGCAGTGCTCTTCTACCCAGGGATGATGCATATCAAGCGAAATGGTTTCCGAAGCCCCGCTCAGCTACCACCATGAGGAGGTCACATGACCAAGTCACTAGTGATTAGGGACGCACGATCACCATATAGAGCGCTGGAAACTATCTCTATATACCCATGACGCCTAAAAGTCGACGCGGATGAAGAAGCTCTCTTCGAATACGAGAGTGAGAGTGTTGACACGGACAATTCAGTACTGATTCAGGTCACGTGACTACTTTCGGGCATGCTGCCATATTGTGTACCCTGGCTTGATGCATATCAAAC
Organism: Dermacentor variabilis; assembly: GCF_050947875.1. Lineage (NCBI taxonomy): Eukaryota > Metazoa > Arthropoda > Arachnida > Ixodida > Ixodidae > Dermacentor > Dermacentor variabilis. The sequence goes on along the minus strand of NC_134576.1, from coordinate 77,777,285 downwards.
GAAATGGCTTTTGAAGCCCAGTCTGGCTACGACTAAATGAGTCCACATTGGATGATGACTAGTGACATGGTCACGTGACCAATGTTCAGTCGAGTGCAGTGCTCTTCTACCCAGGGATGATGCATATCAAAGGAAATGGTTTCCGAAGCCCGGCTCAGCTACCACCATGATGAGGTCACATGACCAAGTCACTAGTGATTAGGGACGCACGATCACCATATAGAGCGCTGGAAACTATCTCTACATACCCATGACGCCTATCAGACGACGCGGATGAAGAAGCTCTCTTCGAATACGAGAGTGAGAGGGTTGACACGGACAATTCAGTAGTGATTCAGGTCAAGTGACTACTTTCGGGCATGCTGCCATATTGTGTACCCTGGCTTGATGCATATCAAACGAAATGGCTTTTGAAGCCCAGTCTGGCAACGACTAAATGAGCCCACATTGGATGATGACTAGTGACGTGGTCACGTGACCAATGTTCAGTCGAGTGCAGTGCTCTTCTACCCAGGGATGATGCATATCAAAGGAAATGGTTTCCGAAGCCCGGCTCAGCTACCACCATGATGAGGTCACATGACCAAGTCACTAGTGATTAGGGACGCACGATCACCATATAGAGCGCTGGAAACTATCTCTACATACCCATGACGCATATCAGACGACGCGGATGAAGAAGCTCTCTTGGAATAGGAGAGTGAGAGAGTTGACACGGAGAATTCAGTAATGATTCAGGTCACGTCACTACTTTCGGGCATGCTGCCATATTGTGTACCCTGGCTTGATGCATATCAAACGAAATGGCTTTTGAAGCCCAGTCTGGCTACGACTAAATGAGTCCACATTGTATGATGACTAGTGACGTGGTCACGTGACCAATGTTCAGTCAAGTGCAGTGCTCTTCTACCCAGGGTTGATGCATATCAAACGAAATGGTTTCCGAAGCCCGGCTCAGCTACCAACATGATGAGGTCACATGACCAAGTCCAAGTCACTAGTGATTAGGGACACACGATCACCATATAGAGCGCTGGAAACTATCTCTACATACCCATGACGCATATCAGACGACGCGGATGGAAAAGCTCTCTTCGAATACGAGAGTGAGAGAGTTGACACGGACAATTCAGTCGTGATTCAGGTCACGTGACTACTTTCGGGCATGCTGCCATATTGTGTACCCTGCCTTGATGCATATCAAACGAAATGGTTTTTTGAAGCCCAGTCTGGCTATGACTAAATGAGTCCACATAGGATGATCAATAGTGACGTGGTCACGTGACCAATGTTCAGTCGAGTGCAGTGCTCTTCTACCCAGGGATGATGCATATCAAGCGAAATGGTTTCCGAAGCCCCGCTCAGCTACCACCATGAGGAGGTCACATGACCAAGTCACTAGTGATTAGGGACGCACGATCACCATATAGAGCGCTGGAAACTATCTCTATATACCCATGACGCCTAAAAGTCGACGCGGATGAAGAAGCTCTCTTCGAATACGAGAGTGAGAGTGTTGACACGGACAATTCAGTACTGATTCAGGTCACGTGACTACTTTCGGGCATGCTGCCATATTGTGTACCCTGGCTTGATGCATATCAAACGAAATGGCTTTTGAAGCCCAGTCTGGCTACGACTAAATGAGTCCACATTGGATGATGACTAGTGACATGGTCACGTGACCAATGTTCAGTCGAGTGCAGTGCTCTTCTACCCAGGGATGATGCATATCAAAGGAAATGGTTTCCGAAGCCCGGCTCAGCTACCACCATGATGAGGTCACATGACCAAGTCACTAGTGATTAGGGACGCACGATCACCATATAGAGCGCTGGAAACTATCTCTACATACCCATGACGCCTATCAGACGACGCGGATGAAGAAGCTCTCTTCGAATACGAGAGTGAGAGGGTTGACACGGACAATTCAGTAGTGATTCAGGTCAAGTGACTACTTTCGGGCATGCTGCCATATTGTGTACCCTGGCTTGATGCATATCAAACGAAATGGCTTTTGAAGCCCAGTCTGGCAACGACTAAATGAGCCCACATTGGATGATGACTAGTGACGTGGTCACGTGACCAATGTTCAGTCGAGTGCAGTGCTCTTCTACCCAGGGATGATGCATATCAAAGGAAATGGGTTCCGAAGCCCGGCTCAGCTACCACCATGATGAGGTCACATGACCAAGTCACTAGTGATTAGGGACGCACGATCACCATATAGAGCGCTGGAAACTATCTCTACATACCCATGACGCATATCAGACGACGCGGATGAAGAAGCTCTCTTGGAATAGGAGAGTGAGAGAGTTGACACGGAGAATTCAGTAATGATTCAGGTCACGTCACTACTTTCGGGCATGCTGCCATTTTGTGTACCCTGGCTTGATGCATATCAAACGAAATGGCTTTTGAAGCCCAGTCTGGCTACGACTAAATGAGTCCACATTGGATGATGACTAGTGACGTGGTCACGTGACCAATGTTCAGTCAAGTGCAGTGCTCTTCTACCCAGGGTTGATGCATATCAAACGAAATGGTTTCCGAAGCCCGGCTCAGCTACCACCATGATGAGGTCACATGACCAAGTCACTAGTGATTAGGGACGCACGATCACCATATAGAGCGCTGGAAACTATCTCTACATACCCATGACGCCTATCAGACGACGCGGATGAAGAAGCTCTCTTCGAATACGAGAGTGAGAGGGTTGACACGGACAATTCAGTAGTGATTCAGGTCAAGTGACTACTTTCGGGCATGCTGCCATATTGTGTACCCTGGCTTGATGCATATCAAACGAAATGGCTTTTGAAGCCCAGTCTGGCTACGACTAAATGAGTCCACCTTGGATGATGACTAGTGACGTGGTCACGTGACCAATGTTCAGTCGAGTGCAGTGCTCTTCTACCCAGGGATGATGCATATCAAAGGAAATGGTTTCCGAAGCCCGGCTCAGCTACCACCATGATGAGGTCACATGACCAAGTCACTAGTGATTAGGGACGCACGATCACCATATAGAGTGCTGGAAACTATCTCTGCATACCCATGACGCATATCAGACGACGCGGATGGAGAAGCTCTCTTGGAATAGGAGAGTGAGAGAGTTGACACGGACAATTCAGTAATGATTCAGGTCACGTGACTACTTTCGGGCATGCTGCCATATTGTGTACCCTGGCTTGATGCATATCAAACGAAATGGCTTTTGAAGCCCAGTCTGGCTACGACTAAATGAGTCCACATTGGATGATGACTAGTGACGTGGTCACGTGACCAATGTTCAGTCGAGTGCAGTGCTCTTCTACCCAGGGTTGATGCATATCAAACGAAATGGTTTCCGAAGCCCGGCTCAGCTACCAACATGATGAGGTCACATGACCAAGTCCAAGTCACTAGTGATTAGGGACACACGATCACCATATAGAGCGCTGGAAACTATCTCTACATACCCATGACGCATATCAGACGACGCGGATGGAAAAGCTCTCTTCGAATACGAGAGTGAGAGAGTTGACACGGACAATTCAGTCGTGATTCAGGTCACGTGACTACTTTCGGGCATGCTGCCATATTGTGTACCCTGCCTTGATGCATATCAAACGAAATGGTTTTTTGAAGCCCAGTCTGGCTATGACTAAATGAGTCCACACAGGATGATCAATAGTGACGTGGTCACGTGACCAATGTTCAGTCGAGTGCAGTGCTCTTCTACCCAGGGATGATGCATATCAAAGGAAATGATTTCCGAAGCCCGGCTCAGCTACCACCATGATGAGGTCACATGACCAAGTCACTAGTGATTAGGGACGCACGATCACCATATAGAGCGCTGGAAACTATCTCTTCATACCCATGACGCCTATCAGACGACGCGGATGAAGAAGCTCTCTTCGAATACGAGAGTGAGAGGGTTGACACGGACAATTCAGTAGTGATTCAGGTCAAGTGACTACTTTCGGGCATGCTGCCATATTGTGTACCCTGGCTTGATGCATATCAAACGAAATGGCTTTTGAAGCCCAGTCTGGCTACGACTAAATGAGTCCGCATTGGATGATGACTAGTGACGTGGTCACGTGACCAATGTTCAGTCGAGTGCAGTGCTCTTCTACCCAGGGTTGATGCATATCAAACGAAATGGTTTCCGAAGCCCGGCTCAGCTACCACCATGATGAGGTCACATGACCAAGTCACTAGTGATTAGGGACGCACGATCACCATATAGAGCGCTGGAAACTATCTCTACATACCCATGACGCCTATCAGACGACGCGGATGAAGAAGCTCTCTTCGAATACGAGAGTGAGAGGGTTGACACGGACAATTCAGTAGTGATTCAGGTCAAGTGACTACTTTCGGGCATGCTGCCATATTGTGTACCCTGGCTTGATGCATATCAAACGAAATGGCTTTTGAAGCCCAGTCTGGCAACGACTAAATGAGCCCACATTGGATGATGACTAGTGACGTGGTCACGTGACCAATGTTCAGTCGAGTGCAGTGCTCTTCTACCCAGGGATGATGCATATCAAAGGAAATGGTTTCCGAAGCCCGGCTCAGCTACCACCATGATGAGGTCACATGACCAAGTCACTAGTGATTAGGGACGCACGATCACCATATAGAGCGCTGGAAACTATCTCTACATACCCATGACGCATATCAGACGACGCGGATGAAGAAGCTCTCTTGGAATAGGAGAGTGAGAGAGTTGACAGGGAGAATTCAGTAATGATTCAGGTCACGTCACTACTTTCGGGCATGCTGCCATATTGTGTACCCTGGCTTGATGCATATCAAACGAAATGGCTTTTGAAGCCCAGTCTGGCTACGACTAAATGAGTCCACATTGGATGATGACTAGTGACGTGGTCACGTGACCAATGTTCAGTCAAGTGCAGTGCTCTTCTACCCAGGGTTGATGCATATCAAACGAAATGGTTTCCGAAGCCCGGCTCAGCTACCACCATGATGAGGTCACATGACCAAGTCACTAGTGATTAGGGACGCACGATCACCATATAGAGCGCTGGAAACTATCTCTACATACCCATGACGCCTATCAGACGACGCGGATGAAGAAGCTCTCTTCGAATACGAGAGTGAGAGGGTTGACACGGACAATTCAGTAGTGATTCAGGTCAAGTGACTACTTTCGGGCATGCTGCCATATTGTGTACCCTGGCTTGATGCATATCAAACGAAATGGCTTTTGAAGCCCAGTCTGGCTACGACTAAATGAGTCCACCTTGGATGATGACTAGTGACGTGGTCACGTGACCAATGTTCAGTCGAGTGCAGTGCTCTTCTACCCAGGGATGATGCATATCAAAGGAAATGGTTTCCGAAGCCCGGCTCAGCTACCACCATGATGAGGTCACATGACCAAGTCACTAGTGATTAGGGACGCACGATCACCATATAGAGCGCTGGAAACTATCTCTGCATACCCATGACGCATATCAGACGACGCGGATGGAGAAGCTCTCTTGGAATAGGAGAGTGAGAGAGTTGACACGGACAATTCAGTAATGATTCAGGTCACGTGACTACTTTCGGGCATGCTGCCATATTGTGTACCCTGGCTTGATGCATATCAAACGAAATGGCTTTTGAAGCCCAGTCTGGCTACGACTAAATGAGTCCACATTGGATGATGACTAGTGACGTGGTCACGTGACCAATGTTCAGTCGAGTGCAGTGCTCTTCTACCCAGGGTTGATGCATATCAAACGAAATGGTTTCCGAAGCCCGGCTCAGCTACCACCATGATGAGGTCACATGACCAAGTCACTAGTGATTAGGGACGCACGATCACCATATAGAGCGCTGGAAACTATCTCTACATACCCATGACGCCTATCAGACGACGCGGATGAAGAAGCTCTCTTCGAATACGAGAGTGAGAGGGTTGACACGGACAATTCAGTAGTGATTCAGGTCAAGTGACTACTTTCGGGCATGCTGCCATATTGTGTACCCTGGCTTGATGCATATCAAACGAAATGGCTTTTGAAGCCCAGTCTGGCAACGACTAAATGAGCCCACATTGGATGATGACTAGTGACGTGGTCACGTGACCAATGTTCAGTCGAGTGCAGTGCTCTTCTACCCAGGGATGATGCATATCAAAGGAAATGGTTTCCGAAGCCCGGCTCAGCTACCACCATGATGAGGTCACATGACCAAGTCACTAGTGATTAGGGACGCACGATCACCATATAGAGCGCTGGAAACTATCTCTACATACCCATGACGCATATCAGACGACGCGGATGAAGAAGCTCTCTTGGAATAGGAGAGTGAGAGAGTTGACAGGGAGAATTCAGTAATGATTCAGGTCACGTCACTACTTTCGGGCATGCTGCCATATTGTGTACCCTGGCTTGATGCATATCAAACGAAATGGCTTTTGAAGCCCAGTCTGGCTACGACTAAATGAGTCCACATTGGATGATGACTAGTGACGTGGTCACGTGACCAATGTTCAGTCAAGTGCAGTGCTCTTCTACCCAGGGTTGATGCATATCAAACGAAATGGTTTCCGAAGCCCGGCTCAGCTACCACCATGATGAGGTCACATGACCAAGTCACTAGTGATTAGGGACGCACGATCACCATATAGAGCGCTGGAAACTATCTCTACATACCCATGACGCCTATCAGACGACGCGGATGAAGAAGCTCTCTTCGAATACGAGAGTGAGAGGGTTGACACGGACAATTCAGTAGTGATTCAGGTCAAGTGACTACTTTCGGGCATGCTGCCATATTGTGTACCCTGGCTTGATGCATATCAAACGAAATGGCTTTTGAAGCCCAGTCTGGCTACGACTAAATGAGCCCACATTGGATGATGACTAGTGACGTGGTCACGTGACCAATGTTCAGTCGAGTGCAGTGCTCTTCTACCCAGGGATGATGCATATCAAAGGAAATGGTTTCCGAAGCCCGGCTCAGCTACCACCATGATGAGGTCACATGACCAAGTCACTAGTGATTAGGGACGCACGATCACCATATAGAGCGCTGGAAACTATCTCTACATACCCATGACGCATATCAGACGACGCGGATGAAGAAGCTCTCTTGGAATAGGAGAGTGAGAGAGTTGACACGGAGAATTCAGTAATGATTCAGGTCACGTCACTACTTTCGGGCATGCTGCCATATTGTGTACCCTGGCTTGATGCATATCAAACGAAATGGCTTTTGAAGCCCAGTCTGGCAACGACTAAATGAGCCCACATTGGATGATGACTAGTGACGTGGTCACGTGACCAATGTTCAGTCGAGTGCAGTGCTCTTCTACCCAGGGATGATGCATATCAAAGGAAATGGTTTCCGAAGCCCGGCTCAGCTACCACCATGATGAGGTCACATGACCAAGTCACTAGTGATTAGGGACGCACGATCACCATATAGAGCGCTGGAAACTATCTCTACATACCCATGACGCATATCAGACGACGCGGATGAAGAAGCTCTCTTGGAATAGGAGAGTGAGAGAGTTGACACGGAGAATTCAGTAATGATTCAGGTCACGTCACTACTTTCGGGCATGCTGCCATTTTGTGTACCCTGGCTTGATGCATATCAAACGAAATGGCTTTTGAAGCCCAGTCTGGCTACGACTAAATGAGTCCACATTGGATGATGACTAGTGACGTGGTCACGTGACCAATGTTCAGTCAAGTGCAGTGCTCTTCTACCCAGGGTTGATGCATATCAAACGAAATGGTTTCCGAAGCCCGGCTCAGCTACCACCATGATGAGGTCACATGACCAAGTCACTAGTGATTAGGGACGCACGATCACCATATAGAGCGCTGGAAACTATCTCTACATACCCATGACGCCTATCAGACGACGCGGATGAAGAAGCTCTCTTCGAATACGAGAGTGAGAGGGTTGACACGGACAATTCAGTAGTGATTCAGGTCAAGTGACTACTTTCGGGCATGCTGCCATATTGTGTACCCTGGCTTGATGCATATCAAACGAAATGGCTTTTGAAGCCCAGTCTGGCTACGACTAAATGAGTCCACCTTGGATGATGACTAGTGACGTGGTCACGTGACCAATGTTCAGTCGAGTGCAGTGCTCTTCTACCCAGGGATGATGCATATCAAAGGAAATGGTTTCCGAAGCCCGGCTCAGCTACCACCATGATGAGGTCACATGACCAAGTCACTAGTGATTAGGGACGCACGATCACCATATAGAGCGCTGGAAACTATCTCTGCATACCCATGACGCATATCGGACGACGCGGATGGAGAAGCTCTCTTGGAATAGGAGAGTGAGAGAGTTGACACGGACAATTCAGTAATGATTCAGGTCACGTGACTACTTTCGGGCATGCTGCCATATTGTGTACCCTGGCTTGATGCATATCAAACGAAATGGCTTTTGAAGCCCAGTCTGGCTACGACTAAATGAGTCCACATTGGATGATGACTAGTGACGTGGTCACGTGACCAATGTTCAGTCGAGTGCAGTGCTCTTCTACCCAGGGTTGATGCATATCAAACGAAATGGTTTCCGAAGCCCGGCTCAGCTACCAACATGATGAGGTCACATGACCAAGTCCAAGTCACTAGTGATTAGGGACACACGATCACCATATAGAGCGCTGGAAACTATCTCTACATACCCATGACGCATATCAGACGACGCGGATGGAAAAGCTCTCTTCGAATACGAGAGTGAGAGAGTTGACACGGACAATTCAGTCGTGATTCAGGTCACGTGACTACTTTCGGGCATGCTGCCATATTGTGTACCCTGCCTTGATGCATATCAAACGAAATGGTTTTTTGAAGCCCAGTCTGGCTATGACTAAATGAGTCCACACAGGATGATCAATAGTGACGTGGTCACGTGACCAATGTTCAGTCGAGTGCAGTGCTCTTCTACCCAGGGATGATGCATATCAAAGGAAATGATTTCCGAAGCCCGGCTCAGCTACCACCATGATGAGGTCACATGACCAAGTCACTAGTGATTAGGGACGCACGATCACCATATAGAGCGCTGGAAACTATCTCTTCATACCCATGACGCCTATCAGACGACGCGGATGAAGAAGCTCTCTTCGAATACGAGAGTGAGAGGGTTGACACGGACAATTCAGTAGTGATTCAGGTCAAGTGACTACTTTCGGGCATGCTGCCATATTGTGTACCCTGGCTTGATGCATATCAAACGAAATGGCTTTTGAAGCCCAGTCTGGCTACGACTAAATGAGTCCGCATTGGATGATGACTAGTGACGTGGTCACGTGACCAATGTTCAGTCGAGTGCAGTGCTCTTCTACCCAGGGTTGATGCATATCAAACGAAATGGTTTCCGAAGCCCGGCTCAGCTACCACCATGATGAGGTCACATGACCAAGTCACTAGTGATTAGGGACGCACGATCACCATATAGAGCGCTGGAAACTATCTCTACATACCCATGACGCCTATCAGACGACGCGGATGAAGAAGCTCTCTTCGAATACGAGAGTGAGAGGGTTGACACGGACAATTCAGTAGTGATTCAGGTCAAGTGACTACTTTCGGGCATGCTGCCATATTGTGTACCCTGGCTTGATGCATATCAAACGAAATGGCTTTTGAAGCCCAGTCTGGCAACGACTAAATGAGCCCACATTGGATGATGACTAGTGACGTGGTCACGTGACCAATGTTCAGTCGAGTGCAGTGCTCTTCTACCCAGGGATGATGCATATCAAAGGAAATGGTTTCCGAAGCCCGGCTCAGCTACCACCATGATGAGGTCACATGGCCAAGTCACTAGTGATTAGGGACGCACGATCACCATATAGAGCGCTGGAAACTATCTCTACATACCCATGACGCATATCAGACGACGCGGATGAAGAAGCTCTCTTGGAATAGGAGAGTGAGAGAGTTGACAGGGAGAATTCAGTAATGATTCAGGTCACGTCACTACTTTCGGGCATGCTGCCATATTGTGTACCCTGGCTTGATGCATATCAAACGAAATGGCTTTTGAAGCCCAGTCTGGCTACGACTAAATGAGTCCACATTGGATGATGACTAGTGACGTGGTCACGTGACCAATGTTCAGTCAAGTGCAGTGCTCTTCTACCCAGGGTTGATGCATATCAAACGAAATGGTTTCCGAAGCCCGGCTCAGCTACCACCATGATGAGGTCACATGACCAAGTCACTAGTGATTAGGGACGCACGATCACCATATAGAGCGCTGGAAACTATCTCTACATACCCATGACGCCTATCAGACGACGCGGATGAAGAAGCTCTCTTCGAATACGAGAGTGAGAGGGTTGACACGGACAATTCAGTAGTGATTCAGGTCAAGTGACTACTTTCGGGCATGCTGCCATATTGTGTACCCTGGCTTGATGCATATCAAACGAAATGGCTTTTGAAGCCCAGTCTGGCTACGACTAAATGAGTCCACCTTGGATGATGACTAGTGACGTGGTCACGTGACCAATGTTCAGTCGAGTGCAGTGCTCTTCTACCCAGGGATGATGCATATCAAAGGAAATGGTTTCCGAAGCCCGGCTCAGCTACCACCATGATGAGGTCACATGACCAAGTCACTAGTGATTAGGGACGCACGATCACCATATAGAGCGCTGGAAACTATCTCTGCATACCCATGACGCATATCAGACGACGCGGATGGAGAAGCTCTCTTGGAATAGGAGAGTGAGAGAGTTGACACGGACAATTCAGTAATGATTCAGGTCACGTGACTACTTTCGGGCATGCTGCCATATTGTGTACCCTGGCTTGATGCATATCAAACGAAATGGCTTTTGAAGCCCAGTCTGGCTACGACTAAATGAGTCCACATTGGATGATGACTAGTGACGTGGTCACGTGACCAATGTTCAGTCGAGTGCAGTGCTCTTCTACCCAGGGTTGATGCATATCAAACGAAATGGTTTCCGAAGCCCGGCTCAGCTACCAACATGATGAGGTCACATGACCAAGTCCAAGTCACTAGTGATTAGGGACACACGATCACCATATAGAGCGCTGGAAACTATCTCTACATACCCATGACGCATATCAGACGACGCGGATGGAAAAGCTCTCTTCGAATACGAGAGTGAGAGAGTTGACACGGACAATTCAGTCGTGATTCAGGTCACGTGACTACTTTCGGGCATGCTGCCATATTGTGTACCCTGCCTTGATGCATATCAAACGAAATGGTTTTTTGAAGCCCAGTCTGGCTATGACTAAATGAGTCCACACAGGATGATCAATAGTGACGTGGTCACGTGACCAATGTTCAGTCGAGTGCAGTGCTCTTCTACCCAGGGATGATGCATATCAAAGGAAATGATTTCCGAAGCCCGGCTCAGCTACCACCATGATGAGGTCACATGACCAAGTCACTAGTGATTAGGGACGCACGATCACCATATAGAGCGCTGGAAACTATCTCTTCATACCCATGACGCCTATCAGACGACGCGGATGAAGAAGCTCTCTTCGAATACGAGAGTGAGAGGGTTGACACGGACAATTCAGTAGTGATTCAGGTCAAGTGACTACTTTCGGGCATGCTGCCATATTGTGTACCCTGGCTTGATGCATATCAAACGAAATGGCTTTTGAAGCCCAGTCTGGCTACGACTAAATGAGTCCGCATTGGATGATGACTAGTGACGTGGTCACGTGACCAATGTTCAGTCGAGTGCAGTGCTCTTCTACCCAGGGTTGATGCATATCAAACGAAATGGTTTCCGAAGCCCGGCTCAGCTACCACCATGATGAGGTCACATGACCAAGTCACTAGTGATTAGGGACGCACGATCACCATATAGAGCGCTGGAAACTATCTCTACATACCCATGACGCCTATCAGACGACGCGGATGAAGAAGCTCTCTTCGAATACGAGAGTGAGAGGGTTGACACGGACAATTCAGTAGTGATTCAGGTCAAGTGACTACTTTCGGGCATGCTGCCATATTGTGTACCCTGGCTTGATGCATATCAAACGAAATGGCTTTTGAAGCCCAGTCTGGCAACGACTAAATGAGCCCACATTGGATGATGACTAGTGACGTGGTCACGTGACCAATGTTCAGTCGAGTGCAGTGCTCTTCTACCCAGGGATGATGCATATCAAAGGAAATGGTTTCCGAAGCCCGGCTCAGCTACCACCATGATGAGGTCACATGACCAAGTCACTAGTGATTAGGGACGCACGATCACCATATAGAGCGCTGGAAACTATCTCTACATACCCATGACGCATATCAGACGACGCGGATGAAGAAGCTCTCTTGGAATAGGAGAGTGAGAGAGTTGACACGGAGAATTCAGTAATGATTCAGGTCACGTCACTACTTTCGGGCATGCTGCCATATTGTGTACCCTGGCTTGATGCATATCAAACGAAATGGCTTTTGAAGCCCAGTCTGGCTACGACTAAATGAGTCCACATTGGATGATGACTAGTGACGTGGTCACGTGACCAATGTTCAGTCAAGTGCAGTGCTCTTCTACCCAGGGTTGATGCATATCAAACGAAATGGTTTCCGAAGCCCGGCTCAGCTACCACCATGATGAGGTCACATGACCAAGTCACTAGTGATTAGGGACGCACGATCACCATATAGAGCGCTGGAAACTATCTCTACATACCCATGACGCCTATCAGACGACGCGGATGAAGAAGCTCTCTTCGAATACGAGAGTGAGAGGGTTGACACGGACAATTCAGTAGTGATTCAGGTCAAGTGACTACTTTCGGGCATGCTGCCATATTGTGTACCCTGGCTTGATGCATATCAAACGAAATGGCTTTTGAAGCCCAGTCTGGCTACGACTAAATGAGTCCACCTTGGATGATGACTAGTGACGTGGTCACGTGACCAATGTTCAGTCGAGTGCAGCGCTCTTCTACCCAGGGATGATGCATATCAAAGGAAATGGTTTCCGAAGCCCGGCTCAGCTACCACCATGATGAGGTCACATGACCAAGTCACTAGTGATTAGGGACGCACGATCACCATATAGAGCGCTGGAAACTATCTCAGCATACCCATGACGCATATCAGACGACGCGGATGGAGAAGCTCTCTTGGAATAGGAGAGTGAGAGAGTTGACACGGACAATTCAGTAATGATTCAGGTCACGTGACTACTTTCGGGCATGCTGCCATATTGTGTACCCTGGCTTGATGCATATCAAACGAAATGGCTTTTGAAGCCCAGTCTGGCTACGACTAAATGAGTCCACATTGGATGATGACTAGTGACGTGGTCACGTGACCAATGTTCAGTCGAGTGCAGTGCTCTTCTACCCAGGGATGATGCATATCAAACGAAATGGTTTCCGAAGCCCGGCTCAGCTACCACCATGATGAGGTCACATGACCAAGTCACTAGTGATTAGGGACACACGATCACCATATAGAGCGCTGGAAACTATCTCTACATACCCATGATGCATATCAGACGACGCGGATGGAAAAGCACTCTTCGAATACGAGAGTGAGAGAGTTGACACGGACAATTCAGTCGTGATTCCGCTCACGTGACTACTTTCGGGCATGCTGCCATATTGTGTACCCTGGCTTGATGCATATCAAACGAAATGGTTTTTGAAGCCCAGTCTGGCTATGACTAAATGAGTCCACATTGGATGATCACTAGTGACGTGGTCACGTGACCAATGTTCATTCGAGTGCAGTGCTCTTCCACCCAGGGTTGATGCATATCAAACGAAATGGTTTCCGAAGCCCGGCTCAGCTACCACAATGTTGAGGTCACATGACCAAGTCACTAGTGATTAGGGACGCACGATCACCATATAGAGCGCTGGAAACTATCTCTACATACCCATGACGCCTATCAGACGACGCGGATGAAGAAGCTCTCTTCGAATACGAGAGTGAGAGGGTTGACACGGACAATTCAGTAGTGATTCAGGTCAAGTGACTACTTTCGGGCATGCTGCCATATTTTGTACCCTGGCTTGATGCATTTCAAACGAAATAGCTTTTGAAGCCCAGTCTGGCTACGACTAAATGAGTCCACATCGGATTATGACTAGTGACGTGGTCACGTGACCAATGTTCAGTCGAGTGCAGTGCTCTTCTACCCAGGGATGATGCATATCAAAGGAAATGGTTTCCGAAGCCCGGCTCAGCTACCACCATGATGAGGTCACATGACTAAGTCACTAGTGATTAGGGACGCACGATCACCATATAGAGCGCTGGAAACTATCTCTACATACCCATGACGCATATCAGACGACGCGGATGGAGAAGCTCTCTTGGAATAGGAGAGTGAGAGAGTTGACACGGACAATTCAGTAGTGATTCAGGTCAAGTGACTACTTTCGGGCATGCTGCCATATTGTGTACCCTGGCTTGATGCATATCAAACGAAATGGCTTTTGAAGCCCAGTCTGGGTACGACTAAATGAGTCCACATTGGATGATGACTAGTGACATGGTCACGTGACCAATGTTCAGTCGAGTGCAGTGCTCTTCTACCCAGGGATGATGCATATCAAAGGAAATGGTTTCCGAAGCCCGGCTCAGCTACCACCATGATGAGGTCACATGACCAAGTCACTAGTGATTAGGGACGCACGATCACCATATAGAGCGCTGGAAACTATCTCTACATACCCATGAAGCATATCAGGCGACGCGGATGGAGAAGCTCTCTTGGAATAGGAGAGTGAGAGAGTTGACACGGACAATTCAGTAATGATTCAGGTCACGTCACTACTTTAAGGCATGCTGCCATATTGTGTACCCTGGCTTGATGCATATCAAACGAAATGGCTTTTGAAGCCCAGTCTGGCTACGACTAAATGAGTCCACATTGGATGATGACTAGTGACGTGGTCACGTGACCAATGTTCAGTCGAGTGCAGTGCTCTTCTACCCAGGGTTGATGCATATCAAACGAAATGGTTTCCGAAGCCCGGCTCAGCTACCACCATGATGAGGTCACATGACCAAGTCCAAGTCACTAGTGATTAGGGACACACGATCACCATATAGAGCGCTGGAAACTATCTCTACATACCCATGACGCATATCAGACGACGCGGATGGAAAAGCTCTCTTCGAATACGAGAGTGAGAGAGTTGACACGGACAATTCAGTCGTGATTCAGGTCACGTGACTACTTTCGGGCATGCTGCCATATTGTGTACCCTGCCTTGATGCATATCAAACGAAATGGTTTTTTGAAGCCCAGTCTGGCTATGACTAAATGAGTCCACATAGGATGATCAATAGTGACGTGGTCACGTGACCAATGTTCAGTCGAGTGCAGTGCTCTTCTACCCAGGGATGATGCATATCAAGCGAAATGGTTTCCGAAGCCCCGCTCAGCTACCACCATGAGGAGGTCACATGACCAAGTCACTAGTGATTAGGGACGCACGATCACCATATAGAGCGCTGGAAACTATCTCTATATACCCATGACGCCTAAAAGTCGACGCAGATGAAGAAGCTCTCTTCGAATACGAGAGTGAGAGTGTTGACACGGACAATTCCGTAGTGATTCAGGTCACGTGACTACTTTCGGGCATGCATATTGTGTACCCTGGCTTGATGCATATCAAACGAAATGGCTTTTGAAGCCCAGTCTGGCTACGACTAAATGAGTCCACATTGGATGATGACTAGTGACATGGTCACGTGACCAATGTTCAGTCGAGTGCAGTGCTCTTCTACCCAGGGATGATGCATATCAAAGGAAATGGTTTCCGAAGCCCGGCTCAGCTACCACCATGATGAGGTCACATGACCAAGTCACTAGTGATTAGGGACACACGATCACCATATAGAGCGCTGGAAACTATCTCTACATACCCATGACGCATATCAGACGACGCGGATGAAGAAGCTCTCTTGGAATAGGAGAGTGAGAGAGTTGACACGGAGAATTCAGTAATGATTCAGGTCACGTCACTACTTTCGGGCATGCTGCCATATTGTGTACCCTGGCTTGATGCATATCAAACGAAATGGCTTTTGAAGCCCAGTCTGGCTACGACTAAATGAGTCCACATTGGATGATGACTAGTGACGTGGTCACGTGACCAATGTTCAGTCAAGTGCAGTGCTCTTCTACCCAGGGTTGATGCATATCAAACGAAATGGTTTCCGAAGCCCGGCTCAGCTACCACCATGATGAGGTCACATGACCAAGTCACTAGTGATTAGGGACGCACGATCACCATATAGAGCGCTGGAAACTATCTCTACATACCCATGACGCCTATCAGACGACGCGGATGAAGAAGCTCTCTTCGAATACGAGAGTGAGAGGGTTGACACGGACAATTCAGTAGTGATTCAGGTCAAGTGACTACTTTCGGGCATGCTGCCATATTGTGTACCCTGGCTTGATGCATATCAAACGAAATGGCTTTTGAAGCCCAGTCTGGCTACGACTAAATGAGTCCACCTTGGATGATGACTAGTGACGTGGTCACGTGACCAATGTTCAGTCGAGTGCAGCGCTCTTCTACCCAGGGATGATGCATATCAAAGGAAATGGTTTCCGAAGCCCGGCTCAGCTACCACCATGATGAGGACACATGACCAAGTCACTAGTGATTAGGGACGCACGATCACCATATAGAGCGCTGGAAACTATCTCTGCATACCCATGACGCATATCAGACGACGCGGATGGAGAAGCTCTCTTGGAATAGGAGAGTGAGAGAGTTGACACGGACAATTCAGTAATGATTCAGGTCACGTGACTACTTTCGGGCATGCTGCCATATTGTGTACCCTGGCTTGATGCATATCAAACGAAATGGCTTTTGAAGCCCAGTCTGGCTACGACTAAATGAGTCCACATTGGATGATGACTAGTGACGTGGTCACGTGACCAATGTTCAGTCGAGTGCAGTGCTCTTCTACCCAGGGATGATGCATATCAAACGAAATGGTTTCCGAAGCCCGGCTCAGCTACCACCGTGATGAGGTCACATGACCAAGTCACTAGTGATTAGGGACACACGATCACCATATAGAGCGCTGGAAACTATCTCTACATACCCATGATGCATATCAGACGACGCGGATGGAAAAGCACTCTTCGAATACGAGAGTGAGAGAGTTGACACGGACAATTCAGTCGTGATTCCGCTCACGTGACTACTTTCGGGCATGCTGCCATATTGTGTACCCTGGCTTGATGCATATCAAACGAAATGGTTTTTGAAGCCCAGTCTGGCTATGACTAAATGAGTCCACATTGGATGATCACTAGTGACGTGGTCACGTGACCAATGTTCATTCGAGTGCAGTGCTCTTCCACCCAGGGTTGATGCATATCAAACGAAATGGTTTCCGAAGCCCGGCTCAGCTACCACAATGTTGAGGTCACATGACCAAGTCACTAGTGATTAGGGACGCACGATCACCATATAGAGCGCTGGAAACTATCTCTACATACCCATGACGCCTATCAGACGACGCGGATGAAGAAGCTCTCTTCGAATACGAGAGTGAGAGGGTTGACACGGACAATTCAGTAGTGATTCAGGTCAAGTGACTACTTTCGGGCATGCTGCCATATTTTGTACCCTGGCTTGATGCATTTCAAACGAAATAGCTTTTGAAGCCCAGTCTGGCTACGACTAAATGAGTCCACATCGGATTATGACTAGTGACGTGGTCACGTGACCAATGTTCAGTCGAGTGCAGTGCTCTTCTACCCAGGGATGATGCATATCAAAGGAAATGGTTTCCGAAGCCCGGCTCAGCTACCACCATGATGAGGTCACATGACTAAGTCACTAGTGATTAGGGACGCACGATCACCATATAGAGCGCTGGAAACTATCTCTACATACCCATGACGCATATCAGACGACGCGGATGGAGAAGCTCTCTTGGAATAGGAGAGTGAGAGAGTTGACACGGACAATTCAGTAGTGATTCAGGTCAAGTGACTACTTTCGGGCATGCTGCCATATTGTGTACCCTGGCTTGATGCATATCACACGAAATGGCTTTTGAAGCCCAGTCTGGGTACGACTAAATGAGTCCACATTGGATGATGACTAGTGACATGGTCACGTGACCAATGTTCAGTCGAGTGCAGTGCTCTTCTACCCAGGGATGATGCATATCAAAGGAAATGGTTTCCGAAGCCCGGCTCAGCTACCACCATGATGAGGTCACATGACCAAGTCACTAGTGATTAGGGACGCACGATCACCATATAGAGCGCTGGAAACTATCTCTACATACCCATGAAGCATATCAGGCGACGCGGATGGAGAAGCTCTCTTGGAATAGGAGAGTGAGAGAGTTGACACGGACAATTCAGTAATGATTCAGGTCACGTCACTACTTTAAGGCATGCTGCCATATTGTGTACCCTGGCTTGATGCATATCAAACGAAATGGCTTTTGAAGCCCAGTCTGGCTACGACTAAATGAGTCCACATTGGATGATGACTAGTGACGTGGTCACGTGACCAATGTTCAGTCGAGTGCAGTGCTCTTCTACCCAGGGTTGATGCATATCAAACGAAATGGTTTCCGAAGCCCGGCTCAGCTACCACCATGATGAGGTCACATGACCAAGTCCAAGTCACTAGTGATTAGGGACACACGATCACCATATAGAGCCCTGGAAACTATCTCTACATACCCATGACGCATATCAGACGACGCGGATGGAAAAGCTCTCTTCGAATACGAGAGTGAGAGAGTTGACACGGACAATTCAGTCGTGATTCAGGTCACGTGACTACTTTCGGGCATGCTGCCATATTGTGTACCCTGCCTTGATGCATATCAAACGAAATGGTTTTTTGAAGCCCAGTCTGGCTATGACTAAATGAGTCCACATAGGATGATCAATAGTGACGTGGTCACGTGACCAATGTTCAGTCGAGTGCAGTGCTCTTCTACCCAGGGATGATGCATATCAAGCGAAATGGTTTCCGAAGCCCCGCTCAGCTACCACCATGAGGAGGTCACATGACCAAGTCACTAGTGATTAGGGACGCACGATCACCATATAGAGCGCTGGAAACTATCTCTATATACCCATGACGCCTAAAAGTCGACGCAGATGAAGAAGCTCTCTTCGAATACGAGAGTGAGAGTGTTGACACGGACAATTCCGTAGTGATTCAGGTCACGTGACTACTTTCGGGCATGCTGCCATATTGTGTACCCTGGCTTGATGCATATCAAACGAAATGGCTTTTGAAGCCCAGTCTGGCTACGACTAAATGAGTCCACATTGGATGATGACTAGTGACATGGTCACGTGACCAATGTTCAGTCGAGTGCAGTGCTCTTCTACCCAGGGATGATGCATATCAAAGGAAATGGTTTCCGAAGCCCGGCTCAGCTACCACCATGATGAGGTCACATGACCAAGTCACTAGTGATTAGGGACGCACGATCACCATATAGAGCGCTGGAAACTATCTCTACATACCCATGACGCCTATCAGACGACGCGGATGAAGAAGCTCTCTTCGAATACGAAAGTGAGAGGGTTGACACGGACAATTCAGTAGTGATTCAGGTCAAGTGACTACTTTCGGGCATGCTGCCATATTGTGTACCCTGGCTTGATGCATATCAAACGAAATGGCTTTTGAAGCCCAGTCTGGCAACGACTAAATGAGTCCACATTGGATGATGACTAGTGACGTGGTCACGTGACCAATGTTCAGTCGAGTGCAGTGCTCTTCTACCCAGGGATGATGCATATCAAAGGAAAT